>NC_072796.1:107640463-108846296 GCF_028583425.1 Eublepharis macularius | reverse complement strand
GGTTGCTGAATTGTTTTGCAGTGTGTGGGTGCTCTTTTGGCTTGTTTTAGAGGGTGTTTTGGGGTGTGTGTGTGTGCTTTGGCTTAGATTTACTTGTTATTTTGCTGTTCTACTGGGAACAGTTAAATAAATTTAAAATATATTTAAATTGATTTTTAGTGTGATTCTCTGATGTGAAGGTTGGTCCTCATAGGGAACAATGGAGAGTGGCTGGCCAGCTTGCTCTGGGGGTGCTGGGGTTTTGGGGGGTATGTGTGTTTGGTTCAGCTGGGTTTTCTTGCATTCAAGCGTGCCTTGGCTGTGGCATACTTGCCTGTGCATAAGTGCCCCTGGGAACGACATTTAAAAGTTATCATGGAAAACAATGGGGAGCGGCTGGCCAGCTGCTCTGGGGGTGCTGGGCTTTTGGGGGTGGGGCTTCAGTTTGGTTCTGTTGGGCTGTCTGGGATGTAGATGGTAAGTGGAAGTGTGCCTGTGGCCATGCCATAATCCTTGTGTTTCTGCTGTGGGAGTCTGGTTTTCCCACAATAGAAACAAATGAGATGGCTGCAGTCACCTTCTTTGGGGGGGACATAAAATGCCCCCCCAAGTCCAATCTCCCTGATATTTGGGGCTTCTTGACAGGACAGGTAGGAGTAAGTGCCTTGCTAATTTGGTGCATTTTTCTTGCAAAATGCCACCTCCAGCCTCCTAGTTTTCCCCATAGGGGATAACGGAAATTGGAGATGGATGGGGCACCTTCTTTGGGGTGCCATAGCATGGCCTCCCGTAGTCCAATCTTTCTGAAACTTGGGTGGTCGTGAGAGGAAAGTTAGGAGAAGGTCCCTAGAAACTTTGGTATTATTAGGAAAGAAAATGCGCTCCCCCTGGGCCCCCAGATAGCTGGGAGCGGCGTTTCCCATAGGAAACAATGGCCAAATTTTTCCTAATAATCCTGAAGTGGTTTAAATACCCAAACCGGCTTGCTGCTTCAGGTTTTCCGGAATTTTTTCCCACTTCAATAAACCTGAAGCGGGAAACCTGAATATGTGCTGAGGTGCACACCCATACCTGACATAATTTCTGAAATTTTTTACCATGCCCTTGCTCCCCAAGTGGCTACCTGCAAAGGTATTTGCATGTGCAAATCAACTATAAATAAATCTACACAACTCCCTGTATAACTTGTGGACTGTTGTGGTATGAGAGCTATCCATGAGTCCCATAAAACAAAAATAGTCAGCCAAATTTTGAACCAGGAATCCCAAATCTTCTGTCAGGACACATTTTAGACTTAGTTGCCACAATAGCTTCAAGAATTATTACAGTCAGGGATCTTGCACAGAAGTTAAAAATCAAAGCAAGGAATTTGCACAGGGTGCAAAAGCCTCACATACTGACCTACATACTGGTAACCTAAGGGTTTTTTTAAAAAATGGAGGCAGAATGTTTTAAAAAGTGGAAGACTGCAAATAATATCAGATTTTTCTTTTGCACGGTATTACAGCACCAAGTGTAGTGATTCATCCTGATGGGAAGACTGGTCCTAAACAGTTAAGTGAGATATAAACCCTAGTGAATCAACACTGGGCAAATAAGAAGTGCTAATCCTTAAGACGGACTTTTCTCTAATAGTTTGCATGCCAGTACTGCTCTTCCTATTACACCACATCACTTTGTGAACTTTCATACATGTTATAATGCCTACTCAAGCACAAACTGCATTCTTGCCATTTTGTGTTGAAGCTGGGAGAACAGTTTTCAAAACAGCAAAATGAACTAGATACCTTTCTTAGGAAAAATTCTGCAAGAAAAGAGTTGCATATACAGCTAAGAATTACTACGTAAAAATGATCACCTGAAAATCAACTCAAGCTGGCCTTTTCAGTGGATTTTAGCAAACTAGAACTGATCTTGTGAATTTTTTAGCATGTCCATATAATTCCTGAAAAGTAAACTGGACCAGACAGACTGCAGTGAGTCACAACGTGTACTGAAACACAAGATTAAATTTCTGGATTAGATCAATTTATATAGTATTAAGCTTACTTCCATATATGGAGATTTCATTTTTCTGCCACAGCTTTCAACAAACTTACATGAATACAACAAATCCCTTTTTCAAAGTGTTTTAAACTCATGGTCATTACTACATATGGTGGTAGTGAATTCCAAAAATATATACTTTGTGTGAATTATTTCGTTTTTCTTACAAAACTCACATACTGCATGACAGAGAGAAACATTTCTTCGCTCAAAAAATTCAAACTTACTGAAACAATTTGTGAAAATTTGATTGCCTAATTACAGGTAGCATCACTCATGAACTTATTTTAGCAGGCCAAGCCAGGTTGTAGAACTGCTGCCCCTATTACATTTGTCTCACAGCTGTAGCTGCTTTGTTTATTTAGATCAGTACCTCTGAACACTCCTGTCAGCATTTTCACCCCGTGGAAGGCTAAATTCCGTACTCCTTTACCTAACAGATCAGCAAAACTGCTGGCTAAAGAGCCCAAATTCCAGAATCCTTTTGTTGATAGTACATGAGGCAGCGTAGGAAATAAGCAATTTGTTTATTTATATCAAGTAGGGGGACTGTACTAGTTTATATCTGAACTGTGTATTTTCCCAGTTTTAAAGAGTCCTTTGATCTGTTCCATCAGTACATACAAGCCATGTACATACATACAAACTTTAAGCTGTTCCACAGAATACAAACCATGAGAAAGATGGCTATAAGGGCTGCTCCAATTATATGGATTTTCTTCTTGGAGACTCATAAAAGCCTGAGAATACTGTCAAGCTTTTCTGTTTGGGTTTTTCTAGGAAAGGAAACAGTTTGAGTGGTTATAACTAGTCAGTTTCTACATCCTTTTCTTCCTAATCCAATCTGTTCCTATTAATCTTTCTTCATCCATAGGCCACAGTACATTTAAAAAGAAATACAAACATATTTAATTTAACATAACAATCCAGACACACTGCTGCAGGTAACAAAAATACACATGAAACTTCTCTGAAATCAATGCATAAACTTAGTTTTGTAACAATGACATCTTTCTTTGCCTTAGTGTACCACTTATTCAAGGTGTATAGATCATCACCCACTAAAAGTACAAAAGTATCTGGTCCATACAAAAATACTGGTTTTCTAAATAACAATATGAAACAGGAGAAACTGTACATTAATATTTATATAGTGTTGCAAAATAACAGTCTTTTGGATGACTTTTTATGCCATGATTAATTTGTGGATAGAATCTTTTCATATTTGTTTATATAAGAAATCTTTCATCCACCAAAGTTTTCGATGCTAAATTCTTCTGTCCAACTGTATTCCGAATAAACCTAAAAATCTAAACACACAAAACAGACTTTCATAAGTCATCTGCATATAAAATACAATTTCTAACATTCTACAACACTCAGCCAATATTCTAAAACACTGTTGTATGAACAAGATAGAGCTTTGGTTGGGGCAATGGAAAAGAAGGCTTCATTATTAATGACTGGGATCTCTGGGGGGGTAGGAAGCAAGATGTATCCCTATCCCAACAATGCACCAAGCACATCTGTTTACTTTCTTCCACCGAAGAGAATGGCTGCCATTTATTTATATGGGAAAAGAAATAAAAACGTTAGCCTTGGGGACAATGCTGCAAACAGAACAAAACCTGCCCAGAATCTTGATACTCAAACCAAAAGAGGCTATCAAAGATGTTCACCCACCCAAACTTGCCAAAAAACACAAATGAGCACTGATGCAGTGAACTAAATTCTTCACACAATGTTCACAAAAATAATTTAGTGAATTTGAAAGTAATATACAAGAGTGAATACAACATGTGAAATTCTAAAACATCATAATCACTACAATATCATCACAATCAATCACACACAGCAAGGTGTTACAACACCGAGTAGCATGTGTATCCTCAGAAAAGGGAAGAATCCCAAGAGTTCTCTTATGAGCTGTCTTCAGTCAGTACACTGAGGATTCCCGCTGAAACCGCGGGGGCAGATGAAAAGTCCCTCCGGACAAAGTGGAAAGGAGCTGGAAGACTGGGAGGAGAATGGAATGTGCAGGTGGAGAACAGCAACCGGGAGCCCCCGAGGGGGACCTCCCCGCCCGACAAGCCTCCGGGTATCTCAAGCTTGTTTCATGAGCACTTCCTCACGGGGCGTGGTTTCTCCTACCACGATGGTATTTCTCCGACTCTCCCACAAACTCTTTCACGTGCTGAAACTCTGCGCACTTCTGAGGCGGTCCCTGGAAGTGCGCAGAGTTTCAGCACGTGAAAGAGTTTGTGGGAGAGTCGGAGAAATACCATCGTGGTAGGAGAAACCACGCCCCGTGAGGAAGTGCTCATGAAACAAGCTTGAGATACCCGGAGGCTTGTCGGGCGGGGAGGTCCCCCTCGGGGGCTCCCGGTTGCTGTTCTCCACCTGCACATTCCATTCTCCTCCCAGTCTTCCAGCTCCTTTCCACTTTGTCCGGAGGGACTTTTCATCTGCCCCCGCGGTTTCAGCGGGAATCCTCAGTGTACTGACTGAAGACAGCTCATAAGAGAACTCTTGGGATTCTTCCCTTTTCTGAGGATACACATGCTACTCGGTGTTGTAACACCTTGCTGTGTGTGATTGATTGTGATGATATTATAGTGATTATGATGTTTTAGAATTTCACATGTTGTATTCACTCTTGTATATTACTTTCAAATTCACTAAATTATTTTTGTGAACATTGTGTGAAGAATTTAGTTCACTGCATCAGTGCTCATTTGTGTTTTTTGGCAGAATCTTGATACTGGCTGTAATTCAGAGGAGCAATATCCTTCCTTAAGATTTACAGAGAACTGCAGGTGAAGGGCAATATATTCCTGATATTTTGTCCCCAAGGAGAAAGAACAGAAACTCTGCATGGACAGTTCAGATTATACTCGCTACCCTAACAGAAAATGTTTTTAAGGATTGCTAAACAGACAATCTGGGCTTAGGGAAGCTGTTGTCAGAAAATCCTGTATTCAGCTTGTAGCGTGTACTGCCTAGGAATAGTAAGAGTAATACAAAAGTGGACCTGAGCATGACCCTATCACCAGAATACGAACAGCAACAGCTTCCACCTTTAGTGTGCTGTGGCAACAAATGTTCTCTTTTTTCTAAGGCTGCCTCTAAGTACTATGGAAGGACTTCCCAACATCTGAGTTGATTCCAGTGCTAACACCAGTTGTGTTCGATCTCTGAAGCTGGGTCTTCTCCATGAAATCCTATGAATTGCTGTGTCTGAATAACAGTTCAAAGAATCAATTTATAGGGCTGAGATCTAGACTAGCAAGTTCAAAATGGACTACTGTTGAAGCAACAGAGCCAACACAACAATTGCAGTCATAGGCCTTTGTAGTTTGTACAATGAAATTTTTAGTGGAATGTGGGAAGTCCTGGATAATTTCCCCTTAATTTACCAGTTTAGAACACTATTTTTGCATTACTGAGGCAAAATAAAGTTACATAATCAGGTTGCTCAATAGTTGGGATGGGCAGTGGAAGATTGTATACCCAGCCTTCCTTGGAAGACATAAGCCAGGTTGGAAGAGTGGCCTAGTTACGTTTGTGTACTCATTTTTACTAATCTTTTAAGAATTATTTATTTTAATGAGGAAATCCAAGTGGTTTTTTAAATGGTTAGCTTCGTATTAATAGTTTAGATAAATGAGTATATAAATTGCTATGAGCAAAACATCTATGAAATAAAAAGAAGTCTCACCCTCCATCCAGCAAGAAAACTTACCTCTTGTTGTAAATATGTCAGAACAGCTGCTAATACAAAACTCTGGGTAGCCAGATCCACAATTGCAAAAAACAGCATATCAAAAATGAGAAGAGTGGCTTCATTGCCATAGTAAAGAATATCACTGAAAGAATGCCCTTCATCTGCAAGAAATAATCTACTGAGAAAACTGTACAATCTCTATAACTAATAAGTTTTTTAAAATGAGAAAAATCTTTCTGACGGGATAAAAATTGTCTAAAAACAACAAAACAAATAAAAAAGCAATAAGATGTTGCAGAAGAAATGTCGCTACATTACTGTAACAGTTGGATTTCATAAGGTGATTTTGTACAGGCTATTTTAGTTACTTTCAGACAGTCATAAATGCTTTTTATTTAGAAGTCTGCAGTAGATTGTTGATAGACTGCTCATAAATTGAGCAATGTCACTCACATTTTATTCCAACCGAACTTTCAGGCTCCCTTATGGATGTTTGAATATAAGTTACAGGATCCTAATTGTTACTTATGCTTTTGAAAAGATACCATCTTTACAGTATTTTTAAACACCCTTTCAATTAAAATCTACCCCAAAGCAGATGCTTCAAAAATACCGAGTACATTATAACTATTATGTCTGAAGAAGGGAGCTCTGAGTTGTGAAAACTTATACCCTGAAAATCTTGTTGGTCTCTAAGGTGCCACTGGCTTCAAATCCTGCTACATTATAACCAGCTTTTCTACTGGTGAGACAAAGGAACCGAGGGTCCTCTTTGACCACCAAAAAGGCTATCTAAGGATCATGGAACTTGCATGGAAGGAAGACATGTTAATGGAAGTTGGAATAAAGAGGAGAAGGAAGTCAGACTGAGTGAAAAAGTTGATGGATCCAACCCAATGTGTGGTAAAACATGGTCTATGCGTTTACATTTCAGTATCACAGGAGTGACAATTTCTTTCAACTGTTAACTTTTTTCTCTTGTGCCATTCAGCCACGTGACCTATATATCAGTCATTCTAGAATTTCTATTAGAACACTGCACAAATTTAAGAGGGCCTTCTAAAAAGCAACGAATGCTTATGGAAATGCAGACTGAAGTGCCTTCTACCAAATCCAATTCTGACTGACAATCTCCTGCAGTTCTTTCTGTTAAGGTGAAAAACTCCGTAACTTAGCTTTAACTGCAGTAGCCGTGGAACTGAAGCTGAAGGCTAATCGTATGTGCTGCAAAGTTATTTTGTTATCACCTGCCAAAGGAGGTTTTAAAAAGTGCTAGAGATTGAAGACAAGGTGAAAAAAAACTGCCTGAAAAAAACCTGCAGATTTGATATTTCAATCTTGACATAAGGATGAGAAAAATGTCTGGGTAACGGTGTGTACGTCTTCAAGAAATCAACCCTTAGAATTCTGATGGTAACATGACAGAAATTATGTTATATAGCTTTAAGGAAGCCACAAGCTAGCTCACTTGTGCAGTGTGACATTGCTTACCCAGTCATGTTAAAAAGAGCCTTCCTATTTCAGACATTTTCTATCACTACTATATCATCAGTTTGTTTTCCTCCCAGAGGCATGCCTATACAGAAGTAAGGTTTAACTTGATGTTTATTTTATTCTAGAATATTCTTTTTGGCAGAGAATTTGAAGTGGAAGTAAATGGGGTCATACAAGCAGAGTTCTTTAAGATTTATCTATTTGTATTAAAAAAATTAACAGCTAGGTTGGTAATACCATTGTAAAAGATGCTCTTTTCCATTGGTTCCATAAACTCCATTCCAAGAATTCGTTCTAATAACAATTTGTCCTTTACAATGTAATCCATTTCCTTATGAACCTATAAAAATAGGGAGGCAGGGGGAGAAGCTTATGAAAAATTCTTTGCATTCTATAAGTGAACTACTTAGGAAAAACAGCAAAGACAACTGCTATGTACCAACTTATATAGAGAATGCTTCTTGGAAAGCACATTATGAGAGAGTTGGTGAATCAGCTCCTGCATACTAATACAGCATGATCTCTAACGGCCAATCTAAATCCTTATATAGATCAAAAGATATCACAGTCTCCCATGTCAAATGAATTATCCTGTCCCTCAGTTAAATATCCATATACATACATGATCAATGAAAGAGCCAAGAAATTTATTCATAGCATGGTATGCTTTAGTGCTCTGTTCAAATGTAGTTGTAGAAGAATTCAAAAGCCTCACGGGACCATGTTTCTGGGAAAAAGAAAACAAGACAACACAGAGTTTAAACTAATTTAAAACACTGAGGGTATCTACTGATACAATGGGTGAGTGAAATAATCATGAAGTATCTGATCGTCCATCTGATCAAGGAACACAGAAGGTTTGCAATTTCACTCGATAGAGAGACTGAATTGCTCCAATTTTTACACCCTTAAGGTGATACTACCTATGTTTGATGATAAATCTTACACCTTTGGTATCCCAGAATCTCTAGCACTAGACGCTTCTAAGAAGATACTCTAATGTAGTAAGTTTCATCTTTAATGTTTATTTTATTATATCCAAATATAATTTAATTCAGAATGTTCAATGGTATGTGTTTCATCCTGAGTTCCAAATTAAGCATTAAATCTCTGGAAGACTCAGATTAAAAAATCTAGACACAAAGAAACAATCTCAGCAGAAGCTTCTGTTGGATAACTGTAAATATGAATCAAACTCTAGAAAATGCTGAGAACAAGTCACATATTCAGCACCTGTACTGGATACCCAAAGGCATGTATCCTGCACAAAGATACACATGAATGACAGAAACAACTGCAGAAACCGCTATAGGCTCTAAGCAATTATTTTAAATATGGATGACAACAAATATACATATTAAATATAATATACATACTCTTGTTAATGTTTCATGAATCCGGTCATATTGTTGCCTCATTTTGCTTGAAATAGAAATCTGAAATGTCTGGGCATCTGTATTTGGCACTAAACCTCTTTGACTACATAGATTTTCCTGAGAAAATGATACAGAGTAGAACTGTGTTGACAACACGTGCAAAGAACAACTCAACAGTTATTTTGGTAGTGAAAAAAGTTGATTCTGTTATGATTATGATTAATGTATATGGTCAAAATATGGATTCTCCAGATACATTTCATCAATGTTTCAGTAACTTAGTAGATCTTAGATATGATTATTTGTTAGTGGGGGGAAATTTTAGTGAAATACTAAATGCAGCTTTAGATCAAAGTACAAACCTCACATAAGGAATGTTACTTGGTGAGATCTACACTTAAAGACTATATGGTTGAACTAAGTTTGATTGCTCCTTGGTGCATGTTACACCCAAAGGGTAGAGACTGTACTTTTATTTCTTCTGTACATTATTCATAACTGTTTTGAATAGATTTTCTTTTTTCAGCTGTGTTGATATTGCATATCAAAGCATGTCATATAGATGTAATTGTTATTTCTGATCACGCCCCTATTTCATTAGTTCTCCGGTTACCTGATTGGGTTAGACCACTGAGCTTATGGCATCTTAACATCTCTTTGCTCAATGATGAAATTTTTAAAACACAGATAATAGCTGAGCTTGTGGAGTATTTTAATATTAACCAAGGAACTGTGGTTACTCATGCTATTGAATGGGAAACTTGTAAAGCTTTTATCAGAGGAAGGATTATTGCATTTGCATCTCTCAAGAAAAAGCTTAGAGAAAGGGAAAAATAACTTGAAATTTTTGTTAATTCAGTTTGCTGCATCTCCTAATCAAGATCTCTATTGAGAGTTGCAAAAGGTTAAATATGAGTTGAATAATATATTATCAATGAAAACAGAACACACTTTGACGTGCTTGCACCAGTCATACTGGTACGTACTGGGAACAAGGGAGAGTAAACTGGCAGATTATTGGCCCACTGTTTAAGGTAGCAAAAGAACAAGAATTATATCCCTATAACTGAGGATGAGGAGAATGTAATGCACACTACTTCAACTGAAATAAATTTGCAGTTTCAAAAGTTTTATTCTAAATTGTATAGTAATGGAAAGGACTATTAGACGAAGACTTGGAAACATTTTTCTCTCACCTTGGTTTTCCATATTCAGATATGGCTCAGTGACAGCTACTTGCTGAGTCTTTGCGTATGGATGTAATTAAGGCTGTGATAATGAATATGAGCACTGATAAATCTCCAGGACTGGACGGGCTACCTATTGAATGGTGTAAAACCTTTTGAGATTTTTTAATTCCAAAATTATATCAATTGTACAATGAGATTTTTGAATCTCAGGTATCACCAGCATCACCGCAGGATACTTATATTACTGTCATTCCAAAGCCAGGCAAAGCCCACACTCAATGTGCAAATTTTCAACCTATTTCTTTAATGAATGTGCACTGAGATATTAACTGCCATCCTTGCTAACAGACTTCAAAAGGTTATTAGAACCTTAGTGCATGTAGACCAGGTAGGATTTATACAAACTAGACAAGGATTTGATAATCTTAGAATGGTTGCTGATCTGATTGCATTAAATGGAAAGAGATCTGGTCAAGTTGCTATTCTTCCACTTGACCCTGAAAAGGCATTTGACAAAATATATTGGAAATTTATTTTCTCTTCATTGATTAAATTTGGCTTCCCTTATGAATTTTGAAATGGCTCTGAATTCTGTATTCATCCCCTAAATCTAGGGTACTGACCAATGGTATTTTTCTGTACCATTTCCTCTTGAAAGAGGTACTAGGCAAAGTTATCCTCTTCTCTTATATCTGATTTATGTTTGGAACATCTGGTATATACTATTAGACAAAGTAATAATATACATGGCTTTATACATAATTCTTTATAATTTAAAACTATTTTATATGAAGATGATCTTTTATTATTTCTTTCAGAACCTTAGTATTCCATTCCTGAACTTAATAATATTAATAATTTTTGATTAACAATTTTGGTGATATGTCTGCTTAATCAATTAACTGGACAAAATCAGAACTGATGCCATTGGGAGACAGTGTATCACAGAGCGTAATTACGGAGGGACATTTTTGATGGTGCCCAGATGTTATTAATTATCTTGAAATACTGATTTCAAGGAATATTAAGGACATGATTTTGTTGAATTTTAATAAATTGATCTTGGATATATCCTTGGATTTGAATAGATGGGCAACCCTAAACCTGTCATTATAGACTCAAAAATGAATATTATAATTTGAATTATATATGTTGTGTGCAATCCCTTTTTATATACGTAGATATATTCATAAAATTAGTACTTTGTTTTGGAAATGTATGTGGGGTTCAGCACCACCCAAGATTTCATTAAAGAGGATGCAACTTTCATTAATGAAGGAGGATTTGGTCTTCCAGACCTTAGTACTTATCATCAGGCAATATTTGTTAGCATGTACAAACTATTGGGATTCCTCCCCTCACTTAGAGTGAGGGGAGGATCCTGGACTCTTTTGGAGGCCTCTTTTTTGGAACTACTGCATTAGGGTCTACTTAGGTTAAGATGGGTTTTGTTCCACCAACAATTTCTCCAGCTAGAGAAGTATGGCACATAGTATCATGACAATATCAATTTGACCTGTTCTCACATGCTAAACTACTATGGTCAATCCAGATTTAAAAACTGGGAAGAAATCTTTCTTATGGAAGACTTGGACAGATAAGGGAATTTTTTACTTTAGATCAACTGATGGGTAATGATGAGTTCTTTCATTTTTCCAACTAAGGTTTAAATATGATTTGCCAACTACTGCTGAATGGCAGTATTTCCAATTGCAACATTTGTTGGTGTCCAAATATGATCTGGCAGCTTTGAGTGCTTTAGAATCTCTCCCACTTTTGGAGATTCTTATTGAATCAATACAGAAAGCGAAATCTACAATATTTGTATATAAATATTTGAGGTTGGTTAATAAATATGATACACAGAAACTTAGAGATGCATGAATAATGACCTGGAGCATTCCGTTTTGCTAAAGCAATGAGATAAGGCCTGAAGCCATATACCTGTTGCTACTATGGATCTTAAGTTGTGACATATTCAGCAAAAATTATGTTTAGGGTATATTGGACACCACAGTGCCTTTTTACTAAGGTTTAAGAATAGTGTCTAACGCTAGGTGTAATTCACAAAATGCATCTCTTAAGCATATATGCTTTGTTCATGTTTAGTCATTAGGCCCTTCTAGGAGGAAGTTAGGAAACTCGTTTATTTTTGAGGATGTTGATGCACTGTTAAACTCTTGGAATCTAATCAATGGTCAATGGAAATGGACCTTTCGCACCCTTACAGTTGCTAAAAGATTTATACTTCAAAATTGGAAAGACAAAAGCCCACCTCTGGTAAATCACTGGACTGAAGACGTTATAAATGTACCAGCATTTGAACGTATTGCATACAGAAGGCAACCGCGCATGGATATTTAGAAATCTTTTATAAATACCTATGTATACATTTGCCAATAATGTTTTTGTAGCCACCACTGTTTCCCCCCCTTTTTCTCTCCTGTTTGCTTTTTAATTTTTAATTTTTTTTGCACTAAATACAAATATATTTTTTTAAAACCAACAGTTTATTATTGAAGTTATTCTGTATTATGAATAACTGAACATGTATGGCTGATGATTTTGCTCTTCATATGAATAGATGTGCCTACAGGTACGGGTGTGCACCAAAAAACAAAACAAAACAAAAAAATCCAGGTGATCCAAGTCCAGGAATACAAAAAAAAACCAAACACCCAAAACCAAAAAAATCCCACCAAACAATGAACCCCACCATATCCCTGAAATAATCTGGATTAGGTTCTCTAATCCAGTTAGAGAATCCTGAATTTATCTGGCCCTTTCCAGGGACCCTAATCCTTCCTGTCCACCATGTTTTAGGAAGATTGGACCAATTTTATAGGCCCCTGAACAAGCTGCCCCAGCCAATCTCTATCGTTTCCTATGGGGGAAACATTTCTAAGGCTTTCTAGGCAAAGAGAAACATTAAGCAAAGGCAACCCTAGGCCAAAAGCTAGTCTCAAATGCAAGTTCCACTCCAAAGCAAGCTGAACCAACAAACCCAAACAGAACCAAAATGAAGCAGGAGGGTGAGACTTGCCAGAGCTGCGCAATTTAAAAAGTGGCTGGTGGCAGCTTGAAGGGCTCTTTTGAAGCTCAGATGGGGATGGAGGGGCGGGATGGGAATCCACTGTGTCTGCTGCCTCCTGTCCTCACCAGCCTCATGTTGCTATCCTGCCATGGTGCAGAGCTTGCCTGTGCTTCACACCCTTTTCATTTGCTGTTGCTCTGTCTCTGCTGTAGCTGCCTGTGGCCAAATAGATCTGACCCAGCAGAATTCAACTCTCTGGGTCTGGGTCTGATCTGGGATTCTCCAATTTGATCTGGCATAGCTGGATTATGATAGATCAGCATAAACCTTGGATTTTGCAATTAAGAGAAAAAGCTACAATTATTCTAGTGGGTTTTTTAAAATAACAAAGAGAAACTAGATAAGGTACAAAGACCGTGCTGCAAAATCAAGTAGAAGCATAATGCAGGGGGGGGGGGCTTCTCATTCTTCAACAAAGAAGGACAGAATTGTGACCCTTCACTGCTGTGACTACCTTTAGAAATACTTAGCTGCAAGAAAAAAAAAATCCCCCATCCATATCTAGCAATCCCAAGGAAGCACAGAGACAGAATATACTGAAGTAATGCATACCTTATATACAAATATATAGTGACAAACAATGCATCTGCTGCTGTGCAAGCCTATTTTTTTCTGGTTATCCTTTTTAGAAATATGTATAAGAGAACATATGAGTAGGGAAGAAGGCAAACATCCAGCCCTCCTTCAGCTGCCTCGTTTTAAGTCCAGGAGGGACCAGAGGAAAACGGTTTTCCCTCCATGTATGCTCATCTTGCCCTGCCCCTCCAACTGGCTGGAATCAAATATGGCCAACCAGATGGGCAAGGCCAGGTGTAGCAGTGTAGGCCTTCCTGAGGAAAAACCTGCATAGGGCACCACCATTTTTTGCTCTCTCAGGGCCAAACTAGATGCGATGGCATCCCTGTGGCTACCATGAGGGTGCTGCCACCTTTTAAAAGTAATGACAATGTCATGAAGAAAATGCCTCCCAGCATTTTTAAATGATTTTAAAATGGCAGTGGCATCCTTGTGGCAGCCACAAGGATGCTGCGACAACTAGTTTGGTTATCCACTCCTGGGCAAAACAAGTAAACCCACTCCTAGTGGACAGAATTACAGAACATTTATAGATACTCCTAATAAAATATACCAGTCTAGGCTGTAATTTTGAACTTAACACCAAACTTCCTAATAATAAACCTGGCCAACATTTACATCTTAAGTTTCCATCCACCCTTTCATTCTTTTCTCATAACAACCATTGACATGAGGGCATCTCCTATGCACAAGTTTATATATTCTCTAAGGTAAATCTTTGGATTCTCTCTCTAGTTCTTCTACATACCGCTTCCCTCTTTAGGTTCATGTTCATTTCTTCCATATTAGTGTCTGCATGACCATGCACAGAACGACCATGAATGTAATATCCAAAACATCTGTGTGACAACAGAAAGACAGAAATCTGCAATGTAAGGAAAATAAAAATATATTGAGCTCATATTCAAAACTAAATAAATGAATATATATTTTCAGCACATGCTACATAATTAATGAGAATCTAAAGCCTATTTGCAAAAGAATATACAGTTCTGGACCACTAAAATAAATATTGCACCTATTTCTTATTTTTCACCATTACCATGTTGTCCTGATCTGGGTAGCCCAGGAGAGCCTGATTGTCCGGGGTCTGAGGCTCGGCCCCCGGACTTACCAGGAGGAGGAGACGGGAGACAGATAGGAGACAGCTACTCAGCTGCCTAGACAGACACCAGGGCCCTGCCCATCCTGGCAACCAGGGGAGGGAAAGAGGCACCCAAGCCACAGCAAGCCAAACAGGGCAGGTGGAGGCTGGCCAGCCCCCTCCTTCAGGGGGAGGCTAGGCGCCCAGATGAGGAAAGGGAGGGTAACTAGGAGGGGACCCAACCAGGTGAAGAAGGTACAGGAGACAGGGACAGCCAGACAGCAACCCCACTGGCAATAGAGGAAAAGCAGCACCGGGCCACACCCTTACCAGCAGGCAGCCTGCTGGTAGAGAGGACCAGGGAGGGTAGAGAGGACCAGGAGAGGCTGGGAGCAAAGCAACCCCAGGTGGGGCTACCTAGGGCAGCCAGTGAAGCAAACGCAGGTGTGGCTACCTAGGGCAGCCAGCGAGGCAACCCCAGGTGTGGCTGACCAGGGCAGCCAGGGGCATGGCTAGATGGTTGGAAGCATGACTAGGAGGTGGAGCCAGGAAATGGTGAAGGGATATAAGGGAAACACTCACACAAGCAAGGAGTGGAGAGTTAGGAGCAGAGAGAGAGAGAGGGAAGGAGGGAGAGAGAGTCGGTATAAGTGTGAGAGTGAGAGGAGGAAGAGGATATTCAGTATGGAAGGGAGTTGGAGAGGAGGTAGTAAGCAGGCAAGGTGGACAACAGGGTGAGAGGGTGAGGTATACCCCCCTCTGGCCGTTGCCCAGAAGCCTGCACCAAGCCTACAAGAGGACTCACAGAAGTCCTTGACAAGCGCTAAGGCATCCCAAGCAGCTGCGTCCCAACTGGGGTGGGGCAAGGCCACTTATAGGCAGCCCATGTGGAGTGCTAGGGCACCCAGCACAGCAACGGCTCAGATAGGGCGGGGTGGAGATGACGTCCAAGGACACTCAACTGGCGGCAGGCCAACAGGCACAGCAATGCCTGGGCGCGGACATGACACTGATCTTGTCAGATCTCAGAAGCTAAGCAGGGTCGACCTTGGTTAGTAATTGGATAGGAAGAGCAGGGTTGCAGAGGCAGACAATGGCAAATCACCTCTGTTAGTCTCCTGCCATGAAAACTCTGCCAGGGGTCACTATACGTCAGCTATGACTTGAGGGCACTCTCCACCGCCACCATGTTGCAGACAGCAAACTATAGTACATATTGAAACCAGGACATATGTTTATCTCAGAGGCATTGATGAAAGGGATGCAGAGGTACATGTATGAGAGAGAATACACCCATGATTGTTGGGTGGAGGATAGTAGGTTTGAATTACAGGTAGAATTTGATTCCAGGCTCTGTCAGATGTGGTTATCTGCAAATGTTTAAATATAATTAATTAAAACATTGGTTTGTGTTCTGCTTGGCTTCTGGAGTCTAAGGCAAAGTAGGCTGTATTATTCCCTTCAACCACAACATTCTTGTAATACTTTGTGAACCAATGAGTGTACTGAACTCTGGACTCGGTATTTTTTCCAAGTTCCTCATAAGAATAAGAAGTTGTACACTGAAGAGACTGTAGTAAAGGACTGATGACAGTAAGAATATTACAAAAGACTAGGTTACTGTAACTAATAATTAAATAAAAACAAGCTATACTTTTTGTAGCCTTTCCACAAAGCATGAACCTATTTTAGAAAGCAAGTTACCAAGTGGAAATTTTAAAATAATAATACTTACATTGCTCATACAGCACAAATCAACGAACTGCCTTATCTTATCTTCTACAAACCTTTCATAAAAGACAGAAAAGTATACCATCTGCAATAAAATCAGATGATTAGTCATGAGTTCATAAAATTTATTTTTCCTGTCTCTAATCTAGGAGAGCCAGTATGAACCAGAAGTGATTACAGCTGCATTGACTCCCAACTCCCATTATGCACTCTTGGTTGGATCCTATGCTTCCCTTCAGCTAAGTAGGATCCTATAACTTCCTTGCAGATAGCCTCCCTTCAACAGAGGAAGACTTTATCCATCAGAAAAAGTAATTAGAGAAAGTCTTTCTCTACTGGAGAAAGATTTAACTGAAGAGAGTTACAGCATCCAATTTAGCTGAAGGGAGTCATGGGATCCAACCCTCTGATTCCTTCACAAAAAGCTGGGCACAGTTGGAGAAATAGCTGACAGCCAGGATTTAGTATGTTGATTTATAATTACAGTAAAAGCTTTGTTATTCAACATGAATAGCAAACAGGGGTTGCAAGTTAGTCATATATGCGAGATATTTATGGCTCTGCAATTGTACAATTTTTCTACTCAGAGGAATTTGCAGCAACCAAATCCAACTGCACTGAGAATGTCTTAGAGACAGCCCCTATGCTTAGCGGGACTCTTCCCTTGAGCCCCAGAGACTTCTTACACAGCAGGCAAGCAGCAGGCCAGTTGCTTGGGAGTCCTCTGGCAGAGATGGTTCCTGACAGCTCAAAACAGGTGAGAAGGAGGAAGACACCCAGTAATGGCCACAGGAATCATGCTGGCCAGCTGTAGAGGCAGGAGTGGGGGGGGGTCATGAATGCCTAAAGTCACAGGGGTATGGTGGCTGAGGGGGAGGAGCTTGCCAGTTAACTGATTATTCTGGATAATCAAGTGGTGTATAACAAAGTTTTTACTGTACTTAAATGGGGTTTTTGTGTCAGCTAAATACTACCTTCCCACATAATTGATAACTGATAAAACAAATGGTGAATGTGTATCATTTTGTAACAGCAGAATACACAGGGACGATGTAAAACTACCTGTATTAAGGCAACGACTAGCCAGAGGACAGCAGTCACACCATATCTTAGAATGCGGCTCCAAGGAGCAACGTAACTTTCAGGGCTCCTACTAAGACTGGAAGAAGAATCCATTAATGCCAGGTTTGAGAACCCCACAATCTGAAAGGTTAATTTCATAACAATTCATTAGTGACCGCTATTAAGCAAGTGCTTTATAAATTCTTTGAACTACCAACTTAAGCTGTTTTTATGAATACCTCAAAGTCCAAACCCAAGAAGTCAGAGTGCTTTGTCAATATTCAAATGAAAAAAATAAGGCTTGCCATCATGATGCAGATGTACATGACTATATTGAATAAGACAAATAAGAGCTTTAAAGCATCAAGTGGGAACATTTTCATAAACATCACAATAATTTTCTTTCCTTTCCAATCCTCCACTTCCCAATGAACTGGTTTTAATCAGGACTTAGCAAAAATTAATGCCAGGACAAGATAATTTTAGCCTTGGAACCTAAAGGTTAGACAATTCAGATGAATAAACACTGATTGCAATGCCTGCCTGCAATGTCAAGTACTTTACTAAGCAGCCCGCTTTGCTTCCTGCTTCATAAATATCAGTTGGCAGCAAAAACATTTTATGAAAATTCCAATCAAACGCGCGCGCACACAAATGCTCTCTCTCTCTCGCTTGCCATGAAATCTGAAAATCACCTCCAGAAAGAAGAGAACAGCTAGCACTTGAAAGAGAGGATTTATTTTCCTGATGGTTTGAATCTCATTCCACTCATTTGCTATAAAATAGGTTCGCCATATGCTGACAGGTGCGGCAGTACTCTTGATGCCATTTTCTCCTGTGGAGAAGAACAGGTCATACAAGTGAAGTATTACAGGGAAAAGGAAGTCCCACCAGGCTTGTCCTCTCATCTTTCTGCTGCTTCTTCTAGCCTCTTGACATCTCCAATTATTTTTCCCCACCTAAAATCCTTTTTCCTCTCTAACTGTTCTCAAGTATTTCATTAGCTCTCATTGGCCGTTTGTTGTTGGGAGAGGCAGAGCTTAACCTGTCTGTAACTCCTATCTTACAGGGTTGTTGTGAGGATAAAATGAAGGAGAGGAGAATGATGTAAAACTGCTTTGGGTTCCCATTAGGGAGAAAAGGCAGGGCATAAATGAAGTAGTAGTAGTAGTAGTAGTAGTAGTAGTAGTAGTAGTAGTAGTAGTAGTAGTAGTAACAACAACAACATTAGATTTATATACCGCCCTTCAGGACAATTTAGCGTCCATTCAGAGCGGTTTACAAAGTATGCTATTATTATCCCCACAACAATAAATACATAAAAATGATGATCAGTTTTACCCCCAATTCTTCTCTTCCAATCTATACTTTAGCTTTGTGGTCCCCCTTGCAGACTTTTGGATCTTCCTGGGGGCCATAATTGGCTATCAGATATCTGAAAGAAAGGTACTTATGAGGAATTGCTGGGGGAAGGGTGATCCATTCCTTCTGCTTCTTTCCTTCTGCCTAATGACCAGTTCTCCCTCTTCTTCTCCTTTCTCCACCTGCATGTCCTCCCTCACTAATGATCAGGTCCTCCTGGTGGTTTCCTATCCTTACAGGACAACTGTGCATGTGCAAACTTTGCAGATTACTTTAAGGATTTTAGTTCCCAATTTTGGGGGGGGGGGGGTTGGGCTTTCTCCAACCTGTGGATTACCCATATTTGTATAAACATATACCCAGATGCAGGGTGCTCCCCATTTGTGGATTTTTTCATCCACATCAAAGACATTCATTTGCAAAGTTAGATATGACTGCAAAAGCCATAAACTTTAGCATCAACAACACAAGCAAAGCCTGAACGTGAATGTTATTTGTTCCTAAGGGCTACTTCATGCACCTCTGAAAATGTACATCTATGTTAAAAACTTGTTGTATACTTATTTTTCCTCATAATATAAGAAATGGCGATACATCTTCTCCTCACTAGGTAAACTTGTTTCATAATATAAGACCAAAGCAAGCACGCACTAAGGGTACCATTTAGCCAAAGTAAAGCCTATTGACTTCCTTCAAAGATAAGCAATATGGCTTTAAAAATACTGTCTTCCTTTCAAATTAATTGGTGTTAATTATCTTTGGCTGCTTTGTGCCCTAAATATTCAAGCATACTACTGTAAAGTATACAGCATGTATTAAGCAATAAAATTCTCTATGTGATGTATTCAGAGACTGTAATTCTGTACCTTTACCACAGTACTCAAGAAACATCATTTCTGCCTCCCATCTAGAATACTGTGAGTGGGCTATAGTAGTTTATCACCAATAAATTTCACTAGTGGTGCAGTCAACTGAGTGAACAGAAAGAAAAATACTGTGAATTACCTTCTTAGTGGCTCTACATCATAAAGTTAACATACTTTTTGGAAAAAGCATACAATCATTTAGCACCATTAATTCTATGCAAAAAGGATGTTTTTACATACCTTCAAGTGCTTTAAGAACTTTTCCTTTAGGACGCTCCCAATCAATAAAGAAGATATCTATTGTAAGTTGGCTAACAAGCATGTGCAAAAATTGCACCATCTGAGGAAATCAGTAATGGAAAAAAAGTAAGGCTAATCAGCAGTTAAGGAAAGCAAATCAATGAATAAAAATAAAAAGTCTCTCCTCTCTGACCCAAACTGCCAATGACATGCTTTGGCCACAACAGCAGGAAGATAGAGAGAACCTCTTCTCCCTCTCCCAAAATACTAGAACTGGGGGCATGAAATGAAGCTTATGGACAAAAGATTCATTACAGACAAAAGACTATACTTCTTTACTCAGTAAGTGATTAAAGTGTAGAATTCATCGCCAGGTGATGCAGTGATGGCCACTAGCAAAGATGGCTTTAAAGGGGATTAGACAGATACATGGGGATCCCAAGTACCTGCCAGTGGTGGGCAATTGCCTGGCACTTTACCTGCTTACCGGTCAGTCACTGATGACTGGCAGGAGGTTCCAGCTGCCCGGAGATCGTCTGCCACCAACAGGCACCCCGGGAACACATGCAGTGCACGCACTCCCATCAGATGTAATGATGTCACTTCTGGAAGTGATGTTATCACGCTGACTGTGGGAATGCTTCTGTGCTTTGTTTGGGGCTGACTCTCAAAGAACTGGTCCCATGCAGAGTGCAGGAGCACTCCTGCGGCTTATGTGACATCACTTCTGGAAGTTATGTCATTGTACGGGCTCCAGGAGTGCACATGCACAAAGAAATGCATCCTGGTAAGTACTGAGTCCCTCCCCCCACCAGAAGGGTATAGGGAACTGGGAACCCTATACGTGGAAGACAGGTTTATCAGTGGTACTAGTTGCGGTGACTAAAGGGAACTTCCATATTCAGAGGTAATAAACCTCTGAATACTAATGCAAGGAGGCAACATCAGAGGAAGGCTATTGCCTTTATGCCTGTAGTTGATCCTCCAGGGTTAACTGGTTGGTCACTGTGTGAAACAAGTTGCTGGACTAGATGGGCCTCTGGTTTGATCCAGCAGAGCTCTTCTTATGCACTTCTTCTGAGATGCTTTCACTTTGTCCATCTGGAGATGGAGATTGTCCACATGCACTAAAGTCATCTCTGTCTCAAACTCAAGCCTAAAGCCATACTAAGAAAGATCAAGGATAGATGTCTCATCCAAGAATTTCTGGAGTTCCTCTACCACTATTCACTCAATAAACTTTCCTGTTTTGAATATTATTGTAGTCAAATGCTAATAAGGAAGTGGTGTTCCAGTGGGGAGACTCTAAATTTTTTTGCTTTTTTCAGAAGTCAGCAAAGCTGTGGCATTTTGAATGCTTTTTGCTCTGCAAACAAGTAATGATAAACTGGAACAAAGTTTAGAATCAAGAACAATCATGGTACAACAGCCACAGAACTACAGTGGTAACTTACTTACCTTCAGAGTGAAACCACATCCAACATAAGAAACAAAATCATCTTCCTGAGCTGGCAGAGGTAAAAGAACAGAAATGTACTGCTGTGCCTGTAGGGGGTGGAAAGAGTCTCAATTACATCAAATGGGCTGCAGTTACATGATAGTGTAATTGTATCACACCAAATTCCATATCTGGCTACAAAATAGTGGCTGCATTTGCAAAAAAGAAAAGGGAGAAAGTTACTAAAGACAGAGTAAAATTAGGATTTGGAGCATTTTAAACTAGCTCTATTTGCTACAACAAACACATTCAGAATCGAGATTAATAGAAAGTATATGGGCAAGCACACAAATAGCATACATGTCTAACTTGCCTCAATGGTCTGATCAGTAAAGCCAAAAGGAAAAACAAAACATATAAACATTTTGATATCACATTTATTCACAGTTAGGTATCTGTATTCATACTACAAAACTTCTACTTACTTTGAAGAATATAAGCCAGTAAATCCCTGTTCCAACTGTGATGATGAAGAAAACATTTGCAAGGTCTCCAGCATAGAACAGCAAGAATTTCAAAACTGTCTACAACATCAGATTGTAAATTGATTAGCTACATCAGAGGATAATAAAAAAAAAATCCAACTGAGATCAACAGGAACATTACTTTTACCCAAATTGGAAACTTGAAGCGCACATCCCTATCACAGCACACAAAGAAGAGGGTTAACCTGCCTTTCTCATATCTGGAAATAAAAACATCCATCTTTTCCCCTAGATTAATGAGACTGCTTCCCTCAATTTCCTCTGAACACTCCCCTCAGTTGGAGCAATTAGAGGTCCTAGCTGAAGCTCTACAATAAGAAGCAGATTGCCCCACAGATATCAGTTAGAGAAAACTGTTTCTCTTGCGCACATAATTTTAGAACTCAAAGGCACTCAATGAAGCTGCTTGTTCTTCTGGGGGGTTGTTTTATCCTGTTTGGAGTTTTATAGCTCCGGTTAATTTTATTAAATTCACTTGTTCTTTGGGGGGTGGGGGAAGCTGTTTTCCCCTGCTGTTGGGCTTTCTTTACAGAATTTTGGTTGGTGTTTTTTTGCTGGATTCTGTTTTCTGTTGCCTTGAAATTTGGTTTTGTCAGGTGTTCAATTGTTGGTTGTTCTTCTTCTGGGGGCGTTGTTGGGGTGCTCAGTCCAGTTTGTTAACTTAACCTAGTGGTGTTTGGTGTACTGAGCGAGTTGTGTAGTGTGAACGCTTACATTTTTTTTAAAAGATAGGCTAGTTGTAGGTTTTCCCCATAGAGACATAATAATTTCTATATGCCTTTATGTGGCTTCAGGAACTTTCATTCAGACTGTATTAACATGGTCTCAGACCATGAAAACTCTTAACTGCAAAATATACACGAAAATATTCTTATACTGCAATCTGAGCATACTTACCCAACAGTGAATCCTACTGAACTCAGTGAAGAAACACTGTTAGGTTTGGGCTGTTAGACTATAAGCATATGTGGCACAAAACCAAACTACTATTATGACAGAAAATGGCACAGTATCTATATTTTAAAGAACATATTATATAATTCCCTACAACTCCCGCCAATTTATACCTGCAGATCAATCATGGGGCTCCCTATACGCCTCTTCCAGCCGGCAGTCTTCAGAAGGGACCATAAAACTGCTAACCCACCTAGAACACCAAGTGCTATCTACAAGAAAAAGATGGATAAAGCGTTATGCTGCCCCACCAACTGAAATCAGCAATAAATTTTAATAGACTAAGAATGGGGAGAGACAACTTACAACAGTCTGACTGTGAGCCTCCGACTGGTTCATTTCATAGTTGACTGAAAAGGAAACCTGAATAGTAAAGTATTTCTTTTAATACATTCAATACAGCAACTTTACTGCAACATTATATGAAACTTTAAATTACAGTTCACTGAAACAATGAAATTAAATGCACGTTTCTGGCTGCTAATCTAAAGCTAAGCACATTTTTTTAATTTTAGCACAAGAACTAGATTGTACAAGAGGCTAAAAACTGGAGTATGACCAGGAGGAAAAACTGTGTTCGTTAGTCAACAGCGGTGAACCTTTCAGAAGACAATAATGACAGGGATGACAACAGGGATGCTAGAAAGACCCACTGAGGTTTTTGCAACTTGGAACAGAAGGCACAGAAGGGATGCCTCACTTAGACATCTTTTTTAAAAAAATGGGGAAACCTGTGAAAATATCACCGAAAGGAAATGTGGTATATTTACAGGGTTCTTCCATAACCCTGGCTCTGGGACAAGGTTAGTTGCCACATTAGGGTTTAGAGTTTGAAAGTCATATAATTATTTGCCTGATGGCTGACTGCACTTCATTTGAATAGTTAGAATTACTTCTATTATAATCTGTGGGTGAACCAAACAAACAAAACCCCTTTGAATGATGGTATGAGGCAGACTGTCTGACAGGAGCCTCTACCCTGGATGCTTATAATTCTAAGATGATATTGTTTACTACTTGCAAGCTAAAATGCTCCAGGGGCAGCTTCTTGAGATATGTAGACTCTCCTTGACCTTATTATTTAATTGTAACTTTTAGAAAATCATATCTTAAATTCTGTAACCAATATTTTAACTATTTATTTTGGTTATACGTCATACTTCTGTTACATTCTTACCTGGTTAACATAACCTTAAATTCTTATTTGATACCTCATTGTAAGATCATTCCCTTTACTGTAAATGAAATTTGCACATGTCAATCACTAAGGCACAAAACCAGTGACCACTATAAGAGGTATTTCCTAGCAGGTGGGGAAAAGTAGGATTTCCAATTCACTCCTCAAAGAGAGGGAAATTCTTCCCTCCCCACAAGGCAGAAACTGGACTTTGCTGCCATAGAAGCCTGGCACTGTGAGGGCAAAGCACCATTTTAAACACTATGAAAACTAGGGACTAGAATTTTGCACGCCTGGTTATAATGTGACATTTTGTTGTTAAGACAACTTGAGCTAACCTTTTGTGAACCAGCTCACACGCAACTGTGAGAATGTTGGGGGGGGGCTGCATACCTCTTTGCTGCAGAATTTAGGCATCATTTTGCAGATAACGTGAACACAAAAAGGAATTTCTGCAGGGTCCACTACAGCTGCAAAACATTCTACAACAGGAAGTTTGATAAAGATCAAGAATCATCTGGAGTGAATATGCAGCCTTTTTGCTTAGGCTGACATTAGATGACCAAAGTTAAGCAAGTAAAGGGTTCATTTCAGTTCAGTATATTTTGACTGCTCCTAAGTGTCAAATATATTTTTTCCAGAAAATTCTAAACACATTATTTCATATTATTTTATTACAAACTGATGAAGCAATTGTTCACTTTCCATTTATTTGACATTATGCAACCTATTGTATACCTCAAGCTGGCTGAGTTTCTATTAAATAAGGCCAAGAAAGCTAAGTCAAAGTAAGAGTTAGATAAGAACTCACCCCTACATTCTGAGTACTGGGATTTTGGATGAGAACATCACTATAGGAAACTGCAATGAGAGGGGGATAGATGGCTCCTCTCTGTGTGTTAGGTACAAGATGAATACTGTAGAAATATATACAACATATTAGCTAGGAATAAGCATTAGAAAATTAGACACTAAACATAACCTCAAACCTCTGACAAGTGAAACTCATTTGAATAATGGTTATAATATTCTTGTGTGTCAGAGTCATGGCCCCTGCCGTACTCAGGGGGTTTGGGGTTCACTGGTGTGCTGCAGGCCTGATCTTGGAAGTGCTTTTAGGATCTTTGACATACTTTGGGAGTGCTGGAGATGCAGCTGGAGAAGCTGTGAGACGCTAAGAAGGAATGCAGTTATCAGCAAGGCCAAGGATTTTTAATCATAACAATTCTACTATCTCACACTCTACTTTCTTCCTCTACATAGAAGGGAATCTAGCAAAAAGGGTTTTTTTTTAAAGAGTAGAGTGGCTGGTGCTTGAAGTTTAATATACCTAGTAGGGGGAGGGAAAAGTTATTCCTATCAAGAAAATCTTTCTGATCTGAACTCTTAGGTAATTAAAAGCTTTAACTCATGCATCTTTGGACTCATGCAGTGAAGTTATTTGAGATCTAAGCTGGCAGTCTCTGACATCGTGTGTGAGAAAGAGAGAACATTCACAAGCTGAATATGAAATTATATTTTAATCTACTTCAAGTCAAAGTAATTTGGATTTTGTATTTATGCACTACTCAAACAGTGAGAATTTCTTTGAAACTATCTCCCACTGCCAAAAAGGCAAGCTATTGCTCACTTTTAAAAGCAGTTTACCTCTTCAGAAATGACGACTGCAGCAGACCAAACTTCCTAAGAAATTTCAGCTGAACATGGAGGTGTCAATATTTAAGCGTTAATTACTTTTTGGGGTTGTGGCTATCATTTATACAGCATTTTTGGTATAAAGTACCTTGCAAATTTTTACTCAAAGCAAACTAGTCTTTCCTCAAAACAAGCTAGTGCAGTAGAGAACAAAAAATTCAAATTTATAGCTGAGAAATTAGGACTGAAATCATGCCTTGCCTAAACATCACTAAATAAATAGACCCTTGAGCAGGGATTAGATCCATTGTTTTTCATACTGAAGTCCAAGAGCCTCTGAATTGCAAAAGCCACAATTCTAGGGAGAATTAAGTATACTTATGTGCCACTGACTGCAGTGGCACTCAAGTACAACTGTAACGACAACAACATTCGTTTTATATACTGCCCTTCAGGACAACTTAATGCCCACTAAGAATGGTTTACCAAGTATTTCATTATTATCCCCCAAACAAGCATCCTGTGAAGTGGGTGAGGCTGAGAGAGTTGTAAGAACTCTGTGACTGACCCAAGGTCACTCAGCTGGCTTCAAGCGGAGGAGTGGGGAATTAAACCTGTCTCTCCAGATTAGAGTCCCGCGCTCTTAACCACTACACCAAACTGTACACTAGACTTTGGCCACTGTGTCTTTGAACTTTACTCTATATAAAAACTAGCAATTACCTTCAGGAAATTCTCTGTTCAGGAAAAAGTAAAAAAGCATTGTGCAAACCTCCTAGGATGGTGAGCATTATGTCTTTCAACTCTCATGATTTCCATGTCCAAACAATGAAAAACTTGCTAATGCAATTTTTTCACATTTGAGAGGATGGCATCAGAACAAGAATTGCACATGCTACCAATTACTAATTTGTGCAAGGTCCGCACAAATGCATTCAGCTGGATAAGAATAAGGATGATGATCACTTGTAGCAGCGTGACCATCTTTACAGCTGTAAGATTAAGGTAATTCCAGGTTGTTACCAAGGGCCAATGTGGAAATCTCACCGCAATGGTTCTCTCACACCAGATACTGAGATACCATGACAATGTCAATGCTACTGGCTTCTGATCTTCTTTGTATAACAGAAATGTGTGTCAAATGCTCATTTTAGGTAGAGAGACCATTTTATGCTCGAGACACCAAGTTGTGGCCAAAACTCAATACAAATATAAGTGTCTTTAAGTCCATTATTGATGACAAGCTTAAGCATGCTTAACTCTAATGTAAGAATCCAGAAGTAAATTGGGTATCTGATGTCATGCCATTTATTCTCTTAGCAATTAGGCTTGCCTAAGGATAGCCAACATTTCTTTTATGGTAATTGGGGCAATTTACTCAAGACTGCTGGATTTTTACATTTGCGTGGAATTACTTTCATGCAGACTCACCTTATAGTTATTTCACTAGCAATTCGGATTACTTTTGGCTGATTTCCCAAGTCATTTTCACGCCCACTTAAAGTATCCACCAAAAACATTCGATGTGTTAAGAACCAGCTATTCATATTACTGCCTTTGAAAAAGAAAGTGTGAAACTATAATTTTAAAAGAAACCCTTTCATATAGAACATTAGGAGTGAAAAATAAGAAGGCTTACATGTATTATATTTTTCCAGCTGAAGGCATGGAGATAATAGTTCATGGAAAATATGAATGCAGCACAATATTCTCACCTTGGTTCACAAACATTTCATTATATTGAAGGTTTAAGTTTAAAACCGGCACTGCCCAAAGGTACTGCTGTCCATCTTCTTCATCAATATATTCAAGGAATACATCATAAAATACTGGATCAGAATAATCCTTTAAAATTCTTGAAATAGACATTGTACACTGTACAAAAAAAGTAAAATGTGAACACAAAATGTAACTTGAATAGTCCAATAAAATTACTTAAATGCTTGGAGATTATATCCCCCCCCCCCGTGAAATTATCAATAAATGTTTCCCTTTCAAAAAACAGAAAGGCGTAGAATCACTTTCAAGCAATCAACATTACAGAATGGAGAAACAAGCTGCTTCAAAAATAATGCTAATGAGCATAACATCAGACTTGGAAAGCGGTCTGAACTATGTGTCCTCTTCTATGGTGGGCAATTTTCAAACAATCTTCATAATGCGGCTCTTGATCTGCAGTTCACATCTGTGTGCAAACCCCTGAATAAATCATAATCCCAAATATGAGAAATGTTTAACAAAGTTAAAGTGGATCTACAACAGCTACTGTCAACATTCAACAAAGAAATTGTCCTATGTATTGGTAGAGGTATTTTTTAAATGCAGCAATACTGGTTTCTTGCATTTTGTAGATTCAGAGCCCACATGTTAACAGGTATTTAAAAAAAATAAATTTTAAAGTATGTATTTTTGTTCAGAAAAGAACAGACCTTCTAGCTTGTAGCAAGTGTTGCACTGTTCTGTGATTTCATGTCCCCTCACCATTAGAGTCTTAGCTATCTCACTGTACACAGCCATGAGCCAGTGTGATGTAGTGGCTAGAGTGATGGACCAGGATTTGAGAGACCCAGATTTGAATCCCCACTCTGCCATAGAAGCTTGCTGGGTGACCTTGGGCTAGTCATACATCAGCCTAACCTATCTCCAAGGGCTGTTGTAAATATAAAATGGAGGAGATGAGAATGATGTAAGCCATAGAGGTATAAATGAAGTAAAATATTAAATAAAATAACAGAGCATGGAAAATAATTTCATACAAACAAGGCTGGTACTTAGCTTAAATACTGCTGTGTCCTCTTTTCTCTGACACTATCGGAAATGAGTTTTGGATGTATCTATCATTCAGGTTTGAGCTTGGTTCAGATTCCTATGATCCAAGTCATATTATATTGCTTATTTCATGTCTCATCTAACCGATATATAAAGTTACGGTCACCTTTTGTTGGTAAGTTGTTCCAAAAGTGTAAGCAGCATTCAGTTTTGCCAGCGTGTCAGGACAAAGCTGCATTAAAGAAAGATAATGACACATTTGGAATTCTTCAGTGCAGTCTTCTGATTTCAGAATAAGAAACACTTGCATAATTTTAAACAAGTGCTGACATATAAAAAAAACCAGAATAAAAAATTGCAGTAGCTAGTCCTTTGAAAGGGAACTGATTGATATAAGTACATGAACAAAGCAGAGAATCAGATCATCAAAACAAAATGATCACAAGCTGATCTATGCCAAAGACTCTAATTCAGTCTCAGCCCAACAAAGACTGCCCATTTATTTCAGTGTCAGGGAAAGTGCTACGTCTACAAAAATTTCCTGGGCTGCAATCAGATGGCACATACAAAATCGTCATTTGTTTGTGAACAAATCTTAATAGGTATGCTCATGTGTACTTTTCCTCCTCCCCTCATGAGCAGAGTATGACTAAAGATTTTGAGAATCTTCAATCTAACTGCAATTTGTCATCTCATCTGAACGCATACCTGGACAAACTTGGAGTTTGTTTCTTCCCCAGAAACTGGAATTCTTAACCACCAAGGGTGGGTGTATTTGTTTCTGGAAAAACTCTATTTGCAAGGGGAGAAAACAAACTCCAGTTTGTTCATGGAGGTCACCTATGCAGACACAAGGGAAAAAAGCAAGCATGACTGTTAATCTTGTTCATGTCTACCATGAACAGAGATTTGTTTGAGATGTCTGAATAATGTCCTAGATGCTACAGAAAACAGAGCAGACCTGCTTAAGTAGATTTCTATTCAAAGCACTGGACTGAGCTTTCCTCCCTCTTTTGCTGACCCTTTAAGTATTGCAAACTGTGAGGCTATAGAAAGAAGAAGCAACCTTGTGGGTTATGCTGGATCTTGGCCTACAGTTGGAAGCCCAAGTCCCCTCTGTAGCATGTAAATACCTTTTGTAAGCTTCGGATGATACACCAGCTATGGCCCATTCCTCAAAAAGCATGGTTTGACCATGGTGACTATGTTCTGATTACACCCAGATTAGATTACTGTAATGTGCTTTATATGAGGCTGCTTTTGAAATGATCTGGAAATGTCAGATCCAAAATGCAGCAGCTGGGCTACTCTCAAGGCCAGGACACAGGGATCACATCACCCCAGTGCTGGAAGATCTGCAATGGCTGCCGATTTTTTCAGGGCACAATTCTAAGTGCTGGTTCTGTAAAGCTTGCAGTCTGGATACTTGAAGGGCTGCCCTTTCCCATATTGTACAGCTCACAAGAAGATCTGCCTCATAAGCTTGCTCTGTGCCCTCACATCAAAGGTGATGCAGGTGGCAACCAGAGCCAGGACTTTTCAACAGTGGTACTCCATTTATAGAATGCTCTTTCCCTCGTGGATTTTCTGATGCCTATGTTGCTCTCTTTTGGGCACCAGAACAAAACTTTTCTGTTCACCCAGACTTTTAATTAAGGGGTTGATATTTTAATACAATTTTAATCTGGAAACTGTTATTTTAAGCTGTCTGGATCAAAGTTTTTATGTTGGGCTGGATTTTAATGCTTAATTTTAATTAATATTGTCTAATGTTTTGTTTTAATTATTTTGCAAGTTGCTTTGGACAGGTTCCTGGAGAGTCAGCATAAAATTTTCTAAAATACAACACTTACATACAGAAGTAGGAAAAAAACTGAACACACACGCTTTCCAAAAATGAACAGAAATCCAGAAGTAAGGATGATAATGATTACTTACTGGAGGACAACCGAAAATAAAAGCCAGCATAACTTATATGCTGCCATAGGCCTGCTTTCAAACATCCAACTACATCTCCATTCTTAAACGAATAAAGCCATCACTGATGACAACACCGACCTCCCCTCCCATATAAAGTACAGAATTCAGGAACTTAATCAAGGCATATCCCTAGCCAAAACAAGAGATTTGGACACTACATGATTTAAGAACAGTAGGAATGGGATTGTGAGGAACAAGTGGATTGATTTGACTTGTTGAAAGATATGGAATATTTATGTTTAGTAACAGGCTACAGGGCTTTAAAGAGGGAAAGAAATTATTTGAAAACACTCTGAGACTAGTAAGAAATAGAGAAGAATACCATGAAGCTCTGAAAGGGACAAAAGAAATGAAGTGCTTGGAAGTTCAGGCACATATTCTTTGAAAAAGTGTTTGTTGGGACACAAAAGGCAACATTCCTACTATTAACACCAAGGTACCAAGTTCATCCCTTTCTTCATTCACCATACCAGCCTATACATAAATTCAATGTTATTGCTTGCATGTTGCATTACAAACAAACACAAGCTTACCTGTAAAAAACCACCTTCTAAATACTGCCATTTAAGAAAATTCCCCCCTGCATCATATGAAGCGGCAACAAACTGCAATTTGATGTTCTGTCAACAAAAGATTAAAGAGCTTTTAAGAACTGGGATCAGTGCTCCATTACAGTTTTGTAAAACAAAACGTACTAAAAGAACACGAAGAACAAAGTACAAATCCCTCTATTTACTATCTGTATAATACACAAATAACATAATGAAGATGTACAAAGGTAAATGTGCTATTACCACAATGTGGCTGGAAACAATAACCACATTTTAACATCAAATTTATCAATGACATGGACGAGGAATCCCGTTAAACTGATCAGGACCCTACGCGGCCCTGAAAATGACTGCCAGGTAACTGCTACAATAGAAGATGCCCTTATACTGAGTCAGATCATGAGTTCCTAGAACTCAGTATCATTTTCACTTACTGGCAACGGTTCTCCAAGATCTCGGGCAGAGAAAAGTCTTTTCCAACATCTAGTAACTTACAGCCTTTAACTGGAGATTGCAGGGATAACATGTTTACTGAAAACATCAAAGTCCTACTACTCTTTTGGTCAAGATCTGGAAACTATTTGGTAGCTTATGAAAAGTGAACACCTGTATATAATCTGCCTGTTTGTAAGTCCTGCCCTTCCTCTCCCATGACAGTTACTGGTAGGGTACTATGATGTTGTGAAAAGCTTTACAGAAATTCAGCAAGAGTGTTCACCTTCTGTTAGAGAAGTGAAACAGCAGTTTGGCTGAGAAAGTAGCCAAGGATGCTATATCAAAACAGGGCCCAGCAGCTGTCCTGTACTAGTACAGCATCTCACAGGAACAAATACATTTCAAAATACTAATTGAAACTAAACTTGAAAACATAAAAGTGCTGGTCATTACATCTCTGACACATGCAAAGCCCTCCAAGTACAGTCCAAGACAGTTTTCTATTTTAGTACTTTCATTATATTCAAACAATGTGATATTTTTTACTACAATAAGTTACACGTCCCCAAGAGAATACAATAAAAAGGCATTAATATGTTTGAGCTATCCCCAGTGCAATTTCATTAATAGCTGAATCATGCTAATAATCTTGGAGTCAAAGAAAGTTTCCTTTGTATCTTACAGATCCTACCTTATTTGTTCCTTTAAAAGTGAAACTTGAAGGAAATGCAGCTGTTTCAAGAATTTGTGATGCTAAACCTGGCTGGTCACCGTAATAAAGCCATGGAAGGTTCTGTCTCCTGTGAACAGTTAAGATAATGTTTATTGCAGCCTACATTTTTGTTATCAGTTTACTTATGTTATAGAAACATGGAGCTGGAAGATACCTCAAGGATCATCTAGTCTACCCCTACACAATACAGAAAATTCACAGCTATCTCTCCCTTCACCACACCCTGTGATCTATTCCCAGAAGGAGGCAAAACATTTCTGGGATACTTGGCCAATCAGGCCTGGAGGAAAATTCCTTCCTGACACCCAAATGGCAATTGCATTACCCTGGGCATGTTAGAAAGAGCCACGAGAGCCCAGCACTGGCTCATCCCTTCATGGCCTCCCTCTTCCAGTCTACATACATTCATATTGAGTCACAGAAGCATCATTGCTATCACCTGGCCATCTAGTCTCTTCTTAAACACTTCCAAGGAAGGAGAGCACAGCCCCTCCCAAGGAAGCCTATTCCAATGAGGAACAGCTGTAACTGTCAGAAAGTTCTTCCTAATGTTTAGCTGAAAACTCCTTTGCTTTAATTTTAACCTGTTGTTTCTGGTCTGTCCCTCTGGGGCAAGAGAAAACAACTCTGCTCCATCCTCTGTGATAGCCCTTCAAATACTTGAAGGGGGCTATCATATCACCTCTCAGTAACCTCCTCTCCAGGCTAAACATATCCAGCTCCTTCAACCTTTCCTTACAGGACTTGGTCTCCAGACCCCTCAGCATCTTTGCTGCCCTCTTTTGGACATGTTCCAGCTTGTCAATGCCTTCTTAAACTGTGGAGGCAAAACTGAACACAGTACTCCAAGTGAGGTCTAACCAGAATCTAATAAATTTTTATCCTGTCCTTTCTCCAAAGCGCTCAGAGCTATGAACATTGTTTTACTTCCTAATTTTACCCTAACAACAACTCGTTACAGTAGGTTAGGATGGGTGTGCAACTTGCTCAAGGTAAATCTGTAAATTACCAATAGTGTGAGGATTTAAACTTAAGTCTCCCAGATTCTAGCATGATACTGTAATCACTACACATCATTTGATGGTATGAAATATATATAAGAGTCAAAAACATTTAAAGTGGGCGTTGCATACCAAAAGGATATTGAATGAACAGTGCCGAGTCCAGCAGTATTCGCAAAGACATACTGAAATAGGCCACATGCGTCGGTGCTGGCAGAGCTCAAGTAATTCATGTTCATTACACACATATTTCCAAGTGCTTGGCAAGCTGTCAGGTTGGAGTACAGCTACAGGGAGGCAAGACAAAGATCATTACTGATCAGTACATTGTTAAATGATTTAAAAATGGAATAAATGTGCAATTTTAGAAATCTATTTGCAGCACTCTTATCTGTTTTGTCATCTTACGTCACTATAGTCATCCACTTAATGAATATGTGCATGGTATATTAATGACCACATATTGCATTTTAGACTTCTGACTTGTTATAGACTACTTAGAAGTAACAGTGGAAAAGAAAAAAATTCCTAAATCTTTAAGGTTAAATATAATTTTTTCAAATTCAAAGTCATAAGAGAGCAAAGTTACTTGAGACACAATAGAGACACAATCCAGCCTAGATAAGAATTTTGGAGTCCCGATAATGGGTGGGGTGGTGGATTTAATCAATTGCCCAAACATCCAATGACCTACCCTCTTACTCCTGTCTACTCCACCTATTAAAATTACTAAGATCATTGATATGTATGTTTGTTACAGCATCAAGGTTTAAGAATATGGACTCTGAACTACTGCATTAATTATGAACTAGAGTTTTTTCCAAGCGAGTTTCTTTGTGGTGTGATGCTGAGTAAGTTGCCAAGCACATTTACTTCATACATGCTCCATCAAATGACTGTCTGGAAGCAGGCCCACCCCCATTGCCAGAGCTGCCCCTGGAATCCCAGGGGCAGCTACCCAGGAATCATACAATGTCCACTTGGGAGCCTGAGGTGCCAGCAACAGGAAAGACCACTGGGACAGTGGCAACATGTAAAAAGGCTGGAACAACATCAGCGCAGTATGGGCCATTTAAGATCCCAACTTAACCACAGCCAACAGCCACCAAGGCAGCCAGGATAACAGTAGCAAGAAGGAAGAGTGCTGCATCAACAGTAATGGAGTTTGGGCCTTTTAAGGTCCCACTTCAATCATTGCCAACAACTGCTAGCAGTTTAGACCAGCCAGGGCAATGTGGGGCGGGGGGGGGGCGGGGGGAGGAGGAAGAGCCTGCAGGTTCAGCCCATGATTCCCTTGAGGTCTCAGGAGGCTGTTAGTTCTCATGAGACTTCAGGGGAACTGACTGAGCATATGCAGCCTCCTACACTGGCCATATAAGGGGCTTAGAAGCTGGCCAATGAGGAGATAGTGGGGTTCTCTCTTTCCCTTCAGGCTGCATAGGAGGGACCCAGTGGAGAAGAGGAGGAAACTGGTGCTGCAAACCTTCTCTCTAGTTTTGAGACTCTGCAAGCCCAAGCAGGACATAAAAGGTGGGACAGATAAGGGAACTGTTAAGGGGCATTGATATCACTGAAGCTCACAATGGCTACATTCAGATTAGTGGCAGGTTTTACAATGTGCACAAAACAACAAGCCTGGAATGAAGGACTATTTTCTCCAAATGAACCTACTTAGATCATTATCAGTGCCATTAAAGCAGAACAGTACCCTCCTAAGTCTACTGAAGTCAATAGGCTTAGGAGGTACTGAAGAAGAGGCCCTGCTCAACGTTCTCCCAATGCTGATCATGTAGGACTAAGATTACTGATGGTGGTTAAGACAATTTTGCATTTTAAGGCTTTCGGCTAAATCAAGTTTTTGAGTTTAAGTGATACAGTTAATTAGGACCAATTCTTATTAAAAGCACTCCTACTAGACTTTTTTTTGTTCGCTGTCTACTTCAGATTGCTTATTTTAATTTTGTTCAGTTCATTGCTCTTCAATATTGCTTAATGTATCGTTTAAAAACCCGTTGTTAACTTATTGTTAGCTGTCTGTAGATGAAAAAACAACAAAGAATATCTTAAACAAAGGAACTATACATTCTATGATGACCCATGTACGGAAAGCCATGGCCAGCTTGCAGGACCTGAGCAAGGCTGTCCATGATACAACAATTTGAAGGCATTTGTTCATAGGGTCACCATAAATCAGTCTCTCTCACACACATACTCACACTTACCAAACAAGCTGTTGCTGATGCCTGCATGTTTTTCAGGAACCATGCCGATATCAAGGTAATTCCCTGTAAATAGAAACAAAATCTTGACTGAAGCTATTCTAATGTTGTGCTACCACAAAGCATATGCATATCCAAATATAACAACAAAGAAACATAATGTATTTGTTTTTATATGAACCCAACCTGTAGTGATTTGTAATTCTACACAGTCCTTAAATCCAAAGAACTCTCTTTCCTTTATAATAAGCCAGAGAGAACCTTCATGATTGATCATGAGATCTTCTTTAAAGAGCAATGCCAACTGAACCGCCTGCCTTTTTGTCCTTTATGTCTAAGGGCAGCTCATGACAGCATCTTCTGAAGAACACTTGTGATAAGACATCTCAAGAATTTGAGAAGAAACACACTTACTAGCTTTCCAAAACGTACGGTCGCAATTCCCTTTGGGGGAAGATTACCACTGGCACTAAAACATAAACCTCCTGTCTGAAAAGACAAAATTAAATATAAATAATTTGAGGCAACATCTGCTTTCAAATACTATTTCTCTTATGTGTGTTTTGTTGTACTTACTAAAATATTCGGTTCAGAACAACTACAGGATCTGTTTATGCTGATAAAAGTTGGTTCACACCTGATGCACCTACAAATGACAAGATAAACATGACGAATGTAAGGAAACCACTGCAGAAGGTTAATTATGGGAATGATCCAAAGTCAAACAAGCCTTTAGAACAGGATGGAATGGCTGCTAATGCCAACTTACTATTTAAATGAGTTATAAATGAGAGCCAGTTTGGTGTAGAGGTTAAGAGTGCAGGACTCTAATTTGTTGAACTGGGTTTGATTCCCCACTCCTCCACTTGAAGCCAGCTGGGTGACCTTGTGTCACTCACAGCTTCTAGGAGCTCTCTCAGCCCCACCCACCTCACAAGGTGATTGTCATGAGGATAATAATAACATAGTTTGTAAACCGCTCTGAATGGGCATTAAGTTGTCCTGAAGGGCGGTATATAAACCGAATGTTGTTATTATTATTTGAATTACCCAAAACACAATCAACAATAAGCAGAGGTCATATGTTATTATTGATTGGTCTTGCTAAGCTGATACAAGTTTCCGCCAGAGACCTAAGTATCAACCAGGTATCGGCATAATATGTACGCTGTTCCAAGTAGCAGCGTCTTTTGCAGTTCTGTAGGTGTTATGTCAGAAAGCTGCAGTCTTTTCATATGAATTGCAAAGTTTTTCAAGATGGTTCCAAGTGTCCTGATGACAATGGGGAGTGGGGACTACTGCTGTATGCTTCATCCATAGTCGAGTGGTTTCTATTGACAGATCTCTATATTTAATCATTTTTTCTTGTTCTTTTTCTTCGACTTTGGCATCCCCAGGAATTGTGATGTCGGTTGTTGTTATTATTATTATTATAAATAATACACTGGCATGTGGCGAATCTAGTCTGCAACAGCATGAATCAGTGTGGCATTAATCATAAATGCCATACAAAGGATACTGATTCACTTGCTGTTGCATACTTTAAAAGTTTTTTTTTTTTAAAACAGCACAGAAGTCTAAGAAAAAAACTAGCCGAACTAGACAGGAATCTCAGGGACACATGAGACACTTTAAAGCAGCCTTCCAAAAGTTTATAATGGAATTGTATCTCTCAGGCAGCACAGCAGGACAGATCTGTAAAGAACAAGGTAATCCCTGTCTAATGGTTGCGATGATTTCCTGTGTATTTGTGAGGGCAAAATACAGAAGACATGATGCTGCTACCAAAACCAGTATTGCAACATTAGGTTCTATAAAGTAAGATAAAAACAAATCGTAGCAAAATTATTAGGGGTTTTGATAATTCTCACATCTAGCCTTTCCTTTGAAAATATTTCACTGAAACAGGATCATGCTACAAGAAAAATTAGTTGTGCACATTTTTTAAAAACTATATAATTACACAAAACAATCTTCTATTTTTTCTTCATTAGTAGTGATCAAACCAATGGGAAAGCCCAGAATAAGCAATGGGAAGATGATTGCTCATGAAATGTATTTAGACCGGTCATCTGATTACTATTTAAAATACAAACACATGAACCAAGTTGTGTGTTTTCGGTTCAAGGTTTTAAATAAATGAATATTATTATTTACAATAATCTCTATGGGAAAAATATTTCTTACTAAACAGGGATCTTGGGAAAAATCAAACTAATTATGTTTTATGTGCAATAGCAAATTATGATTTTCTGAAAAAAACATAAATGATCAATTTCCAACAGCAGGCCATTTAATTTTAGAACATCAGAATTCTTGAAGGCACCATTATAATTTATTAGCATGCCCTTTTGACCTTCTTACATTAATTTGTAGTCCAGTGCTAAAGAAGACCATGCATTATTTGAGGAAATTAGTTCCAGAAAGAAGAGCTGCTACTGTGTTGCAGAACAAACAACACAATGTTGTGGCACATTAAAGATCCCCCAACAGCAGTGCTGCTTTTAAATACAATAAAGGTATCAGTGAGATTCCAAACCAGATTTTGGAGATAATCTGAGCCTCTGCTATCAGTGGTCCCACACATCTCCAAAGTGTGCATGTTTGCTTTTCATTTGTGCAATGTGTCTGAATGTGTATGATTGGTGCACTGTTGGCAGGTTGTGGCACATATTTATTCAGAATACAGAATTCAGGATATACTCAAACCTGCCCCCAAAAGTAGTAAGCGAAAGCTCTCAGAACAACTGAGTGACATATACGAAACACTAGATATAGCATTGCCATAGAATAGAAGGAACATAACTGTAGAAGAATTTAGCTTTAATAGACCTGTGTATTGGCCTAACTCTCTGTAACAGACACAAGAAAGAGGCCCTTTGTATTCATCTCTCTAGCCTTGCATTTCAGCCTGGGTTGGCTGTAAAACCAAAAGTGCATTCTAGAGATACAAAACAACTTGCCCATCCTGCCTGGTCTCTGCCAAGTCACAAGAGACAGGTTCAAACCTTGATAACAGAGTACTAGCTCTACCTAAACTGTCTTCATTGCCTTCTTGGGAAAGATGAATAGCCAAGCACATGCTACATATTGGGGTACTTGTTTATGCTGATGGTAACAGACGGAAACAACAATGGATTCTTGTCGCGTTAAGAGATGGGAACAGGCAAACTGCCGGCCTTGGAATGGCACGCATCCGCAGGGTAGTTACTTTATTGACACTACAGGTGCCAGAAAAGGACTGTTTGTTCTTTGAAATGATAAACAACTTTTGCAAGTGTTAATTGAATAAGGGGACAACCCCTAATTATGCCAAACCAAAGGAATGACGTTAGGTCATATGTACATGTAACTAACTTGACCAGTAACTTATTGAATGTATAATTTCTGCTAATGAACCAAAGGTGATAAAAGGGCACTTGGGGTCTGAGGGGCCTTACACTCTCTACCCACTCTCTTCCGTCTATTCGAATAAACCAGTAAGTTTACCCTTGTCACTGGACTCTGCTGTCTGCTTCTTTTCTGAATCTGGCCTAGAAGCAGTTCAGGACATGTGTTTGCGTGTAACACTCTGGACTCATTCCTGTTAAAAGCCAGCCATGATGTTATGTGCAAACTATGCCATTATTTGTTAACCTCTCAAGTGCCATAGAACTCTTAATTGGTTTTGCTATAATAAAGAAATATAGCTATTCCTCTAGAATTTACTTTTGGACCCTTTCCTCTTATTCTCTGTGCTAAATAAGAGATTTATCAATCTTGTTTCCAAACTCAACACTGTACACAAAGGTACCAATTCAGAACAGCAAAAATACTTACATGTTTCCTTGCACATCTGATGCAGCAAATGATGACTCTTTTCCATCACAATGAACACATAGTGCAGCATTCAACAGTGCACCATTAGTGGTTCTTTCCACTAAGTTAAAAAAAATACAGACATGTTAGTAACATACACATGCAATATCACTTGAAGGGCCATGTAAAAGCTAGGACTTTAGCGGGGGGAGAAAAGATCTACACATTTATTTTGCATTGCCTAAAATCCATGCAGGGCAGTTCTGAAATCTTAGTTTGGATCCAAAGAATTATCATGTCATTCTATATGTACACGGGAGCTTTCCAGGCTTGCCTTTTCTCTCAAAACTTCTGACAGGCAGCAAACACCACTCCTTAAAAATTTTGAAAATCGTCTGCATTCTTAAAACATTCATGAAAACCCTTTGTGCATGTTCACAAGTTTCTCTGAAACCCAACTGTTACCCTATAAATTAATTGCAAAACTTTTAAAAAATTAAAAGCATATTTTGATAGTGTAACATCAACCACAGTATAAGCTTTCCTCAGCACTGTGCTAAACCGTCACTGTCATTAATGGGCACCAAAATTATGTCACAGAACAATTGTCATGTGAGGAGCTATAGCTTAGAGATAAAGCAATGCTTTGGAAGCAGAAAGTCCCATCCATTTCCTTAAATAAGATATTAGCAGACAGGGTAAGACCTGTGCCTAAAATCTTGATGAGTCTCTACTAAATGCAGAATTCATTTATTATTTAATTTATTTATACTACAATGCGGAACCCAAAGTGGCTTACGTTGTTCAGCTCTTCTCAAATCTATCCTTGCAACAACCCTGTGAGGTAGGTTAGGTTGAGAGTGTGTGACTGGCCCAAGAATACGCAGAAAGCTTCCTTGGCAGAGTGGGAATTTGAACTTGGGTTTCCCAGATCCTGGTCCAACACTCTAACCACTACACTATGCTACCTAGTAAATATAGGGACCAATAGTCAGATTTGGCAAGGCAGCTCAAGATTTTTTATCCCTGTAATTATTCCATTATTGACTTTTTGAACAAGATGAAATGTTTTAGCTGAAACAGTATGACTATAGAGACAAGATTCTTCAAAAACAGCAAAATATCTCTGTTCCTTCAACAGAGCAACCTGTGTAGTATCAGTAAAGCTGTGATAAAACATGGATTCCAAAAGATTAGTATTATTTTTGTTGCATGAAATCTTTGATATGACTTTATCTGTTAGGAAAATTAGATATGAAAAAGAATAACTGCAGACTGTTCTTACCTAAAATTTCATTAACAGCACATTCACATTTCCCTTCAGCAGTTACACCTTTAGGACAAGCAATGCAGTTCCATCCATCTTGAGTAACTCCATTCTAAACAAAATATTAAAACATTTTAAATCTTCCAGCACTTCATGGTGCTTTGAACCCAGCTGCTCACTAGCTTTTTTCATATTTCTTACATAAAAATGACAGCACAGGGAGGATCTACATATTGCACATTAAGAAGTGAGCTCTAATCCACACAAATATAAACTGGAAAAAAATTCTAACTAATATTATTAATCTTTAAGGAAACACAAGACTCCTGTTTAGTTTTTCTGGAACAGATTAACATGGCTACTGCTCTGGAATTACCATATATGAAAAAGGCTTTCCATAGCATATAACAAAAGCTTGCTTTCTACAGGCACAATATTACCTTACTTTCTGGACATTTTTCACAGGTAATGGAAGTGCCACCATTATCAGAAACCAACTTGAATCCTGGTAGACAGGAGCACGAAGTACCTGTAAATATACAATAAGTTGTTCTCTCAGCTGTTACAAATTATAAGTAAAATAGTAAACTTACAAGTAATTTATTAAGTCAATGAACTGCTTTAGAAACAACTTATTTCTAGATAATTAAAAACTGAGCTATGCTATAGTCTTAGTTGAGCATACATGAAAGTAATCTCCATTAAAACTAACAGAACAACTCCATAAGAAATATACTTAAGAATATATTTAGCAGCACTTATCTTTGTGTAACATATATAAAATATGAACATATTTAATCTTTGCCGTTCTGCAATATGCAACATATAAATGAAGTGATGCAGCAAATACTTTCACGTCCCTTAAATATCTATGGAATATGGAGCCTAAGCACGTAATAAATAATTATAATTGAAATGAGACTTAAATTAACAATGATTAAATTTGGCTAAATTTTGCTTCCCTCAAGGGTTGACAGAAAATGTAAATGCTATTTTGCAGTATCAAAAGTCCTTTTAAGCTGTGACTGATTGAGGTCAAGTAGTTCAAGCCCTTTAAAGAACTGGAAGTGATTACTATCTTTTCTCAATCACAAAATACAAAGGAATCGAGACTGATGCATTCATCCTATTCTGTTCCCATTGACTAAAAAATTTAAATTAGTAATGATCAAAATTATGATCATACTAACGGGAAAGATGTGAGTGTATACACACAAGTTGTTTTTAGGTGATGTACCTTCTTACAAGATAGTTGCGTACAAGTCTTTTAATTTTTTTTAATAAATTTTATTTTAAAAAGACAGAAATAACAGTTGAAAGTACATAGAACTTTATACAAAGTATATTGGACTACTTCACAGTGAGTATGTATAATATATAATAATAAATCTGGACTGCATGCAAGATATAATGAAAATATATAAAATACTTTTATTCCTCTCCCTCATTTCCATTGTCAAAAAAAAGAAAAGGAGAAAAAGAATGAGCTATAATGTTTCTAAATAATATTTGATAACTTATTTTTAGGGGAATTCAGCATAGGTAAAACTTTAAACATTTTGCATTCATGCCAAGTTGGGGGCATTGTCTACAAGTCTTGACTATCCATACATGTAACTGAATGAGGGCTTTTAATACTGCGGGGGCCATGGGGCATATAAAAACAAAACAGAACTATGCTAATTCTCATATCTTTATTCCCAAATGAAATTTAATCAATTGACCGACTAGCAGTTTTCAGTCAATCGCTTATTACATTTATATCAGAAAAATGTTCAAGGGAAAAGCAGAATGTTTTTAGATGATGCATCCTTTTAAAAGAACACTGCACACAGATATGCACCTGAGGCATTTGTAATATAAAATCCCTCATTTATATATTAATAAAGAGACCATCGCGTATTGCGGGTAACGGAGAAGAGGTGGGGACGCACTACCAGGCACTTCACCCCTAACTATATGCAGCAGTTACAAACGATCCTGTTTTTCTTTCGACCTCTTTTCTGCATCATATAAACACAGTCAATCACTGATTAAAACATTTGTCACGAACGACCTATTCAATCAGGCGAGAGCCCTAGAAGACACCGGCTCTTGGGGCCTCTTCAAGAACAACCGTCCCAACCCTTTCCCAGGACAGCTACTGAGCGGGCGACCGCGACGCCACGGATGCCACCGCTCTGCAGAAGGGGCAGTCGCCGCCGAGAGCGCCTCACCCTGCCTGCTTTTCCTCTGGGAGGGCCCACACTGGCCGCAAGCCAAGCTGGCGATATCGAAGTATCGGCTCCCTTCACAACTCTGGGGCTTCCGCAACGGAAGGGAGAAACTCTGGGCGTCCGAAAACCTTGCGCCGAAGGCCGCCCAAGCCAACGCCATGGTCAGCAAGCGCCTCGCGGTCGCCATGGCTACGAAAGCCACCGGCCCGCCCCCTCCGCAGGAGCGCAGCCGTCTCACCCTTTGAAAGGAAGGCCTAAAACCTCTACCTACGGGAAGCCGGAGGGATTAAAATCCTCGGGCAGATCCATTTTTGTTTTTGCTCTCTCTCAGGAGAATTGGAAGAGAAGCTGGGGATGTGTCCTATTTCTATACTTCAGACTCAATTGCTGTTGCTATTGTTTTAATGTATTCGTCTCAGAACAGTTTATTCTGTGTTTCAGCATTTCTTCAGCTGTGTATTGGATTTCTGCTGGCTTTAAATCTTTGCAAATTTACGTTTATAGCTCTTATTACCTTGTTTATTGAAATGTCTTTGAAATTGACCATACTGCTGCCTAATCCACCTTGAGTATCAGTGAGAAAAGCAACTATGAATATTGTTAAACACAAACAGGTGTCCTGAACTGCTTCTAGGCGAGACTGTAAATGCTAAACTTGTTCTCTTACCTCAAGGTTTGTTGGGAAGTGTAGGTGTCTTGGCAGCTTAAAGTTTAGCATTTACAGAGCAGCAGGAAGGGGAAGGGAAATACAGGCGCTTGTATTTCCCTTCCTGCTGCTCTGTAAATGCTAAACTTTAAGCTTCCAGGACGCCTACAGATCCCGGCAAACCTTGAGGTAAGAGAACATTTGCTGAATCTAGGTATTTCTTCTTGTGTGTTTTGGTTGTCAGAACAGAAGCAGACAGCAGTCTAGTGACAAGGGTAAAACTTACTGGTTTATTCGAACAGACAGAAGTGACTGGGTAGAGAGTGTAAGGCCCCTCAGAACCCAAGTGCTTTTTGGGGTTTCAAAGCCATTACACAAACTTTTATCACCTTTTGTTCATTAGCAGAAATTATACATTCAATAAGTTACTGGTCAAGTTAGTTATGACCTAACATCATTCCCAGGGTTTTTTTCCTGGGAAAAGAGGTGGCGGAACTCTTGAGGGAAATGAGGAAGAAACACACAGGATTCTTTGAAATCATATTATTTTCAAGCACTATTTCCAAGTATTTTCAAGAGGTGCTGGAACCCCGCGTTCCCCCTGAAAAAAAAGCCCTGGTCATTCCATTGGTTTGGCATAATTAGGGGTTGTCCCTTTACTCAATGCAAAAATTGTTTATCATTTCAAAGAACAAACAGTCCTTTTCTGGCACCTGTAGTATCAATAAAGTATCCTGTGGATGCGTGCCATTCCAAAGGCGGGCAGTTTGTCTGTTCCCATGCATTAAGACAGTAAGAGTCCATTGTTACCCTGTCCCATATGGAGACACGAGGCAATTCAAACTAAAACCAATACCCTAATTCTGAGGTTTGAACGTATCTAATCTCTTGAGACTTAGCAGAGACCAGGCAGGATGGGCAAATTGTTTTGTATCTTTATGTGGTACACAGAATACAAATTGCAAGTTTGTTTTTGCAGTTTCAGGAATGCAGTTCCAATTGTAAAGTCAGCATTTTACCAGTTTACACAGCTAAGGGAAATGTGGGTAAGGGCCTTTTTCTGCTTTGTGTAGCAGTGTGAGAGCCAGGCTTCTTTATAGTAAAACAAAATCATATACACAATTACATTCATATAAACTTCTATCCCGCTAATGATTGTACTGTATCTAGTGTTGCATAAATGCCTCTCAGGTGTCCTGAGAGTTCCTGCTTACTACACTTTGGGGGCAGATTCGAGTGCATCGTACAATAACGTTAAATTAATAAAAATAGTTTTGCTGTGCTAAGTCAAGGCAGGAATCATAGAATCCTATGAAAATGCTGAAATGAAACATCAGATCATCATCACTTTGACAGCCTATGCTACATTACTTGGAAATCTCTTGTTGTTCCCAGCTAAGTGTACGCATCTTGATTGAAGTCCAAGGCCCCTTCAGCTTATGTAGGTGCCACACCGGGTACAACTGACTCGTAAATAAATTCCTGTATTTTTCTCCAAGGAAGCTACCAAGAACATATTCAAATATGGAAAGGTCAGAATTCCTCCCCCCACCTTCAGTCCTATACCTAGGAAGGAAAAAAAACACGCGGCAACCCAACTAATTATAACAACTGCACTTATATAGTGCTCTTCTAAGTTAGTGTTGTTATTTTGTCCACAATACAGGTGGAGAACCGGGGCTGTGAGGAGCGGTTTATCCAAGGACACCTGAGGAGATTAGGGCAGTAGCGGATTCGAACTGCTGCTTCGTAGTCCAACTACTGACTAACGTTTCATAACAAAAGCTACAAATCCTACTACCAAGGTAGTCAGCAGAGCAACCGTCCTATGTTATTCACGCACGCGCAGTTGCTACCGGAAGAAGCCGCACTAAAAAAAAAAATCCAGTAGAAACGATTGGTAGAGTCTGGAGAGTCTCTGGTAGTGGGTACGCATGCGTGTAACTTGAGGATGGCGGGATGAAACCGTTAGGCGAGATCTAGCGCGCGTGCGCAGTGTTCGCTTTCTCAGTCTTTGAGGTGGCCTGGGAAAGCGGAGAGGCGCGTGGCTGCCATTTTGTCGCTGACGGGGAACGCTTTTCCCGTAGGCTGGTGGCAGCAGAGCGAGCCGCTCTGGCAGCGTCGTGGGCGGCGGGGACGGGGTAGAGGCTTGGCCTGTCGGAGCCGTAGCGGCTTAGACGAACTCGTCGCTTGGTTTCTCTGGTGACAGTCGCTGGGCTTTCTCCGGACCCCCCTCGATTCCGGGCCTGGTTAGTAGAACAGGGTCGCGAGTGGGCCGGTGTGGAGGGCGGCTGGCTTCCGCTGGGGCGATCTGATCCTGCGCACGCTTACTCGGGAGGAAGTTTCACTTGGCTCGGCGGAGACTTACACCCAAGTAAGCGTGCGGAGGGTCGTAGTCTTTCGAGGCTTTCTCTTCCGAAGTCATTGTATTCCTTCGAGGGGTTGAGGGGGTTACGGCTGGGCCCAAGCCAGCGACACCCGTTCTGGCGGTAGTTACCGCGTGTTTCGCTTCTGGTCGACTGGGGAGTCGGTCTCAGGCCAGCGGTGGCTGTCTTCCCGCTCCGTTTGGCAGCAGGCATGCTGAACACACACTGCCATAGCGAGGCGCTTTTTGGTCACGTGTGCAGATGCGTGTGAAAGGACGACTTGTAGAGACGGGGCCAGCGAATCCTCCCGCCACGGCTTGAATTGTTTGCTAGGATTGGTAAAATTTTCATAGAATCATAGAGTTGGAAGGGGCCATACAGACCATCTAGTCCAATCCCCTGCCCAGTGCAGGATCAGCCTAAAGCATCTCTGACAAGTATTCATCCAGCCTCCTCTTGAAAAATTTTCTGCTCTTCTGGAAGAAACTCTTTTCAGTTCCCAAGAAACCGAGTTCGTTGTCCCGTGGGTTGGTTAATGGTGATTTCTTGGAATGCACTGGATCTTTTGGAAGCGCCTTTCCTTCCCTAGGAATGTATTGGATTATGTGCGAACTGGCAAGTGAAAATGACGCCGGATTTAAGGAAACGCAAGCACCATCCAGACTTCATACGTGAGACCTCTCTTGATGTCCCCTTGAAACTGCTGAGTGATGTTATACTTAAGCAATAAGATGACAGCTTTTGGTGCACCTGTGTAGTTGCTCAGGAGAGCATACCTTCTGTACTGTCCATTTATTTACTGGGCTTTGGAGGACATGGTTTTCCTGTCAGGAATGTTTTATGACAGGATATTAGGTGTTCTATCTGCTTTCCAGAGGGGAGGTAAATCTTTCCTGATGGACAGAGATGCGCTGGGAAGAAACAGAGGTGGCACTTAATATTAACATGAGTTAACTTTTCTCACTGAGAGTTACTTAGGAGTGAAATGCAGCCAGGGTTTGTTAAATTGTTGCAGTGGATATAATACCTCTTACACTCAGGGTTTGTCAAACTATTGCAGTGGATATAGTACCTCTTACACTCAAATTATTTCCTGAGTTTAAATGTAGTAATATGGTTTAGTGTTTAAATTGGTTGTGGGGTGGGCAGCATCTTAGATCTCCAACAAGTCATGTGGAGGCTGTTCAGTTGGTTGAGTCAATCACTGTGTTGGATTGACTTTCTTTTCTCCTTAATCAAGAGTGAGCAGAGACCCCTTTTGACACCCAGAAAGGTTAAACTGGGAATGGTGCGATTTGGACAAAAAACAATGCAGATTCAGGCTATATTGAGGAAGGGAGTTGGGCAAAATTGCCCCTCTTTTTTCTGGCACTAGTGGAAAAGTTTGTTAGGAATCCAGCCTGTAAGCTTTTATCCTGTCTTTCTCTCTGAATTCAAGGTGGAATTCATATGGCTCCTCTCCAGGCCTGAACAGATCTGAAGCTGCTTATGTTCCATAAGGCGCTGCCTATACTGCTAGCTGTGACTCCCAATTAGGGTTAATTATTGTTAATTATATATTTTTCGATCTGGTTACTGGAAATGCTTGCATATGTTCGTGTTGGATTACTCTGTGTTGGATGTGGTGCTTTTTAAAGTTTGGTGGTCATGGAAAGTCTGAGTTGCTGAATAACGTTTAGAGTAGCTGTAACTGTGTTCATTACATTTTGTTATATATGAATGAGAATTATTTGAACCATTTTGTGTATGGGGATCTTGGTAGTTCAATTGCTGTTAGTGGGAATTATGGCATTGATTTCATGGGATAAGAAAGCAATTTATGAACAATTTTTTTTTAGACTGAGAAGTTTCTGTGCAGAATTCTAATGCAATTTTTTTGAGGTGCATATATGTGGTTCAAGGTACAGTTGTTTAACAAACTTCACAGTCTTTGGTCTTTCTAGGTCCTGGACAGAGGCATAAGTGACTTGGGTCCTCATTTGCTGGAACACATGTTCCACTGAAAAATATTGTGTTGTGTGAAATATTGGACCAAGCATGATCCTGTGCATGCTTATTTGGAAGTAAGCTCTGTTGAATTCGGAGGGGTGTTCTGATGAACATGCATAGGCTTGGACTGTGTGGTTTTCTGTGATTTCCTCTTTTGCTAGTAAGGAAGTCAACAGTCATGCATATATTTTTCTGGAGTTTTTGACTTTATAATGCATTTTGGTCCTAGAGAATAGAGAATTTTGGATTTTTAAAAATGTTTGTGGTGGGATAACAAGACTTTGTAGGGAAATTCAAATGAGCTTAATCTGAATATTTTCCTAGAATTTCAGCTTTGCAGATTTTTAAAAAAATCAGAACTATTCTATACATTTGGTGGAAGATTCAGTTGTGGTGCACATCTTGCCAAACTTCAGAAATGTAAGGATTTTAGAAGAACGGAATATCTGTTTTCATGTGGAATATCATGTTTCAAGCACTAGAAGCATTGACGAGGCTGCTGAATTTTCAACTCTGCATGGACCCATTGAAGACTACTCTTGACTAATTTCCATCATTTACTGAAGTCATTTTTAATATTTGGACATTTAAAAACTGGATATACAGGCCAACATGCTCCTCAGTTGAAGTGTTTTTTTTTCCTTTTTGTGTATCCCTTGGATGCAACTTGGCTCAAGACTACCCGCTAACTTTACTCTTTTCACTGGTTATTGTTACCTGTGGTTAAGGAAATACCATGGTAATGTGGCACAATATGTAAACCAAGCTATTTGTTAGCCATTAATTATGTTTCATTTTCTTTCCACAGTTAAGTTGATTTCTCAGACTTTTATCAGGCCTACCAAGTGAAAACAGGTAAGCTTCTGAAGCTTCACATTTGAGTTACTGACCTATCTGATGGCCCTTTGTCAGTTACTTTTAGCTGGAAAGCAAGATACACAGTTGGATAACCTAACCCTAGGCAAACATAACAGTATTAAATGACAGAATTTGCTTCATTATGGTCTGTTGGTAGATCATGATGTCTGAAAATTTAATGGAATTCCATGTCAGTTGTGGTAAATTTATGAGACTTCTTTTTGGTCATGGATAGTTCTAGGCTTTTTGAGTCTTGGTGGCAAGAAGGCAAAGCCAGAGTTGTCCTGTGTTTTAATCTCCATATGGATGTTTTGATAGATCAGAGCATATGCTATGAAAGTTTCAATATATCTTGTCACAGGCTGTTGATATTACTGTTTGGGAATGGTGATAAAACAATGTAAAAATTTCAGATGGAATAGTGACTCTTCTAAATTTCAGTGTTAAAAAAGGTGTCCTGAGATTCTGAACAAGGGAGGGCTGTTTGTTTTTTTGGATTTTGCATACTTTGACTAGGGTCGGGTGATTCTTTCAAAAGGTATAGCTTGAGATAAAGCTCTTACATTTACAGGGTACTAAAGGTTTGCTATCATGTATACCTTTCTGTCCACAGGTGATTATTGCTGTGGGTTGAGCTCAGAATGGCAGTAGTCATCCGTTTACAGGGGCTTCCTGTTGTTGCGGGATCTGCAGATATTCGCCGTTTCTTCTCAGGATTGAATATTCCTGATGGAGGTGTACATATCATTGGAGGAGAGAAGGGGGAAGCCTTTATTATCTTTGCGACAGATGAAGATGCACGACAAGGAATGAGCTTTTCAGGAAGATTTGTCAAGGATTCACGTATAGAGCTCTTCCTTAGTAGCAAGACTGAAATGCAGAATATAATAGAAGTTAATAGGAAAAGATACGATCATGGTGGGAGAGAGACAGTAACTGGGTCTAGACGGACAGGTTCTAGTAATTCAGGAGTTGGGAACCTTTCAAATTTAGTTGCAGCTATTAAAAAAGGAATCGGTAAATCCAGCTTTGATTCTCTGGATAACTTGGAGGATGACTTTCATTTACATGGCTCTCAAAATAGCAATGCAGAGGTTTCAAAATCAACTTCTGATCAGTCCAAGAAAGAGTCAGACAATTTGTATGTGTTTGTACGTGGGATGCCTTACTCTGCATCAGAAAATGATGTCCTCAATTTCTTCTCAGGATTGCATGTAGAGGGAGTGATCCTGTTAGAAAATGATGAGGGTCGACCAAATGGTGATGGTCTTGTAAAATTTGCTACACCAAGTGATGCCATGAAAGGACTACAACGTGATAGGGAGTATATGGGTCCAAGATTTTTAGAATTACGTCCCTCTAATCAAAGAACATGGCTTCAGTACGGTGGAGGAGATGAGAAAATGGATAATTCTTTTAAACACTTTGCTCAGTTAAATAAAGAAAGCTCTTCAAGCAGAAGAGAATCAAATTACATGTCTTCAAGAAAACAATCCCACTCAAGGTCTCCTCCATGGAGAGTTTTGGCACGCTCTCGTTCAAGGTCTCCTCCACAAAGAGTTTTGGCACGCTCCCGCTCAAGATCTCCTCCACAAAGAGTTTTGGCACGCTCCCGCTCAAGATCTCCTCCACAAAGAGTTTTGGCACGCTCTCGCTCAAGGTCTCCTCCACAAAGAGTTTTGGCACGCTCCCGCTCAAGATCTCCACAAAGAGTTTTGGCACGCTCCCGCTCAAGATCTCCCCCACAAAGAGTTATGGCACGCTCCCGCTCAAGATCTCCTCCACAAAGAGTTTTGGCACGCTCCCGCTCAAGATCTCCTCCACAAAGAGTTATGGCACGCTCCCGCTCAAGATCTCCTCCACAAAGAGTTATGGCACGCTCCCGCTCAAGATCTCCTCGACGGAGAGTTTTGGCACGCTCCCGCTCAAGGTCTCTTCAGAGGGCAGCTGCAGCACGCTCCCATTCACCTCTCTCGCATTCTGCCTTCTCTCATTCATCAAACAGTAGGGAATTTTACATACACATTAAAAATCTGTCACCTGATGTTGACAAGAGAGATTTGAGAGCGTTCTTTGGAGCACTAAATATAAGTAACCATAACATTACACTTTTAAAGCCAGATAACCCTTTAAAAAAAAGGGAAGCATTTGTGCAGTTCAAATCGATCAGGGAATATGAGACTGCACTGACCTATCATAAGGAGTCTCTTTTTGGTCAAAGAGTTCACATTTTCCCCTCTTCTAAAAACTCAATTCTGCAATTCATCGAATCTTCAGAAGCTAAAAGATCATCAGAAAGGCATCACCATGTAAAGGAAAAAAGAGATGGATGTGCTGGCCAAAAGACGTGTGTATATGTAAGGAACTTTCCATTTGATGTGACAAATGTTGAAGTTCAGAAGTTCTTTGCAGGATTTAATATTGATGACAGTGACATACATTTGCTTTATGATGACAAAGGAACTGGATTGGGAGAAGCACTGGTCAAATTTAGATCTGAAGATCAAGCCCGGAAAGCTGAAACTTTAAATCGTCGACGTTTTTTGGGAACAGAAGTACTACTAAGATGTATATCTGAGGAGCAAATGCAGGAATTTGGTATTAATGTCTCATCAGTGTCAAGTGAAAAGATGCAGGCTAACCCCCATGCACATGCTAGAGGTGAACATTTTTATGCAGTTGGTTCTCAAGGGCCATCCATGCAGGGGAAGTTTAAGCATCCATCTGATTATAGATGTCCCAAGGACTTCTTGCGCTCACCCGATCGGTTTAGAGGCCCTCCTTCTTTCCCAGAATTCCATGGTGAAGGCAATCCTGGAGGTTTCCCAGAGGGGCGCTTTATGCCTGATTCTAATTTCAGTAGTGGCTCTGATCACATTACAGTGATTAAATTAAAGAATATACCATTTCGAGCAGCTCCTAATGAAATTCTGGATTTCTTCCACGGCTATAAAATTATACCAGAATCGCTTGTTATTCACCATAATGAATATGGAATGCCTTCTGGTGAAGCTACACTTGCTCTGGTGAATTATAATGAGGCAGTGGCAGCTGTTAATGAACTGAACGACCGGCCATTTGGCCACCGCAAAGTTAGGCTAACCTTAGCATAAATGAGAACATGCTAAAGAAGAAAATAAAAGAAATTTACAGTGTTACATTAGAGCCAGAGTCACATCAACAATGGGAGTAAAAATCCTTTAAATGTTTGTAAATAATTTTACATTAATTTAAAATTTGTATTTCCCCTCTGAACTTTAGGGGGCGGGATTGGATAGCATTTGATCATTTCAGTAGTTCTCTCACATTGACTTTGCCATATGTATGGTTATATATATATATTTGCAGCATATTTAAACGTGCTGTTTGCTAACCTGTATCTACCAAGCTATTAGTCAGCAAGCTTAAACTTTGTCGCCAATTGTTATGTTACAAACAAGCTGGTTGTATGAGTTTCTTACATTGTTGCCCATTGTTTCATTAAATGGCGGGTTAAATTCAGGATTTTTAGTACAGTCTTCTCAACAGTTCTTTCAAAATAAATTACATTAATTGACATATATGGATGGTTATTTGTATATCTGATGGATCAGTGCAGACTTGAATTTGAAGAAATGTTGATAGTGTCTACCTGTAAGCTTGTGTAGTTCTACATGCTACACAAAATAAAATACATTAGCTTGGATCTTAAACATAGGTGGAGTCATACTTGAGAGGCAGGCATCTTCTCTGCCTCCCCTTCCAGCTCTCTGTGCCTCCTGAAATTGTGCTGCTTGGGGTCAGCACCTCCAAAAACAATGTGTTGGGAGCCTACAGTGGGAGGGATGAATCAGCAAAAAGGCCCCCCTCCTCCTCCACAAACAAATGCCATTCTGTCAGCTGGACTGCTGTTAGGGAAATGGAACAGCTAATTATGATCCAAGTCATTGATACTACTTAAGGATAAGACAACATAAAAATTACTTCTTTCCCAATGAAGGGTTGGCCTGGAAACAGTGCTGGGGTTGTTTGTTGAAAACCAGAAAGATCTTAAAAACACCTTATTTACTAATGATGTTGCTTGCTGTGTCCAGCACGAAGTATCTTCAAATCAAGTGACGCAGCCATGTTGGTTCCTGAAGAGAAAGTGTCAATGGATTTTGGTCAAAAGGGCCAAGATAGGTGCTGTCATGTCCACTCAAGAGGCCCTCAGGTTTTAGGATAACAGTAACTAGGAATGGTCAGCCTTTTGATTCTTTAACAAATGAATGGAGAGTTTATAAGTCTGGGAACAATACTCTGTTTAGACACAAGAAAGATCTATGAAGATCGGATTGCAGGAAGAAGGAGAAAGTACTTTGAAGGAATGTCTCATGTTGGAAGGAACTTCCCAGAAATTAAACCTTCCAGTGATTTGGGAGGAGGGGAGCCTCTTCATTGGTCTCTAAAAAAGTGAGCTGTACCATTATCTGTAATAAATACAGTAGCTTCCCTCTACCTCTGTTTGATGTCTATGCTTCAGTTTGTTACCTTTTTAGTATTTTGCACGGGTCCTACCATTAACATAGTGTAGTTCTAAAAAAAACCCTAAGTTCATAATGCAATTGCTTAATTTGTCAGGGTTTATTCCTCTCCCTTTTCTGAGCATCATTATCATTCTGAAATTGTCAGTTATGTTGAATAATAGTTAAGATACACCTTTGTGCTTAGTATGCATTAAACAGTTATGTTTGGGCCAGGATATGGACAATGAAACTTCAAGTCTTCAATAGCAGACTCCAACCTTGCCTGCTCCTCTTACAGTTTTCCTTTTGAAAGCAGAATCCTGATTGATCTTGTACTGTGTGGCAGACAAAGGAATATCTTGTTGCTAGCCAGTTTTGCAAAGAAACAGGTTGTGTCTAAAGGTGGCTTTCACTCTAGTTTCCAATCAGAGTATTTCACCAGAGATGGAACTGGTGTTCTGCATCCGTAGCCAGTAAGAATTTTCACTTGAAGACCAGAAGTTCATGTTTTTGTGTGATGTTGGTCTTTTGTTTCCATGAGCTGCTCTGAAGGTTTTTCCAGGTTCCTTTCCACCTTTGTTCAGCTGGCCTTACTTAGAAGTTCGTAACTAATGTCATTTCTTGGTGTCTCCAGCACAAAGTATCTTCAAGGGGTAAGGCTGATTAAAACTTGGGTTGAGAGCTGTGGCGTATAATCTACTTACAGGTCATGAGTAGACAATACAATAATTTTATTTAAACTTGTTTTTAAAATGTAGTTGATGGTTCTTACACTATTATTTTGAGGACACTTGAGCGAGAATCCCCAACATTTTTTAGCTTGTGGGCACCTTCGGATTTTTGACAGAGGGTGGTGAGCACTATCCCAAATGGCTGCCACAGGAGGTAGAGCCAAACAGAATAGCTCACTCCTGGGAAGAGGGGGCATGACTGAGGAAAGAATGGTCACCAGTCCTGATCTTCCAATGGTAACGCCTTTCATTTGAAAGAAGGCAGCCAATAATGGGCCTATTTTCTGAAAAGCTTGGCTGGGTACCAAGAGAAGTGCTGGGAGGTGGTGCGTTGAGATGCCCTGGCAAGTGCAGCTTGCTGCACATTTTAAAAAGGGGGTAGTCCAGTGCACAAGGCTCATTGCAGAGGGAGCAGGATAAGGCATTGGTAATCTCTAAAAATTGGAATGGCAGTGTGTGTTGCTAATGCTTCAGGACCACTGACCACTCTTTTGGTTTGCTGTTCTTTAGAATACTTTATGCTGTAGTCATGTAGAAGTAGGCCTGTGAAAAATTTCAAAACTGTCAGTGGCTTTTACCCAGCCTTGCATGAACCGACCACGGATTTTCCTCTTACTGCTGGAAAGATAATTCCTAGGGTTGCAGGATGTGTGTCACAGCAGTACAAGGACGACAGTGAAAAGGTTGACATCTCTCCTTCTGTGTCTTCTGCAAATAAAGCTCTGTTGTCAGAAGAAAGGGGAGGGTTAATTTGAACTCCTTACCCCTCCTCATTGCAGTGTATCAACCCATTTCTCCGCACAGGTCCTGCAACCACAGGAATGATCTTTCCAGGAGGTGGAAAAGATGCTAGAATAGAGAGGATCATGGAAAAACTTTGCCTTCTGTGCATACAGGATCACCTTCCTCTTAATTCCAATGCTCCCTGTATTATGTTGGCTTATCACATCTTTGCACCATGTAGGGTGAAGGGAAAGTGTGGCCAGGTAGAGGATAAGCATTGCTGTGTTTGCATATTCTCTGTGTTGTGAATCAGTATAAAATGGCTGTATGTCAAGTCTCTATCAATAGTCCTTACTTTTTATCTTATCTTGGTGGTTTCAATTTCCTCTAAAAAGGGCATTTGTAAAAATTAAAAGAAACTCAGGTAGAAAGAATGGTCTTTATAATACTGACATTATCATGTATACATTTTGATACGAGAAGAAATGGCAACGAAAGTACAATATTCCCACATCTCAACAGTCTTCAGTGATGCGTCCACTACATGTACTACATCTGTAAAGGTAGTCCCTGTGCAAGCACTGAGTCATTACTGACCCATGGGGGGACATTGCATCACAACGTTTTCTTGGCAGACTTTTTACTGGGTGGCTTGCCATTGCCTTCCCCAGTCATCTACACTTTACCCCCAGGAAACTGGGTACTCACTTTACCGACCTTGGAAGGATGGAAGACCGAGTCAACCTTGAGCTGGCTACCTGAACCCAGCTTCCGCCGGGATCAAACTCAGGTTGTGAGCAGAGCTTGGGCTGCAGTACTGCAGCTTACCACTCTGCACAATGGGGCTCTTCTACATGTAGTACATCTGTTCATCTGTACTACATGTAAAATAACATTGCTGAAGGCACATCAATGTGAAATACTGAAACTGAATTCAGGAAAAAATCCTTAGAGCATATCTGGTTGATGTGGATGCAGCTAAGATAAGGGTTTGGATTGGAGGCATAGGACATATTGGAGAATTAGAAGTTGGGAACAATTTGTGGTACTTCTTCCTTGCTTCCACACTGGTGGAATAGTGTTTCATGCAGCAGTAGTCTAGGTTCAACACAAGGATTTCATAAATTACTAAGAATTATCTCTCCTTTAATCCCCATATCTCCCTGTAGGTGCGATGTGCTGTCTCCTGTAAATCTTATCTGCCACAGATGGTTCATCTGTGATCTTTTGGCATGCTACATGTAATAACAGAATCCCTGTAACCATATATATCCTTCTTGGGAAAAGTGGAACTTTTGTTTCTGTCACAGTGGAACTCAGTTTCTTTGATAGTTACTTCTAGGATGCATGATATGAAAGGTTGAGAAACACTGTTACAGAATGTTGTGCACGAATATTTTCACCAGCTGTAAAAACAGCTTCCATGATATATAAGTGAAGATGTAGCTTGTTATTAGAGTCCATGGTCTTGTACAATTGAGACAACTAGAGAACTTGTCCCATTCTGCTTGTTTAGAGGAGATTATATTAAACCCCAAAGTTAAACAGGTTTCTTATTTTTATGATAATTTTAATAGTCTTAATATCAAGCATCAACAAATTTGAAAAAAGGTCTTTTAGTCTCCAAAGCTATCTCTCATCCTTTGTGGCTTCTAAGTCCTCCTCTTCCTCCTCTTCCTCATCATCTTCCTCTTCCTCGTCTTCTTTTTTTAACTGATCCCTGGAAATCTGCACAGAATATAATCAGATTTATTTTGTAACAGTCTTGGAGGAAACAAGACAGAGTGTAGTCATTATGTTAGAGCCTGTTCTACTGTTTGAATTTTCTTTATTTAAACTAGAAACTATACACTATAGTTTCTATACATAATAAACAATAAACATAGAGAATAAGAAAAAACACAATTCTAAACATGACACACTAACAATACATACATCTATAAAATTAAGAGGAAAAGGGAAAAAAACACCCCCCCTAAATTACACTACAAGTTGAGTTCCAATTTTCTCCGCAACAAGTATATATCATTTCTAGAGTCCTCCTTACTCTAAATTAGTCACAAACCCCCTCTTTTTTCTATTCTTCCTGTTTCTTAATCCATAAATCCAGATGTCAATAAATCCTTGTTATCCATTTCATGCAAAAAGTCTATTAATGGTTTCCATTCAGTCAAGAAGTTATGTTAGAGCCTGTTCTGAAAATCTCTCTACTACTTTATTTTTTGAATAATTTCTTCAAGAACAGAAATAAAAACTGTTGGCAGATAAGGTATGTTTGTGCTGGCATTTTTGCTACTAGATGTGTTTCTAGCATTACATAGTGAATAACTGAACTCTGGTAGTTTCATTTCAGCTATGAGTTTAGTATTAATTTTGTTCTTGTTCCTGATAATTGATAAAGAAAATGCAAGTGGTTTGAAGGTAGAATAGAATGACTGTCCTTTTACAAGAAAATAAGGAAAGCTGCTTTTACAGTTTGAATGACAGTCACTTAGTCCACTCAAGTGGCAGTGTGAACAGTACAAGAGTGAATTATACTGCAGAAGTCAGTGTGGAAAAGATGGCTTATATGGAACATGGGCAACCTTTATATTTTGATATCAAAACTAGTATGGTAAGTCAGCAGAGTTACACTTGCCAAATTATTTACATTTAAATCAAAATTACTGACGATACATGTCTGTAGTATAATTTCTTTCATTGCTTCCCCAAATGCACCCATTTTTCCATTGGAAAGATGGAAAATGTCCTCCACTTTTTCATGCTATGTATTTTGAGTAGGGAAAAACCTTCCTTTAAGAAGCATTTTATTCTAGAAGAGAAACCATTTCATAGGCGTTTGTTAGTGGTCCCCCACACTGTACAACTTTTCTGTTGGAAAAATAGAAAAAAAATCTCAGAAAAAGATTCCCCCCACATTTTCCTGTCCTCCTGTCCCCACAGGCCTTCTCATGTCTAGTTATCCTCATCCTCTTTTGCACTAAAACAATGTAAGCAAAAAGAGTGATCCAGCAACTGACATTTGTTTCTGACAATGTGTCTTTAATACACCTTTTTAAGTCTCTTGACTGCAAATAGGTTGTGCTGTTAATTTAGGCTATAGGTCAAACTTACTGTGTAACTTCTGTAAGCTTTCCTTCAGCATTTTCCTTCAAACAGCAATGTAAACTTATCTACTATATCTGTTTCATGAAGCACAATGCATATCCTGAATAAAGTGCATTTTTAAAGTGTACTCAGCTAAAATCAGTGCTAGATGAAAACTTAACCCATCATGTTTTGTTTCTGAAATGTTATTAGCTGAATTCATAACAAACAAGCCAGTCTGAAGTACTGATTAGATTAGCTGGACTAGGATGATCCAGATTAAAATCCTCTGCTATGACGTTAAGTCTACATGGGTTCTCTGACTTCAGTAATTAAGTTTCCTAGCATGGCAAAGGACTGCCGTGGGGTGGGGGGAATATAGCAACCATCCATTCTTCCTCCCTGACAGTTATACTAGATCCACCCCAGTGGTTCTTGCTAACTGCAGGTTTAATAAAATTCCCAAACCCAGGTGTAGTGTGAGGGTTCCATTTCAAGTGACACAAAGCTTCCCATATTTTTTATAGTCTTGTGGATGAAAAATTTCCTTGCTCCATAAAGAAAATATTCTCGAGCTCTGAAGATAACCTGCCTTGAGCAGATTCCTGGATAGGTAGCACAATATTTTTCTAAAGTGGAGGATTTGTCTTCTAGACAGGCTTTGTCTTCTAGATAAGTACAGGGGAACTGAATTGGTTTGTGCTTCACAAACCAGCGGTTCGTGGAAGCCCATTTTCCATGAACTTCCACAAACAGCTGCTTGTCGGGGATCTCCCCAACAAGCAGCTGATCCAGCTGGGGGGAATGTCCTTTTCCCTGCTGCTGCGAAGCAGCACAGAAAGGGGCATTTCATCCCCCATCAGCTGCTTGTCAGGGATGTTCCCGACAAGCAGCTGATCCAAGACAGTGGAGGGTGAAATGCCCTTTTCCCTGCTGCTGCGAAGCAGCACAGAAAGGGGCATTTAACCATCACCCCCAATCAGCTGCTTGTTGGGGATCTCCCCGACAAGCAGCTGATCCAAGCTGGTGGGGGGGTGAACTGCCCCTTTCCTTGCCGCTTCGCAGCAGCACAGAAAGTGGTATTTAAACCCCATGGACCGGTTTGCGAACTGGGACAAGTTCATGAAAGTTCATGGTTTGGTTCGTGAAACAGGACGACCCACAAACCACACGGTTCATTTTTTCCCCTGTTTGTGCCCACCTCTACTGAATAGGAAAGACAACTGAATTATCAGATGGCACTAGGGAGAACAGGAAGTTTTAAAGTGTGTGCTAAGATTCAAAGACTACAGGTTCTGTCCTAGTGTTGTGATAGAAACATAAACAATAGAAATTGATCATGAAAGAATTGCTGTACTCCCATAATACAAGAACATAAAATACTTTCACAAATGGAAGAGGTAACCTCTACCAAATCTGAACATGACTAACATTTTATAAATTTTTGCTTTAAATTGTTGAGTTTTGATCCAAAGTACTATTTGTGGGCGGAAGACTGCAGAATGAGATTTCCCCCAATCTCTCTCCCCCCGACCCTTGGTGTAGCTCACTGAGCTACATGTGAGGGCACATTGGGAAGAAGGGATCAGTAAGTGCCATTAGGCTGGCAGATTATTACCTTTGTGACCAGTCCAGTGTTTTATCTTGAAATCTTTGGGATAAAGTAATTCAGTATTTCTACTGTACCTGAACTATTCCAGGGCAATTTTTTGATGAACCTGTTCTCTGGAGAGGAGACTTTGAATTTGCACGTACTATGTCCAGACGAGACTGATGTTCTGGAGGATAGAGAGAACTCCGAAAAACCTGTTCAGCAAAAAAAATGATTTTCATATTCTAGATACTTTAGATAAGAGCTTTCAAACTTTCTTCCTCAATAACTCTGTTCCTGAAAGAGCTCATGTTTGTCTACCTTGGAACCTCATGTTGCAAAGGATTCAGCAGTAGGCTCCAGAGCATACACTCATCTCATGGGACACTGGACAGACCTGGTGGATTTTCATAAACATGATCTTGGATACATTCTCCTACAGTCACCCAGTATAGGCAATTATGGGTAATGGAATACAAAGTTCTCTTAAAGGAAGTTTGTCCATCTTTACTGGTCTTACTGAGGAGCACAAAAATAAAATATAGTGCCTAAAGAACTGGGTCCTGGGCAGGAACAACAATCCCTAGGAAGATTCTGAGGAACACACTTTGAAAGCTGCACTTTGAATTACTAGATTTGTACTCCTCTACGACATAATTGGAATGTTTCAGGTGGGTAGCCCTGTTGGTCTAGTAGAAGAACAAGATTCAGGTCCACTGGCACCTTAAAGACCAACTAGATTTCCAGGGTATGAGCTGAGTGTCAGAACAACTTTCGTCAGATATTCACTTTGGAATAGCTTAACATCTGGAGACCCCAAGATCAGTGGACAAGGGGTTAAGGACTCCTTCACAATCTTGCTATTGCAAGGAACTCTACATGCTACAACCTAAGTAAAGTGTACTTAGCTGAGTTAGCTCAACATCGTTTTTATTTAAGAGTCTGAGTGCTGTGTGATTGTATGCTCTTCCCTGTGTTTTGTATTTTTTTCTTCTACCCTTTTTGAATTCACCCACCATTTCCTCTTTTTACTATAATAAACCTTTCTATAAAGACATTTTTGGCTTCCTTAGCACAATAAACTTTTTGGGATCTGTCTCTGAATCTCTTCCCTAGTTGCTAGACCACTTGGGCACTACATGATTTGCTATAAAGTATTTTCCAGGGTTTCACCATGGTTGTTATTTTGCTAGGACTGAGCTGGAAGGGTTAGCTTCTCAGCAGGTCAAGATGGATGTTCTCAGGAGGTATCTGAATGGTGGCAACTGATTACCAGGGTGCTTTCCAGGGAAACCTTGGTCTAGGGAGTTCGCAGCAAGGAAAGTCACGTCCCCTCTTTCCTAACTATAATAATTTATGCTCTTAGATATAAATTTGACTTACTTATGAAACAAGTCCCCCCCACCTCCAGCACCAATATAGAAGCAGCCTGGCTGGCAAATCTCTGCTTTCCAATGGGGACTAGCTTCACTGAGAAGCACACCACTGCAATTTATAGTATGAACACTGAAACCAGGAGCCCATATATTTTAATATAAAAGTGTAGCCAAGTAAAGCCATAGCATCTAGTTTCCACTGCAAAAGAGACAAGCCATTTATTACTTGAACTTGTTTAATGATCTTTAAGCAATTCATGAAGTTCCAGCTGCACTCATGTTTCTAATATATAATATTGTTGGATCCAGTCCCTGAGTACACTAAGCTTGCTTGCATTAAGCACCAAGTTTTGCCTTTCAAGGTAGTTCTAAAAACATACTTTTCAAAGATGTTTCTACTTTTTGGGCAATCATTTTCAAACCATGCTAGTTCTGTACAGCTCTCCACAGAAAAGATCTAAACAAAAATGATATTCCTAGATTCTACTACATGTCTGAAACAAAAAGATCACAAGTACAAATCAGTATTTGACCCATGACAGTCATTCTGTTTAAAATATAAATCAACAGTGCTACGATATTGAACTAAGCTAAATGGAACGTGACACAATAAGTAGTTTGAAGATTTGAGTCTTTTGATCTACATCATACTTGTGTTTGGTTTTTCCCCCTAAAGCCAACGCAGGTACCACATACATGCCTTAAAATCTCTAGAAGGAATGATGCAGCTATTGGTCTTTAATATTCAGTTTGTTTTTGGCTTATGCCATATCTGATGTCCCAGAATTAGTCACCCACAGGATCCAGACATCCCAAACAGAGTAAGCCCTGTAAAGATTATCATTCTATTCCCACTGCAGGTCCTGTGCCCCTCCCCCCCAAACCTGCTCCTGAATGTTGGGGGAGGGTCTTTTTGAATGGTGTAGGATGCAGCACATCTTACAGTGGGAAGGGGGAATGTGTCCCCCCTTCCCTCTGTAAACTCCTGGCTCTGTTCTGGCAACAGGGGAAGGACAGGGGTTTGGATCTAAGCCACTGTCAGGCTACATTTTCAGTTAATTTTATGCCAACAGGGTAAACTAGATTTACATCAGAAAAAAGCCCATTCTGAATTAATGTTATGTGTAATTGTGTAGATGTATCCACATTTGGGCTATTGATACATTTTTTTCTTCTATTAAAATGCAGCTCTGTGTAGGAGATTCATCTGGGCTCTTACCTCTAAATCTTCATTCTCATCAATATTTTGTATAGCTTGATAGGCTGCTGTGTAAATCTCTAAGGCTTTCCCATGGAATAACATCTCAATTCCTATAAATTCTGAAAATATGTTCTAAAACCAAATTAAAATAAAAGAGTTATATTCTTGTATGCCAACTTCTCTTCCTGTGATACAAAGCCAGATAATAAATAACAGAGATTGTCACTAGGGGGTGTACAATTTGGTATTGGTATGCCAAATACATACCTGGATGATGGCTAAATTGGCTTTTATCTGGGTATACTGAAATCAAATTAGAGAATTCCAGATAAAATTGGGATTCCAGATGCATTAATGCCACATTAATGGCAGCTTGTTCAGGGGCCCACAGAATTGGTCCCTTGGGCCCAATCTTTCTAAAGCTTGGAGAGTCTAGTGGCCAGGAAGGACTAGTTCCTCTGCAAATTTGGTGGGCTTTGAAAAAATGCACACCCACCCACCCCCGCTGAACAATTTATATCAATGGATTTTAATACGTCATGTTCATATTCTAATTATTATAATATTCTGTGCTTGGTAGCAGGCAACGCTGAGTTATTTGATGTTTACTTGGCAAAGGCTGCAGAGCCTTGCTGTGGATGGGTTTGTTTTGTGTCCTAAAATTCTAGAATTCCCCAATTCTATTCCCCCCTCCGCTATTTTTCTACTTTAGAAATTCCGTATAAATTGACTTGTTTTGTTTTACCTACAAATGTATGTAAACTGGGGGAAATGTAAAAAAAAAAAAGATCAATGCTCATTTCCCAAGCCCTTGCAAGATTATTAGTTTACATTACAATTCTGAAGTCACCTTTATGTCTTTTATTTTTTGTTTTTCAAAGTTGTCAATAGTTTCCTCCAGCTGTCGACTTGTTCTAGTAGCATCCAGTGAAGCTCTTTGTAATTCACTTTCAGCCTTCAAATAACAATACAAATAATTATTGTGCAAGATAAAGTTTTAGTTTACTCTACAGCTTAGAACCTGTTAATTAGGCTGCCCTGGAAATGCATGTGAGTACAGTTGTAGGCTCCTGAAGGAAAGCTTCTATTTTTAACATCTGCATTTCCAAGCTTTGAAACACATAACAACAACAACCTGTTATTGCTACTTAGAGATAATTATAAACTGCATATTTAGCAGAATGGTTTGGAAGATGATGTGTATACAAATGACAAGGCTCCTACATAGTGGCTAAACAGCTTTATAGGACACACACAAGAAAAATCATGCATGTGTATTCCATATTAATTTTAAAAAACTGACATTTCTTAGATCCATATACTTAAATTCCAACATAGAACCATTATACCATATGTAAATAGTAAGGGGAAAAATTTACCTTAGACCACTCTGAACATGTTAAAGAATGACTATTTGTGTCAAGTGATCTTAAATTTGAAAATGGATTTATCTGGGGGTTCATAAAACAAGTAGCAAAATTGGGAAAGGTAAGCAAGTAGGTAAGCAAGCAAGTAGCAGCAGACAATTCAGAGCACCTGAAATTTTGGCAGTCCTGGAAAGCTGTTGAGTGTGGCAGGGGTAGGGTGGTTGATAGGAATTTAGGCTGGTCAAGAAGAAGCATAAAAGGAGACTGGAATGGAGAAAGAGTGGCTGCCACCAGAGGTGTATCAAGTAGCAGAAAGACCAGGAATGCTGAAAGAAATGTAATTAGGGTGTCAGGTTTGGGACTAGGAGATAGAGGCTGATGTTCAAAACAAGAAATAACTTAAGAGACAATGCAGAGATGATAAATTCAATTATGGTGAATGGAGAGAAAATTTAAAATGAGACATTTTGAAAAGAGATGAAGAGAAAAAGCAAATTAAAAGATTGGAGCAGTCTAAACCAGAGACTGCTACAACATGCATGCTGGTTCTTACAGGTAAAATAAAGGAATAACCTTTCAATGCTATTTCTTTTGTGCGCCTAAGAACTTCAATACACCTATTTCTATACTAGAAAGGAAGTGAGTCTCTCAAGAGTGCATTTCTAAAACAATAAATTAAAAATTTTCTTTGTATAATATGAGCGTTTTCAAAGCACAGCAACAACAATTATAACGGCAGCATTCAGTTTATACTGCATTTCAGGACAACTTAATGCCTATTGAGCAGCTTATAAAGTGTGCTATTATCCTCACAACAATCACCCTGTGAGGTGAGTGGGGCTGAGAGAGCTCCGAGAAGCTGTAACTGACTCGAGGTCATGCAGCTGGTTTCAAGAGGAAGAGTGGAATCAAACCTGGTTCTCCAGATTAGAGACCTGCTGCTCTTGACTACTACTACAAACTGGCTCCCCAAATAGTAAAGAGTCCAGTAGCATCTGACGAGAACTGTGGTTCTTGAAAGCTTATGCTACAATAAAGTTGGTTAGTCTTAAAGGTCTCTAGTTACTGGACTCTAGTTTACTATTTTGCAACTACAGACTAACACGGCTAATTCCTCTGGCTCCCAAAACAACTAACCACAAATGTTAATATGTTAAACACAATAATTTAAAAAGCTACTTTGATTCCATCTTTTTCAAACTTCATGTCAGGAGAAAAGTACATGATTTGCTGAATAAGATTGCAGCTGATGACATCTTGTGTCTGTTCACTGTACTACACCAGTGGATTATAATATGTAAACTATCAGTGGCATCTCAGTTTCTGGCCAGTATTTTACCATGTGCAATGTAAAATCTAAATTAAGCAAAAATCATTAAATTGTATTTTCATCTCAGATAAAAAAACCAACCTGTGACTGATGTTGACAATGAAGGAAAACATAGTTTTTGAGTAACAGAAAATACTAAAATATATTGGGATATTTGACATACATATTCTCTCTCATGCAACTCAGCGCATAAGAGGACATAGGCAGCTTTTTCACTCAATGTTACCTAATACCCCTCTCTACAACAGTCCCCATCCCACAAAGCGTTTGTCCAGTCAGGGCTCAGGATCCCCTGCATACTGCTTTTGGTGGTCAAAATGGCCCTTCTCGCTCCTTTTTCAGCAGCAGAGGAGTGGGCTGGATCCAACCCAGCAGGTTCTCTGTATCACTCTGGATTGGATCCAGTGCAAAATTTCTGTTTGCATTAGAGTTCTTGCATAAGTAAAAATGGAGGAAAAGAACTGTGAAAACTGCTTGCTTTAAGTCAAACACTGTATCCTCACTTGAATGTCTGCCTGCCTGCACAAGATCTTGCATAACCAATTTCTGGGCACAATAATATATAGGGAGGAAAGGAGTAGGTGTTGTACAAGATCTTGCACAAGTGGAACTGCACTGAGTCTGTTCATAGTTCTATTTATTCATTACTGGATCCAAGTCTCTGTCCTATGGATTCATAAGAATTACTGGGTTTATTTTTTTTAATAAATTTAAACAGCAAAATAAATCTGTTCCTTCCAAGAACCACATTTTATTACTAGAAAACACTTTGAGTCATTCTGATTTGCTAATGCAGTTGCCAATCAACTGAAATTTTAGGGAGATAACTGGCAGAAACTGCATCATAGAGATGTAGTACTTCCTCCTCAACCATTTTGCAAAAATCTTAAATAGAATTTCTATTCACTCTCTTATGTACAAGATTACAAGAAGGATACAATAATGTGCCGATCTGATGGATTACGTTGACGGGTCCTTTCCAGCTGAGATAACTGTTTTGCTTCTCGATTCTTTGCTGTTAAAGTGGCTTTGAGATCCTCCTGTAATTATATTTATAGATGGTTTCAGAAATGGAAACATGGTTTCCTGCTCTTTTAAGTACTCTAATAAGTTATCAAGCCAAATCACTTTTACAAAACTTCATAGCATTCATTTTTCTACAATATTTGGGGCATGTGCTAAGATATGATCAAGGTAAGTTTATAAATCAGGAAAAAAATTTCATTCAATTTTAAGAAATGCTAGTAGGTAAAGTTAATTTAGATTTTAATCTCAACTCTGACTACCTAAGATGTAAAACTGCAGTTTCTAAATAGATTAGATGTAGATTAAAGGCCAAGTAATATATTTAACTCACTGAGAAAAAAAAAAGAAACCCATAGTTTTGAAATTTGTACAGTTTATCGCAGAATTTCAGCTAATAATTCCAACCAAACTGAATAGTTTTTCAAAGTAAAATAAAAACCTGTTTATTATTTAAGCACAACTGTAGCCTCCATGGGAACAACAGCATTTTTAACTTTCAAAAAAGAAGTTTGCCATGAGTTAAGAAGCCAGCTGTGTTTCAGAATTTCCAAGGTTACTATTGTTCTTGATTTCATAAACCAAAGAACAGTATTTTATAGATTCTCAGGGACACTTACAAGGAGTTAAAAGAACTTGCAATGAAAAGTAAAATAACCATCACAAATAAAACATTAAAACATTTGAAATTTTCAAGGCTGTTGAAAACAGCAGTAAAATTACTATTTTAAGATGGTGCATAGATAAATTAGGAAGGTTACATAATAACAGATTATTTTAAAATCCTGCCAATAAAGAAGGGAAGAGTAACAAAGACCACCAATAGGGATGGAACCTAAAATAAATGTTACCTTACTCTCAAAACTGACAAGAGTTTTCACTCACCTGGTAAACAGCTACGCATTCCATAACGAGTACCACCGCTGAGAAAATCCTGTTTCTTGTGTTAAAAAGGAAGAACCTGGGTCTTGGGAGAAGACCTCAACTGTCAGGCAAGTACCTACAGGACTAGATGGTCCTTTAATGTAGTTACAAGCCATTTAGGGTTTTAAGAGTAATAATCAGAGGTGTGCTAAGCCTGGAAGTGAACAGTAGCCAGTGCAGTTGCTTTAAGACTGGCAAGATAGGTTCCTTCTAGGCAGAGCTGGTGAGCAATCATGCTACATGTTACACCAACTGAAGCTCTTGAATCATTTTCAAAGGCGGTCATGTAAAGCACGTTACAGAAATTTAACTTGAATATGATCAGAGCTTGAGTAGCTGTGGCCAAAGCAAGGGCTGTAACTGCTACACCAGCCAGAACTGATTAAAAATAGTGCATGCTGCAGAGATGATCTATGTCTATACATGCAGACCAAAAAATCAGAGCATCCTCAAGTTGTGAATCTGCTCCTTAAAGTGCAACCTTTGTCCTGACTCAGTCCCTGGTGGGCTATATTATGGATTTTAAAAATGTCATGGGCTTAAGCAGTAATCTCCCAGCTCTGCCTTCTGATGCTAGTTTGCCAGACAAAAGCAGAATTCGGTGTCTCCAATTCTCTGCCAGCCAATCCAAAAAGGATAATGGTCAATGGAATCAAAATACTCTGAATCGGATAATGGTAACTCCACATTAATGTGTGCAAAATGAATTATCTGAAAACAGTAAAAATTTATTATTGAAACACTACTTATATATGAAAATCAGTTACTCTTGCTTCTCTTCTGGAAAATGAAATACCTTAAGAATGCAAAACAAAATCCTCCACTTACTCTCTTAAGTTTTACAATGGTCCCATAACATTTCAGGGGTTCAACCACTTTGGCTTCCAGTCTTTCCACCTATAGAGAAAAGGAAGAATAATCTCAATAGTATATTTTGGCTACAAATTTTAAACTGTGTCCCACAGACCCAAATGCAGTTCAAAAATACAAAAAAGAGTGTCACCTCATTTTGAACAGCAAGACTATCCAGTTTGTAAGCTCAGTATTATACAAATTAAATCTGGAATTTTACTTGCCTTAAAATAGTCATTGAGGACTACTTTCAGTAGTGTGAAGTATAAAGCCAACAAAACTACTTATTGTCAGAAGGAAATATTTAATACATTGAGATCAAATAGCCTCAAGTTTGCCATTAACTCTTAGCCCCACCAGTTAAAATTGTCCTCCATCAGCTAAAAAACTCAAACTTTGACCAATCATATTGATTAAAATTACATGAGATGTTTTCAAAGACTAGATTTTCTGGCAAGAAATAGGGAGGGGTAGAAGATGGGTGTAGGATACAGAAAAAGGAAAGGGCATGGAGACTGAACTGATGTGAAATCATGACAATAGGTGTCTCAAAGAAAGAAGTGACCGATTCCCTCCTTTGGCCTAGACTAGGTGTGTGTTAAGCTCCTTTGATCCAATGATCTTGAGCAGCAAAGGAGACTTATTTCTTTAAGGAAAACATGGTGGAGAGATACTTGGCCACAGCCAGCATAGTCCTTGGATCTCTATCTGCCAACAGATAGAGAAATATTTTATCTTTTAATACTGTAGAAGATAATTTGGTTAAAATAGGGGCAATCCATAATTTATGATAAAAATTATGAGGACATTCCAATATCATATGGGACAAGGAGTTAACCTTTTCCAAATCACATTGGCAGAGGCTATCTGTAGAAGGCAAATTACAGTATCTCCCATATAGGATTGCTGAGGGGACAGCATTCAGGCATGCGAGCATGAATGATCTATAGTAATGAGGAACTGTTAGGTATTTGATGTAGGCTAAAATGGTTGGAGGTGGAAGGATGCCAAAGAACTGGGTGTAACATACTCTCTGAGCTTCTATAACTGAGCTAAAGTAATCTAGGTCTTTTATGCATTTCTTGATAGTAAAGATTCATTTTTCCCAAGTCTCAGTATATCATCCTTTGTTAAACCAGGACTAAACAGTTTCTTGTCTATTTCTTGCACCTAACAGGAGTAGAGTTGATCTTGATTTAGCTCATAAAGCAGACTGCCCTTCTTTGTGGAAAGAAAAACCTTTAGTCTGTTTGAATGCATGGAGCCATGCTTTGGCTTCGATAGAGCCCTGGTCCAATTCCAATCTTAAAGCTATCGCAGCTATACATTTTGGGGTTCCTGTAATACGTTGCAGAAAATGACAAAATGAGTGAGCTAGGTTCCCATTTACTTCAGAATCCATACTAAAGCTCCATAGAGGAGCTGTGGAATGATTTTCATATTGTATACATGCAGGCTCTCTGGGATATATTTTCTTCCCTTAGAGAAGAAGAAGCATTCAATCGCTGACACAAAAGATTTGATTTTATTTACTGCAAATTTAAGATGGGATTGCCAGTTAAGGATAGGGATTGAAGACCATACCCAAGTATGGGAATTTGGAGACTTGTTCTAATTGGACACCGTCAATTCTCCAAACCGAGGAAGTAATTTTCTTGGCTTTAGATTTTGATCTTTGATTTTGAATAGTTGATATTAAGTTCTTCATGTTTATAGTAATTTGAAAAGCAACTTAGGAGTCTTCTCAGTCCAACCTGCATGTGGGACATAAGGATAGCGTCATCTGCATAGAGAAGAGTTAGTGCCTTTGAGGACAAACACAGAGGGTGGAATTCTGCTGAAGAAAGGGCAGTTGCAAGGTAATTCAGATACAAACTGAGAGGTGCTAAGAGGCAGCCTTGCTTCACTCATTAAGGTGAAAACAATCCGTAAGTTCTCCCTTTTCTCCACAGCAACTTGAACCACACAAGAGAAGTAGATTTTTCATTAGCCAGAGCAATCTTTTATCAATTGAAGTGCGATCCAGTTTTCCCCACAGTCTATTCTTGGTTATAGTGTCAAAAGCTCTCTTAAGATCAATAAATGCAACATAGAGTCTACCTCTAGGTGGGGAGGTATGTTTTTCAACTAAATGGGCTAAGATCATACAATGATCTTGAGGTACAAAGCCCTTCCTGAAGCCAATTTGTCCCTACCCAAGGATATTGAGGTTATCCATTCCTCTAATTTGAGGTATAGATAGGAGGAGGTATACAGCTTTGCCATTGATAAGAGAAGACTAATAGGGTGGTAGTTTGCTGGATCTGACACAAAGCCTTAAAGACTGAAACAATAATAGAATGTTTCCAAATTGAGGGACTCTATCCTGAAAGGTTAATCTCAGAAAAAACGGGCTAAAATCTCAGCCCATCATGCTGGGTTAGCCTTAAATAAATTGTTGGGTATTAAAGCCAAGCCTGGAGCTTTCCATGAACGTAAACGCTTAATTATACAAGCTAAATTATAGTGGGACAGAAGGGGAGGCCAACAGGAGGGGTCAAGTCATATAGTGTAGTTTCAGAGGAAAATATTTCAATAATACACATTCTGAGGCAAAGATACAGAACGAGGGGGATGGTCTATCCAAATTTCTAGAGGTCATGACCAAAAAAATGCTGAAATCTTTGTTTATTACAGAAATTAGGCAGCCCCATGCAATTCCTCTCTTTTTTCCTGTTTAATGTGTTCCTGTATTGGCTTTTAAGGCAGTTCCCTTAAAACACCAGTGTATTGTTCCTTTTAAATTCGCAGTGTTTGCTAGGAATCATCATCTTTAGGAATTTGAACTCACTGTCGAACCAACTACTGAGTCTTTGAGTATCTGAGTATGACTTAACATAAAAGGTTCAAAGATACTGAATAAAGAGTATAGAGGAGTAATAAAATTGTTCTTTAGATTACTCAAGATGAGGTTTCCTCTCCTTACTGGAATTCTTCAGAATCAAGCCGCTTGATTGCTGTCTCCTCAATAGCAGAAGACCATCAAATGCGGGGTATAAATGCCTGCTTATCAGTTGGGTGGAACAAATGCTTATAGCGCAGATGGCTATCTGAAGGGATACAGAGGCTGAGTGAGATTGAGAGATGATTCCCCCCACCCCGTACACTACATACTGTTTGTACATTGCATTTACTCAGAAGTAAACCTTATGCTTTACCAAGCCTACCTCATTTATTTTGGTGGTTTTCTTAGTCTTTAATGGTTAACACTAAGTGTGCTAATAATAAAGATGACCTGTATTTTAAAATATTAATTTTAAAACAGTGTACGAGCTTAATTTTATACCTCAGCCTGGCGATAATCTTGAAGTTTGGAAAATTCAGTTGCAAAATTTTTTAATCCAAGCTTTAAATTTGGTGTTTCTGTTGCTGCATAAGCATGTATCTCATTCACTAGAAGATCTGCTTTGTCTCGCAGTCTGGCTGTTTTTCGTACATATGCTGCAAATATTTGGCATAGTTCTCCAAAATGTTTTTCCACATTTGACACAGCATCCCGCATTTGTCTAGTTTGATTGTCCCTGGAGACAGAAAGACAGTAATGTTAGACTAAAGTTAGACTAGTCTGACACCAATTGCAGAGTAAACAACTTTGACAACACTACTGTAAATGTTATGGTCTTGTTTGTGCATCTGAAACCAGGAAAAAAATCAGTGGATGTAGTTTTAAATTCTCACAAGAACTCAGAGTTGGCAACACACTATGTAGCATTAAAACATAACTAACAACAATAAGGTAATTTTCATGAATGAAATCTAAATTAGTGGTTTATATCCTACCTGTGGTGCTTTCCTCCCACGAAAGGAACCTTTCTTTGAATTAAGAGGCTCTTCTGCTGTTAGCAGAAAAGATCTGTAGGCTCCAACCTAGTACTTGCTGTTATTTACTAAATGTCTATGTTTCAATTTCTCCAAGGAACTCCATGTGGAATTCATGAGGTTGTATGCAGCCATCATTTTCACTCAGTCTCACTTAAGTCCCCTCCTGACTATAGGCCCTGTTTCATATTGCCCATGGAGGTCCCATGATCCCCAGCATAGCAATTTTGGTGGTCACCAGCAGAAAAACTAGTTTCATCCAATCCATGGGAATCTTCACAACCAGCCTTTGAGGGTAGGTTAGGCTGAAAAACAGCTCCGTTCTCATTCACTGAGCTTCATGCCAAGAAGGAATTTAAGCCAGGCCAGTGTATTCCAAGTCCAGGTATGTATCCTTATCACATTAGCTCTGCTTTGGCTATCTTGAAAACCGTTTCTCTTCTATGTTCTATCAACATCTTCAACAACGCATTACAGACTACAACACATTTATTTTTTTACTTCGTTTATACTCTGCCTTTCTCCCCCTCTCCTCCATTTTATCCTCACAACAGCTCTAAGGTAGGTCAGGCAGAGTGTATGATTAGCCTACGGTCACTCGGTAAACTTCCATGGTTTGTGCGTGGGGGGTGGGATTTGAACCTGGATCTCTCAACTTCCAACATGCTCTTGCCACGACACCACACTGGCTGTCATATATATCTATATGCTCATATATATTTATACTTAATGTCACTTATGAAAATGCCATTGAACAGAAAAAAATAGCTCAGTATGAAAATCTCTGAAAAATCTAACACTATTTTGATAAGTCGCTAAATGCTTGTCACAGAAAAGTTTTCATCACTTTATGTTCACCAATTCTGGATTTCAGGGAATCTCAACTGAAGGAGAGTAACAGAGCCAGGGAAGCTTATACATTTTCAATGCTGGTTGACCGATGGATAGAGGTGCTCTTAGGCATTCTTAGTAGTTGCAACAGGACAGAGGAAGCAGCAATCTGGTGCGGGCAGATTCCATTAACTACATAGTATTTGTACATTATTACATGTTTACTCAAAAGTAAACCTTGTGGAGAGTACTGAGTCATAGGGTTCACAATGATCAGTTTTAAGACTAGTGCTATTTAATTTGTTTAATTTGTTTGAATCTCCATATTCAAACACATTAAACCTCTGAATACCACATTAAACCTCTGAATACCAGCGCTAGGAGACAATACAACAATAGTTCATTTGTATACCACTCTAAGCTGCAGCTTAGAGGGTGACTTCCCCAAGGCCATCAGGTGAGTTCATGGCAGAAGTGAGATTCAAACTAGTGAAGAGCTACATCACAGCTCTGTTACTGAACCACTACACTACACCAGTTCCCATTACAGGAAGGCTATTGCCTCTATGCCTGTTGTTGGCCCTCCAGCGTAACTGGATGGTCACTATATGAAACAGGATGCTGGACTAAATGGAGCAGACTAGATGGTCTGATCCATCAGGATTCTTACGTGCTTAAGTCGGAGTTCAATAGGACTTAACATTAGATATGCAGTATGGAAACTATTGAGGCATAACTATTCAAATTTATGTTTTCTGGTCACCGGAATGCCCATATCAATCTCTCTCAAAGGCATTGCAGATTTACCTTATAAAATGTTGCTGTCAACAAAAGCACAGACAGCAATAAACCAGTTTGATTCTGAATTGTATTCTGAACTTCATGCTTTAAATACAGGACAGGTGACTGATACCACCATAACTTCCACACTGCTTATATATAGTTTAACAAAGCTCCCAGATACCACTACATGTGAGTGCAGTATTATTTATGGCCAACCTCAGAATAGACAGGGATTTGTACATATTTGAAGATTCCCTGGTATGCAGAAAAATGCTGTTGGGTAAAAGAAACAAAGGCTGCAATCATCAATTTTTCTAGGAGTAAGCCCCATTGAATAAAATGGGACTTATTTCTGAGTAGACCTACTTAGTATTGCTCCCCAAGCATCCCCCTCCAAATTAGTCTAACCAGGACAATGTGCTCATTGACTTAAAGGAGACACTGACCAAAGAGAGCAGATGTGTGTTAGCAGGAAAAACGGTATTGCTTGCAATTTTTTTTAACAGCTTGTGCTTTTTAATACTCAGAGACCCTAACAGTTTTAAATATTTTGGAACACATAAGATTGGGGGATGCATTCTGAGATCCTCATGATGTCCCTTGACTGTACTGCTCAGATTATTCATCATGTAAATAAGCTTTGTCCACCTAGCATCAAACTTTAGCACCCAGTAATACAGAGCAATGGAGCTACAGCCCAGGACTGTTCAGGATCAGGGCTGGGTAATTAGAAAGCTCTAGAGTTCAGTAGTCTCTCACAACTGTACCAAGGGACTCCCTGGGTATATAGAAAAACTCACTGCTCTCCAGGAACCAAGGAATGTTGAGGATAGGTAAGTGACACTTGAGGGGAAAAAAAGAAGGGGAAATGGGGTAAGAACTGGCGTTTTTGTATAGTATCCAGAAGGTGTGGGTGTGAGGGAGAGAATTCCCCAAATGGTTAACTTTAAAAAATTATTATTGTAGATCATTTTACATTTGAAATGTGCTTTACACATTTTGTTTAGATTTGTCCTTACAAGATTCCATTTAGAGAGGTGAGGCTAAGGTAGAAGATGAATTTTCCATCAGGTCTCCCTGACCTAAGCAATTTTCTGTCTTCTGGTCCAAACTTTTTGGCTCATAGAAATTCATGGACAGACAAAAGCAACAAACTCTGGAATCAGACATTGCCACTTAATTTGTTATTCTTTTCCTACACAGAAAATGTGTCTGTGTTATCAAACAATATGAAATCCACATGTAGATGACCACACACAGCTACTCTGTGCCTTCAATATGGAAGTCTGCAGATTGGCATAAATGCAGTGCCACAAGCAAAAGAAACTCCCTTTCCATCCCAGCACCCAAAACCTAAACAGCTAAGTGAACTAAAGAGCTCCACGTCCAGAGACAGCAAAATTCTGAATACCAGTGCTAGAAAACGACATGAGGGAAAGGGCTTGAACTCTATACCCTGTTGGATGGCTCTCTAGTGCCACCACTTTGTGAAAAGGACACTGGACTAGAGGGACCACTGGTCTGATGATCCAGCAGGGAACCTCTATATTTTTGATCTTGAACAGCAGTAGTTCTGAAATCAATGGGATTAACTTCCAAATAATTGCCTTTATTTATTCTTGAGATTCAACATACACATTTCAAGCTTTTAATTACATAGTTAAATAATGGTTTGAAAATTCACAATCATGATAATATCCTGTTCATTAGGGCTGCCGCTTCCATGTGGGACCTGGAGAGCTCCCAGAATTACAATTGATCAGTCCCTTTGGAGAAAATAGCTGCTTTGGAAGGTGGACTGTACACCAGACATCTTACATGGGCTGCTCAAGTGTAGGGAGAAGCAATGTTAGCAGGGAAGCTTAGTTTTTAAAAAGACAGAGCTTAAGGCTCTGTCAATTTCACCTCTCTACAGGAGAGTAGTTTAAAAAGACAGAGCCCCCAGAGGGTTCCTCAGAGGGTTTGTTAATTTCATTTTCGCCTCCCCAAAGGGGAGGTGATGAAATTGACAGAACCTTCCCAGAGGCAAAGATGAAATTAACAAACCCATTGAGGAGTGATCTCCACTGGCTGTCTATTAAACTACCCTCCTGTAGAGAGAAATTGACAGAGCCTTTGGTCCTGTCTTTTAACTACGTGTGCGCGTCCCATCTAAGATGTCTGGTGTAGAGAGACTCTTCGACAGTATACTCATTTTGAGGTGCGTACAGCCCTCCCCCCCCCATTTCCAGGCGCTCCCCAACCTAGAGTTCGCAACTCTAGTCCTGCCCTATCTTAAAATGTGTGTGCAGATATTTATATGAGAGCTCCCAGGTAAGGGGAGTGAACACACCTCATCCCAAAGCCAACCACCAGAAATGGATGAGGTTGGGCAGTCTGGAGGACAAGAACTTCCCACCCTTGGCCTGCTTCTTTTGAAGTAGGCATAACTACGACCGCTGTGCGTGTCTGGAATCTCTTAGAAAGAATGGGAGAGGTCCGCTCTCTGTTGCCTCCAAGTTTTAATTTGGCCAGGGGCTCATCAGGACTCTGTCCCGGAATTTTGTTTTCACCATCAACCAACTTGGGAAATGGCGCTCGGCAAAGGTGTCCCAGAGCAGGCGCAGAGCGCTTCGCTCCCCCTTCCCCGTGAGCCTAACTACGGGACCAGGTCGCGCTCCGGGGAAGGCTTGGCAGACATTCAGCCCCTTCTTCCCTCCCAGCGCTTCTCTATCAGCACATGCATCGGGGGCAAAATATGTCCTGCGAGCGCCCCCCCCCCGCCCATCCCAATCCCAGCCCTCCCATCCCAGGTGCGGGCCCTCCCTCCTTAGGTTTCTTGAAAGCGGGGGCTCTGTAGCCCGCTAGGGCCTGAAACGGTAGCGAGTAAAGGAGGGGAAAGCCCCGAGGCGGCGCCCGGGCCCCGGTTACCTGGCGTCCAGCCCGCGGCCTAGCATCAACATGGCGGCGGCAGGCGCGACGGCGAAGACGGGGGTCGAGAGTAGGCGGGCGCGTTCTGCTTCCAACCAGTTGCCATGGAAACTGAGCGCCGCCCGCCCGGCCTTCTCCCGGCTCTGGGAGGCTGCGGGGCCTGTGCGTTGGCGCCCCTTCACTCACGCGCGCCGTTCGCCTCGTGCTGTTGTGAGGGGGCACAGCGCCGCGCCTTTGCGCGCAGGACAATGGAGCTGCCTGGGGCTCGAGTGGGAAGGAGGGAATATTCACCTCTGTTGCGCTCCGGCTTGTGATTTGCATGGAGTGTAGCTTTGGCGTGATTCTTTCGGCCCCGTGCAAACTTGTAGTAGTTTCTGACACCCTGCAGGCTTAAGAAAATACGATCGCCATAGGTCGGAGACGACTTGGCGGCACATCTCTCTCTCTCTCTCTCTCTCTCTCTCTCTCTCTCTCTCACACACACACACACACACACACACACACACACACAGAGAGAGAGAGAGAGAGAGAGAGAGAGAGAGAGAGAGAGAGAGTTTTAAAAGAATGGAAGTTTTTACCTCCCCTGCCTTTCACTTGGTAGCCGCTGACAGGTTTAGATTTTCTGCAGCTAGGAGACCCAAGGGGCTCTCGAGGGGGTTACCCTTTCACCACTATGCTCCCATGCACCTGATGGAGAGCAGAAGAACCGGCTGGAGGGTAAAGAGGCATCACGGCTGCGCCTTGCCTGGACTGGTGCATGGCACAGCTGGGTGCTGTTGTGCCCGTGCTTCTTCCCACAGATGACACTGGGTGGGATAGGGTGAAACGGCGCTGCCCTACTCTGTCTTGCCAGCTGCAGGTCGCCTGGGCCAGCAGAGCAAAGCTGGGCACCAGTGTGCTTAGAGATATTTTTAGAAAATTAAGGGAGGTGGGATGGAAATTTTGAAAAAACAAATGTATGTAATTTTTCTGTCAAATATGAACTTATTTTACGGATTTATCAACTAAAATGTATCATTTATAACTTAATGTATAGAATTGGATTATTTGGCATATTTATGGAATTAAAAAGTATAAATGGCTTGGTTTTTTTATAAGAAACATTGCAGATATACCTAGTACTTAACAGAGAGTTGGGAACTACAATTTTTGAGTAAAACTACCCTAAAAACCATTCCAAAAAAGGGAGGGGGGAACCATAGGCATTTCAGTATTTCCCCCAACTTCCCATTTTTTCAACTGGAAAAAAGGAAAGAAATTCTCAGACCTTTCCATGCTATCTGTTTTGAGTGAGAAAACCTTGTCTTAAGAAGTATTCCACTCATTCCGATAGACAAAGTATTTCATAGGAGTTTTTTCAGTGCTTCCCAAATGTCCCAATTTTTCTGTTTGAAAAATTGAAAAATAAGTAATTGGGAAAAGATGTTTCTTTTTCCAGCTGTGCAGTTTCACATGACAGGAAGTGGACTAGCCAGTTAGGACTTCTCTAGGAGCTCCACTGCACAAGTACGACCTGGCCTGCCACTGGGTAAGGAACAGAGATGACAAACGAGCTTTCTTTGGGTCTGGGTCTCTGAATTTTGCCTGTTCTGAAAAGTAACCCTTTGCACTACAGAATGATCTTGTTTTACTGTCTTGCTATTCCTCCCAACTTTATTTAATTTTATTTATGTCATTTGTAGTTTGCCTTCTTACTGAGAAACACCGTGAGTTACATGGTGTAAGATTAGTACAGTCAATTTCAAGGACATTTCAATAAACAGTAGGGTATATAAATGTGAATTTGCAAAGACGTAACAGCAGAAATCCAGTACAGAGTTGAAGAATTGCTGAAACAAAGCATAAGCAATCCTAAGACAGACATACTAAACAACATAGAACTACCAGTAGGCTCATACTTAAAGCAACAGATAGTACACAGTAGAACATGCTTAAAGAAACAGATAGTACATAGTAGTGAAGTCTATAGTCCTTATCTCTTCAGTGAAGCATCTCTTTGAGACCATCTCCTTACAGTACAGCCCTCCTATCTGAGTAAGAAAACCCTCTTGAATAATTCAGTTTTGCATTGTTTACGGGAAGCAAGGAGAGTGGGTGCTTTCCTAACCTCTTCAAGTAGGCTGTTCTGTAAGGTGGGTTCAGTCACAGGGAAAGCACATGTATGGGTACCTGTTGATTTTGCCCATGTGCAGTGTGTCACCTGCAAGAGGCCTTGTTCAGATGAGCGAAGCTGCCGTGGAGGAACATAGGGAGAGAGGTGGGCCTGTAGGTATGCTGGACCAAGGCTGTGAAGACCTTTGCCTGTGATAGCCAATACCTTGAATTGAGCCTGGTAACTGAATGGAGTTACTGCAGAATGGGAGTAATATTCATGTTCCTACTTGCTCCCAGTAATAACCAAGCTGCAGATTTGGCACCAACCGCAGTCTCTGAGTTAACTTAGAGGGGAGACTTATGAAAAATATTTGGATGGCATGCATATCTGTGGTATGACAAAGTAAAAGCAGACTCTATGTTTTTACACCATTATATTCGGAGAAGCCTCTTCACAATTTGGAAGAAGTATAGAGATTACCTACAGGAGGGAATTCCCTCCTGGGTGGTTCCTTATGAAGTAATAGATCCGAGAACTGTCGATAATGAACAACAACGCTTAACGTACAAGGAGATAATACGAATAGAATTTTCTAAAGTAAGAATAAAGACGCAAGATGAGCTGTCTCCAAGTTACGATTGGTTTCAATATAGACAGATTAGAGATCTTTACAATTCAGACTGTGCGAAGGGAGGGGTAAGAATGGAGAATTCGGAACTAGAGGAGGTAATTCTACAAGAGGACAAAAAGGAAATTTCTAAGATTTATAAAGTGTTGCTAAAATGGTACACAGAAGATGAGATAGTCAAAGTGCAAATGGTGAAGTGGGCTATAAATTTTAATAAAGAAATAACAATGGAGGTGTGGGAATACTTGTGGAAAAATACATTGAAGATTACGACATGTACTAATATTAAAGAGAATGTCTACAAAATGATTTACCGTTGGTACTTGACAAAAAGAAAATTGCGCTAGGGAATTTGAACATGTCTAATAAATGCTGGAAATGTAAAAAGCATGAAGGATCGTTGTACCACATGTGGTGGACTTGTGAGGTAGCTAGGCAGTACTGGGGGGAAATAAGAGTGATAAGTGAGATTTTACAATTTCAAGTTAATAAGAACCCAGAACTCCTGCTACTGAACTTGGGAATGGAGGATATTCCGGCACAACACAGGACATTGTTATTTTACATGACAGCAGCGGCTAGACTGTTGTATGCGCAAAAGTGGAAAGTACAAGAAGTGCCAACTATCGAGGACTGGATTTACAAATTGCTGTACATGGCGGAAATGGACAAAATGACAAGGAAACTGAGAGACCTTGATCCAGGACAGTTTAATATGGATTGGGAGAAGCTGAAACAATATTTGGTGAAAAAATGGGAGGTGGGAGGAGAACTGTGGCAGTTTGAAAATTACTGAAATAAAACAAATGAAGAGGGAAGTGACTTTACCGGGGGTAGGAAAGTTAAAGGAGAAATTCTAAGCAATTATATTATCTGGTTATTAAATATAGTATTAAGTAATAGAGGTGTTATTATAACAATTATAAAGAATTATAAGGATAGAAATTAATTAGTTTTATTTCTGGCAGATAACTGATGAACGGAGAAAGTATATAATCAAAATATAATCAAAATAGAATGAATATAAGAAAGGTGGAAAGAAATATATAGTAATATACAGAATATGAGTTAAATTGTTTAACCTGTGCCGAATGTATATTGTGTTCATAGAAGTACTCAGAAATATGCAGTGTATGGGTCAAATTGTTTGATCATTGCTGGCAGATAATTGTATAATGGAGAAATTATATAATTAAAATATAATGAACATAAGACAAGTAGAAGGAAGTAAAGAGTAACGTATAGAGTATAGGTTAAATTGATAGACTTATGCTGAATGTATATCATGTTTATAGAAGTACTTAAAGTCATGTAGAATGTGAGACAAATTGTTTGTCCCATATTGATGAGACTAGAATGTGTAAGATAGAGTATAGAATACAAAAATAGATAAATGATTATTATTATTAAAGGTTATACGCCAGGAATGTAATGTCTAGTTGATAAGTTAAGTGGGAAAGGGAACAGAGATAGCACGGTGTTACAATAGATAAGCTTAGAAGAGAGTGAAAGTATATGTTTATTAGAATAAAATAAGTATGAAATGAGTAGGGGGAGAATGGATAAGGGGTTGGAAAACTGTTGGAAGTCAACAAAAGGGGGGGAAAGGGAGGGGGTTAGAACTGGAATATTTAAAGGAAAAGGATTGTAATGAGTATAATACTGATTGATTTCTAATCCAATAAAAATTTTTCAAAAAAAAAAAGAGGGGAGACTTATGTATAGTGCATTACAATAGTCAAATCTCAGTGTTACCATAGCATGGTACTTGTGTTCAAAGAAGTAAGAGATGGCAGTTGAAAAACCAGCCCCCCCCTCCAAACAGTGCCTCTTTAGGGGCTCACAACTGGCTCAGGGGATTGAAGCCCAGTGTTATAGATGATTACTGTGGAGACCCTGGGAGGATATTTACACACAGTGCTTATTTCAGAACAGAACAAGTTATGATTCTTTTCCCCAGTTACTTGTAAAAAACAAAACAGGCGGTAACTGCAGGTTTTTTAAAAAATCAATATATCTTTATTAAAAAAAATTATAACTGCAGTTTAAAGGGGCAGTCAGGCATGGTGGAAGAGGAACTATTTAACATGTTCCTTTGGTGCCATTTTGCTGCTGACAATCACCACTCAAGCTGATCATATGATTATTTCTCAACTGGAGATATATGTGCTTGGGTTGGCTATTCTGGGCAGGAAAAGGACAAAGTGGGAAATAACTACATAGTTCTCCCCATAAAATTGTAACTCTTGAGTAAGCTTTCTGTTAAGAAAAAGAACAAATAACACAAGAGTTCTATCCTGAGAATCTTGAACAAGGACCACTTAAGATTGCACATAGTGGACTATTCAAGCTTGGGCTACTGTGTTTTTGGTATGTCACCATAAATGGCCAAGTTCTGAGCATTTGTGATAGCTAAGAGCTGAATGTTAAATGGCAGCAGAGGTGCATGTCCAGCTCATGGCTGGGAAGCCACTGTGCACAGGTTTTAGAAATGTTTGTCCTGCAGTTACAAACTTCAACTGGTCCTGTGAACAGTCTCGGTGACTGTTGATTTTACATTATTGGAACTCTTTTCCTTTGGAAACCCATGAAAGGGGAACCCAAATGTTTTCCTGAATGATTGCAAAGCCTTCCTATTTGGGTGAATGTTCTATGCATAAGGGTAAGTAGTCAGTAGGTAGTTTTAATTTGGTATCATTTGTGTTTTAATAAAATTGTATTTGCTATGTTTTATGATTAATTTTATTTGCTTCTATAATATTTTTATTCCTGGTTGCTGAGATAAAAAAATTAAGTACTTAAATGGAATATGCAGAAATCAGGATGAGATTATTTCATTTTTTCCTAAATTTTAATAGAAATAGGACCCAAGAGTTCTCAATCCACAGTCCCAACCTCTGATGGCATATGATTTTGATCACCAGCTCTTGAAATACTGCTTTTAATCTTGTCTTCAAAACCACAAATTAGTGCAGAAGTATGGCCTTAATTTTACTCTTAATTATCAGCGTATATCATCTCCTTTCCTAAAACTATAGACATGGCAAATGGTAGCTTTCAGCCAGTGACTTAAGTAGAAAACTATGGCCGTCATCACACGGGCTTCTATTTAGCGTGAAAATGGCGCAATTTCCCAGCAAACACCCACCTTATTCCAACACTGATGCGATTTTCTCTCTTCTGCTTTATGCTTGATAGTCGCGATATTTTGCACCTCAGTGTGAATGCCTCACATCGATGTTTTTTGCCTTGCCACACCATAGGCCCACCTTTTTTTTCTCTCCTCAATCCCAGAATCCATTTCTCCTGCGACTCCCCCTTTTTTTTTTGTAATAATGTCCTTACATCGCTATAACGACATCACACAATGAAAATTTTCTGCTGAAGAAAACAAGTAAAAATGACTGAATTGCCATTAGAGAAATTTTTATTTTAACCCAAAACCACACCTTGCTAAAAATGGCCGTGTTCAGTCATTTTCCATTTTTTTTAAATTACGATGTTATAGCGATATAATGCCTTTATTTTTTTTGCGCGGGAAAATTTTAAACTCCACAACCGTTCTATCCGACTTCCGCTTTCAGTTTTGCGTTACTGAGAGGATCTTAGGTGTGGAAGACTGCAGCCTCATCCAGCTGACAACAACTTCAGTTGTGCACACAGATTTCAGATTATTCAGGAAACAGCAGTAGATTAGGAAGCTAATGTTATTCCGTTATAGCGGAACTAAACGCCAAAATTTTTTTTTTAAAAAGGGGGAGGAGCTGCTTCTGCGCCCATTAGAGAGAATGGAATAGAGCGCTTAGGTGTGGACAGCTGGGAGCGCGAAGAAACGCGAGGTGACCCAAAGAAACATTACTGTGCAGATATCAGTGATAACGCTATATGCTGTTAATTTAACAGAACAGATGCCCATGTGACAACGGCCTATGAATAGATAATATCCAACCAATCTGAATGTATATTTTAAGGCATGTATGTAAAAATGTGTAGGTATTCCATTTTGTGATCAGAAATTCATATGGTTCCAGCGCTGCCCGATATCTCAATTAACATTTACTCTTATTTACTCTTTGAACAGGGAGGCTTTAGAGTATATTCTTTTTTAAAAAGTTAGGTTTCATAGAACTAGTTTAAAATCATAGCAAAAATCATTGCAGACTAAAAACTTGAGGTATTTGAGATGTTCACATTTGCAGATTACCTTTTGTTTGGGGGCATTTCCAGAAGAAGTGGAGATGACACATAGTAATTACTAATCTAGAGGAGTTAGCCGTGTAGTAGCAAAATGGTAAAGAGACCAATAGCACCTTTAAGACTAACGAACTTTACTGTAGCATAAACTTTCAAGAACCACACTTCTCTTCGTCAGATGCAGTAATGACTAATTATCACAGGGATAGGCTGTTTGAGAAACACCAGAGCACTGAGAATAGGAGTGATAAAACTGTGTGCAGTAGTCCAACTTATGCTTGCATTTGTAGTTAAGACCTTCCTTTCCCATGCTAGACCAACTAATTCCAAAGATTCTATCTTTTTGGCAGTTGTCTCACAGTAGTGCACAGTTCCCCAGTTTTGTGTCATGGGCTGGGCCAGCACAGGCAGAATAGTCTGAGGTCAGAGCATGAGTCCAAAGCACTGCTGGCGCCAGGGTTTCTGGCGCCTGTGGCAACCCCCTGCAACCCCCTGCGCGTGTACCCCTGCGCGTGTACCCCCTGCGCGTGAAGTTCCAAGGAACAGTAGTGGGCACCACCACAAAATTGCTGCCATAGGGGAAGAATTAAGAACAAAATGGCTGTGTGTGGGGTGGGACCAGTCACAAAATGTCTACCATCAGGGCCAGTCATAAGATGTTTGGCGGTTCCTATTCATGTTCTTCCTGTGTTGGAGGCAGCTGTTTCCAAATGGGTGCTGACTGCTGATGCAAGGACTCTTCAGAAGCACCTCCTGTTCAAGAAAGGAAACCAAGATTAGCTCTTTGGTTTGTAGGTTTCATTTCTAAAGGGGAGGGTTTGTTCCCTGGGAACAAACACCCCACAGGAAGACGATCCTAAGCTTAGAGGCATAGGGAATACCACATCTGGCCAAGATGAGAGGGCATGACCTGACATGCTTTCCCAGGGTTAATTTAGCAATTTGCTAGTTAGCTAGTAGGGAAAGAGGGACCTGAATGTTGATGGCTGCCAAGTTTGAGATTACTGCAGTAGTGGCTCAGGCCCTTTCCAGTTATGATTTTAGTGCTCCATGCTTATTGGGAGAGCATGCTACATGCCATTATCTCAGTATCCTTTCCTTTCTGGGTACATTTTTTATTGACCATAGCCTTAAGCCTGACTACACTGACTTTAGGGCACATGGACTCTACAACTCTCACTCTAAATGTTCAAGTTTTAATTTTATGCCGAATTATCTCTAAGATATATAAACTTTTGCTGAAATGGTACACAGAGGATGAAACAGTTAAAGTTCAAATGGTAAAATGGGCAATGAATTTTAATAGAGAAATTACAATGGACACTTGGGAATATCTTTGGAGAAACAATGAAAATATCGACAGCTACTAGTCTAAAAGAGAACGGCTATAAGATGATGTATAGATGGTATTTAACACCAAAAAAATTAGCAAATGCCAATAATCAAATGTCAAACAAATGCTGGAAATGTAAAAAACACGAAGGTTCAATGTATCATATGTGGTGGACTTGTGAAAAAGCTAAGCTATTTTGGTCTAAGATTTTTGCTGAAATGTCATCAATTTTGAAAAGTAATATAGCAAAAAGCCCAGAACTGTTATTATTGGGGTTAAATATGGAAAATGTGAATGTTAAGGATAGAGTCCTGGTTTATTACATGACGGTGGCTGCAAGACTACTGTATGCTCAACATTGGAGACAGGAGGAGCTACCAGAAATTCAAGATTGGATTCAGAAATTGTTGCACATGGCGGAAATGGACAAATTAACAAGGAAATTGAAAGAAGGAAATCCAAGGGAATTTGTGGAAGATTGGGGTAAATTTAAAAAATATTTAGAAAAGAAAGGGGACGTGAAAGATCAGTTGTGGTCTCTTGATAACTATTGAGAGATTTAGAAATATAAGATAAAACTTTGCCTTAAACAATAGGGGGAAAGCAACCTAGACTAGAGTTAGTTATTAGGGGATAAGGGGTCAGAGTGCTGTTGGGAGTCAACAAGGGAAAAGGGGAGGAGGGGTGGGATAACATATATTAAGAAAAGGGTTATATTTGTTGTAAAATGTTTTTGAAATGTATGTGAACCCATCCAATAAAAACTTTCAAAAAAAAGTTTTAATTTTATGCTGGATTACGAGTAGGAAAGAAGCCTTAGTGGTATTCAGGTCTTTATCACTTAGAAAAAAAAGAGAAACTTTGATCACTACTCATAGGTTCGTTCTTCCCTAGCAACGGAGTTATCCATCTCTCTCTCTCTCTCTTCACTAAATAAAGGGCATTCAAAGACTAAATGAACCAAAGTACCTGTCTTCCCTGTGTTACAAAAGCATCAACATTCTGAAGAAGGAGTTCCTGCAAAGTGACCCTTTAATTCAGGTGATGGTATGGCATTTAATCTGGCAGGCAGAAAAATATTACACTATCTAGGAATAGTGCAGTTGCCATTTTATGACACTAGGGCAACACGTATTTTCCATTAAATCATGGAATTCCCTCCACAGGGAGATTCGTCTGTCCCCTTCTCTCATGGTCTTCTGCCAGCAGGTGAAGACTCCCCCCCCCGCCCCCCGTGTTTCCTTACTGATTCTCATTGACCCTTCTTCCCATTCATGTCTTTGTGTGCTTTGTTTAAATCTTACCATATATGTATATGTATTTTTAATCCTGTTTTGTTTTTATTGTTCACTGTCTTGGACGTCCTATGGTGGGTTGAAATCTGGCATAATACATTTTTTGATAAATAAATCACCTGCTTCTATAATCTGTTTAGCTCCTTGTAAGACAGAGGGCTGGAATAAATACAGCTAATGCCACCTAGTGGTGTTGAACGGTTTCATATAAAAGGCTTATATTAGTGCCTCGCCTGCTATTTATGAAAATGTGTGGAATTCCTGTTAAAGTAGAAGAGAAAATGGAAGAGAGGAATTAGTGATGCAATCGAATATTCCACAAAATACAAGCTTGGCTTCCAAATCACAAACAGGTTAAGGCAAGAACCACTTTAAGCAATATATGTGAAAATGCTCCAAGAATTAGCTGCAAACTAAGATGACAAGATCACAAGGCAGCTTTATTAAGCAAGTAACTAATGTCTGAGACCCTGTATGAAACATGGGAGGTGGCTAAGGCTCTGTGTTAGAACACTTACTTTGGATGCAGAAAGTCCCAGGATTCGTTCTCAGCACCTCCAGTCACAGGATCTCGGGTAGCCAATGCTGGTTCTCTGCCTGAGGTCCTGGAGAGATGCTTTCAGACAGAGGTTTACCCATAGTTTAGGTACTGACCTGCCAAAGTTTTTCTCTAAGCTACCTTACACCCTCATTTTCTGTTTATTGTCTTTTTATGGTTTCTTTGTAGTTTCTCCATGTTTTCTCAAATCAGATCAAAAATGGTTTGGGAAAGGACAGAGAAACAACAAGGAAAACAAACAAAGAAAACAAATTAAAAATGAGAAATGGAGAAATACCACTAGAGAAATGAGAAATGGAGAAATACCACTAGATCAGGGGTGGGCAATTGTTTTGGCTCGGGGGCCACTTTGTGGGAGCGGAGGTTAGCGGAGGGCCGCACCTTTTAAAGTGATTGCATTCATTAGTTAACTTTGCATTTCAGAAAAGGTATAAATTGTATCATAAAAATCAATAAATATAAATTAAAATAAAATAGTGGTAGTTTTATTCAATTTATTTATTGTGCTAATTTCATATCATCTATAGCTGCAAGCACATTTAATTTTAGAAGGAAATCTGGGTTCAAGGTGGATTTTTCTGACTGTCTTGGCGGGCCACAAAAAACTCTGTAGCGGGCCACATGTGGCCCGCGGGCCGCAATTTGCCCACCCCTGCACTAGATACTTATAGCTGCTGCCAGTCAGTGTGGCTAATATGAAGGTTGATGGGCTGATTCTCTGACTTGATATAAGGAAGCGTCATATTTATTTTGGCTGACTATAGATTACTGAGAAGCTCTTTGCATATTAGCAATGTATTTTATATATATGTTCATTTATTGTTTTCAGTTGCTTTCATTTGTTTATAACCAAAGGTTATCACAAAAAGTTAATCCATACAAATAATCTCTAACTGAAAAAAAGACAGTAAGAGAATCTTAATGAGTACAAAATTTAAATAGTTGCCAAGTTACGTTAAATCTTAGAATTTTTCACACATCCTCCAATATACAATTAAAGAACAATCCCAGTTACATTAACAGTATTGTGTTATAACAGATGGTCTCCAGGATCTGCTATTGAATCGGCAAATTTGTTTCTAATCTTACAGATAGCTGCAACAAACATAAAAAACCTGTCCTGGGCAGACTCCAAATAACAGAATTTTTGGAAATCTGGCATTTCCTTAGATCCACCACAAAACCTGTAATTAATCTGTCCCCAGGAAGACTGCACTATGGGCAAGGCACTGCATAGTGAATAATGCTTTCAACTGACTTCGGGCCACCTACACAGAGTTATTACTAGTTTGCTGGAATTTTAGCACAGAAGCCACCCAAATAGATGACAGCATTGCCAGAACTGTAAAAGTGGAAATACTTTTCTTCAAACAATGTCAGCTTGCAGAGCATAATCATCCTTAAAAATGCCATTGGGAGAAATTGGAGAGAAAGAAGTAATCTAGACCCTTATAATCTATTCTCTTTTAATAAGATTTATTTATTTAGATGTATTTATAGTGCACTTTTCTCTCTAATACTATGCTGGCAGTCATGATTTTAACTAATTATAGCAAGTGGCCGTGTGGTATATTTTTTACATCACTGATGCCCCACCGTTCTTCCCAAGGGAGACCCAAAGCAGCTTATATCATTCTCCTCTCTGCCATTTTATCCTCACAACAACCCTGTGGAGTAGGTTAGGCTGAGAGTTTGTGACTGGCCCAAAGTCATCCAGCATGTTCCATGGTAGAGTGGGGATTTAAGCATGGATTTCCAAGATTCTAGTCTAACACTCTAACCACTGTACCACACTGTACCACACTGTACCACTGGCTAGTGCTTAATGTGTCTGATTAGGCTGTGGGAGACCAAGATTCAACTCTCCACTCAGCTCTGCTTGCCGGTGACCTTGGGCCAGTCACACAGTCTCAGCCTAACCTATCTAAAATGGTTGCTGGGAGGAATACAAAGTAAACTATTTTGTGCCCCCACTGGAGAGAAAGTAGTGTCTAAATGAATAAACCAATCAATAAACTCCATTAACATGATATGGGAACTGAGCTTCACATTGCTTTGCCCAGCTATTATTGGCATTGTCCAGTTATTTAAAAAAGAGTTTTTCTTCTGTAACTATATTTTAGAAGCTCATAAGATTAAGTGAATCAAATGTCTACATTTTTTGTGTTATTTTCATATCAGGCATGAGACAACAGAGGTGTGTAGGATCCTTTTTTTTGTGGGAAATTCTTAGTATGCTAGTCTTGTTTTCAGTATGGTTCCCAATCTTTTTTTTTTTTAAATATTCAAAAACAGATTCTGTACGATCCAAAAGTCAAGAGACCAAACTGGACAACAGTAGAAACTACTTTTACACGATTGTTTGATATTGGAGTGTATGCTGCAGAAATGAAAAGAGCATAAACTCTAAAAGATTACAGTGGGCAGTTTATGGAATGACTGAAATGTTTTCTGTTGTTGCTTGAATGCTAAGAGCTGGATTCTTTTGTCTGCATTGACACAGCTCTCCCTACTTTTCTTTTGATAGTATTTGTCAGTAGGTGGAGCTGTTGCATAAATCGTTCTAAAGTCTCCTCACCAGAGGAGCAACTTGGTGGCAGCAAGAGAACTTTGTCTTTGATTGGAGTACAGTCAGAGGAAAAGTTGCACAGCACGGTGTTACTGTTGGGCTGTTTCCAGAAGGAAGGGTGCTATTGGGCTCCTTGTTACCCTGTTCCTTGTTCCATTATCCAAAACTACTATCTTTAGATAATGTCTGAAACCTTTGTATGCCATCCGCTCTCAGCATCACATCGATGTCCTGTGGTAAGGAGCAGAATTTCAGAACTCAGAACTGCTGCTAGCACCTCACCACTGATGACATCAGTATCACTGCATTTGGGGTGTGATAGCTGTAACAAAGGGCATTTAAAAGTGCGGATGATCAGCGCTTAAGGGTGAGAGGGATTGTGGGAAGAGCCTTGCAAAGGGGGCTGTGGTTCAGTGACGGAGCATCTGTTGTGCATGCAGCAGGCCCCAGGTTCAGCTCGTGGCATTTCTAGTTTTAAAATGATCCAGTGGGCTCTTCTCATACGTGCCAATAAATGCTTTGAAAAAGTCTATTAGGTCAGGTCTCTTTTACTATGAATGCATAATGTTAAATGGAGCATTGGTCTTGAGCCAATGCAATTGTCAGAGGAAACGCCCTTCTTAAGGTCTTGCAAACCTCAAGGGCTGGTGGTGTCATCAGAAAAACTGTAGGGGAGCATCAGTAAAAGTGAGTCAACAGAGCTGTTTCCCCCTCACTTTAAATCTTTTTTTGACCTACAGCCAAGCAAAATGAATGCAAGGTTATGTTACATAGGGGCACTGTGATCTGACTAAAATGGTATTTTCTATGATCTGTCAGTAAGGTTTGCTAGAACAGCAAACACCTTCTTACAATAGGGGGAATTAACTACCATAACAGTTCACCTTCTAAAATCTAAATATTTAGCCTGTTTATGGGTAGATATATCCATGTAAATACTAGAACTGGGAAACGTGACTGCAGTTTTGAAAACAGATACATAGGAAGTCCATTTAAAGTCTGTGGGTACTGCATGTACAGGGCTGCATTATTTAGCCATGTTTGCATAGGGACTGTTCATTTTATTTAAACCCAGAGGCCACAATCCAAAACAGAGCCCACTGAACAGAAACCTATTAAGTGCATTTAACCCATAGTTTGATTATACCCACCATGTTAACAACTGCAAAGTTCTGCTGTAGAAAAACATATTCATTCATCTGCTTCTAGAGGGCAGCAAAAGATTGCATTTCGGCAGTTTAAAAAATTCTTGTTATGCATAACTAGCAGCTTGGAAGATCTATTCTATCCTACCAGCTACTGTAAAATTCTATAGTGAAGAGGATTCATGCAGTTTCCTTCAAAGACAAAAGTGCTAGCTCTCTCTCACTCTTAATTTGCTATTCCTTTAAAAAAAAAGATCAAGTGCTGTGGATGGAATAAATTGGATTCCTTTTATTAATCTTATTGTTTCGTAAATGGAGTGAAATGGACGATGGGTACAAATCTAATTCTTCTGATTACCATTTGAGGGCTCAATCAACTTGATAGGGGGAAATTATATGACGTATTCATTAGAATGCAAGCAAAAAAGAATTCTCTGTCTTTTGTTACAAGCAGCAGAATGCAGATACTTTTTCTTTTGATCTACATACGTTGTGATTAAAGATGAAAGCAGCTGGGTAAAAAAAGCATTTAAAAAAACTGGCCTACTTGCTAGACTTGGTTTACCTGGAAAGGGACCAGGGTCCAGTCAATGAAAGGAAATCTCCAGTAATTTTTTTAAAAAATTGGTAAGTAAGGGGGTAGGCTTTTATATCCCACGATTGTCTTCTACTCTTGTGCATGCCCCCCCCCAAAATATGGATTATTTTTTCCATGTTTTGACCAAGTGTTTATTTTATTTATTTATGTTATTTATAGTCTGCTTTTCTCAACAAGACTCAAGGTGGACAGTATAAGTCAATACGATCATCAACTAGAACATTTGATAAACAGTACAATTGGGTAAGGATAAAAGAAATTTGGAAACAAGCAGAAATCCAATACAGAGCTGGAAAATGCTGATAAAATTGATATGACAGATTAATATGCATATTAACAGTATAGAAACTATCCAATAGGAGCATACTTGCTGCAACAGGCTGTACACAGTGGTATACTACATCTGTCTGAACCATTTATGTAGAGGGCAGCCCTATTACCTGTGTATGAAGGCCCTCCTGAATAATTTGGTTTTGCACAGTTTGCGGACAATAAGGAGAGTGGAGGCTTTCCTGTCTTTTTTCTACCTGTCATTCAACTAAATGCATGCAGGCACATTTATTTGGGAGCAGGAGGCTAAACTGCACCAGAGCTGTATTGACAGACCACAAACTCTCAGACAGGGCTGTCTCACTCGCATGGCATGCCCATGATAGGTACAGTGGGGCTGGTCAAACAATTGTTTGTTAGGCAGCTTGCAGCAGTGCAGGAGGTTGCAGGATGTGGTTGCAGAGGCTGGAACAAGGGCGTTGGGATAGCCAAGGAACTAGGTGCACACTGGCCCCAGCAGCTGTACAGTAGATCTTGTTTGAGGCTCTGCTGGTAGAGGGTGCTGCACTGTGAATGGGGTCCCTTCTTGGCTTGATCCCTGTTGAAGGGTTGCCTAGAAAGGGCCGAAAGAAACACAATAACAGGTAATGCTCAGAAGCAGCAACATTCAGCATGTGCATTCAAGCACTCTGCACATGGTGTGAGGTATGGATCTGAGATGGCAGCACCAGCTTTTTCAGTTCCTGTATCTCGTTCTTGTATTCTTCTCTTTGAAGCTTCCCACACAGCAGAATTCACCTACTGGGAGGAAACAGTGAAGAAATTGGGTCAATATTTCCCATCTCCTCTAGGAAATTGCATCAAAACTCAGTCTAGAGTTCCTGTTTGGCTGTTCCGTGAGGTTTTGCTCATGCAAGGCAAAAGGGGTCAGCAGCAGCAATGGTTGACGTAACAGCAATAGTTAGTCACCCCATCAGTATATGGGGTTACATGGCATGACACTGAGTGATTCCACACACGTTGGATAATGCACTTCCAATCCTCTTTATAGATCATTTGGAATGGATTTTTTCGTGTGTGGAACAAAAAATCCACCTCAAACGATTGATAAAGTGCATTGAAAGTGCATTATACAATGTGTGCGGAATCAGCCACTGTGCTGATGTTCTGCCAGTGTACCTCCAAGCCCTTCCCCCCATACTTTGCATGTGTATGCTGTGTCCCAGGATAGGAGACACAGTAACTATTGAAGGAGGAAGAGTTGTTGAGTTATTGCAAAGTAGGTATATTGCGGCAGGGGGGAGATTTGCAGGAATTGAATTCCCCTGCGTTGCTTACCTGTGTGGTGCATTTGGTCCTGTGTTGCCACTTGGAGGTGTGCAGGATCCTGGTCAGTGTCCTGAAGTGGAGTCATAGAAACATTGAGCTAGAAGGCATACCAAGAGTCCAACCCTCAGCACAACGCAGAAATTCACAGCCAGACCCTGCTTGTTTATGCAAAGTACTCCCTTTTTGTGCATGGTGTCCTTTCTCAGGCTATACTTTTCATCCTGCAAGTCTCTCAAGTAGGCATGGCATGAGAGATCAGAGAGATGTAGTCACTGGTGTCCTGGCTGAGACTGATGTGGTTCTGGGGAGGGTTATGATTGGCTGTGGCCTTAGCCAGTGTTCTAAGCTGTGCCATGGCTGTGTCAGCATGGCTGCTGGTGGTGGAGACATTCTTTTTCACTCTAATTGAGTACAGGGAAAGCTTGTATTGTTGGCAGCATTCTACACTGGAGAATCTCTGAGTTATATCAGCTTGCAGCTTAGTTGCTGTCCTCCTAAGCAGTTACACCCTAACAGTACAATCCTATGAAGAGTGACTCTAGTCTAAGTGCCATACAATTGCACTTTTAGTGTATTAAATGCATTTTAGATGTAGCTTATTACGTTTTATCTAAAAATTGTAAACCACTTTGGGTGTTCCCTGTTCACAGAAAAGTGGCTACATAACTAAACATAGGGTTGTCAGATCCAAGTTGGAAAATTCCTAGAGATTTGTGGGTAGAGCCTGGGGGGGGCGGGGTTTGGGGTGGGGAGGGAGTTCAGCAGGGATGTGAGACCATCCAAAACAGCCATTTTCTCCATTAGAAATGATCTGGAGATCAGTTGTAATTCTAGGGGATCTCCAGGCCCCTCCTGGAGTTTGGCAGCCCTAGGCACCTGCACAGCTCCAGCCACACAAAGAACTGTGAAATACATCAAAAGAGTCTCTCCATACCTATCATTCTTAAAGACACTTTCAGGATATCTATTTTTTTTCTCAGACATACCGAGTTGTACAAGCAAGGCTGTGAATTTCTAGAGCAAAATTCCACTGCATAGAATGGAGTTATTCGAGTCTTAACATTTGTACCTGCTTCAAGAGCTAAAAAGGGTGGCTTTTAGGGGATGTTGCTTTTAGTCTTCCCAGGCATTCTTTGTTTCTGTCACGTTTTGAACCCTGTCCAAACTCTTGTCACTTTTAGCTTCAGAGAAGGAATAGTTCTACTAGCCTTCCTAGCACTGGGGGTGGGAGATTTGGCATCACATTTTCTAAGCAAATTTCACGTGGGTGGCCATTCACCCCCAAGATCCCACAAACAGGCACCTCAAAGAACACTGCGGGTTATGCCATTAATTGGAAGAGAAGAAGGAATTCTGTAAGCGCTCGTAGCTCCTGCCAGTATTTCAGTTGGCTTCAGGGAATGATCTGCATCACAGAACTCGCTGGAAAGAAGCTTATCTTGCCATCATCAACTAAAAGGGCCAGGAAAGCGACTTGGAAAGGTAAGCATAATATACCACAGAGATGTGGCGCTGAAACACACTAACAGTGAAATCCTAAGCAGAGTTACTCCAGTCTAAGTCCATTGATTTCAATGGGCTTAGACTGGAGTAATTCTTCTTAGGATTTTGCTGTCAGTTGCAGAAGCAGAAAAAGGAATTGCTGCACATTTTTGTCTTGCTCTTGTCCTCAGCTGAGTTTATACAAACTGCCAGAAATCCCCCTTTTCCTTCCAGGGTTTGTAATTTTTCTGCAAAATACTACCATTTTATGCCCTGTAAGTATGAAGTAACAGCTCTCCAGGATCTAAATATTGCTATGAGGCATGTTGCCTCGCTCAGGGTCTTCTTGGCCACTGACTATAATGCTAATTAATAGGTAGTCAAGGGTAGCCTGGAATGCAGGTCACACTTACTTGCCAAGGAACTAGGGGAAAAAATGAAGAAGCTGTTTGAATTGAACCAGAGAAAAAGAATGATCGAATTCTGTAGCTGGCTGGCAGGAGTTAGTTTGGGCAGTGTCCTTTGGGGCACTGGTGGTCTTAGATATGGGGCAACTGGGGTAGGTGTCCTAGGCCTTGTGCTGGGGGCTGATCTAGAGGGGCTCCAGTGACCCCCCTCCCAGGCTGCTGCTCGTGCCTGTCTTACCTGTCTTTCCTGCTGCTGTTGCAGTTGCAGCAGTGACTTGAGAGGTGAGGGACAGCTGAGTCAAAGTGAGGGACAGAGGGGCTCTGCAAGGTGCCTGCTAGCTTGCTTGATAGCCCTGCAAATGGTTAAGCAATTCTTAAGAAGATATCAAAACGGGACTTAATTAACTGAGAGGCTGTCAATTGTTTTGTTCAGTGTTAGCACAGCCAGCCATCTTTGTTGTCTGGTTGGCTGGTGCACCAAGATGTGGCTGCTCGGGATTCGGGAAGAAGGCAGAATGCACGAGTATATCACACGTTCTTTCCTTTCACCAGCAGGCTGTGTAGTAGCCATCCTCATGCTATTATTTTTATTTGTTTAAATCATTTGTGTCCTGCTTTTCCTCCCACTCAGGGCACACGTACATCCCTATAAGACCCAAGGGCACATAATGGGCCTCATGAAGTACCTGACAAGTGCATTTTCTTGCCTTCATATTGCTGCTCCTGCATCATCATCTTCAGCTGGAGATGACTGCTTTCTAAAAGGGCATCCTTCTTCCAGCACAGGCATGGTGGAGGAGAGGGACGATTGGCACTCTTTATCAAAGCCCATTACCACAATACAGGTCAGCCATTTATGTCATAAGAGAAGCTAAAGGGGATTTTTCTTTCATGCTTTATGTTTATGAGCCAACATGCATAGAAATATTTGTGAGGAAGAAGGGCTGTTACAAACTTCTACAGGTTCCCAAGAAATGATAGTTTGGGTCATGTCTGCTAACTGTAACTGCTGAAGTCAAAGCTAAAAGTGATTGAAATCATACTCTTTGCAACATACTCTTGCAAAGATAATATATATTGGACTCAGGGTTGATGGTTGTTTGCTTTTTTTTTTGGTGCATTGACTCTCTTGAATTTGTAATGTATTTATCTTTGACCCTTGTTTAAATGTTAAAGCCTTGTAAATTTACTGGCCGACAGAAGTTCATTTCAAAAAGAATTATTATGTACTTCAATTATGATCATTTGCATTTCAGACAACTGGGGAAAGATCATTTCAAATGCTTTGCAAGTATGCTAATATTATTTGTCCTATCACTAACATTTTTGTATCAGGCTGACATGAGAAATTATATTCTCACATTTAAAATGCATTGCTACAATTCTGCATAAATTATCAAAAATAATTTGTGTCAGGAGTTCTGTGTTATCTAATAACCTAAACACTGGATGGTCCCAGTATCTGGCTTGAGCTCAATCCCGTTCCCACTGAGTTTAGTTACTGTCTGCAAAGGATTTGCTTCATTCTGCTGTTGCAATTTTCAGCCTTTGCAAGACTGGTATGAGAGCTGTCATATTTAGTTGGAAATAATTATGAGAACATAAATTAGTTTGCATAAAAATAATGAAGTGGAAAGGGGGGAAATGGACCCTTTTGGGTTTCTGTCTTCAGCCCTGCTGTAGCAATTTGAGTTATGTTGGTTTGCCTGAGGCAAACTATCTTCTTGCTAAGAAATCCAGAAGCCATGTTCAGTTACCAGCTGATCTTCGAGAATCAAACCTAATTGGAAGTGATGATATTTCTGCTGTTTAGATTGAACAGACTAATTTAACTGAGAAAATGTTTTGTTTTTTAAAGGCAATTCATGGTGAGAAGGATGCTATAGCAGGGATACAGAATGCATTCAAGCCTTTCAAATGGCATCTTTTGGGTACACAATTACTTGCAAGTCGCAAATGAATTGATGGCATAAGGAGCCGCAGTGGAGAGAGGTGATAATGATCCCATGACCATCTTCTCTAGTCATCCTACTGGGGAGGAGATTGCGTTAATACTACCCAGCTGTGAACAGGAGAACAAAGGTTAGGGATCTACTTCTCATAGAAGAGTAGCTTGTTGAATAGTTTCAAGTTTTTATGTTGCTCAGACCCCCAATATTCAAGCGTAAAAATGCTATGGCATCAAGGAAAAGGTGAACAGATTTCTTTCTTTTTTTTATGGTATTGGGAGCGGGGTTGGTAATGGGGAAGATAAAATCAAAAAGAGTCCAGTAGCACCTTTAAGACTAACTAATTTTATTTTAGCATAAGCTTTCGAGAATCACGTTCTCTTCGTCAGATGCATGAAGGGCAGAAGGAAACTGGCCAAATATAGAAGAGGAGGGGGGGAAGGGGGGAAGGAGGAGAGGGGGGATGTAAACAACTCCTTTGATATGGAGATGCAGACAGCTCCTTTTGGTGTGGGGATCAGTTTGCTTGTGTAAAGGTTCAAAGGAGTTAGCCGTGTTAGTCTGTAGTAGCAAAATCAAAAAGAGTTCAGCAGCACTGCAGCACAAGCCCTCGATAACCACAGTCCTCCCCGTGGTTATCGAGGGCTTGTGCTGCAGTGCTGCTGAACTCTTTTTAATTTTGCTACTACAGACTAACACGGCTAACTCCTCTGGGGAATATAAAGAAATTGTTATTAAAGATCTTAGTGCTTTGTTTAATTCGATTCTATTGATGATGATAACCAAATTAAAAGACAAAAATAATATCAGATACTATAAAGATACTATAATGATTCTAATACTAAGAATTTACAGAGGGAGATTATTAGATATGATCTTGCTGCTGGTAAAATGAAAGTTGCATGTTTCCTGATGTTCTCAAATCAAAAGCCCAGTCAGGATCTAATAAATTTACCAGCTGGCCCCAAGAAGTCCCACTGTTTGTATCAATATTAATTACAAATGTGGCAGAGAGAGTGTGGGGGAAGAGGCCTAAGTTTGAAACAACGGTGTGGAAAGAACCATGTCGTGCCCACTAATCACATGGTTATCAAACCCAAGTAAGTCCTATCAAGCTGGGCATAAGATGAAGTCAGTCTGCATGGAGTGAAGTCCTTCAGGGTGAGTGATGCTGTACAAAATTTTAACAGTGAGCTTGTTATGGAAGTAAGGCTGAGTGCTGGCAATCAGCGGGAGTGGTAGGGGGCGGGGACATGCAAAATAGGTGTTGTGGCAATGCTGTGATGTCATTTCCAGCGCAAACCTGGAAGTAACATCAATGCTTTGACACAACGCTCTTAGAGTAGCATGCCGATGCACTGACAGAATTGTTGGGTTTGTGCCAGAAATGTTATTACACCGTTGCTGCAGTACCCATCTCCTCTGCTGTTCTACTGAACTGCAACATGCATGCAGGCTTCAGGACAGGAGGTATCTTGCTGTAGACCTGGCCCCTCTCTATGGGAGTGATTTTACTATGTTTGGGGCACATCCTTTTTCTCTGGATTGAGCACAGGAAAAACCTACACAAATCTAGCTGCTTCGGGAACTGTATTTGTGGTGCATATGAACACACATTGCTGACTAAAATCATCGGTCTGTTAACATCAGTATTGTCTACTCTGACTAAAAGCCAGTGTGGTGTAATGATTTGAATACCAGACTAGGGTCTGGGAGACCCCAGGTCAAATCCCCACTCTGCCATGAAGCTTACTGGGTGACCTTGAGCCAGTCACTTTCCCTCAGCCTAACCTTCCCCACAGGGTTGTTTTGAGGGTAATTTGAAGGAGGGAGAATGATGATGTAAGCCACATGAAGTACCCAGTGTGTAGAAAAGTGGAGCATAATTAAATAAACCAGCAGCAGCTTCAACACCAAATGGTGTTCTCTTCAGCTCTACCCCATCTCAAGGAGGCGGTCCTCTTTGCTTCTTACAGATACCTTGCATGTTTATCTCCTCAAACATTAGTTTGGTGTGTTGTTACTTTTTAAAGCTTCTCCTGTACACTGTTTTAACACCTTCAAAACAACTCCAAGAAGGGGCAAGAGGTGGCGTTGCCACTGACACAAGAGTCAGTCTATCACAGTTCTGAGATGACTCTGTCATACAGTTTCTGATCGGCATGCAGAAGGTCTCCAATATCTCCAATTAAAAGGATCAGGTCATAAGTGATGAGAGAGACCTCTACAGAGTGTATGCAGGAAACTGCAGAAAGCCACAGTGGGAGGACTTGGGGAGAGGCAATAATCCTTTGTGACATAAAAGGGTGTTACAAGTACACAAGAGTGTCTCTGTTCCCTTTTATGAAATAGTGGAATAACATGAAGGAGCTCCACCCACCTCACAGGGTGTTTTGTTGTGGGGATAATGATGACATACTTTGTAAACCGCTATGAGTGGGCATTAAGTTGTCCTGAAGGTATATAAATCAAATGTTGTTGTTATTATTATTATATTGGTAGAGGCAATATCAACCCTTTTGTCCGTGCAGAGTGCAAATGAAGTTTCACTCATGCAACTGCATTTTAAGGAAGCTCAGGCTTGCAACTTGATCTGGAAAGGCCAGAAAAGAGTATATTAGATGAGCACGTTTTACAAACTTTGGTTCATTATGCAGTATGGTCTGGTCCATTCTCCCTTTTAAAAAAAGCTTACCAATAAGTCACATATTCACTTCCAATTCGGTGCAGTTTTTGAGTTATTTCTCTGTTCATAATGGGGGGGAAATCACTAGAGCAAAAATGGAAGATGAAGTTTGACTTCTTGTATTATCTTGTGCTAATCAAGGAGGGGTCTTTCACTCATTAATTCTGGATGAAGATTTGCTATTGAAAGGATTATGGATGTTGTCGCATCTGACTATGATTACTGAAATCTTAACAACTAAGTCTTCCTACAATCTTTTTTTTAAAAAAAATTCTGTATTGGGTTTGAATTCTTTTCTGTTAAATGAATTGCTTATCTGTGTTTCCCCCTCATATTCTGAAAGTCATATGCACAGTGTTGCCAGCCTCCTGCCTATTAATTGGTGAAACTGAAAGCTGAATGCAGATGGTAAGACTATTAATAAATGACGGTTAGGGAAATACACATGGAATCAGAGAAGAAGAAAAATTATATATACATGGAGCTGTGTAGTTTTAGATAAGGTGGGATTTTCATCCTCCGCTGATTTTCCTTCACTTGCAAATTAGACTTAATATATGTATGCTGCAATAAAAAATTAACTTTGCACTAAGATGAAATTGCTCAGTTTTGAGGAATAAAAGCCACCAGAAATATTCTCATTAAGGTAGCGAATTAAACAATAGCAAATGAGAAGCTTTGACTTCTTTCCTACTTAAGGCAGTTTCTAGGAGCATAGACTTTGTCTATGGACTTTACCTCCCCCCCCTTATATTATTATTATTGCAAACTATGACATCCCCTACATTTGATCTCCTTACGAGCTAATAAGACAACCAGTGTATAGTGGAACTAGTAGTAAGTCAATCACCATTTCTAAAGCAGATTTTGGTGAGGTTTGGGGGGAGGTTTTTTTGGAGAGGGGTTTCTTATTAACCTAGGAAATGTGACCCTGGCTCCCCCGGTGTAGTCAGTTTTCTCGCCAAACAATAGCTGAGATGATTAAACAGCTTTTTGAACTCTGGCATTGTGGGTTCAGAATTTTCAAACATGCAAAGAGGGGGAAGACAAAGAGAGACAACTGGTTTGTGGTCTGCTGATGTTGTAGTGGTCCGTAACTTTACATATATAATGAGATAGTTTTTTCTTCTGCTGTTCTTAAGAAGATTTAAGGGTCTTAATCCTAGGTAAGAGGTTTGGGTTCCCCAAACCTTTTCTCAGCTTTATCTTGGTATGTTTTCTGCCTCTACTAGTAAAGTCTGGTCAGGCAGTAAGGAATCAAAATCCTGCACTTGTTGCTGGAAAAGGGACGGAAAAGCCTCTTTTCTTTTTTCTTGCACTTTTCTTACTGAGGAGGTGTTTGGGAAAAGGTGCTTTTTCCCTCTCCCACCCCACCCTAGTCTTAGGCCTTTGAGTTGAACTGGGACCTTGCTTGACTGAGTGAGGCCTATTTGCTTTTTTTTCTTTGTCTGTTTTTTGGAGGGCCTCTCTTCTGGTTTGGTTTGTGCCCCCCCCCCCGGGAGCCTCACTTTTCTGTTTGCTCTCTGTGTGAACTTGTGTGGAGGCATAAGGCAACTGGCATTGATGGCTCCAATTCTATCGAATGGGACTTTCTTGGGGGTGCCAGATTCGGGGCTCTATAACTCGGAGATCTGTATTGCAATCTTCAACAAACTTGGAGGGTGGCTGGAGGAAAACCTGCTGAAAACTCCCTGTGAGTTTGGGCTCTCTGAGTATGAAGGGCCCATCCTGGGCCCCCAGGAACTGGCTCAAGTTCAGTAAAGTTCAGGGTTCGTGAAACTGGACGAACCTTGAACCTCGCAGTTTGTTTTTTTCTGGTTCGTGCTCATGTCTAATGCTTAGTAAATAAAACTCATGAAATCTGATCAGAGAGGGAATTCTTGGATTCCAGTCATGTGCTGACTGCTCAGGGATAAACTGGATGTGAGGGTGTCCTCATGGCCACCAGGAGGCTGCTGCTGCCACCTTAAGGTCATTTAAAAATGGCATGAAGGCACAATCAAGTGGCAGCATAGTGGGCCGAGGTACACTTCTTTTCTTCTTGTGCCTTATCAAGTGCCAGAATGGCTGACATCCCCTCCCCCTGCAAGTGTTTTGGCTCTTGAAAAGTTATGGGGTGGGGAGGGGAGCATATGCTACTTGTAGCATTTTTAAATAACTTTAAAATGACCTCATGTGGTTATGAGGACACTAGTTTGGTCCTCAGTCACCCCCTGCTTTGAAGCCCTGAAATGGACAAGAGACAAGAAAAGAGCAAGACCTTGTTTTATTCTTGCATGCATGCACATGTGTCTACATACATATGACATACATTTTTCTCTTCAATCATTTATTGTATTCGTAGCTCATTTCATATTATTTATTTTCCAATATGCTTAACACAGATACAAAAGACAGAAAAGAAGAAACAAAGGGGGGGTGGAATCTAAGTACAAAATAGTTGTACAAGCAACCATCAAAGCTTGACTTGCATAGATACAATTGGAAAGCCATCAAACTGTTATTAAACCATAGCTTCAACATATATTTAGAGTAACTTTTTTTGGTTAATAAAGGTTGACCACAATAGTTCGTGATTTTTTTTCTACTCAGTAAATAAGTTAATTGTGTCATAGTATACATTTCTTTCACCTTCTCCAGCGATAAATAAATACTGGGTGGAGAAACCTTCCAGTATCTCACAAAGTTTATTCTTCCCGTCTTTATAGAATATAGAACGTCATGATATTTCTGTGGGATGATCATAAGGTTATTTAATAAGAATATGTCAAGTAGTACTGGGATGTTCAAATTAAGAGCTAAGTTCAACTTTCAAACTGCATTTTGCCTGTATTCAGCAGCCCTGAGACACTTTCACTACATATGGAAAAAGTTCAGCTCAGGTTGTTTATAATGCCAACATTTATTTGCACGATTCCTATCAATTTTTGCCAACTTTTTAGGAATTAAATACCATTGATGTATCATTTTGAACAGATTTTCTTTTAGTTGTAAGCAAATAGAAAAAGATAAACCATAAGACAAAATATAATTTTGACATAATTTCTAATAAAGAATTGACCAGGAGCAGTCTGTCCAGAAGTGAGATTTGTCCAACATTGATAGGAAATACTAGAAAATACCCTCTCCAAGTTGTGGCAGCAAGATCTATCAGAGTTTATAGGTTTAGGAATGACATCTTAGCATCAGCATTTAGTGAAGGTTTGTGTGTGTGTGTGTGTATTATGGCCAGTGTTAGGGGATTCTTCACAGTTGTAAGGATAAAATGGTTGGTATGGAAAAGATTGTGTCCTAGAGTCTTTGAAGCTAGTGTGGGAATAATAATAATAATAATATAAGAGATCAGTGATAAGGAAGGAAGGATCAGCTCTCACTATGTAAGAGAGAACCACTGACTTAAGAGGTGAGATCTTTTGGCATTTGAGATCTTTACATTTTATTTTACTTTTGTAATTTTGTATCTTTGTAATTTTATTTAAAACTACTGCGTGGGCAGCCAATTTGGAAAAAAGAAAGGCAGTCTTTTTAAAATTCAGGGTCCATCCTTATATATTTATGTTCAAATTGGCCTGCTAACATATAAAGCAGAGGGTTAGTCTGTTCTTCTACAGAAATGGAGCGCATCGGCAAGGGGAGGTGAACCCTTTACCCTCTCACATTTTCCCTCACAAATGGGACTATTTCATTTTCCAAATTCTGTTCTTTTTCATTGCAAGGATAAAAGATCTTTGGGAATCTAGCCAACCTGTTTGGTTTAGACTAATTCTTGAAATGGATAATCCTTAACACACCCTGCAGATTTCTCTACACTAAAAGAACAAATTCAAGCAGAGGATCTGATAGTTCTGAGGAGAGGTTTTATGGGAGATGGCACTTGATCAGATACTGCTAGATACCCAGTGCAGGCAGGCCAAGCCTGGGGACATGTTATCTCAACATTTCATTCCTGTCAATTCACAATCCTTTTGCATCAACTGAAGCTTCTGAACCATTCTCAAGAGCAGCCCCAGAGCATCAGCTACTGTAATGCATTCCAATGCAGAACAAATTACAGTAACCCAAATGAAAAATTACAGCAGTGTTGAAAAAGTCATTAAGTTAGTTGTGTGTAGGATAGGTACTATCCAATAAGTGCATGTAACACTTTCAAGATCACTATCCACATAGCACTATCTTACTATATAAAAGGCAAACTGTATTGGCAACAACTCACTTTTTATCCTTGTGTAGGCGCATTGCTGACGACTCTGGCTTTGAGGCCGCTGCAAAGTGCCTGCTTGCTGCCAGGAGGGGGCCCACTGAATTGACGGGCTAAGTACTCCTCCCTGCACCTCCCCTCAGTGCTCTCTCACTCTGGCATCCCAGCCTCTGTGAAACGCCTGCTAGCTGCCAGGAGGGGGCCCCCAAATCAGTTTTCTGGGGCTGTTGTATTTTTTCACACAACAGGTGTTGTTGCTAATCTATTATAATGCATATGCTTACTATAAGGGAGGGATCACATTTTCTCAGCAACTGAAAACTAAGGTTTGCATGCTATAAAAATGCAGTTTACCTGTAGTGAATCTGCTAACAGAGACAACACCATCTGGATCTCCTATAATTACTCAACAACCAACACACCTATATTTTATTGTCTGGAAAAGCCTTCCAATGGGTTTTTGAAGAATCTCTTTTATTATCTTTTGGAAACTAGGGACAAATATTCTCCAAGATGTAGTGACATTGTGGCGCTTCAATGCTGACTTCATTCCCTACTCCTCAGATTGCCATGTACTCACATTTTATTTTTCTTCTAAGTGATTCAAACACTGTCTACTGTATGCAGAAATCATCAAACACAATGGTGGCCTAAGAAGGAGGTGGAAAACCATGGAAACATTTGCATTTTGAGGTGTGAGACATGATACCCACAGAATACACATTAAGGTTACTTCCTCACCAGTGGAAGCAGAAGAAAAATCTGTCCAAGTCACCTAAATATTTAGTGGATCCAAGCTATTGACTTCCCTTCACTTGTGTCTCCTTCTTCCACACAAGGGAATGGGGTTGGACCCTCCCTATGGTGAATAATTGGCAGAATATCAGAGAACACGTACAGTTAAATTGCAACATCACAGACTGCTTTCAGTGGACTACTTTTTATTGCTCCCATTGTATTGTGTTTTCTGAGGATATTTTTAAAAACAAGTAAACAGTTAATATTTTCCAATAATCCCACCCCATGTCTGATTACGTATTCAGGTTTTTTTATACCTGAATAAGATTTCAGGTTTTCCTGCAAACCAAAGTTGTTTTTCAGGTTTTAGAAAGAGCTGCTGAAGTAAAGTGAGAATATCAGACCCCCTCAAAATGTCAGGGCTCAAATTCTTCTTTAAGCCATATAGTCATTGTACATGTTGCCTTTTGGGGGGAGGGGCTGGGAAAGGACAACTTCTATGGAGCTGGCAGCTGATTAAAGGTAATTTGTCTTGGGTTGTCTAATACCTGAGTATTTATAAGCCAGCTTTGGTGCTGTCCCACTATGGCATAGGGTTACCATCCCCCTGCCCGGGGCAGGGGAGCCCCCAATCCCATCCTTTCCCCCCATGCCCACTCCCTGGGGCACCCCTCCCCGGGCGGCGCACTGCACCCCCAAGTGGGAGTCGCACTCCCGTGCAATGAGAGTGGGTGGTGGTGGCAGCGGCCAAGAGCAAGCAGGTGGCAGTGGCAAGAGCAGGCCGCTCTCACCGTCACGGTGGCCATGGGCTCGTCTGTTACTGCCACTGCTGCGGCTGCTGCAACCCACTCTCTCGCCACGGCTGCAGCTGTGGCTGCTGCCCCTGTGGAGCCCACACTGGCAGGGACAAGGGGTGCAGCAGTGGTGAGAGAGCGAGCTGTGGTGGCTGCAGCCCACTCTCTTGCCATGGTTGCCGCTGCCTCGGTGCAGCCCACGGCGGCAGGACAAGGGGCATGGCAACAGCAGCAGTGGCGAGAGAGCGAGCTACCTGCTCTCTCTGCCTCTTCTTGGCATCACCCTGTGTGATGATGTCACTCCCGGACCAATCTCCTCTCCTCCATTTTATCCTCACAACCTTGTGAGGCAAGTCGGCTCAGAATGTGTAACTGGCCCAAAGTCACCTGGTGTGTTTTCACAGCAGAGCATAAGCTACAATAAAATTGGTTAGTCTTAAAGATGCTACTGGACTCTTTTTGATTTTGCTACTACAGACTAACACAGCTAACTCCTCTGCATCTATGACCACAGCAGAGAAGGGATTCAAACCTGGCTCTCCTAGTCCAAAACTCTAACGACTACACCATACTGGTTTTTGTGGGGTGGCTGCTGTTGAACAGTAGCAAGGAGATGGGCCTGGGTGAACTGTGCAAGTCAGGTGGCAGCAAGTCACTCAGTGGTTGCTGCTAAACTCAAAGGCCTGGAAAGGGCCCCTTCCCCACCCCCCTGCCTTTTACTGACAGAAACTGTTGTGGATGCAAAGTAACAACCATTGAGATCACCTGTTTCTTAAAGCTGCAGGTTCCCTTTATCATTCTGGGGATGTAGCCCCCCAGATTTTTTATTTTTAAGATTTCAGGTTTTCCTGCAAACCAAAGTTGTTTTTCAGGTTTTAGAAAGATCTGTCTTGTCCATTTATGGCTGTCTTGTTTGGGTTCTTAATGCATTTATTTAATTTATTTATTAATAAGATTTTTACCCATCTTTCTACCCTCACAGGGCCATCCCAAGGTGGCTGTTTATAAATGTAGTTTTTCTGTTGCTTTTCAGGCTTTGAGTTTAGTCTCTCATGATACATCCTTTTCACTCATGGCTGTAGGAGGTAAGTGCCTCTAAACGGAGTTGGAGTAGGATGTGGTTTCTAGAAAGTCTGTTATGTTTAAGTAGCTTTTCAAATATTCCCTGAAAATATGGTAGGCAGGCTTCATACCTTTTGAACCTGAAAATGTTTTCTTCATGGAGCAGTTCTCAACATCTTGCCTAAGTTCATCCCAGAGCTTTCAGCTTTAGATTCCCTTTCTGTAAAGTTTAAAAAAAACCCTATCTTACAAGGAAGAAGCTTATAGCATTAGTTCAGAACTTAGAATATGCTTCAATGTGACATTTCCATGTAGGGGTGTGTGATTTGGCTTGGGAATACCAAATATATACTCAAAAATAAATATTTAGAATTATTCTGGTATATCTGGATATATCCAGCATATTCAGATATATTTGGATAAACTAGTATTTACATTACTGAATTATCTGGATAGATTTGTGAATATCTAGGAGTCCCATTTAAACATTGTAGCAACTTGTCCCCCCTCCCCTTGCAAGCTTCCCAGGCAACAGGATGAGGGGGAAAGGAGGCAGCATTACTCTCTGTGTGTGTGTGTGTGTGTGTGTGTGTGTGTGTGTGTGAGAGAGAGAGAGAGAGAGAGAGAGTTGCTTGCTTGCCATATGCCATTGCCAGGTTTGGCTGTTGCTGTGGTATTACTGGTTTGCTAGGTTGATGCTGGGATTCTGTCATTTGACATTGGTTCTGTGGGGTTTGCATTGGCTCTGGGTCCTGCCTAGCATCCTTGTGTGATACTGGTTCAGCTGGGCTTGTAACAGAGTCCCTTGTTCAGTTTGGTTCTGGTGGGATTCTCTGGTTTGACATTGGTTCTGTTGGGCTAAATTGATTCTGTTTGCATTGGGAAACTTTTGGCCATTGGTGTTGGCTAAGGCTTTCTGTATCCTGGAGAAAGCCTTGAATCTTCCCCCATGGGAGACAATGGAGAGTGGCTGTGGGCAGCTTGTTCAGGGTTCAACTCACTTAAAACTTTATGGGTCTTTAGTGGACAGGGAATAAGTAGGATCCCTGCAATTTTGGGGTAGTGTTCTTGAAAAATGGCCCCTTCAGCCCCCAAAGGGAATAATGGGGATTCCAAATTCTATATGGTCTTTCTGGACCCAAATATCAGGAATACCAAATATTGATGGTATTCCTGGTGCCCATATCTCCATAATAAGGTGGTGTTTTTTTTATAATAATTTTTATTGGATTAGATATCATTAAATTATACATCACAATCAGTTTCCTTTAATTTTTCCAATTCTAACCCCCTCCCTTTCCCCCCCTTTTGTTGACTTCCAACAGTTTTCCAACCCCTTGTCCCTTTTCCCTTACTCATTTTAAATTTATTCTATCTGTCAAACATAATCTTTCACTTTCTTCTAAGCTCATCTATATAACACAGTGCTCCTTCTGTCTTCCTACTTACTTTAACAACTAAATAACACATAACTAAATAATACATTCTTGGCATATTTTCTTTTGATAATAATCATTTAGCTAATTTTGGTACTCTACACTCTATCTTATAATCTCATCTTCAATATGGGGCAAACAATTTATCCCTCATTTAGCATATTTTTAGATACTTCTATAAACAGTACATTCAATATAAGTCAACCAATTTAACTTATACTCTATATATTTCTTTTTCTACATATCTCATCTTCATACTGTTTTAATTATATGATTGTATTATTCTTTCATTATGCAACTATCCACCAAAAATAGTCAACCAATTTGACCCATATATATCTCCAAACCAATTCAACCAATTTAACACATAATCTATACATTAATATATATTTTCCCACCTTACTTAAATTCCTTCATTGCAATTATAAAATTATCTCCATTATACAATTATTGCCAGAAATGAAATTAATTAGTCTCTATCCTTATAGTTGGTTAATTTCTATCATTGTAATTCTTGTAATAACACCTATAATACTTAATACTATATATAATAGTCTAATAAAATAGTTGCTTAGAAATTCTCATTTGCCTCTCCACCCCCCGGTAAAGTCACCTCCCTCTACTTTTATTGTATTTCAGTAATTTTCAAACTGCCACAGTTCTCCTCCCACCTCCCATTTCTTCACTAAATATTGTTTCAGCTTCTCCCAATCCGTGTTAAACTGTCCTGGATCAAGGTCTCTCAGTTTCCTTGTCATTTTGTCCATTTCCACCATGTACAGCAATTTATATATCCAGTCCTCGATAGTTGGCACTTCTTGCACTTTCCAAATACGGTGGTGTTTTTGTTTGCTGCACACCCCTACTCCCCTGTGAAAATGTTCCCCCAAGGACTTTACTGGCAAGACAGCATGAACTCTGTTTCAGAGCTCCCACATCACTAAGGAGTTGTGAAATTTAATGGATTATGTGTATGGCAATCTTGCTTATTTTTTTTTTTGGACTGCTGCAAACTTTGTGCTTGTTTTAGTCAAAATATTTTTTTAAAGCTGAACACAAAGTGGAGCTGCCGCTTAATAAATAGCTAGTTAATGACAACACTTTTCCTAATTTTCTCCCAAACAGCACGAGGTTATGTTTCTGTTGCATTAATTCATTTCCACGATGAAGTTGTGAAAATATTCATTTAATTATCTACCCCACCAATGAATCCAAGACCACATGTAGCTTCTTAGCTGACAAGTACCTGCTTCCATTGCTAAAAAATAATAATTTAAAAATCCAATAAATTTGCAGAGATGGGCTTAACTAGTTTCTCTTGGTGTGATTCTTCCCTTAGTGGCTCCTCTTCCAGAGTATCTAGGTGGCCACACACTAATCACTCAAAGGTAGGGTTCTCTTGCCTTCTTTACAAGAGTGATTAAAATCTGGAATTCACTGCCAGAGGATGCAGTGACGGCCACTGGCATAGACAGCTTTAAGAAGGGAATTAGACAGTTTCATGGAGGATAGGTCCATCAATGGCTACTAGCCATGGCGACTATAGGGAATCTCTATATTCCGAGGCAGTAAATCTCTGAATATCATCGTCAGGGGAAGGCTCCCTGTATGTGTCCCAAAGCCATGTTGGATCAGGCCAGTGGCCCATCCAGTCCAACATTCTGTCACACACAGTGGCTAGAAATCCAGTGCCATCTAAAGGACTGTCAGTGAGGCCAGGACACCAGAAGCCCTCCCACTGCCTTCCTTCCAGCACCAAGACAACAGAGCACCACCTCCCCACAAAGAGAATACCATCTATCTCCTGTGGCTAATAGCCACTGATGGACCTCTGCTCCATATATTTGTCCAGTCCCCTCTTGAAGCTGGCAATGCTTGTAGCTGCCACCACCTCCTGTGGCAACGAATTCCATGTGTTTATCACCCTTTGTGTAAAGTAGTATTTTCTTCTATCTGTTCTAACCCGACTGCTCAATAATTTCATAGAGTGCCCACGAGTTCTTGTATTGTGAGAAAGGGAGAAAAACACATCTTTCTCTACCTTCTCTAACCCGTGCATTATCTTGTAAACCTCTATCATGTCTCCCCTCAGTCGTCTTTTCTCCAGGCTAAAGAGCCCCAAGCGCCTCAATCTTTCCTCATAGGGAAAGTGTTCCAACCCTTTAATCATTTTAGTTGCCCTTCTCTGTACTTTTTCCAGTGCTATGATATCTTTTTTAAGGTGTGGCGACCAGAACTGTACACAGTACTCCAAATGAGGCCTCACCATCGATTTATACAGAGGCATTATGATACCGGCTGATTTGTTTTCAATCCCTTTCCTAATAACCCCTAGCATAGCATTAGCTTTTTTTATGGCAGTCGCACACTGTGCTGACGTTTTTAGTGAGTTATCTATCATGACTCCAAGATCTCTCTCTTGGTCAGTCTCCGCCAGTTCAGACCCCATCAACTTGTATTTATATTTTGGATTTTTGGTTCCAATGTGCATTACTTTGCACTTGGCTACATTGAACCTCATTTGCCACATGGATGCCCACTCTTCTAGCCTCGACAGATCCCTTTGGAGTGCCTCACAATCCTCTCTGGCTTTCACCACCCTGAACAATTTCGTGTCATCTGCAAATTTAGCCACTTCACTGCTTAATCCCAATTCCAAATCATTAATAAACAAGTTAAAAAGCATTGGACCCAATACCGACCCCTGTGGCACCCCACTGCTCACCACCCTCCACTGTGAGAAGTGCCCGTTTATACTCACTCTCTGTTTCCTATTAATTAGCCAGTTTTCGATCCACAAGAGGACTTGGCCCTTTATCCCATAGCTACTGAGCTTACTTAGGAGCCTTTGATGAGGAACTTTGTCAAAAGCTTTCTGGAAGTCAAGATAAACAATATCTATCGGGTCTCCCTTGTCCACTTGTTTGTTCACTCCCTCAAAGAACTCTAACAGATTGGTGAGACAAGATCTTCCCTTACAGAACCCATGCTGAGTTTTCCTCATCAGCTTTTGGTCATCAATGTGCCCACTAATTTTATTTTTGATAATAGTTTCCACCAACTTACCCGGTATTGACGTCAGGCTGACTGGCCTGTAATTTCCCGGATCTCCCCTGGAACCTTTTTTAAAGATGGGGACAACATTAGCTACCTTCCAGTCCTCAGGAACAGATGCAGAGTTTAATGACAGATTACATATTTTTGTGAGGAGATCTACAAGTTCACACTTGAGTTCTTTCAGAACTCTTGGATGTATGCCATCTGGGCCCGGTGATTTATCAGTTTTTAAATTATCTAGCAGTCGCATAACCTCCTCTCTCGTCACCTCAATGTGACTCAGGTCTTTCAAAACCCCTCCCAAAGTCAGTGCTTCCAGAGTGGGCATGCACTTCTTATCTTCCACAGTGAAGACAGAAGCAAAGAACGCATTCAGCTTCTCGGCCATTTCCCTATCACCCTTTAGTAATCCTTTTACGCCTTGGTCATCCAAGGGCCCCACTGCCTCCCTAGCTGGTTTCCTACTTCTAATATATTTAAAGAATTGTTTATTGTTTTTCTTTATGTTCTTTGCAATATGCTCCTCATATTCCCTTTTTGCCTGTCTGATCACAGACTTGCACTTTCTTTGCCACAGCTTATGCTCCTTTTTATCAACCTCACTCCGACTAGTTTTCCACTGCCTAAAGGAATCCTTTTTACCTTTTACAGCTTCTATTACATTGCTTGTTAACCATGCTGGCCTTTTCCTAAACCTATTTGTGCCTTTCCTAACCAGCGGTATATATTTAATTTGAGCTTCCAGGATTGTAGTTTTAAATAGTCTCCAAGATTCCCCAAGTGTTTTGACCTTTTTTACTTTCCCTTTCAGTTTCTTCTTCACGTACCCCCTCATCTCAGAAAAGTTACCCCTTTTGAAGTTAAACATGGCTGTGTTGGTCTTATTTGGCAATTTCCTATTTATACATATGTTGTACTCAATAACATTATGGTCACTGTTCCCAAGTGGTGCAATCACATTTACATCTCTCACCAGGTCTTCAGCATTACTGAGGACCAAATCCAGGATCACCTCTCCCCTAGTAGGTTCTGTAACCATCTGTTCCATAGCACAGTCATTGAGACAGTCTAGAAACTCACTTTCTCTCCCCCGATTCGAACACCCATTGGCCCAGTCAATGTGTGGGTAGTTAAAATCACCCATTACAACACAGTTTTTTTGTTTAGCAGTCATCTTTAATCCTGTCATCATTTTATAATCCTCCTCTATTTTCTGATCTGGAGGGCGATAACAAACTCCCACAGTTAAGTTTCCATTTGGGCCCGTAATTTCAACCCATAGCATTTCCAGAAGCGAATCTAATTCAGTTACCTTCTCAATCTTACTGGAATGTATACCTTCTCTGACATATAGAGCCACCCCACCACCAACCCTTCCCTCCCTATCCTTCCGATATAATTTATATCCAGGAATCACCGTGTCCCACTGATTTTCCTCATCCCACCAAGTTTCTGATATGCCCACAATGTCTATGGATTCGCCCAACACTAAACATTCCAGCTCCCCAATTTTACCTCGGACACTTCTAGCATTTGTATATAAACACCTGTAACTTCCCCGGCATACTTTGCCTCGAGACGTAGTTAGGTCATCTGCACTGTTTGTCTCCATCTCAGTTGACAACTCTAATCTATCTCCCTGTAGAAGTGTTATACCTAGCCCTTCATCTCTCTGAGATGAACCATCCTGAACCAGAGACCCTTTATCTCTTGTCGGCTTTCCCCTAGCATTTAGTTTAAAAACTGCTCTGCCACCTTTTTGATTTTAAGTGCCAGCAGCCGGGTTCCTTCTCGGGACAAGTGGAGACCGTCTCTCTTGTACAGCTCCCGCTTGTCCCAAAAAGAATCCCAGTGCCTAACAAACTTGAACCCTTCCTCCCTACACCATCGTCTCATCCACGCATTGAGACTCCTGATCTGCGTTTGTCTCTCTGGCCCTGCGCGTGGAACAGGTAGCACTTCTGAGAAGGCTACCTTGGAGGTCCTGGCCTTGAGTCTCCTGCCTAACAGCCTAAATTTTTGTTCCAAGACCTCACGACTGCATTTCCCAACATCGTTGGTTCCAACATGGACCACGACCGCTGACTCTTCCCCAGCACTATCTACCAGCCTATCTATAACACGCGTAATGTCCGCTACCTTCGCACCAGGCAGGCAAGTCACCATACGGTCAGAACGCGGTTGTGCCACCCAGCTATCTACTTGTCTAAGGATCGAATCACCAACTACCAAGAGCCTCCCTCCTGCCCCACCCAGGGATGGTTCCTTGATGCGAAAGGAAACCTGCTCACCAACTGAAGAAGAGGTCCCTTCTGAGGGCATGTTCCCCTTATCCTCAGTACAGTGCCCTGATTCCACAAGATCCTCATTCTCCTTGACAACAAGAACGCTGCCATTTTTAGAGTGGGACACATCTATCCTGTCCCTGAGAATCTTGTCCTCGTGCCTATCTAACTGTCTCCGCTTCTCCAGGTCAGCCACCTTGGCCTCAAGGGTACGTACTCGTTCCCTGAGAACCAGGAGCTCCTTGCAGCGAGCACACATCCAGGACTTCTGACCAGAAGGCAGATAGTCATACATGTGACACTCAGTGCAATACACTGGAAAGCCCCCAACCCCCTGCTGGCATTCTGACTTCATTATTCTGTTTTAGGAATAACACACAAAGAGGAAAGAAAACGGCTATGATCCCCCGGCTAAGAGCCACAGGCCAAGAGCCCTTTAGCTCTCGCCCTTCGGCTCGCGCCAAAGGCTCGCGCCCCTGCCCAGCAGTTGCCTTTTCAATGCAAAAGGTCACTTCCTGCTAAGCACAGGAGGTGAGCACAAAGGGGGGGTGTGGCTTGTACTCCAGCAACCCCCAGCAGCCTTACAAACACACTCACCCTCAAACACAATCAAGCCCAAACACACACAGCCTCAAAACTACTCTCAAATCAACACAAAACTACACACAAAAAGCCCCAAAGCTAGAGAGGACCACCCTTAGCTTCTCAGCTTAACCCACCACAGCCAAGAAAGGCAAAAAGCCCTTACCTCCTCTAGCAGCTGCAGACCATGTGCTCCTGAGCCCAGGTGACTCTGCTCTGCTCTGCCCTGCCCCTGCCCAGCAGTTGCCTTTTCAATGCAAAAGGTCACTTCCTGCTAAGCACAGGAGGTGAGCACAAAGGGGGTGTGTGGCTTGTACTCCAGCAACCCCCAGCAGCCTTACAAACACACTCACCCTCAAACACAATCAAGCCCAAACACACTCAGCCTCAAAACTACTCTCAAATCAACACAAAACTACACACAAAAAGCCCCAAAGCTAGAGAGGACCACCCTTAGCTTCTCAGCTTAACCCACCACAGCCAAGAAAGGCAAAAAGCCCTTACCTCCTCTAGCAGCTGCAGTCCCCATGCGCATATGCTGAATCAGGGGGAAGGGAAGCAATGAAGCTCGGTAGACCCCCAGGAATTCTTCCACATAAGAACCACTGTGGTGCATTTAGAATGGTGGAATAGGATTTGAGAAATTTGGGTTCAAATCCCCACTCAACCCCAAGGTTTACCTTGGGTCAGACACTTTCTTTCAGCCTAACCTACCTCATGAGACCCGTGAACCATGCACGCCTCCCATAGAGGGAAGGTGGAGTGAACGTAGTGGACATTGCAATCACATGGAGAAGTCTGTTTTGTTGACATCACACATTTTTCATGGGAAATATTGAATGTTTAGGATATACACAGAAAGCAAAACGGCTTGCAAATGAGTTTCTTTCTCTCACCCTGCAGTATTATCACAGTAATAAATCATATCTAATTCTGAACTGTGTATTACAGTGTTTATTAATAGGTCCACAAAGCAGAGCTAAGGAGAGATGGGAGAATTTCTCTACCCACCTGAAGGAATTCCCAAGTTTGCAGAAAATTCTGAGTTCTGAAAAAAATACACTGGGGGACTAAAACTCTCCAAAACTATAGAAATGATTCCTGCCGGTTTAAGGAAAGCATGCCCACTGAGTAGTCACTGCTCAACTGGGCCTGACACTGGTGCCATAGCCACTGTGCTACTGGGCCCAGCCTGGTTCTAGGAGGCACCATGCAACTGGGCCCAGCACCAGTGGCCACTGCACAACTGGGCCCAGACTAGCACTGGCAGCCAGTATGCAGCTGGCCCCTGGCCTTGTCCCAGTGGCCACTACACAACTGGGCACAGTGCTGATGGACACCATGAAATTGGGGCAGGCTTTTCCCAGAGAAAGGCTGCCAGGAGGAGGGAAGGTGGGAAGGCTGAAGATAGGGGAGTAGATAAAGGTAGGTTGGCTGGTGGGTGGGATGAAGGGAAGAATAAGGAAAAGGGTTGAGGCTGTGGAGGCTGCCAGGGAAAGGAAAGCGAAAACAGGGATACAAGGAACAATAAGACACCCCTCATAAGTCCTTGTGAGTCCTCTGCTTGTAACTGGCTAATAATCAGTTCTCACTAAGACTAGCAGGTTGGGCAGGGGAGCAGTTATTCCATGTTGTTGGGAAGAAAAGTGGCAGTAAGTACAGAAAGGGAGTTTTTACTATTACTTGGTAGCTAGGAGTTAAAAATACAAATGTTGTAAAATTGCCTTATATTAATAGACTAGTCTACCATTTACTCTGAGTAAATGGTACTCTTTACTCTTTCATAATTCTGTTACATGAGGTCCTTTAAGTGGAGACTAGTCTAGTCTACCATTTACTCTGAGTAAATGGTACTCTTTACTCTTTTATAATTCTGTTACATGAGGTCCTTTAAATGGAGAAGCTGGTGACTGAAGATGGGATCATCTGCAAAGTATTGTTATTATTTATTGGATTTATTATCCGCTATCCCCATAACAAGCTCAGAACAGATTACAACATAAATAAATACAATACAATAAAGAGCATTAAAGTAATGAAATACAATACATTCCAGTGGCAACCCAGATTGCTCAACCCCCCAACCAAAAATATTCCATGAGGTGGGAATGGGCAGATAATGTTAATATTAAATGGAAAACTGGGGTGAGGACGTTTTCTGATCCCTCCCCCAACAGGAGACCAGCAAGGAAGCCTGGCCATATCTCAGCCTCAGCCATATGCCTGGCGGAACATCTTTCTTTCACAGGCCCGGCGGAAAGATAGTAAATCTTGCTGGGCCTTGTTCCAGTGGACAGAGAGTTCCATCAGGTTGGTGCCAGGACCAAAAAGGCCCTGGCCCTGATTGAGGCAAGACGAGCATCCTTGGGGCCAGGAACTACCAGCAGCTGTTTATCAGCTGAATGGAGCACCCTCCATGGAAATAGGGTGAGAAATGGTCCTGCAGATATGCTGGTCCCAGTCCATTAAGAGCTTTATAAGCTAAGACAAAAACCTTGAGTCTACTCTAGAACTCCACTGGGAGCCAGTGCAGCTGCAGCAGAACTGATGTTATATGTTTCCTATACAGTGTAGGCACATTCTGGACCAGCTGTAATTTCCGGAATATGTACTCTAGCACTGAGCAATGGCAGTATTGTGAAGGTTTTTCAATATTTTGGGTGGAATTCAGGGAGAAGTAACAGCAAACTAGTAGTCACCATAAGCATTACTTCAGATTCTTTCTGGGCTCCTTCATTTAGACGACATCCCTTACTTATTTCTTTGTCGGGATTTTCAGAGTTTGAAGGAAAGGGAAGGTTATTAAATAAAGACCATTACATAACCAAATGCAGCAAGTGTGTGTGAATGGGCAAAACAGCTGGGATCTGTGACAGAACCTTTGTAATCCTGCTGCGAGCCTGCTCTTGTAAATGGAGTTTTGTAATTGGAATCATAGGAAAAACATAAATTAAAATGATGATAAATGATTTACCTTGCCTTTTATGTTGTTGCTTCCTGGAGCTTTATATCATGGTTGTACAAAATCTCTATTTACCAAGCAGTGGGTAGCCCACTACCATTAAAAGTAATAATCCTATGTAGTTTATTTTTTTGTTAAAAATTAATTTTCTCTCATGAAATTGTAGACCTTGCATAGTAATAATACGACCGTTTAAAATTAGCTTGGGTTGGTTTTTTTTTTTTGGAAGGGGGAGGGTTGCTCTCAGTTTCCGTTTTGGGTTTAGACTGGAGTAACTCTGCTTAAGATGGCACTGTATATCATATAAATGTCCAAGTGCTGAATTACTTATTGGAATAAAAATGAACAGGAGGGGTTTTTTTTTGCCATCTTAAAGACTCTCAAGTTTTTATTTTTGAATAAGCTTTGTCAGATGCTTCATGGACCAGTCCTGGTCCATGAAAGTGTAACCTAGAATAAAAACTTTGAGTCTTTAAGTTGCCGCAAGACTCCTGTTTATTCTTGCTTCAGTAGATAGCTATTCCTTTGGAATTCTTACTGGAATAAATAGTTGAACAATTAAGGTCTTCTTCAGAGTTAAGATCATGGTAAACAGGGTCCTGTTCTGTGATGGTGCACAGATTTTGGAATTCTCTCCCAAGTACACATTAATGAGCTTTAGGTGTTAATTTTAAAAAAAATCCATTTATTTAAGCTTTTGGCACCATTCGATTTGGTTGAATGCCTGCTGTGTTGCTCTCTTTATCTATTGGCTGTTGGTTCTTTTTCGATTCTTGTATAATGTTATTTTTTTTATTGTTTTAAAGGACTGCACCGAGCTATTATCATGCCACCTTGGAGACGAGTCTCAGGCTAAAAAAAGATGGAACTTTAAATTAATGAATGAATGATTAGGCAAAGGGCTATGAATAGTATATGCTACTACTTATTTTAACTGAGCCTGTAATGTTGTAGTTGAAGTGAGAGCCATTGGGCATCTGGCAGGACCTCAGATGGTTTACCAGAGTGGCATGGAACAGACTGGAGTTGGTAGACACAACAAAGAGATGGGTAGCTTAGTAATGGATAGGGCAGGATGGCAGGTCCAACTGGCAATGCCTACTTTTCAGCACATAGAATGGCTCCATGTCCCCAAGTGATGATGTTCTCATAAAGGCTGGATCTGAAATGAGCTCTTGGATTGGATCCAGCCAGCTTTCTCATTCAGGGTCAAACTATACATTACACTTTCCACGTGGTCACAATGGGGACTTGGAGCAGGAAATCAGCTGCAAGTTTCCCATGGAAATTCTTTTAGAAGTGCTGCAGGGGCTGAATTCTAGTAGAGACTGAGGTGTGGGGGGAAGAGGGGCTCCTACTTTCACCCATACCATTTCCCCAACCTGAAACAGCACTGAGGGCATTATTTGCTCCATCATAGCTGGTGGGGAGGGTGCATGTGCAACTATTCCTAGAGATTTGGGGGGTGGAATTTGGGGAGGGTGGGGTTTGGGGAGGGAAAGGAGCTTAATGAGATATATTGCCACAGAGTCTACCCTCCAAGGCAGCCACTTTTTTCCAGGTGAGCTGATCTCTGTCATCTGGAGAGCAGTTCTAATTTTGGGAGATCTCCAGACCCCACCTGAAGTTTGGCAACCCTAACTTCGGGGTTCTTTAGTGGACAGGCAGCCTCAGCTCTGCTACAATTTTGATGTCATTTGGTAAAAAAACCAGCCACTCTAGCCCCCCTGAAAAGATCCCGTTAGGAAATAATGGTAGACAAATGGGACTTGGGGGTAGGATCTGTATAGGAAAACTTACTCATGTTGTGAAAGGAAACGAACAGACCACAACAAGGAAGGCTGGCAAATATTGAGTTTTCAGCAAAAAAAGCAAAAAAAAATTGGTTGTCAGTCCATCAATGAAATGCATACAGATAGTTTTTTAAAAAAATAATGCTAGTGCCTGGGTGGAGCTCTCTGGCTAGGCTGCCACTTGACTGCCATTTTAGGAATCAGTAGAGAAAAAAGGGTGGCTGCACAGAGAGGGAACTACTTTGGGTGTGTGTAAAATTGACCCATTTGTTCAATCTGCTTGGAACCTGGGCCGGGCGGGGAGAGGAAGTCTTTTGATTAGAGGGAGCACTGTGTTCTGTGAAAATCTGGTGCCATTATCTCTATAATCAGCTGCATCAGACCCTCATATACATTCCAAATTGAAAATAATGATCCTCCTGAACTCTGGAACCCCAAACCCCACACATATTGGAATCCCAAACCAGTAATGTCCTACATTCAAGGTAAAAAAAAAAAACACGACCCCCCTCCTCCCCAAAGCCTGGACCTGAAATTATAACAATTTTTTTTCTGGCACACACTTCTACATCAGAGACATACTTCTACACTAAAGGTACAATTCCACTGCTCTTTTAATTTGGGGAAAATAGATGCACTGTGCAAGTACAAAGGTGATTGGTAATCTTGTCTCTATAATTACTAAATAGGTCCATCGGACATTTAGTTTGCAGAGTCTTGAATTTCTGCCAAAATGGGGTTTTATAATTCTTTAATGTCTACAGTGCAGCTGGATAATGTTAGGTTTACACATGCCCAGAGTCTAATGCATTTATCTGTTCCAAAATTGATTCTCTCTCTTTCTCTCTCTCTCTCTCTCTCGCCATTACTCTTATTGGACTATGTTAAATAATAAACAGCCAGGTGCCAGCAATCTGAACAATGATGCCCCTGCTAAATCTTCTGTAGATGAAGGTGCACCTGCCAGACATATTTCCAAAATGACACAATAATTCATTCTGGTTAAATTGCTTCTATACAGGTCTAATTAGATGCATAAAGAAAAGTGAGCGGGTATCTTCAGTGCCTGATGCATTTTGAATGTGGCCTTACAGGTATTGAATTGTAACTGTATACTGTTTGTTGCTTTCTGCAAAGCTGTGTAAATGCTGGGTACCTCTATGGGTGCAATTACAATATAGGAACTGTTAGCATAATCTGGAAATTTTAAATCCTTTTTAAAGAGTTTACATTCACATATTCTGCCCAGTCTTCAGAAAGGGTATGCATTGGTGGAAGAGGTGACAGGGCATATGTATTGCACACCTTTCTCAATGGTTGTGCAGTGTTCCACTCCATTGCCAGAGAACAACTTTGCAGATTTAAATCCCGCACTTTGTTTCATTTCAACCTTTTGCAATGGTGGAGACTATGGAAGCAAGAATATTGGAGAGGAACTTGCTCCTTTCTGCCTTTCTGTTAACAAATATAACTACAGAAGGCTTACACTCATCACTATCACATGGCTGCTGTTGCTTCAGCTGGATAGGTGTGATCTATCCATAGGATGAAAGGAGGTGGTGGAGTTCTGAAGTGTTAACTTGGACTGTACTGATTTGGTCTGCCTGGGCAATGGGCAGGGACAATCAAATTTTTGAAGACAGTTTCAGGTGGATTTGCCATGTTGGTCTGTAGTAGAAGAGCAAGATTCAGGTCCAGTAGCACCTTAAAGACCAACTAGATTTCCAGTGTATGAGCTTTCAAAAGTCAAAGCTCCCTTCGTCAGATACTTTTTTGAAGGTTCATGCTATGTAAGTTTCCTTGCAAATACAAAATTAGCACATCCATGAGAAGCCCGAGTTACTACCTTTCTCCCTGACATGCTAGTTCTTTATGATCAGAGAGTTTTGCATCTGGGAGAGCATTCAAAAACAGTATCAACCAACTGGAGTCTGAATCGCTGCTGTCCATTCTACCACCTCCAGAGTCTACCATCTAATTGTACTGTATGTATAGACCAAAATGACCATTAAGGTGGCAATTAAGATCAGTTGCTCTTGGACTGGGAGCATGGAGCAGGAAGAGATCAGGTAAGGACACTGTCACATGCTTACTCCAGAATATACTCCAAATTTCTTCTTCTACTTCTCTCGTCAGATGTTATCCATTAGGCATGCGCGTGCGCGCGCGCGCACACACACACACACACACAAAATCTGGGTTTTTATATTTTTTAATTTAGCATTTCAAAAATCTGTCCCCCCTCTTTGTTCTCTTCTGTGTCCATTCACATCTCTTCTCACAAGTCCACCTATTCTATCTTTTAAATTTTAAAATTAAGCAAGTATTCTTATTTTGTAAAGGAACTTTGCATTTACAAATATTGTGAGCTGCTTAAGGAACTCTAGTTGAAAAGTGGGATGACCAACAAGCAAACAAAAAATGACACAAGTACAGAATTATTTAAGATTACAGAAAGACTAGAGGCGGGGACAAACTGATATACAAACTGAAGTTCATCATGAACCAGGCCAGTTCATGGTTCATGAACCGGTGGTTTGTGGGAGCTCATTTCTCATGAACCATGAAGAATTTTAGCCGGTTTGTTTGGTTCATATTTCAGTTTGTCACTGCAGACATCCTGGTGCCAATCAATCAGTTTCCTAGGCAACGGGGGGGGGGATGGGGTTTCTGCAGACCTTCTGCTGACCCAGAAGTAACTTTTTCACAAACTGAACGAACCAGTTTGTGAACTAGGGCAAGTTCGTGGAATCTCATGGTTCGTGGTCCATGAAACATGACAAACCATGAACCACACGGTTTGGAATTTTCCTGGTTCATGCCAATCTCTAGTTAAAGACTCTCCCATTTGCAAGCATACAAGTATGTATAAGTCTGCAGTGTTTCTGTAGACTCTTTCTGTCTCTCAGTAAAATCTAGGCTGGGTCTATACATGCAGAAGAATGTGGTAGGAGAATCTTCTTCTAAATTTTCCATTATAACAATAGGAACCCTAGAGTTAGAAAGAATCTCAGCATAAGATTTGACTACTCAAAGGTAGGCGCTGTGGTTCAGTGGGAGAGCATTTGCTCTGCATGTAGATGGCCCATATTTAATCCTTGACAACTCCAGTTTAAAAAAGACTAGTTTACGACAATTTATTTACTATTTATTTTACTTCATTTATATCCCAGCTTCAATCCTGCTTATATCATTCTCTTTTCTTCCATTTTATCTCTACAGCAACCCTGTGAGGTAGGCTGAGAGCATGTGACTGGCCTAAGGTCACCCAACAAGCTTCAATGGCAGTGTGGGGATTCAAACTTGGATCTCCTAGATCCTAGTCTGACACTCTAACCACTATCCACACTGGCTCTTGGTAGGTGAAAGACTTAAGATCCTAGAGAGCCATGTGTAGAAAAGACTGAGGTTGGACCAATGACCTGATTCAGTATAAGATAGCATTATATATTTATCTGTACCGCTCTTCCCCATTCCCTGTTGAAGGCTTCCAAGTTATCTTGGAAGCAAGGCAATTTGACACCTCATGTTTCATCTGAATAAGCACTTCAGCGTGTGCAATTTCTCCATCCCCAATAACACCTTGCAGACTAATTAATGTTTCTCCTGCTAATTATTCATGATGCAAGTTGGAATTTCATATTCGCCCTAATTCTCTCCTCTTTTGCACTTTACGCTTTGTATAAATCATGAAGCAGCTCTTTGGAAACAAATGCTGGAGAGCAGAGCTGGAATATTTTGATATTTTAATTCTGTACTTTACATACTTACTCAGAACTAACGACTGGTTCACAAGAATCTTCATTACCACTGTTTCTTGTGATTCACAAGAATCAAGTGCAACACTATGGCCATTTGTGTCCTCTCTCATAATACTCAATGCAGGGGTCGTCTAAATAAACTGATGGAGTACAGATTGAAGACAAGCAAAGAAAGTCCTTTTTACAGTGTGCCATTGTGGAATTCATTGCCACAAGGGACTGTGAAGGCCACTTGCTCAAACCTGGTCTATACATGCATCTGAATGAGATGGCAGAGTGTGGGTGTGTTAGAATGGACTGTACCATGACAGACTACAGATGAAAGATTACATTTTTGAAGGCCCTTTCACAGAAATAAATTTCCTATAGTTGGAAAATTAGCTTAGTGTGCAAAAGGCTAAGCTAGAACTTCCTATATGCTGTCTCAGAATTCTATCACCTGCATCTGTAGACCAGCCTCAGAGGACTTCCAAAAGAGATGAGACAAATTCACAGGGTATAGATCCAGCAGGGGCTGTTAGTCACAATTGCTAAAGGAGGCCTCCATGTTCATTGTATGTCTAAATATTAGCTTAAGGACAGCAGTAGAGAAGAGATGTTGTCTCCATACCATACCTGTGAGCATCGAGCAGATCACTGTGAGATCAGAATCTTAGACTAGATGGGCTTTGGGTTCAATCCAGCAAGGTTGTTCATGCTGGATCTCTGGCACGAGATCCAATGGGAAATCAGAAGTTCTGCTCAGCAAACCCCCACCCACTTCCTAAAACTCTTGGCAGGCACCAGGAAAGGTGTTGACAGGTGACCTGGTGCCCACAGGCACCAGGTTGGGAACCACTGGGTTAGACAATATGTATAGGGCTTAAAGGCCCTTTCCTGAAGTACGATCCATTGAATAAAATTGGTCCTATTGCTGAGTAGATCATTGTGAGGATTGCTTCCTATCCCAGGATTATGGGTTGGATGAGATGGTCTTTCCTGTTTTGTTTTTTTAGCAGGATGAAGATGAGTTCAAACAAATTGAGGCTGGAACTGAAGCTCTTTCTGAAACCAGTGCTGGTATCATGGAATAACTAGATAAATAGTCTTTTTTCATAATTCCTAAGATTAATTAAATGAACAGGATGTAAACTCTGAGAAACCATTGGGGGGTGGGATCCCTAAAAATCAGGCAGCAGCACCAACCTCCAAAACTTCAGAACCTTCAAAATGTACTCTGCCTAGCCAGTGCAGTTAAATTAACAGCTGTGTCTGAAACATACTTTTCAAAAGTATGTATTCATCTTGCCCTCAGTTTGTTGCTTGTATTCTGGGTGTGCTTGGCGAGAGTACATTGAGGTTGGTTTTCTCCATTTTTCGTGACAAACTCTTCACAGCTCTATGAATCATCTTACTATGCTTGTATAGGTGTTCTCATTCTTTCCTGGTGCCCACTTCCCCAAGCAATGGAAAGTTCCAGAGCAGTTCCAAAGTGTTAGGTTCCCTTTCAGTAAAGAACTCTAATATAGAAGTTCTATACAGGTTGAGTAGATAGGAAACAAACAGGCAGTGCTAGATTCACAGTGATATTAGTTTAATTGCAACAGCAGCACACACAGGGTTCTAAGACTGTCTCTACCAGATAGCTCTAAAAACGTAGAACTAGAACTATTTTCCTTCTGTGGCCAAATTCAAAACTGGGCTTTTTTCTCTTATGGCTAGGTATATGAACTATTTAAGTATATGCTAACAGCAGCAAGAGTAGTATTGGCAAATAAATGGAAAGATGAAAAGTGTCCAACTAGAGAAAACTAGAAAACTAAAATGATAGAATATGTGGCAATGGCAAAATTAACGAGTTATATAAATAGAAGACCATTAAGGAATTTGAAAATTAATGGGAAAATTACTTCACTTATTATAGATAAAAATGATAAATAAAAGATATGAATTAATAATGTAAATTTGGACATGAACTTTAAAACAGGGTATAGAAACATATATTATTTAATTTGACCAATAAAGTATAATTAGCATAATTTGGTATATGGTATATAATTTGGTATAAGCCTCTTGCCGCAAGACACAGTGCCTAAGAAGAAACAGAATCAACAACAATTTACAAAGCTGGCAGGGGTCACACGTGTGACCTTATACCGAGGACCACCACTGCCCAACCTTCTGGATAACTGGCCCAGGATAACCCACGGCCACTGCATTAGAGGTAGCCCCAATCCTAGAAGAACGGGTGCTGAACCTGACACCCACCAGGCCTAGCCTGGCAAATGCCTTGCCTATGATGGCCCAGAACTGAAACATGGTTAGGGGAGAGCCATTGGCATGGCAGAGAAGTAGGTCCTCACTGTCCCCTCGCAAGTTCACATAAGCCTAAGGGCGCTAACTGAACAGAGACCTGGTTCAGAACAAGAATTCAAATGAATCGCTGTCCCCTTGCACCTCTGGTCGGTTTTAGACTGCCAAACCTTGGAAGTCACTGTATCCCCAATGAACTTAAGGTCTTGCACCTTAAGGGCACAACCAGACCCATCCTTAAGGGATTGGGCCACTAGTTCACTGACCCGAAGGGCCCCAAAAAAGGCAGAGAGAGGACCAGCATGAAACAGTGATGCTTTGAAGTCCGAGCAGCACACTGTTTTTCAAACTAGGCCCAAACCTCACAGCACTGAAGAAGAAATGGGTTCCCTATCGTCCTTGTGTGCTCCCCCTTCCCATGACCATCCCTCCAACATTTTTCTCAACTGGAAGTCACCAGTGGTGTCTGCCATTCCCCTGGCCTTTCAGGCAAAGGCAAAAGCTGCCAGCTGGCCTCTTATGGACTTGACTACTAGCCCCTTACCTTTCTGCTCCATGCAGAACTGCATAAGATGCTTCACTAGTATGGGCCATGCCTGCAGAAGTCCCACATCCTGCCTAAATTCTGAAAATTGATGCACTGCCTGATTGTAAGACCCCTGAGTACTGGGGGAAATTGCCAATTGGATGGCTATTTGTGCCTCTACCATCCAAGGTTCCACAGATCCCGGGGTTTCAGAACCAGCTGTGAGTTTGTCAGGGCTTGCTGCAGTCACCATTGGGCAGGGTGCCGGCATGCCTGGCCCTGACATCAAAGGGGTGTCAGGGATACTTCAGGACCCTGCTCTGTGGAAGGAGGGGCAGTATACCTCATCCAGACTCCCTCTCAGTCCACTCGCTGGCCTGCTCAACCTGATCCAGTCCTCCCCCTTGATCTCCTCCATCTCCTCCATCATCCACTTTCCTCCTCGCCTCCTATCACTCTTTCACTCTGCTCCATTCCAACTCCACTTCATCACTCCTACTCAACCCACCACGCCCTGTAGGTGGACTTCCCTTTTATCCCTTCAGCCTTGCCATGCTCCACCTGCCAGCCACGCCCTCCTGCTGCCTTCTAACCATGGCCCCAGCTGGCCTAGGCAGCTGCACCTGTGCTAGTTTGACTGGAAGCCCTGGGCTGGTCCACCTGTGCCTTGTTGGCTGGCTGTCCAGCCTCTCTGACTAAGCTGACAGCTGAAGGCAGACACAGCTGAGCCTCCTTGGCTGGCTGCCCCTCTTCTCCTACAGAATGCCTCAGGCAGCTCCACCTGGAGTTGCTTAGCTGCTGGCATCCCCCAGGATAAGTTATTGCTTTCAAGCTGGGCTGCAGGCTGGGGCGTGGCTCTGAGCTGCTGAGGCTGCTTCTCCTCCCTGGCTGGTAAGGCTTCAGTTTGGCCAGCTGCTGTCCACTGTCCACTGTTTTTGCCCTCCCCATCTACTCTGGCCCTCCTGGGTTGCCCCCACTCTCCCATCCTGGCCCCCTGGACTCCCACTGGAGGGTGGGGCCTCCACCTGCCCCTTCTAACTCTCTGAGGCTTGGGTGTCTCTTCCCTTCCTTCTGTGGCTGGCTGGTTCTGGGTCTGGCTGTCTGCTGGGAATGCTGGGCCACTATCTCCCAGGGGTCTCCCGTCCTCTTCTCCAGGTAAGTCTGGGGGCTGGGCTGAGGACCCCGGACAGAGTCAGCCTGTGGGATAAGCTGCCAAAAGCGTTCCATCTGTAAGCAAGACAGAGTATCTGTCACCCCATTATTTACACCTGGAACGTGCCTTGCCAAGAACAATATGTTCAGCTGTAAACACTGCAGCATAAAGGCCCTGACCAGCTTCATGACCCGTGAGGATCTGGATGAGAGGGAATGAAGGACATACACTGCTGCCTGGTTGTCATATCAAAAATGGACAATATGGTTTGCTAGTTTGGCCCCCCACAAACAGATAGCTGTTAATATCGGGAAAAGCTCTAAGAAGGTCAGGACCACAGTGAGCCCAAGATGGACCCATCTCTCTGGCTATTGCTCAATGCACCAGTGCCCCTGGAAATAAACCCCAAAACCTGTGGGCCCAGAGGCGTCAGAGGAAACCTGTAGCTCCGCCTCTAGCAGAAGGTCCTCCCTCCAGAAGCTAATCCCGTTAAACGATGCCAAAAACTCTTCCCAGATTGCCAGATCAGCCCTCATACCCTGATTGATCTGAAGCCTATGATGGGGAAGCCATTGCATCGCAAAAGCATTGTAAAAATTCCCAACCAGGTGCCAGCACCTTGCACACGAAATTCTGGTGCCCCACCAGCTGCTGGAGTTCCCTAAGGAAACCTTATGCTTGTCCCTGAAGGAAGCCAGCCTGGCCCAGAGAGCCTCAATTTATCAGCCAGCAGCTGTGAAGTCTGCCCTACTGTGTACAGTTCTATGCTCAAGAAGGTAAGTACAGGCGCAGGTCCCTCAGTCATCTTGTGGCCAAGGAGATTCCCAGTTCCTCGCCAAGTGAATAAAGGTGGCCAGAAGACGAGCACATTGGCCCATGCCTGGAGGGCCTATGAAAAGAAAATCATCCAGATAATGGACAGTGTCCCGGCAGAAAAGCTGGGATTGCAAGGTCCACTCCAAGAAAGAACTGAAGCGCTCAGGGGCAGCACAAGAAATTGAGCACTTTATAGGGAGGATCTGGTCCATATAATACTGGCCTTCAAATGAGAATCCCAGCAGCTTAAAATCCTTGGGATGGACAAGCAGTAGGTGAAATGCCGACTTTAGCCATTTCTGCTGCAGCTCCACAATGCCTGACCACTTTGACTGCCTGGTGAAAGGATGTATAGTGCACTGAGAATAAGTGGTCAGGTATAGCATCATTCACTGACCCACTCCGGGTAGGAAAGGTGGTGAATGCCACTTTGGATACCCAGCTAAGAGTTTTCTAAGGGTCTTCAGTCTTATGGGGCTGGGTCCCTTTTCCAGACAAATTCTGGGAACTACCCCCTCCTCCACCCCTCTTTCCCCATTTCTTGGACTGCCTAGGGCAGGTGGTGAATGGATGGGGGCTATCACAAATGGGGCATTGATGCTTGGAACTACAAGCCTCCTTGAACAGACCCCCTGGGAGCTATACTCCCAACAAAGAAAATGAGGTTGAACCGGCTGCCCTACCCTGGGGGTGGGATCCCTAAGTGGCCTGTTGTCGCTGTACAAGGTGGCCACTGTCAGAGTGGTCACCCTGATTAGTCCTAGGCTGGGGACATTAGCTGCAGCCAGACCTGCTGATGAATCTGATCCCACTGGACGTTGGAGTTCATGGCTGCTTGCATATGAAATTCCTCATCATACTGCAGCCATGGAGCACCAGCAAAGACCATATAGCCTTGATAAATGATATCAATATACTGGAATAAAGAGGCAGCCTTCCGTGGCTGAGCCCTGGCAATTACCCCAGCATAGATCAGCATACCCGGCAGCCAACTGGCCCAGGTGCAATCTATCTTTCTGCACTTCAAGTGCTCCTTCTCATGCTCGTCAAGGTCTTCCTTCTCTTTTTTCTCTAATTCTCTAAATAGGAGACCCGAAAACATCAACATACTCCCCTTTCAGTATTTTATCCCTAGTGGAGGTGGTTAGATGTTCACCTAATGGCATCACCGTATATCCAAATGGAAGTGACCTATAGGTTACCATCCCGTAAGCTGATGCGTAAGGCATTGAAGAACTCCATGGGGAACCCGGGTAGCATCCCCAAATGGCTTGCTGCCCAAAGGGGGGCTGGTGTTGAGCCTCTTCCCCAAGCCATGCAAATGGGCCAGAAGCCCCCTGTGCAGCCGGGGAGCCAGCAGGTGGTTGTCCCCAAAGGGGCCACACTGTGGAATGGCCTTGTGCTTGTGTGTTATTACTAGGTGTGTGAGGAGATTGCATAGCTATTGTTGTCATAGGGGCAGGTACGTGGCCCCACGGCCAACAAGGCCAAGGTGTTAATTGCTGTGGCCAAGCTGGCTTACCCTCAAATTCAGCCAGCTCCACTGGAATTGCCACTGGCCCCGTCTCTGTTGCTCATTCCTGCTCTGTTCGTACCCAGAGATGCCGCCTCATTGACCACTGTCTCTTGTACTGCCACCACTGCATTTCCAGAAGGTCCAGTGGTCCCTTCAAGGGCAGAATGACAGTTAAAGACCTCCCTCTGAAAAGTAGCTGATGAAAGAGACCTGGCTGGCCTCGTCCTTTTAGACCTTTTGGCAGGGTTAGAGGTGCCTCTGGCCTGCTCTAAGGCTGCCATGCGGTCAAGAATCTACTGCCTTTCCTTGTTAACCTCACCCTCATCGGAAGAGGAAAATGCCAGCACAGGCCTCTTAGGAGGTGGGCGCTTGGAAGGCAGCTTGCTTTTAGAAGTCCCTCATCCTTTAGGCATATTGAGTTCTTAATATAGCATACCACTAACTGGCCGCTCACCCACCGAATGGCTGCCTAAACACAGTCTTGATTACAGTACAAAGTGCCACTTAAGGCCTAAACCTATGACCTGAAAAAATGGCTGTCAATATAGTAACAAGTAGCCCACAAAATTGCTGCCACTCCCAGCCTAAGGTGGCCCACCAAGATGGCTAACACTCAAGGCCAAGAATTGGGCCCACAAAGATGGCCACCACAGAAAGGGGCCTGGTGATCCCTGCCCTACGTTAATGTATTGGCCCCAGAGGTCAGTACTGGCAAGGGGTCAAGCTACCTTAAGTTAACCCAGAAGGGCCGAGGGAAGTTGATTACAGGGGCTAAGAGAGTGTGTGCTAGCACCCACCCACCGCCTAAACGGCTAACCCTCTCTCACTCTGTGTGTGTGTGTGTGTGTGTGTGGGTGGGTGGGTGGGTGGGTGGGTGGGCAAAAGTGGCCTCTTGGCTAATACTAATACCACACAAGTCAGGAAGGCCGACTTATTTTTAGTATTAGAAATGTTTAGATCACAATATGTTTTAAATAATTAGTTTGAAGGTAAGAAAAATACAATAATGAATATAGTTAAATACTCTAAAATACAATATTATATCTTCAATATTTGATTTTTAAGTGAGATATAGTAAAATAGAGAGAGGAAATGTTTCTGGTTGTTCTAAACCCAAATATAACATCGAAATGATATATAGTTATTGTATTCTAGACAATATTTGTAATGGGTACCTTAATCTTCCTTTAGTATAATTTGTATTTCTGTTCCATTTTTGTTTTGTATCCCTTTTATTGTTTAGAAAAGAAAAATATATATTAAAAAAAGACTGTCTCTGCCAGATATCTCTAAAAATGTAGTACTATTTTATTTCTGTGGCCAAATTCAAAACTGGGCTTTTTACTCTCATGGCGCCTACAAGTCAAGGCAGAACACTGGTTTCAGACACCCCTGCTCCATGGCAAGTACATATAACTTATATTTTTAGACGCACAATATATTGATGGTTAGCTTAACAAGCCATTGATTAAACCACTCTAAGGATACGGAAAGTGCTATTTTGTATAAAATAGTCCGTCTGTATTTTTATATTAACTTCTTATGAACATTTCTCTGGAACACTAGATTGAATCTAACATATGTCGAAAGGAAAAGGTCATTGCCTTTAGATATATGCATATTTTCCTATAAATGTACAAAATCTTCAGAGTTTCAAGTTAAGTGGGCTTAAGAGACTTCTTTACTGCAAATTAATGCTCTCTGTCATACTTGCAGCCTAGAGACTGGACTTTGCCGAAGAGACCTTAGGGTGAATGGCAGAAACATTAACTCTGACTGCAAATGGATGAAGGGTTGCCCTAACTTGGTCAGAAGAAAAGAAGAAAATATTTCTTTCAGGGAGTAAAGGAACAGCATAGCCCAAGGTCTAACATGGCTTAGAAGCATGAAGGAGTCTCTGGAATCACCATCGAATGCAAACGCAGAGCCCTTCCTTGTGCATTTTAGAAATGTCCTTTGCCCCTTTGAAGAAAAGATTAAAAATCATGACCAGCGGTAAGAGCAATGGGGGTGGGAGTCCATTGAAGGCATGTATAGCTACCCTCTCTGTATTTCTTACAGGCAGAAATGATTGAACACAATGTTTTTCCTTGGCCTCCGAGACTGCTCTGAAAAGGGCATAGATGCAGGATGACTAAGAAAAGCACAAGCAATCTGAAAAGCCTCAGACTGGTCCTAACTGTAAGGGATGGCACAGGAATGACACCGTGGTCTTGAACCAATTGCAGAACACAGACTTGCTGAAGAACAGACCTGTAGATTGGCTGTTCTTTCTGAGACACTGAAAAATCTTGGCTGCTTCAGAGAATTCCAACCTATAACAGTCACCAAATGGACCAAGACAAAAAGAAAATATTTTTCCTCTTAATATTAAATGTTTCCCATTGCATTCTTTTTTCCTGCTTGGTCCCCAAAGGCCACTATAAATAATTGGACACACCTGCCTTAATAGACAATAGGCTAAATGGGCAAGTTTCAGAAGAATGTTCTGGAAGAAGAATGGCTTACAGCCATTGTGAGGTAGAAAGAAAAAAAGAATCCAGATCTATTTGGCTTTCTTCTTCTGCGGGATGTATCAGCATTTGACCTACTTTTGACCTCAGGTTCATGTGCTTCACCTCCAACAGTCAAACGAAGTGATAACTGTAGCTGGTCAATAATCCTGGATTTAACTGGCCCAGGAGACAGGAGCGTTAGTGTCCTGTGGGTGATATCTAAATTAGATGGCAGTCAGGTATGTGTACACTGGTGCGGTCATTAGAGTGGGCAGATGTGCACAGCTAATGGCTTACAGCAAGGATTGCTATAAGGGGAATTCCTTGAGAGAGTGGGGGGGAAACGAGTTATACAGGAAAGTGCTCTGAAAGCATAATTTAACTGCAACCAAACACATGGTGGAATAAACCGAAACAAAACCCCATTTGTTTTATATATGCTTTTAATCTTTGTATATAGCCCTTGGATTGTAAGATCATCTGAAATCTAGCACTGTGAATTCCACCTCCCCCCCTCCCATCCACAAGCTCAAGCACAGATATATAATGTGTGTAGTATACTGTGGAGCTCTATTCGCATGCGCTTGTGTTTTACATATGTAAGCAAAAAAAAAAAATTCCACACTCTCATTAGACCACTTAAAACTCACCACAGTCATGAGGAAAACTAAATGCACTGGTGACCTGCATGCCAGTATCTATGCAAATCTGAAGAAGAAGCTGAGATTTATATATGCTTTACATACCCCTGAGGAAATACCTATTTTATAGCACTGATGGAACAGATGTAGTTTTCTCTGTGAAATGTGAGCAGAATCTAATCGGGAGGGTGAAGGCTCTATGTATTCAAAACAAGGCAATGCATACTCCACTCCTTAAACCTGCTGGCAGATCGGAATGGATAGAAATACCATCTCTGATCTAATTAGGTGCTTTATCGTATGCTGAGACTATACATTTGCATGCCTGCATTAGTGGAATCTTATTCCCCTCCAGCTGTATTGAAAGGCAAAAATAAATAAATAAATCTTACAATTTGATTGTGTAATTGATAGCATGACAGAGTTTCCAGTGTGAGATGGTATGGTTCCTTTAGAAATGTTTGGAAATTGAGGTCCAGTAATTTTTTCCCCCAAAACAATATTTTTTTACAGCTCTGGAAGTTTTTTTTAAAAAAGAAGCAAGATGGCTTTGGGAAAAACTCATCCCTAGCAGAGCTGGTTGGAGCAATCAACGATCTGCTATTGCTGAGCTACATCTGTGAATGTGGCAATTGGAAAGTGATTATTACACTTCTGACTCTGAACTTGCGGCCTTCTGTTTAACTATTTTATTGTCATGCCATCAAAAACCACTGTACCTGGCACGGTTAATGTTGGAGCAGTCCTAGACAATCTAATATGAGATGTATATGGAAGGTGTTTCAATGGCTCCTGTAGCACAGGGATGGACAATTAGGAACACAGCCATGAATAAAACATCTTGGAAGGCACAAACAGTGGAGAGAATAGAACATGTGCAATTGAGAAGGAAATACATCCTTTAATCTATGCTATACTTTGTATCACAGCACTCCAAGTGAAACAGAATTAACTCATATTAATGTCCAGAGAAATCTTTAAAAATCTTACTATTCATATGTTTTTTTTAAAAAAAAGGATAAATTATTTCAAGCCCTTGATATTTCCTGGAAGGGATCCAAAAAGTAAGATGGCCATGGACTTATCCTGACAATTGGTTCAAACAGAATCATAGAATCATAGGGTCGGGAAGGTACCTCTAGGGTCACCTAATCCAACCCCCAATAACGCCCCATAATGACATTTTAGTAGGTTTCTTCATGATGTGGTATGCAGTCTAATTATGGTGAATGGTCCTATCGTATGGGCTTGGTCTAAAGTGGCGCGTCTGGGGGGAGCCAACACCAACAGTAATGTTTCTTAATTAGGGCCCTTAAATGTTAAGGAATGGCTCTGTCCAAGCACCCATCAGGACTGGAGAAAGTGATTCCCCCTCAGCAGAAGGGAAGAGGCAGGGCAAGGTCAGTATACCGAGAAAAGAGCAATTTCTGTGATCTGGAAGAGACCAAAAGAAACAACTGTTAGAGAAGCAACAGACTTCTAAGAGTCCAGTTACTGTAAATACTGCTGAAAAGGTAGTTTAATCCACTCGTACTCTAGGGGGAACTGTGGAGCATTCTCTAGTATTTAGGGTTTACTGAATGTTTTCTCCTGCAGTTCAACCTACCTGTTGTTGTTTTCTCTCTCTTCTGTGTGTTAGTATGTGTTACTAGTACTACTTGTCTTCTGAAGGCCTCTCTGTTGTAGTAATGATTAGGGATCCCCTGCTCCCACTCTTCCCTCCCCCACAGCCACTTACTTGGGTGGTGGGGTGGCGTGCTCTCTAGGGCATGGCACAGCACGCCCTGGGTGGCATGGCATGGTCCTGGGTGCTGTGGTGTGCTCCTGTGGCCACAGTGGCCTGAATTGTGCCATGCAGCACCCCGCAGCAGGTCCGTTTTGGTCTGAATTGGTGCTGCACAGGGAACGCAGGGAGCGCCCTTCTGCCTTTGGAGCTGGCCTTTGACCTGCATGATGAACTAACTCCTGGAAGTGGTGTCATCATGCACACTGGGAGCGTGCGCGCGCAGTGCACATGCACAGACAAAGACTCCAAGTCTCCACAGGGTAAGTTCCAGGCTCCCAATCTCCTGCCGGGGGAGTTAAGGGACCTGGCAACCCTAGTAATGGTCTGCAGTAAGTTATTAACTTTTGTAAAAATCCTGTTGCAGTAAATTCATTGAAAGCAAATTCCAAAGCATGGATTGGATTATTTCCTGAACTCTGCCAACAACAACATGATGGAAGCATAGCGGTGTGCTATCCTTTACTAGTACTATTAATGGCAATTATTGGTGTTCTTATCAGTGCAATCCAAAGCCAAAATCACATCCTTATAAGTACATTGAATTCAGTGGACTTAGAAGAGTGTAACTCTGTTTAGAATTGCACTCTATGTAGTGTATTGATGTCAAGTTTGTTACTTCCACATGGGTTCCTAGTAAGCTGAAAGAAGTGACAGAAATGGCAAAATAAATCAATACAACGGAGTAAAATATTATACTAAAATAGGTATACTGATCACTGTAGATACTTTAAAACAAAATGAAAATGTCAATCAGAGGCCTAAGCAAGACACATCTGAATTTCTTCAAGACAAATTTCAGTTTTTGAAATCACAGCACTATACTAATGATTGAGGAAATGTGGTCTAGAATAGACATGGGCACAAACAGAAAACCCCCCAGAACATGGTTTTCATTGTTTGTTGCCATCCACGAACAATGAACAACGAACATGACCTGTTCATGAACATGTTCGTTGTTTGTTGCTTGTGGGGGCCAGCAGGCTCTCCTCCAGCCATCAAGATCCCTACCACACCCCTCCCAGAAACCCTACCTAAGCAGGCAGGAGGAAATGTACCAATAATAAATAATAGCTTGGCCTCAGAGCCTGGCAGCAGCCCTAGAACCTGAAGGGGTAGATCCCTAATTCATCACTTCCAGAAACCTTACCTGAGCAGGCAGCCGGAAAGGTACCAGTAATAAATAATAGCTTGGCCCAGAGCCTGGCAGCAGCCCTGGAACTTGAAGGGGTTCCAGGGTCCCTATCCCACCAGACACAAAGAAAATTCAAGCTCCAATGCACTCTCCCTGTCTCTCTCTCAAAATGCCAACAACTGTCTGCAAAACCAGAGCTAGGAGCCCAACTCCCCCTTGATCTTTGCTTCCTTGTAACAAATTTGGAGCTCCACACTTGAAAGGAAGACCTGCCTATCAAGCTAAATTGGGCTTAGATTGGGGTTTCCAGGGCAACAGCAGGAGTTCAGACAGAGTTCAGACAATCCCTGCCTGAGTTACCATGGGAATTGATTGCAGGTGCCAGACTGTCTGGCATGACGAACAGCAACAAACAGCAATGAACAAGGCTTGCAACAACCACCTGTTCATTTAGATTGGGCTGTTTGTGGCTTTTTTAAGTTCGTATTGCTGTTCGTGCCCATCTCTAGTCTAGAATTCTTTAATTTATACTAGGAAAATTTGACAAAAATATAGTTTAGTACTTGATCGCTAACATATTTTTCTATTTTGTATGGATTAAGAGAAAGAACTATTATATATGCATGCAGCCACAAGGGATGTACAAGGACATTGTGGTGAAACCTTAGCTACTCTAAGTCTCACTAATATGCCTTCTTTTTTGACATCTAGACTGATTCATTCCCTTTCATCAGGGAATCCTGATGAATTCATTCCCTTTCATCAGGGAATCCTGAGAATCAAAACTGTATGATGGAAGCTAAAAATTGCCAACAAAATATTTCAGTACCATCATCAAACTACAGCTGTCAGGATTTGGGAATCATCTACCTGAAGGGCCCCTTTTCCATTAGTTGTTCACCTAAGTATTTCTATTCAAAGTGGCTAACAAAGAAATATGGAAATAGAATTCTGACAAATGAACAAGGAAAAATTACAATATATAATGCAGTTTCAATTTCTGGGATAACCTGGACCCACTAGCTCAGCTTAGTCAGAATCACAGAGTCTCTGTACACAAGACTTCTGACACGTGAAGAACACATGTAGCTGGCAATGGTAGCTGGGAAGGGTAGTTTAAAAAGGCAGAGCTGACAGCAGGGCAAAGGTTTGCTATACATTGGAGCTGTGTGAAGGGGTTGTGAAATGCCAGAAGGGAAACTTCAGCCCATTATAACCTTTCCAGGCCCACGCCAAGCTCTGGAAAGCAGCTCCAGACTATTTTGATTCCTCGCTGTCCTCTGGTTGTGACCCTACACAGTTTTAGGCTGGAGAGGTGAAATTGACAGAGCCTTTGGTGAGGCAAAGATGAAATTAACAAACCCTCTGAAGAGCAATCTCCACCAGCTCTGTCCTTTTAAACTACACTTCCCGACTAACATTGCATCACTTGATGAACATGTGCTGAGGCATCTCATGTTGAGAGACTCATAGTCTGAGTGATATGGATTTGACAGGCCTTTGGCTCTTGCTCTTTGGCTCATACCTCTGGTCACACCCAAACTAAGGATCTATAACAGAGAGAGAACAGAAGATTGCATGGAAAGGAAACTCCGGAATGAAACAGATGCAGTACTGAGGAACCACAAATGAAATAATATTTTGCAACTAATGTCATGGAAATGGTTGAGGAACCATTATTTTAATATTTTCATCTGGAAAATACTTTCTGCTTTTACTTTTTTGCTCCCCAAATGCCGAGGGTGTGACCTGCAAATACAAGGTTGCCAGCCCCCTAGTTCAAAAAAAAAGAAAAAGAAAAAACGCTGTTGGGCTGACAGTGTGATGTCACTTTTCGGGAAAACGCAGAAATCTGTCTTCTCTAGGAATTGCCAGACAAATGGTTTTAAGCTATGGTTTTAATCTATGGTTTTATGGCAATTCCTAGAGAGGTATGACATCCCTTCTAGAAAAACCTGGAATTTATGTCATGCCATTGCTGACGGCTGCCCTCATGTCTCCCTCCTTGCTGGTTGCCAAGTCATGCCTAGTAATCCTGTACTACTAGCTACTCCCTTCATTCACTGAATTCAACTGAGCATTCTTCCCAAGATACAGACAAAGGGGCCTTAAGGTCATGGCCTGGGAGATCCTTTCTCCCTCTCTCCTTTTCCTGGTTTTTGAACATCCAATTTGATTAACCGTTCTGGAGAACTCAAAAGTTTGCATATTATGATATGATATTAGATTGGTCTCAATAAAAGGTATTGAAAGATTTTTGGATTTTGCTATGGAGCAACATGGCTATCTACATCTTTTATCTAATTACATTATATGCAAATTTCAGAGGATCAATGATAAGTCAGTCCATTGATCCATTTCCTAGAGACAATTTAATAATGCATTTCTAGTAAAGTCTTGCAGCAAATCCAATAAGACAGCTTCATAAATTAATGAACTTTTGATATGTACCTTTAATAGATATTAGATTCCATGCTGAGTGACAATCCTACTATCCTGATCTTGATGAAATCCTTTATAAGAGTGATTAAAATGCTTTACATTGTTTTCTGGTTTTCCTTAATATGTATAGGATTTTGCTTCTGGAATAAAATTTCCCTGAAGATTTATATTTTCAGAACAGGTTTTAATGCTTTATATTTATGACATTTTCTCAGTGTTCCTAATGCTTTATGTACATTATCCTGTAATCCTTACAACAGCCTTGTAAGGTAGATCAGTATGATTATACCCATATTACTAGGGCTGCTAGGTCCCCCAGTAAGGGTGGGGGATTCCTTGCTACTAGCCTCTGCTCCCCACTGCCACTCAGCTGGCTGGCAGGGGTGAAAGGCCTGGGGAATGAGCCCTGGAGACAAAAAACCTCCCGGGCCAGTGCGCTCCCAATGGGCATGATGATGTCACTTCCAGAAGTGACATCATTGTGCCTGCTGGGAGCATGCACGCTTTGCACGCGCACAAGACATTACACCAAGGTAAGTGCCAGTTCCCCCCCACCTTCTGCTAGGAGGGTAAGGGGACCTGGCAACCCTAAATACTGTAGAGAGGGTGATGAAGCTGAGAGAGAATGGCTTGCCTAAAGCTACAGTGGCTACATTCAGCTGTATTCATGAATGTTTACTGCAGGGTTCATGTGTGTGTCTTGCCCCTTCTATCTTGCATGGAGAATCCTGATTAAAACTAACTTTACAGTGCAATCCTATTGCACCGTTAGTCACCCACGATGTACAAATGCAGGCACATGGTTGAAACAGAATTAATGTCCCCCCATTAGAATTCTAAGCTTGAATTCAAACCTGGTAAGCAAAGAGAAAACTAACTCTGGATAATTAACATATTACTAACTGGAGTTGATTTATAATTGCAGTTTAAACTGGGAGAAGAGAAGGGCTATTTAACTTTGCCCTTTATGCCATCTTCACATTGAAAATCACTACCTCCAAGTACCATGTATCCATGCTGGGTAAAATTGAGGAATATAGATTTGAAGAAAGAGATTGTATATACCATTTCTGTGCCTTTCAGTATTATATATACCATTTCAGTATTATATGCCTTGCACCTTTTCTATGCTCAGGAGCCATTGTAGTATTTGTAATGCAACCTGCAAGAATATGACACTTGAAATAAGAAGATCAAAGAAGAATGTATGTTAAAACATGTTAAAACTCTGTAAGAACTGAGGGCTAAACAATATATTGCTTGTAGAGAGGCACCTGTAGAAATGTCACACAAATGCTTTTTGAAGAAACTGAGTAATGTAGCAAGCTAGGTCAGCCACCTATGGCATTATCTCTCTCAAGGCTGCAAAAAGGGGAGAGAGGACAGATAAGTGGGGGAACATTCCTTTCCACCCACAGAAGGTGTCCTTCTGAGGAGAACAGGCATAAGGACAAGATAAGGAACTGGAAATCTTGGAATTTCCCCAATTACGTAGCTGACCTAGACTTGCGTCTTCCAATCAAACCAACCCTAGATACCTGTGTCAAAGACTACGAGCCAATAAGATAACAAGTATTAGAATATTGTGATATTATTATAATTAACCTAAGGGTATAAATTGCTTTGCACTTCTATTGTAGCTTTGTTGAGCTTTGGACACAAGGAGACCACCTACTACTGTGTAAAAGGGCTCCTCCATTGTTTAAATTAAACAATCATATATTGCTTCGTTCTACAGGACTCCGTGGTGTGTCTCTTATTGTGATTGGCGAGAGGGACACCTAAGGCACAAGTTTGTGCATAACAAAATGTATCAGCACTTGTTTGTTCCCCTCAATGCGAGTAAAAACAAGTTGGGGTGGGGTCAGTGTTTTTCAGAGGGAAAACAGTGCAAGGGGAAAATATAAATAATCTCTGTGATGAAATAACACTTCAGCCCAGATATTTGTGTAAAAAGTTTCCACTTTGCTTTGTGACTGTTGGGTTTACACTCCGTGAATTCTCAGAGGTTAAGCGCAAACTGCTTTTACAGGTAGTCTGGACAAAAGAAAGATCTGAAGAGAGGTGACTGATACTGGTAGTCTTTTGCTGCTCAACTGTACATTTTTATTTGTTGTATCCAATGACTGCTTATATACTTGATATATATATTTTAAAAGAAGTTATTTGGAAAAAGCCTCATGATTTCCATGTATGAGAGAAGCCGGGCAACCCTGACTAGCTTGAGCTTTCAAAAGTTCTCTTCTAGCTTCACATTGGCTGAGTTGAGGAGATTTTGATTTTTTTTTAAACAGAGGGTCTGACTGTAGTCCGTCAGGCTGCAACCCTTTTAATGGCCTGCTGCTCACAGTAGACAGTGAATCCTATTTGTGAAAGGGAATGAGGAAGATAAAACTAGACCAGTGAACTCCTCATTGTGAAGTTCCTCCCAGTTTCAGATCTTGGCCACATGAGTAAACCCTTCATTCTCCATGGTGAACCATTTCCTCTAGACATTTGCACAAATCGAAATATGAAGCAAATTTCATCACAAAATGGGCCATTTCATGTCTCGCAAAACAGCATTTTGTGGGGCTGTGGTTATCATGAACTTATAACGAAATTCACGACTTTTTGGCCTGTTTCGTTAGCGTTGTGAACAATTTGTAATTGCAGTCAGGCTGGTGCCGATCCATTGATTCCCTAGCCTAGGCAACAATGGGCCCATACCTTTTGTTGCCATTGGAAACCCCAATCATAGCTCACTTACCCTTGATTGGCAGCTCCCCTTGCCATCGCTGCTCTATACAGCGAGGACCTGGTGGTCAATCTCCTAGGCAACCAAGGAGGTGGGCCTTCTGTAGCTATAGGCACACCAATCTCAGCCCTCCAAACCCTGTTAGGCAGGTCTGTCAGCCAACCTCAGACCTCCTGTTCTGATCTATGTCAGCGTTTTGCTGGGATTGGAGTAGGAGAGTGTGTGGAAGGATTTGGAATTGTGCTTTTGGTTGCTGCTGCTTTAAAGAGACTGAAAGAAGCCTCTTATTTCCAGCTCTTGGCCTTGCTGTGGGAAGGTCTTTGGGTGAGGGTGCCTTTTTTCCTCCACCCCACCCCACCCCACCCCTCAGTCCGTCTTCCCGGCAAAGCTGCATCACGGCTGGTCCTTCGTCCTCCTCTGATCCATCAACTCCTGGTCCCCGTTTCAGTTATACACTCTGGCAGCACTTCCCTTCCCACCCTTCCCATTGACCTTCTTGATCAACGTATTGCAAACTGGGCGGGTGGATGGAGGAGAGCCTGCTGATGTCTCCCTGCAAGTTTGGCATCTCCGGATATGAAGGGGGCCATTGAAATCCCCCAGGTTCTGATGAATCATGGAGCTAATGAATCGTTTTGGCAAACATGTCAATTTCATGAAGTTTCATGATTCGCAATTTGTGAATTGCAACGAAACACAAAACTCTCATTTTGGGCTTTTTCCGTTTTGTGCCCATGTCTAATTTCCTCCAACTGCCAATCTCTGCCTTTAAATTAGAACTTAAATAGCTACATCCCATTAAAAGGAACTGTTGGGACAAAAAATCATGGAACTATACACCACTTGTTGTCTCGTTCTCATTTTGCTTTTTCCTCAACCTACAAGCTTTAGTAGCTGAAAAATCATCACCCAGCCTCTGAATTTTCAGTTCAATACCGAGTCATAGCTACAGCACTGAAACATTTTCTAAACAGACTCAGGCCACATACTAGGGTTTTCCTTCTTTGTTGCTCACCTATCTAAGGAATTTGGGAAGCTATCATATCTTCCAGAGGCTGGACAGAATACCAGAGCAACTGCCTGGAAGAAAAGGAGCACAGAGATGTCTTGACTCCTCTCTGCTTCCCCTGCAGCTAGTGAAGAAATAACAGAATTTAAATGGAGACTTTGATTCAGCTTGAATTTCTGTTCTGACATCAGCTTTGTCTTTATTTCGCATATAATTAATCTCATTGAGAGGTTTGCTAGTCTCGTGCACTTGAAATTGCTGAAAGCAGATAGTCTCTCTGGGTATAATGCTACAAATGTTACTTTTGCCCAGAGCACAGGAAAGAGAAACTATCTTTTCGCACAGGGCAGCCATGGAAATATGTTGTGAATTATGATTTATATATGACTGGACGGAGAGCGTTAAAAAAATCTGGAATAAATAAAGGAGCTGTATTTCTCTTTTTTTAATGGACTGTGCCAAGAGTCTAATTGAGAAAGTTAACTATAAAAAAGAGAAGGAACTGGGATCTAAAGGTATGCCTGAAAACTCTACTATTTATTGCACTGAGGAGACTGACGTACTGCAACTCTGTATTCTGGGTGGTTTTTCTGCGCTTAAAGGGAGTTTCTGTCAAGTGCCTTCATTCCTTACTTGATAATGTATCTGCTGGCAAGGGGGTAATAAAAATTCTAGCAGTGATCTGATCCACAAAATAATAACCTTTCATAGAGACAACAACAGAGTTTTAATTAATCCAAAACCTGTAGCTGTCATCCAGGAACCATAGCAAAATACTTGCACTTAAAGCTAGTTTAAGACTTGGGCTGTCTCTCTCACACAAAAAAAGACTAATTTAATCATCCCAAAGCTCCATTTTGTCCAGTATTCTCTTTCTACCAGTGTCCAGTAGGATTCCTCACAGAACCCCAGAAGCAGAATTTGAAAGCAAGAGCTTCCTGGTACTTTGTCCTGGAGGGATACTCCCTCTGAACACAAATGTTCCATCTAGCTAATATGGCTAATAGCTGTTGATAGATATATTCTCCTTGAATTTGTCTTATCCTGTTTCAAAGTCTTCTATAAAAAAATGCAGAGGGTCTGAGACAACCTTTGTCCTGGCACAAGCCCAAAGCAGCCTTGAACTATCAATAAGTGAAATTCAGCTTCTTGTCTTCTCTGTCTCTGCTGCAAGTAGTTACCATTTGCTACCCTTTCCTGTACCTGCATGTTTCATTTCCAGCAGGAGGACTAATGTGATATGAATAGTACGGATGCTCAAACACTTACTAGTTCAGCTCACATCTTGTTCTCCAGTTGTGAACACAGAGCCAATGGCCATTTCCACACATCCTTATAGGGACGGCCCACTCACAGAACGTTGTTGGCTTTCCCCCACAATTCCAGACATCTCCATTTGCAAAATGGTTGCAGGCTGTTCGGTTTCCCTTTTTTTGACACCTTTTCTGGGACTGCACTTTCCCTGGTCTTTTCTTTTACTGCAGACTGATGGAGCGCCTTTTCTGTGTTCATGGGCATGTGAATGGTTAAAACGCTCTGAGGAATTGTCTGATCACAGCGCAGCTCCTCCCCCGAAAACTTCAGCATGCAGTCACGCATGTGCAGAGCAAAAATAAAAATAAAAATGAAAGGAAGGCGGGCGATGATGATGAAAGTACCTGAACTCTTCTCCCAACCACTTCTTCTAAAAACTGTGGAGGCTGTCCTATGACCTCAAAGCACAAGGTAAGCTCTTTTGGGGAGTGTGTGTGGAGGCTGAGTTTTTGGAGTGACTCAGCAAAACACTCCAAAAGTGGGCAAAAGGCGGGAACGACCGGTTGTGTGGAAAGGGCCAATGTTTCAATTATTGGTTCGACTGTTTGTCAACCCATACAGCAGAGCTGGATTTATGCAGCAGCTAAGAAAGCTATAGCTTAGGGCATCGGAGAATATGAGGGGCCTCTAAATTTTTTAAAAATTACTAGCCGCAGTTATAGCCTTCTAAGGTCATTGAAATTAACTCTTCTTAGGCCACTGCAAATTTCCAGTATTGGTTGCATTATGGGGCCTCTTAAACTTGACCAAAACATAAGGCCAAACTCTGTGTGGCCCTGAGTTCAGAGAAATGACAGAACAAAAATTTACTTTATGAAAGACCCCTTGCAACCCTGATAAATGAGCACCCCCCACCCTCATTAGCCCCTTACATTGTCACATTCCTCAATTACGACACAGCTTGGATAGCAATCTACTGATGAAAGGAATTACGCTCTTTAACAATCTTGCAAACCACTCTGTCCTCCATTTGTGAAAGATTTTCAGTAAAATAATGTTTGCCTAATTTTTTTTTAAAAAAAGAATGAGGTAGAATTACACTGCCATCTGAAGTTTCATTACAATGCTATTTTCTTGAGCAGCATTGATTGACCCAATGACGGCTTTGTCTAATTTCTGTAGAGTTGTTATTAGAGCAATTTATTAAAATTGCATGCATTGATTGGAGCCACAAATGATTTCTTGCTAATTATGCAGATGATGTACGAAGCTCATTTCAAATTCCTTTTTGAACTTCTCTTCAGTGAACAAAAAATGTCAAAACTAACATATGGTTGTACTGTCAAAGGCAGAAGCTGGCTACATGCTAGTGACATGCCTTTGGACTATGCAAAAAGAAATGGGGAAAAAACACCCCACCGTCTTCCACTTCAGAGGTATCTTGAATCATTTTTACATAATATCTTTAATATTTTTAATGCAAGTTTACTGAGGGAACTCAATAGTCTGCATTAATTCCTTCGTGTTCAAATTTGCCTTTAAAATAACTAAGATAAACAGGGAAATGATTTGAATTGTACCTTAAATCTGCAGATTTAATTTCCATGTTTTCAGATGCAAAGAAAGTAAACTTGACTATTTTTCAAGAGTGAAATATGAAGGTGTACCAGCACAACACCTCCCCACCTCTGCCCCCCTCCTGACTATTTTTAGGGATGTGGATATGCTCTATTTAATTTCTTTGTAGCGCTATGTATATTTTTTATCAGAGGTATCATTGTTCTTTGCTTTTCACTATTGGTTTTGTATTATTGTTTGTACTGTGTATCCAAATTGCATGGTTTCTATACACAATTTATGTGGATATTAGTAGATATAGTGCACATTATTTATAAGTATACCATATATAAAATATACAATAAAGGCTTTGTTAACTATCCCAGGGTTAACAGGACAGCACAGTTAACCGGCAGGTCGAGGACCCAGGAGACTCACCCAGCTGGTCTCAGCAGAACTCACCTGACATGACATGAGGGCAGTAGCACCAAGCCCTCTTGGACATACACTGGGAAAGGATTTGTAGAGATTCATGTACACAATAGAGCCTCTGTGCCTGCAATAGACTGTTGTATTGGAACAAGAGAGTAAAAGGTAAATATCTCATACATATGCATGCACATGTAGAACGCATATACACGAAGCTACCATATAGTGATTCAGACCACTAGCCCATTAAGGTCAATACTCAGAGCAGGACCACAAGTGACACCTGACACAGGTTGGACACTTGCCAGCTTCCCTCAAGTTTTGATGGGAAATGTAGGCAGCTTGGCGGAATGTTGGACAAGTGACAGTTGAAAAGTCCATTGGACATCAGTCAGAGAGTCAAGCGTCAAGACCAGGACGCCTACATTTCCCATCAAAACTTGAGGGAAGCTGACTAGTGTCCAACCTGTGTCAGGCGTCACTTGTGGTCCTGCTCTCAGTATCCTTCCTGGCTGTGCCTCTTGAGGGTTTCAGGTGGACATTTTCCACATCACCTAATGCCTGATCCTTTTAACTGGAGATGCCAGAGATAAAACTTAAGACTTCCTGCTTGCAAAGCATCACTTTCCCACTGACCCACGTTTTCTATATTCAGAATAATGAATTACGCTCCTTTATCAGTACCATCTGCATACAAAGTCAAAATAACAGAAAGGCCCACACAGAAGTGGAATCGCTTTCTTTCCTAGAAAACCAACTGAAATCTGAATGCCTCAAGGCAACATCATACGATCTTTTCATTTGAACTGGCTTATAGTGACTGGGGGACAAACTTATTTGGGAAAGGTTTTTGCTCCCTACTGTCTCTTGTCTTGAAAACCCTTGGTGGCACTTTCCACCACAACCAAGGGATATGTCAGTGATGTTACACAGACACTGGATCCTTTATCACTCTCCTAATAGATTTTTTATCTTCAGTTCTGAGAGCAAAGAGTAGAGGGGGTAGAAGGAGCAATTTTAGCCTACTGCTTCCTTATTATTTCCTTGGTACATTTTCCACCCTAACTGGCAGAACAACTCATGAGTAGAAGGCAGACAGATGTATATATTATACTTAACCTGTTTTCTCACTTACAGAATGACAATTATTATAAAGATTGATTCCAATTGCTCTCAGTGAGCCACACCAAGGGTTAGTTTGGTTTTGCTGATTGACCAAACTGAAAATTCTAGGTTGGTCATACACTCACAGGATAACTTTGGACAAGCCATTATCTAAATTTTCTTTAGAAGAGCTAAAACGTCTTAAAATGGGAAGGAAGGGACTCAAACAAGCTTGGAAGTCACATCCTCTTTCATGGAGGATTCTGGGCTGGTTCAGCGACCTAAAATCTGGTTTACAACCTGCTGGAGCTCAGGTATAGCAAAAGAATAACAGAAAAATGAGTCCTAGGTATAAGTGTTCCTTTCTTCACCACTGAATAACATTGCCACAAGTTCTGGAGCTGAATTTTGGAGCTGAGAACAGATTCTGGGGCTAAGCCAGAGTAAATCGTTATTCAAAATAATCCTTCTCTTGGCCTAAGTTACTCTTTTTTGAGCAAACTAGGAACAACAAAAACAACAAGAGCAACAATGCTGCTCAGGGGACTGTTATGAGATATATGGAAGAAGGCAGGCAAAGGACATTGTCCACTAAAATTGGTTATATAAATTAATTGTAATTCATAATACCAGTGACAGTGCTCTGGGAGAATAACGTAGCCCTCAATGGCAAAGGTACCAAAATGAGATTCTAAATTACCAAGTCAAATGAAATCCTGAAGGAAGATGAAGTTCTAGAAGAAAGTGAGCGGGGGTGGGGGGTGGGGGTGGGGAATGGCAGCACCTCTCACAATCACACAGTTATGCTTTCATTAAGCTTTTCAAGTATTTTGTATAGTTGGCAGAGCTACAGGAAGGTGCGAAAGGGTTAATCACTAGGGTTTGCTTAAAAATTCCAAACCACGATGAAAACATTTTAGCACCTAAGAGCAAAGATTGTGGGTGAAAAAAAAAACCCGAAGATACATGATTTATCACTCCCCTCACAAATAAAATTTATTCATTGCATCCACCAGCCATCACACAGATGGTCAGAAAATTGGCTTTGTGTAGAGATGTGGATTCAGGCATGAATATTAATATGAGACAGATGTAAACGCATATTAATATGCACTTGCTTTGCATGGACTGACATTACAATATTTTCATTAAAGAAACCGCATTTGAAATGGAAAGTGTAGGTCACCCTTTTATAAAGCATAAAATGGTACGGTACAACGTATTTACAATTTCCTGAAACAGCAACAGAAAACAAACAAAAGAAAAGTAGCTGCCATAATTTAGCGAATGCAACGCAAAAGGAAAAAAAATGGATCAAACAGAAAGCTCTTGATTTGTACTTAAATTATATTTCATGGTCTTTTCCCCCTCCCTTGAAAGAGCAGATTTCTTTATCGGAAATGAATGCGATAGTGTTCAAGTAATGCGTGTTCACACATTGCTGCATCACTCAAACATGTATATATGTATATATGTCTGAAAGCATAATTAAAATAGCACAGGGCCCTATTTTACATCTCTGGGTGTGTTTGTGTAAATGTGAGATTTCAGCAGAAGGAAAGGGGATGACATTCAGGTGTCCAAAAATCTACAGATATTTATGGCTGAATTGCACAAAAGCAGGATATTTGAAGAACAGTATGGTTGAATATTGTACCACATAAATAATGGGGTATTTAGCAATGTTAGAAGTATGGCATCTTTTTTCCAGAAGGGAATTAACATCTTGATCTTTTTCCAGCTAAGTTATGCATGTTTCCCCCATGCTCCCCTCTCTTTGTTGTATCTCCTAGGTCAACTTCTCAAATGTAGGATCTTTGGGACAGGAGCTTGTTTGTAATATGGCATCCAGATTGATGGTGGAATAGAACTACATTTTAAGAAAAAAAACTGTACCTTTTACCAACATTGTATGGTGGTTAGGGCATTGGACTGGGTCTAGATTGCCACTCTGCCATGACGCTTGGCCCATGGTCACCTAGCAATCTTTTCCAGCTTGATCTACAGGGTTGTTGTGAGGATAAAATAGAAGGGAGGGATTAAAATGTATTAAATTAGTACAATGTTTATCTAGTTACATATCCCTACAGGACTGATGGCTCCCCACTGGAGAATCTTCTGCTTCCAGCTGGCATCTTCTGCTGCTGCTCATCTGGCCTGCGGGGTGGGAAAGAGTGGGAAACAAGGGACTTACTGCCTGCTGGGCATGCTTGCTGGCAACATAATGACATTGCTGGTTATGTGCTGATGTCACTTCCCTTGTGTCCAGATGTGATGTCAGCATGTTATTGGCTAAAGTCCTGGTATTTGAGCAAAAATTCCAGAATTCTGCCAAAATTCCAGGGCAGTTCTGGTGATGTGATGACATCACTTCCAGAAGTGATGTTACTGTGGCACCACTGCTGTCATTGCCTCACTGGTGAGCATGCCTGGCAGCCGATAATTCCACCCCCCCCATGGTCTCCCACCACCCCTGCCAGTTGCCAGATGGGACCTGGCAACTGTGCATCTTCTGTCTAATGACAGAAACAATGAAATATAGTTGTTCCTTAGGTATGTGTTCTGGAACACAACGAGTGTGTGTGTGTGTGTGTGTGTGTGTGTGTGTGTGTGTGTGTGTGTGTGAAATGTGATTTAATTTAATGTATTCCATTCTTATCCTGCTTTTCAGGCATCTGAAAATAAAACACCTTACTATTTGAATTAAAATATGATAACACCACAATTAAAATCACGTTTAAAATTCCATCACTATGAACTGCCCTATGTGTAATTTCAAACTGATATGTTCATGTCTGGAGATGAAATATCAGATGGAAAGATAAAAGCTGAAGATATATGATGAACATTCTGCCCGATGATACCCACTTGCCTTTCATCATCAGCTTTGCATCTTTACAACCATAGGAGGGGACGGGGGGGGGAATTTTCTTCAGCCTCAGATGAGTTGGTGATTGTAGCCTGGTACAGAAATCCCCTCACGTGTTGACTTATAGTGGCGGGAGGGAGAACGGGCATGAACACACTGGCCCCGCCCCCCAGCTTCCACACAACTGCCCAGTTGACTGCAGAGTGCAGCTGTGTAGAGGAAGTGGCTGCATGTACACCCTCTTCCTGTGATCAGCAACACTGCTTTCACAGGGAGGGAATATATGTGCAGCCACTTCCTCCATGCAGTCACGCTTTGCAGTCAACATGGCAATTGCACAGAGGTGGCCTGTGCCCGTTTCCCCTCACCTGCGATTATTCAACACATTCATGCGGGGGGAGGGTAATAATCTGAACTGGGCTAGTATGTGGTCTGGTTCCAATCCTTGAGCCAGTAAACAGTCTGAACGTGTCTTATTACTAACCCTCTTGGCCCTGCCTGCTTTCTGTTTATAACAGAGTTGTATGTGGGTTAATATGATGGAAAAGTTTTGAATGCCAGATTCTATCTTGTTACAGACCATGCATTCTTGCAGTTATATGATCTTTTTAAATATATTTTTAGCCTCCTATTACTAGTAGTAGAATAATGGAGAATCCTGTAAGAAGTTATTAGCTTGATAAGAATAGCTTAGACAATCTAGAAATCTTCCTGTGTCTTTATGACCTCATAGTCAGTGGTGGCAAGCAGGTGGGTGGGCAGAACTAGGGTTAGGAACAGATTCACCCAAGCAATAAGCTCACTGGAATAATTTAAATCAAATTTACCCGCTTTCAAGGCAGTTTTCTGATATAGTAGAGCCTAACACAGGGAAATCTAACTCAGGAAGTCCAGGTCTCTCTCCTAAGCAGAAGAAAACCTTCTCCCTGCTGCACTGCCTGATAAATCTCCTGCCGGTTGCCAGCCTCAAGTTGGCAACCCTAGCCTAACCACATGATAATCCCCCCCCCCCCAGTTAGGGTTTCCAGGTTTCCAGTATTCACCTGGATAGTCGAGTATTCTTTTGGACTGTCTAAGGGAAATGGGATTAAAATACTGAACACCTAGCCTGGGCAAGACAAGGAGGTACCACCATAGCCTGGATCTGGTGCTCCACACCTCAGTATGGCTGGCTGGGAAAGACATGGAGGCACCACTGCTGCCTGGGCTGGTCTCACTTTGGTGCTCTGCCTCTCAGCAAGGCTGGCCTAGTGAGAGGGGGAGGCACTGCCACAGTCTGGGCCAGGCTTGCTCTGATGCTCTGCCCCTCAGCCCTGCGAAGCCACCAGGTGATGGGGGTGACGGCAGGCCTGGTGCCAGGTTTTCTGGTGCCTGAGGCCAGGGACAGCTTCAGCGCTGTTGCTGCCCCCATGTGCATGCACACCTAGACTGCGTGATGATGTCACGTGGTAGGCAGCTGGGACGGCGTGGGTGCGTCCTCTCAGCTGTCCCGCTCAGTTGCTCCATGTGCCACCCTGGCAGCCTGCTGTGCCTGACCCGCAGCTGTTGCACCCGGCCGGGAGCGCGTGCTGGCGACAGCGGCAGCGGCACCACAGGGCAGCTGAATGGCACGGCTGGGAGGCTGCAACAGCTTGGGGCCAGGTGTGGCAAGCAGCCAGGGTGGCAGGCAGGTGGCTTCCCAGCTCTCCAGTGCTGCTGCCACCAGCTCCGCAGTGCACGCCCCCACCCCCGGCGCCCCCTCCAGCACCTCAGCGTTCAAGGTGGCTGCCAGACCTGCCTCTAAGGATGCGCCGGCCCTGGGTGGCAGATCACCATTTCCGAAAAAGACATTATCATGCTGGATCCAGGAGCTCATGCACAGTGCACGTGCACAGAAGAACTTCTGAACTGGTCAGTCTGGTTTTTTTTTTTTCTACACCGTCTGGCAGCCCTATTTCCAGGACATCCCTGGCTTGGATCAGCAGATGTGTTCTGGGTTCCTGTGCCTAACTGGTGTGTGTGGGTCTGATTCAGATTGCAATGATGACATGCTTAAGCCTTTCTGACTATGCCATTTTTCCAACTTGTAATGGGAACACAGTGTATATTGATAAGGTTTACATTGGTCTCCCCAGTGGGGTAAATAACTCCCACCCTGGGTACCATTTCAGATCAGAAAAATGGCATGGATGGTTGGGGGAGGCATCTGCTTCTCACATGCTGAGGCCCACACATGCCTGCAAGTCACAGATTCACAGAACACATCTGTTGACCCAAGCTGGAGTCATTTCTGGGAAAAATTTATTTATTTATTTATTATTTATTATATTAGATTTATATATATATATATATATATATATATATATATATATATATATATATATATATATATATATATATATGGGTATAATATGTTGAGGATTGCTGTAAAGATTACTGAGAAAATATATGTAAAGAGGACTGCTTAGGAAAAATCATATAAATAGTATAGATAAATGGATTCCCCCTTTACTGTTCTGGAATTTATCTCTGTGCTCATTTCACTTGTCCTTTGTTGCAGCTTAACTATGAGAATTTCTAAAATCAGTTCCAGAATTAGAACATGCAGAGTTTGGCAAAGCTTTCAATTGTTCCATTCATTTACATCTATTTTCACCTCTGAAGCATTTAATAAAACACTAGAAACAGGCACCTGTGCTGTGATTTAGATATGATTGCATCAGCATTTTTGCGGTTGTTTAAAGTAATGGTGAAAAACCTCACAAGAATTATGTTAGTACAGCTATAATGTATAATCACAATGATGTCGTATGCTTTTTTTTGCATTGTCAATGCAACTGAAGAGTTGCGGCAATTGACACATGCACACAGAGCTCTGTATTCTATTAGGAAATGAAAACGACAACCCACAATTATGGAGAATTCCTAATCTATCAGGACTACTTCAGAAACATGACCAGTACATTCAGAACTCTAAATTTTGACTAAAACTTCAGATGAAGAGAACTTTAGAAGCATCCTTAGTAAATAATAATATTGGAACAAGGTGCCATAGCATAGTAGTTAAGTGGTTGGCTTGTGAATGAGCACTGTGCTGGTTTGACTCCCACCACTGCCATGAATGCTGCAGGTGGTCTTGGGTAAGTCACTTCTCAGCCCCAGCTTCCCAGCTTATTGTAGGGATAATAACAACAATGACTTTTTTACCGCTATGAATGGGTATTAATCCGGCCAGAAGGATGGTATTTAAGCACTCTGTTATTATATTAAGCTAGCTCAGATGTCTCCAACTCATAGCCTCTATATTGCAAATTCAGTGTCATATATCTGAAAAATTCTTCTCTAGCTTTGAAAGTATATCAAAGTTTTGGGGCTAGCACATATCATTAAGGATCCCTGGGACACATTGTTTTCTATGGCAGCACAGGACCTCAGGCACCCTGGAAATGTCAAGTCCAATGGAAGTGCTGAGCATGTCAACAAGATTGCCCGTGAAAGGAGTCCTGAGGCATAGTTTCAGAACACTTAGTGTCTCTAATTATACTGGTTCCTGGGAAAAGTGCATGTCCCCATGTTTCCAGTCCTGGAGATAATTCCATTTCAATGTTTCAGGTACCAGGGACAATGGAGGTCTCAAGAAAGTACTGTAGGTTGCTGCTACTGACACCATTAAGTAAATGCTGGGTGAAGGGAAGGGAACAGGGCTCAAGGTGTCATGGGTGAGGGATTTGGGCAGGTTCATAAGGCAGGGCGGGTGGCTCACAGAGGGAAGCTTTTAGGTCTGATATCATTGGGAGGTAGGATTGGGTGGCCCAGGGTGGCAACCAGAAGGAGATCGGGCAGGGTGGGGTCATTGGTGGGGCTGTCAGTGATAGCATGAAATCACTTTTAGGAAAACTTGGAAGTGATATCACACCTCTCCAGGAACTGCCAGAAATTCTGATAAAACCATAGATTATTTGGCAATTCCTAGAGAGGACTGACATCACTTCTGGGTTTTCCCCGAAAATGATTTCAATTGTCTCTAGGAATCACCAGAAACTCTATGGTAAAACTATAGTTTTTGGTAATTCCTAGAGAGGCATGATGTAACTTTTGAGTTTTTCTGGAAGATACATCATGCTGTCACTAATGATGATTTTTTTTAAAAAAAACCCACTTCTTTGCCCTGCTGTCATGGGAGATCTCCCACCATCAGTGTGCACATGGCAACCCTATGGGGAGCATAATGAACTCTCTGAATTTAGGAATTAGGCTCAGAAAAAAGTGAGCTATTAATATTTTCTAAATTTCTGAAAATTTGCCAAGCTAAAATACAATCAGACTAATGGGTGTTCATCACTAGAAACAAATACTAAGCATTATTATGGAAAATGCCCTCAAATTTAAAAAAGAGATTCCTCTCCTTCAGGTCAGCTTAGGTTATGGACTGTGACATCACAGCATAAATCACTTACTGATTTCCCAGGGCCTGGCCCAGTCTCCTTTGAAACATAGCATTGTTGTCAGTTGAAAAATAATTTATATTCAAGGTCATTGTTATAGGCTAGTCAAGTCAAATGCTCCTTGTCTCCCCATGTTTTTCTTAATGTATGCGAGGCTGTTGATCCCCGGAATCCTGATGCTTGTTGACTTGCATTTGAATTCTTTTATAAATTTGGTTTCCCACTATATTCATTTTGATTACTTGATCTGGTATCCAATAAGCAACAATGTTGAATTTCAACAAGCTTATTTCATAAAGTACAATAGTGCTATTGTGCTAAAGTGCTACAGTTACAATAAATAAATATCATATATACATATCGATAAATAGAATAAATAAAATGAGTCATGACGACCAAGATACAAAATATCAGCCACGTTTGCACAGTAATCAGGTTCCAGCTAAGTTTTAGCTGGTTAAATCAATAATGTAGCTGTTTTTCCCTCCTATGGCCGGTAACAATGTTCTCAAATGGCGGATGCTTCTTGGAACTGAGATAAGTAGTAAATGATGTAGTCTTAATATAATAGTCCTAATTGTGAAAATTTCTTGTTTTTCAGATGATCCCCAGCTCCTGGAGAAGCCGCAACAATCACCCTGGCCCCAACAGGCTGCTAGCGGGTGCCCATTTCGCAGAGCTTCCTCAGGGGTTCCTCTAGCTGCAGTCTACCTGATAAGGAGATACATAATGTCTGAAATAACAGCACTCAATTATCCATTGATACAAAAATAAAAATATAATGGAAGTACCTATCCCTGAAATAAAGATTACTTACAAACAGTCAAAAAACACTAGCATGGACATCATTTCTCAGTAGCTCTGATGGTTCTCTTCTGTGGCTTGTTAACCAATTAACATCCATTAAATAAGCTGCCATTCATTGCCTGTATACTGAATTAAAGGAACCAGTCCTATTGCAAACATACATGTTGCATTAATCATTTATAAAAAGCAAGACAGATCCCATTCTTGGTTCAGACCTGAAGGTTCTTTAGATCCCAAGTGGAATATCCAAAATGCTTCATGTTGTAAAAGGAAGCACTGAGCCCATACAGAGTCCTCCCTCTTACAAACTTCCAACACAGAGTATCGTAATTCTCTCTCATTCCATTGTGAAAGTGCCCTGCTAGGGGTGCATCCAATTGCTGAGTTCTAATATTAGAAAGGTGTTCTTGTACTCTCACCTCCACTGGGCAGGCAGTACTACCTATATATAACATTGGAAAGGTACATTTGATGATATGGATCATGACTGCTGTGCTACACGTGGAAAAATCACACAAGGTGTAATTATGCTAGTGATTGTGATGTGATTGAGATTGTGATGTGGTTAGAGGCTGCAAGTTTAAATTCTTCCCCTGTTGCTGTCAATGGGCAGACAGTACAATGGCTGCACCAATAGTGTCTGAACGGCTGATCACTTTTCTTGTTGTGTTCTTTGAAATCAGAATGGACTAACAGATCTCTCAAACTATACATGCGTCTGCATCCTATAATGGGTGGTGCTGCACAGCCTGGAACTTGGTCAATAAGATGTCAATTCTATCTAACGATGTTACTAACGGTATTAGCTAAAGGGGTGTAATCTGCAGCCCAATGAATCCTTTCTTCCAGATGTTTCATTTTGGTCTTAAACAAGTCTGCCCATATCTGCATGTTAACCCTCTCTCTAGCTCTTTTGACTGTTGCAAGTAGATATCCCCTCCTCAAAAAATTCTTTGCTAAGGTGGAACTTTCTATCTGATAATCTTGCTGTGAGGAAGAGTTCCTCCTGGCATGTAAAAATTGCCCGTATGGAATATTTTCTCTCAAATACGGAGGATGAAAAGATGAAAAATGGAGGTAAGAGTTTCTATCTGAAACTTTCCTGAGAGGTTTGACTCCCAAGGTGTTGTCTGTTTTTCTGTAGACTACCACATCTAAAAAATTAATGTGATGAGTATGGGTCTGCCAAGTGTATTGGATATGGCTGTTGATTGAGTTAATCCACGTTCCAAATGCTCTTGTGAGGTCTGCTCCTCAGAAAATAAAAAAGATGTCATCTATGTAACGTCGGTAAAAAATGATATAATCAAAATATGGATTATGTGTGATGCCAGTTATATCATTCCCACCCCTCCAGACTCCCCTGTGTTTGCTGGCAACCCTAAATAGTAACTGTAGTAATTTGTAATGTGGCATGTCGTGCCATTCATTACAGGCATTATCCCATAGATGTCCATGACAGGCAACTAATGATTGAAATTCATTTAAAATTTTAAATGATTGCAATTTATTTAAAGTAAAGAAGGCTTTTCTAACAGGCCTTACAGTAAGGATCCTTAGACTGCCCCCAGGAAACGAAGGAGAAAATGTATCATACTAGGCATTTTTACAGGGCAGTTTCCTTGTGATCCAAATTTGTACCCCGTACGTAACTGAGACACCACTTTGGACCTGTAAACCTGAATGATTAATGAGGAGCAAAGATTTTGCTGAGTTAATATTGATCTAATTCTTTGACAATATCAGCTATATTACTGGCTATGCTATAAGCTAGTAAGGATGTGTAAAATGAAGCTAGCGAGTCAGAAATGCACCCAGAAATTACTGTTTCATTTAATTAAAGCCGTGAACCAAATCTAGGAAACCAAATTATAATGACATCTTCCCACCAAAAAGTTCATGAGTTTTGTTTCAGTTCTTTCCTTGCAGTGGTGGTAGCTACAAGCAGGAAGGCACTGGACCCGCATGGCAGCATCTTGTTTTCCTTAATGGCATTCACCAATCAGATCCCAAGGGGAGAGAGCTCTTACATTATTAATTAACTCTGTTGGGAGGAAGGGAGAAATGTATGCAATTTACATGAGTGCATCTCCCCCCTCTTCACTACCTGGCCAATGGCATTGTCTCCTTGCCAATTGGGTCCTTGCAAGGGAAGACCCCTCCCTACCAATCAGCTTTGAAAATGTTTAGGAATGTGTACAGGTTGCAATTCTAAAGACACTTTCTTGGGAGTAGGCATTATCAAATAACATGGGACTTAGATCTAAGGAGACCTGTTTGGGGGGTGCACCTTGGCACTACCTAGACATTCGTCTGCCTCCCCTCCCTCCCTCAGGGCACTTGGATGGTCAGTTGTTGTAAGGAAAAGTGCCACTGGAGGGATGCAAATGATCTGTTCAATCAATTGAACTTGATAAAAACCACGAAAGAGTTCAATCATGAGCTGCAATTCTAAAGACACTTCCCTGGGAGTAAGAACGATTGCATAACATGGGACTTACATCTGAATAGACCTGTTTAGGATTGCCCCCCCCGCATGCATCATCTGAGGAAACATTATTTAAAAACAAATTTTCCACATCAAGCTTAAGTCAAGCTCCTGCGAGCCATTCCTCCACTTTGCCCTTTCAAAACCAATCCTGCCTGCCCAAAGCAAAAGGAAAACTTACAGAAAAAACATAGGTCTGTTCAGGTGGCTGAGGGAGGGGGGAATTCAGACAATCATTCCGCCTGCCTGCCTGCCTGCACTTTGGCAATGGAGATTGGCAGTGATTAATGCAAGGACACTCCATTTTGCAGTGCCCCTCAGTGTGGGAACAAAACTGCAAAGCACGAGGAAACATGGCACCAACAGGCAACAGCAAGATGCAAAGGTAATAATTTATTGGCACGATAGAAAAAGAAAAAAGTGAACATAAAAGAGGATAATTTTTAATGCTGCTGCTGCCCCAGTTCCTCTTTGCCAGTCAGTTTCCCACCACAGTGTGCACCTTGCCAGCATTGGCTTTCTTCAGGGTCTGGTGTGTGTATGTAGTGTAAATGAAGAAAAGCTTAGTGGATCAGTGGTTTAGCGGGAAGACTGTGTTTTGTGTGGTTTTGGTGCTGTCAAGTGCAAAACCAGCTGCCTAAAAGAACCTGGAAGCCCTCATTCCAAGGAACAGGACTGAATCTCATGACAACAACAACAAACAACAAGTGGATTAGATCTGAGCTAGCAACACCCCACTTGGAAAAAAAACAATAATGACATATAGTTCGTTTAGAAACCTTAGATTCAAAACCGAAACATTTTTTCGGTGCCCATTGCACACCTCTATAGGCTAATACTAGACTTTTTGGCTAATTTTTTCAAGCCAAACCTGTTTTTGGAGAAGGGGAGGACAACACCTGTTGAATTTCAAAGTAGTTTTTAAAGGCATTTTGTTTCCTAAAAAATTCTGAAATTATCAGTGATGCTGCTTTACTGATTCATTCTTTACTCCTTATTCAGAGAAACACATCTCTTCTTATATACTAGCAGGGTTTCCAGGCCAAGCCTGGTAATTGGAGGGAGGGTTGGGGACAGAGATGGTATCACAAGTGTAATGACATCACTGCTGGGGAAACCCCAGAAACAATTACAATAGTAATTACTAGAGCTACCGCTGTCATTTAGATTTTTCCTGGAAGTGATGACATCATGCTCACATTGCTGATGAAGTTTTTAATTTCCCCCCCTGCTCCTGCAGGGAGTGCCAGTGGACAACAGAAGCTCAGGGTGAGAGATCCTCTGCCCTGACTGGGGGAGGACAGGCCTATATACTATACTAGTGCATAGGGCTGCCAGGTGTCTGGTTTTCCCCCAGACAGTCAATTTTTTCTGTAAATGTGGTTAAAATACTGGGCATATAAATGTCCAGTATTTTTGTGCATGGGGGAGGAGGGGCAGTTGGCACCATGGGCTGATGGCAGCAGCAACAACAGCAGCAGCAGGACTTTCAATGCAGCATCTGCCTCCTCCCCCTCCTCCCTGCTTCCAATGCATGCTGAACAATTGGATTTACTAAGGTTCTATTTTAATTGTATTTTATTTTGCTATTCTAATAACTGTATTTTATGCTTGTATGATAAACTCCTAGAATCATAGAATCATAGCGTTGGAAGGGGCCATACAGACCATCTAGTCCAACCCCCTGCCCAGTGCAAGATCAGCCTAAAGCATCTCTGACAAATATTCATCCAGCCTCTTCTTGAAAACTGTTGGTGAAGGGGAGCTCACCACCTCCCTAGGCAGCTGATTCCACTTTTGAACTACTCTGACCGTGAAAAAGTTTTTCCTAATATCCAGCCGGTACCTTTATGCATGTAATTTAAGCCCATTGTTTCAGGTCCTACCCTCTGTTGCCAACTGGAACAGCTCCCTGCCCTCCTCCAAATGACAGCCTTTCAAATACTTAAAGAGAGCAATCATGTCCCCCCTCAATCTCCTCTTCTCCAAACTAAATATTCCCAAGGCCCTCAGCCTTTCCTTGTAGGGCTCAGTCTCCAGACCCCTGATCATCCTTGTCACTCTCCTCTGCACCCTCTTGATTTTGTCCACATCCTTTTTGAAGTGAGGCATCCAGAACTGCACACAATACTCCAGGTGCAGCCTGACCAAGGCAGCATAGAGAGGCGCTATGACCTCCTGCGATTTTGAGGAGGTCATAGCCCTCTTCAGAGGAGAATGACCCTTCTCGGTAAGTATCCAAAGGTTCGTTCTCCCTCTGAAGCGGAGGACATCCTGGGTGCTCCCAAAGCAGTTACTCATTACAGGGTGGGTCTTGTTCCTCATCCAGCACCACTTGTTGGAGAACTCTCCTCCCGAATTCGGCTGCATCTGCCAAATTGAATACATTCAACTTGTAGTGCTTCACAAAGGTGGACACTGAGGACCACGTGGCTGCTTTACAAACTTCCTCTACAGATGTGTTGTTGAGCAATGCTGCATTGGTCACTGCACTTCTTACTGAGTGGACAGTGATCCCACTGGGAACCTCTCTATTGCACAACTATCAAAATGTACTGCCTGACAGCTTCTTTGTTGGGCAGGACTGGAAGCCTTGAGGACTGAAATGACCCTCTAGTGGCCTTGGCTCTTTTGAAGTCCCCTTCCAGAAATGGCAGGAAGTTTCTCTTCTTTTACTGTCTTGCTGGCAAATTTCTGCGCAAGTGCCTACTTTTATTGTTCTTAACTTTGCATTGTGACGGCCTTTGGCCATATACAATTAAACTTTATACCAGTGCATGGCCTCCTCCTGTGCAACTCCTGTGAGGCTGAGGATGCTGGGAAGCGGCAGACCCACTCACCTGCCCCAGTGCTGGAGGAATGACTAGCTGGCCTGGCCTCCTCCTGTGTACTCATGAAGTAGCAGGCCTGCTTGCCTGCCTGGCCTCCTGAGCATCAGGCAGTGGCCAATGATGATGTCACTCTGGAGTGATGTTATCATGCCAGACTTGGGAACTCGCACATGAAGAACTTTAGGTTCCAGATTATTTTTTTTTATACAATCTTGCAACCCCTACTAGTGTGTTCTTGGATTAGGCTTGGCATTCATTTGGGACCTACCAGGTTAGCCTAGTGTGGCCTCGCCAGAGTAGAAATGGCTTTTGCTTGGCGCTAGGATGGAGGATGAGACTGCATGAAGAATGCTTCTTTGAAGCTTTGTAACTTTTTAACCTGTGCTATAGGGCATTAATATACTGTGACTAAAAGCAGTGGGTAATGTTAGTGTTGGCACTTCCAGCTTGGAAAATTCCTAAAGATTTGAGGGTGGTGCCTGGGAAGGGAGCTCAGTGGGAATGTGAAGTCATAGAATCCACCCTGGGAAGCTGTCATACCCATCAGAGTTATCTGCAGTTTGTTTATTACTGGTGACCAAAGGCTGTTGCAATCTTAATGTAAGAGATAACACACACTAAAAGAATTTTTTTTAAATGCAAAGACCATATTTAAAACCAAGACCAAATTTTAAAGACCAATTTTAAAAACAAAAGCAGCAAATCCCCAAACATGAAAATTTATGATAGAAGAAGAAGGAGGTACAGATTTCCATTTAACAAATCAAACTACTATGAGTTTAAACAGTTTAGTATTAGAGAAAGCTTTGGCTGATATTTTCTTGGCTGCCAAAGCATATAGATAAACATGTGAGATATATGAGGTCTGTGTTGGATAGTAAATAAATTATTTTCTCTACTTCTGAGCTAGTGTAATCAGTCAGCCCGGCCTTCGCCAGTTGTACAGCAATTTTCATATCGCTGTGTGTAATATTAAAAGTGTACAAGCCTCTGGAGTTTAAAATGGCTACCGTATAGCCACCAGAGAGCCTCTGCCGTTGCTACATCCTGCCCGGGAGAACCAGGCATGCAAGGAATGCTGCCCTGGAATGCGGAGTGATTGTGGCTTGATTGGATTTACTGCCACCCCAGCCCCGGGAGAGTCCAGCACAATAAAGGCCTCACAGAGTCATCCCCACTTAGCACATCCCTTCCCCTCCTTGACTGAGGAGCTAATCAAATGACATTCATAAGTATAGACAGTATAGACAGTATAGACAGTCGTTCCTGGAACAATGCATTCCCTCTCTAAAAATACTTACCCTAGCTCCGGTGGACTTCATCAGAAAACTGTCCTTTTTGTGCAGCACTAGAACTAGTTTTGCATTTGCTTTCACACACCCTGGCAGCTATCCATCAAGGCAATCAAGTCCTTTGTTATACCCAGGAAACAGCTGTTGAAGCCTTTGTTCCAGCAGCTAGGTGGGCTCTTCCACCTCAGGGCACATTTTACCTATAAAGATAAGCCCTGGCCTCATTCAAATCATGCAAGCTTTCTGGCTTCTCCCTTAGGGTCACTTCCCTAAGCCTCTTGCTCTCTTGGCTGAGGATGCTGGCGTTCGAAGCTACTCTCTTCCTCCATGGACTGGACCCCTTCTCCAGGATAGGTAGATATATTTACTCCCTCTCTCTATTCCCAATTTCTGGCTACATTTCCTAGGACTCTCTCTCTCTGTGTAATTATTTTCCCCAGTAATTTATGTGTATGTGCATGAAGTTCGAGTGTTCAATAAAAGTTATTGTTTGATATTAAGCACCAGATTCGCTGTTCTATTGTCGGAAGGGACCTGGTATACAAAGGTGACAGATCCCAGTTACCGCCTCTCATATAGCCTTGCTTGCTAATTCCCCCATAAATCATATTTATTGCAAGGAGACCACTTCTGGTAACACTAGGGTTTGTGGGAAATTTGTATCTTGTCTCAACAGAAAGACAACAATATAAAACATAATGGGGGAGATCCTCTGGTTCTAGAATTCCATAGATGTTTAAGTTCTAGGGATGCCGTCCTCCAGGGAGGGCATGGATTTCTTCCAGAATTGCAACTAATCTCCAGATTACAGAGAATAGTTCCTTTGGATGAAATGGCAGCTTCAGAAGGTAGACTCTATGGAGTCATCTACATGCTGAGCTCTCTTCCCTCCCCAAACTCTGCCTCCCAATGCTTTGCCTCCCACTTTCCAGGAATTTTGCAAGCTGGAGATGGTAACCCTAAGGACTAAGCCATATTGACCAGGTAACATAGCAGTTGGCATGGTGTGAAAGCAAAAAGCTGTAAAGGCTGTTTTAACTTTATAAAATTTAATACTGGACAGATAGGAAGCTCTATTATATTTTAAACAGTTTAAATCATTGAGAAAATTTAGAGATGGATATGGTTTTTTTTAATCTAGCATGGCATCATGACTAAATATTCACTCTTGGACTTTAATGGCAACCTAGCAGAAACCTCCAAAAATATCCTATCTATCGAGTTAGAACAGAGATCAGCAAAGGAATTTTCTTTTGAGTTTCTCACAGGTCCCCACTTGTTCTGTTATAACCTGTAACCTAATTGTTGTCTTTTTGAATTACACTGTTGTTTTATTAGCTGTCTGGTTAGAACATTATTCTTTCTACTCAAATAATGAATCACATGAGCCTTGATTGAGAGTATGATCTCTGTAGTCAGCAGCACCACTGCAGAGCAGTTAACTTTGGCAAAACCCCAGGCCTGTCCTTAGGGACAATAGGGGCCATGGGCTAGGTTTGAGGGAGAGCCCCTCTTGGAATCACCCCTGCAGGTGAGTTATACCAGACACCACTTTCAAATATGTAGCTCATCTATAGGTGCATTCACACTGTGGGCCCTCTGATAAACCACATGGCTTTTCATTTGTAAACATGTTTCTCCCCTCAATGGAACAATTTTATCACCTGGAAGTTAAAAAGCTTCACAGTTGATATTTACTTCTAATTTCTATGTTTTCTTGGCTGCTAATGACTTTGTCTGTTTCTGCTCTTTGTTTCTCATTCTGTTTTCATTGGCAAAAAGCTAAACAGTTCACAAACAGTCTATTTTTTCAATTATAACTTGAAAGTATGTGCGGTTGCACTTGGGTGATTATTTGGCTGTATTGTTAATGTGTTTTTTTAAAGGAAAATCAGTAGCTTGCCACAATGTTTAAACATTTTAAAAGGAAAATTGTTTCCTTCCAACATGGGATTTTTCAAAGAGAAAATAGAGAAAATAATTGATTCATATTTTATTACTGATTCTTTAAAGAAAGAGAAACTTTGCCGTTTTGCCAGCATGGAATTATTTGTTATTACGTACATGAGTGTTAGCTATCATTCAATTCATTCTCGTTCATAAAAAACAGCAGATTTGCATTCCCTTTGGTGTACAAAGCTGTATGTTTGGTTTTATTTTTCTGCTGGTATGTCCCTCCCTTCCCTCTACCTCAGCAACATATCCCTTAGTCCATCTGAGCGATCTCAGCTATGTATTTTCTGGCTGAATCTCCTGATGAGAATGGAGCAAATAATAACATGAATAACTAATGGAAGATATTGTGAAATCTGAATTACTTTTCAATTTGGGCTTAAATATTTCTTTTTTAAAAAAACGGTATTGGGAGAGGGGGTTCCCATAGACTGTCTTTGGTAAAACATGCTCAAGGTTCATTGTAAATGTCACTAAAAATAAATACATTGAAAATCCTATATCCAGATAATCCAAATTCTGTACCAAGGAAAGCAAACTCTGAATAAATCATTAAATGTGATCATCATAGCTATCTCAGTAGACCTTATGAGGGCAGAAAGTCAAGGTACACATTTTGTAAAATAAAATAAATAAAATATTTCTACAAGTTTGGCATCATTCTGCAATCTTTACTCTTTTGCAGAGTTGATTTTGGCTTTATTTGTCACAAGAGGGGTAAGGAGCTTTGCAGCGTCCCATTCCCTGGACAGCCACCTCTCTGGCTTCAGAGATTTCACCATAAATTGACTATGCACTTCAAGCATATCTTCACAGCTGTAATGACTAGAAACTGGTTTTAAATATGTAAGTTATGATTCTTAGCAATCTAAAATCCAATATCACACCCTGTGCACTTTTTCCAGTCTTTCCAAAGAATGGGAGAACATTATCCATACCCATTCTGGATATGCTGGTTTTCATTCCTATAAAAGGAGATGCGTAGCTCAGAGATACAAGTTCTGCTTTAAAGTCTCTGGCACTTGCAAGTAAAGGATCTGAGGTAGCAGGCAACAGAAAAACCTTGCAGAGCCACTGCTATTCACATTAGTCAATACTGGCAAATGAAATATAAATATAAAGCATATTCTTATCTTCAACATATGGCTAGGCAGACACAGAAAATGCAATTCTTTACATATCTGGTGTGTTACATAATACTGCTTGTTTACTTTATTTAGAAAATTTTGTCACCTCTCTGCTTGATGCAATTTAGAAACACACAACAGCATAAAATTGTTTTAACACCCCCCCCCCCCAAATTCTTAAAAGCCCAGCCAGAGCATAAAACTAGCATAAAACATTTATACTGTGAGCAGTTTAAAATGAGTCTCATAAAACAGTTCTCAAGTTAGAAACAAATAGGGTTCCCAAATCTGCCTCAGGAAATGCTGGGAGATTTGGTGGAAAGGTGGAGTTTACAGAGGATGTGATATTCCTAGAGTGTCACTATGTGGAGGCCATTTTTTCCTCACACTCCTCAGTTCCTCATGGGGTGGAAAATTGAGGCTAAGGAAGGAGGCCTAGCAACAGACTATATAGTAGTGCTGTCAAACATTTTGAATTACATTTATTCTACTCTTTGCCAACGTCCAGCTTTGACCAGCTTCAACCATTTATTACCAAAGTGTGTACATGGCAATTTTTGGAAGGTTGGCAGTGGGGTACTAGGGATTTTGAGCATTGCCTTACTAAAATTAAACACTTTTGAATGGTGGTGTCACTGAAAGTTCTGCTATAAGCTTAGAAAATATATTTATCAAGCTTAGAAAGCCCAAATAGATTCAGGGGAGAATTTTATTCTTGCCCCTCAATTCCTTAAATCAAAAGCATTATGGACATCTGTTGGTTTTTGTAATGCCATATGCATTCATCAGAGTAGGGACTCATTCTGCTTTATGTGAGGGTACAGAAAAGAGACAACTAAGAGGACCAGTGAGGGGGGAAAGATAAAGGGTATGGTCCAGCCAAAGTTGAGCATTTTAAAGTTCCTTTAATTCCAGTGGGAAAGTCTCACTAAAATCAGTTAACATTAGTGATGATACACTCCCACGCCATGGCCATTTCCCCAGGTTGCCACAAAAATGGAATCATCATAATCATAACTCATCCATTTTGGAAACGGTGACGTCAGAAACCACATGGAAAAGCTGCCAGGGTATTTTTAACAGCCCAAGTCAATTTGGAATTACAGGCATCAATATAGAATGGTAAAATTTATTTCTCTCTCTCTCTCTCTCTGGAGTTTTATTTTGGTTTTGTTTGGAAGGATGTTTTGCTTTTTGCTTTTCTTTTATCCCATTTAATCCACATCTGAAAATGTTATTCCCATTTAATGCAATTAAAAATTTCCTTAATACTGAGCTACCCTTTATTGTTTGTTTCTGTCATTGTGTTTTTTAAACAACATTCCTATGACATTGTGGTGGCTTGAGGGCAGATTGAATGCCTAAGCAAAATGATAGTAATCATAATCAGCATTTCAATGCAAGATTAAACTCAACTCTCTGACTCAAATTCAGATACAATTCCTAGTGGCTATTCCCCAGGGGTTCCAAATGCTCTGTTGTGTTAGAGGAAATATTTTTCAGGATGCTTTTTGTCAATTCCTGCTATTCCTGGATGTATTATTTGCGTGAAGTCTTTTTGCATCAAGTCATTCATGGAGAGACTACAAGGGTGTGAATGCTGACTGAATGATGAACATCAAACATGAAGGATAATTAAGACAGACAGGTGCTTACTGTCTGTGACTATCTGGAGCAATTTTTTTTCTCATTCTTTCCCACCAAGGATGATTGGCAAAAGAACCCCATTCCTTATTTAAACATTGTTAGTGCATGGGGAGTTCTTTGGGTAACCCTGGAGTTATTCAGGAAGCAATTGTAGAGCAGTTGCTTTTTTATTAGCTGGTAGGAACTGGAATTTGTGTCAACATCCTATTCCCCTGAATTCTTATATGACTGAAGCTGACATATTTTCCATACCCATAAATAATTCAGAAGCAGCTCTTGTGTGCAGGTGAGCATTTTACTGTGAGAAATTAATGGCAAATAGCTTTTTAAAAAAATTGATCAAAGGCTAAGTTATACAAAACAGAATGCCCAGATCATAAATTTTGCACTGCTCTCTCTGTGTATGAAGGTGAATATATCTCATAAACAAAGAAAAAGAAGTTCAAAATAAATGCAATAAAATCTGGTGAAATGCTATACTTTTGTATGCACATATATTTCATGTATCTAATTCTGATTTTGACTTCGGAGTACAGATTTTTAAAAAAGCACAATGGGGCCATGTACAGAAAGGGCAGTTGAAGCCCCAGGTTTACAGAAAAATCCCCAAGGTTTTTTTTTAAAAAGACCAGTTAACCTCCTAAGTGGGGGCATCTGCATACATTGCAACTTCCAAAAAGTGCTTACCTCAATTGTATGAGATTTTAGATATGGAGTTGCCTAGCAACCCCATACATACAGGCTTAAAAAAAAAAGAACAAAGAGTGTCCAAGGGGAGGATGAGAAAGCAACAGAGATGGGAAGGTTGGGGGTGGGAACAAGAAAGCAGCGGCAGCGCTGTGAGGGGAGATGAACAAGAAGGGGAGGGGGCCAGTGGCAGGAATGGGATTCTCCTCCCGTGCAAGTCACCCTCTTATATGTATGTGCATTTGTGCATGTGCACATGTACGCATACGCGCACACTGTGTTAACAGATATTATAGGAACCATTAATAGCTGAATTGGTCTTTATGATCAGTTCAACAATCAAATATATATGTTTTAAATGCATTGTGAGTCATATTGTCTTACCTTGGTGTGGCTTGGTCATTGACAAGGAGGACTCTGATGGGAACTGAACTGTTCCAAGAAGGTGGCATACATACAAGTGTGGCCTACCTGTCAGGTCAGGGTTCAAACACAAACATACACTCTCTCTCTGTCTCTCTCATTGGCAGGGCCTTTAGTTGAGGGATTACAATCAGGCTTTTTTCAATTTACATTGTCCACCCATGTGGTTCATTCTGTGTTCCCCCACACACTTCTAAACCTGCCAATCTGTAAATAAACAAGCATGCCATAAGCCTCAAATGTCCTTCATCCAAAGTAAACAAAGTAAACAATGGGATTGTGGCACATTATTTTTTAAAGGAGTTGTTAGTGCTGATATTTGAAGTCAAATTATTTTCATCATCTGATTAAGGCAATGTCTCTGATGTAGGCTTATCAGCCTCCAGGTGATAGCAGGAGATCTCCTGGAATTACAACTGATCTCCAGGCAACAGAGATCAGTTCCCCTGGAGAACTGAAAGAAGTATCATTATGGGGGATGGTTTGGAAGTAGCAGTATAAATATGGCACGAAGGCGATTAGATTTATGCTTAGATTCGTGTTTTGTTTAGAATAGAAGCTCCTGAAGAAGCAGGCGCGAAATCTGCTCGCAGCCGACCTCAGATTGAGAGCATTCCATCGGAGTACGTCTCAGTATCACAACCTTACCTCAAGGGAGAGATCTATTTTGGCATCACATACTCCATGGGAATTACACCTTTCCATCATGAGAAGAAATTGTGAATATTTATTGTAAAGGGATGTAAAGGAAGAACAAGAGAAGCATTTGGACTTTAAAGAGTTTGGTGAGAATCGTCGTCCTCCAGGCTATTTGTAAATAGTGTTGAAGGGAATTGTTCTAAGAGATGAATTTTGTATGAATATGCTGAAATAGTTTTTGAGCACTTTGCACTTTGAATATTTTGTAAAATATTTGGAATTGTTCGTTAATATATGAAATTAATGTTTGGTATCCTGTGGGTGGTGTCCCTTATTTATTGACAACTTATTCCAGGTACGGCCACTTTTTTTTGCACTTTCCCCTGGAGAAAATGGCTGCTTTGAAGAGTGAACTCTATGGAATTATACCCCACTGAGGCCCCTCCCCTCCTTAAACCCAGGCTCTTCAGGCTCTGCCCCCAAAATCTCCAGGAATTTCCCAACCTGGACCTGGCAACCCTACTCTGATGTAAAGCTTCATTTACGTTCCATTGAGGGTGGAAAAAACCCTCCAGCGTGGGGGGGGGGGCTGCAGACAGGTCTCAGAGAGTGGGAGCTCCGTGGCTGTATCTGAATCTTCCTTACACTTTTTGATCAGTCTGAATGTAGTTCACAATAAACTATGGGTTGTAATCATAAGCTAGCACATGGATGTACTTTTCTTGTCCTCTATGGAAAAGGAATCTTCCACCTATGCATGGGCAAGTTTATCATAGAAGAGAATGGGCAGTCTAGTCTTCGTACGTGTACAAATGGATATGCTCACAGCAGTGACTGAATCAAATGAATCATTATGCTTTGTATTAAATAGTCAGAAAGTTTCACGAATGAGATTTTTTAATGCAATTAAACTTTTTTTTTTGTATTCATAGGTGTGATTGTGGAGATGGACTGTATTTTCATACATATTTTTCTACCTATATGTATACACCAATTGAAGGTGTGTACACTGAATGCATATTTGAGACAAAGAGTGTGTTGAAAATTAGAACCTCCCTCTGTGCAAGGAAGGTCAGAATTATCAGTTTATTCTATAATGCAGTATCACTCTACAATATAAACTCATTATATAAAAACCAATGAATTTTTCAGATCAGTTTATCACTTCAGGAGCTCAGCAGTTCACAGGGTCCATACACGTAAATGTGTACTAGTTGTACCTGTGCAGACCAGATCTAACCTTCAACTGAAAATGTCTAGGTTACATGGCAAGACTTTTTATTTTTTATTTTACTTCATTTATATTCTGTCTTTCTCCTCAATGGAGACCCAAAGTGGCTTACATTATTCTCCTCCATTTATCCTCATAACAGCCCTGTGAGGTAGTCTGAGAGTGTGTGACTGACTGCTTCAATGGCAGAACAAGGAATCACACCTGAGTAGCCCAGATTCTAGTCAATCACTCTAGCCATTACACTATAGCGGCTTGCCACCACAATGCTGCTCTGCCCCTATGAATGTTCAACGTACATACATTAAACATGGATCTGTATTTTATATTTTTAAAAATATGTTGTGAGTCTTAATTTTTAAGAGAAAAGCTGGGATACATACTATTATGTAAAATCTAGCGACTTCCCCATCTTCTTCAGTTTTCTCCTTTTCCATCAGTGCCCCCTGAAACTGCCTGGGAGATGGGAGAAAGGGAGAGAGAAAGAGAAAGAAGCATGCACAAGCAACAGAAGATGAGTTCCTGACCTCTTTTCCTCCCCATGCCCTGTTTCAAGAAGAACACAGCAATGGACAGAGGGCCAAGCTACAAGTGACGAATGACACTTGAACGGCAAGTGTATTTCTCCCTGTTCACTTGCCCTCCACTCAATCTACTTGCCGTTCAAGTGTCATTCGTCACTTGTAGCTTGGCCCACAGATCCAGTGGTTAAGTTGCCAAGCTGAGGGCCAATTCACAAGCTTCAAAGTCCACATGTTCCCAACATAGACATGTTCTGGGAGTCCCCAGCTGGAGACTTTATTCCAGGGCATGCAGGTGCCCCATTTGGACTATGGTGAAACAGCCTAGGGGAGCTGCTGAGGTAAACTTATGAGTGTTGGGCAATCTTATATGTGATGATTACTGATAGAGACTCCCTGGAAGCATTTTAGGTCAGGAAAATGGTACATGTGTGTGCATGTGTGTGTGTCTATGAGGCTGAAGCTTTTCCTTCAGATCAGGACTCAGTTGCCTGAGAACTAAATTCCCAGAATGAAACTCTAGGCACACTTATTATCCAAAGTCCTTGTGGTAGCCATGAGTACTTTGTAATGAGAATTGTCCCAGTGTGAGATCAGGTTCTCAGTCAGCCATTAAGCTCATTAGGTGACCTTGGACTAGTCAGTCTTTCCCAGACTATTTATTTATTTTATTTATGTCATTTATAGTCCATCTTCCTCACTGAGACTCAAGGCGGATTTCATGCTGTGAGATTAGTACAGTCAATATCAAGGACATTTCAATTAAAAATGGCATATAGTATATAAATGCAAATTTACAAAGATATAGCATCAGCAAAAATCCAATACAGAGTCGAAGAAATACTGGAACAGAGCATAAGTAATTCTAAGACCAACATAAAATTACCCAGTAGGATCACATTTAAAGCAATAGATAATACATAGTAGAGCACATAATTGAATCAATAGATAGTACATAGTGGTGAAGTCTATGTTTCCTCTCTATCGAAACATCCCTTTGTGACCAACTCCTATTCAATTTTGCATTGTTTGTGGAAAACCAGGAGAGGGGGGGCTCTTCTGACCTCCTCAGGCAGGCCGTTCCATAGGGCAGGGGCCACCACAGAGAAAGCCCATGTATGGGCAGGTGTTGATTTCACTCATGTGTAGGGTGGCACTTGCAAGAGACCCTGTTTAGATGAGCGAAGCCACCATGGAGGAACATAGGGAGAGAGAGGTGGTCCTGTAGGTATGCTGGACTAACCCTATCCCAGGGTTATCACAGGGTTATTGTGAAGATAAAAGGGTGAGGGAGGGAAACCATGCATGCTGCCTTGAGCTATTTGAATGACGTGAAAGCCAGATAGAGTTTTATCTTTGATTAAATTATGAATATTGAGTGAAAGTAGCTCAAGGTGAAATAACAAGAATCAGCTAAAGTAAAACAAAAGGAAGCTAGAGCTGAGCAGATCAAAAGCAAGCCTAATCTTGCTCTATAATAAACAGATGTTGGACTTGGAAATAAAAACACAATGCACTTTTGCAGTGTGGGATAAATAAAGATTTTATGTTATGATGAAGAGTAGGAACTGCCCCCCCCACACACCATTTTAAAGGAGGTCCCTTGAAATATTCTTGACATTGCAGAATTTGAAGAGAGGACACATTGGTCACAGGTGGGCTGAGTTTTCCCTTGGAATTTAGCATTCGCATCTGTATGTTTCTCCTGTTTTTTCCATGGTCTGTGCACCACCTCATTTCCAAGATTAATACATGCTCTTGATGGTAAGGGTTTGTGCTCTTCCATAATTAAGCTACCCTCATAAAACAGCTACGATTGGTAACTTGAAGGAACCCAAGTGAATGAAACACTTCTCAGAATCTGCATGACAATATTGAAAATTAAACCCAGTTAATAGAAAAAAATGCTAAATCAATTGCCATAAAATTTAATGGGTTTATAGCAGTCTTAACTCAGTAGGACTGAATTATCATGTTAATTTAATTTCCATTTCTAAATGAACCAGAAGGCACAATAAAGGTCAATTAACCAACTACCTTCTCTGTCTTCTTTTTTTCCTTTTACTGCCAGTTTTAAATCACAGGAAGCCCCAAAGCATTCAGACTCTTTTAAGAAACTCATTAGTTTGCTCTTAGAGAGTCAACAAAAACTAGCTCCAAACCATGTGCTGAGAATCCATTCTAACGATTGCATCACAAACGCCATAGCTAGATAAGACAGAGGACACCTCTGCAAAATATTTATTTAAGGGATCCAATGTGTCGTCTCAACAAAGTCCTCATGTGCATTGTTGACAGGAGTGATTCTTGTGGGACCAGGCTAGGCTCGGCTGACCAATCTTCTTGAGTGCTAGCTTTCCACTGTCAAAATTATTAGATTAAAATGTATGTGGGTAGCTAGGCGAGGACCAAGATGGAAAACAGCTGTCCAAGGAGGAAGGGGCAATACTATTCCTAGGACCTTTCCCACACTTTTTTAGCAGCTAAGTGAACAAAGACATGCTAGGTCATATTTATCACCATGGATGGCTATCTTTGATGTTTGGGTAGGGTTGCCAACCTCAAGCTGGAGCCTGGAGTTTTCCTGGAATTACAACTGATCTCCAGTATACAGAGATCAGTTTCACTGGAGGAAATTGCAGCCTCAAAGGACAGACTCTGTCTGCTGAGCTTCCACCCCTCCCCAAACTCTACTATTTCCAGGCTTGGGCCTCAAATCTTCAGCAATTTTCTAAGTCAGAGTTGGCATCTGTGGGGGGTATATAGCAAGCTTGAAACAGCTTGCAAGGATCTGCAAGCTGTTTCAAGAGGTCTTTAAGCATTCTTGAGGGCACCCCATCAGGCCTAGGACTCAGCCTTCCATCCTTCTGAGGTTGATAAAATGAGCACCCAGTTTCCTGTGGGTAAAGTGTAGATGACTGGGGAAGGCCATGGCAAACCACCCCGTAACAAAAAGTCTGCCAAGAAAATGTCGTGATGCAATGTCCCCCCATGGGTCAGTAATGACTCGGTGCTTACTCAGGGGACTTCCTTTACCCTTAATAAATTCTATAGCAGGCTGCATATTTCTGCATGAGGGTGAGCAAGAGGGTAATCTAGTGATCTAATTTCACATTTCTTATGCAACACTAACATGAGGCGTAAACAGTCTTTCTGGCAGATGCCTGCTGCATGTGGAGGAGGGTCATCTTTGGATCCAAGCAATGGCTGGCTTAAGTCATGTCGCAGTAATACAGTATTTGAACCAATAGTCATCATTTACAGTGTCTACAATATATCAGTTTGTAAGGGTTTTAGTTCTTGTACGCTAAGGGTCAAATGGTCTCTTACTGCCCTGAAATAAGACAGAATGGTTCCTTTGCCAGCCAGACCAATGCTTCAACTTACTCAGTATCCTTTGCAACAGGAAGGAACAAAGAGAACTAGAAATCCATTGTCAAATAAATTCTCAATGAAAACATAAACAGGCATATTTGGTATTTTAAAATTCCATGCCTGTCAGTTTCTGCCAGGTAGATCCCTCAGCCCCTCTCCAGTGAACACACATTGATTCCAGTAGAAAAGCTTTTATTAGGATCTTTGCAGTTCAAGTCTGAACTCCATCACAGAGCTTGGTAGAAGTGACAAGGCAAAACAAGAAGTCTATGTTATACTTGATTTTCCGGTGCTCCTGCAACTGTTAAGGTTTTGGTGCGCGAGTCTACACGGATTCTGTGAGAACCCTTTATAGTTATGGCTAACTAGTGAGTACACAGTAATAGGTTCCCAGCATCTTGGCAAAGTGGCAAATGCTGGCATTTGGAGACTCCAAGTTCGTCTCTAGCTAGGAGATGCGTAGTTCTGTGAGATAATAAGAGAGGCCCAGCCTGGGTCTGGAAAAGTAACAATTATAATATGGAAGGAACATGGCTTAAGAGAGTACATCAGGTTAGCATTAAAGCATTGTAAATTCAATATACTGTGGCATCAGTGACATAGCAACCAAACAATCATGGCATGACTGTATACAGACATTACAGTGCCCTTGGTTCTTAGAGTTCCCAGGCCCTCTTTCCTGGGGTAATCAGTATTTATTTATTAATTAAAATATTTATATCCTACTTTCCCCTCTGTACTAAGGAAACAAAGTGGTCCTTTCCCTGAGTATATCCTCATAGCAAATGTGTATTACCCAGGGCTGGATCTTGGGTTCCCGGTGCCCAGGACAACCCAAGTCCATCCGCCCCCGCACGCACAGGGCAGCGTGCTGCCAGCAGAGCGGTGGCAGCGTGGCGACTGAGAGGCCGCCCGCGCCACTCGCCTGTCCTGCTGAGGGGGCAGATGGCTTGCCACGCACTCCCTGTCCTGTGGGGCAGGTGAATGGCGCAGGCGGCCTCCCAGCCCTCCGTGCTACTTGCTTGCCCAGCAGGACAAGGAGCACACGGCAAGCTGGCTGCCCCCTCAGCCGGGCAGGTGAATGGCACGGAGAGTTGGGAGGCCACCCACGCCATTCGCCTGCCCCGAAGGACAGGGAGCATGCGGTAAGCTGCCCACCCCCTCAGTGGGACAGGTGAGTGGTGTGGGCGGCCTCCCAGCTCTCTGTGCCATTCACCTGACCGGCTGAGGGGGCGGCCAGCTTGCCGCACACTCCCTGTCCTGCTGGGCAGGTGAATGGCGTGGGCGGCTGCTCAGCTGCCCGCGCTGCTGCCGGCACACTCCTGGCGGCTGGCAGCTGTGCCCGGCACTCCCTATTTGGTGGCATTGGGGGCAGACTACCCCCTGCCCCCCTCGATCTGGCCCTGGTATTACCCTAATAGTTGCTTGATTTTTAATTGGTTTTCCCAAAGAATCCTAGGAACTGTATTATGGCAGTCATGCTGGGAATTCCATTAGAGATTTCTGGCTTCTTCACAGAACTACAGTTCACAATCCCCAGCAAAAAGGGAATTATTGGCTTGTGGCATAGATATGCCTGCCTGCCTGCCTGCCTGGTTCCAAACAACTGTTTTCCTTAAATGGCAAAGTTACTACACAGTTTCATGCCTGTTGCTGAACTAATGAATATGATTGTCATGATACCTAATGCAGATAAGCTTTAAATGTGAGGTCCTTCCTATCCACTGAGCTTCTTAAAATGAAATTAATTAGTGGAGGTTGAAGTATAAAAGTTCTCCTTATTATGGTGTGGATAGTTGGCTTGGGTGGCTAAAATTCGAGGAGAAAACCTGGTATGTCTATTGAAGGGCCATATTGGTGAAATCAGAGTCCTACGCATATGGACTCTTGCACATATAGGCTTAGCTGCCCTACAGAAGGGTGCGTGCTTCTCTGTTGCACATTCCTTTATGCACAAAGTCACCCAAAAGAATGCAGTGATAATTCTGGATCCTTTTGCAAAATGCCATTAGTGGTATGGGACTGACTTCTCCATGGTGAGATTCCATACAGCTGTGGGATGCAGAACAACATGGGAAGAGCAAACATGCATTGCACACATGCAAAGCTGCCATTCATTCATAGGGCCACCGTAAGTCAGAAGTGACTTAATGGAACATAACACACACAAAGCTGCATTATACCAGATAAGCCCATTGTTCCACCTGCTCTGGCCACAAGTGGTTCTCCAGGATCCCTTGCAGAGTGAAGTCTTTCCCAATAACTCCTACCAGAGATCCTTTACCGGGTGATGCAGGAGACAAAAGAGTAGCATTGGAATCTGCCTTGTCTCCTATGCCAATAACAGTAAATAGGGTATATATAATAGACTTAGGTGTAAGATGCTGTCTGCACAATTACAGGAAGTTGCAGGATGAACACTGCAATCCTAAAAAGAGTTACTTGAGTCTAAGCCCATGGAAATAAATGGGTTTAGACATGAGTAACACTTCTTGATTTCAAGTGGCTTGGGCTAGAGTAGCCCTTCTTAGGATTGCACTGTAAAGTCTATATATCTTCTCCACATTCTTCACAAATAACTGAATCAAAATTTCCCAGGTTTACAAAACAAATTGTGTAGAGCACTATTCGGCAAAACCTACCTTTTCTTGTTTACTTCTTGAAAGAAGCTTCTGGTTTTAGTATGTTTTTGAGATGAGTGTCATGTAATGCGTGTGTGGATATGTTTGTTTTCATTTACGTCTGTCAGGGAAGCTGGAGAAAGATGTTCCTCATTACCCAATAGGGAACATCTGTCCATTTTTCATAGTACAGCTTTCTTCAGGCACAGTATTTAATATTGCATTTACACATCACCCCCCCAAAAGGTTTACATGGAAGAAACTAAACTGTTACAACTGTTGCCTGAAACTGTAAACAAAAATGTGTACCTAATGAAAGAATATGGCAGAAGAATGATCCTTGGCTTGCAAGCCGGACATGTGCCTGGTATAATGATCATTTCCCCCTCAAGGCAACATTGCAAGGAAATTAAAATGGGTAGGAGCATTTACTTTATTGTAGGGATCTATCTATCAAGCTCATTTTTATCAGACACTTCTGCCAGGGTTCCAAGTCCAATGACTAGAGGTTCCAAATCCAAATCTGGACTTCTGAGGTGTATGAGGTAGACTGCTCAGTTTGTTTACTCAGAGGAGTGGTGTGTGTGGGGTGGTGGGTTGGACTTCCTCTTAATAAATAAAAAAAGTTTCTAGATCTGTTGTAAGGACAGCAGCCATCGCCTTCTCTATTTCAAGCTAAAAACTCAGGGGGAATTCACATGACCATTTTTCAACATGGTAAAGTAGGGTTGTTAACTCCAGGTTTGGGAAATTCCTGGAGATTTGAGAGCAGTGCTTGGAGAAGGAGCTCAGAGGATATATAATGCCCAAAAGTGCCTTATGAGGCTGCCATTTCCTCCAGGAGAACTGATCTCTGTAGTCTGGAGAAGAATTATAATTGTGGAAAGGCTTCCCATTTTCCCACTGAGGATGAGAAATCTCCCGTCCCCAGTTCTTGTTGCCCAGTGGGCACTCTGGTGGCTGGTGGGAGGAAGGAAAAGTCACAGTCAGGTGATGGTGTTATGTTCCAGGTGTTATGTTCCAGGAAAAAACTGGAAGTGATGTCATGCCTCTCTTAGAATTGCTGGAAAGAGGTGTGACATCACTTCCAAGTTTTCCCTGGGAGTGATGTGATGCTGTTGCCTGATGGTCTCCCATTCTGGGGGAGAACTCCAGGGCCCACCTTGAGGTTGGTGATCTGGTGATGTCATGACAAATTTACGAGGCACGAGGAAGTGGCCTTAGACCCCTCATGTCAAGATGGTGCTGTTTCCTTTGTACCAGGGCTTGGGCCTCCTTCCCATTGTTGTCTTATTTGTAGCAAATTAAATGATACCTACATAAGAACTCATGATGTGGAATGCTATGGTATAGGCTGATCTTATGATATCTCAGAAGTTAAGCAGGGTCAGATCTTGGATGAGAAACCACCAAAGAGGACTCTGCAGAGGGAGGCAAAGGCAAACTGCCTCCGCTTCTCACTTGTCTTAAAAAGCCCGCTGGGGTCACCATAAGTTGTGACTTGATGGCACATACATACACAGGAACTATGCCAAAAATGCTGTACAACACCTTGAAAACCACTGACATTAAATAGACAAAAACCTGTAGCAGGAGCTCCCTTCAAATTCTGTTCAAGCTTATGAGAACTACAATCCTGACACACAGTAGAACATTCATAATACTAGCTTGCCTAGCCAAGGTCTTCCATATAACTCACCTGGGAGTGATTTTATGTGTAAATAGCGTATGCTATTCTTGGCTATGTTGTTTGTCAGGAAAGGATATATTTTTTCATACAATTCAAACAAAACACTGATGGCAGTCAACGTTGACTGAGTGTCCATTTTATCCCTATGCTGTTTAAAAACCAGTGTCAGAAGGCACTGAGGGGTAAGAAACTTCAGTACTGACTGAAAAACAGATGGGATATAATATTATAATATACTTTTGTGCAGGGCGGCGAAGCAGTTCACTGCTCTCCCCCTGCTCACCTCTCATCCCCAGCACAGACATATAGAAAAGGGACACAGATGATATCTTTGGGTCTAATGGCCCTTTTGCTGTTTTTATTCCTCAGCTGGGGGTTGCCTGTTCACATTTTTACAGTTGCTTGTCCTTTTCAACTCATAGCAGCACGGCTTTTCTTTGACAAGCGAGAGAAAGCGAGTTGTCTTCATCTGGAAAGTTTTTGATCCAGAAGATGGTTGCTAATGGTTTGGGTTCATTGCTTCTCTTTGTCACAGGGACACGTTAGCCACCTTGTCAGGAAAAGAACACATATGCCTCCTTTTCAGACTTTAAAGAGTACTTTCTTACCTGTATAAGCCTCAAAGGTTTGATTCAGTATATAGAGAAATTATTGCCAGCTTATGTGCTTCAGAAGTCTCTATGTTACCAAATCTGGAATTCCTTTCTTCCAAAGTCTCTTGCTGGGATCAGATGCATGTTTTCATTGACTAGTAAGACTATTAAATATTTTCACTTCTTTTACTATGGTGAAAAGTCTTTGGCTCTGATATAGTGCACCACACTTGCTCTGGCATGCACATGAAGCTCTTGAATAAAGGGGCCTTCCCCCTTCACTTCAATGGATAAAGCAGTTCCATGTGTTCATCTTTTGTGTGCCAAGAGTCATCATGATTGAGCAATGCCTTTGCAGACAAGAGAGCTACATGCTTCTGCACCACAATGGAATGGCTGGACTGAGTCATTTTAGATTCTCCCTGTCCCCCATAACAGTAAAACACAAAGTTCAAAATGTATAGAATGACCTTCAACCTCAACCATAACTAAAATCTGCTCTCTGCTGGTTATAATAGAGGCAACTCAACATGCCTGGTCACTGGGGGATGCCATTTCCCCCTTCACATTACAAGCCGACTGTATTTGTATAACCCCCCCCCCTTTTATTCATCTGACTAGAAACTTTTATCTAACTCCTCTTTCTGTACATTTGTTCTCTCTCTCCTAGTGGTCTTTCAAAAAACAAGATGCTTTTGCAGAGGTCTCCTATGCAAGCATGCCAGAGGCACACTCATACTCCCACTTCACATGCAATTGGATTAGCTGGTTGCTTGTAGTTTGGAATAGTGTTGTTTGGATTAGGTTTCTATTTCTCTTCTGCTACTTCAAAAATGCAAGTGAATGTGAATCAGCTTCAATAAAAAGTTTTATCTGTTGCAATATATTGGTCTGAAGAGTGTTTCCATGCTTTCCTGACTGTATAATGTTGCTACATTAACAAACAAATATTCCCAATACTACTAACCACACAAACAATAGTTTTGCGGAGTGGATCTAATTATAAAATGATTAAAATCTGCAGTTCTAGCTAGGACACAAGTGATGAAACTTGCTTGATGCCATGGGTTCAAGAGTTGTGTCTTCTAGCAGCTTTGGAATCTGCTTACATATGAGGTCACTATGGATGTATGGACATGTGTGTGGTAGAGAAATGGCAAGATTTTCATTCTCAGCAAGGGATACTCTAGTTCTCAGAGCCATTCTCAGTCATTTATATGGCCAATTCATAATTTAGCTAACAAAATTTGACTTTCAGATTAGTGACATTCAGGTTGTAGGAGAAATATTTTGCCATTGTACATTTCCTGGAGATGTCAGAGTTTTCCTGCTGATTTATTAAAGCCTCTCTGTCATACAATGTGGAGAAAATTAAAAAAAATAGGACTGAATTCTGCATATCTGTTCTTCTAATGGTTATACTTAGTAGAAAAGATCTGTGGGATCCAACCCATTGTGTTAACTCCTGTGGGGGAATATCCTGAATAGGAGTGAATATATTTTTCTCCTTGACTGTTCTGGAAACTATGAAATTTCCTGAACCTATCTAAAGCATAGAGGTAGTACGTAAACACTTAGTTTCTTTAAATGGAACTAAGTCCTCAAGGCCAGATGAATTGTACCCAAGGGTACTAAAAGAACTCACAGATGTAATTTCTGGGCCTCTTTCCATTATTTTTGAGAGTTCTTGGAGATCAGGCGAGGTACCAGAAGATTGGAGGAGGGCAAATGTTGTCCCCATCTTCAAGAAGGGAAAAAAGGAGGATCCACATAACTAACAACCCATCAGCTTGACATCTATATCTGGAAAAGTCTTAGAACAAATCATCAAACAGTCAGTCCTTGAGTATTTAGAAAGGAACCAGCACGAGTTTCCTCAAGAACAAGTAATGTCAGACTAAACTTCTCTCTTTTTTGAGAAAATTACTACCTTGCTGGATCAGGGGAATGCCGTAGACATAGTTTATCTTGATTTCAGTAAGGCTTTTGATAAGGTTCCACATAATATCCTTGTCGACAAGTTGGTGATCCTATTACTATTAGGTGGATCTGTAACTGGTTAACAGATTGCACCGAAAGAGTGCTAGTTAATGGTTCCTCATCCTCATGGAGAAGAATGACAAGTGGAGATCCTCAGGGGTCAGTCCTGGAACCTGTTCTTGTCAACATTTTTATAAATGATTTGGATGAAGGAATAGATGGAATGCTTATTAAATTTTCAGATGATACTAAATTGGGAGGGGTAGCAAATATGGTCAAAGACAGAGTAAGGATACAGGATGATCCTGACAGGCTGGAAAACTGGGTTCTAAACAAAGAAAATGAATTTCAACAGAGATAAATGCAAAGTTCTGCATTTAGGAAGGAAAAATCAAATGAATAATTATAGGATGGGGGAGACTTGTCTTGGCAGTAGTATGTGCGAAAAGAATCTAGGGATCTTAGTAGACCATACACTGAACATGACATGAGTCAGCAGTGTGATACGCTAGCTAAAAAGGCAAATGCAGTTTTGGGCTGTATCAACAGAAGCATAGTGTCCAGATCACGAGAAGTGATGGTATTGCTCTACCCTGCTCTGGTTAGACCTCACCTAGAAAATTGTGTTCAGTTTTGGGCACCACAATTTAAGAAGGATATAGACAAGCTGGAACGTGTCCAGAGGAGGGCAATGAAGATGGTGAGGGGTCTGGAGACCCAGTCCTATGAAGAAAGATTGAAGGAACTCGGAATGTTTAGCCTGTAGAGGAGACGACTGAGAGGTGATATGATAATCTTCAAGTACTTGAAGAGCTGACATATAAAGGATGGCGTAGAGTTGTTTTCCACTGCCCCAGAAGGTTGGACCAGAACCAATGGATTAAAATTAAATCAAAAGAGCTTTCAGCTAAACATTAGGAAGAACTTCCTGACAGTTAGAGCAGTCCCTCGGTGGAACAGGCTTCCTTGGGAGGTGGTGGGCTCTCCTTCTTTGGAGGTTTTTAAGCAGAGGCTAGATGGCCATCTGACTGCAATGCTGATTCTGTGAACTTGGACAGATCATGAGGGAAAGGACAGAATGGGTTACATCAGTTCTTAGTTCTCGTGGCCTTCTTACATGCCCAGGTAATGTTGATCACCACCTTGGGGGTCAGGTAGCAATTTTCTCAGGCCAGTTTGGCTAGGGATCCTGGAGGTGTTTCGCCATCTTCTGGGGGGGGGTCACTGGGGCAGTCGGGGGGGTATTTGTGAATTTCCTGCATTGTGTAGGGGGTTGGATGAGATGACCCTAGAGGTCCCGTCCAACTCTATGATTCTATGATTCTAAAGGGATTAGCTAGCTAAGTATTTTTTATGTTTCAGGTAATACCAAAAATACCATGCTGGAGGCAGGAAGATATGTTGTGATCTGTCATAGGGAGAGGAGATGGTTAAAGTATACGTGCCAAGTCTTTGTTAGGCCAAGATGTTTACAGTTTGTAACTCTTCAGTGAACTGTTTGGACTCTCGTTCTAGTTAGCTAACCCTCCAGCTGGGTATTCTCTATCCTATTCCTACTTTTTCTGGAACTGTGGAGAAGATCAACAACTGTGTGTGAGCTGCCATGGAAGTTCTCCAATGAAACTAGGCAGTTGGTCAGCATAGAAACAGTTGAGCATTTATTTTTAATTCCCCTGGTCCCTCAAATCCCTAATAAAGCCACCCTTTAAGAGATAATCTCGTTCTGTGTGCATGCATCTTCACTCCACTGATATTAGACTGCTTTAGGGCCTGCTATCCAGTTTAAACTGCATATAGATTTATATGGAAACAGGTTCAGGGCTTTGTACTCTAGTGGAAAAAAACTACTCCCTTGCCAGTACCGTTATTTGTACCCAACCATTACTCTTCAGTCACTGTTTTAGGCAGGCTGGGCCTACAATGTGATTTGGGTTTTATTTTCAATGCACTTTCCTGAGAGAGCCAGTTTGGTGTAGTGGTTAAGAGCGCAGGACTCTAATCTGGAGAGCAGGGTTTGATTCCGCACTCCTCCACTTGAAGCCAGCTGGGTGACCTTGGGTTAGTCATGGCTCTCTGGAGCTCTCTCAGCCCCACCCACCTCACAGAGTGTTTTGTTTTGGGGATAATAATGACATACTTTGTAAACTGCTCTGAGTGGGCATTAAGTTGTCCTGAAGGGTGGTATATAAATCAAATGTTGTTGTTGTTGTTATTATTATTATTGTTTTTATTTGAAGTTTGTTTGGAGCTTGAAAAGAGGGAGAGAGTAAGTTTTAAATTGTTTTATAAATCTTATCTTAAAAACTGTGGGGAGGGAAAGCATGCACGGTTCTGCTTTAAGAAGAAGAGAGAGTACTTTTGAAGTTGGTATAAGACGTGTATCATGTCCCCTCACCCTTAAACCACAGAAATGGCACCAGAGGCATTCAAAAACTCAAAAATAACTAAGGAGTTTATTTACATTAATAGGGAAGGTTAGGTGAAGTCAGAAGTTGAAGCTTTTTGAGGTAAAATTCAATATATATACATCTAGATCACTGAGATAACATTCAGAACATGCACTGTTACTCAAGGCTTCTGTTGTTAGGCTTTGTTTCCCTTATTTCTCCCCCCAAACACTTGAGTATATTTTCTTTTTTTGTATTCTCCTTCACATCTGAGGTTAGGAAGGCTGCAACCCTCTCGGCACACAGCATTGCTTTCTTTCAGGCATCAATTGAATCTGGAAGTCTCCTCAGGCAGTTATCCACCACACTCGGCCAGGGATTTCTCCTCTCTCTCGAGTTGTCTCCCCGTTTCAACGGGGAAGGGACAATCTCCTCTCCTTTAGAAGATCTACCCCTTTCTGTTTGGCCTGTTTGGGAGCCTGCACTTACTACCAAAACCTCCTGCCAACTTTCCCAGTTTTCCTGGCAGACACTCAGGCGCCAATAATCTACTCCCCTAGCAACGGAGCCAGGGGAATGCCTGAGCTGTATTTGCCCTCCTTCTGTCACCCTGGAAAACCGAATGGAACCCCAGCTTTTTTTGATTAGCAGGGCTTCCTTCTAACCATGGAGCAGCAGCCCAGGGGAGGGAGGGGGAAGGGGGTGTTCTGAAGCCATGGGCACTCCATGTTTTTTGCTTTTTTAAAAAATGGGGCTTTGTAGGAGAAATGGGTGTTTTTCTGTCTGTCACTCTCTGATTTTAACCTGCTTTTAAAACACTGTATTTTGTGGGAAAACCTCATTCATGGTTCTGTGTGTGTGTTTAAAATATGCTTTTGGAAGCCTGGCTGCTTGCTTTTAAAATTGGGTGGGGAGGAATGGAGGGTTCTGTCCCTGCTTTTTCTTAAAAGCTGGCTGAAACATGTTGACGGGGTGTCTCTCTCTCTCTCTCTCTATTTGGAGAGGCAGGGATGGGTTAAAAACTCCCCCCTGCTCTAAGTGTGTGTGTGTGTGTGTGTGTGTGTGTGTGTGTGTGAATCAGGGCCAGATCGACAGGGGGGCAGGGGGGGGTAGTCTGCCCCCAGCACCGCCAAAGAGGGGGCGCTGGGTGCAGTTGCCAGCCCCAGGAGTGCGCCTGGGGAAAGTCGAATGGTGCGGGTGGCCTCCCAGCCACCCGCGCTGCCTTTTGCCTTTCCCACAGGACAAGGGGCAGCTGGCTTGTGGGAAAAGCAAAAGGCAGCGCGGGTGGCTGGGAGGCCGCCCATGCCATTTGTCTTTCCCTAGGACAAAGGGCGCGCGCGCAAGCCAGTCTCCCCTTGTCCTGGGGAAAGGCAAAAGGCAGCACGGGTGGCTGGGAGGCCGCTTGCGCCGTTCGCCTTTCCCCAGGACAAGGGGCGCGCGGGCAAGCCAGCCGCCCCTTGTCTTGTGGGGCAGGTGAATGGCGCGGGCAGCCTCCAAGCCACTCACACTGCTGCCAGCTCTGCAGCATGCTGGGGCAGCCGGCTTGCTGCGTGGGTGGGTGGGGGGGGGGGTGACCCAGGAGCATGCGCGTGCAAGATCCTGACTATGGTTGCCCTGGGCGCTGGCAACCGTATATCCGGCCCTGTTGTGAATGTCCCCTCCCTGAGGGGAGGTGGCTCGTTGCCGGGTTAAAAACTACCCCCCCTCTGCTCTAAGTGTGTGTGTGTGTGTGTGTGAGAACATCCCCTCCCTGAGGGGAGGTGGCTCATCGCCATCTCCCCGTGCCAGCCGGGCCCGGCAGCCGCCGCCACCACCCACCTTCCCACATAGCTGGGAATAGCAGCGCCCCCCGCTTTGGCCTCCCTGATCCCCGAACCACGGATTGGAAACGGGAGATGACAGGTGTGCATCGGTGATTTGGGGTCGTCGCTGGTGCGGATCCACGAACAGCTTGATCGGCAATTTTTTTTGGATCGTGCCCACCTCTACTCAAAACCCTCCTCTTTCAGCTCAGCTACTTAATCTGATGTCTTGGAGTAGCCTGCCACTCAAATCTCTCTGAGAGAGATTAACTCTTAACAGTCCTGCAAATGTGTGTATTCAGCCCTTCCAGGCTTTTTTTACATATCCAGACCTTCACAACTTGGTCAATCAGTAGTGAACAACGTAAACCTGGCTTCTTCTCAAAGTAGCATCTATTTATTTATTTATTTATAAAATTCATACCCTGCCTTTCTGCCTTCACCAGGGTCGCCAAGGCGGTCAATAGACTGAAAACATACATAATAAAAACATCTTAAAAAACCATTAAAACCAAACAAAAACACAACATTAAAATCAAGTTAAAATATAAAAATATAAAACAATTAAAACATAAGACAGGTAGGAAGGCTCACCAAGGGAACACCAGATTAAAAAAAAAAGTCTTCACCTGCTGAGGAAGATGGCGACAGAAGAAGACAGATAAAATCTCCCTGGGGAGAAAGTTCCAGAGTTCTGGTACCATAACTGAAAGGCTTTCTCCTAATTTTGGAAGGTGGAGGCACTCAAAGCAGGGCCTTTGAAGATGACTATAAGAAGTGGAGTGGTTTGAAAGGGAGTAGACGGTCCTTCAGGTATGCTGGTTCCAAGCCTTATAGGGCTTAAAAGGTCAACACCAGCATCTTGAATTGAGCCCAGAAACAAATTGGGAGCCAGTGTACACAGGCTTATCAAAATGTATAACCAAAAGTATCTGTGTTACAAATGTAATGAATGTGCTCCCACACAAAGTAATTGCTGAAATTTTGTACATCTGAATGCTGTTCAAGCTTATCAAGAGCTGCTTGCAAAAGTTAATAAAAACTACAGTGGAAGGTGCTAGAAATGTCAGTGTATGGATGAAATATTCTATATGTGGTAGACATACAAAAAGACAAGAAGATATTGGATAAAAATATATGAAGAGATGCAAAAAATATTAAAGCTCCTCTTTGAGCTGGACTCCAAAAATGTTATTAAATATTTTACAAAGTAATATTGCAAAATGACACAGCAAACTTTTAAAATATATGGTGATGGTGGTGAGAGTAGTATATGCAACAAAATGGAAGGCTGAACTTTGTACAGATGTGACTGAATGGATGAACAAATTGTATGTTTATGCATCAATGGCTAAATTTACCTCTTATATACATAATAGACGAACTTCAGAATTTCAGGAAAAATTGAAGTTTTTTTTTACTATGTGACTGAAATGTAAGAAAAGTTCTTTTAAAAGCTAAATATAAAAAGTTGAGTATAATGTATTTTAATATAAATAAGTAGAAGGATGGAGAGGAGAAATATTATGTATCTTTAATACTCTGTTATAAATTCTGTTTTCAATATTATGTTTACTGTCTAATGTTACTTTCTGTTATATATTCTGTTTCTGACATTTTGTCTACATTTTCTCTACAGTAAAATCTAAACTTTTCCTCCTTTTCTGAGCTGTGTAAACAAAGTGTTGGATTGCCACCTGTTCCTTATTTAGAATTGATAATAACATACTCCTGGAGAAGAAGAGAGACATCATAACTGCAAAAAGTGCTCAGATCAAAAAATGCTGCCTAACCCCTGAAACAGGATATGTCATAGTAGAGTAATACACAAAACAAGTACGATCGATATTTTATAAAACATTTCAAGTCAGCAGACTAATTAAAACAGCAGTAAGACCAGCACAACAATAAAATCAAAAAGATATTATTACAATGAGAAAATAAAACCCAAAATACAAATCCAATAGAATGCTGATGGGTAAATAATTGAGCCTTTACCTGGCACCAGAATCTTAACAAGCTTGTTCCAACAGGTGCACATAGGTCAGCTTGGGGCTTGGTGAAGCTTATTGCTGTGTGACCCTGCTTCTCTCCCTGTCCCCATGAATACCTGAAAAGGGCTTCAGAATGTGAATGAGGCTGTCAATTTTAATCGGTGCCTGCATAAATTAAGTTGCCTGCTCTTTCCTTATCACTGTACCTACAGAAACTTTTTGGCTACTTAATTTCTGAGGTCCAAGCTATTTCTAAAGGATGAGGAGTAGGACCAATTAAAAATATGATGCCTTTAGGTGAACTAATTTACTTTCTAGCTTCCAATTCTGGTTCTTTTCTTTGGAATGAGAAATAAAAGGCTTGTTTTTTTTTAAAAAAACCTACATCTTCTTGTTAGGAGTTTCAAAACAGAGAGCAGGTTTGTTTCGTTAACACTGTGACTGCATCAATTTATGATGGAGCAAATGAGTTTGGCCACAGCTCCTTTCTTTGTCAGCAAGGACCAAATTTTCTTGACAATTGATGCCTGGGTGTTGAGGGCTTTTCATTCTCCCTTGACAGATTTCATAAAGAGTAGCTATGTTAAATGTTACTAAACTGAGTCAGTGTTACTGGAAAGGGATCTGTAAGCTTGGAAGAAAAAGTATTATATGTTTGGCATTTTTTAATACATTATCCAAATGCTCAGGATTTAACATTCTCCATCCCGTTCAGTGCTCTTTACCTTTTGCCTTTTTGAGTTTGCCTTGCAAGCAACATCTCCCTTCCCTTTAGAAAACTCAGTAGAAGACTTAAAACTCTATCAGCCTTGGGTTGATTGCAATCACCTCTATGCAGCTCCCCAATCATTCACAAAGCCAATTAGCGTCGGCCTCAGTAGCTCTCCCCAGCTGTGAGTTGAGTGAGGGAGCAAGACTCCATTTTGAGCTCTGACACACCACCTGAGTCCTGCAACCAGCTAATAGAAGTCTTCCAAGGGCAAAAACATCACAGAACCATTCTGTTCACTTCAAGATTTCCTTTTTCCTTTTCTCTTCCTCCCCACCCCCCTCAAAAACAACTGATCTGCGAGCAGGAAAACCCATTTACTCAAAAATAAGAGTAAAATGTTTTTTCTCCTTTCAATAATGTCTCTGGTTCTTTCAGTAGGTATTATGCTCTATAATGTGCTGTGCACACCCATTTTGTCATCGCTTTGGGTCATCCTTGCTCACAATTGGTTATTTACTCAGGGGCTTTTGAAATTATTGAGTTGACACATCTGTCAGGCGGCAAAAGCAGAAATGCTAAAAGGTCACTTGGAGAGAAACCAGCTGCTTCAGACAAACCTTTCTGCCTTCAAATAGCACAGTCATTACAGCCTGGCAGATGGGGCCTCGGCTTTCATTTCTGTTTTTTCTCCTTCACTTCAGGTATTTAGATACATACTACCTCATTGCCAGGTCAGCATAGGCCTTGTAATTACCTACACAATAGGCAACTCACTGCTTAAGGAAAACAGCTCCGTTTCTCCAAACAGCCAGCCAGTTCCCCCACAGATATAAGCTACAGAGCTGCTTGCTACAAACTTTCCAATTAACAGATTAGTTTTGACAGGAGTAAGAATATTTTTACCCTCCACCCCCACCCCTCACTTCAATCATTACACTATGAAACCAGCATTTAGAGCTGAGCATATAGCTCTGGGAGCTTATGGGGGCTGTTGGCAGTGATAGGAGTACAGCTGACCAAATAATTCTTAATAACAAATGGATCTGAGAAATTTGGCCTCCTTTCCTGATAGCCGAATATTCATGAGCAGGTTGCCGTCTCCATCTTTGCTGTCTTTGGCTCTTCATCCAAGCTTATTTAATAGATGTATTTTCAAAACGTTTGGCACTGCGGGAGGTCTGATTGTGACAGGTTATGAGGTGTTTTTAGCTATTCCTTGACTGGGTGATTGAGGCAGCATAATGGGACTTAGAGCAGAAATGAAAACTTTTAAAAAGAACAGCCGGGAGAGCTGTTAATAAGAGGCCACACACAGGAGACAGACTTGGAAAGAGGAGAAGAAAATGCAGCCATGTTTCCTGTTTAGTAAAGAAGACTGGGTACTCACACTATGAACCCATACACAGTGTCCAGAAAACAAGAAACAAAATTAGAATTATTATTTTTTATTTTATTTAAATGCAAATTGTAATTGTACAGTGTTCCAGACCTGATACAGATATAGGTATGTACTTAAGAAGTCCTAGGTCTCTAGTTAGCTTTCCTATAGCAGATCATTAATCTTCTGGTGAAAGGTACACCTCAACAACATTTTTAAAAATATTGTGCACAAGTAAAAATATTACTTGAGAATCTTGCCTCCATTTTATCTTTTTATTACAACATGACTAGTTACATCTTTAACATTAACTAGTTTAAAGTAATATAATACCACTAACTTTATAGATAATTAAAGAAGAGTTATTATTTGAGCCCATTAATTATTTCTTACCAAAAATAAGCAAGTTACAGGCAAAGAATATCTTCAAATAAGACACTCCAGATCAGTTCAGTTTCTCATATTTATAGATTTTCAGAATCATCTCCAACAATAGATCGCTGTCCCACCTGATAACTTATAACATCAAACCTCAAAGTTACCTATATTCATGTATCTTCTGAAAATATAAAAACTGTGTCCACTCATTCTTGCTGCTTTTACCACAACAAAGAGTATTTTGAAAATAACGAATAAAAGTTTTTCTTGTTGGAACCCAGCCAACTATTTCTTCACGCCTGTATTTAGTTGGACATTCTTATCATTTTCAGATGTTTCTTGCATCAGTGCTCAGCACTTATCATATCTATTAAAATTAATTATATTATTTCAAATCTACTTAAGGCCATATTAATCTATTACTATTTTGTCATTTAGAAATAAAATCTAATGGAGGCTAGGAGATAGGAGAGAGGGCATCAAACTCTGCCCATCACCTCAATGCCCATATTTTGTGTTCGTTTCAATCTCAGTTACAAGGGAAAAGACAGGACTCCAGTGTGCTTCCAAAACAATGTCACAGCTTTATTGATTACAAAATATGTCCTATCATCAAGTATATGCCACAACCATATTCAAGCATTCATGTTAACATTTACAGTTACCCATACACCCATGCGCACACCAATCAGCCTTTTATTTGCCTCCCCATCTTTAGCTATATTTATTATTTATTTACTTCATTCATACCCCACCATCTCTACAATGTGGACCTAAATCTGTTTACTTCGTTCTACTCTCCTTCATTTTATCCTTAGAACAACTCTGTAAGCAGGGGCAAACTGGGAGTGAAAACCCTTGGAAAAGGGACCCAACATCCCAAAGGGTGGAGGGAGGAGAAAAGGAAGGTACAACCTGCCTAACCAATTAACTAGTCACTGTTTTCCTCGCATTGGATAGGGCTTGAGTGGGCCAGGTGCCCCTTCCCCCACCTTGTGTTTGCATGGGGCTGGGGCATTCTAGGCACTGCCTCCCTTGCTTTGTTTTGTGCAGGGCTTGCAGCAACAACAAAAGGGAAGCTCCCGGAACAACACGAGAAAAACACAAACCGGAGAGCAATGAAAATCGTAATATATATTGAATTATTTAATTAAAGTGCAAAAGTGCAAAATTGTGCAAGATTCTACACAGGATTCACTCAGTTATGCAAGGTAATTCACAGGACCAAAGAATTCTGTCACAGAAAACAATCACCAAATTCATATAAATACACAATCAAAAATGGAGAGTGCACAATCAGGGGAAAGGCAGTCCATGTGTCCAGTGATGGAATTAATAAGACAAAGCTAGCCGACGGGCATCAGCTGCTGTTCTCAATTCCCGTTTCGGTTCTTCTTCTTCCTCACTCCCCACGATAATTTCAAGCGCAATTTAGTCGACTAAATTGCGCTTGAAATTATCGTGGGGAGTGAGGAGAGATGGCATTTGTGGACCCATGAATACTAGCCCTGGAAGAAGAAGAACCGAAACGGGAATTGAGAACAGCAGCTGATGCCCGTCGGCTAACTTTGTCTTATTAATTCCATCACTGGACACATGGACTGCCTTTCCCCTGATTGTGCACTCTCCATTTTTGATTGTGTATTTATATGAATTTGGTGATTGTTTTCTGTGACAGAATTCTTTGGTCCTGTGAATTACCTTGCATAACTGAGTGAATCCTGTGTAGAATCTTGCACAATTTTGCACTTTTGCACTTTAATTAAATAATTCAATATATATTACGATTTTCATTGCTGTCCGGTTTGTGTTTTTCTTGTGCAGGGCTTGGGCAGGCTAATGGTTTTTTCCCCACAACATACTGAAGAAACATGGCCAGTTATGTTAGAGAGGCATAGATATATCCCAAAGGCTCCAAAGAGACATGCACGAACATTTGGAGCAAGACTGCAGCCTGGGCTGTAGACCTATACAAATGCTTCAGTCATAGATCCAGAGGAGTTAGCCGTGTTAGTCTGTAATCGCAACATACTAAAGACTCGAGTCCAGTAGCACCTGGGTGTGAGGGGTCACACCCAGCCTGAATTGTGCACTCCACCTCTTTCATGACTTTTGCAACTGATTTGCATCTACTCCCCCCCTCCCCTCACCACCTATAAATCTCTGGCCAGTTTCTTCATATCCTCCATGCATCTGATGAAGAGAACTGTGATTCTCAAAAGCTTATCTACAATAAAGTTGATTAGTCTTAAAGGTACTACTGGGCTCTTTACTAAATACATGAAGCTCCAGCATGGGTTGGCATCCATAGTTTGCTGTTTTACACACCCTCCTTTTGTCCCTTTTCTGTTGGTAGTAAGGTCATGAGAGAAATTTCACCTGCTTAAATTCTGGGTATTAAGGTGCTGCTAAAGGGATGGGAGCAGAAAAAATCTGGTAAGCTGAGATCTTTCTTCAATAATGATGGAAGAAACAGAGGGTTAGGGACTAAATGCCTGATAGAGGGACTAATATGAGTGCATAATCCCTCATCTTCCTCATTGTTGGATAGTGTCAACAGAAATTTAGCAGACATAGCTTTTACTGCCATTGAGAAGAAGTGATGAGGAGAAAGTTATGCTTTATTTATTTATATCTGCATAGTTCAAAGTGGCTTACAACATGCTTTAAAAATTTCCAAATTAAAACCAAAACAATCTCTTCCCCTTAAAAGATGCCTGCCATTCAACCCCACCTCAAAAGCCCTGGCAAAGAAGCAAGACTTGCAGAACCTCCTGAAGATGTCCAAGGAGGGGGCTCCCCGCTCTTCAGGGAGCCCATTGCACAGGGGCCATGATGGAGAAGACCCAGGCTATGGTTGATGCCAGATGAGTCGCCCTGGCTGGTGGGGCAGCCAAAAAAAGGCTGCCTAAGGATTGTAGTTTCCCAGACCTGGATAGCTCAGGTGAGCCTGATCTTGTCAGATCTCAGAAGCTAAGCCCGGTCAGCCTTGGTTAGTAGTTGGATGGGAGACCTCCAACAAAGACCAGGGTTACAGAAGCAGGCAATGGCAAACCACCTCCGATAATCTCTTGCTATGAAAACCCTACCAGGGGTCATCATAAGTCTGCTACAACTTGAGGGCAACACGGACACACACAACACACACACATGGCACACTGGAATATATGGAATGAGATGGTCTTTCCAATATGTGGGTCCCAGATCATGCAGGGCTTTAAAGGTCATGACCAGCACCTTAAATTGAACTTGGAAAGAAACCAGAAGCTAATGTAGCTCTTTCAAAATGGGTAACATATGTTCCCTGCAAGTAGCCCCTTAAAATAGTTGGACTGCTCATTCTGGACTACTTGTAATTTCCAAGTTGTCTTCAGGGGCAGTTCTATATGAAGCATATTGAAGTAATCAACTGCGAGGTTACAGAAGCATGGATCACTGTGGCCAGATTGGCTGAGTCTAAGTAGCAAGTGAGTTGGCGGACCAAACAGACCTGATAAAAGGTGCTCTGGGCCACCATGCCAGCCTGCTTTTTAAAGAGCAATGCAGGTCCTATGAGCACCTCCAAGCTCTTGACCTGCTCTGAAAAAGCCAACAACTCCATCTAGGATGAGTAGAGCCGTTCTTTCTAGACTATCAGCCTTCTCAATCAGCATTACCTCTGTTTTGTCTGGGTTCAGCTTCAGCACACATGTCAAGTTACTATTGAAGACCTTGAATGAAGATCCCCAAATAATTTGTCTTGGGAAGTACTGAAAGGTGTCTTGGAAAATTAGGTCACTACATTGTGCATCCCGGAGTACAAAGACTTTTTGCAGCATTGGCCTACCCTGCCAATATACAGCCAGCGACATCATCATTGGGAAGTAGTCAGCAGCACACTGCTATTCCTTGATGCACCCTTCCTTTTATAATTGATAAGCATCAGGGAATTGTAAGGTTCTCATCAGAAAACACTAGACTGTGCAGATACAAGTGAAGTTGCCTTGCAGTAAATCAGGCCATTGGTCAGTTTTGTCTGCTCTGAATGGCAGCAGCTCTCCAGGTTCTCAGGTCTTTCATATCATCTGATCCTTCAAATTGGTGATAACAGGGAGTGAACTTGGAATCTTATGAATGTAAAGCAGCTGCCCTGTTATTGAGACCCAGCCCTCCCTATGGATGGCAGAATTCTGGGAATCAGTGTTGGGTGGGTATCTCACAGCTGCAGTGCCTGCCTACCCACCAATCTGGGAATTGGTCAGAAAAATGTTCACATGCATACACACATATTTTTGTGTATCAAATGAAGCATGCCTCCATTATTGATCGAGACAAAACCCCACCCCTGTGCACTAGATATCAAAATGCTTGGGAAACTCTGCCATAGAAGCAGATCCAGTAAATAAAATGGCAACCTTGTTTGAGAATGGTAGTTTGTTGAACCATGATATGGGCCAGGCAACCTGGAAGAATGGACTTTGTGTTAAGCCAGTCATAAGTACGCTATCAGTAAGGCTAACGAGAGGTTCACCTTTTCCCTTAAAATGTCTCATATAAATCGGGAAACTATGCTGCCTTGCTTGAATCCTAGATGTTTTGCGATCTGAAGAGGTAACGTTATTATCATCCATCATTAAATCCACTAAGTGTCAAACTTATCACCTTGACACTTTAATGATCCTTAAGCTGTCCTTGTGAAAGCCTGATACCATGGCAACCACTCAAACACACGGCCCTGGTACTGCTGAACTTCTCTTAATAAATCAGGCATAATTGGCATCTATGCATTATAATAAATTAAAAGTTATTCAACTGGAATGATTTTATATTGTACAATATTAAGTCATTAAATTGGCTGTCCTAATCTCTCCTTTGTGGTAGAATTCCTCATGTGGAGGATGGGGATAGTTATTTTTAACATGGAGGATTTTATCTAACCTTGCACTTAAAACTGAAGATCATTAATGGTAGCGTGGAGGGAAAGGACAGAAAATGTAGCGAATTAATGCCAAGGCTGTCACCTGCTGACACCTGGGTTCAATTTAAACCCCTAGAGCAATGAGTTATATATAAGAAGTGGGTTAATTAAATTAAGATGCTAAAGTTAATTTTTCACCCCCAAGTCATAAATGAATAAACAAGCTTACCCATTAACCATTTCTTCACCCTGCCAGTATATTTCACATTTATAGTTGGGGGGGGGGGGAAGAATGTCACTTCTAAAATGTATAGACTCATATGGGCTGTGAATCATGCCACATCTCTATGATTATGCGCTTTCCTTCTCTCTGCAGGGTAAAAATTAGCATATCATTAGAGATCAGGCCAAAGGTCTGTCAAGTTCAGTGTTCTATTTCTACCGGTGACCATCCAGCCACTATTTGCAAACATGACAGGTGTGTGAGGCTGATATATATGCGTAGAGCGATGCCTATGTATAGAACCAGTTTATTAAGTATTTATTTATGATTAATTATACTTAATTTATATGCTGACTTCCTTTTTTCACAGAATCATTCAAGGTGACAAAACTACCATAACACAATCCAACAAGATTTTCTATTCCTTGTCTCAATCATCAACCAAAAGGGAGACTGCAACTGAGAAATCAGTTGAAGATTGAGAGTTGGAAGGGCTGCCATGAAGGAACTAGAAAAGACCTTTACGTGTAAGGAAGTGTCACTGGAGACCAAGATCAAGATGATTCATACTATAGTATTCCCCATTACTAAATATGGATGTGAAAGTTGAACAATGAACAAAACTTACAGGAATAAAATTGATTCATTTGAAGGAGAGTTTTACAGATACCATGGATGGCCAAAAAGACAAGTCAGTGGACTCTAAATCAAATCAAGCCCGAATTTTTCCTAGGAGCTAAAATGACAAAACTGAGGCTATTGTACTTTGGTCACATCATGAGAAGACAAGACTCACTGGAAAAGACAATAATGCTAGGAAAGGTGAAAAGCAGTAGGAAAAGAGGAAGATCCAAAATGAGATGGCTTGACTCAACAAAGGAAGTCATAGTCTTCAGTTTACAAGATCTGAGCAGGTCTGTTAATGATATGTCATTAATTTATTGGGTCACCCATTCTGCACACTGCATTGGCTACCCGCCAGTTATCAGGCTCACATATCACATGCACACACACACAATCCTAACACAACATTCAAGAAGCTACAAACACTGTAAAACAAATAACATCAACATTAAGGGCTCCTGGAATAACACTGTCTTCATCTTATACTGGCAGGCCTGTAATGATTATGACAATCACACCACCAAGGGGAAGGAGTTCCATAGCTGGGGGTAACAGCTGAAAAGGCATTTCCCGGAGATCCTGCCAGCTGAATCTCAGATAGGGCTGAATGAATACATACTGGTTCCTCTCACACTCTATTTGCTGATCATGAAATGAAGCAGATTTTTTGTTGATTGATTTGGCTGTTTATAAACAGTTCAGGCCTATTGGCCAGGTTACCTTTAATGTATTCAAACCATACAGTACAGTAAAATCAACAGTGTTTCATGCATGCACATCCTCAAATAGCCTGATAGGACTCCTACTTTCCTCCTCTCCCACAGACCTGTTGTTGCTGCATGCTGCATGCTACCCAGCAGGCAATCCCTTAAATAAAGAATGAGAAAATCAGCTAGCCAGTGATTATAAATAAACTCTGTATTTTTTTTTAAAGTCTCACCTTTTGGTATTCATTTAAGTCAGTGTCATCTAGGTTACTCTACACATGTACACTGTCACTCACCCTTATAAGAGGCATAGTTTCCCCTCATATTATTTAATTTACCTGACCTGATCATCCTTGACCCTTGGTGAAATCATCTCACTGGCTGCACAACTGCAAAATGAGGGGGATGAAACTCCACCATCACAGCTACTGTAGAACTGCAAAGCTGTTAAACAGCAGTTTGAGGTAAATGGTAGACAGGCAGACTGATTGGATGTTTGGCTCACAAACAATTGTGGCTGTTGAACATGGTTTGCTTGCCTCCAGAACCTCACAAGCAAGGCATGAAGATTATGGCCTCTTTCTTTGGTTGTCCCCATATCAACTGAAGTTGCTGCATATGTATCACAGTCACAATCTGAATTGCACACTCCATGCTGGGAATTAAGGAGACCCTGACAATTGAGTCTGACAGTTACACAGGATGCTGGATCCAACTTGTGACCTTTGTAATGTGTAAATCAGCCATTTTTAAAAGATGGAATTGTAGACCCACTTCAGCTACGAAAGGCTACTAGAACAGGGGATGACTATTCTTTTGTTTAGGGTGGATGAGAATGTATGGCAAAGCAATTGTAACAACAGCATACAACTCTTACCATACATTGCAAAACAAGTCAGCTACAGTTGGTTTTCAGCGTGCCAGACTTTATTCATCAGAAGCTAATAAGATTGTTTGAGTTCAATCGGATCTAGCAGTGTGTTGAGCTCTGATGACAGAAGTGCACAACTCCTGGCTGTGACTGTAGAGCCAATGGCAGATCTGTCTCCCATCGTGCTGCACTGCTGCTATCTTTTCTTTATCCTGTGAAAGGATTGCAGTATTCTGCGTATGAAAAATGCATTCTTGAACCACTCTGAATTAGTTTTTAATGTACTGTGACCTCGGATTGCCCCAGGATATTAATGCTAAATGATTACTTCTGAATGCTTTTTGAATAGCTGCAAAGAGCAATTAAATGTGCCATACATCACACATGACACAGTTAAATGCCTCTTCTGGTCAAGGAACCTAAACAATTCTTTCAAATGATGGTAATTCCATAGTACTGGGGAGTGAAAAAAAGAGCACTTGTTCCCATAAAAAAGCATAAATTGGAGCGGGTGATAACCTTTGCCTGAGGTTGATCAAAGAGAAATGAATTTTTTATGGATATCTAAAAGGAAGATGATTTCTGATCACTGAGAAACCAGTGTCCCATTACATTATGGTCTCCATCTTCTAAGAAACAATGGTGATAAATCTCAAAATGGAATGATATATTTCCCATTTTGTTTGTGTGTGGGAAATAAAAAAAATGAGTGGCGGTTATAAAATCAGTACAAACTGTAAGTATTACTAGTACTCAGATTACATCAAATAGTAATATAAAGGAGAATGGATAAGAATCTGGTAAAGTACCAATATGTTTTACAAAATCAGAAGATCACAAAAAATGTGGCTTCTTGTTCAACTTGTTTGATTGATGAGCACAGAAAGCGAATAAATCATGGTTGAAATATGGACAAGACAGAAAGTGATGAAACTAATGTAGATCTTCACAACTCATGAGCATAACCCTTGATCTTGGTGAGTTCACTTTATTATTCTTTTTTTGTATGGCCCTAGTACTAGATATATTGGGCTTTGGGAAGCATAGCATTCTAGAGGTAATGATAATGAATATGGCAAATATCCATGACTTTCCACTATTAAAGCAAAATTTGCATAATACTGTTGGAGGTAAGTACCCTGGAATAGGATTGTGAATAAGATTTCATGGATCTTGAGGAAAAGTCATGATGTACAAGACATTGTGCAATTAAGCCAAATGTACAACATTTTTATGATGTATAATAGTGTTCAGGAATAATATAAATCCTACGAATATGAAAATTGCTTGTTTGCTTTTGCAAATAAGCACCACACAAATGTGTTTACAATATCTGTGAATTAAAAAAAATTCAAAAATAAATTTCACAGTCTAAGGTGGACTTTTATGGCTTTTATGTGGCATCAGAGCAGCTCATTACGGTTTCTGCTCTGGTATTGAGCCAGCTCCCAATGAAAGAGCAGAGGTCACCCTAGCTGGGAAACATGCTTTTATTATTGTAATCTGCTGCTCTGCAGAAATTGATCTTAAAGTTGATACATTGTGGGTGGGATGCATGCTTGTGCATGCTCTACTAATGGTTAATCGCATTTTGGGTCACTTGTACCTGAAAAACATTGGATTTCTTCTTTATTTTGGACCCAGAAAATGAGTGGTTATAGGATGCGGCTATATTTTCTCAATGGAATTCTGGTTTTCAGGAAAGATCAGTTTGGAGAAGAGGAGGCTGAGGGGAGACACAATTGCTCTATTTAAGTATTTAAAAGGGGAGGGAAGAGAGCTGTTCCTGTTGGCAATAGAGGATAGGACTTGCAATAATGGATGTAAATTACATGAGGAAAGGTACTGGCTGGACATTAGGAACAACTTCTTCATGTTAAGAGTAATTCAGCAGTGGAATTGGCTGCTTAGGGATGTGGTGGGTTCCCCTTCATGGTTAATCTTCAAGGTGCAGCTGGATGAATACCTGTCAGGTATGGTTTGGCCTGTTCCTACATGGGGCAGGGGGTTCGACTAGATGGTCTGTAAGGCCCCTTCCAACTCTTTGACTCTGTGATTCAGGGTGCAGCCTGTGATAACAGCAACATTCCAGCAAAAAATGAGAACATATGGACAAATTTAGGGATGTGGAGACCCCACTTGGTACATGTTAAGGGACTAGGAATAAGGGATTTTCCCAGAAGCAGCAGGAATCTATCTATGTTTGCATACGTGGGCTGTAATTACAAGCCTGTTATAAAACAAAGCTTGGGATACAAGTTGGTAGAACCCCAGGCAAGGAAATCACTTACAACTGGCACTTATATGGCAGGTAATTTAAGCTGACACTGACCTTGCAAAAAAAAATCACACAATAACTTTTTCACTAGGATGTACTGATCTTGAACAATTTCTCATCTGTATGGGTGTCTGACATAATTTCCTTCAGTGTAGGGAATCAGTAGCACTCTGTCCCATCCATTTTGTGCTAGCTTTGTGCTACCTTTGATCTCTTTAATTTCCCCTTCTTTGGCTAAGCCGTCATCTTTTATTGCAAGATCATATTCAGTATTCACCTGTTACATATCAAATGACCTTACACAGTCTATGGCATGACTGTCAAGGATTCTAAGACTGAACTGGGAAATTCAGGATCTGAGGATGAACCAGAACTCAGAGAAGTTGCTGCCAGAGTAAATGCATCAGTCATTAAAGTGCCGTAAGAATCTTTGGCTGCTTATACATGCTTTGGATAATGCACTATAGCAATTGTTTACAACTGGAAAATCCTTTTGCAAACCATCACTAAAGTGTATTGGAAGTGCATTATCCAATGTGTGTGAAAGCAGCCTTTGTTATTTGGGCTGCTGTAGAATTAAGCTATGTTATGGGTTGGATCCAACCAGTTTTTTCACTGGTGAAAAAAGGAGGAGGGGGTCCCCTTTGACCGCCAAAAATATGCTGTGTTGGGGAATATGGGAACTACATGGACAAAAGGCATGTGGGACGGAGACTGTAGTCAGTGAGACTGAGTGAAATGATTGCCTGGATCCAACCCTATAGCACATTCTTATTTTTCAAAAACCATTACAACAGATATGGTGAAGCCCTTCTCTGGAGCCCACAAGCACAGAGGTTTATTGTATTCACGTTCCTCCCTTGAATGGCTATTGAATATATATTCTGGAGTTTGCAGAAAAAGGGTGAAAAACATGTCATTGTATCTTAGGGACTCCAGGAAAATTTCTCTTGCAGCTCAACTTTAGTTAAAGATTAAGAATAGACACCGCACACCAATCTCCACAGAGTGTTCCCTCTCCCTCTCTCTCTTGCAGCTGAGAATAATTAACTGTTCTTTTGTGACTGTCATTTGTTCTCAAGGAATTAAATGCCACCTTATTTCCCAGTACAAGAATTCAACTACCATCATTATAGCTTCATTTCAGGAGCAAGGGAGGAAAAAAATCATAATTTATTACAGATTGTTCAGCATATGCAATAGGTTTAAATGCCGCTGAAAGTAAATTGTGGCATGTCATGAAGGGCTTTTGCCATGACTGTAATTGATTTATAATTTCACATTTTAAATTAACAACATTCATTCATTGTGCCCTCCATTATGTAAGTCTCCATCAGGGACCTGAGAATTATGGGTTCGGTTCGACCACCATATTATAATCATCATAATAAAAAATAATAAAGTTATAGTAGTTGGAAAGATAAAAAAGTTATAGCCATTTGAAAGAGAAAAGTGATAGTGTGAGAGACTATCAGACTGGTACCAGCCCTAAAAATTATGAGTTGTGGGTTGAGAACAGTGTTTAAAGTGAAATCCTTGTGACCTAGAAAGCAGAGGCTTAAGAAGGAGCACAATAATCAAGAGGTAAGTTGTAAAGGCATTATAGAAAAGATTCCCAATTAGTAATAAAGTTTTTTATAGGTTATATTCATTTCCCATGACATTGTTCCAGCTACATCCTGCGTGGGTGCTGATTATCAGTTTGAGGTGATGGTGAACATGATGAAATAAAAACTATGCACACCTTCCATAGCCATTTTTTGTTCCTTATTGCCGGTGCCAGATCAGAACCAAAGTCAATGAGAGAAAGGAACAATGAGAATCTAAGCTCATACATTTCCAACCTCTTGGTGACAGAGGAGTATTTAGGACTATTCTTTAAACCTCTGGGTTGAGGAATGTTAGCATATGGTACTGAGCACTGCATGATGATGTGCCAAGAAAAGAGGGGGTATGGACAGAAGTACATGCTATGATTGTCATGGGGGTGCCATTTTTGGTGATATTCTTATGCTGAGATCTCTCGTGCCCTAGCCCTTGTGATATGTAGGAATACATTGTCATGACTCATGACACCATCAACTGTACATTTACTTGTCCCTGCTCAGCAATGTTGGCTGTCTTTGACAGGGACAGAGAATTGCAACATGAGGACATCATTACATGTGTAAATATTCCTACACATTCCAGGGAGGGACAGTGAAGAAGACACAGAGGTGCCATTTTGGGTGGAATGGCATCCCATAATGTATAATTTTGCTGTATGTGTTGGAGCTGTAGGAGAGAAGAATCTTCAGAACGGCTAATATTTCGGATTCAGCAAAATGTCTACCTTGATATGGCCAATCTAGTCATTTGGATCCAAGCCACAGTAACATGGAGACTGCTTGACATTGGTCTCTCCTCAGAATCAACATAGAGACTGCAGTTGGCTCGGAACACTGTGGCTCCCCTGTTATCAGGAGCTAGACAGAACATGCCTATTATGCCATCCTGCAGACACTCCACTGGCTGTCTGTCAGTTATTAGGCTCAATTTAAGGCCTTGGCCATCACATACAAAGCCCTTCATGGCCTTGGTCCTTTGTATCTGTGGACTGCCTCTCCCTCTATGCTGTGCCATAACAGCTCCCCTCATCTACAACCTGCAAATGGATAGAATCAACAACTGTCCATATACATGCTTTCTCTGTTGTGTGGTCACTACCTTATGGAATGGCCTGCCTGAGGAGACTGGGAAAGCTCCCACTCTGTTGGCTTTCCATACTCTATGCGAAGCTGAATTATTCAAGAGGACTTTTCTGTACAGGTAACAGAACTGCACCATATAGAATGGTTTAGAAAGCTATTTGGGTAAAGGTTTAGGACTGTGGTCTATACCACCGTATATAGTTCATGCTGCTTGTTGTTGTTCATAGCACCCTACTATGTAAGTTTTGCATCATTTAACATGTTATGTTAATACTTATATTTCTACTTCAGATCTATAATTCAGATTTCTGATTAATTCCAAATTTCAGCAATACATACACAATTTCATTGTTTAGTGGATATCCTATCCTACTGATAGCATTCACTTACTTTATGTTTTCTACCTTGAGTCCCTGTGAGAAAGGCAGAATATAAATAATATAAATAAATAAATAAATAAAAGTATTAATTGATTTTCAAAAAGCTGTTGATGTGCTAGTTTTAAAGTTCCTTGTTCTTCCATTGTGGTGCTTTTGGACTAATCAAGCAATCTAGGAAGCCATGCTCCAGTAATTTTTCTTATAACCAATTCTACTTTTTTTTTAAAGTGTCAAACTAGGTATGATAAGGTACATCTATTTTTTAAACTTGGCTTTTCCAAGTCATGTATAAAGTAGGGGATATGATCTGATTCTTAGGCCTGATTAATGCAGCCCTGCTGTACCCTTGTGATACTGTGTGTGCCTAGCATTTCATTAAAATGGGATTGCTACCTGTACAATTGTACTATTTGTCTCTCCTGCTATGTGCCACTGCAACAACTCTGCTCATTCGACCACAGTCTTCTGAAAGTGCCATCCTGTAAACAGGTAAAATCAGCAACTGCCTGTTCATGTGTATTCTCTGTGATGGCTCCTACATTGTGAAATGGCCTGCCTGGGGCAATTAGGAAGCCCACCATGCTTCTATTGTTTCATAAAATTTGCAAAACAGACTTGTTCAGGAAAGGAGCAAAGTTTTAATGCAACTTTTATTACTGATAACGTTTTTTTACCCTGATTGTCATGTTGCCTTAAACAGATTGTTTATTTCCTCCCTCTTCTACAATCCTAGCCCAACTACTTACTTGCTAGGAATCTTCGCTGTTAGGTTCAAATACTATCATTATCTTGTAATCCATTTACTGATTGACTGATGTTACGGTATTTTGTAATCTGTTTACTGATTATACTCTTATTCACCTTGCCTGAAATTAAACAACGGTGACACCAAGTGCCAAAATTCCTTTGGATTATCACTTTCAGATGCCTTAATAAGAGAGCTCCATGCTTTCCTTCCAGCTTCATGCTTTTTATTTCTAATTATAGTCCAATATTTAGATTTGAGTTGAAATAAAATCTTAAGAAAACTTGGGTCCTAATTCCTCCTATAGTCCTCCCAAATTTTTTGTTGTAACTTTTTTATTTGGCTATATTCTTTATCAAACAAATATTTTCCATACTACAATATCTAATTTTATATGGTATAATGAGTTTGGATTAAACTATGATTGAGCCCCACTGCAGGTAGTTACCATGTTTGTATGATTGCTCCTTTCTTCCTTTGATCATGGAACTCAACTGAACATGCTAGCTGTAATATAGACAAGGTGGCAGAAATGCTTAATACACTGGCTGGTATGGACAACTTTGCATCAGTTATGATTGACAGGATCCTGGCATCTGTGAAGGCCACTACCTGTGCACTGGATCTATGCCCATCGCTTGTTAAAATTATGTAAGCTCTACATAAATGAGCACTTGAGGTCTATCATAAAGCAGTCACTTACTCAGGACACCTTCCTTCAGCCACTTCTACTTAAAAAAAAAATCCCTAGCCAAAAATATTGCAGCCAATTACTACCCAGCCTCTAATGTGCCCTTTCTGAGCAAAGTGATTGAGAGAGAAGTAGGTGACCAATTCTAAGTCTTCTGGGATAACTCTACTACTTTGGGCCCTTTTCATTCTGGATTCAGGCCAGGCTACAGCATGGAGATGGCTCTGGTGGATTCAGTTGATGATATCTGTCTGAATGTAGACAAAGGCCATCCTTCTGTGTTGCCTTTGATATATTAGACCATGCCATTGAGGCATTTGTAGGCCAAACTGAGAATCAAGGGATACCAGTCTCTATGTAATGCCTTTAGAAGAACTCATTCATAGCTATGGAATTGGATTTCATCAATATGCAGATGACATCCAGCTCTTCCAGGCCTCTTGGAGGACATATGATGTGTCAAAAGCCTGGAGGAGGGCAAATGTTATCCCAGTCTTCAAGAAAGGAGAAAAGGACAATCCAGAGAACTACAGGCCAGCGAGCCCAACCTCTGTCCCAGGGAAGACACTGGAACAGGTATTAAAGGCGTCAGTCTACAAGCATCTGATGGACAACATGGTGTTATGGGGAAGTCAGCATGGATTTGTCCCCAATTTGTCTCCCTAACCTAAAACCAAATGACAGGCTTACTGGATTGTGGGAACTCTGTCAATGTAGTTTATCTGGATTTCAAAAAAGCTTTTGACAAGGTTCCTCATGATGTTCTGATGGGTAAACTGGAGGACTGTAGACTGAACTCTAGGATGATTAGATGGATAGGTAACTGGCTGGATAACCGCACCCAAGAGTAGTTGTCAATGGCATCACTTCTAATTGGAGGGAGGTGCCCAGTGGCGGGCCACAGGGCTCAGTTCTGAGCCCAGTGCTTTTCAGTGCCAGATGAGGGTGTGAAGGGATTACTCATTAAATTTGCAGATGACACAAACTGGGAGGAGTAGCAAAAGCCCCTGAAAGTAGGGATAAAATGCAAGAAGCTCTAAACACATTGGAAACGTGGGCAGACTTGAATTACATGCAGTTTAACATGGATAAGTGCCAGGTTCTCCTCCTGAGTAACAAAAATGCAAAGCATGCATAGTGGATGAGGGATGCACTTCTGGGTAGCAGTGTGTATTAACAAAACCTTGGGATATGGGTGAATGGACAGCTAAATATGTGATGCAGCAGCAAAAATGGTGAACACAATCTTGTGGTGTATCAACAAAGGCATAACATCCAAATCACAGGTCCTACCTGGAGTATTGTGTGCAGTTCTGGAGGCCTCACTTCAAAAAGGATGTGGACAAATTGGTACAGGTGCAGAGAAAAGCAACCCTGATGATTTTCTCTGAAGACCAAGTCCTATGAAAAAAACTGAGGGACTTGGAGATGTTCAGTTTGGAGAAGCGGAGGTTGAGGGGAGACATGATTGCTCTCTTTAAGTGTTTAAAAGGCTGTCATTTAGAGGAGGAAAGGAACCTGATCCTGTTGGCAGCAGAGAACTCGAAATAATGGGTTGAAACTACAGGAGAGAAGGTACGGGGTGGACATTAGGAAAAAAATCTTCACATTAAGAGTAATTCAACAGTGGAATCGGCTGCCTAGGGAAGTGGTGGGTTCCCCCTCATTGGCAGTCTTCAAGGATCAGCTGGACGAATACTTATCATGGATACTTTAGGCTGTACCTGCATGGGCTAGATAGTCTGTAAGGCCCCTTCCATCTCTATGATTCTTTGATTCTGTGGTTCTGATTCTACATCTCAGTAATCAAATCACCACAGGATGCAGTATTGATCTTGGGTTGCTGCCTGGTGGCTGTGGTCAAATAGCTGAAAGTAAACAAATTAAAACTCAACCCTGACAAGACGCAAGTGATGCTGGTTGGGAAGGTAGAGATCTTGAAGACATTGTATTCCCCACTTTTGATGGAGGATGTCTGACCCGTGCAGACTTAGTTAAGATCCTGTGCTACTGCTAGAAAAGCAATTTAAGGCAAGTTAAGGCAGCTCCAAAAAATGTTTTCCACAAACTCAAATTGTCTTTGGAATTGACTCATATCCTGTAATCTACCTTGAGACTCAATGAGAAAGGAGGAGAATAAATAAATAAATACATAAATAAATACACATTTTCCAGTTTGATCAAACTCCACTTTGAATGCAGGTGTCTCAGCAAACTGGATTATAATCAAACCAATATTCACAAGCCCACTTTGTGCAGTTTGTATTTGGAATTCACAATGAATTAAAAATTGATCAGACCAGGAAGTTTTAAGTCAGCATCTGTCTGAGAAGGGAAGGGGAAGTTGAGGAGAGTGGAGTATGCATGAGAATGGCAACAAGTGGTGTTTGTGTCCCATATCACTTTAATCTCAGCTTGTCATGATGTCTGAATCCAGCCTGTGTCACCTCATCTGAGTAGGATATTGATAGTGACCTTAGTGGACTTTGGTGAATAGGTGGGAGAAGATAAGGAGAGATAGGCAGTGTTTGGGGGAGATTAAACTGGCCTCTCCTGGGCAAGCCTTTTGTATTAAAAATTGGACTCACACCATTGCTTTATAAATGGTTGAGTTCAGATCTGAGTTTAAATGAAGGGGTCTGCTGATGTCATATCCAGGCTGGTCTTTATGTGAGTAGACACATCCATGGATTGTACATGAATGATTATTAAGTGAATATTAAGATGCAGTATTAATTAAAAACCATGGGTTCCAACTAGAGATGGGCACAAACCAAAATACGAACCAAAGTTCGTGACAAACTGAGTCAGTTCGTGGTTCATGAACTAGCGGTTCATCAGAGCCCATTTCTGATGAACCGCCATGAACTTTAGGCTAGTTCGTTTGGTTCGTTTTTTGGTTTGTCACTGCAGACAGCCTGGCGCCGATCAATCGGTTTCCTAGGCAACAGGGGATGGACTTCCTGCAGACCTTCTGCTGACTTGGAAGTGGCCTTCTGCTGGCCTGGAAGTGACCTTCTGCTGACCTGCAGGTGATGATTTGCTAACCTGGATATGATGTTTTCACAAACCAAAACCAACTGGTTCACGAACCAGGGCAGGTCCGTGAAAGTTCATGGTTCGTGAAATGTGACAAATCACGAACCGCATGGTTCATTTTTTTCCGGTTCGTGCCCATCTCTAGTTCCAACAAGACTGAGGGGGAAGTGTAATGGAAATGGTAAATTTAATTCATCAGAAAAGCACCCTGAGTTAGGGCACTATTCACTTTTCTGTCTAAAACACCATTAAAATTTATATGATTTTGTTGTACATATTTTCTATACCTTGTGTGAACAATGCCCTCATATTGGCTATATGTTATGGCAAAATATGAATACTAATTTGCATTTTGTCACTTTTGCACTTCATCTATCTAAATCTTTGGACATAGTGACAAAATGGAGCCATGCTATATTCAAACTGAAGCTAGGAGGACTTGACTTATTCATTTCATCAACTGAGTTTGGATAGGAAACCAAAGATTTATTAATGTAATGTAAAATGTTAACTGGCAGGTAAAAGTAATCCTCTTAATGAACATGATTAAAAGAACAGTTGGAATACAGAAACTGCAGTGTGTGCAACATTGATGGAATTAATAGACCTTAAAGTATTCAAAGAATCAATTAAATAAAAGCCTCTTCAGTGTTTAAAGTGAGCATGAATACATTCGGCTTGACAGAAGTGATAGAAAATTAGGAGACAAATCTTCATTAAGGAAAGAGGATATTTACAGTGCAGTCCTGGGGGGGGGGGGAGGTGGAGGTATATCTCAGAGGTACACTGGGGTAATCCAGAGATACACAAGCGGAGTGTCCTGGCACTACCATGCCATTACTCAGCATTGATACAGTGATGCTGCCACCCCTTGTCAGAATGCCACCAATGCAATCCCCTGTGCCAGCAAGGGAGTGGGTGGACCTGGGGAGCAAGGCAGGAGTTATGTTTTTAAGCTCTCCTTGCCCAGGGATCCTTGCTAAGCTCTCCTTGGCAACAGTGCAGAGTTACACCCGCACAAACTGTGGCACAGCCCATAGACTCCCATGGATTTCAAACTCTACCAGCTGCTATGCCATTGGTGCCCAGGGATCACAGACATTGCCCCAATGGTTGAATCCTGCCCACCTGCCATGGTCAATGACAGCTCCTGGTGGCCAGTATAAACCCCAACCTGTTCATAGGCAGGCCAGATGCCAAGTCACGCAATATGGACTATGTTGATCGACCCCATGACTGTGGGATTTAGCATCTTACACTTCAGTGTCTGCTTGAACATATACTCAGGGAACGGATGAGGTGTCAGAGTGGATGGACTCCATGGCATTGGACGAGGTGAGGTGGGGACCACAGGGGATGGGGGAAGATGGTGGGTGGTGGTGTGTCCTGGGCAGGCCCTGGATGCAGGGCTGGTGTGTCAATGGAGGCAGGTCTGGCAATCACCTCCAGCACAGAGGTGCCAGAGGGGGCACGGGGGTGCGTGCTGCGGAGCAACTGAGCGGGAGGGCTGAAAGGATGCACGCACGTCAAGCATTCCCCCCTATCTCCTGCCTGTTGCCTCACAAACTGAAAAGGAGTGGAGGAAAAGTGATAAGTTTGTTTTTAGGGACTGGGGGTGGGGATGGGATGGAATAATGACTGAAGAAAGCAAAGGGGAAGGGAAAGGAGAAAGTGGGAAGGACCTAGAGAAACAGCTGTGTCTCAGGGTGTGTGCTTTGAATGAGTTGCTGAAGACTCAAATCCTTCTTCCAGGCACAAGCCTGCTGGACGCGAGGGCACCCAAAGACCATTCCGGGGTGGGCTGCTGTTGCTCTCTCCCAGGATGCCATCGCGTTAGGAGTGGGGAGGGGGGCTTGTGCCTGGAAGAAGGATTTGCGTCTTCAGCAGCTCATTCAAAGTGGGAAGGACCTGTTTCTCTAGGTCCTTCCCACTTTCTCCTTTCCCTTCCCCTTTGCTTTCTTCTGTCATTATTCCATCCCATCCCTCCAAGAAAACTTGCACGACCCTCATCTCGTTTGGTCCAGCTTTAAGTTGCTGCTGCTGCCACTAGCACACAGCTGTGGGCCAGGCATGGCAGGTGGCCAGGGTGGTGTGGGGCAACTGAGCAGTCTGGGTGTGCACACGTGTGAGCATGCATGCGTGCGTGCACAGGAGCAGCAACAGTCCTGAAGCTGCACCCGGCTTCAGGCACCAGAAACTCTGGCACCAGCCCTGCCTGGATGCTGCTGGTGCAGTGCCTGGTGGCACTGACATCTCAGAGCTGCTGCTTGGCCTCCAGGTGTGGCCCTCCTAGCCTGCACAGCACAATCCCAGCTTTCTTACCCATGTAAGCAACCATCAAGATGGAGTGGCTGGAGATGAGATGTGAGTGAAAGGATGTTGTGGCCTGGAGCCAGCGGTGCTACTGTTTACCCATAATGGCTGGTAGTTGTTACTGGGCATATGGATAGGTGCAGGCATGTGTCAAGGGGCTGCTTGTGGACATGTCAATGGCACTCCATGGGATCATGCTAGCCCCTGTCCCTGTGGCACCCCTTCCTTTCCACTAGTGGCTGGGGTCTGAATGGGTGGACCCTGGAGCCAGGCTTGACGATGTAGTTGTGATGCTGGGTGGAGTCCCTGCTGATGCACCTGTGGCAATCCTGTGTTCCTTGGACAGTGCATTGTCACCTGGGACAGGCCAGGCCTGGGGAGGCTTGCATTCTATGGGTGATGGTAGTGTGGTCGCCTTCCTCTTTTTGTGCTGTTGCCTCAGTTCTGTTTGACCGATGACTTTAAGGGATGGGGAAGGGGTTGCAGGTGTGACTTAGCACTGCATGGACCCACCTCTCTCCACCCCTCTCCTCAAGTGTACCTAGGATCAGCTTCCATGGCTTCCACCATGTGATTGCTTGGTTCATCCTTGTCTGTCACAGCTGCACCTTCACACCCCATGACATCTTGTGGGCACAGTGTCCCTGTTGCTGGGGATGCCTGCAAAGTTGTTGCGTGTGTGGCCACACTGCATGTTGTTTGCCAGGTCCCTGACCTGAGCAATTTCCCCCTTGGGAATGGACCAGTGGCACGGCTTTTGCAGCAGTGGCCAGTTGCCTCTGCCATTGTGACCCTCAGGATTACGCTGCCCACATATCTTTTGGGGGCCACTACAAATTCAGACAAAATGTTGCAGTGAGAGCTTTTGTTTAGCAAATGCTGGGCCTATTCTAATCTAACAGTATACGCCTGTGCATTAATTTTTTGAAAGGGTACCACAAGAGCATTCAAATGAAGCTGTTAGAATGAAAACAGAATATTGTAAATAATTTGACAATTTAAGATTTTGAGAGTTAAGGATTTTTTTTAAATTTAAAGTTGACCCTAACATTTAAATGTTGACTGTCTGTGTAATCCTATTCAAAATACTTAATGGTCATGCATTGCCCACATTCCTATTCTACATTCAATGAAACAAAGAAACTTTTAAGCCCTCTTGAGAAAACAGCGAATCCACTATCCAATAGATAAATTATGAAGGATACATTAATGTTTCATTACATCTTCTAAAATAGATTTCAGAAACCCTAGATGCCTCCCACCTAAATGTATACTTAAGTTTAAAATCTTAGTTCATTGCTCAAGTGCACTGGGTAGACCTTGAACAAACCCTGTTTCATAACCTCACCTTTCTTGCAGGAATGTGCACGGAGAAGATGGATCTTGGAGAATGCTGTAGAAAAGACTGGGAATAATAATGATAAAACACTGGAACAATTGGCAGCACATATTGTATTTTTTTTAAACCAAAAAGGAGCACTTACCTTTGTGCTGTCTTCTGGTGCATTTTGCTTCCCCTTTATGTATGCAGACGTTCCATTTATACCCGTTGCCCATATACTCACTTTCTTTAATCAGTTAAGTTTCTCTGTCAGACAATGAGTAAACATCCTGGTCTCCAAGGGGGACTGTGATTGAAAACTTTAAGTTGGAGCAGTTTTCCTTTGGTGATTCCAGCTGTGTCCAGATTAGATTGCTCTTCCTGTTTCTCCAGACTTCTGTGTGAAACATTTACAACACTCAGCTGGACAGTGAGTTTAAAAGGGTATGTTTGATTGGCTGGGATCAGTTTCAGCAAAGGTAATTACACTTTTGAACCTTGGGAATAATGCACAGGAGTGGCTCAATGGCCATAGGCTTTAACAAACACATGGTCCATTCCTTTGCAATGTCAAAATGTTTTATTTGTAATGGTGCTTTAGAAAGGTTCCATTAGAAACCTATGGAACTGTCCAAAGTGCTGAACCAGCAAGCTCTTCATTACTTGAAAGTTCTCTCTCTCTCTCTTTTAAATAACTGCCAGATATTGAAGCTTTTATTTGTATCTCCATAAACAATGCAAACGTTGTTTATGTTCAAGTAATTTCTATCATGAGTTTTGGCTCTACTGCTTGGTCTAAGTCAATGAGTACTTATAATATTTCATCAGTGTTTGTTTATTAGAATACATAAGTGTTACCTTAAAAAACCCTTCAAGATGGTTCACAACCAACCAAAGTTACAAGGCAATGGTAATAAAAACTTAAAACAATAAAATTACTAGGAAGATAATCATGAGCAATAATCATCAAGGCTCCATGAGCAACATCTGGCACATTGTTAAACTATCTATCTCAATGTTTGGTGTAATGGTTAAGAGTGGCAGGACTCTAATCTGGAGAGCCGGGTTTGATTCCCCACTCCTCCACTTGAAGTCAGCTGGATGACCTTGGTTTGGTCACAGCTCTCTCAGCCCCACCTACCTCACAGGGTGTCACAGGTTAATAATAACACACTTTTTAAACCACTTTGAGTGGGTGTTAAGTTGTTCTGAAGGGTGGTATATAAATCAAATATATTATTATTAATGTGAATGCCCTCTGGAATAGAACTGTCTTTGCCTGGTGCCTGAAGTCCATGGGGACTGGAAAGGAAGAAAGGGGCCACAACTTTCACAGCAGCTGGAAGAGAACATGTAACTTGTGGAGAAAGTCTGGGGAAGCCTGACCAAAAAAGTCTTGCCCAAAGACCAGATGTGATTAGAACAAAATTAAGAACCTCCTGTAATTTCCTCAGTGTGTCTTTAGGCACAAAAATATTCTTTCTTGTTGTAATTGGCATGCCTTTTGTCTTCTTATTCAACTTGTACCTCAGTAAATACAAGTAAGTTATCTCAACAGAGCCCTGACTCCATGGATTCTTCCCCATTTATATATTAGGTCTTTTAACAGCTCTCTGAATACCAAATACATTTGGACCATTTGCAAAGCATCTGAAGAACTGGGTGTTCCTGAAATTGTTTCCACTTTTATCTATCATGACTTTTACCTTCCTGAAATTTTCCTGTATGGTACCCTTGGCATGTGTTCTTCCCCTGCTGCTATCTACAGGAAGCTGCTGAGAGAGTCTATCTGTAAAATCCAGCTATACTCCCTCAAAACCTAACTGTAATCTTGGTGCTTGGCAATGGCAATCCATAGAATGGAAACAAGCCAGACAGAAAAGGAATACAGATAAGATTTATAGGTGTTAACATGGGAATGGGTATCCCATCTGGGATGGCACTACTTTATCTGGGATAAGCATTGCCTTATTTGGAATGGGTTAGCACTCCCTTATCTGAACATATGCTTTCCTTTGCTTCTGGAGGATCACACAGTAGTGATACTGTCCTTGAAGTGTACTTTGAAGGCCCATCTAGTGTGAAATGCAGTGGAATGTCTTCTACCAGGCCTGGAGCAATGAAAATGTGTAAACAGCCAGCATTACTGGTATTGCACTGACTATAATCTTCTGAAAGCTGGTTTTCATCTTCAAAGCCAAACACAGTTGAGCATACCTTAGGGAATGTCTATCTCCTGCCCGTTAAGATTAGCATTAATATTCTGTTTTAAAATTCCATCAGTACATAATATTACATTTGTTAGCACACTTATTGCACTTATTGCGATCTTTGTCACAATGGTCCCAGTATTTTGAATTCACTGCCAAATGAAGCTCATAAAAGTCCAAATATACTGATGTTTAGGAAGCATTGTAAAGTTACTTTGTTTTTAAAAAATGTTTGTAATGTGTTAGAATCAACAGCAGGTTTTACAGTTAATAATTGGCATGCTATTTTTTTAAAATGATTTTACAATCTTATAATGGTTGTCACTTGCCTTCAGGTTTAAAAAAATGAGAAGCATAATAATGAAGTCTAACAAGTTTGGGACATGCAAGGAATCATCGAGAGGACAATAAAGTAGCTCTCTCCCATAATGCAACAGACACTACAGAGTTTGAGGCCAGATTAGTAGCTCCTTGATCACTTAGCTTTGAAATTAAGCACCACCTTGAACCTACAGTAGTTAGAATGCACAGATGCTCACTGAGGTGTGAAGAAAGCAGTTAACTAGCCTAAAACCTGAATGATATAAATGCAGGTTGTTTTTAACCTCTCCTTCCTTATGCTGTATGGAAAAACTGAAGGGGGGGATTGGGGGCTGAGCATGCAGTCCCCAGATTCGAATTTCACTTCCACCCTAGGCTAAAAGCTGCTAGAGGCTCTGTTTACTTTACAGGTTAGCCTTCAGGGCTGCAGTTTACTTAGCAGTGGATCATTTCCCCTTGATCCAAGTTAATCAAATTCACCAGAACCTGAAAAATTGGTTGCATCCTGAGTCGATGGGATGGTGTGAGTGGTGGATTACACATGGTGACACAAACTTCAGAGCATGTGCCTTCCAGCCCTGTTCTCACCTGCTAGTATCCTGTAAGGAAGACAAGCAGTCCAAATGTCTGCCCCCCCCCAGCATCCCTTTCGCCCCTTGTGGACTCTCTGTTGCCCTCAACATTGCATGGCTCCTAGTTGGTCATGCGCATGCTCATTGTTGGACTGGTTTTATTTTTTTTTATCTCCTCCCCTTCTCGCTAAAAGAAATTGCAGAAAATCCATTCATTATTATGGGTAGCTTCATTTTGGTGTCCTACTGCTAGGCCGAAGAGCATCACAGAAGAAGTGCTGGGGGTGGGGAAAGCCTTATTGTGTGTGTGTGTGTGGGGGGGATTTCTTCAAACTGTAACTGCATCATAGTGCAGCTGAAAAATTCATAAAGCAGAAGAAAGCTACATTCCCATTCCCATATGCACATATAGAGCTTTTGTACCCTTTGGTCCATACAATCAGGCTGCATCAAGCAGAGTACTTAAGTGGCAATTCCAATTGATGATGTGACCGTGAGAACCCTCCGGGTCCATTAAAAAAAAAGGGGGGGGGACTACATTCACAGGAACTTATAAAAGCTATACATATTAATGGAAAAGATGTTTAAAAGATTACATATTTTGTGGTGGCTTACCGACCTTTAGGATATGATTAAAAGGATGATTAAAGCAAGTTAAGGGTAAACTAATCTGCATTAAGAGATCATGGGAACTCTTCCTGAAGTCTAGAATAATGACTCTAATCTGAATTAACTATTGTGAGACTAGAGAACATGAGGGGGATGTTTTTGCCGCAATAAAATCATGCGATCTCTTAAAACGCCTTCATCCCACTCCCAGCGCCATTTATTTGTTCCTGCCACTTGTCTTTGTACATGTGCAGCTCTTTCCTCAGTATAGCAATTTAAGATGTGAAATATATCAGCTTTGATTATATTTCCATTAGAAAACTGGTTAAAGTGCAGCCCTAATTGCACTAAAGAAATTAAATAGACTTATACTACCTTAGCTAACTAGATTTTTCATTACCTTTTGAAATAAGAAGGGGACACTTTAACCACAGTGCTGTCTTTGATTACTACAAGGGGAGTTTACAGAGGATAAAGCAAACCACAAGAGAGCTCTGCTGTTTTTCCTCAGAATGCAAATGAAACATATTGAGCACTACAAGGAAAAAAATTAATAATAAAAAATTGAATATCAAAGCTATAAAGTTCAGATTATATTTGCTCCCTAGTGCAAAAATTGCTTCTACGTGCTTTCTATGTTTAATGTCAGCTAGACTCATTACTGTATATTTTGTTTTGCTTCTTGAGACAAGGGAGATCTATACTCTTCCCTTGCCTCTTTTTTTTTAAAAAAAATCTTATTGGATAGATTTGGATTATGGAGTGCAAAAAAAGGACTAGGGAATGCAAATAAGTGTCCTAATCCAACCAGGAGCTGTACATGCATGGAAGCAGGATTCTGCATATGTACACCTAGTTGGATGAGGAAACCAGGCCTGCATACAGATGTTACATAAGGATCCCTCTACTAGTCCAGCTGCTGAGGGGTATAAGCAAAGTGCCCTCAGAAGCCCTGTTTGGTCATTTCAGTTTTGATTATCTGTGTATAAAGGGGAGGTTGCCCTATTGGCAGTTGCTAGTTTGTGCAAATGCATGCCCTTGAAAAAATGTGGGTTTCTGATCACATATACTGAGACTGGAAAATATGCATGCCACCCTGGTCACACAAAATGATGACTTTACATATGGAGACGATTGTGCATAATGGTCTCCCCTTACATATGGTTGGATTGTCAACATTGTGATGACTGAACAGGGCTTCAGAGAATGGGAAATACAGCTGAACAGTTTTGTGGGGTATAGAGTGCAGAATCAGGTTGTAGGTCCCCACACTCTCTCCCTTACTGATATACGTACAGTGATGCTTTTATAACTGGAGCAGGCAACAGAAACTTTTAAGTAGGAAACTAATAAGATAATAACAACCACCACAACCACTGTGCTTATAGACAGATTAGTGCCCCACTCAGAGCAGAGAACAAAGTCGGTGTTATTATTATCCCACAATACAGCTGGGGAGCTGGGCCTGAGAGGAGTGGCTTACCCAAGGTCACCTGCTGAGCTCATGGCAGTAGTGGGATTGCAACCCAACTGCTTAACCACTATGCTATAATGGGGAAAGGGTGGAGTTCCCCTTCTCTTTCCCCTCTGCCTTCACTATTCCTTGCTTAAGCTTTCAGACTCCCAGTTCTGCTTTTGCTTTTAAAAGGGGGGAAATCTATACAAAACTGTGCAAATAGAAGCCTTACTGTTACTTCAGTGCTTGGGTGACTGGACATATGTTTGAACTTGAACTTCAATCTTAGCATTCTAGACATTGTGCCACACAGGCTTTCATAATATCCAGCTTTAATGGCCTAAGATGTTCAGATAGTATAACTTCAAGGCCAGCAATGTTACAGGTTGAAATAAGAAAATATATAGCAGTTTTGGGGGAGGGGAAATATTGCTGTGCTTAAACTATAAGGCACTTGAATTGGCCATCCAGACATACAGAAGGCAGAGTTAGCAGGAAGTCAAATATCATGGCACTAAGAGCCATTGTTAAAATATTGCAGTTTTAATACTCCTCATTGCTTTCAGGAGATGTGGAACAGATGCCAACAAGAACCACATTCTTGCAGGAGGACAAAATGCCAAAGGAAATCAGAGAATAAGTCACTGTAACCAATCCAGAAATTTCATGATGCAAAACCTGATTTCTATCAAAGGATGTTGGACACTGGCAATATAAAGAGTGAGATAGTTGTCCTGTTTTTAAAAACCCAGAAGGTCCATATAAGGACTTATGCATGAATATGGACATTGATCTGTGAAATTCTATAAAATCCATAGACAGGGCTGAAATATTCCCTGCTGTATATAAGAGACACCAGCCAAGTCTCAAGAAGTGTCTCCAACACATACAATCTGCGTATTTCCATAACATTTACTTTAGAAGTATAACACGTCAAATTTCCTGTACCACAAGGGATCACCTCATGACAGGCACATAGTGACATTAGGAAGCTTTGTTTAACAAGCTATGTGTGATTTTAATTGCAGAACTTGCAAAGTACTTTTCTCTTCTCACAAAGACCTGAAGAGTTCAGGTCTAAGAGCCCCTGAATGCCACATTTTAGTGTGATGCTGCTTTTCCGGGGGGAAAAAACCCTAAAATCCTTTGAAGCATTTCCAGGCAGCTCCTTAGAGAGGCAAACATATTTTCCAAGGCATGATTCTAGGTTAAAGAACGATGTCCCACACTTGTTTACAAAGCAGCACAACAGCTGTTGTGAGCCACAGGCCCCCCTTTGGACAGGCAGGAGGCATTTGGATCTGTTGCACTGAGGCATGCAGTCATCAAGCAATTTCTCAGCAGACTTCAGCCAGTGGTAATAGGGAAAGCCTTGCCAGCCTGAGGAACAGCTAACGATGTTCGGCTCATCTCTGTTCTGCTTCTTTTGTCTTAGAAATCATCATTATTAATCACTGGGCAGAGAATCACAAGGTGGTTTATTATTTTAGGACTGAGCTGTTTATGACTCTGAAGTACCATGGGAGCCAGCTTCGCAGGGGGACTTGCAAATACTTTGCAGACATTATTTTAAGTAAAGTCAAAATAAACTGCACAGAAAATCTGCCATACCTATAAGGCGCCTTTCAATTTTTTCTAAAATTTTAAATTTGGGTCAAATTTCAGCCAGTTTCTCCAGGTATTTTTAAAATAGCCTTATCTTGATGGTCTTAATAACCAGCACCTGGGCTATCTCCCAATATCCTAACCAAATTAAAATAAAACAAACAGAATTCTTGCTATTCTACTAGAAAGCAAAGGACAGTACAGGACACTGAACTATGCAAGATCCATATATATGCCTGTTGGCAAATGAAACCAGTCATTAACATTTGAGTTAGAGCAAATATTTTCTGCTTAGTAAAAATAGTACAGTGACTGCATTGCCCTTCAAACTTGGGGCATTTTAAACTTTCATGAGCAAATTAAAACATCAACTCAAAGTTGTGGTGGGGATAAAATGGAGAAAAGGAGAATGACACTTTTTCCTCATCAAACTTTTTCCGCAGTACTGCAGTGAGGATACAATTGTATCATATTACAATTGTATCATATTGTGCCATATTAGTATGTGGCACTCTTGCTTCCCTAGGGTATGGCTGGACCCACATATGTTTTTTCGTTTTTTCTTTTTCTTTTTGGGATAATACTTCATTTGTTTCCAGAATCCCAGATTTAAACTGAGTAAATCTACACCATCAGTTGCTGAGAGCTAGAACAGTGTGATGGAAGATGCTCTGGAACTGGTTTTGAAAGACTCGGGGCCTTTCCTCATCATTAATTGTTTTTTGCCCATTAAAAGTGCATTTTTATTTGAATCACAAAGGCCCTAATCCAGCAACAGCTGGTGGCCCCAGATGGTGCACATCCCCATACACATCAAAAGACACATCAAGACAGCACTGTGGATGGGAATGTGCATCCAGAGCTCTATCAACAAAGCACACAGACGGTAGCTGGCAAACATGAATCTTTCTTGCTAGAGCAAGGCAAGACTTTGCATTTCTTCAAAGCGCCTCTACTGCGTCCAGTATGTCAGTTTCTAGGCAGTTAAAGTGCTCTTTCTGTGGCAAGGAATGCCAACACCTCCTCAATGCTATTTTGATTGCAGCATGGAATGAGATTCCAGGAGTCAGAAGCATTTATTAGCTATTGCTATAGTAAGTAAATAGTATCAGTGATGCAACTTTTCCCCTCTGCTCAGGAACATATTTATTTGCTCAAACATGCTCTGTGGCCTTCTGCTTCACAACACATAGTAGCAGCAGCATTATGATAGTAATGAATACAAAATTTCTAAAGTACCTTGAAACTGAAGCTCTGGGGACAAGAGAAAAAACTATTGCCCCCCACAGAAAGATATATACAGACCAGATTTGTCTTTATTGTCAATGAAATGTTGTCATCTAGAATCATGCAAGCACTGCACATAAGGTATGTTTTAAGTGATCGAACAAGTCAGCAAATGCAACCGGCTAAAAAATATAATGAGCTGCATCTGACCAACCCAGAGAGCAGCATGCTTCACTCTGTTCCAAAGTTATGTAAATAACTCCCTGCCAAGGACCATTTCAGTTTCTGAAAATGGCATGGGGGGCAGGAGCCCCCTCCTTCCCCCCACATTGCAATTCCAAGGAGAAGAACTCCCTCTGATCTTTAAAATGGGATTATCTGCAGCTGCCATGTGACTGTAAGGAATGTAAATTGGATTTGGGGGAGCCAAACTCATTTTACCAAAGCCATAACATCTAGAAGGCCCATACTCTGGAATTCATTCAGTGCAATCCTAAATAGAACTATACCTTTCTAAGTCCACTGAAGTCAATGGGTTTGATTGGGCAGGTTGAGTTCTCTCAGCCTCAATTCCCCTTCTGAAATACTGAAATAATGCTCCAATGGATTAGTCTGCTGTGAAAGTAGCACCAAGTTGATCCCTATGTTACTGGAATGGCATGTGAATTCCTTTCACATGTCTGGATCCCATGTCACTCAAATAACCTGCAGAAAGAAACATGTGCTTGGTTTAATTAAATGGTTCCAGATTGTTCCCATGCCAGCATTCCCTCATGGTTACTCATTGGACCTAAATAGTTCACTAGTGTTGATGTTTGTGGAGTGCTTTTCTAGGCTATATTGCCCTACTTATCCCCTCAAAAACATTACTTTTTAGCTTCTATGAAAGTATGCAATTGCCCTTATTAATTAATTGATCAAGTGGAGTGCAAGTGTATGGCAAGTGAACAGGGAGGAATACATGTGAGTTTGCTCACTTTCCAGGCAAGTGCAATTTGTCACTTGTAGCTTGGCTCTGAGAGTGTGTGACTGGTCCAAGGCCACCCAGCTAGCTTCCGTTGAAGAGAGGGAAGTTGAACCTTGCAGTTCCTAGCCCAATACTTTAACCACTTCTGTGCACTAGTTCTCTCAGTATGTCCCTTTCTTTTTAATTTTGTAGAAAACCTTGACCTGCATAAGAAAAGGAATTGATTTTTATTGGATCTTTCCATTGTAATGGGGCTTAAACATGCAAATGGTTTTAATAAGAGTATTATGACCTAATACTCTAAGGTCTAATCTGGGGTGGAAGCCAGTACTTGCTTATGATTTCACTTTCCATTTATTCCAGAGCGGATTGTGCAAAATTCCTGTTTAAGTAACTAGTGGCTGATGTCCTCCAACTTTCAACCTGTTCATCTTTAATAGGAAGGTCAAAACACATTATTCTAAAAAGTGTTTTATGAAATCTGTGCCTATTTGAAAAAGAAACCTCCAATTGCTCAGGAAATATATATTAAAATCAAAGAGCAGCTTAATGGATGAGATGAGATGCCATATGAAGTCAAGCAAGTTAAGACTTGCCATTATCTTGTCCTGTTGAACATTCAATAATGTTCTCTGGTTGAAGATTTGTAATGTGCAGTAAAAGAATGAAAACAGGGTATACAGAAATCTGAAGATTCAAGTTCAGGACTTGTGTTGTCAGGTTTATATTTTTTCCTGGCAAATAAAGTGCCATTGAGTCAAGAGATGTAGTCACTCAAATGTTAACAGCTCCACCAGATGTCCTTAATAAAACCAGGTAATTCACAACAGGCAAGTTGCAACTTGGATAGCAAGCAAATACCATCTCCTTTAAGGTTTGTGGGAAAGATCTCAGGGGTTGGTTGCACCAATCTGTTGCTATCTACATCATTTCAAGTTATCTGTGTCATCAAAGTTGACAATTCATGACGGGCATAAGTCATTGGCCCAGGGAATGGTCTGAAGGCAAGTAATACAAGAGGAGATGTAGAAAACCTTGAAACAAACTCAATGAACATTCACACTTGTTGTGATTGAACTTTGTTTACACAAGTGGAGGCCCTCAGTGGGTGGCCTTGATCTCGCTGTTTGAAATTTGAATCAAATTCCATGTCCAGGAAATTCAGCTACTTAGCTGCTTCTACAAGTTTTCTTGAACAAATTGATTCAGTGTAATGAGCTTGATAGTATAGTGCCACATGCCTAAACAGGGCCTTTTAAAAAGAGATTTGTGTTTCCATCACTGGGTTTGGACTCACAAAGCAAGCTTTCAGAGTAGGTAGGTAGGTTTTAAAATAAATTCTCATTTTTGGCTAGGTGCTTTGAGTAGGTTGGTAATGTAACTGTTTAATAAGTTAATTACTAATTACTGTAGGTTATAAGGGGCAGAAAAATGACTGGCAGGAGACATGAGAGGTGTCCTGGGGGAAAGGGGATGGATAAGACTAGAAGGATGGTGAGGAGGGCTGCAGCTCTTCCCCTGCCTGCACAGCTATCTTCTGCCCAGCTTAGACATGGTGTGTCTGGCCTGAGTGCCTCACAGGAGACACATCCTGGGGTGACTGCAGCTGCAGGGCAGGGTGGGCCCCCCTTGGGCCTCCAACGTCTGGGACCACTTCAGAAGATGGAGGACCTCTGTTATGCACAGAGCCTGCACTGTAGGGCCTGAGTGAGTCAAGGGAAGGATGTGAATAATCTCTCAATGACTAGCCTCATAAATCACATGAGGAAGCACCACTATATGGTACTTCTTCAGGAGGAGAGATTTGTACCACACAGTTGCCAGCAAACCAGCAGGGAGGGGGGAGTCATCCCATGACCACCTCTGTCTCTCTCCTCCCAGGTTTCCTGTAGGGAAGGGACACCAAACATCTCTGTCAGAGATGTTTGGTGTGCATGGCACTAGTGTGCCAAAAAGGGGAATCCAGAGGGCATCTAGGCTCATCACTTGGAAGATCGTGGAGATGATTGCTGTAGAGGGTCAGCCTTTCTCCGCAGTAGAGGACTTCAGCTTCTGCTGGCTTCTCCAGCTAGTGTGTCTTTGGTACATGCCCCCTGCTCGCACCATGCTGAGCAGGACCGTGGTGTCCTCCATTTACAGGGCTGCCAAGGAACACATGAAGGCACAGTTGTCTCACTCAGCTGTGAAATTTGTCCACTTCATGTCAGACATCTGAGCCTGCACTCAGTCATAGCATGCATACCTCTCACTTACTGTGCACTGGTGGCAACCCAATGACCTTCAGGGTGGGAGTGGAACGACCAGTGGCAGGCAAGGCCAGATGGGAAACCACCGGGCTGGCTACTGCAAGGTTCTTGACATGGTGCACATGGCAGAGAACATTGCTATCACCATTGAGAGGAAGTTACTGGACTGGGTAGGTGAGGGATACATGGTGACTGATGGCAGCACAAACATGAAGGCAGCAGTGGTGCAAGTACGCCTCAAGTGCATTTACTGTGCAGTCCACAAACTTCACCTCATGATGAAGGAATTGCTTGGTCTGGGGGCCAATGAAACTGCTGTCAGGAGGTTGGCATCCACCTGTCTAGATGAGACAGCTGTAGTTTCCCTTTCAGAGGATGTTTAGTCGGGAACTGACAAGTCGACTTTGAGTGCCTAGATTCTCACAGGCCGAATGTCCAACCCCCAGAAAGGGGGGCCAGTACTTTGAGCGACATGTACTAATGTTTGTTGATACGGTGTCATTCCTAACAAAGTCTTCATTATACCTTGAACTGGATTTTTATAATAAATCTTCATTAAACCAACCTGTGGAGTTTTTTGTAAAATATCTTGGCAGGGTCCTTACACTTGCAGAGGACCCTGCAACTTGTGAGTTTCAGTGTCTCCCCGGGAAACGCCAGCAACTCACAAGTCACTTCTCATGCAGCATGAAAACAACTCCCCAATTGTGCCAGAAGCAGGCTGAAACAGCCATGATGGAGTATCACCTGATCTGATGTTGTCATTCACTGGAACACCACCCAAGCCATGTGTGAGCATTTTGGTGAGCAGCAGGCCACCCTCACATTGTGGCTCTCAGAGAACAACACTTGCAGGGGGGAGGGTGAGTTCAGCCCAGAGGATTGGCTCAATATATCCCTGACAGTGGAGGTCCTGAGGCCCTTCAACTAAATCACTGTTGTGGTCTCACCTGATGTGGCAACCCTGGGTTTGGTCATTCCTCTGGTGCATATGCTTCAGAGTGCCATGGCCTTCTTCCTGGACCCAGACACAGGATGTGCAGATCTCATTCGAGGAATGTGCAGACTCATGAGATGTCTGCAACAGGGCATTGCGTGCTGGCTGCAGCCTCTCACCGAGGAGTTGTACATGTCGGCAATCATGTGTGACCCACACATCAAGGGCACCTTGGCAAAGTGGCCACCCCATTATTGCAGAGGTTGGAGAGGGCCAGTGATGAAGGCTGTTGCAGAGAGAGGATTACTTGAGTTTCCCAAGTACCTCCCTGTCAGTTTCAGCCTGAGGCCACATGGGTGAGATCCATCTTATGCAACTGTGCTTGCTTGCCATTGCCTTATGCGTGTGGCTTGGCACTGCTTAGTTCTGTTCTGTGGTGTTCTCCCACTGGCTGAACCCAGTGCCTGGCTGCTGTGAATGACACTGTTTCTGTTGGGCTAAGTTGCAAGAGTGTCCCTTGCTTCAGTTTAGTTTAGGTGGAAGAGATATGATTCTCTGGTGTGAAGTTGGTCCATTTACTTCACTTTGGTCCTGGGGGGATTACATTCACTTGCTTCAGTTTGCTTCTAGTTGCAATACTGTCCGTCCCTGCTTCAGTTTGATTTTGGTGATTCTCTGGTGTGATGTTGGTCCTCATAGGAAACAATGGAGAATGGCTGGTCAGTCTGGTTAGGGGGCACTGGGATTTTTTTGGGGGGGGCATCAGTTTGGTTCTGTTGGGCTTCCCCAGGGATGAGCTTGCATTTGGAAGTGTGCCTCGGCTGTGGCATCCTTGCCCTGTGTGTATATGCCCTGGGAAAGAACTTTGAAAAAATCTCATCATAGGAAACAATGGAGAGTGGCTGGTCAGCCTGGTTAGGGGGTGTTGGGATTTATTTTTTGGGGAGCGGGTCAGTTTGTTCTGTCTGTTCTGAGAGCCAGTTTGGTGTACTGGTTAAGAGTGCAGGACTCTATCTGGAGACCCGGGTTTGATTCTCCACTCCTCCACTTGAAGCCAGCTGGGTGACCTTGGGTCAGTCATAGCTTCTAGATGTTCTTTCAGCCCTACCCACCTTGCAGGGTGATTGTTGTGGGGATAATAATAACATACTTTGTAAACTGCTCTGAGTGGGCATTAAGTTGTCCTGAAGGGTGGTATATAAATGGAATGTTATTAATGTTATTATGATGGACTGTCTGGTGTGGAGCTTGCATTTGGGAGCATGCCTCTGGCTATGGCAGCCTTGGTCCATGTGTTTCTGCAGTGCGAATCATTTTGTACTTTCCCCCCACAATAGGAACAAATGGAATGTCTGGGGGCACCTTGTTCTTGGGCCCACAAAATTGGACCCTGGGGTCCAATCTATTTGAACCTATGGAGGTCTTTAGAGGGCAGTCGGAAGTAGGTTCCCTGAAAATTTGGTGGATTTCTCTTGCAAAATGCCATTTCCTGCCCCCTGGATATCTCCCAGATAGTTTTCCCCATAGCTAATAATTGGAGACTGCAGATGGGTTGGGGGTCCTTCTTTCGGGGGTCAAAAATGCCCCCAGGCTCCAATCTTTATGAATCTTGGGGGGGGGGGTATTTGGAGGAGAGTCAGGAGTAGGGTCCTGGTAAATTTGGTGAAATTTGGTCAAAACTTTACGCACTCACTCCCCTGGGCCACTGATAAACTTGAATTGGGTTTCCCATGGGGACAATAGCCGAATTTTACTGAGTTTGCTTTGTAATACCAAACCAAATTAGATAATGAATTCAGTATTTGGAGAGTACCAAATGTTTTCTCCAGTTTGGTATGACCAAACCAAATTTACCATTTTTTCCCCTCTACACACCCCTAGTTATGTATATATGATAGGTTAAAGAAGCCACTGCTGTATATGATTATTTTGTGTGTCCCAGTAAAGAACTCTGAGGCCACATTTGGAACCACCTGAAATTTCCAACCTGTCTTCAAGGTCGTAGAGCACATTACAATAATCTAATCTGAATGCTACTAAGGCATATGTTATATTGCTATGACTATATATGTAAGCCTTGTAATTTAAGAAATGCATATATAGACCCAGTTGGGAGCCTCTGAACATTGCTACATTCACTATGGCATACCTTTGTTTTGTAGTCAGTAAAATATAATAATAAATGTTTGTTATTCATAAGGTCTCATTAATTCATAAGAATTAGAATTCAACAAAATTGTCTCACATTCTGGAGGAGTATTCTATAGCACCTGTATTGGCCAAAGTGCTCAGCCACCATTTGAATAAGACCATTAGAAACTTCATTTAAAGACAGGCTGCTGAATGAACTAAGTATTTCAATTAAGGTGTTCTGGATCCACCAGACTACAGTGGATTCATTAATGGCTATAGCAGCAAAATTATTAAACACAGAATTTTTTACTCCTTATGTACAGCAATTGTTCTGCAAATGATGCCTCTTCTATCTTCAGTTCTTTCTCCCTAACAAGATTTCCCTTTTAAAGAAAGCAAACTTAAACAATTGCAAGCAATAAATTTCCTGCTATGAGAGCAGTACTGTAGTCAAAGAGGATGACAACAGAGCCTTTGAAGTCCACAAATCTAATGTGGACAATTCATCCCAGCCAGCTACTATATTGTTTCCTTTTGCAAGTGGTCATTGCTAAGCTTATTTATTACCCATAGCATGTGACAGATCCCCATCACATCTTGACATTCATTTATAGGTACCATTTTTCCTTATGGCTGCCAGCCAAACATCTGTCTGTCATTATTAATGGCTTGGTTCATATCAACAAGGTAGAGAGCCCCTGTCTGGACTAAAGGTGGGATAGAACTTGATAAAATGCTTCGTGCAAGAAAGCTAAATCCTGCGCATAGAAAGCTCAATTTCATCAGAAGGGGTTTAGCCTAGTCATCTCCCCAACATACCATTTTTTAATGTACACAGTATTGTTTGTCATGGAGGACCATTCCCTCAGGTTAGACCCAACCTCTAGTGGTACAGATCAGACTCAGGTTTACCTCCTTATAAGCTTATGGTGAGAAACAAGCTAAAGCATCTGCATTATTGAAAAGAGCCTCTGCGTCTATCCAGTGTTCATTATACTCCCAATGTAACATTTTATCACATATTCCTTACACAAAGCCTGTCCCACACCACCACAGAAATTTTCCCAGCTGGCAGCTCCAGTGTCGACTAACATTAATCTTTTCCACAATGCTAGGAGTGGGACCATGAATGATTTATTACAATTACCTGTTCTGGTAAAGTGGAGCTCAGGTGAAGCAGCCTTTGTTGTAGTTAAGGGATGGATTCTATCTCCGAACATCCTGGAAGAGAAAAATACATTGGGTTGTCTTTGTGTACCTGCTGTCCTGCATAGCCTCAGACATGATTCAATTAAACAGAGAGGAAGACATGCATTTTAAGAGACTGTGAGTTACTCACACTGTCAAACAAGAGCCTGGGTGTTTATCTGCAGGTTGCCATGAAATGTACTATTTTCTTTTATCTTAATGTTTTACATATAAGGGTGCAAAGAATAAGTCTTACTTAGGGTAACTTGTGTTGTTTGGATCTATCTATCTATCTATCTATCTATCTATCTATCTATCTATCTATCTATCTATCTATCTATCTATCTATCTATCTATCTATCTATCTATCTATCTATCTATCTATCTATCTATCTATCTATCTATCTATCTATCTATCTATCTATCTATCTATCTATCTATCTATCTATCTATCTATCTATCTATCTATCTCATTTTATAGTCCGCCTTCCTTATGGAGACTCAAGGCAGATTAGGCAGTGTGAGATTAGTACAATCAATATCAAGGACATTCCATAAACAATGCCATAGGGTGAATAAATACAAGTTAACAAAGACATAGCATTAGCAAGCAGCCAATACAGAGTTAAAGAAATGTTGACACAGAGCAATTCTAGGACATTAGACAACGTATAACTACCGGGTAAGATCATACTTAAAGTACAGGCAGCACCTAGGAGCACATACTTAAAGCAACAGATAGGACGTAAGGCAACATAGTGGTGAAGTCTACAGTCCCTAACTCATTATTGAAGCATCAGAGACCCCCTCCCAACAATACAGCCCTTCTATCTGACTAAAAAGCCCTTTTGAATAAATCAGTTTTGCATTGTTTGCAGAAAGCCAGGAAAGTGGAAGCTCTATGCACCTGTGAAGATTATCCTGGCTTATTGAAACATTTCTAAAATAAAATGACAGTCAAAGATAAATGAATTGGAGCTCACAAATTCTGACTAACCTTGCTAGCCAACCAAAAGTCATTCTATCTCTCCTTTCCCTTGAAGTACAAGTTCTTGGGGCTGAGGTCACATGGAATCTTGGAAGCACTTTGAGCCTCTCTGAGTCTAGTGGAATTGTGGAGCAAGCCCTCCTTCTCCTCATTCGAAATGGGGAAGTGGAAGCTTGTCTCTGTTTCTTACTCAGAATGCAAGGAGATATTGATTGAGAGAGGCTTGGGGGGAGATGAACTATCATGGTCTTTTCTGCGACTTTCTGAGGCGCAGCACAACAGGGATGATCCCCTGTCATTCTTTGGATTCTAGAAAAGGGTGGAGGCTCTACCTTACAACAAGCCAAGCCTTCAAGGTCCTGCATGACATCTCATTTCCCCCCACTTTGGAGAAGGGTGGCAATTCTTGCCAGAAGACTGCAATCCTGCTGCAGTTCTGGGAGTATATCTCATTGGATAAAATGGAACTTACTTCTGAGTAGACCTGCTTGGCATTGCTTCTTAAAAGTCACACTCAACCATGACATGCTAGCCAAACCATTTGTGGACCCCTGAGCATATATATGCATTTATTACATTCATATCACACCTTTCTTAGAGATACTTCATTCAGGTACCAACTGGAGACAGGCCTACTGAAGTCCAGCACGGATACTGCATCATGCGCCTGGGCACCTTAGTGTTATGTATGCTGACAAGATGTAAATATGTTTTGTTTTGTTACCAAGTACGTTAGTCAAAAGTATTGTTTTATTATCTACAGACATTGATAATGTAAACAAATACACTAGCAAGTCCTGGTTCAGTCAGTTAAGGGACTGCTACAAAATAACACTAATATTTATTTATAGATGCTTGTATTTTAATGCATAGATATTTATACATTCAGAATACAACAGAAGAAGATGCCAGAGAGCAAGAATTTTCCCTCTTCTGGTGCCTCAAACCAAAACTCCATACGAGCTCCAATGCAGACACTGAACTAACAACAACAACAACATTCGATTTATATACTACCCTTCAGGACAACTTAATGCCCACTCAGAGCGGTTTATAACATATGCTATTATTATCCCCACAACAATCATAACTGCTTTTTGTGTGATGTCCTCTCTATTAATTTCCAAGTATGGAGCTGATATATACACACAAAGAAACGCAGACCTCAATTAGTTTCCTCTATTGAAATGAATAGGGAGCATTATTTTGGACATGGGCGCTCCCAGACTATGGGAGCTCCCATAAGAGATCATTGCATTCATCATGTATATTTCTAGACTGATTGATGTTGGACAAATGGGAAAAGCACAAATAGGGAAAGCAGAAAATGCACATTCTACTCAGCAATGATTGAAATATTCTTCTAGTGTAAGCCAATGACATGACCATCCCAAGACATTAAAACATAAACACTTTATAAAATTCAAGAGCAAATCAAATGCAAGCATGCAATAGAAAGATTTTTTTAAAAAAGTGGAGTTAATAAACTTCATGCATGAAATGAGTATAATGAAGAAAACAAAGTCAGAATAATGTGGAACCCAAATGCTAATTAATATTTCCCTTAGGATGGAAAACATAATGTTTAAACCTTAATGATATAAAATCTTTTGTTAGTTAATAGCATTTTCCAAAATGCTATGTTAAATGAGAAAGATTTGGATCTAGTGGCACCTTAAAGGCCAACTAGATTTCCAGGGTATGAGCTTTCGAGAATCAAATAAAGGGAGCTTTGACAGTGGAGTGCCACTATTTAAACTTAATCCATCATTGACGTGAACTTAGGCCTTGTGAGAATTCAGCAGCAAACTCAACACTTCTTTAAGCTACATACACCTTGCCATGTTGGACAGGAAAATTCAGTTGCATCACTGACTAGCATATCTGCTTGATCCATCAGATGGATGCCTTGAAGGAAGTTTAGTGATCCATTTCAGAACCTGAACTCTGAATCCACTCGATATTTGTCAAATCTAGTTCAGCCACACATTCCAGTTCTTTTGGAATAGATCCAAGTGTTTCTGCCCATCTGTTATCCAATAGAGGATGTATGAAGAACACAAAGTCCCCAGACAAAAAGAGAAAATCAAAGTCCAGAAGAGGCAATGTAAGGCTGGCCTCCAATGGGCTGGGTGATGAACAGCTGTGGTTGATATGGGGTTTGTGGCTGTTTTAAACTGTGCAAAACTTTTGGTTTTATTATTTTGTTGTTAACTTTGTAAGCTGTTGTGAATTGCCATTCGTAGTCAGAAAGGCAGGACAACGATTTTGACCTGCTTGTGCCCCTTTCCTACCCAGTGAGCCATAAACTGCAGTTCAAATTTCTCAGAGTTTGGAACATGGGTAGCTGTGGCTCAGCCTGGGCTACGGCTGAAATGGAATTGGCAGGTGGGGAAATTGTGTGCATTTGTGGGTAGAGATGGGCACGAACAGCAATACGAACAAAAAACCCCCATGAACAGCCCAATCTGCTGTTCGTGAACAAGCTGTTCATGAGGCCCCATTCTAAACAAACAGGTGGTCGTTGCAAGCCTCGTTCGTTGCTGTTCGTCTTGCTGTTCATCAAGCCAGACAGTCTGGCACATGCAATCAGTTCCCTTGGCAACTTAGGCAGGGATGGTTTGAACTCTGTCTGAACTCATGCTGTTGCCCTGGAAACTCCAACCTAAGCCCAATTTAGCTTGATAGGCAGTTACTTAGAATTTTTACTTTGGTGGCAACTAGAATACAACTTACGCTTTGATCTCTTCTTGAAATCATTTTGTGTTACATGATGCTATCTATGTCTTCTTGAAAGTCACTCCTATTGTGTTTAACAGGCTTTACTCCCACAATGAATGTAAAGTAGCCTGCTATTCCAGTGAAACTGAAGCCAAAAGGAAATGTGCATGTAAAGTAAGTCTTGGGATCTATATTTGTGTATATTAATTTGAACTTTAGCCCCCATCTGTAAGTACTAAACTTTACATTTGGACTGAAAAGTCTCAGACAGAGAAGTATGTAATGATAAATTAGAAGCAAACTTGAACTTTACAACAAAGAAAGCTTTAAGATAAATTTAAGTTTTACATATTAAAAAATATAATCAAATCATTATACTGTACAATAAAATAATGCAGCAAAAACAACCACCCAAAATAATTATGTATTTTTGTCCATAAATAAGATGTACCTCAAGCTCTGGGCTTGTTTATTTATTCTAAATATGCCCAGTCCACTTTTTGACTACAGTTGAATGCAACTGCAGTTCAAGGTGGGTTAAATACAGTGCCAGACAGCCCTTGATTCTAATGAGCTTGCACTAGTAACATGAAACATAAGAAGAGACTTCCAGGATCTGACTAAAGATCTATCTGATCTGGCATTCTTTCAAACAAGAAAGGTCACAAGGAGGGCATCAAAAGGATGGTCTAGTGCCTCTGAACATGGAGGCCATTTAGGTACCATGATCTATAGCCACTGATAAACCTGCCCGCTGTGAATGTGTTGCCTTTTAAAGCTAGCTAAGCTAATGGTTGTCATCACATCTTGGGGTATTGAATTCCATGGAGGAATTATGTAAGTTTATGATCTGTTTCTTCATGACTATAATAAATTTGTCATTGTAAACCAAAACATGTTACCTTTTAGGGCAAACTGCTGACATTCAAAACATTGTATAGATGCAATGGTGTACTTGCATCTATACAATGTGAAAAATAGCCTCCACACTAATACTGTGAACACTCTAATTCTGCGAGTGGTGAGAAGTTCCACGGGTTGGGTGTCAAGGGATACCAGAAAGATGCAAGTATCCTATGCTATGAAAATACATTTATTACATAGCATTTGCTCACCATACTTAATAAAATATACATAAAGATTATGAGATGAGACATAACCTAACAAGGTCACATCAGGGTCTATCAGTGCATGGATAAAAGATGCTAATGATTTCTGATTCAGCGTGAGTAAACTAGTCCAATTCAATGGTTTTAGGCTAGGTTCTCAAATTCCCTCAGTGAAAATAATCCATCTTGGATAGAATTATTAAAATGTGGGGTGGAGCCAAAACTATCCATATGTTGGATGCCATAACCAGGGTAGACCTGTCATGGCCATTCAAGCTGGGAAGGCAGGCGAAAAGAAATTGGCCTGAAAGGACAACATGCATCCCGCCATGAAGAAATGAGGACAGAGGGCTGTGGGCGAAGCATTGTCCAGTGACTGACACTTGTGCTGATATGAGACAACAGTGGAAGCTGAGCCACGTCTATGCAAAGTTGATTAGGGTGGATGGGATCCTTCAATCCGGCCTTAAAAAAAACTCACCACAATGCAAAGCGTTCACTTTTAAGATGCTTAATAAAAAAACACTGAGATACTAATGTGAGCAGATGACTAATATATATATATATATCAGGCGATATGGCTATGCAACCATCTGAAAAAGAAAGGTTATCTCTTGCAATGCTAAATCTAAAATTGTACATATACAATAAATGTTAGCATGGTAGTAAATTCAATAGGTCCAAAGCATACCTTTTATCTCTTGTATTCACTTCAGTAAAGTCTATAATTTCTAGAAAGCCCAGTAATATATTTTTAAAAGATGGTTGAGAGGAATAACAAAATTTCTTTCCCTAATGAATGTATACAGTTGAACAAATTTCTGAAGTAGTCTTTCTAATGATAATGTAGTTTATTCATCTCAATAGGAGCCATTTGTATCTATAAAATTAGTGAGATGTTAGTAAGGTTGCATGTATTAACTTAATTATTAAAAAGTTAATTGGTCAAATTAGTTTGAATTCACGTCAAAAGACTTTGCTACATTAGGTGATGAAATTGTGGAAAGCGCAGACAGCCAGGTTTGTTTGTTTGTTTGTTTACCCTACTCTGAGACTTTCACGTATCTTAGTTAATATAATTTTTAAAAAACCAAATACACAAAGATAATTTTCACAAGTCCATAAAGGCATTCAATCAATTTTATTTCTGTCAAACTGCCCCAGTTTCTCATATAAAACTGAAACAATCTCCTTATCTCCTTTTCTCCAATCTAAGGAAAAACAGTCACCTACAGGAAAAGTGTTTTTGCCATATATCAAAGGAATTACTGATCAGATGGGAAAGCTTATGGAAAAGCATAACCTTCAAGCAGTATTCAGACCCACCCGAAAAATACAACAGATGCTATGATCAGCAAAAGACAGCAGAGACCCCCTCACCTCTGCAGGAGTATACCGTATACCCTGCAGCTGTGGACAAGTTTACATCGGGACCACAAAGCGTAGCATCCAGACAAGAATAAAAGAACATGAAAGACACTGCAGACTTGGACAGCCTGAAAAATCAGCAGTGGCTGAACATAGCCTAACTCAAACAGGGCACAGTATCTTATTCCAGGACACCAAAATACTGGACAACACTTCCAACTACTTTGTCAGACTGCACAGGGAAGCCATTGAAATTCACAAGCATAAGCAAAACTTCAACAGGAAAGAAGAAACCTTAAAAATGAACAGAGCATGGGCTCCAGTTCTGAAAAACACCAGGCCAACAAAACACTCCACACCCGACAATAGCCCTGCAGAGAAGATTAGCACATCAAGCACCAATCCATATGCAAAAGAACCTCCTCAGGATACAGTGAAGCCTCCCGCCATTAGCATTCCACACCCTGGGAAACTCTTACAGAATGACTCAGCTCAACCCCACCCCTCCTGAGTAGATACAAATGACCTACATCTTTTCCACACTGTGACACTGAGAGATCTCTGTCTTTTGGTGCGACACCTCTGAAGATGCCAGCCACAGCTGCTGGCAAAACGTCAGGAACTACAATGCCAAGACCACGGCAATACAGCCCGGAAAACCCCCAACAACCATCGTTCTCCGGCCGTGAAAGCCTTCGACAATACATCGACAATACAATCTCCTTATTAATAGCATGTAACATAACAGAGTATTTAAGCGTCTGAGTAGGCTAGGCACTGAAAGATTGAAATCCATAGATAATTTGATAGAAAATAGGTTTATTATTAGGAAATCAGATCACATGGAATTAAAAAAAGAAAAGAATATATTTCTTAAAAGGTCTCTGTCCCAAGGAGTTTCAGAGTTCTCAGGAGTAGAGTCCATTTTCATGCAGGACTGTATGGCGTGACTGGGCCACCTACTAGATCTCCTGGACAAGTGAGCAGTGATGAGACCCAAAAGGAAAAGAAGCAGCAGCGGCTGTCATTGGCTTGTTTGCTCCTTCTCTCTCTACACAGTAGTGGCTGTGGCTACCTTTAGCAAGGCAAACCATAGGCAATAGAAGCGCAAAGCAGAGACACCTGCCATTACTTGCTTCCTGTCTGAAAAAGGGGAGAATGGATGGGGTGGATGAGGTGATGGCAGCAGCGGTACACTCAGTGGGGGAACACTAGAGGTCATATTGCCCAAGACCCACCCCCCCACAAACCTGGAGCCATCTCTGTTTTAGATGGCTCCCTAGTAGAGGTGGGCATGGACTGAAAAAGATTCCAAAATTTTACATGGACCGGGCCAGTTTGGCATTCATGAACCGGTGGGTCGTGGGACGTGTTTTTTCATGAACACAATGACCTTTGGTCAGTCCATCGGTCTGTCGGTCCATGAAACCAGAGCAATCAATTCCCTAGGCAACGTAGGAGCCACCTGCAGACCTTCTGCTGCCCTTGAAACATGCCAATCTTACCCTGAAAACCTTGACAGGCAGCTCTGGCCACCAACCAGAGTGCTCCCGTTATTCTCTATGTGAGTATTTAATATATAAAACACAGCACAGAGCCACAGTTTCACTTTCCAGCTGGTTACTGGTTCAGAGGAACTGCTTGTTGCAGGAGGTTTTTTTAAAATAAATTGTGCCAGAGGGAGGCTTGGGGCTTGTGTTGCAGCAAGGTTCTGGGTGGGAGCAAGCTTATTGGGTTTCCTTGGCTGAGGGCTCACGCTTGTTCACTTTTTCCCCCCTTTCAATTCTTATTTGCTTGTGGGGCAGTGGGCCTAGGGAATTTTTTTTTAAAGGAAAATAGATTTTTTTTTTTTACAAATCTTTCTGCTTACAAACTTCATTCCTGTACAGTACAAAATTGTATAGTTATAAACTTGAAAAGGTAACATTTAAATAGTTACATAATAAACATTCAGAACAGTATAACTTTATAAACATTCTAACTCTTTAAAGGCTCTGCCCCACCCCAGTCTCAGGGCTGCAGTCAGGCTCTGGGACCAAGCTTATTGGGTTTCCTTGGCTGAGGGCTCTTCTTATAGCACCATGAGGGTTGGAACAAGGAGGAAGGGTGGTCATGGGGGGAAGAAATGCTAAGGTTGTCCTGGTTGCCCATTGCCATTGATGCCCAGCACCAGCCATACTGAAACTGGGAGATCTCAGAAGTAGAGCCTCTTTCTACGGATCCACTTTTGGGGATCGAGGAGGGGACAGGAGAGCTCTTAGTGTTGCCAGAGGAAGAGCAGCTGCTAAAACTTTGAGGAGGGATCTCAGGAGGATGCATTGAGGGGGAGGTCTTGACAAAACATCCAGCTCCTCCACATCCCAACCTCTTGGGGCTTCCCCTGCCTACAGCCCATCCTTCTGGCCCAGCCCCTCACCTCAGTGGTTATGGCTCCATCCTCCTCCCAACCCACCAACTCCCGGTTGTTGTTTCAGTCCCACACTTTGGCAGCACTTCCTAACCTTCCCCAACAACTCCTGTTCAGTGTGTTGCCGGGCCTGCAATGCTGTGGTGCGAGGGGGCTCGGACCCCATCACCTGTTGTCCAGTGTCCTCCACAGGCATCTGCAGAGGCATCACCCAAGCATGTTGCCACAATGAGAACCATCCAGCGGGGGGGGGGGGGGGAGGGCTTCTGAGCAGGGAGAAGAGGAGGGAACAGGAGTCCACTCTGAGAAAGAAAACTTGCACTGAGGGTGCTGTGGATGAGAGTGGAGCCTCCAGGCAGGCTACCCTTCAGTAGGTTGGTCCCTTGCAGTTGTCTGTGCCAAGCAAAAGATTCAGAGGGAGGGCTCAGGAGGTGGGCACTCATGTACTGGCTGAAATGATAGCCCTGGATGGACTACCTTTGTCTGTGTTGGAGGGTGTCGGCTTTCACCGGGCGCTGCATCATTTCGCCCCCTGGTTCACAATGCCCTCGTGGTGGACCATTGGCCAATGAGTCTTGCCTGCCCTTTACAACTGTGTGGCAGAGATGGTCAGGAACCAGTCGGTCAGAGTACAAGGGTAGACCATGCACTTCACAGTTGATCTGTAGAGTGGCTGTCATCACAGCCCACTGGTGGCAACCGGAGGACCTCAGGAGCTCTGTGGGAAAATTCAGGCCCTGGGGGGAGGACCCATCCCTGCCACCAGGCTACAGAGTGGTTCTGCTCCAGGTGCAGGGGATGGGCATGGATCATATTGGGAAGAACATTGCTGGCATGATCAGGGGTGGATTGAGGGAGAGGGTGCCCCTGACTGATGCTGTACATGGCTACATAGTCACAGACGCAGGTAGAAACATGCTGGCAGATCTGAATGATGCATGCCTTGAGGGCATCGTCTGCCTGGAGCACAAGCTGCACCTGATCATGGGGGATGCTCTTGGACTGATTGGGCAGGGTGTGGATTAAGATCAAGGATGAATTCTGTCACGAGTCTTTCAAGTACAGATTCATTATGTGGGAAAAAGAAAACAAGAATGATTCTCAGGTTGATTTCCATACATATCTGAAGAATTCAGCAGCACTGACTCACAAAAGCTCATCTTGAAATAAATGAGCTAGTCTTTAAGGTGCCACTGGGTGTCTGCTTTATTGTGCAGCAATGGACTAACACAGCTACCCTTTTGCAATCAGCACGAACATAACCATTTTTATACACTCTGATTTTTGTGGCCCTTTTACCTAATGGGACTAGATGGTCTTGGAGAACCTGGCCGTTGTCACACGGCCATAAATTTAGTGCCAAACTAGCACCATCTCCCGCTGAATTATCCCCTTATTCCGGCTCTCTTGCGATTTTGCCATTCTCCCCAATTCACGCTTTGTGACTCTTTATGTCGTCTTTATCCACTTGCATGTGAATGCCCTGGATCGACTATGAATGCTTTGCAACACCAAAATGCTCACTCTCCCTGATCATCTGTCTCACCTAACACTGATTCTCCTGCCCTACACTCCCACAAGCCCCAGTGCAACCCACAATTAAGCCTCAAAGTAATTTTTTTTAAAAAATGTCAGTTTTATAGCGCTATAACGCTATAGCACTATAGTGCTATTCTGCCATGGGTGGGAAACCTCTGCTACCTATCACGGTTGGCTTTTGGGTTGGCCCAGCACAACAGTATAATAGAAGAGTGATATAATGCAAATATGCGATTTTTTTTTAAAAGGGGGCGGGATTTTTAGGGCCTCGTTTCCGGAGGCACTTTGACTGACCATCGAATTGCGCTTTTCCCTTTTAATGTGACTGACTGGAAGCGCAAGCAGTCATCAAAAGATGGGAGAATCTGTTCTAATAGCGATAACAGAAGAAACGATTTCTAGTGCAAAACTGATGAAATAAGGGCCCGTGTGATGACGGCCCCTGTTTTTAATGTTAATTTATTTTGATTGTAATCAAAATGTATTACATGGTTTTTGTTTTTGGATTCAACAGAGCCTAGAAATCAATGGGCTTAGACTGGAGTTACTTTGTACAGGATTATACTGTAAATCTCTCCACCTACCTGCTGCAATCTTCTTGGAATAGAGAAGGCTAACGTGCCCAGGATAGGATGCAGACCCCAGCACATGTTCTCAGATATATTCATATTTGTATATCAAACAGTTGGAAAGGAGAAATATTAATAACTTTACCTGCAGAGTAATTTAGTTTGATATTTAGAAATGAATGAGTGCTTGCATTGTTGTTTCTAAGCAAGAAACAATACAAATTAAAGTAGTTTGTAGGTTATGTTTGTATGTTTTGTATGTTTGTAGACTGAAATACATTTTTTTTTAAAAATGAGGTGCTCAAAACTTTAATGCAAGTTGTTGCCTTGGCTCACAGAGTAGATTTTTGGCTCACAACATTGCACAGGTTAGAGGGAACATTGATGTCAGGTTTATTGGTCTTTTTCTGAATGAAATACAAAAATGTGCGTCTGAGATGACCAGCCAGGAATTGGCATTAGATGAGAGGCATGCTTTGCTTTACCTTGTCTGGTCTAAGTGGTCAAAATGATTGTCTGTTGCTGAGAACAGATTTATAAAAAGGCACTCACATCTCTTAGCTGTCTCTTGCTCTGTTCATTCCATATTGCTAAGTGAAAGGCATTACAGAAGAAATTCACTCAGATGAAAATAGCATTTGGTGGATGGTGGAGTGGGGAGGAGGTGGGCAGCTATTCTGCAGACTTCAAAGCAGATAAAGGTATTCAATACAGTTTTATCTTTATTTTATAAGCACATCCAGGAGATTGGAGAAAAATTGAAGCAGTGGTCAAAGGACATTCTGGTTTAATGTTTTTTTGAATTTATGATACAAACCTGATTCTAACATAAAATTCCTTTTATTTTGTTTTACATTGATCCATACGGTGGCTTAAAATAATTACAGTATTTGGGGGAGGGGGTATTATTATTTTGGGACTACTGATATAGGCTTAATTCAGAAATTACGCTAAACCCAAGCTTGTGTGAGAGAGAATTTCAAACCCCAACTATGGTTTGAGGCAGGCCATGTGTGAGAGGTGCTTGTATATTTTAATTTTCTCTTCTTGGGGCACAGATGTGAAAATCATAGACCTCCACCTATCCATATATAAATAATGATTTCATGTTCTTAATTTGCAACCAACTCATGGTGACCCCAGGAGCTTGGGGTTTTCAAGGCATGAGATGAGCCGAGCAGAGGCAGTTTGCCATTGCATCCTCTGCTTAGCCAAGTCTTCCTTGTTGGTCTCCCATCTAAATACTAATCATGGCCAATCCTGCTTAGTCTACAAGCTCTGATGAGGCCAGGCTAGTCAGGGCTTTTCAGGCTGCTAACTGACTGTATGCATAGCTACATTTTGGATGGGGGCCATATGGGAATAGGAGAATGAATTTAACTTGCCCACATAGTTCTGCTAATTGAAACTGAACTTCTTATCATTAGCATTTAAAAGAGGGAAAGCCATATATTTTGAAAGCCATGACCCATGATCTTCATCACCTCACCTTTCAGGTTCATAAGTTTATCATAGGCTGCATGGAGCAGCAGGCTCTGGAGGCAGAGCAAAACAGATATAGGTTACAAAAAAGGATACAATTCCAAGGGTATTCAAAGAATACATGTCTAAAATGTCCTGGTGCATTTGAGTTTACTCTCTTCATCAGAGGTAATTGCTATTTACTGCAATAAGTGAAAGCAAACTTGCAAATGTCTTAAGAAAATCTCACTGCTGCTAAACACATATTGACTAGGTTTTCCTCCTTTTTTGTCTTCTGTATTGATGCCCCTCTTTCTTTTTCATAGCTGTAGTCTGTCTGTTTAGACAGTCATACCAAACCACAGGTGTGCTTTCTTAAACATGCTTTTAGGATCAGGATGTAGGCATAGGTATCTACAACAAAGTATAAACTTTTCTGGGATTTTGTGATTTAAAACATTATATTAAGTTCTTCCAGATAAGCCCAATTTTTTTCCTTCCCAGCACATTTGATAAGAATGTGAGTTTGAACAAAATAGAATCAGTTTTGTCATTCTGGATTACTGGAACAAAAAAGAAAAGGTAAAAAAACCCAATCTGCATGAATTTATACAAATTTATAGAAATAAAGGTTAGATTTGAATAAGTGTCTCAAGTCAAAAGAGAATAAACAATTTTAAAAATGGTTCGAACTGTAATAATTCCTACAACATTGTTAATTTTGTTCTTAGCCTAAGTTAATTACTCCACCTAGTTGAAGTGGTGAGGAGGTAACAACCAAGGCTGCTACTTTGGATTCTAGAGTAGAGATGGGCACGATCTGCATTACGATAAAAAAAACCCCACGATAATGGCATTCGTGCAATTGGGACCTGGTGGATCGTTGTCTTCCACGGCAAATGATCCAGCGGTTGGGAGGGGGCTGGACCGGGGCTGGACGGGGTGATCGTGATAGGATTGGGAAGATAGACATTCAGGCACCAACAATCTATTCCCCTGGCAATGGAGGCTCTGTTTGAAACTTGATAATATTTCCCCTAGCGAGGAAAAGCAAACAGTTGTGAGTGAAAAGGTGGCTTCCTGAGAAAAATATAAGCAAAGTGATTTGGAGAGGAAGGGGTTAAGACTTAAGAGAGAGAGAAAACAAGAGAAGCTGTTTTGCGCTCATCTCCTGAGTTCATTCAGTGTGTTGAAAGAGTTAACACTGAGAAGAGATCTCTCCTCCTGACTGAGTTCATTCAGTGCGTTTTGGAAGACTGGCTGCTTGCTTTTAAAATCGGGTGGGGAGGATTCTATCCCTGCTTTTTTTAAAAAGCTGGCTGAAACTTGTTGATGGAGTGTCTCTCTCTCTCTCTATTTGGAGAGGCAGGGACGGGCTAAAAACTTCCCTCCTGCTCTAAGTGTGTGTGTGTGTGTGTGTGTGTGTGAAAACGTCCCCTCCCTGAGGGGAGGTGGCTCGTCGCCAGGTTAAACCCCCCCCCTCTGCTCTAAGTGTGTGTGTGTGGGGGGGGTGCCCCTCCGCTTTGGCCTCCCTGATCCCAGATCCCAGATCGGAAACGGGACTTGATCGGAGTGAATCGGAGATCTGGGGTCGTCACCAGCGCAGATCCACGATTAGCTTGATTGGTATTTTTTTTTGGATCATGCCCATGTCTATTCTAGAGTAACAATCATGGAACTCCAGAACTTGCAACAGATAACCAAGGACCCCCCTTCTTTTTGTAGTAATGAGTGTATTGCATGGTGTGTTTGCATCATAGTGGTTGCCAGGGCTTTTTTTCTGGGAAAAGAAGTGGTGGCACTCAGTGGGTTGCCCTTGGAGAAAATGGTCACTTGGCTGGTGGCCCCACCCCCTGATCTCCAGACAGTGCTGAGTGGCGCTGAGGGCAATCTAAACTCTCCTTTGTCTGGAGATCAGGGGGCGGGGCCACCAGCCATGTGACCATTTTCAAGAGGTTCCAAAACTCCGTTCCACCACGTTCCAGCTGAAAAAAAGCCCTGGTGGTTGCAGTTGATAATGTTGCTAATAACAATAATTATCCATAAAAATACATGGTGCTTTCTTAATTAACACAAACAATATATATATATCTGTCTCAGAGGAATTCTATTCTAATAAGTTGTGACAAGTAGAGACAAGAATAACTAGGAATGAAATATGGTGTTGTTGTTGCAATAAGTGTTGGATCTGAGAGACCTGAGTGGCTGCTGTAGCATAATGGTTAAGTGGTTGGGTTGTGAATCAGGATTCTGCTAGTTTGAATCCCACTACTGCCATGAGGGCTTGAGATGGCCTTGAGTAAGCCACTCCTCTCAGTCCCAGCTCTCCCGCTGTATTGTGGGGATAATAACAACACTGACTATACCCACAGCTATAAGTAGGCACTAAACTGTCTAGAAGAGTGGTATGTAAGTGTAGTTGTTACTTTGACTATTATTATAAATCCCTACTCAACAATGAAAAGTAATAGATAACCTTGGACAGTCACTTCTTCTCAGCTTAATCTATTTCCAGGACTGTGAGGACAAAAATAGGAAAGAAAGCCACGAATCCCACCCTGAGCTTCTTGGAATAAGGGTGGGATAAAAACGTATGGACAGACAGAAATGCACCGAGGAGTCACTTCAGTTGTGGGTGATGATTAAAGAGTTAAGCCCAAAACTATATGGAGAACATGAGTTTTGAAGTCATGCCTTGCAATATAGGGATCCTGGATCCCCAAAATGAGAGAGAATTCCATAACATTGTGTTCTTAGGTCTCAATTTATATACTGCTGCCTATATGAGCACTCCAGCCCCTCCTCCCTATAAAACCCTGTATTTGAATGTAGGCAAACACATGGGGGAGGGGGGGAAGGCTGCATTCCTTTTTTACCCCCTGAAGATGCAACATGCCACTTCTGTCTGTCTGCTTCATACATCAGCAGGTATATTGTCTACATGGTTGGCTATCCCAAGGCAAGAAGTTTGCCTGGACTGAAAAGTAAAGTGCATAAGTGGTTGTGTGAATTGGCCCCTCATTATTTTGAATTGGCCTTTAAATTACTGAGATAGCATTTGCAATATTTTTTATCAAGAATATCATTCCAAGTCCAGAGTGAAGAAGTGCTTAGTGATTTATTTCAACTTTTGCCCTCACAGAGCCTGCATTTCAGTTGGCTATGGTAGCGGGGAAAGGTGCTGATTGTAAGATAATGAATTTCTGGAAGAAACATGTTGATTATCCTTGGTTTTCATCTATCAAGTAGTTGTTGTTTACAATTAATAAAAATCTGAACTTGGCCATTGTCCAGGAGACGTAATCCAGCCCACTGCTTTCAGCTCCACAGTGATACAATTGACATTTATATTGACACGTTGACACAGGCTGCAATTCTAAGAACATTTTCCTGGAAGTAAGCCTCCTTGGACAAAATTGGGACATATGTCTGCGTAGTCCTGCTTGGGATTGCTCCCAAAGGCTATAAATGAAGTAAGTAAGTAAGTAAGTAAGTAAGTAAGTAAGTAAGTAAGTAAGTAAGTAAGTAAGTAAGTAAGTAAGTAAGTAAGTAAGTAAGTAAGTAAGTAAGTAAGTAAATAAATAAATAATGGTTTCTGGAAAACTTTAATCCTTCTGCAGCTAGAAAGAAAAAAAATCTATCCAGTAGGCTTTGGTTATCATCTTCCCTCCTCCTCCTCCTCTTCTTTTACTTCCTCCTCTGTAACTTTCCAAAAATATGTTGATGTTAGCATTAAAAAAAAATCACAATATGTATTTAAGCAACTCCTTAGTAAATGGCCTGAAGCTTTTTGTAATTAGTCAACAATAGTCTACTTCTTTTAGTGATAATAGTCTAATTCTTTTAGTGATAATAATTGAAGGGGGTGGCTGTGAGTTTGTCACAAGCTGAATAACTGAGTTGCCAGGTCACCCCTGTCAACTAGTGGGGGTGGGTAGATATGGCAGGCGGTGGCAGAAACTTAAACATGTTTCCATGGGTTGGTGAAATAATGACATCACTTCTGATAGTGACATCATCATGTCGCCACTATGCCAGAAGCACTCTGGTATTTGGGCAAAAACTATGGTTTTCCCCCCAATACTAGGGCTTCACCCAATGACATGATAATGTCCAAGCATACATCATGTCATCAGTGGCCAGCTGAGTTGCAGCAGGGGATGTGGTTGGGGGAAGGGGATTACCCACCCCTGGCAGGGGGCTGGCAGCCCTACTAAACAACAATGTGTCCTGTGGCACCTTAAGACTATCTGATGAAATGTTATGGCACAATACATTTTTAAAAAGTTTTTATGATGGCACGAGACTCTTTGGATGTTTCTACATGACAGCCTTTCCCCACTGCAAGTTGTTCCTTTTCTGCATTCAGCTGCATGCTGAATTACAAAAAAGGATCTACTCAACACTAGAAATTGTGCCACTGAAATCATTCACCTTCCATATTTTACTGTCTGCATGGACTGGTTCTGTATGCACCATGACTCTACATCTTCTCATTGCTCACTGATTCCAACAGAAGTACTCTCCATGACTTATTTAAGTGAGATGATTTGTGCTATTATTTCATGGTGCTAATATCATGGTAAGTGGGCAGGCGACATGGTATAGCCCAATCAGTTCACATTTCAGAAGCTAAGCAGGCTTGGCCCTGGTCAGTACTTGGATGGGAGACCACCAGGAAAGATTGGGGTTGCCCTGCTGAGAAAGGCAATGGCAAACACCTCTGCTCCTCACTTGCCTTGAAAAACCTCTTGATGAAGTCATCATAAGTTGGTTGCAACTTGATGGCACATGCATATACATGTGAATATTGAATACTGAAATTTGGGATTACCTCCATCACTTATAAAAGATGCAAAAAAATGTGTGTCTATTTGGGCCTGTGAAAGAAGGCAATTGTGGATTAGCCTTTCCATCCATGCCCTCTATGAATCTTATCCTTTCACTCACCTGGAAGTCCTTGCCAGGGGGCATGTTGATCAAAAAGAAATGGTCATCTCACTAAATCTCAATTTTTGTAAAGTTGTCAGACACTTAAGTATATTTGAACTATCTCAATAGGTATTTTTTCCACTTCAAAAAACAAAATCTCCCTCAGTATCGTATAGAATGAAATTATAATCTAAATAGATAATGTGCCACATTATTAGCATAGTGATTTCTTGGAAGTATTTGTCTCTGAGAAAGAAATGTGGCAATGTTGTTCCCATTGTCTTGAGCTTAATACACAGTTTGTAATAGAAGTGTTATGAAAATTAGCTTCTGTGCTCCTGGCAGCCACTCTTCTGTCATAAATAACACCGCTGTTTAGATTACACTACACATGCCCAACCCCCAGCCCCCTCCAAAAAAGATCTAATGCTCAGTAAGCTGTGTTTTAATTAGAAAAGTGCGAACTAATGAGCATCTAAATCCATCCAGTAGCGTGGTTTTGGTATTAACTTAGAAATTGTAGGGTTTTATGAATTCATGTCAGACCCTTAGGGGTACATTTTCAAAGTGCTGCACAGAATTTTAGCCATGCAAATCCCATTAAAGTCAGTGGGAGATGTGTGGCTAAAACCCATGCAATGCTTTAGAAATGATGTACCCCTTAATGTTATCTGAACAGGGGTTTGGCCTGTACATTTCCTTGCTTTCATTTTATTTTTGAAAAAGAAACCTCCAACTGCCTTCTGAAGGATAGAAAATAATACGATTTGGAAATATGAAAATCCTGCCAGGATTGAAACTGCCACTTATTATTGAGTGATAAATTTAGAATTTTTGCCTTAAAAATATAACCAGGGAAAAAAATCCCAGTGTTGCCAGAAGTATGCAATGTGCAACTAAAAGATGCAAATATGGAAAAGAAATGGTCAATTTGAAGCAGACTTGCTGTTGAACTGAAGAAACAAAAAAAATTGTTTGAAAGAATGTTACAGTTCTGGCAAACTTGAATCATGATCAGAAAATTCTTGGCTATTCCCGAAGTTGCCATGCTTTTGAAAAACCCACTTCTAAGTAATTCTAACGTAAATGAATATTATGCACTTTTCCAATACCTATATTTTTGTACTAGATTATTGTTGGTTGTTGTGGATTTTCCGGGCTGTATGGCCATGGTCTTGGCATTGTAGTTCCTGACGTTTTGCCAGCAGCTGTGACTGGCATCTTCAGAGGTGTAGCACCAAAAGACAGAGATCTCTCAGTGTCACAGTGTGGAGAAGATGTTGGCAGGTAACTACAATGTGGTATGGAACTACAATGCCAAGACCATGGCTATACAGCCCGGAAAATCCACAGCAACCATCGTTCTCCGGCCATGAAAGCCTTCAACAATATATAGATTATTGTTGTTTCTGCTGTTGTTATCATTTCACCATGGAAGTGCAGGGCACTTTACCCTGTACAGAGGAAGCACCAAGGGGAGGGTTATGGAAGTGAAGGTGGGTAAGCAAGGGAAGAATACATGCTCATTCTGGGTACAGATGCTCAGACTTGAAGGAAGGAAGCAGGATTATGTTAAAGACTATGAAAAGGTGGTTTTTTAGGAGGGATCTGCGATATCATGGAGGTGTTTCAGGAGACAGCATAAGGTCAACCAGAGAGGAAGAACCAAGTCATTTCAGGGGCAGGAGACCTTAGGACATTTAAGGATGGTGAACTGGAGAAGCAAAGGTCATAGACAAGGATGAATCAAGATAAGAGAGCATAGAGATAAGGGGGCAAAGCAAATTGAAAACTTTGAAAGAAAGGTCAAGGAGTTTGTGAAGAAAGGAAACTAATGTAAGCAGTTTTGCATCAAACCAAGCTGCATGTTTAGGCTGCCACTTCCATATGCTCCGCTCTGACAGCTTCACTCTTCTGAGCAAAGCCTTCTGAAGATGTCACCCTGTGAATGGGGTAAGATCAACCACTGTTCATACCCCAAAATTCTCTATTGTGGGTCCGGCCTGATGGAATGGCTTGTTTGTGGAGATCAGGTAGGCCCCACACTTCAGTGTTAAATGGAGTTGTTTGTGGTAGCATTTTATATAGGGACCAGACTGATGATAAACAAACACCTACATCAAATATGCATCTCTGGGTATTTTAACCTGAGCACACATGAACACACATGAAGCTGCCCTATGCTGACTCAGACCATTGATCCCTCAAGGCCAGTATAGCCTACTCAGACAGGCAGCGGCTCTCCAGGGTCTCAGGATGAGACCTTTCACATCACTTAGTACCTGATCCTTTTTAACTGGAGATGCTGGGCATCTGGCCTTGGAACTTCTGCATACAAAGCGGAGACTCTTCCACTGAACCATAGTCCCTCCCCTAAAAACTGTTTTTGCATTAACAATAACGTGATCCCTGCAAAGGAAACAATAATACATGAGAACAATGGTTTTTGTAGGTTTCCAGCTGCAAGAACCTTGATGCAGTGTGTGACCCACAAACAGAGTTTACTTAAACTGAGAAAGTAATGTGATTTACATATGCTAGTTGTGTTGGCTCTAGATGGTATGAGGGGAGTACAGTTATTTGCTAGGTTTTAAGATTTGGCAAGCCACTTTTAAATATATCATTCTTTTGGAGCTGTTTTACTGAAGATCTGTATACCTTGTACCCTGCTGTGCTCTGTTTCTGTGCCAGAAGAATCAATCCTACTTGCCATGAATGAATCATCTTTATCGCTAGCACAGGTATATTCTCACTTTTTTTCAGCAGGAACGCAGTGGAACACAGTTCCGGCACCTCTTGTGTCATGGCCCAGTCTGAGAGTGAGGTCTCCTCTGGAGGAGAGAAGCCTCGTGTAGCCAGCCAGGACTCTTCAGGAGAAGAAGAGTTCTGTGTAGCCAGCCCTAGCCCTGACTCAGCAGAAGCTGGCAATCAGGAGCAGCAACTGCTGGCTAATCAAAGCCCACAGCCAGCAGCTGAGACACCAGCACCCTCTAGCCCCAATACCACAGGGGAAGCTCAGTCAGGGACTGCCAGCACCACAAGGGAAGCCCAGCTAGGGGCTTCCACCCACGCCTAGAGAGCGCCGCAGACAGCGCCAGAGACTGGAACTGCAGGAGAGACGGTGCAGTGCTCGTCTCCTGAGCCGACGCCAGCTGCTGGAGAGCGACGATGAGCAGCATCAGGATTGAGCCCCAGCAGCTGGCTGAAAACCATGCCTGGCTATAAAAGCCAGTCAGGAGCGACTGCCAGGCGTGGAAGCAATGTGTCTACTGCCTGTAACCATTCTGTGGTCTGTGAACCTTGCCCGTGCCTGCTTTTGGACCTGACACCATTGGTGACTGACCTTGGACTGTGCCTGACCTCGCTCTTGGACTCTGGACTTACTCCTGGCATTATCTTGTGCTCTGACCACCGGTTTGACTTGGCTTTCGCTCTTGGAACTCCCTTTTGACTTCAGCCTTAAGGTTTGGACTGGAACCACCTTGCTTGGGCTAGCCCAGCCCATGACATCTTGAACGTAATCATGTGTTTGGTGGCCCTGACCTTGATCCTGTTTCCTCCCCGTCTGCAGCTCAAGGTGCCCGGCTCTTTTGTGGCATGCTGAGCCTCAGTGGCAGTAAAACAGAAGCAAGCCCCATGCCCCAGTTTGCTGGGGAGGGGCTGCCTCTATCACTGCTTCCTTGAGCACTTCTCCCCAGCTGGAAGCTAAAGGGAGCCTCTGCACCTGTGAGGGCACACTGGGCAGCGAAGCAGCAGGTGTGGCCAGTTGGCGCAGGAGATTTCCTGTCCTGGGCATGGAGACACTTTCCCTTCCCAGTGCTCCTCTGTTCCAGCCCTGTGCCCAGGTAACCCAAGCTTATGAGCTTGCTCTGGCCAGTGGTGTAACATGGGGGGCAGGTGCTCTGCTGAGGAGAGCCTGTGCTGTGTCCACGGAAGGCTGCCCATGCTGCCTGCCATGCCGATGGGGCAGCTGGATCTCTGGACACCGAGCTGGCCCTCCTGCAGTGGCTGCTGGTTGAGGAGCACACTGAACTGGTGGTAGCGGCATGGGTGGCTGCATTGAAGGGCTGCCAGGTAAGAGATGTCAAGGCAAGAAGGCCTGAATCACGGGAGCACTCCTGGGGGTGGCCGTGCCCTGCGTGATGATGTAAATTCCTGGATGTTATATCATTGCACGGTCCCGGGAGCACATGCGCCCATGCTATGCCACTGAGTTCCACCACCTCTTTTCCCAGAAAAAAAGCCCTGCTTACTACACACCGAGGAGATGTGCAAAATGATCTTTAGTACATGACAACAGAATGGGGGGGGGACCATCTGCAGGTGCCATGGGCCACAGGGAAGGAAAAACTGCTACAACAAGCAGTGATACAACCCAACAAATAGTCTGGCATATGAAGCAGTTCTGGTGCTGGACCTGTGGGTTAGAACCTCAGTGCTGCCCAGGTGGGAGATTGCCTGGCAATTCTACACAAGCGTCCTTGAAGGACACATGTAACAGATAATCAAAATGGTGCACACAGCCTCTGAGACATGAAATTTTAAAAAAGAGAAAATTCTTTCTATTATCTTGGAGAAGGGGATCTATTCTTGCTAAAGAGGCACTATTATTCTTTTCAAGAGTATTAACCCCCATAACCTGTTGTAGCCACAGTTTGAATTATCATATTGCAATGGTCTTTCTTTCTGTTTTATTTTACATCTTCCTAAAATCTTAGATCTAAACCCTTCTAAATTGTGATTTACTCCTTTGTTAAACATTTAATATGAAAATAAGTCTTAGGGGGGGAAATAACCCAAGTCATAAACAAGGTTCAAGGCTTTGAACTAAATGCTTAAAAGAGGTTTGAGCAGCGTTTGTAATGATCTCTTTCTATTGCTGATGACATTTCATAAATTCTACCATTGCTCTGCACAGCATGTTGCTGTTGCCAGGCAAAGTGAAAAGTTAAAGAAGATGCATTCATAAAACTAATGTTGGCAGTTGGAAGGAAAACCACTCATCCACCCTGAATCTCTTCCTGCATTTGAAATGATCGATCCATGATGAAAGCCAACGTCTTCACAGAGTAAACAAGGACACTATATAGAGATTGTTAATTGATTTAATGATTTAGTGCCATTTTTGGCATACATAACAATTGAGTAGGGAACATTTTTTTTAAAAAAGAGAGAGGTCCCTTCTCTGAGGAGCTTACAATCCAAATTTTGACAGTGAGGGAGATCACAACGGAAGGCGATAAAAAGAAGAAGAAAACACACTATAGGATGAATCGCAGAAAATGATATCACAAATACTTAGGCTTTGTTTGAAGTCAAGAGGGTACTATAGAATTAAGCTTAAGGTTTCACGGGAAAGATGGACATTGAGAGACATTGTTTAAAGGAAAGAGAAGGGGGAGGAAGGTGGCATCTTGGAAGTCTTCTCAGAAGGCATTGCAGGTGATGGAGAATGGACAGAGTTGTTTTAAGGAGGACAATAACATTTAGGCTAATGACAGCAATAGAACTGGAGGAGAAAAATGACGACTGTGAGGAGGTGGCAAATTGGTGGGGAGATTTAAAGGACTTTGTGCAGGCTGTGAGAAGAGATGGGAGATCACTGCCGTGAATGGAGGTGAATAGATATCTAATCAGTACAAGAGTACTAGATTTTCATGGCTTCCTGAATGTCTCCATGCATGGAGACATGCATGTTCCTCCTTCATGTTGCTTGCTCATTTTAAGATGCTTAATCAACTCTCAGTAATAGTCTTCCAACATTATGAGATCAGTGAGGAAGGTAGAATCCTCAAAGTTCTGAAAGTAGAGTCCATGGACTCCAGACAACATATTGGATGTCAGACCTGTCTCTCCATGAAAACATGGAGCTGGTCTAATTGTTTCACTTCTAACAGTAATTTGATTTTTGATCACAGTAACAGTTATTTGATTTTTGATCACATGTTCTTATTAGGGATGCTCGAACACCTTCCAGTTTGGCTCATGTCATGCTCTCCAGTTGCATACAGGGAGCTGATTGTCTGATGGTGTGTTCATCTGTTCGTTGACTCTTCCATGGCTGTTTGGAAAGTTGCTTCACCGTATTACTTCCTAGCAGTGTAGCACAGCATAACTGGCTTTTCACACATGCACATTCTCGAACAGCTGAATTAAATTCTATTTCCCCACTACTATTTCTCCCCTTCCTGAGCCACTATTCAGGCAGGCAGAAAATGGTTTAAACAGACAAATACGTCATAAATCATATAAATCAGTGATAAATAGTGTGTTTTTAAAAATCCTACCATTCAGTATTCGTATAAGTAATCCTTAGTGATATTTGTGGCATCCTTACTTCTTAAATTAATCACCGATGCAGGAGTCCAACTTTCTGCAGGCGTTTCCCCCTCTATTGTTCTGGAGCTCCAATGGCTCTGCTGTCTTGGTTCCTGCCTTTTTATGGGTCAGACTGATTTCATACTTTCATTTAGGGTCTCTTTGCATTTCTCACATAGAAATGAATCACACACATGTTGGTTCATGCTTTATTCCCAGTGTCAGAGATTTTAATGTACAATGCAGCTCTTATAGGGCTAGATCACACAGCACTTTCCTCAATCTATTTCCTGTTATTCTTCATCAATGTCCACTGTCAATCTGCCTTTTGAGCCAGTGCAGTGTCATGGTTAGAGCGTCAGGCTGTGACCTGGGGAAATCTAGGGTTTTAATCACCATTCTGTCATTAATCTTACTGACTGCTAAACTGCAACTGATAATGAAGCTCAAGACAATGCAGCCACCTGGACTCAATCGAGACCTAGGCTTCCTGTCTCATTACCAATGCTGCTTCTCCACATCTACTACTCCTCTGCATACCCCACCCTATCCAATTATGCCTGCTATTGTCATTCACCAGCTATTATCATTTGGCTTCTGTAATCACTTCACTCTCCAAGATATAAAGACAGATGGACTCACATTCTAGCTGTATCTGAAGAAGTGAGCTGTGACTCACGAATGCTCATACCATACCACAAATGTTGTTAGTCTTATAGGTGCTACTGGACTCTTGCTCTTTTCTACTGCTACAGACAGACTAACATGGCTACCCATCTTGATAAATCTCACTATTTCACTGTGGGCCAGCCACACTTTCTTCGTCTATCCTCCCTTACAGCGGATAAAATGGAGGAGGGTGCCACTCTGGGCCCCTTGGAGGAAGGATGGGATAAAACTCTGTTAGCTTTTGAGATGATAATTTATTCTTCAGCTCCCTCCACTTTGGTGACTTAAGTGCCTCAGCAGCAAAATATACCTTTGGCCACAAAACCATAGCCTGGAGAATTGATTGGTCTCTGAGATTATAAAAGAATACAGAAGCTGCATAAGCAGTAGTTCTCTTCATGTCACGGAAGTCTATTCAAAGAGCAATTGATGCTCATTATGAGCACACCTTGCTCAGTTTTGCTGCTTTTGAATAGTTTCAAAATGCTTTGAAACCTGTTTGATCACAGGAGACTATGGGATAAAAGATGCATATTTGCATGTGAGAATCCACGCCTTTCTTAAACCACTTACAAGTTTTTTTAAACACTACTGTCTTTCTCCATGTACCAATTTTAGCTCCCAGAATGATTTCCCCTGATCTATTAGGATCATGCAGGAACCACAAGCCAAGAAGAGAAGAGCCACAAAATACCAGCACGTGTATTGCCTAGCCATTGCCTGCTATTATTTCTAAGAAGAGATGAAGCATATGCAACAGAAGGGGGGTGGTTTACCAGGGGGATAGACTGTGTATGCTTGACACATGTGGAAGTGAAAAGTGATGAAATGCAATAAAGAATGTTGCTCTATTCAAGCCAACCTAGGCTTTTTACTTAAATGCATGGCACCGTTAGTTGAAACAAACTTGGTTCCAAAGAGACTGGAGGAAATGGGAAAAATGGAAATCTAGTAGCTGAGACTTCAGCCTCAAGGACAAATAGTTTTCATTCCCATGGACAAATGGTCTTCTGTATGTATCATGTATAGATCAATGCAAGTGACAGAGGAGGTCCCATTCTGGGCATCAGATACGTTTTCTCAACAAGAGGTAAAATATGCCTCAGGTCTCTCAAGCTGGCCTCCAGCTTCAACAGTTACAATTATTTTCTTCCTGGGTAACAACTGGGATTGAAATTCCTTCTCAGGATGGGAAGACCTTAAACAGCCTCATACTGGATAACTTTCAAGTCTGCCCAGCTATAAATGGGATCCCTAGCTGATTAGAATAGCAGAGAAAAAGGTTGTAACTACACGATATGTCTCACATGCATTCGGTCATCATGACTGGAATCACGGTCAGATATACATAGCAGGAGCTCACCTAAAAAAGCACTCATTCACTCAGTGCTGTTGGAGTTCTTCAAGGGGGAGATACGGAGTGGTTTGTTTCCCTGCTTTTGCCAGCTGCAACAGTGGCAAGGGGCTAGGAAGGAGATATGGAGACAGAGAAAAGGGGCAAAAGCTCCCCTCCCTGGTGAAAGCAGGGAAGAAGGAAGCTGAAAGGAGCGAAGCTGGAAGCTCCTCCCTTCTTGCAGCGCTCTTTCAAAGTGTCGAGTGAACAAGTGCTGTTTAAGATGAATTCCCCAATGTACATGTTATTGAGTCATGTGCTGCGACTTGACAGGTGTTGGGTGTATCGTGCAATTTGGCCCAAAGATGGTTGGGTGTGGTGGTGGGGTCCCACACACTGAACATTTTATTTGCATTATTTACCTTGGTGTTCATCTCAAGACTTAAAATGCTACAGTGGCCCACAAACTTTGTATTAGAAAAGGTCTCCAGTAGGATGCAGGCTGTGTCTTGCATGCCACCGATCATTTCAGTTGACTGGAGGGATTTTTATCAGCAGAGCGGTTTTTCCTTGCTTTCCCCCCTCCCACTGCAGCCCCTGAAATGCCTTTCCTGAGGGTCAGCAGCCCCTCAAAAACAGCATGAGGGGAAGTGGAGGCCTGCAGTAGGAGAGGAAATCAGCAAAACTCACCCTCCCCTTCCATTTGCAAAACTCCTCTACTGGATGCAACCATAGTACAGGATCCAGCAATGTTTCTGCCCAAATGCTTGTGTGTTTCTTCTTATGTTGCATTGTTTATATCACTCAGGTGTAGGGTTGACAGCTATGGCTTGGAAAATTCTGGGAGATCTGGAGGCAGTACCAGGGAAGGGTGGAGCTTGGGGAGGGAAGGGAACTAAGTGAGAATATGATACAATGGACTTTACCATTGGAAGTGGCTATTTTCACCAGAGGAACTGAACTCTGTAGTCTGGGAGTCAGTTGTAATTCTGAGGAACTCCAGACCCCACTTGGAGGTTGGTAAACCTGAGTCAGGTGAGTACACAGACAGTGTATCCTGCCCTGCCCTCCCCCAATAAGCAGTACTCACTGTAGCCAGGTGACAAATGTAATGTGCAAACTGGATGATCACAGATATAGACAGCAGCAAGTGATCACTGCAAATGGGAAAAGACAAATAAGGGGACTTTGAGCAACTTGGCCTGCACTTGAGTGACCAGTTGCACAGATTAAGGGGTCAGGACAGAGTCAGCAGCTTTAAGGGTCACTGTGTGCTGCCAGCCCCAACAAAGTCATCAACTTCCAAGTTGACAAGGAGGGATAAGGGCAGAGCTGGCAGATGAAAGCAGGTCCATAATGTCTACTTGACTTGGCAGACCTTGCTGAAAGTGAGACTGAATCCTAGATAGTCAGGCTGTTCTCTTCAGGCATCAAGGTCTCAGTTGTCACCCTGGCAACAGGGATCTAACAAGACTCAAGTATCTTGAGCTACTGGAAGAGAGAAAGGGCCTATAGAGACTGCTGGATGTAGGGGGTGATTCCCTCCTCCAGGACTGTGATGTCACTTCCAAAGAAAACCATAAGTGATGTAATGATGTTGTGGGGGATGTTGTAGGAATTATCTCAAACTTGATAGTTAAGCATAGAGTTTTTTGGGTGTGTGTATGTGTGTGTACCTAGAGCATTCCCACAACGCTATGACATCAGTTATGATTTTTGCTGGAAGTGACGTATGCTGGTATGATGTTGGTGTGCTTCTCCCCACCCACAAAATTCTCCCGGCAGGCTGCAAGCCAGAGCTGGCAACCCTAGTTGAATGACATTTAAATCCCAACAGCCTTGGGCCAAGAAAGAAGGACCTGGCTGCCTCTCCACAGCCAGAGGCAACCTGGGACATTTCTAGAGATTTAGGAGTGGTGCCTTGGGAGGCAGGAGTATGGAGAGGGAGGAAGGTGCTCTGAGAATATGGTGCCGTGGTGCTCACCTGCCAATGCTGCCATTCCTTCAAGGGATGCTGATTCATGTAGCATGGCGATCAGTAGTAATTCCAGGAGCAACCATACCACAGGTAGAGAATTTGTGTGTCTGAGAGAAAGAAAGGGGAAACTGGGAGTTGAAACTTCCTACTCCTCTTCCAAACCAGGCCCAGAAGGAGAACGTGCAAAGAGAACGACCCCCCACCCCTGCCCCCATCCCTGCTGGTTTGGTCTGGGAGCCACCTTTTAGTTGTGACGGAGCTGCAGTGCAGTTAAGGTTAGGGATGCATTGTTTTCACTGGATAGTACAGGGAGGCATGTTGAGGTTCAAGATTATGGTGGCGCAAGAAATGAGATTTGAGGCCCAAGCACCTTCAGTTTCTATGGCTGAATCAAGCAGTTAGTTGGGCAGATGAGCCTGTTCTTGTGAATGTGCACCTCCTTAACTGTGCTCCATGTAGACACTCATATTGGTACAGGTCTGAATTTTGAAATTCTGCCCCCCTGAAATGGGGTGAAGCGGCCCTCCATTCTCTTTGAGAACAGCATTGTCGGTACAGTTAAACTCTAGGATCTCACTTCCTCAGAATTAGGAAAAGACCTACGATTTAAAAGTCTGAAATTGCAAAAGGACAATTGTCCAGAGCTGTAGCTATGGGGTAGACGAATGTTGGAAGAAGAGATATCTATGATGCTGTCTTACTGTGGGTCAGATCATTGGTCTACCGAGTTCAGCACTGTCTGCTCTAATTTATTTATTTATTTACTGCGTTTTTGACCCCAGCCAATGGGGACCCAAAGCAGCTTGCGTAGTACTCCTCTCCTCCATTTTATCCTCACAACAACCCTTGAGATGGGTTAGGCTGAGAGAATGTGACTGCCCCAAATTCACCTAGCAAGCTTCCACACCAAAGTGGGGATTTGAACTTGGGTCTCCTAAATCCTGATACTCTAACCACTGTACCATTCTGGTGACAATTCTCCAGGAAAAGGCAAAGAAATGTCTTTCCTAAAATCCACCACCTGAAATAATTCAGCTGGAGAGGCAGGAGTTCATCCTGTGATCTTTCACTTGTAAAGCATGCATTAAGCCGCTGATCCCCTCTCTAAGCATGGTCCAAACTATGTACTATATTGAATTCCAGATTACATATTATCTTGCCATGGGGGAGATCTCTCTGTTACTGCTTTGCATATTAAGTTCTGTCCAGGTATGCAGAGATGCTAATAACTCCCATGCCTGCCAGATCTGTAAAAGAGTTATAACTGGGCCTCTGGGGGAAAAACCCTCCCCCCACAAATTTATTCTATTGTTTATCAGCTTCCCACTCTGCAGTCCGTCAAACAAGAGTTTGTGCTGATGTATTTGTATCTTCACTAGGTGGAGCTGTAGGATGGCCTTTTGAAGCTTCAGCCTCAGCTGCTTCTCCATTGTCTGAGAGACAAATTTCCTTTGTTTGACAATTTACAAATCATCAGTGAAAATGACAATGGAAGAAGTTGAGGGAATTAGCAGAGCATTGGCACACGGAACCTGCCTGCAGATTGCCAATTGTGTGAGCACCCATCTTTTTTCCATTTGCCATCCCGCCAATTACTTTCCTCGATAGCAATAATTTGATCATTTGTGTGTTAAATGATACACTCCCTTCCAATGCTAAGGTTGCCACCAGAGTTGGCTGTGTTAAACCGCAAATCAGTCTCTTCTTAATCAGGGGTTGGATTAAATACCGAGCCCCCACCCCTCAGCAAGCAGCAGAAAAACATCTTTTCCTGGAGAGAGGTGAGGTGCAATGGTTTTATTTTTACTGCATGTATGTGTTAACCGGCCAGCATTCCCCCCAATTATTCCAATGAATTTAGTAATTTGTGCATTACATTTTAAAATGTTAGGTTCTCTTTAAGGATTACAATCAATATTGCATTCTTCAAGCTTGTTCAGTCAATCAAAAATCTCTCAGCCTTATCACTTTTCATTATATTATTACAACCTGTGATGGGATGGTACGATCTTTCCCTCCCCACCCGTAACAATTTGCAAGACGGCCACAAGGCTGCTACCCAAAATAGTTTTGAGAAATCTGTTTCTAAATATTCATCATAAGCTTTGCTGCCCTAAATCAGTAGGGAAAAATAAATAAAGTGTGATGCTTTCTCCCTCGCTCATCTCCCCCTTCTACAACCCTACTATGTTCTTTTACTTTTTTTCTGTACTCTAATGACATTTGGCAGGCTCAACTGTGTAATGCTTGGCTGGTTTTATTGTTCTCTGCTCCCAGTGGGGAATAGTTGACACTGCTCTCTGTTTTCAATTGATATCCATTTTCAACAATATTGCTTTCTATTAGATTCCTGCACAGTTTGTGCCAGCCAAGCTGAATATGTACCACGTTGACCTCCAAGCTTTAAATGCAACAAACATAGCACAATCAGCAAATAAATAAATAAATAAATAAATAAATAAATAAATAAATAAATAAATAAATAAATGCATTCACTTCAAGGGGTCCTTTTCAATTATGACAATGAGTGTCTGTTTCCAGAAAGAATGGGCTGCAGATTAAAGCCCACAGAACAGAATAGCTTTTACCTTATTCATTTACAGGTGGAGGATAAAAGAATGAGACTTTTTTTGTAGTAGGAATTTGGTGTCATTGCAGAAGGAAGATACTACCTGTATTTCATTGTCTCCCACATTTACACAAATCCCATCCTTGTGCTCATGATGGATTTTGTAACAAACAGGTCTTCAGTGATTCCATTCATTTTCTGTGGAATTTACTTGTGGATCAGTGTTGCCACATGACATGAACAAGGGTGACAGAGATGCATGCAAAGATATCCAGCACGGAATGTATCACTCATACCAGATAAACAAAATGGTTGGTAAAATTGGTTGGGAGGGATCATATTTTGTTTTCTTTTACAAAGAAAGATGTAGATCTGTGGCAGCGACTTTGGTCTTTGTCAGGAGGCTTCCAGCAGATGTTCTTAAGTGCAGCTTCCTAGATATTGATGGGTGATTGGTGAACCATTTAGAGAATGGCACAAGTCAATAGCAATAAGCTCATTTTAACTGAAATAGAAATGAGGTCATTACCATTGTGTCAGGAACTAGCTTCTTTGCAATTAAAACCTCGGTGTGTGAGAGAGGAGGAGGAGAGACATGCACATCTTAAATGGCATCAGTTTTTATAGACAGTAACATGTTACGAACTTGGTTCTCTCTGCATTTGAGATGCAGCCAGAGATGAGAAGTAGAGACTCTGTGTGCTGTTGTCATCTCACCTCCCCAGGGGTCCCTTGCATACTGACTATTACTAATAAAGACCCCACTGCATGACAGTCAATAGTGCTCCCTGTCAATTCCTAATTTAGCTCATGCACAACACCTTTAAAATGTGACCTAGCCTTACAACAGTGTTTCTGAAACAGTTGGTGCCTGGAAGTCAGACTCCCCCCCCCCTGTTTAAAATTAGAAGCATGTTTCACTCTATAATTGAAAATGGAAGGGGAGGGGGAAGTGAGAGAGAGCATCCTGTAGAGGTGCCAAGTGTCCATGAGTAGACATGGGCACGAACCAAAAAAAATTAATGAACCGGCGGTTCGTGGTTTGGTGCTGACGACAAACCCGAACCAGCGAATCGTAACGAACATTTCCTGTTACCGAACCAGTTTGCGGTTCCTGGTTCATGGGCATTGGAACGGCCCCAGTTGCACTTAGAGAGCCCATATTCACAGGGCGTGTTTAGCAGGGTGCCTCCACAGGGTGGGGAGGCAATTAGGATGGTCCACTCTGGGAGGCTGATGGGTTCAGAAGGTTTTCTGACATCTCTTGGGGATTTTCCAGTCAGCAAGGTTGGGACTTCTGTTGCAGTCCTGGTTGACCTGTGGAATATAGAGGTGATTTGGGCTGTAGATGTGATTTCTCCTCAGTAAGCCAAGGGGCACTCTGGGCTCCATGGAAGGAAGGAGGTTGCTCAGGAGCAATCACATCTACACCCCAGGCTTTTTTTCAGCAGGAATGCGGTGGAACGGAGTTCCGGCACCACTTGAAAATGGTCACATGACCGGTGGCCCCACCCCCTGATGTCCAGACAGAGGGCAGGGCCAGATTGAAGGGGGGCAGGAGGGGTAGTCTGCCCCTGGCACTGCCAGGGAGGGGGTGCCGGGAGCAGCTGCCAGCTGCCGGAGCATGCAGGCGGCAGCACGGGCAGCCTCACAGCCCCCCACGCTGCGAGGACAGGGGGTGGCCAGCTTGCAGGGCAGGCAAAAGGCAGTGTGGCCGCCCACGCCATTTGCCCCTGTCCTGCGGGGCAGGCGAAAGGCAGCATGGGGGGCTGTGAGGTTGGCTGTGCCATTCGCCTGCGGGGAGGCGAATGGCGCAGGCGGCTTCCCAGCCCCACACGGTGCCTCCACTGCTCTGCCCCTGCATGATGACATCACCGAAATGACGTCATCACGCAGGGGCAGAGCAGTGGAGGCAGCGTGTGGGGCTGGGAAGCTGCCTGCGCCATTCGCTTCCCCACAGGCGAATGACGTCATCACGCAGTGCCGGGAGTGTGGCACGCGCTGTGCACATGCGCGAGGCAGTCAGATTAGGGGTGCCCTGGGCACTGGCAACCCTAGATCCGGCCCTGACAGAGGGGAGTTTAGATTGCAGCACGGAGGGCAATCTAAACTCCTCTCTGTCTGGACATCAGGGGGCGGGGCCACCGGCCATGTGATGATTTTCACCGAGGGTGATTTAAACTTTAAAAACTCTCCTCTTGTTCCAGCTGAACCAAATGACATCATTGTGCAGTTCTGAGTTCCACCACTGAGTTCCACCACCTTTTTTTACCAGAAAAAAAGCCCTGATTAAAGCTGATTGGAATTACGTTCAGAAAGATCTAACAGAGGAGGCATTTCATCAAAATTACACAGCTATGTTATGGCCTTATCATCAGCTGTGGAGTGGGTGAATAGTCTAGCTAAAAAAACTTAGATTTTTAAAAAGAAACAGACACATTTATGGAGAATAGGTGTATCTGCAGTCATTAGCTATGACAGCCGAGTGGAACCTCCATGTTCAGAGGTACTATACCTCTGACTACTAGGTACAGTGGGCAGATAATATGGGAGTGCTATGGCCTTAATGCCTTCTTTGTGTGTTTATCAGAGTCATGTGGGCTAGCCACTTGTTTTAAGTAGAGTGCTAGAAATGATAGACCATAGTCTGATCCAAAACAACAATACTTATTCTAGTCCACCATAGCTGTCTTTCCTGGGCAAACTGTAATAGTTTCTGATGGTAAAGAGTTTTTTATTCTTTGAAACTACTTTGAAAAGATTTTCAAAAACCCAGGAGCAATTTTTCTTATGAAGATTGAACTAGAAGTAATTGTATCTTTAAAATGACAGTTTCCTTGTAAAGATGAATGCCTTACTTTTTTTAAGATGAGAAAGATTCCCATATCTTTTTGAAAAACAATATAAAGTTTGATTCAATTAGATAGAACTTGGGCATTTTAAAAAAGCATGACAATACACTTATGGTGCCTGAATTGAATGGGGTGTGCTGAGCAGTCCATGCACAACTTCATCACAATTCTAGATTTCCATGGAGCCCGTGGTGACTGGGGTGCATTTCTCCACATTGTTCATGCTATAATTTGAACTTCTAGCGAACCTCTCAGATGGATATTAAACCATGGCAGCTGAGAAGACTCAGCATGGGTTGGATTGGGAAAGGAGAACAACACGAAAACTGTCCCTGAAGAATTATTCTTTAATCCAAATTTGGCCAAGAACGTGGGCCAGTTGGCATGCCAACCATCTACAGACACCAAATATATTATCCTCCCATGGGATATGAAAGGCCAGTTCATACAAGCAGTTTTAAGAGGGAAGAGCCAACATGAGAAGACTTTCCTCAAGAAATTCAATGCCCTTATGCAAGATGATTTGTCACATAGTATTAAAAGAAGGAAGTCACAGTTCAGACAACCAATTCTGAAAGGGAAAGGTCAAGAGTGAAATGGACAAAAGTATGCGTTGTACAATTGTTGTGTGAGAAACAGCTAGCCACACCTTTCAGAAATAAGAGAGTCTTTTTTTTAACATCAGAAAAATGAATTTTGTTTCATGAATGTGTATCAGAGCCAGCTTGGTGTAGCAGTTTGGAGTGTGGAATTAAGAAGATCTGGGAGATCTGGGTTCAAATCCCCACACTGTCATGGAACTTCATTGGGTGACCTTGGGCCAGATATTTTCTCTCAGTAGAACTAACTTCACAGGGTGGTGGCTGTGGGGATCAAACAGAGGAGAGGAGAATGATATTGTTTGTGTCCTCATGGACGAGAAAAGTGTGGTATAGATATCTAAATGAATAAATAAAAACTAATGTCTTGACAGTTGGGAAATAGTATTCTATCACTGTTAGTTTGAAAGAGAGAACTCATGAATTTTGGACTGAATCTTAAAATAGGTTTAAAACTAGGAAGTAATAAAAGCATATCTATTAATCAGAGTAGATAGATTTGAATCGCTGAAAATTAAATACATAAAAATGGTGTAAGTACTGCACAAATAGCCATAAGAGAGGACTGTAATTACCAAAATAAATTGGATTTATATTAAGGGGTGTGTGTGATAAAGCTAGAGACATAGAGGTGGATCTGAACAATATTGCTTCCCAGTTTTCTTAAATAAACAGGAATTGGTTGACAGAGAGGGGAGCGAAATAGATTAGACAGAGAAGGTATGATTGAAGATGGTGCATAGGCAGGGGGCAACTTAGAAAGCATTGATCACCATCTCATTAGGCCTGAGACTGTAGGAAAATGAATGCTAAATGACATGAAGGAAGCCAAAAATGAGCCAGAAACCAGACCGTGGTTTCTCCTGAGAATGCTGCTGAAAATGAGAAGGATCCTGAGGTGGTAGTGAAAAAAAGAGGGAAATGAATGCTTAGAGAGTAGAGAAATAGCATACAAAAAATAAGATGGCTAGTGACTGAAAAATGTGCAAAGAGAGAAAAAAAGCTTCAGCTTTCACATTTTGTTCCTAGGAGCCCTGAGAGCTCCCTATCCACTTATAAGGCAATAGCAGCTTCCCCTACAAGACAGATTTTTAACACAGACACCCCAGTCAGTGAAAAGGGAGGGGTGGCTCTCTTCTAGCTTTGCTCCCCCCCAGGCTTCCTTGTGCAGCATCAGCCTAGGCTTGGTAGGGGGAGGCATGATCTGTTGGGCTTCTGTGGCATTCACCATGTGCTTTTTTAGCCAGAGACCCAATTCTGAGTATATGTACGGGATGCTGGAGTCTTAGAACAGAATAGGGATTCTGTGCGTGTATCGCCCACACCACTGCCCAACAGTCTCCTTGCCTGAATTGACAGGGACCATCTTGGACTTGGGGCTGAGGACCCTAAGGTTTGTTGTCCTTGGGGAGGGGACTTCCATGTTCCTGTGAAGTCAGCCTTAGCAGGAGCAACTCAGAACTTCATGGCTGCTATTACAATTAAAGGGCTGTCCCAGACCATTGTGGTGCCTATGAGGCAGCAGCAGGTCATACACTTGATTTGGTTTTCTCTAGGAAGAAGGTATTGACTTGGTCTGGTAATGGTGGAGTTTTCTACACTGTCTTTGTCATGGACGGATCATTATCTGGTGAGATTTAGACTCATGGACACTTGGCGGCTCCACAGGGTGGGGAGACAATTAGGATGGTTCACTCTGAGAGGCTGATGGGTTCAGAGGTTTTCTGACATCTCTTGGGGATTTTCCAGTCAGCAAGGTTGGCACTCCTGTTGCAGCCCTGGTTGACCTGTGGAATATAGAGATGATTCGGGCTGTAGATGTGACTGCTCCTGAGCAACCTCCTTCCTTCTATGGAGCCCAGAGTGCCCCTTGGCTTACTGAGAAGCTTCAAACAATGAACTGGTTGGGCAGAAAGTTAGAGAGCAAGTGGAGAAAAACTTGAAGCAAATGCTACTGAGCATAGGTGAGAGCACATTATCATACCTATTTTGTGGAGGTGATGACAGCAAAGCAAGCTCATTTCTTCGTCCACCAGTGTGTCTGCACAATGCTGTCTGGTGGAGCTTTTCTGGGTTGTGAAGGGCCCTTATTGATCCAGAAAATATACAAGCCCACTGTGATTCTTTCACAGATAAACATTTCTCACATTTGCTACAGATATCACAGATAGACTGGTTTGGTCTTAGGATGTAATTGCAGTGCAGTCTGGTCTTAGTTGTATGGGTGACTTACAGTAGGTGAGGCCTGATGAGGTAGACAAGGTGCTTTGAAGTGTGTAACCCACTATGTCCAGTCTTAACACTTGGCCCTCATGGTTAATAGTATCATGTGGGGCTGTGTTGATTGACTGTGTCCAGGAGGTAATACATACCTCTCTAAAGGAAGGGGTAGTTTTGACTGCTTTGAAAAAGGCAACTGCAAGATCCCTCCTGAAGAAAGCATCTATCCTCAGTAGCTAATTTTCCATTCTTGGGCAACATGTTCAAGTGATTGGTTAGCTTCTGGTGGTCTTGGAGGACACAGATTATCTAGACCCATTTCCAGTCTGACTTTGGGACAGAAATGGCCTTTTTCACCCTGACTGATGACCTTTGAGGGGAGTGCTGATCCTTCTAGATCTCTCAGTGGCTTTTAATACACTATACCAAGATACCCTGTTGAAGAGGCTGGCTTGGTTGGGAGTGGGGGACACTGTGCTTTACTGGTTCCAGACGGGTGCTGTGATGGACAGGATTGATCCCAGCTCTGCCTGTCCTCAGAAACAGCCAATGAAAGCGGGAAGAATTCTGGGTCCTCTTGGATAAGAGGGGTAAGAGAAAGAGAAGAGTTTTGGATGGTGTTAAGGGAGGCAGCAGGAAGATAGCTGGCTGTTAATTTGTTCTGTTACATAATAATCGTTGTCTGTTTAGCCACAATATATATGATTTTTGAAAACATTCACTCCAAGCCTGGCTGGCTTGAGTTCAAACAGCTTGGGACCAGGGTACTCGAGGGACCATCTCCTCCCCATGTTCATCCAGCCCACCAATTAAGATCTGCTCTTAAGTCCTGCTCTCTGCATACCTATCTTTAGAAGTGAGGCAGGTGGTGACTAGAGACAGGAAATGTTCTGTGGTGGCACCTCAACTCTGGAACATCCTCCCCTTCACCTGGCACCTACTTTCCTTTCTTTTGGGCACCAGGCCAAAACACATCTTTTTACCCAGGCTTTATTTAGGAATTTTATCTTATCAGCTTTTTAATGGTCTGTGTCTGTTTATGGGTAGTTTTTATACTGCTTATGTCCCACTGGCTTGTTCTGATGTCCAATAGCTTGTTTTTAATACTGTGATGTGCTTTTAATTGTATGCTGTCTCAAGCAGGACACTAGAAATAATCCTAAATATATATGGTCACCATCAAATTGCTGTTATGTGACTCATCAGTTTTGTGTCATCTGCAGATTTGATAAGGATTCCTTCTGCTGTTTCACAGCTTGTGACCCATCCAGCCAAACACAGCTTGGAGATCTTGGTTTTGCAAAAGGTGGCAAAAGCACAAAGCATAGCTAGTCCTTAACAAGCTGGGTTGCCATACATGGAATATCACAAGTCCTGTAAACCTAGCATATATTATGGGTATGATCTGTGAGTTCTGTAAGAGCAAAGTCTTCTTTATATATATAGAAAAATGGATCCCTTGTCAATGGGCTCTTTTGGGACCAAATAGCAAGTAGGATGTAGTTATGTGACTCTTTCCGTTGTTTAAAACAATCTAGATAGCTGTGATTGAGAGTAGACATGGGCACAAACAGCATTACAAACAGAAAAAACCCACAAACAGCTTAATCTGCTGTTCTCGAACAAGCTGTTCATGAGGCCCCATCCTAAATGAACAGGTGGTCATTAAAAGCCTCGTTCGTTGCCATCTACAGCCCTTTGGCAAGCCAGACAGTCAGGCACCTGCTGCAATCAATCCCCTTGGCAACCGGAGACAGGGAGGGACTGAACTCTCTCTGAACTCCTTCTGGCTTTCCTTCTGGCTTTAACCCTTCAAAGTACTTCCAGCACAGAGTCCTGTTTTTGCCACTCTGAAGAGAAAATGACAGCTAACAGGGAGACCCATGGATCATGCCTTTCCTGGAGTGCAATCTCTCTGAAACTTGGGGGGTCTTCAGAGAACAGTGAGGACTATGTCCCCTGCAAATTTGGTGGGCATTGGACATTGGGAAGGTCAGTTTGTGGGGTGTTTAAAGGGCCCTGCCCCTTGCATGTGGCAGGAAAGGGCCCTTTAAACTATCAGCTGGCAGGCGGCAGGGGGGAATCCCCCCCGCCACCTGCCAGCTGATAGATTAAAGGGATCTTTAAAGGGCCAGGTAAGTGGGTTTGAGGGGAGGGGGGCTAAGTGGGGGGTTTGGGGGGGTTCTGGCCCCCACGAACAATGAATAATGAACAATGAACAACAAACATGTCCAGGAACAGTTCATGTTCGTCCATGTTCGTTGTTCGTGGATCGCACCGAACGACGAACTGGGTGTTCAGGGTTTTTTTCCTGTTCGTGCCCATGTCTAATTGAGAACGGAACAAACAGCAGGATAGGAACTTGTTAACACAACAGTCTCTGAAGTTACTTTTCACTGAAAAGGGCAAAAAGTAATTCAATTGTCTATCCCTGGTCCTTTAGTGCACTGACAGAGCAAAGATATTATGTGTGTATAAAAAACTGGATCCTGCAAATATCATTGGGCAAAAGAGTCTGTGTCAAATTCCAAGTAACTTCTGAGAGTGCTCCAGATCAAGGCTAGCTCCAGACTGTTACAGAAAAGAGAAGTTTTTGACTACCTGCTGAGTTTCTCTGAAGTGAGTATCATTATACATAGAAGGGGAAAGGATGCCTGAAAATTGGTAAACACACCAGAAGCATCAAGCAGTCAGACCCCAGATGTTTCCACAACACTATTCTCCAGTAGTGACAAGGATATCTGTGCTCTGATTGGCTGCTGCCTCTTTCAGAGCCGTTGTCAGGAGGACAAATAGCCAGCCTTGTACCCCCCAGGAAATATCACCTTTAATACTGCCATTTGTCTTGGTCCTGCACAGTACATTAATCATAGTTCCCTTTACAATATGCAATGCTGGTGATCGCTGCTAGATCCCAAATCCTGGAGGAGATGAAGGATTACCTCTGATTAAATGATGTGTGTTGTTCACTACGAGACAGCATAGTTACAGCGCTGACAGAAACTCACTCACTAAATTCCACTTGACTTCATTGGGGGTTGGATCATGCCTTAAGAATGCTTTAACAATTCACATTGTTTTAATTATATTTTTCACTCCTTTTCTAGTTTTGCTAAAGTTACTTCTTCCTCATGTGTATGGCAGGAGGCTGTAAATTTACTGCTGCCATCGCTCTAGGAACCCCTTGAAATGAATTCTCTGCCTCCAGGGTCCTTTTAACCTGGATACATCAATGTAAAGAAAATAAATGGGATGCTGTTAAGGGAAAGAACAACCTAGAAGTTTAAGGGAGGATTTTTTTAAAAAAAGAAAGAAAACTGAGCACACATTTGAAATGTGGAACAAAGTGTACTAATCAGATGACAAAGAATTATGCAGGCAAATTCCTCAGAGGTCGGGAGGGAAATAACACACACATGCACAGATTCATTTGAGTTGTTAAATAGGTTGCACTGCACATGTACATTTGAAAGGTGATGGAGACTGATATACCATTAAAACCTTTGGTTACCTTGTGCAATATCTGCAAATATTTTCCTTCTATGCAGTTTGGTCTTTGCATATTTATTGAATGCTGAGAATGGCTAGCAGTCATGAATCACTTTGATGTACAGAAGGAGAGGAAGATACAAATGAAAAACACACTCTTTCCTCAGATGCCATTGACAAACCAGAAAATTCTTTCAGTGTGACTCTTCTGGAGTAAGTGGCTATGGCCTTAAAAAGCTAACTCCAGCTGCATTTCAGCTGCCTATTGTTGCTCCATTGCCTACAAACCTGAGGAGATGAAACAACCTGATTCCTGCTGGCACGGGATCATTCAGCCTCCATGATGTCTTAATCTCTGGCCTCTCTTAATCGAATCCTAACTGTGCTGAATTGTGGCTGTTAGAGGTTGTGAGGTGGATTACAATGTGCAAGATATCTGGAACCGTTTCATTCAGGTCTTCAAATTAGTTTCAAGCCATGTGTTTGAAATAAAAGGCTCTGGCCTAGAAGCCGTGCTTTATGCTTTTATTATGGTGTGACAGAAGAGTCTGTTGTTTAAAAACTTACCTAGAGGGATGATGATGAGTCTCTGATTTAGGTCCTTCAGTCCCTGCTGTGTCTGTCTATACACTGCTTTAGTGGCAGTTCGATATTCCATTTGGGACTTGGAAGATGGATGATGTTTTCGGGATTGTTTCAGCAAGGAAGGTCATAAATATCCAGGATTTACAGATGATAACACGAACGCTATATAAATACTTCTGCACAAAAGCACCCCGAATATGCAGAAGGCTGGGGAATATTATCAGTGTTTGGGGTGAAACAATTGTGATGATCGGATACACAAGCTCAGGCACAATAGTGGAGAAATTGTACAAAATAGTTTGCTCTTCATTGTGTATTTCAGATTGTAACATCCATGCTTCCTGATGGCGAACATGATGTAACTGTACTAAAAGTATGTTTTTTCAATGCTTTTGTCCCCAAAGCAGATTACAATGTTAATAAATACAATGAAAGTACAATAGGAAAACCCCCAATACCATTTAAATTAAATTAAATCTATGGTTGTTGGGGGTTTTCCGGGCTGTATTGCCGTGGTCTTGGCATTGTAGTTCCTGACGTTTCGCCAGCAGCTGTGGCTGGCATCTTCAGAGGTGTAGCACCAAAAGATGGAGATCTCTCAGTTTTGGTGCTACACCTCTGAAGATGCCAGCCACAGCTGCTGGCGAAACGTCAGGAACTACAATGCCAAGACCACGGCAATACAGCCCGGAAAACCCCCAACAACCATCGTTCTCCGGCCGTGAAAGCCTTCGACAATACATTAAATTAAATCTGTTTCAGATAGAGTTGAACAAACATTCCACATTTTGTTTCTTTTTATATATTTTTGCCTGCTTTTTGTTGTTGGTTTTATAGATTTGTTAGTACCAAGTATACATGTTTTTTAATTTTTATGTGCAATTGATACAGGGCTGCCAAATCTGGGTTGGGAAATTCCTAAAGATTTGGGGGTGGAGCTGGGGGGTGGGGTTTAAGGAGAGGAGGGACTTCAGTGCTGTCTAATGCCCACCCTCAAAAGTAGCCGTTTTCTCCAGGGGAACTGATCTCTGTAACCTGGGGATTATTTGTAATTAAATACACAAGTAATATTGAAAAGTGGGTATATTCTATGAGAAAACATGAATACAAGAATACAGAAAAAATAAGGAATTTTCAGATTCAAATAGCAGAGATAAGAAATTCAAAACCATTCTTATGTCAGACAATAATGTGTGTTCATGCTACCTAAGGGAGTTTACTGCTTAGTGATAAATTTTCCAGTGGAGAACATGATGCTGCTTTAAGCCAGCATATTCCTGTTCATGGGCATTCAGTCACTCTGTGTGTGGGTGTGTTTAAAAGGAGTGATTATCTAGACTTGCAAGAACATTCAAACTATTGAACAGATATCCACAACAAGCAGGAAGACTGAAACATCAATGGAAGTAAAGGCAGCAATTTCACAGGATCCTCATTTCAGTTTTGTCTGTTTTTCAAAAAGGGAAAAGAAAACCTTAAATTGTTAAATCTTGCAATTCCCAAATTAGGGAATTTTAATGAAACTCTTTCTCCCAGAACTCATTTTAGGGATTGGAAAGGTAAGGACTCTGCAGGGTACCGGAGTAGTCTTGAAGATGCTTCCAACAAGTCTCAAATGCTGGGTAGTTTCTGGGGAAAAGACAGTGCCATCCTCAACAGAGCTACACCCTGCTAAGTCTATTGAAGGTGACAGGCTTTGAACTGTTAAGGGTGACACTGGGAGTACTGCAGCAGGTACTGCTCAATCCATGCACAGAAGACCAGCACAAAGGCTTGATAATATTAAAAACTTGGGAAGAAGAGAGTGACATGATAGAGTAAATAACCTTTTCCTAAACAAGATAAACACAACAGCTACAACAACAACCCTGCCCAGTCCAACTAAATGGGGCTTGAACATAGAATAAGAAAAATAACTACTTAGGTTCTGTGGTGTTTCTTAGATGTCATCACCACCCCCTTTTCATCTATACACCCCCTGGAAATGTATATACTGCGTGTGGAACACTGTGAGCAAGCCCCAGTCCCCGTGAGTCCGGCACGGAACACAGCAAGCATGTTTTGTGTCTCAAGATAGGCCAGGCAGCAGTGAACGCAAAAGCTGTCCAATACGAAAGCCTTTTTGTGGGAGAACACTGATGAGGGCAAGTCATGTAACAGGACGAAAGCAATTAAACCCCATCAAGATGCAAGACAAAGATGCTTCTCCTTGTATTATTCTTTACATGCTATGCAATCACAAGTAACACTTTACATGCTGAAACGCAATACTCATACCTGCTCAGCTAAAAGACTCCTGTTCCCTCTCCCTTAACAAACATGCAAGCTAATTCCTCATACTAGCCTGAACACGTCTGTTTGCAGGGGGTGTGGTAAAACAGATATTATAACAAGTCTGTGGGAGGGGGGGAAAGCATTAATATCTATAACAATAAAAGGATCTGTCCAGCTGTGGCATGCCTAACTCCTCAGAAAATGAAGCTAATACTCTCAAAACTAGCCACCAGCTTCACAATAGTCATGGGAGTCAGAGTGCCAAATGTGAAGGGCAGCCCTGGCGTCAGAGTTTCTGGCTTTGGAGGCCAGCCTTGTGTGTGCACTCTGCGTGCGCGCGCCCCAGACTGCATGATGGCGTCATCGTGTGATGACGTCGTCATGTAGTGCTGCCGGCGGGTGGCTCGGGTGGAGATAGGAGGCCGTCCGCACGCTGCACGCCAGCCCGGCCACCTGTTGTCCCTGGCCCATGGCTGCTGCACCTGCCTGGGGGTGGCCGGCAGTGGCGCAGGACATGCACCTCTGCCACTGGCACCCTCTCTGGTGCTCCCTCCAGCTCCACAGTGCCTGAGGCCCCGCCTCACCACCTCAATGGTGGCACCAGCCCTGGTGAAGGGAATAGGAGCATCCTAGCCTGCATATTCACCAGAAACCACCCCTCCTCTGCTTTTTGCATTCAAAGTCATTGTCTCTGGAAGGCACAGATCATCAGAAAATAAAGCTTGGTGTTTGAAATTTGACCACTGATTTTGTAAAGACAATGGGACTGGCATTGCTGAGAAGGAAGAGAATTGAGAGATCCTGCCCCAGGTGATGTGCTATTTGAAACAGAAGCTATGTAGGCAGAACAGTACAGAAACTGTCAGGCATATGAAATTAAAGCTGGCCATGGGCTTCAGGATGATAATGGGAGTTGCACTGACAAAAATGAAGGGAATTGTACCATCCCAGCACAGTTTATCTCAGAAACAAACCTCTGGTATTTACAAAGGAAGCAAAAGTGTACTCATGAGAAGCCAGCAAGGGCAGTCAGCTTAGATAGGGAGGATGGAAAATATTTCCTTTATGACAAAACAAAGAGGGTGGGGTGTTAACAGCTTCCTTGACCTATCAGAGCCCAAGAAATATAGTGGTTGGAATGCTGAACTAGGATCAAGAAGAATCCCTATTCTGCCATGGAATATTGCTGGATGTCTTTGGGTCAGTCATACACTCTCAGCCAGGGTTGTTGGTATAAAATTGGTATGTTGTTGGTATGGAGTAGAAGAGAACAATGTGAGCTGCTTTGTTTCCTTTTGGGGACAATGGTGGGGTATAACATTCATTACAAATTTTGGCTATGGTTTGCAAAAAGGGATGAGCACTAGATGCGGGGCATGAACTGAAATACGAACTGAAGTTCGTCACGAACCGGGCCAGTTCATGGTTCGCAAACCGGTGGTTCATGGGATCTCATTTCTCACAAACTGTGACGAATTTTAGCCCGGTTCGTTTGGTTTGTATTTTGGTTCATCACTGCAGACAGCCTGGCGCCAATCAATAGGCTCTCTGCAGACCTTCTGCTGACCTGGAAGTGATGTTTTCATGAACCAAAATGAATTGGTTCACGAACCATGGCAAGTTCATGAAAGTTCATGGTTCATGAAATGCAACAAACCACGAACCACACAGTTCGGAATTTTCTCGGTTTGTGACCATCTCTTGCTGTGTTGCTTCATCTTTTATTACTGCAGCTCTGTTGGTAGAAGGCAGAACTGCTCATTCTGTATGCAAACGACACTCAAATATTGTTAGCACAGTGAGTTTGGAGGTTGGTGAGTAGAGTGAGCAGGGGCGTAGCCACTTTTTTAAAATAAAAGACTAAAAAAGAAACAAGGAAACCAAATAGAACTTTTCCTTGAACAAAGCTGTGATCTGGACAAAACAACTTACCTATATGTTAGTTAACATATGTTATTTGATGTGTTTAATATTAATATTACTTAAAAAATAACACTACATGATTCATGCCCATCATTTACTGCATTCCAAATTCCTACATGCCCCACATTTTCAGAAACTTACACATAAATAGTTAAATGTCTACAGTTGCCTTGAAAACACCCTATAGGACTTTTTGGGATATTTTACGTCATGCGAATCCCCTGCCACAAGGCTGAATAAAGTGATCCATCTGCAACTCAGAAAAATAATACTCATTTTCTATCTTTTGGAAAGTGTATTGTTGCACTCTCCCCTCCCCCATTCAAAATGCCATGACCTGCACATTATCCTCCCTTCCGAATTATTTTCCTAGGAAAAGTGAGATTGACCTGGACTGTGGGGTGGAGGAGAAATAATTTCATTGTTGACATACACACATTTCACCGAGCAGATACTGTTAGGTGATACATTTATAGGCAGCTGTTGGTTTATTTTATTTTTATCCCAGTCTTCCTGAGGTCAGGGCAGCTGACATGGCCCCTCTTCCATTTTATTTTCATAACAGACCAGTGAGGTAGCTCAGGTGAGGAGATGTTACTGGCCAAAGATCATCTAATGAGCTTCATATCAGGAAGAGATTTTTAGACCAAGTTTTCTTAGTCTTTGTCTGACAGTCTCACCACAGACAGACAGACAGACGACAGACAGACAGATGTATGAATGGGATTTCAGTGAATACATGCACACATGATGGAATTGTGAGAAGAGTCAAAGCAAATTCAATTTCAGCTTGAGAAAATAATCACCTTTTCTTTATATATTTCATCAGGTTTCCTCCAGTTCATGGATTTTGTTCCTTCCTCATCTCTTCTGGCCACTTTATGTCCTTATTGGATTAAATTGTTCAGTACTCTGTTTCTCTCATCACCATATCTTTGTCCTTTACCACTGGTCTCTTTATGAAAGGCTTGTCATCCACTGAATTCTCTTTTGTATCCCTTTTGATCTGTTTCTGTTATTTTTGTTTCATCTCCCTCTCTCCCTTTTTTCTTTCTTCCTTGTTTATCCCAGTGGCAGTAGAAGACTATTAATTATTACTACCAAGCTAGCGCTTCTAACAAAGGCCTGGCAGCCCAATCACATTAGTCTTTCTTGGTGTACTTTCCTTTGGATCATAGTGGGCACTTCGCAAAATCTCAGACACGTCAATTCTCAGACAGGTTCTCAGTTCAGCTTCCTTTAGAGCTGCAGCACTTATTCCTAGACCAACCTTGGCAACACTTCCTAACTTGGCCTCTGTCCTTGATCAGTAACATCAAACCCTTACAAAAAGGTAGACAAAATTCATAGCCCAGTGTTACTCTTCTTAATGGTCCGGAGCAGCCAAGAGGTGCTGGGGAAAAGGAGTGCAAGCAACCTAATCCAAAGGAGGGCTATTGCAGTAAAACATATTGACTCATTTATTAAACATGATCTGTGGAACGCTGTCAGTATACTTTATTTCATTTTGTTGAGGTTATGTTTATTGATTCATTGATTGATTAATTGGCTTCAGCTTTTTATGCTGGTTGTTGTACACTATAGCAGGTATCTTTTAAAGAAATGACTAATAAGTAATGTAAATAAAATGAATTTACTTTTATAGTTTCTTAATACTTGCATGTTTATAGCCTGGAGGCTTTTTAAAAGTACTGCAGCCCAAGCTCCTGAGTTCGATCCTGGCGGAAGCAGGGTTCAAATAGCTGATTCAAAGTTCACTCAGTCTTCCATCCTTCCGAGATCGATAAAATGAGTACCCAGTTTCCTGGGGGTAAAGTGTAGATGACTGGGGAAGGCAATGGCAAACCACCCTGTAAAAAGCCAAGAAAATGTCATGATGCGATGATCCCCCATGAGTCAGTAATGACTTGGTGCTTGCACAGGGGACTACCTTTACCTAACTTTATGTTGGGCAAATAAATATATTACTACATTCTACAATTCCAACACTCTCTGAGATTCATATTATTGTCTTCAGCTCAACTGCGTTGGCAACAGTGTCAAAAAATTCAATGGTTAATCCAGCCCCATGAATTTAAAATTCTCATTATGTACACATTGTGTGTGTGATCCAGTGCTTAACTTCTAGCATGATAAAAATCAAGGATCAGGCATACTATGAAGTATATTTTCCATCCAAGAAGAATCTTTACTCCTTATGTGGTTCCTCAGTGCCAATTTCAAAAGTGGGATCCTGCAAAGATTTGTGGTGGGTGGGATGATTTAAATTATTAAAAATGTTTGGCTTAATCATCAACCAAAAGGGAGATTGCAACCAAGAAATCTCAAAAAATCAGAAGGTGATTGAGACTTGGAAGGGCAGGCATGAAGGAAGTAGAAAAGACCTTTAAGTGTAAGGAAGCATCTCTGGAGACCAAGATCAAGATAATTCATACTATGGTATTCCACATTACTATGGATGGATGCAAATGTTGGTCAATGAACAAAACTAACAGGAATAAAATTTATTCCTTCGAAATGTGGTGTTGGAGTAGAGTTTTATGGATACCATGGACTGCCAAAAAAGATATGTAAGTGGGTTCTAGATCAAATCAAACCTGAATTCTCCCTTGAAGCTTAAATGATGAAACTGAGGCTATTGTACTTTGGTCACACCATGGAAGATGATTCATTGGAAATTTGAAGGCAAGTGAAAAAGAGGAAAACCTTACATGAGGTGGTTTGACTCAATAAAGGAAGCCATGGCCTTCAGTTTGCAAGACCTGAGCAAAGCTGTCAATGACAAACTATATTGGAAGCTATTCATAAGGTTAACAGAAGTCAGAAATGACTTGATGGCATCTCTCTCTCTCTCTCTCCCTCTCTCTCTCTCTCTCACACACTCACACACACACCACACACACACACACACACACACACACACACTCACATTGACACACTTCATTTCCCCCTCTCCCACTGTTTCTGTTCCCTGGAAGCCCCCATAGCCTTTCCATTTTTGCTACTTGCTTCTCTCCTTTCCACTCACCAGCCAACCCACCTTTATCTCTGCCCCCCCCCATCTGCAGTGTTTCCTTCTTACCTCCCCTGGCAGCCTCTCCCCAGGAAAATTCTGGCCACATTGCATGGGGCTGACTAAGCTGCACCTAGTTGCATGGTGGGGAACCTTCAAGGACTTGTGGTGTACTTCATTTCACCCTGTATACCCTTCCATGATTTCCTCTTTCCCTCCTCCTCATAACTCTCATATCCTCACCTGTCTTTGTACCATTCCCTCCTTCTCACCCACCAGCTAGCTTAATTTTTATCTGCCCTCATCTTCAACTATATTTATTATTTCATTTATACCCCGCCTTTCTCCACAATGGGGGTCCAAAGCATCTTCCATCATTCTCTTCTCCTGCATTTTATCCCCACAACAACCCTGTGAAGTAGTTTAGGCTGAAACAGAGCAACAGGCTCAAGGTCACCCAGTGAGCTTCCATGGCAGATTAGTAATATGAACCTGGATCACTCAGATCCTAGCCTGAAACTTTAACCACCACACTGTGGTATATTGGTACTCTGCACAAATTAAGACTCTCAGCTACAGGCCCTGCTTAAATTTACATGTACAGGCTGGCCACAACAGAGGATACAGGTAGACCCCAGTTTGTGCTCATACTGGCCCATAAAAGATGATATTTCCCTACAAGGTGGTTTCATGTTGACAAGTGACAAAGTCATCATACCCACCAACATGAGAAATGTTTTGTTCTCTACACACATCACACCAGGGTATTCAGAGAATGAAGGCATGAGCAAGGCAGCTCATGTACTGGCTGCAGATGATCCAGAACATAGAACAAATGATCAAGAGATGCATAGCATGTGAGGAGTAGTGGCCAAGTAACCCTAAAGGAACTGCTATTGCCACATGAAATCCCAGATCGCCCATGGAAAAATATAGTAGCAGACATCTTTGATTTTGGCAGGCACTCTTACCTGCTCTTAGTGGACTACTACTCAAAGTTTCCTGAACACCTGTGTATTCCAGATAAATTTGCGTATTCTGTTATTGCCAAAATGAAAGCTGTGTTTGCCAGGCACGGCATTCCACAGGAAGCAGTGAGTGATCATGTCCGATTTGCCAGCAAAGAAACCTCACATTTTGTCAGATCTTGGGGAATAAAATTTACTCATAGCAACCCAGGATGCCCTCAATCAAATACAATGGATGAACATATGATTCAAACAATCAAAACTATTGTTTCATAAAACTGCTGTATCAGATGAAAATGCCCATCTAGCACTGTTAGAGCTCTGAAACATACCAGTAACTAGTATGAAATACTCCCCTGCAGTTTTTGATGAGATGTATGCTGAGGGCGATTCTTTCATCTGCTCACACAGTTCTGTGTCCCACAGTTACCCATGGGTCAGAGGCCCAGTTACAACAGTTACAAGAGAAACAAAAAAAGGGACTCCAGTTCAAGGGCAGGCTCAGAACAACAAACAGCCCCTGAGTTGCAACTTGACCAGGCAGAGGCCACAATGGAATCTGATGCCTCTCAGGCTGCCCGGCAACAAGCAGGAGGCAGATTCACCAGAAGTGGACACCAGGTACGCATTCCAGCATGCTAGGCTTGCCAGGTTCTCTTACCCTCCCAGCCTGAGGGGAGGACCTGGCACTCACCTTTGTTGCTGTCTTTGTGGCTGTGTGAACGTGCACTCCCAGGGCAGTGCAATTACATCACTTCCCAGAAGTGATGTCACCACACAGGGCCCAGGAGCACTTCCATGTTTCACAAAAGTCTGATTTGGGATGCAAATGGGCCTAATTTGGCTCATTTGGAGCCCAAATCGGCCCGCTGAGGAGTGCGGGAGCACGACGGCTTTCCTTGCAGGGGATAGCTTCCACCCATACCATCTAAAAAGAAATTTACCATAATTACAACTGCTTAGAATAAGAAGAAACTGCAGTCAATACATGGGCCACACAAGCCAAATTGATATTATTGATATTAATTGGAAGTAAATTTTTAACAATTTTTTTGCCAGAAAAATACATTTTTATGTTATAATACTGCACCAAATTTAATTATCAGTTTTTTTCCTTTCCCCCCTTCCTCTCCCTTTTAGTATAATTCAAATTTGGTCCAATATTAAGTATATTTATTAATTATTTTCATACTATTGCATTGTCTGGAGTTACTTGACCACTGAAGAAGACCACATGGCTGAAAGACATCGGGTCAGGGTAACATAAGGTTCTTGTTTGAGTTTTTGTATGATTTAAATCTGAATCGAGGCTATATTTGAGCCTGTTTATATTTTATATTTATATATTTACAATATATTTATATATTGTTTATATTTTCCTGTAATAAATACATGTATTTTTGTATATTGATATATTTAGTATTTAGTAATACTTGGCCATTTGATTGGGATTTCTTTAACTTTCCTGGTTCTTAATTCATTGTTTTGGGTTATGTACCCCTGCTTTTGTCCTTGTAGAGTCCTCTTCTGGCAGGAGGGGGGACCTGGCACCTACCTTGTGCTGGCGGCATGCTCTCTGTGAGTGTGTATGCTCCCGGAAGTGACGATATTGTACCAGCCACAGGAGGGCACCCATATTCCATGCAGGGCCGATTTGGCCTGTTTAGGAGCACACCTCCTGGGAGCGCATGCATGGCCCATGTGTTCCTGGGATGCCTGCTGGAGGTGTGGGACCTCCCGGAGCTTGCCATCTCCTGCTGATTGCTGGTGGATTGGTGGGTAAGGGTGCAAACCCCTGGGAGTTTGCCCACCACTGGCAGGCATCTGGGACCCTTTGTCCTGTCCAAGCCCTGACTGAGGCGAGAGAGGTGGTGTTCAGCCATTTTGAGGGAATGCTTGATGAGGGGATATGACAGAAACAGGAAGACTGCCTCTTACTCTCTCCTTCCCTGCTTTTGGGTGGCGTGGTCCCAGGCAGGCTTGGCATAGGACCGCCTTCCTGAGCTGATCTTTCACTCCACGTCTGCCCCTATCTCCTGACTGAGGCCAAAACAACCAAAAGGCCAAAACAGCCCTGGAAAGAGCCTGCTCCCTCCCCTGGCCTTTGACTGACAGAAAAAGTATTGAAAGCTTTGTAGTTGCCTAGCAACAGTCACTGGGGCGTCTGCTTCTTAAAGCTGCAGACATTGCTTCTCTTATGTGGGGTTTTTAAAAACCGCAACAGATTTTTTTTTTAAGATTTCAGATTTTTCTGCAAACCTGGGACATTTGCTAGGTTCATAGTAAGATCCTTCTTGTCTGTTCATGACTTGAGTCTCCTGATTCATTTTGGGGGGAATTTAAAACCCCCACTTATTTTTGTTTTGGTTTTCAGATTATTCTGTAACTATGGGGGATCCTCTATGGTTGCTGAAACATCTGTTTCATTCCCAAGCAGCCCCAGTCCCTGGGTTTATGCATCCATAGATAGGAGCCACTTGGCTATTAGCATATGATTTGTCTTGTGTGCCTAGGCTTGCAGTGCAACAATAAGCATTATATACTAGTCTGTTGTAAACATATTTCTATCGCAGACTAATTTAGGGTCTGATATCTAATATTTAGATGTATATTGTCTGAAACCTGGGTTTATGCTACCATAAGGGGGATGGGAAACATGCCATTCCGACAAAACAATACTATCTGTTTTTCAAGGAACTTGGCTTGATATTGAACAGTCATATTCATTTAATAACAAACTTGCCCTAATTGTGGAGCCAGCTGTTCTTCTAAAGAACACCTGGTAAGCTACCTGCATGGGTGATACTGTATTTTGCATTCTCTTTGTCACTTTGGACAGCAGACACTTCTGAGACACTTCTGTGCTTAACCAGGAACTATTTATTTACAAAAATTGTCAAGAATGTCCAAGGCAAAAATTACATAGGTACAATCAAATAACAAAACACCTTGTATGTAGTTCTTTAAGTAGCTCACTCTTAAAAAAATAAAGAGGATTGTAATAGCTACTGCCTGAAAACTATGGGCATAGCACAAAATCACAGTACTGCAAAGCTCTTGTAAAGCTGCTTAAAATCAATAGTATTGGCAAGACTCATTCCACAATCAAGCACATTTTCAAGGAAGGAAGGAAGAGACAAGAGGTTTTTTTTTTTTAATTCAAGAAGGCCTTTGAGCAGGAATGTTATCCTTGGGTTTTAGTTTTCTTTTTTAAATTATATATTTAATTGTATTTTATATTTTGCTTTTCTGTAAGCCACTTTAATCACATTTTTTGTGGCAAAGAATGTTCTAAATAAACTATCTGTACTAGTTTATTTTTGGTAAGTCAATCCATATCAGTTTGAGAATTATATAACATGCATCTGAGTTCCCTTGTCTACAAAAAGTTCTAGGAATATTCTTTGGGGTGCTGCCTAGGAATGTTTAGAAACGCAAAATTTCTGCGGACAGGATTAACTACTTTGAAGAGGAGCAAAATCTGCAATGGGAATGTATATAAACAGAAATTCCATGAATTTGAGAGCATAATTTTCTTGTGGGTAGAGTGTATGTCTTTTTTTTTAAAAAAAAATCCCTCATGCTGGCACCTTTGCGCCATCCTAGGAGTCCTCGCACGCCCCTGCAATGATATCACTTCTGGGAAGTCATGTCATAGCGCACTTGGGGAGGGGGCGCGCTTCACAGTGGTCTGATTGGGGTCCCAAATGGGCCTGATTCTGCCCATTTGGGACTTAACTGCTCTTGCTGGGCACAGGCTGTAGCTAGCTGGTATCTAATTGCACCCTGGCGTTCTGGGAAGAAGAAGCAAAAAAGAAAAGAGAAGAAAAAAGAAAGCATCCCACTGAAAACACAAGAAGCAGCCATTGGTCAAATATCTAATACTAGGCAGGACACATGGATACCTTTAATGGCTGAGAACAGTGGTTACCAGCCTCCAGGTGGGGCCTGGAGTTTTCCAGACCACAAATATCAGGTCCCCTGGTGAAAATGACAAATTTAGAGGGTAATCTCTGGTACAGCATAGAGCACTTCCCTAGACATTGCCTTCAAAAATTCAGGAATTTTCCAAGCCTAAAAAGAACATGGTAGTCCCATGCAAGTGTGAAGCAAGATAAACAGTGCAATCCTATGCAGACTTACTACAGTCTGAAACCATTAAACTCTATAAATGCAGATGTGGGGAAGATCAGCGGACACTAGTGCACGCTGGTAGGCAGCACTCACACATCTGTGATTGGGGAATGAACTGTGCCAACCTAAGTTACATTGTTCTAAATCTGCTGAAGTTAATGGGCTAAGAATGGTGTAAATCTGTTTAGGATTGCACACTCAATATCATCAAAAGATATACATACTCATGACAAAACTTGTCTCCAGCACTCCTTATTTTTGCTTTTCATTTTACAAACTAACCATTGATTAGTTTATATTGGTTCAGAGCAGCCAAGCCTCCTTTGTTGCAGCAGAACAAAGCTGAAAAAGAATCGGTGAAGGATTTTTTTCTGCCTAAGGCAGCCTGTTGCAATGTGGTTTTTATTCTACAAAGGCATGTACAAGCCTTGAAGAAAGACCCCTGGATTTGACCCCAGTGGGCATAAGTAACAAGTTTGTTGAGAGACGGGATATTTTACAGTGCCACTAGAAGAAGAAAGTAGGCCATCGCCCAAAGACATGATCCTTAAAATAAAAAAAAAAAAAAGTGACGAGGGCATAATTAATTTCAGGGGCTGCTCTGTCTAGTGTCTCAGTCTGGTTGTTTAATTTTTGGATTCTGAAGTCATAGGTCTGTTGTTTCATGTTCCTGTCGTATTGAAATGTTAAAGAACCGATCTCTTTGCAGTGTATTTAGTCTGGACATTCCAGTCTTTGAACTACCATCAATGAAAGGAGTAACATTACATGCACTACACACACGATTGTGCCCACACTCACACACGCACACACACACAGAGCACTTGCTTGCTCCAGTGATCTCTATAGTTCCAAGGCCAGCAGGAGGCCTGCATCGAAAATATTCATAAAGATGGGCATGGGCGAGGGGGGGGGGAGGGGAGAATCAAACAATTATCCCAGCTCTTGGGGGACATAAGAAGGAAGCTTTCATTAGCCTTGCCATCATCTCCACTTTTAATCACCTCTATTCTTATTAAATTAAAAAAGAAAATTTTGATCAAGGCTCCAGGAGGCACAGAAGTGCCTTCTGGGGTTATCTCATCCAGTCACCTGTTTGAATGAGACAGCCCTTTGCCATCAGACAGAGATGCATTTTTAATAATTAACTATTTCTTTTAGCATGGCTTTAAGTGAAAAATTAATAAGATCCAGCAGTGAGCATGCCTTTGCGATGTGGATCAAGAAGAAACTATAGGAATGCAGCACTTCTGAAAAATTGGCTTGTGCCTGCCTTTCCTTCCTCCGTTTCCTTCCCCCACCCCTGAGGCAGGTTCCATCTATACACTGGGGGCATTACAGCGGCCCTTCCTCTTGAAAATCATTGTCACACTGAGATCTTTTTCTTGTTGCCTGCCAGTAGCACTGACCCCCCCCTTCATTTTTTCCTCTGGAGAGCTCTCCACAAACTTTTAGCTCTCCCTTAGGGAAATTAGTGCTATGATGATGTTGCCCTGGGCTTTATATTTATTTATTCACTTAGACAGAATTGAAGAGTAAGCTGGAGAGTTTTAGTGCAGGAATTTGGTGCTAACTCTGCAACATATTCTAAGTTTGCTGGATAATCATATTTAGATGTAATTGAATTAGAAGAGATCAATAGTTTTCAGAGTCAGAATGTCCTAGATATATTTGAGGAATATTCTCTTTGATTATCTCGGTTGGACTCAGCATTGGCATGTTAGTGTAATACAGGTGTCCTACCCCTTGGCTTTATTGTTGTCAATGCTGGCAAATCCCTGCATGAAGCAATCATCTGCTTTTGGATTTTCTGGGTTTAGTTAAGAAATATTCACTCTTCATCATCATCTTCATGTCACTCTGCTAAAAGGTTGCTATTTCTTGTGCCTGCACCATTCCCATTCTTTTCTAATCAACTGCTATTCATGCTGAATACTTGAGGTGATTACACACAGGAGGCTTAAAGCTGCCCTTGGTCCCACTAGTTCAAGAGTCTCCAGACCCTTGTTGAGCCTCTAAGCGCATTTAGAATTTCGAAAACAGGGAAGAGGCATCTCCACAAAATGGCTGCCATGAGAGGCCAGGGCCCATCACAAAATGCTGGGAAATTGCAAGCTAAAGCGTCCTTTTACTATGAAGTCAATTGCTTCTGAATTCTCCAATGAGTAGAGGGGAAGCCAGCATTGGCTGTTTGCTTTGAGGAAGAAGCAAATGGGCACAAGAAACCCATGGATGCAAAACTGGGGATCACTATGCTAATTTGTAATGCCATTCTGGAATTGATCAGAATGCTCATTTGGCATTACTGTTTCCACCTTCTACATGAGCTTTCTCTACATGAGTCAGAGTCACAGGTGAAAAAACACATGCAAAGAGATTCAAAAGCAATGTATAGAAAATGCCCTTGTCTTTTAACACTCTTTCTTTAGACCATATCTAGATAGGCAACAATATGCATGGATCAGGGCTTTCTTTCAGGGGGAACGCGGGGGGAACAGAGTTCCGGAACCTCTTGAAAATGGTCACATGGCCGGTGGCCCCGCTTCCTGATCTCCAGACAGAGGGGAGTTTAGATTGACCTCTGAGCCACTCTAGCGGCGCGGAGGGCAATCTAAACTCACTTCTGTCTGGAGATCAGGGGGCGGGGCCACCGGCCATGTGACCATTTTCATGAGGGTGATTTAAACTTTAAAACTATCCCTCCTTGTTCCAGCTGACCCAAAGTGACATCACCACCTCTTTTCCCAGAAAAAAAGCCCTGTGCATGGTACAGCTCTTTGATCAGCTAGTATCACTTCAGAAGTCTCATGGCGGTCATTGCAAACTGGGACATGTATCTCTCTTGTCAAAAGACTGACAGACTTTACTCTAGCATAAACCATCATGAGTGAGATGCATCTGAGGAGGTGAGCAGTGATTTCCAGACACTATGCTAGAATAAATTCAGTTAGTTTTTATGGTGTCACTGGACTCCTATTTTATTTTGACTATCATGGCTACCAGCTCAAATTCTTGTCAAAATGCTGGGTGGTAGTGGTGGTTATATATTTTATGTATGATATGGGGACTTGTTACAAAATATTGAACAAGATCCCGTTCCTACTGCTGAAGCTGAAGAAGAGACACTGATTAATTACCTGATGTCCCAAGACCCTATGGTCTTAATTAGCTTAGTATACAAATAGGGGATTTAATGACCGTTGTCTTGTTAGATAGGCGGAGAGTTATCTGTTTGCTGATTGACTTGATAGGCCAATTACTATTGATTTCATCAAGGCTCTTACTGGGATGAGGGAGGATGGACGTTACTGATGTTTTATGAGTAACTTTAGAAAGAATAATTAAAAATGATGAGTAATTTACATCTCTAATAAATTTCACTTCTTCTTAAGTTCACAATACAGTATTTTCTGCCAGGGTTACCAATAAAAAAATCATTATTTAAGCTGCTTTTTGAACTTTTCTGACTGTCAAAATGATTCAAATGTCAATGGTCTGATAAATTTGGCATATTTTAATTTCCTTGGGCTTATATGAACTTTTATCTTTACACATATGGAGACGGGGGTAGAGAAGGCAAGAGATGACTGAATCCAGAGGTGACCAGCTGATAGCATTGCTCAGAGGTCTAATGCATCAATCAACAACCATTTGTTGATGACTAATAATAACATCAGCAATGCCCACACAAATGAAGGTGTTTTCTGGATTTGTTCCAGAATGTGGAAAGCTTCCTAGGAATTGCTCACTAATCCACTGGGATAGAGCCATTAATCCACCTGACATCCAGTTATTTCTGGATTTGGATGGAATCCACGGTTTTATCCCTGCACCACTGTTCCTGCTAACATGAGCAATTGCTGACAGATTCTGACTCCTCCGCTCACAGCTTCTCAGCATTAGCTCACAGGTACTAACTCTTAGGTGGCCCCGCCTGCCCACCGAGCGGGTGTGTGTGGGTGGGTCCTATCGGGATGGAGCAGGGATAGAGCCTCATCCACTTCTCTCTTTGCCACTGATGAGGCCTCCTTTTCGAGGCCTCTTCCAACATGGCTTTTACTGCCTGAACTGCAGACTCAGCCAAGAACCGGATCTGGCCGCCCTTTCTTGGCAAGCTGAGCGTTTCCATCTAAAATGAAATCAATGGACGTAGACTGGAATAACTCTGCTTAGGGTCGTGCTGTTGGGGGTTTATTTTAGCGCAGCCACTTTGGGGCTGGCTCCAGCTTGGATCTCTCATTGGCTGAATCCACATTACCTCCGCGCATCCCGGTGTTGCACTAAATGTTTGCTAAACACCCAGAAGTATAGCCTCTTTCTAGTGCGATTCAGAAATCGCGCTTCAAAGATGCTATACTTCCAGGTGTTTAGCGAACTTTTAGTGCAACACCGGGACGCGCGGAGGTAATGTGGATTCAGCCATTTTCTTTTTTTAAGCTGCCTTCTCTGTAGGCTCACAGGCTCACAGCCCTTCTTTGCCCCTCACCCTAAATCTGGATCTGGATCTGAAGTGACCCTCCAAGGGCAGCTGTGCCTTACTTGCCTTCTCTCCTGCAGCAGAAACTGAGGGAAGGTCTCCTTGTTCACAGGGGAGTTGGTAGGTGCAGAATTAAACAGGAAGCCTTAAAGATTTTGCAGGGTTTGAGTCCAGTGGCACCTTAGAGACCAACAAGATTTTCAGGATATGAGCTTTCCAGAGTCAAAGCTCTCTTCTTCAGATATGAGGAAAAAGGAAATTTTGATTCTCAAAAGCTAATGGACTTCAGGCTATTGAAGTTGCATGCACAAAGTTACTAAGGCACCAGGTTTGCCATTCCTGAGCTTTTGTCTAAAATGAAAGGGGTAGATAAGTCACATTTTCTTTGTGACATAGAGAAGAACAGAAGTCTATGAGAGAGATACTGTATTTGGACAGCTTTTATGTGTTTTGTAATCGTCTAAAACACAATTGTTCCAATGGTGTTAGATTTCCAAGGGCTTGTATAGGGTACTGGCTAACTGCCTGAGCTGAGAAATCCAGACAGAATCGCATCAGAACCACAAGAAAGCCAGTCAGCATGAATGTAAAACAAAAGTCTAATGGCGCCTTAAAGACTAACTTTTATTTCAGTATGAGCTTTCGTGAATCACTGCTCATTTCTTCAGATATAGAAATCAAACTTAGAATCCTTCTTATGGGGCAGGTTAAGTGGGGCATGGATTAAGATCAAGGGTGAATTCTGTCCTGAGTCTTTCAAGTGCAGATTCATTATGTGGGGAAAAGAAAACAAGAATGATTCTCAGGTTGATTTCCATACATATCTGAAGAAGTCAGCACTGACTCACAAAAGCTCATCTTGAAATAAATGTGCTAGTCTTTAAGGTGCTGCTGGGTGTCTGCTTTATTGTGCAGCAATGGGCTAACACAGCTACCGTTTTGCAATCAGCATGAACATATCCGTCTTTATACAGAAGTACACTCTCATTTTTTGGCCCTTTCACCTAATGGGACTAAATGGTCTTGGAGAACTGGTTTTTAGTGTTAATTTGTTTTGATTGTAATCAAAATGTATTACATGGTTTTTGTTTTTGGATTCTACAGAGCCTAGAAATCAATGGGCTTAGACTGGAGTTACTTTGTACAGGATTATACTGTAAATCTCTCCAGCTACCTGCTGCAATCTTGTTGGAATAGAGAAGGCTAACGTGCCCAGGATAGGATGCAGACCCCAGCACATGTTCTCAGATATATTTATATTTGTATATCAAACAGTTGGGAAGGAGAAGTATTACTAACATTACCTGCAGAGTTATTTAGTTTGATATTTAGAAATGAATGAGTGCTTGCATTGTTGTTTCTAAGCAAGAAACAACACAAATTAAAGTAGTTTGTAGTTTGTTTGTACGTTTGTATATTTTGTATGTTTGTAGACCGAAATACTTTTTTTTTAAAGGAGGTGCTCAAAACTTTGGTGCAAGTTGTTGCTTTGGCTCACAAAGTAGATTTTTGGCTCACACCTCACAGCTTAGAGGGAGCATTTCTCTGCACCCTGGTATAGAATAAGAATCCACACAAATAAATAATAAAATGGGAGGTGAATCAATAGTAACATTTTTATGTACTAAAACACAATGGTGCTTAAAAGAGGAAATATGGGGTTGTGACAGAGTAGACATTAAGTGTAAGGATTAGCAACTGCTGCATCCAGAGAGATGCAGATAGAGGGTTAAAACAATGGCCTGAAGGGAAGATCATTGGCATGCTTCTCCCTCCTCTCTGTGATTGGCCAGTGGAAAGGTAACAAATCGGAGCTGACATTATTGTCTGAAGGGAGTTGAAGTTTGGAATCTGAACAGGGAGGGTAGGTTGAGATTCCTCTGTGTGAGGAAAAGGAGTAAAAAAAAAGGCCCTATCTGTGACAGCTCAAAGTTGATAAAAAGCTTTTAGTTGTTGAACTAAAGTGGGAAAGCCAGCACTAATATTACTCAGACAAGCTAGAATTGGGAGTGTGTGGTTGACAGAGGAAGTGGGTAGTAAAAAGAGACTGCCCTTCAGCCAAAAGAAGATGGCTATGTCTTTAGTGGAAGAATAATTCTTGCCTAGTGTCTGGAAAGAGGATTTGGATTCTGTGGAGAACCCTGAGTCTGTAGTAAAAGGAAAAGTGTGCTGTGTACACCTAAGCTGTGAACGGAAATCTCTGGAGGAACTTTACTTTAAGTAAGATAAATTTGTAACTACCAACCTCTCACATCTAAGTACTGTAAAGATTTGAAACTAAGCTTGAAGAGGACTATTGTGTCTCATGCTAGTGAAGTATTCTGATCAAAACTCAAAAATTTACCTGAGTTTTCCTTTCCCTTCCTATCTTCTTACCAACACTGCCTGTTGAATAAATCTGTGGTTATCTTTTTGAACTTTTCTTAGCCTCTAGTGCCATTTCATTTTAAAGGAGATGTGGGCTGGGTAATAAACCAACTCAAACTGTGGGACAAAAAGTATTCCAAGTTACACTCAAATACATGCTACCAAAGGCTTCCCAGCCCCAATAAACAACCTTGTTGGTTTGGGAAGGAAAATCTACCTCACAGGGTGGGGAGGAGTGGGCCGGCACACTATTGGGGTGTTTTGCCATTCAATTGGCGAGATAATCAGGAGGGACTTGCAAAAACAAAAGTAGAAATTTCACACATTACATTTTTAGCATATACCTAAAATGTATTAGCACTGACTTGGACTGCCCAGGCAAACCTGATCTAGTCAGATCTTGGAAGGTAAGCAGGGTGAACCTTGGTTTGTAATTGGATGGGAGACATCCAACAAAAACCAGGATCGAAGAGGCAGGCAATGGCAAATCACCTCTCTTAGTCTCTTGCTATGAAAACTGCATTGGGGTTGCCATAAGTCAGCAAGTACTATAGCACTCTCCACAACCCAGATGTACTGAAATTTTAAATGAAAAGTATGAATATGACAAATACACTTGGAGTATATCTCATCCTCATGCCTCAGGGGACACAGGTCTGGTCTGGGCTCTGAGGACATTCTGTTCTTATTCATTTATGCTTGAAAGCAGCTCTGATTAAATTCAAGGGGACTTCCTTGCAAGCAAGGATGCACATGATGTCATGTCCTGGTGTGTCCACTGCCGCGGCACCCCGCTCAGCTGTGGTGAACAAAAGAACATAAGAACATAAGCAAAGCCATGTTGGATCAGGCCAGTGGCCCATCCAGTCCAACATTCTGTCACACACAGTGGCTAGAAATCCAGTGCCATCTAAAGGACTGTCAGTGAGGCCAGGACACCAGAAGCCCTCCCACTGCCTTCCTTCCAGCACCAAGACAACAGAGAGAGCACCACCTCCCCACAAAGAGAATACCATCTATCTCCTGTGGCTAATAGCCACTGATGGACCTCTGCTCCATATATTTGTCCAGTCCCCTCTTGAAGCTGGCAATGCTTGTAGCTGCCACCACCTCCTGTGGCAACGAATTCCATGAGTTTATCACCCTTTGTGTAAAGTAGTATTTTCTTCTATCTGTTCTAACCCGACTGCTCAATAATTTCATAGAGTGCCCACGAGTTCTTGTATTGTGAGAAAGGGAGAATAACACATCTTTCTCTACCTTCTCTAACCCGTGCATTATCTTGTAAACCTCTATCATGTCTCCCCTCAGTCGTCTTTTCTCCAGGCTAAAGAGCCCCAAGCGCCTCAATCTTTCCTCATAGGGAAAGTGTTCCAACCCTTTAATCATTTTAGTTGCCCTTCTCTGTACTTTTTCCAGTGCTATGATATCTTTTTTAAGGTGTGGCGACCAGAACTGTACACAGTACTCCAAATGAGGCCTCACCATCGATTTATACAGAGGCATTATGATACCGGCTGATTTGTTTTCAATCCCTTTCCTAAGGGGTGGCTCCCTGCTGCTTGCTCTGCTGGAGCTAGTCTTAGCTGAAACAGCTGTCCCCGAGATGCTGCCATGGAGTTCCCGGGCCAGTCCTCTGTGCAGGATCACACAAGGGCAGGGAGTTAGCCCTGCCTCCCTTGGTGCCCAGGTGCTGGGGTGGGTTGGCTCTGGGTAGACCATGGGGGTGTTGTGGCCCAGGTCCCCGCCAGCCTGCCCACCAGCTGCTCTGCCAGCTCGGTGGCCAGTCACAGAGCCGCAGCCTTGCCCTCTCTTCCCGCGGCCCACTCTGGCCGCGTCCATCTCAGCAGCCTTGTTTCCCTGCACCGCCACTTCTTTCTTCTTGGCTCTGTCACCCTCCAGGGCCAGCAGATATGCCACTGGGCCCATTGCTGTATCTTCAGGGTGTGGCAGGGTGGGCAGGGGTCCCAGCTCCTGACACATTTTTCCAGCATTAGCTGGAAAAATATATTGCCAAAAAAAAAAAAAAACAGATCATGGCATGAACATAAATAATCTGAGGGTACATATGAAGCTGTCTCATACTGCCTCATATCTCTGGTCTAGCAATGACTGTATTGTCTACTGTGACTGGCAACAGCTCTGCAGTGTCTCAGGCAGATGTCTTTCACATAACTTGGGATTGAACCTAGGACTTTCTGCATGCAAAGCAGATGCTGTACCACTCTGCCATAGCCCTTCCCCACAAAAGAGATGTGAAACTGAAGGGGGGATTTAGGGGTCAAAAGTCCAGGAAAGGGGAAATTCAAAATGGGACAGATGGTGTTCAGAGAGACAGCCATTGCTAGAATTGTGAAAACTACTGCTTCAAAATTGGGAAAGCAAAAAGCACATTTGTTCCCCCCCCCTTGCCCCCAGTTTATTAGTTAGTGAGAGCAAAAGAGAAAGAGGTGGCTGGCATAGAACACTTTACATAATCTGGGTTCATTATATATCTGTAATGAGGACACAGACAATGAATTGAAATGAAAATGGGAATTGTATATTGAAACTGCTGATGTTCAAACTTTGTTCAATTAAAATGTGCACAAAACAGGCATGCTAAAGCAAGCAAGGTTGTTGATTTAGCAAATGTGGAACTCTCAATGAAAGATTAATCATTTGCAAGGCTTTACGCAGATTTAGTATGTATGCTTTTGGAGCAAAAATACAGATGCATTCTCATGCTATCTGTTTGTTGAACCTCTATTGTTTCAGTAGCGGAAAGAAACACCCCTGGTTAAGGCCTGTTTGGAAATGTATTTATGGCTGGACCCTTGAGTATTTGAAAGTTAAAGCTCTGATGCAAAGGTGCTGACAGCACAGATCAATTCTGCTTTCTGGATGAGCTGACCTTTGGTGCACCAAGAAGGGAGAGTCTTTGGGGATGAAAACTTCAGTGCTTGCCTGTTAATAAGGGGAATCAAATTACCCGAGAAGCAGCTTCCTCTCCCCAAAATACAAAATACTGTAAACAAGAGGGATATGACAGGGGTGCTTTTGATACATGTAAGACAGGACCACATTGTTTCTCCTCATCGAAAATTCTTTGTATGAATGCTGAATCCTGTGTGTAAATTGTCTGTTTCCCAGCAGTGGTGGATTCACTCCTGTGTGGGCAACTTGGAAAGCAATGCTGTAATGAATAATAAATCTGCACCCAGGTAGCTGGCAGGATCTCCAGTCATGTTTGCTACTTGTATAGTGGCAAAATCCTAAAGCAAATATTCCAGTCTCAGAACCAAGCAGAAGAATCCATGCTGTTGCTCATATTCATTTTGAAACAAGAGATGCTATGAGATTTTTTTAGTTGCTGACAGCTCCTCACGGGAGAAACTGACAAAGGAGTTTATGGGTTTTCCTTGGCTCTTTTTGCACAACATTCCATGGAAACTAAACGTGTGTGTGTATGTACACAAGATGTTTTCTGATGGCAAGAACTGCTGCTGCTGACATCCATCTAGCCATCCAATTGAATAGCAGGATTTCCAGTCTTAGGAGGATGTAAAAATACTTCATAGAGGACCTCGAATCCATGTGTGATGATTTCCCTGCTTATGCCCTATTCACTGTCTACAGAATGTTGGGTGAAAAGCCTTGTCTTACTGCCAACAGGCCTATAACTGCTCAAGGACCAAGAGGAGACAGGATGTTGTATTCACCCTCTGCCTACATCTGACACCACAGGGTTGTTGGTGCCAGGAGATGAACAGGGCTTCCTTCTCCTCCCTCCCATCCCAAACAGGGAAGGAAGATACTCCCTTGTTGGCGAGGGGGGGGCAGAGGCCAGTTTTCTCGTGATGTTGAGCAGACAACCAATGGACTCTCCTCATATATATATATATGTATGAGCACGTTGCTTGCTTGCTTTATTTTGCTTGCTTGTTCTGTTTACTTAGACTTACTTCTAAATAAACATGGTTAAGTTTCAACTGAAAATATCACTAGGAAGTGGGATACACACAGTAAAAGGAAAAGGGCACTTTCAGCTTGGTTCAAATGAGCCCTACCTTGGCCAGCATATCTGCCTATAAGAGACAGGAGATTGTAAATCCGGTTTTACTACAGAATCTGAGCTTCTGTTTATTTTCCCCCAGTAGAGAAATGTGAGACCTTCGTAATAGTGCCCATACAAGCCTGATTTACCTGATCATTCTTCAAGTAACAGGTCCAGCTTGGTTAGGACCCTTGTGCTGCATATAGGCAAAGAGACACAGTCACTTCTGCTCATGGATCCCCCACCCCCAATTTCCCTCCTCCTTCCATTCACAGGCATCATTTAAAATTTCTAACCCATGCCAAAGTTGCGAGATCTACCTGTAAACCTAGGGCAAGCTTAAAATTTTAACATTCTGAGCAAAGAGCTTTGAAGCTAGGAATTATCTTAATGGTGTTATTTACCCCTCATTTATCAAACTAGCTGGTGCTATTTTTTCCCCACTGGCTTTACTGGATGCTATTCAACTGCTGACATTTATAGTCCACTTTGCAGTGCTGAATTGTGCTAGGGAATGTGGACATGTATTGTAACAGAGGGCTAAAACAGCAGGGCTGTTATTTTATAAAAAAGAGAGCCTTCTAGAGCCTGCATTCCCTGTAATCTAGGAGTAAATGATTTGCAGTTTGAAGCTGCAGGCTAACATACTAGTGCACAGGTTAATGCGTATCTGTAACTTGGGCAATGGCTGGTGAATAGTCATTAGATGAATGCTGCTCTCAGTTAAAACAGGAATGGGGTGGGGCAGCCACAAGGAAAGTGCTATGAGGCACGGAATGTCAGACTGTAGACTTATAAGAGTTCAAGTGGGATATATTTGTTTCCTTTCTGGAACAGCAAATGCTTTTCAAGTGTAAGCATAGACTGAATTCTTGCAGAAAACTGGAGATGTGGCTCAAATTTGGAATTTCTCAAAGGTGTGGGGAAGAAGCCTAACCTTCCTTATTAGTAGTGTTACCCAAATAGGAGGGTCTCCTTGCAAGTTGGGGGAATGTCATGGACCAGACAGGGAATTAGTGGGCAAGGAGAGGCAGTGAGAGGGAAGTAACTTAGTGAGATTTCCACCTATGTATATATGAGGATTGCCCTTCTAGATAATACTTTTAATAAAGAAGCAGATATTCAATCAATAGTGTTTTTTAATTGAAAATAGTAAAGGTAAATTGCACACAGAAACACATAACAAACACACCAAGCTAATTGGAAAGCAGTGAGGAAAATTGGATGGGAGTTTGAGGTATTGGATGATTGATGTATTGTTGAAGGCTTTCACGGCCGGAGAACGATGGTTGTTGTGGGTTTTCCGGGCTGTATTGCCGTGGTCTTGGCATTGTAGTTCCTGACGTTTCGCCAGCAGCTGTGGCTGGCATCTTCAGAGGTGTAGCACCAAAAGACAGAGATCTCTCAGTGTCACAGTGTGCAAAAGATGTTGGCAGGTCATTTGTATCTACTCAGGAGGGGTGGGGTTGAGCTGAGTCATCCTGTAAGAGTTTCCCAGGGTGTGGAATGCTAATGGTGGGAGACTTCACTGTATCCTGAGGAGGTTCTTTTGCATATGGATTGGGGCTTGATGTGCTAATCTTCTCTGCAGGGCTATTGTTGAGTATAGAGTGTTTTCTTAGCCTGGTGTTTTTCAGAACTGGAAACCATGCTCTGTTCATTCTTAAGGTTTCTTCTTTCCTGTTGAAGTTTTGCTTATGCTTGTGAATTTCAATGGCTTCCCTGTGCAGTCTGACAAAGTAGTTGGAAGTGTTGTCTAATATTTTGGTGTCCTGGAATAAGATACTGTGCCCTGTTTGAGTTAGGCTATGTTCAGCCACTGCTGATTTTTCAGGTTGTCCAAGCCTGCAGTGTCTTTCATGTTCTTTTATTCTTGTCTGGATGCTACGCTTTGTGGTCCCGATGTCTTGAGAAGTCTTGAGTATTATTGAATGAACTTTATTTATGCCCTTGTAACTGCCCTTCTATATGTAGTGTCTGAATGTGAAGTTGTGGACCAATGTGAAGATTAAGTTATTTGAGTAAGTTCTCAGTGCAAAATGTTCCTGTATAGCTGTCATGTAAACAGCTGTGGATAAGGAGAAATAGTTGAAAATACAAAGGAAACAATTTCAGATCTATTTCCACTTTATAAAGTGTTCTTCAACCTGTGCCAAGAAAAGAGGGAGAAGGGGGGGGAGGGAGAGGTGTAAATATCTCTCTGTGTGATCGTTCCAGAGAGGGGGGAGGAATAGAGGTTTGTTTACTACAGTTTTACTTCATTAATATTTTAGTCTCAGGTGCAGAACTCAGAGAGTCTCACCGAAATCGCAGAAGCACTGATTGTGGTGTTTGTGACAGAGCCGTGGGGCATATCCATTATTTATCCCAGGCTGCGCTACCCATACAGCTTTCAGGGAATATTTTCAGACAGAATCACTAATTAGCACATATGTGGAATCTTCTCAAAAAACCAGTTGGGAACTCTCCTCATTACTTTTTAATTTTTTTCTATTTGCCAAACGTTCTGTCAAAAGATGGAAATTCAAAATGATGGCTGGGAGGAATTTTGCATACTAAGTGCAAGAGATAAAAAAGGAAGGTGCCTTGTGGCAATTTGACTGGTACCTATTGCAGAGGACCTTGCTGTGGTAGGTTTCTAAAAGTGTCAGGGCTCAAATCTGCCTGGAGGGAAGTGACCAGATGCACCACAGAAAGCTCATGTACATATACAAGTTGCCTACAAAAGAGACAGTGGGGGTGGGGAGGTAGGTGCAGTTTTTCCTCAGCTTCGCAACACCATGATGTGACCGGCCACAATTCTTTTTCCTGCATCTTCTCTTCAGAACAGAGGAGCCTTGTACCCAGTTTCATCTTTGCTCCATGCTGCTGTTCAGCAATAGACTGCAATAAAGGGGGTGAGTCAGCCAACATCAGCATTGGCTAATGGGAGTTTCTAGCACTGTCAGTCTTCATCTGTCAAGTCAAGTTTCTGGATGCATATGTGTGGGACTGCATCTGTCTAGAGTGCACACACACTTAAATATATATATATATATATGCCTGCCATTGTACACACTGGTATATTTTGAATTATGTTTTTTGCATATATCTTTAACCAAAGTAACAAATGGCCTTTTAAATGAGTGCCGGACAGACTCTGACAGAATGGATGAATAGAGCTGAGCCTGCAGCAATGAGAGGGCTCGCAGGAATGCCTTGCTTGCCATCTGTGAAATGTTGGAGGGCATAGAAACAGCCATCTTTGAACAAGGCTAACAGGCGTGTAGCAGAGTTGTATCCGTCTAAGTCAATTGAAGTCAATAGGCTTATGAAGAATGTAAGTCTGCTTAGGACTGCCTTACTGGAGCTCACGGGCAGACAAATGCCTCTTCTTTAACATTAACTCTGAAGAGTTTCCCCTTCAGTTCCATAGAGTGAAGTAGAGGAACCTTCTGACTGCAGAGGAGAGAGAAGCCACACATGTAAAAATCCATTTTTTCTGCACAATTATTAGAAATACAGGAATCTGGTTATCTGGGCACTCAACAGTGACTGACAGCATTTGCAAACACAACAAATGCTGCTGTGTAGTGACAAATGGATCAAATTAATCTCTGATGGTACCAAATCATAATATGCGGATCACAAGAGTGTGGGAAGTTCCACACAAGTTCATTGTGATGCAGTTGCCATCAGCAGCACATGAATTTATAATGGTGGTTTCCACAGTTCTCCTATTCTCTCCCCCTTTGCGTTACTGTTTTTTCCAAGAGAAGATTTACAGTGCAATCTTAAAAAGAGTTACTCCAGTCTAAGCCCATTGAAATCAATGGCCTTAGACTGGAGTAACACTGCTTAGGATTGCACCATTAGTGTGATTAACTTCTATTGCCATGGAACAGATGCATGATGCAGATCATGTGGGTTGTCTTTGCATTACATTTCTATTTCATCCTTCTTGTTTGTTGCATCTTCCTGTCCTGTTACTTCTGAACAGCTGGCTCACTTTTTTTTAAAAAAATGGCACCATAATACCTTAAGAACCTTTATTATTGCTTAGCATAGTGTTTCCAAGGGGAAAATTTGAATTTTAAGGGGAAAGCTAGAATGAGCTAGAACTTGTGTGCAACTTTATGGAGAGAAGGGAGATGTCACACAAGTTGCTATATGGGAACTGGATGCACAGCTAGAGAACCTGCTGCTTAATAGCTATGTGGGAACAGGAGAACAGAGAGATGATTTCATGAAGTAATAATACAAATTGGCTCACTTTTAAAACATAATCAGTTGTGTAGGTGTTCCTCCACAGATGCCACTGAATAGTATTATTTAGTTATTTAGCTATTAATATCATGCTTTTCTCTGCAGAGGGGAACCAAAGCAGTTTACAACGTCATTCTTTTATCCACTGTTTTCCTTCACAGCAGCAACAAATTAGGCTGTGTGACTGAACCAAGGTCACCCAGCAAGCTTCCATAGCAGAGAGGGAATTTGAACCTGGGTCTCACAGATTGTAATCTGCTACTCTAACCACTACAGTAGAAGAGGAAGGAGCTAGAAAAGAAGACACTTCTTGTGTGGATAGCAAACTCTGGGAAGAGAATGGTGTTATTGGTGCTACAATCCACCAATGTGTATCTTCAATATGCAACTAATTCCTGAACAGCATTGCTTTGTCTACAGAGAACAGTCCCAGTGTGGAACTACCTATGATTGACAAACATCAGGTGGGGCTCCAGATTGAGAAATTCATGGATATTTGGACTAGAGATTGGAGAAAGCAAGGAATGGGGAGAAGAACTCAGTGGGTATAATGCCATAACATCCACCTTCCAAGCAGTTATTTTCTTCAGGGGAACTGATCTATGTTGTCTGGAGATAGTTTTAATCCCAGAAGATCTCCAGGCCCCACCTGGAGTTTGGCAAGCCTACCCGGAGTTCTCCCAGAATTACAACTGATTTCCAAACTACACAAACCAGTTATCCTGCACAAAGTGGCACCTTTGGAGGGCAAACTGGAATGGCATCATACTCCTGCTGAGCTCTTTTCTCCAACTCCATGCTTCTAGGCATGGAGGATTTCCCATCTTGGAGTTTGCATTTAGGGCTGCAAATTCTGGGTTGGGAAATTCCTGGAGATTAGAGGGCAAAGCTAGGGATGGACCTTAGCAGGGTATAATGCTATAAAGCCCACCCTCTAAAGCCATCATTTGCTCCTGAGAAACTGAACTCCGTATTCTGGAAATTGCCTGTAATTCTGGGAGATTTCCTACCGGCATCCCTAGAACTAACACATAATTCTGTCCCAGGAAGACCCTTATATCTTTTTTAAAAAATGAAACACATTCATTTGGGGCAGATTGTTATAGTATTTTCAGTCAGTGTTAGGGATGCCCGGCAATTCCTGTTGATGGCCACAGGTGCCTTGGGCACTGGGGGTGGAACTGGGGGGAAGAAAAGGCCGAGTTCACCGGTGTCATGCTGGAGTGCACTGCTGACATCACTTCTGGTTTAAACTGAAAGTGGTGCTGGCATGCCAGCACGATGCCACTGAGCCAGGCCTGCCTCCCCTCCCCCGGCCCAATTGCTCCTCTGGGTTGCTGTCTGTGGCCTGGCAGCCCCTAGACTGTGTAGATTTCTTGTAGTTATAGCAAAGTGCTGTAAGCTACAAAAGACATAGCGGGCCCAAATTCTCTGGCTGTTGTTCTTTGTGTAGCATCTGGTCTGGGGCATGTTTAATTACGTGGTGTGCTTCTGTGTATCAGATTCACCTAGGTTACTTGAGAATTGCTTTGCCGAAGTGTTAAAATTACAGCTATTGCAGAATCACCTTATCATCAGAGAAGGGCAAAGGAGAGCCTGCCTGCCTGCTGTTTCACACCCCAAATAGCTTGTTTCATATGCCGATCAAATTGATGTCTGTCTTGTATATTTCTTATTCTTGGTATTTTTTCAAAGCTGGACTTTAGCCTCAAATTTTCAGCAAGGGAAGAGGAGGGTATTATACAAGAAACTGAAATTTCAACGCTGGGATTTATTTATTTTAAAAATAGCATTCTTAGATTTCAATTAATTATATATATCTCCACAGGCCAAACTATTTCTGATATTGATTCTAGTTGTGTGTAACATCCCAGTCCAAAGTAAAGGATATTCATGTTCTGATCCACATATGTTTGTATGAGGTGGCTGCTCTTGGAGTTCCTTGTTCTGTGTCTGGAAAAGCACACACCATCCTGAATGTTGGATTTAGAAATCAGCTCCTAAAAACTAACTGGGCCATTCTAAGTGAGTTACAACTAGACATGGGCACGATAGGAATTACAGTCTGAAAATTGCCCCGATTTTGGCATTTGCACCATTGGGACTGGGCTGATCAGTTCCGTCCATGGCTCCCGGTTCAGTGGTTGGGTGGGGCGCTCTATCAGGTCTCGATCGGATCGATTGGTTTACGTTCGGGATTGCAGTCTGCAGACAGTCTGGCGCCAGCCATCTGTTCCGAGGGAACAGAGCCCTGTGGAAACGGAGCCTGGGGAATGCCGGAGCTGTTTGCCCTCCTTCTGTCACCCTGGAAACGCGAATGGAAGCCCAGCTTTCCTTGATCAGCAGGGCTTCCTTCCAACCACGGAGAAGCCAGAAAAGCGTGCCCCTGTCTCGTCCATTTGGGAGAAGAGAGGGGAGGGCGGGGGAAGGGGGTCTTCTTCTGTAGCCATGGGCACTCGAATCTCATCCCTGCAAAGCCCGAGAGGCAGCTCTTATGGCCAAACACAGCCCTCCTGCGGAGCAGATCCAGGCTTTATAAATAGCCATGTGCTGCGCAACAAAGTTTCACTTTCCGCTTGCGGGTGGAGTGGGACAGAGGCGAGCTCTCGCTTGCCGCTTTTGGAGAGAGAAAGCGCAAGAGAGAGAGGGGGGGAGCTTTAGCTTTGGGCTTCACCGGATAGGTAGTTAGGGAGCTATCTCCTCTGGTTCCAGGGCTGCCACCTAGCTCTGGGGCCAAGCTCGGTGGGCACCTCAGCTGAGGGCTCGGGTCTGGGGGGGAGTGTTGCAGCTGGGGTTGGGCTCTATTCCTATTCTCTCTCTCTGCTTCCAGGGCTGCTGTCTAGCTCTGGGGCCAAGCTCAGTGGGCACCTCCTTGGCTGAGGGCTCACACAGTATTACATACTCTAGTGCCTGGTCACTCTGGTCTGGGGGAGTGTTGGTGGTGGGGCGCCCTCCCGCATCGGCCTTCCTGATTCCCAATTCCTGATTCTGTATTGGAAATGGGACTTGATCGGTGAGGTTCGGGTACCTGGGTTCGGCGCCGCCGCGGAATCACGATCAGCTAAATCAGGATTATTTTTTGGATCGTGCCCATGTCTAGTTACAACCTTCTAAACCCATTGACTTCAGCAGTTTTAGAAGGATAGAACTCTGTTTAGGATGGCACAACAAGTGTGCATAATATGTCCCCCCCCCCATATATCAGAGAAAATGTATATGGAAGCCACCTATCCCTGGACTGGGTTGACTGCAGGTGCTTAGATAATTTTAAATGCATATCAAAGCCATTAATTTTAAATCTACTTAAACACTTTTCAAGGAAAAAGGAGGGCAAGAGATTAAGATATATGCTTCAGCACAATAAACATTCTTGGTTTATCCTCTGAAGTCCTATATCTTAATTTTGTATGTACATTTTCTCAGAACTGAAACTCACAAAAGATTGGAGGAAATGTTATAATGGGCGGATCTGGGAAACATTAACTATGAAACGTCTCAGAAAGCTAAGCTAGATGGTCTTCACATCTACCATTGTACATTAAACCATAGCAAACTATGTTGTGAAGTCTGATATAAAATGACTGAAGGTGGAGCATGAATGAGGGTTTGGGCCTGTGACAGTAAGTTACTTTCACCCCTGGCAAACAGCAATTCACACATCAATAATATAACATCTCTATGGGGAGATTCTGTTAATTTGGCTTGATAGGCACAAGAGGAGGCAAACATTTGAAATGTGTGCAAATATCTGGAGATCCATTACATAGATATGTGATTTTATGAAGTTACTGCAACTTGTTACGTGTTTTTGGTACACTCACATGATGTTTGAAGAGATAAGGTAAGTTGATAATGAAATGTTTTTATATTATAGCCCAGATAGTTCCATCTTACATCAATACACTAGGTAATTAATTAATCACTAAGTGATTTTTACATCAACTTTTTTTTAAAAAAAATGACTGCATTAGAAATCCATATTCAGAAGATTAACGGTGAGATTTCCAGTAGCCCAATTGCTACATTTCAATTAACTGTTCTTTAATTATTGAGACTCATTAATCTCCTAGAGTTCTTCTGGTAGACACCAACTGATATGAGACCCCTGTAACTGAAGTCTCCTTCCCTTAGGGTGAACAGGACTGGTTTAATTTGCCTGAGGGCTTTTGTCTGTAAAATCCCAACCAGATTTGAACAAGGAAATTGAAGGAACGGTGATGAGATCCCAGATCAAGGCAGATGTTCCTTCTTAGTGATGTACGGGCCTTAATATTCCCATGAAAACAGTTTTGCATTTTGATATTTTTCATGAAGTTTCTTCAGGTGTGCATCGATTAGGTGTGCTCAGTACAGGCAGATAATTCTGGCTTGAGGAAAACCAAGGCCTCTATTGAAGTATGTTGTAAGGGCTTCACTCCGGTTTCTTTGTGTTTTCATATGAGTAGTCAGGGAGATATGTATACACCAGGGCAGGCATCCTTTAGTTGTTTCTGCTCATCTTTGGATGTGGACAATATGTTAATTATTTACATTACAAAAAACGAACAGAGTTCACAACTGAGTGCAAGACTCATAAAACATAAGAAGAGCTTTGCTGGGTCAGACCAACAATCCATCTTCAGTACAGTTTTCCATAGTGGCAGACATCTTTGGGAAGATCACAAGCATGGCATGCAGGCAACTACCTCCCCCCCACCCCCGTTCTGCTCATGACGAACTGGTATTCAGAAGTACGTCATGTCCGAGCATGGTAGTCTCATTTAGCCGTCTTGACAAGGGAGTGGTGGTGAGGAGCTGTGGAGGAGGGAAAGTGACATTTTTCTCTCTCCACCTCCATTCTGGATTCCCCATGACCACAGCCATGGGCTTTTCTTCCCTCTTTCCAGTTTGCTTCACCCTCTGGTTCCTGCCACACCTCATTTTGCTTGCTGCTGTTCAGTGCTCTACAGGCAGGGTCAACTGGAGCTGGAGGCAAAAGAGCTGAGAGCTGAGGCATGGGCTTACACTGAGTTGACTGACTGATCCCACAAAGCAGCCTTCTCAAGCCTCAGCCATAGGCTGGGTGTTAATCAGGCTCAGCTGTACTTGCTGGCAGGTGTTGCTCCTAAGGCGGTGCTGTGATTTGGCCTGGATCCTGCAAGGAAGTATTACTCTCAGAGTACAGTTCTGGATCCATGATGGGATTGTACACAGCCAGTTGGCACTTTGTCTCCTTTGTGTCACCTTGGCCAAGGCATTCTACTACCACCACTCTGGTGAAGTGGGAGTGGGTCCTGAGGGGCTATTAGCTTGTGTTTGAGTCCTATCCAGTGGAGGCCTGGTGGAGTCCTACCCAGTGGAGGCTCAGAGGCTGGCTGTGAGGCTGCTGGTGCATTGCCAGCAGGCACCTCTGCAGTGAGGGCTGTCCTTGGTCCCTCTGGTCCTTCTCAGTCATCAGACCTGGATCCTCAGGTATTTCTTCTGAGCACTCTTAGGGCCAAGCTACACAGGACGAATGACACTTGAACAGCAAGTGGATTGAGTGGAGGGCAAGTGAACAGGGAGAAATACACTTGCTGTTCAAGTGTCATTCGTCACTTGTAGCTTGGCCCTGTGTCACTGGGCTGGTCATAAGGTGTTATGACAGCCACTGCCTCTACTGCTAGAGTTTGCATGTCATTTTGGGTTGCAATGGCACACCCACAATTTTTTAAAAATATATTTTTCTGGCTTTACTGCTGAATTTGCAGAACCTTAAATCAGTGTATCCCAACCTTCTCAAGTATGAAAACATTTTACATTACAAAAATTTACATTAAAAAAAACAACCTTCCTCACATGATAGTAGTTGTACTATTAATATCTCTTGACTGAGAAAATGCAGTGACAGAAAGGTCAAAATGACAATGTTTAGTGTGCATATGGATTTGTGGACACTTGCAATAATTCTGCAGCCACCTAGGTGGCCAGACCCCAGGCTGGGAACCAGTGCCCTAAATTATAGCTTTAGTTGGCCCTGATGTATGGATTTGCTTACCTACATAGAGGCCAGTCTGTTAGATATAGGAACAGAACTGTCTGCCCTGAATTTGTTTAGTCCTCTTTAGAAACTGTCTTAGATTGTTTCCATCACCACATCTTGTGACAGAGAATTCCATAGGTTAACTGTGAAGAAATATTTCCTTTGTTCTGAATCTACTACCCATACTTTGATTTTATAATATTATGTTCTAGTATTACAAAAAGAGTTTTTCTATAATGTGCATGATTTGATAAACCACTAGAATGTCTCTATTAGTCATCTGTTTTCTAAATGTAAAAGCACCAGATTTAGCCTTACCTTGCGCACAAGCCCTCCAGCCCCTTGATCATTTTGCTTGCCCATTTCTGCACCATTTCCTGCTTGAAAATCATACATGCAGTGTCAAATGGAAAGTGTTTCATGCAATGTTTGCAAAAGATATGCACTGCATCAGTTGTGAAGAATGCTTCCATGGACTTCTTACTGCTTGTACCTTTAAAAAAACCCAGAAGCAGAGTCCTAATCTTTTTCCAGTTGCCACCTTCTTCCCTCTGTTTTGAATGGAAACGTGAGAAACAATATACTCAGGATGGTTCCACTCACAGTTTGATGGTTTGAATGGGTTCTTTTAATCTGATAAAGTTGTGGTTGATGAACATGCTCAATTTACAAACTTTGATGCGGCAGGGGTGGGGGGGTGGGGAGGAGACATGAACACTGGTGCCTGTTATTCAGGGTTTGGCAACTCTCCCCTCTCCCAACATGAACTTCTGCTGTCTGGTTGTTCTTTTGTTATGTTGATGAACAAAGTTTATTGACAGAGTCAAAGCCCACATGGACTTTGTGCAGATGTGCTCTCCTGGCTAAGAACTGAATTTCCAAGCATGTGGAGAACCAATTCAGCTCCGGTCCACAGTGTGTGACAAGAGGCTTCAGCCCACCCCCTTTTCACTATCCAAAATGGCCCCAGGGGAGCCAGTATTTGCATGTTGGGGAAACTTACATGGACTAATATCTACACATAAATTTCCACAATGGGGCGAATAGCAGATCATTGTTATCATCTGCAAACTTTTCTGCCTTGTTGCTTCTCTTGAATCATTCCCTACACTTTCCTGAGAACAAGCCCACCTAATGGGATACTGAGCACTTCCTGGAACCTGTATATTTTATATCCAGTATTTTATCGCAAAGTCTTCACTGAATCTTTTCTTCCTAGAAAGTTGCTTCTTCTTTTTTTTTTTTAAATAAAATTTTTATTGGAATTAGAATCATTTGATTTCACATTACAGTCAATTCCCATTTCCCAATTTCTAACCCCCTCCCTTTCCCCCCTTTTTTGTAGACTTCCAACAGTTTTCCAACCCTTTGTTCCTTTTCCCTTACTCATTTTAAATTCATCTATCTAGCAAACATATACTTTCCCTTTAATCTAAGCAATAATTCTTTAACTATTAACTATTTTTAACACTCTGTACCCTATCTTTAAGTCCCTTCTTCCGTATTAGACAAACAATTTGTCCCTTTTTCCATAATTTCATAATTTCCTGGTTTCAAATATTTCTATAAACCATATACCATATAAACCATATAATCCATGCATTCATATAAGTCAACCAATTTAACTTATATTCTGTATATTACTTTTTCTACATATCTTGTCTTCACTCTACTTTAGTTATATTTAATTATATTATTAATTTCCTCTTTCTTTAATTATACATCTATATAACTATCGTCAAAAGTTATCAATCAATTTGATCCATATGTTTCTTCAGGTAGACTTATTCAGTTTAACATGTTACACATTTATACCAGAAACAATATTAATTAGTCGGTCCTTATAGTTAGTTATTTTCTATCCATATTCTATATGTTTTACTATATATAACAATCTAATAAGATAACTGCTTAGACATTTTCATTTCTCTCTCTACCCTCCGGTAAAGTCACCCCCCTCTACATTTTGTCATGTTTCAATAGTTCTCAAACTGCCACAGTTCTCCTCCCACCTCCCATTTCTTCAACACATATTGCTTCAGCTTCTCCCAGTCTGTGTTGAACTGTCCTGGGTCCAGATTTCTCAATTTTCTTGTCATTTTATCCATTTCGGCCATATACAGCAATTTGTAAATCCAGTCCACAATAGTTGGCACTTCTTGTACTTTCCATTTTTGCGCATACAGAAGTCTGGCCGCTGCTGTCATGTAAAATAGCAATGTTCTATATTGAGCTGGAATGTTCTCCATTCCCAAGTTCAGTAGCAGGAGTTCTGGGTTCTTATTAATTTGAAATTGTAGAATCTCACTTATTGCTTTTATTATTTCTCCCCAGTACTGCCTAGCTACCTCACACGTCCACCACATATGGTACAAAGAGCCCTCATGTTTTTTACATTTCCAGCATTTATTAGAAGTGTTCGAATTCCCTAGCGCAATCTTCTTTGGTGTCATGTACCAACGATAGATCATTTTGTAAATGTTCTCTTTAATATTAGTACACGTTGTAGTCTTCATTGTGTTTTTCCACAGGTGTTCCCATGCCTCCATTGTTATTTCTTTGTTAAAATGTATGGCCCACTTCACCATTTGTACTTTAACTATTTCATCTTCAGTATACCATTTCAACAGTACTTGGTATACCTTGGAAATTTCCTTCTTATCCTCTTTTAAAAGTGTCTGCTCTAGTTCCGAATTCTCTGTTCTTATGCCTCCCTTAGCACAGTCCGAGTTGTAGAGATCTCTGATCTGCCTATACTGAAACCAGTCATAGTTGGGTGATAACTCGTCCTGTGTCTTTATTTTAAGTTTAGAAGATTCTATTCGGGTTATCTCCTTATATGTTAAACACTGTTGCTCAGTATCGACAGCTCTCGGATCTATTACTTCATATGGAACCACCCACATGGGGGTTCCTTCTTGTAGAAAGTCTCTGTACTTCTTCCAGGTTGCAAATAGGCTTTTCCGTATGTAATGATGTAAGAACATAGAGTTCACTTTCACTTTATCGTACCATAGGTATGCATGCCATCCGAATATTTTTTTATATCCCTCTAGGGCCAATAATTTCTTATTCTTCAACGTCATCCAGTCTTTCAGCCACACTAGGCAGATTGCATCATAATAAAGTCTTAGATTGGGCAGTTGCATTCCGCCTCTTTCCTTTGCATCTTGTAAAACTTTCATTTTCACTCGAGGCTTCTTGCCTGCCCAAACAAAGTCTGATATTTTCCTCTGCCATTTTTCAAACTGCTTAGAGTCTCGGATAATTGGTATTGTCTGTAACAAAAACATTACTCTTGGTAACACATTCATCTTAACTGCTGCAATCCTTCCCAACCATGACAAATTCAATCTATTCCATTTGATCAAATCTTGCTCAATCTGAGTCCATAATTTTTCGTAGTTATTTTTGAATAGATCTATATTCTTTGCAGTCAGTTCAACTCCCAAATATTTCACCTTAGTTGTTACTTCGCAGTCCGTTATTTCCATTAACAGTTGTTGTTTTTGCTTAGTCATATTTTTGCATAGTATCTTTGATTTCTTTTTGTTAATATAAAACCCTGCCAAATCTCCGAACTCCTTGATCTTCTCTATCACTTTTGGCATATTCTCCATTGGGTCTTCCACAATTAACATTATATCGTCCGCAAATGCTCTAACCTTATAAGAAAAGTCTTTTATTTTTATTCCGCGGATTTCTTCATCTTGTCGTATTTGTATCATCAGTATCTCCAATACCAAAATGAATAACAGCGGAGACAACGGGCAACCTTGTCTTGTTCCTTTACTTATAGTCAATTTCTTAGTAGTCTCATCATTCACCACAATTGCTGCATTCTGGTCTCTGTAAATTTCTTTAACTGCTCTTATGAATCTTTCTCCCATTCGTAGCTTTTCCATAGTGGCAAACATAAAATCCCAGTTCAAATTGTCAAACGCTTTTTCAGCATCAACAAAGAAGAAACCAACCTCTTTGTCACAACGCTTATCATAATACTCAATAGCATTAATCACTGTCCTTAAATTGTCTCTGATTTGTCTACCAGGTAAAAAACCTGCTTGTTCCTCCTCAATAACTTCCGAAAGCCATCCCTTCACTCTCTCTGCCAGTATCTTCGCAAAGATTTTATAGTCATTATTAAGTAAGGATATGGGTCTGTAATTTTTCACATTAGTCAGATCTTGGCCCTCTTTGGGGATCAATGAAATGTTAGCTTCCTTCCAGGTATCTGGAATCCGTTGATCCTTTAATACTCCATTGATCACTTCTTTTAGGAATGGTACCAGTTCGTTGGCCTTTGTCTTATAAAATTTGGCTGTAAGTCCATCTGGCCCTGGCGCCTTTCCCAAATTTGTTGATTGTATTGCCATTTTTATTTCCTCATCCGTTACTTCATTGTTCAATCTGTCTCTCCACGCTTCCGAGATTACTGGGAGCTTCATTTTCTCCAAATATGTTGCTATTGATTCTTTATTCACCTCTTTCTTATTATACAATTTAGCATAAAATTTATAGAAGGCTCTACTAATGGATGTCTGTTCCAAATACGTTTTGTTATCTTCACATATTTTATTTATTATTTTCTTTTCCTTTCTCTTTTTCAATTGCCATGCCAAATATTTCCCAGGTTTGTTTGCACCTTCAAACCCTTTTTGATTCAGTCTTTTAAGATTCCACTCCAATTCTTTATTATTCATTGCTGTCAGCTGTTCTTGTAATATTTTAATGTCCTGATAAATTTTCTTTTTCCCTGGTCTCTTCTTTAACTGTATTTCTTTGGCTTTTATTTTCTCCATAATCTCCTGTCTCTTCTCCTCTTTCTTTTTTCTATCTCTTCCATTTAAGTCCATTAGTATGCCCCTAATTACCGCCTTGTAAGTGTCCCAAACCTTGTTGGTTGGTACTTCTTTATTCATGTTGTATTGTATGAAGAACTTTGTCTCTCTTCTCAGCATCTCCATATTCTCTCCCTCTTGAAGTAAGTCCTCGTTTATTCTCCATCCTTTCCTTTTGCTCCTTCTCCCCAATTTCCACATAATTGGATTATGATCCGAGCCTACCATCGGCATTATTTCCACTTCCTTAGTCCATAACACTAAATCTTTTGAGGCCCAGATCATATCAATTCTCGATAGTGTAAAGTGTCTTGTGGAGTAGAACGTAAATTGTCTGCTTTTCGGGTTTTGTCTTCTCCATACATCTTCTAAGGTTTCCTGTTGTATCAATTCAAAAAACAACTTTGGTAGCAGTCCTCTCTTCTTTTGTGCAGTTGATGATTTTTTGTCTAAATCCAAATTTGTCACTCCATTGAAGTCTCCAGCAAGTATTATCTGGTCATACGAAAGTTCATCTAGTTGCTTCCTTAAATCCTCAAAGAAGCTTTCTTTTGCTCCATTAGGTGCATAAATTCCAACTACCAGCACTCTCTTTGAATTCCATACGCATTCCACAGCTATAAATCTGGCTTCCACATCTTTCATTACAAACTTTGGCTGCAGCTCCTCTTTAATATAAAGCACTACTCCTCTTTTTTTCTTATTAGAGGCCTCTGCAAAATCATTGCCCAATTTTTTTGATTTTAAATACTTTACATCTTGTTTTCGAATATGGGTCTCTTGCAAACATACAATATCACATTTTTGTTTTAATAGCCAGTGAAAAATGCTTTTTCTCTTATTCGGTGAATTAAGTCCATTTACATTCCAAGATAAAACTTTACACTCCATAATCATAATCTTGTTGCTGGTAAGTCCTTTTCATTGTCTCTAATAAATCGCTCCATCTCTTGTTCAGATCTGATACGTTTTTTGGCCCCTCCAAATTCAAAGGACACTCCTTCTGGTAATTCCCATCTGTACCTGATTTTCATGTCCTTCAAAATCTGAATTAGCGCCTTATATTTTTTCCGGTCCAATAACACCGATCTGGGTAATTCCTTCATAATGATAATCGTCTTGCCGTCAATCTCCAATGGATCTTGAAACTGTTTAGTCACAATCTTATCTTTCATATTTCGAGTCGTGAATTGCACAATCACATCTCTTGGGTATTTCCTCTGGGTCGCAATTCTTGAATTTACACGATATACCACGTCCAGGATAGCCACAACTTCCTCCTCCTCCTTCCCCAGGTATTCAGCTAACACCTCAGTCATCTGTTCTTGCGCTGTCTTTCCTTCCACTTCCGGCAAACCGCGAAATCTTAGCTGCTTCTCCATATGTTTACTTTCCGCAACCGCCATTCTCCCCCTCATCAGCCTCATCTCTGTTTGTTGCGTGTCAGCTAGATTCTCCACCGTGCCTTCTACTACTTTAACTCTCTGCTGTGTTCCTTGCAGTTCATTTTGCATTGTTTCCATACCTTTCTTTACTTCTGACAGCTCACTTTTCACTGTCTGTTTAACCTCTTTGATCAGCTCCGGTTTCATGTCCTTAAGTTCTTTGATCACTTCTAAGAGTTTTTTGTCTAGGTTCTCTATTGCCGATTGCCACTCTTTTTTCGACATCGTGGGGTTTGCCTTAGCTCGCTCCCATGAGTCCGCCCTCTTCCTTAACTCCGTGGCGTAAAATTTAGTGTCTTTTTAATTTTTAATTTAAATGTCCCGGTCTTTTTGCAAAGAAAAAACTTTTAGAAAATCCAAAATGTCGGGCGTCTTTTCTCTATGGTTCTTCTATGGTTTTTGTAATCCAAAATGGCTTACTTCCTCTTCCGCTGAAGCCGCGGCTTTTCCCCTTTCAAAGATGGCGATTCCCTTCTTCCTGCCCTCCGGCAGGAGCCGCTTCTCTCCAGCAACTCTATTGTTATTACGTACTTCCTGTCTCCCGACTTCCCGCAGTAGCTCTCGCGATGGTAAAGTTTTCTCACAGCTCCATAACCGCAAGTATTCAAAACAATAGTCCAAATTCTTTAATAACTTCTTTAAACTTAGTCTTTTTTCTATTTTGACTCTTGCCGAGTCTTCTCCTCCTTATAGTTAGCCTGTTGCAGTTTTAAAATCTACTTTTGATCTTCTTTACTTTTAACAATCTGTCCCGTATCAGAAGATAGTGATCTTTACCTTCCCATTCACTTTCCGTGGGTTATAATCACTGTTTCAATCTTCGTTTCTCCTCTACTCCTCTTCCCCCTGTTGAAGCTTGGGTACGTAGGTCTTATGCCAACCGCATTGGCCCCGAAACTGCCGCAGAGATCATAGCCGACCTGTCACAGGGTGGGACCTCAAGGGTTGTGAGGGGGCCCGTCGCGTAGAGCCCCCCCTCGCCCGAGATCAACGCGCCCTGAGGTCTTGAGCGTTCTTTGCCTGCTCTCTGCCTGAGAGCAGTTGGCCACGGGCTATTTTGCCCCCGCCGGCCACTTAAAACGGCAGTCCGGTCAGCTCCGCAGTTGGAGCTGCGTCAGACCTCCATGAATCCCAAACCGGAAGTCAGAAAGTTGCTTCTGGAACAGCATCCTCACCACCCAGTTTGGTGGCATAATGTGCCACCATAGCAGCAATGTGAAAAGCTGGGCCATGTAGTGCATGTACTGCCTCTCCACCCTAACCTTCTCACCAGCAGCATCTCACAGTGCTGCTTGACAAAATCTTCAGCAACGTCTGGGTTCCAGGACACTGACAGTGGTAATATTTACTCTGAACACAAGGACCAGTTCCATAGAGCTGATACTGCCTATCCAAATCTAGATGCTACTGTGTCCCATGCAAGAGGTGGCATTGATCTCAATTAGCCACAAGCATCTTGTTTACCTTCAGGGATTACAATCAAGATGGTTTCTTTCTCTTGCTTAGGTTACAAGGGTCAATGGGAGTTAATAACCCACACGGCTAGGTTTTTAATTTTCAAAGTTTGTTTGCATACTTTTGTACGGGCAGTTTGTTTTTTTAAAAAAGGGCAAACACTTCCTATTGTTATAATAATGGGACATGACAAGGCGTGTATTTCTGTGCCATGAAGGCACTTCTTTTTGGCCTTCTGCTTCACGGTACTCCTGGGGCTTTCATTAATGGCTTAGTAATATGACACGCCCTATAGTGTCTTATTGCTTAATTGGACTCCAGACAAATTCAGTTAAACCACATATGTTGTTCTCTTTATTGCTACTACTATGCAGTTTTTTTAAAAATTCCCTGCATTCTCTGGTGCTCTTGGAGGTATCTGAGTTACACTAAATGTGCCTCTTGAGAGCACAGATTGTGAAGGCAAAGGTTTAAGTGTGCCTCACAGGCATTCCCAAGAAAACTGGAAATATGTTCTAGAAAGTTCAGTATAGGACTAAAAGCGAGGATCACAGATGAAATTGCATAAGTGTTGGAAGAAGGTGTTAGGATCATCAGGGGATGACTACATCTGTTTTAAAGGCTGAAATATAATCTTAATTTCCCACTTCAGATTCTTTTATCTTCAACTCTCAAACTAGTTGGACTATCCCAAGTCATTATGCCATCTAGCACAGGTGGCACTGCATGATCTGAAAGGAGTATCCCAAAATCTCTTGCTAACAAAGAGAAAGCATATTTATCAGATTGTGCACTGCCTATTGGTGCCTCTAAAGAAACTGTTGCCCCAAGTGACTGCTTGGTTTAATTGTAGAGTCATGCTGGCCATGTACAAGTTGTCAAGGTAGTTCAGAAGACCACGGACATAAAGAGATACACAAACAAATGTGGGAGGTGGGATTATGATGTCACATTCATTTGACCACTAGGTGAAATTCCTTGCTGAATTTCATCTTCCAACCCCATCACCTCCTGAGTCTACAAAAATGTTGTTCTGGTGTCTGGACCATGTTTCTGAACCCATTGGATTAAGTGAGAGTGATGAAATCGTTATTGGGAACCATTTATAAATCCCACCTCTCTATTTATCACTTGTTCCTGGAAAACCAACAGTTGGCATGAATAGAAGTAGGCTTTGGAGCAGGTCCTGCATGGGAAGTACAGTAACGGTTAACTGTAGAGGCAAAAAAAAAATCAATAATGAAACAATCTGTCAGCCAACAATCTCTTTGGAGATTTCAAATATATGGCATCAAAAGCAACTGCACGCATTTTGCTTTTGTACATAGTATAAAAAAGGGACTTGTAGCCAAAATTACATCCCTCATTTTGGGAACCATGTTTCTATCAGTAAAACAGCCCTTGTTAATATTTATTAACGCAGCTAGTTGTTCTTGGGTTGAATTATAGGAAAGTCATTATTTTGACCAATGTAGGACTTAACAGAATTCTCTAGACACAAAATAAACAGTGCAATCCGAAGCAGACTTAAATTTACTTCAATGGGTTTGAAAAAGATATAACTCTGCTCAGGATTGCACTATAGTGTAAAGCACTATTTCTTCCACATCCGCCTAAGAAAAAGGAGACATATACATCTTAAATTGAGCCTGGTAACTGATGGGCAGCCAATGGAGTGATTGTAGAATGGGAGTAATACACATGCTCTGTCTAGCTCCCTATAATAGCTGAGCCATGGTATTTGGCATCAACTGGAGTCCTTGAGTAGTCTAGCCTTGATGTTACTGTGACGTGGATCCAGGTGGCCAGTTTGGTCATATCAAGGCCATCATTCAGGCTAGAATGAGCTGGGGGGGGGGAAGCATTTTTTTGCAGCAGCTTCTCCAGCACTAATGTTGCATCTAGTATAGCTCCTAGGCTCTTAACTGAGGCCGAATCCACACGACTCAAGTTTTCTGCTTTTTCCCCGCCCATTATTCGCTTCTCAGAGGGCTGTTCACATACTCTTACCTCAATCCCGCCATTCTCTCATGTCTTTCGCATTGCGCCTCAGACGAATTTGTCATGCGTTCAAATGCTTCTCTTGCGTGGTTCTCACCGTGGATGGGGACAAATAGAAGCATTTCACAAGGAGACCGCCCCCTTCAAACCACCCCACTTCCGTGTTTGCAGCCTTTCTAGAACACCATCCCTCTTTGCCATGCAATTATCAAGCTTTTCCACTCTCTCCGCAGCATGCCTGCCTGCCCACCCTTTCCCCCCCTTTTTAAAGGGGACTTTCCCAGTATTGTTGCACAATCCTGGCCATAAATCTTAATCGGGATGCTCCAAAATCCCCGCGGAGACATCAAGGGGTGGTGTCATTTCCATTTCTGTGTCATTTTTAGGATGCCGAACAGTCAGAAATATTGGTGGCTGTTAAAATTAATTTTTTTTAACTGTTGAAATTACCATCATAGTGGAAATCCATCATTCTAACATTACTTTCAAGCGTCAAATAATTAGACTGCCCGTTTGGAGAGTTTGGATCACCCTCACCTTAAATATCAGTTCAAATTAGGCTGCCAGAATAATGGTCCAATGGATTTCAAAGAAGAAGGCATAGAATAACATTAACCAATCACAGACATCATAGGGGTGTGGCCTTGCCATAGCAATTTAGCAAAAAACCCGCTAGAGCGGAAATCTGATGAAAAAATGAAAAAAAACCTGAACGTGATGTCGTCATCGGTGACGTTGGATCTAAACCCGCCCCATATTGCACGATTCTACCAGGGATGTGGACAAAGTATAGTGTGAGGCAGTGGCAGTAAGAGAAGGGATGTGAACACAGACTGGGACATTGCGGGATAGAATCCAGTGCGATTAATGCACATGAAAAGCGGAAGGTAGGGAAGTGTGGATTTGGCCTGAGTCAGCAAGGGTCAGCTGAACCCCATTAAATCTCCCAGCTTCCCAACCGACGCTACTTCTGTCTTTCAATGGTTTAGTTTCAATTTGTTTACTCTTAAGTACCACAGCAGCCAGGAACAATATAGGACTTCTACCACATCATTAGAAGATTTAGATAAGGATATATAGAGCTTTGTATCATCAGCATATTGATGACAGCCAATTGCAAAACTATGAATATTTGTCCTAATCATCTATCTGAAGAAGTAAGCTATGGCTCATGAAAGCTCATACCCTACCAAAAATGTTGTTAGCCTTATAGGTGCTACTGGACTCGTGCTCTTTTCTACTGCTACAGACAGACTAACATGGCTACTCATCTTGATCCTTGTCCTAAGGGCTTTACACAGAGATTGAAAAGCATGGGAGATAGGATTGCACCCTGTGGAACCCCACAGGATAAGTCTCATGCTGATGATAACTGGCCTTCAATGGTGACCCTTTGAGTCTAGTTCATGAGGATTGATTTGAACCAGTCTAGCACACATTCTGATACCTCCTTCTCCATCTAAGCAACTCAACAAGATGGCATGGTCTACTGTATCAAAGGCAGCAGATAAATCCAGTAGGAGAAAAAAAAAGAGGCATGGCCTTTGTCTATCTTCAGATGGAGGTCATCAACTAAACCAACAGGGCCATATCTGTTCTATAACCTGGCCTGAAACCAGACTGAAAGGGGTCCAGAGCTGATGAGTTATCCAAGAAGATCTGGAGTTGTCCACTATTGCATTTGCAATCATTTTGCCTAGAAAGGGCAGATAAGAGAGAGGGTGATAACTGGCACTGGCTAAATAATTTTCTGTAGGGATGTTTTTGTTTTTCATGTCCCTACTGAATGTGATAGATACGGCTGATCCCAATGGGAATACTGACCCTTGTCAATGGCCAATAGTCATCTGCAAGAAAGTGTGACTGTGGCTGGACTGAAGCATCCCTTTAGTGATATTTCTGGGTCAAGTAGTATTATTCAGTGACTTAATAGAGATCTAAATGTTAAAAAACCCCAGTGTTTTTGTGTCTTCATCAGCACAGGTTTTCAAGTCAATATATTCTTTAAGGCTTTATATTTAATTTTGATTTTTGATGCCTCTCACGGGTGATGAAAAAAAGAGACTTTGTGAGTCGAGACATAACAAGCTACATTGTTTATATGGATATTCCCGTGTACTTGCAGATTTATTTTATCATGTCTGCTGACTGTTCTCCGTGTGCTTTGCAAGAATATTTCATTTTATGTAATTCAGAGCATAACACATTACCTTCTTAAAAGCCTCATTTCCTGTTTTATAAGGTAAAGGGAAATTTGTTGCCTTCGGCATGCTGACCTGAGACCCAGAATGCTGAAATACTACTGTGGTTCTTCCAATGATTTTTCTCTGTGGCTTTAGGCAAGGCTTATCTCTTGTGTTACTTACACATTGCCGGAATGAGTCTTCTTAAGCCAGTGTGAAGGGATCGAATAGAAATTTTGGGCTGTGTATAACAGGTGTCAAGACAGGAGTCGTTTGGGGATAGAAGTTGACTAATCATAGAACGACAGGACAGAAAGAGATCAGAAGGTCATCGGAAGATCATCAAGCTCCATATCTTTGCCTTAAAGCAGAATATCCACGTAGCAAGACTAATGCAGAAATGTTAGGCTGCAGCTTTTCAGTGTACTCTTTTTAGTTGTTCTCCTGGGGACCTTTTCAGTTTGCTAACAGGGTAATGATGAATAATGGGCCAGCTCACACAGCCAAAGGTAGAGTTGGACTCCATCTTGAAACAAACCAAGGAATCATGATAGGACTTAAGTGCAACAAAATGCCATCTCATGATGAGACAACCAGGTTCCCCTGGGAAACTGCCATACCTTTTTATCTAGGGCTTATCTTGGGACTTCAAGAGTTCTCCCCACACTAAAACAAGTGAACAACCAGTGCTTAGGATAGCAACCTGAAATTTCAGCCTACTTGAGGAACAGCCAAATCACATATCTGCCTGATGGGACAATCAAGTACTTAATCAGCCGAAATAAACTCATCTTTTGTCAACTTCTCGCTTGGAGTAGTTCAAGGAAAAGCAACTATTTTCCTGCCACTGGGAGACAAGGGCATGGACTATATTTACAGATAAAAAGCCCACTTTAGCCCACCAAACTTTGCTTCAGTTTTGCCCTAGGACTGTCCACCAGAACCATAACTCCGAATAACGTTCAAACGTCAGGAGGAGCACACAACAGATAAAACTGCCCTAGTCCAAGAATTTTCCCACCCCAGGAAGCTACCTACCCCTTTATCCCATGGCTCTTTCATTCCTTCCAATCAACTTCTTTCTGTTCTCTTCTCTCTCTTCATCCCATTTTAGGCTAGTGGTTCTGTACCTTTTTATTGCTCAGATTATGTATTCATTTAAAAAAGTGTATTTTTGGAAAACTTAGGAAAAAGGCTTTTGACAAGTTACAGCACCAAAGACTCCTGAGAAAACGTAGCAGTCATGGGATAAGATGTCAAAGAATAGGAATAAATGGACAGTTCTTGCAATAGAGGGAAGTAAGTAGTAGGTTCTCACAAGGACTGGCACTGGGGATCAGTGCCATTTAATTTGTTCATAAATGAACTGGAACTGGGGATAAGCAGTGTAGGGGCCAAGTTTGCCGATGACCCCAATGTGTTCAGGAGTGTGAAAAGCTCCAGAAGGATCTCCACAAACTGGGTAAGTGGTCAACATTTATGTAGCAAATGAAGTCCAATGCAGGTAAGTATTAGGTGATGCACATCAGAACAAAAAATCCCAGCTTCAAGTATATGGTAAAGGAATCTGAACTTGCTGAGACTGAAAGGGAAAGAGACCTTGGGGATGTAGTGGATAGGATAGGAATGTGTCGATCCTGTGTGCTGCAGCAGTGAAAATGACAAACTCTATGCTGGGGATTATTAGGAAAGGGACTGAAAATAAAACAGTCAATATTATAATGCCCCAGAATAGATGTACGGTGAAGCCTCATTTGGTATACTGGTCAGCATATCTCAAAAAGGACACTGCATGGCTGCAAAAAAGTACAGACGAAGGCAACCAAGAGGATCAAAGGGTTGGAGCACCTTTCCTATGAGTACAGGCTGAAGAGTCTGGGACTTTTAAGTTTAGATAAAAGACAACTAAAGGGTGACATGATAGACACTGGGATGTGTTCCAAGAAAAAAAATGTTACAAATTCAAATCTGGGATTGTGCAGGGGGGACCTTTACCATGTTTGCTGATTTTCAGGTAGGATATGGTGGGGTTCAAATCTGTGGAGTTTTTTTTTGGTGGGGAGGGTTCTGGAATTAGGGATCAGTATTTTCAATAGGGAATATAATCAAGGGTCTTGGGCATCCTTTTAAAAAAGGTAATGACATCAAATGTGCTGTCCTCCCTCTAGTTTAAAGATCCCTCCTAAATTTCAGGCAAGATGCCTCTTAGTACAGGAGCACTTCTCTCCACTGATTCCTATGGGGAAAAATGATGGCATCCCAGAAGTAGAGTACTGTCCACCAGCACTTAAAAAAAACTAAACTGTCTGCACCAGTTTTTTGCTTACTATTATCATGACTGACAATATAATTTTTTTTACCTTTTCCCTGAAATCTCTGCATTCACCATCCTTCCCTGTTGTGGTCCATTGTTTCCTTTTACAAAGTGAGGAAGGCTTCCCTTGCAGAAAACCTTTCCTCATCTCTGAATCTTTGAAAATAGTCCAGATTTTTCCAAACAAATAGAGTATGTGTACGTGTGTGTGATTGCATCTGATAGATCAGTCATCCAGTTGCTATGAGACACATATCTTCATGCTGGGTGTCCACTGTAGTGGTATCTTAAACAGTAATTAGTACTACTACTATTTAAGGAGTTCTGGGAAGGAGGGGCAGCAGGGAGCTGGGGCATGGGAGTCTGAGGGCTAAGCTACATGATATGTTTGTCTGTTTACAAGTTGTTTCTGGGTTCACTGTTTTGATCAGTCACATGGCGGTTCCAAGAATGTTGCATTAAAAGCTGATTTTGCTGATGAAGAGCGGAACAGGTGAAGAAGGGGGCTCATGCCTTCCCTCCAGCCTTTCTTCTGATCTTAAAGAACTTCCAATGGGAAGTTATCCACATAAATTTAAAGTTGCACGTGGAGTAATCTGAGCAATCACAGCTTGACATGGACTACTCCACTGAAATTCCTTCTCTGGGACTTGTCTCCAAAGGTGATTGGCTGGGAGCACTCACCTCCTGATTCCTTGCAAGGATCTGATTGGAAGCAGGAAATGCCACTGCCTGGGGAATCAGGAGAATTAAAAAAAAAACAATACACTTGCTGCTGACAATAAGCAGCTGATCACAATAAGCAGCTGATTCCTGGTTGCAGGAATATGAATACGAAGCTTGCGAAGTAGTTAAGTTCTCATCTTCCTCCTTAGCCAGTGGATAAGTGCTTTGGGGAAGAGGTTGCCACTCCCTGGTCCTGGGCAGAGGGAGATATGGTGGCAGGATGCAGACTGGCTGTTACAGGAGAATGAGGCCTGGCTGCAGTTTGGCCACTCTTCCTTCAAGTCTTCCTTCAAGAAAACGTAGCAGTCATGGGATGTCAAAGAATAGGAATAAATGGACAGTTCTTGCAATAGAGGGAAGTAAGTAGTAGGTTCTCACAAGGACTGGCACTGGGGATCAGTGCTATTTAATTTGTTCATAAATGAACTGGAACTGGGGGTAAGCAGTGTAGGGGCCAGGTTTGCCGATGACCCCAATGTGTTCAGGAGTGTGAAAAGCTCCAGAAGGATCTCCACAAACTGGGTAAGTGGTCAACATTTATGTAGCAAATGAAGTCCAATGCAGGTAAGTATTAGGTGATGCACATCGGAACAAAAAATCCCAGCTTCAAGTATATGGTAAAGGAATCTGAACTTGCTGAGACTGAAAGGGAAAGAGACCTTGGGGATGTAGTGGATAGGATAGGAATGTGTCGATCCTGTGTGCTGCAGCAGTGAAAAAGACAAACTCTATGCCAGGACCTCGGAAGGATGGAAAGCTGAGTCAACCTTGAGCTGGCTACCTGAACCCAGCTTCTGTTGGGACTGAACTCAGGTGAGCAGAGCTTGGGCTGCAGTACTGCAGCTTTCCACTCTGCACTACGGGGCGCTTTATAGATAGCATGGAATATCCTTAACCTCCCTCTTTATAAAAGGACATTCAGGCTTGATAGTAGCAATGGGCATGTGAGCTGAAGTGAAAATTCACAGGTCTAGTTAAAACATCTAAGCTTACAAGCAGAGTTTTGCCTAGGTTGGCATCCCCCTTGAACCCAGACTTTGTAAAGCAAGTTGCTCCAAAGCAGAGCAAGTCAATCCGTAGAGGATAAGGTAAGGCAGAAACCAAGTGCCAACAACTGGAGAAATGATTAAATAAGAAGCATGACAATCTGTGACAACACTGAAAGCATGGTTGAGTCTTTTATCAGCATTATAAGCACCAGGAGTTGTAAAAAGAATGTGGGTGTTGTATTGGGTATATGGACTGCAACATGGATGGGATGACAGGAAGAGAACGTGTGGAGAACTGAGTGAGCATACCGTGAGTGGCATGTAAAAAGGAAATCACAAGTCTAAATATGAGCACATGAAAATTAATTGGGCAGAAACCACAAGGAAAGCTCATAAAGAAGAACAGGCAAAAAGGGAAGCCATGGAAGCCTAAAATAAAAGCAGTCTTTTAGGGAGATGTTTAGAGGAAGCAAGACAAGTAACCAAATTAACAAAGGGAGCCAGCATGGTGTAGGCAGGGTATAAATGAAGCAAAAATAAATGAATAAAAAGTAATAAAAAAGAAGCAGCCGTCACATGCCAATCTTGTGAAGCCGAAATAAGGAGCATAAAATACCAGCTAGGGTTACATAGAGGACTAACTGCCTCTAATTTATCCTCATGACTTTGCAAGGATTTACACCCTCTTCTTCTTCCTGTGCCCATAAAGTCCATAATCAAACCCCACAAGCCCCAAATAGATAAAGAATGAACCTAAATTCCCCATAGACAATGAAAAGTACAGAAACAAGGGTATCCTGAGGAAATGATACAAGGGACCATTAGTTGCAGAAGCCAAAGGCGTAGCCAGTCACCTTGGGTGTCTAAATAAATGCCTCAAATAAAACCTGCACAAACATCACCTCCCCCTCCCAATATAAGAATAATTACTTTAACATCACAGTTTCAATAATGGGAATGATTATGAAAATAAAAGGACTGGCAGAAATTGGAAAAATCACCCAAACAGAATTGCCCTCACAAACACTAAAGACGGCAAGGGTAAAATCTGATTGTTTTCCTTTTCTTCCTTTCTCCATTTTCTCTAGATTTCCTGTTGTTCTCCTATTGCATTTTTAACATTTCTGCTTTGCATCGCAGGAAAATTAATTTTTCTTAACATGATCAAGAGCAATATTATCTTGTTTCTTGGTAACTGAGACACTGACAGCTAGTAAATTATAATTTTAATTAATCTTTACAAGACAGATGGGCAGAAAGGTATAGAGAAAAAAAGCCAGGTGGTGTTTGGGGGCATGGGGAACTAGCATTCCGCCTGCCCAGAGCATAGTTATGTGATGTTTGGAAACTCGTGTGTGGGGGGGGGGAAGAGAGACCAACATGGAATGCAAGACCTAAGGAATTGCAGCAGCAAATATGAATTGGCATCAGATTATTTTTTTCTTTCAATGAGAATCTCTTTTTACATTTCCTTTTAATCCCCCCCCCCCAAAAAATATGGGTATTTCTTTTTACAACCAGAGGAAAGAGCTGGAGCATGGCAGCATCGTTGAACTTTATCTTCCAATGTTGCTGGAATAAAATATTAATAATATTCAATTTATATACCACCCTTCAGGGCAACTTAACATCCACTCGGAGCAGTTTACAAAGTATGTTATTATTATCCCCACAACAACAATCACCCTGTGAAGTAGGTGGGGCTGAGAGAGGTCTGGGAAGCTGTGACTGACCCAAGGTCATCCAGCTGGCTTCAGGTGGAGGAGTGGGGAGTCAAACTGAGGGCCAAGCTACACATGACGAATGACACTTGAACAGCAAGTGTATTTCTCCCTGTTCACTTGCCCTCCACTCAATCCACTTGCCGTTCAAGTGTCATTCGTCATGTGTAGCTTGGCCCTCAGTTCTCCAGATTAGAGTCCCATCAGGCTTAACTGTGACACAAAACAAATAATCTACAACAATAATATACGCTGGACCAAACAAATAATCTAAGAGCTTCAGCTGGTGAGGAGCTGCTGTTAACTTGCCTCATTATCAATACTATGTAGCGCAACCCTTGCACAAATAAGGAGTATATATTTCTTTAATATTAATTTTGTGATATTACGATTAACATCAGTATTATTACTGTTACTACTAGAAATAGTGAAGTATAGTGGGGAGATCTGGGTTTGAGCCGCTGCTCATTATTGACTGACATGCTATCATTCATTTTTTTATCCAACCCCTCATCCTTAGAGCTAGCAGCAGCCAGGACTCTCCTGTCCTTCATTTTATCTTCCTAACAACATGAATGGCTGATTAGACTGAGGGCCAAGCTACACGTGACAAATGACACTTGAATGGCAAGTGTATTTCTCCCTGTTCACTTGCCCTCCACTCAATCCACTTGCCGTTCAAGTGTCATTCGTCATGTGTAGCTTGGCCCTAAGAGAGAATGGCTAGCTTGTGGTCAGTCATCTGAACACCAATTTCCTATTCTAGTCTGTTGCTCAAACCACTGCATCACCCTTTCCTCTTTTGTATGCTTCCAGAATGTTCTGTCCTCAGGTGTGAGATACAGGAGCAGAGAGCTGGAAACCCCTGAACAACTAGCTAACTAGGGTTTGGCAACAGGACTGCCTCCAACCCCATGAGTACTGAGGTCTGGGGCAACTTTGCTAGTTCAGAAGACTGGCAAGTACTAAGGAGTCAAAAACTGGTTAACACAAAGCAGTTGAAGCAACAGGCCTTCTATCTAGGACTGGATCTTATGTAGTCCTGGAGGGGACCAGTCCCTCCCTTTATCAAAATTGTTTCTGGGGCTTCATCCTGCAAGAATTTAGTCAGGCCATGATACTGTGAGGAGCTATATATGTAGGGTCAGCAGTCTAGCTTGGTAGCAGGAGCACAACCTGTGTTGGACAATGCCGCAATGCTGGCAGCACTACTTGGATGGGCTGTTGGTTCAAGCCTGTAGCTGTTGGTTCAAGCCTGTAGCTACGTGACTGTTGGTTCAAGCCTGTAGCTATGTGACTAAGGGATGCCCCCCTGGAGTCAGGAGGTTGGTGGAGCTTCCTGTTAGCTTCTGAGGCAAATTCCTCTTCTGAGGCCACTGGAACTAGGAGCTTAGGATGAGGGGGCTCTGTCAGCACAGAGGCCCCCTGAGTCCTCAGGTCTTCATCAGAAGCAGTTCCCAGATCCTTCTGCTCTCCCTCAGATGAGAAGTCTCTTTCATGCTCCTTCCTTGGGATGGCCCTGATTTAGAGCTCCTTGCAGGGAAGGTGAAAAACAAAATAAATGACGTGAATGATCATTACTGCTGCTTACCAGTTCAATATTGGGTTATGCTTGGAGAGTTAGCAGTGGGTGGATGGGAGAGCTGCTGTTCTGAATTTTGCCCCAGCCACTTCTGACTCCTTTCTCTTCTTTCTGAATGTCCACTATGATCCACCCCCACCCCCACTATTCCCTCCATGTTCTTTCCAGTCCTGAATGTTCTGTTGGGTTCCAAGGACTGATGAAGAAGAAATATCCATGCAGCAATGTGGCTTAGCACTGTTGCTGAATTGTAAAGTCCTCCTGTTTATGAGAAGGAGTAAACTTGAAGGAAGCAAAAAGATTGTATTGTCGAAGGCTTTCACGGCCGGAGAACGATGGTTGTTGTGGGTTTTCCGGGCTGTATTGCCGTGGTCTTGGCATTGTAGTTCCTGACGTTTCGCCAGCAGCTGTGGCTGGCATCTTCAGAGGTATAGCATCAAAAGACTGGACAACTGGACAACACTTCCAACTACTTTGTCAGACTGCACAGGGAAGCCATTGAAATTCACAAGCATAAGCAAAACTTCAACAGGAAAGAAGAAACCTTAAGAATGAACAAAGCATGGTTTCCAGTTCTGAAAAACAGCAGGCTAACAAAACACTCTATACTCGACAATAGCCCTGCAGAGAAGATTAGCACCTCAAGCACCAATCCATACGCAAAAGAACCTCCTCAGGATACAGTGAAGCCTCCCGCCATTAGCATTCCACACCCTGAGAAACTCTTACAGGATGACTCAGCTCAACCCCACCCCTCCTGAGTAGATACAAATGACCTGCCAACATCTTTTCCACACTGTGACACTGAGAGATCTCTGTCTTTTGGTGCTATACCTCTGAAGATGCCAGCCACAGCTGCTGGCGAAACGTCAGGAACTACAATGCCAAGACCATGGCAATACAGCCCGGAAAACCCACAACAACCATAGCAAAAAGATTCTTCTGGGGCTGTCTGCACTACCCTACACTGATTTTTCTGCATGTGATACATCATAAACAGGGTGTACAATGCACCATCCTATGGAAACTTGGCTGCAACCATCGGTATTTGGGATTCTGGAAATCACCTAGCATCCAGCACAGTCGACCTTCGCAAAAGTTACAGTCATGCATACTGGGAACCTACCACCTACACGTACTAGGAGTATGTGACATCCACAATTCTCCCTTTCTGAGCTGTGCTCGTTTCAGAAAAATGGCAACCATACTTATCAGGAGGATCAGAGGGAGCATGTACAGTATGTATGTTTGGATATCCCCAATCATAATGCTTGAAAAGAGCCACACCTTTCTCCAGTATAACAATTTACTTCCCCATTCAATCGCTCAAAAATGATATTGACATTTCTCGTATTTGCCTTTCAGTGAACCCATTGTCTTCTGTAAGAGTTCAGCTATTGTATTGTCGAAGGCTTTCACGGCTGGAGAACGATGGATGTTGGGGGTTTTCCGGGCTGTATTGCCGTGGTCTTGGCATTGTAGTTCCTGACGTTTCGCCAGCAGCTGTGGCTGGCATCTTCAGAGGTGTAGCACCAAAAGACAGAGATCTCTCAGTGTCACCGTGTGGAAAAGATGTAGGTCATTTGTATCTACTCAGGAGGGGTGGGGTTGAGCTGAGTCATTCTGTAAGAGTTTCCCAGGGTGTGGAATGCTAATGGCGGGAGGCTTCACTGAGTCATTCTGTAAGAGTTTCCCAGGGTGTGGAATGCTAATGGCGGGAGGCTTCACTGTATCCTGAGGAGGTTCTTTTGCATATGGATTGGTGCTTGATGTGCTAATCTTCTCTGCAGGGCTATTGTCGGGTGTGGAGTGTTTTGTTGGCCTGGTGTTTTTCAGAACTGGAGCCCATGCTCTGTTCATTCTTAAGGTTTCTTCTTTCCTGTTGAAGTTTTGCTTATGCTTGTGAATTTCAATGGCTTCCCTGTGCAGTCTGACAAAGTAGTTGGAAGTGTTGTCCAGTATTTTGGTGTCCTGGAATAAGATACTGTGCCCTGTTTGAGTTAGGCTATGTTCAGCCACTGCTGATTTTTCAGGCTGTCCAAGTCTGCAGTGTCTTTCATGTTCTTTTATTCTTATCTGGATGCTACGCTTTGTGGTCCCGATGTAAACTTGTCCACAGCTGCAGGGTATACGGTATACTCCTGCAGAGGTGAGGGGGTCTCTGCTGTCTTTTGCTGATCGTAGCATCTGTTGTATTTTTCGGGTGGGTCTGAATACTGCTTGAAGGTTATGCTTTTTCATAAGCTTTCCCATCTGATCAGTAATTCCTTTGATATATAGCAAAAACACTTTTCCTGTAGGTGACTGTTTTTCCTTGGTTGTTTGATTCATCCTGGGTTTGATTGCTCTTCGGATTTCATTTCTGGAGTAGCCATTTGCCTGAAGTGCGTGGTTTAGATGATTAATTTCCTCATTGAGAAAGCGCGGCTCACATATCTGTCTTGCACGATCCACTAATGTTTTCATTATGCCTCTTTTCTGTCGGGGGTGGTGATTGGAGTTTTTGTGTAAGTACCGATCAGTGTGAGTTGGTTTCCTGTAGACCTTGTGACCTAACTGAGAGTTTGCTTTGCGGATGACCAAGGTATCCAGGAATGAGAGTTTTCCCTCACTTTCTTTCTCCATTGTGAATTGTATGTTCAGGTGGATGTTGTTGAGATGATTCAAAAACTCCATCAATTCTTCCTCCCCATGGCTCCAAATGATGAATGTATCATCCACAAACCGGAACCATACACTGGGTTTTTGGGGTGCTGATTCTAGAGCTGTTTTTTCAAAATGTTCCATGTAGAAGTTTGCTATAACTGGGCTGAGAGGGCTCCCCATGGCCACCCCATCCATCTGTTCGTAGAATTCGTTGTCCCATTGGAAGTAACTGGTTGTCAGACAATGATGGAATAAGGCTGTTACATCCTCTGGGAAAATCTGATTAATCAGTGCAATAGTGTCTTTTACTGGAACCTTGGTAAACAGGGATACAACATCAAAACTGACAAGTATGTCTTGTGGATTGAGTTTCAGAGAACTGATTTTGTTGATGAAATCTGCTGAATCTTTGATGTAAGACGAGGTTTTCCCGATGTGGTCCTGCAGGAGATCTGCCAGATGTCTAGCTAATTCATATGTCGGTGAACCAATGGCACTCACAATGGGTCGGAGTGGGACTGACTCCTTATGTATTTTGGGGAGTCCATATAGTCTAGGTGGCTGTGCTTCAGTCTTGCATAGTTTTCTGTGCGTGTCGGGATGTAGTGAGGAATTCTTGATCAGTGCATTTGTTAGCCTGGTGATTTTGCAAGTGGGATCTCGTTTTAGTTTTTTGTAGGTGGGGGGGGGTCCAGGAGTTCCTTAATCTTCTTTTTGTATTCCTCCGTTTTCATGATCACTGTAGCATTGCCTTTATCAGCTGGTAGAATGATGATGTCTGGATCTGCATTGAGGGTCTTGATGGCATTTCTCTCCTTGCATGTTATATTGCTGGTGGGAAGCTTTGCCTTTCGTAGAATCCTGCAACAACAAGTCCGGGAATAAACCGTTAATCAGCAATTGAGTAGTAAAATGTTCTTTTTTATATAAGTGCAAAGTGCAAAAGTGCAAAAGGTGTCTTAATAAATAAGCGATTCTAATAAATACAATAAATACAAATACAATTAATCCAAGTCCTATTTCTATGTCCAAGTCGTTGTGGTGAACGCTTGTATCCAGCAGAGCTGTAACGCCGCAATGGGCTCACTCCTAAAAGTCACAGAGTTGAAGAGAAGGTGATTCCAGTCCAATCCAAACTATGTTAATATTATTCAAGAATGTGCCGACGGGATTATGCGGGCATCCTATACAATTCCCGTTTCGTGTATTGCACACTTCTTCTGGGCACAATTAAAGATGGACTGTAATAAAAATACATCTATATGAATATATAATATAATAACCATCATTACTCAATGCATGCATACAGCATATACTCACAAATCACCCTTGTATTGCTCTAAAAGTGACTGCCAACAATGTTCCTTGTATCAATCGATAACAATCATATAGCAAGTGACATGGACATAAAACATACCGGAAAGGGCGTGCTTAAATATACAAGCTCCAACAGATCAATTAATCATATGACGGACCCTTAAAGTACAATACTATTTTTAAGGTTACATAGTGCTATATCAGTGCAACAAATACATATCAACACACAAAGGGAAGATGGAGAACCTGAAGAACCAAACTGTATTTTTAGCCCAAAAAACATGAGTAGTCTATTTCATTGTTAAGACCCGTGGGGGCAAGACTCTGAAGCCTGAAAATCCACCTCGTCTCTAACTGCAGCAGCCTCCTGGGGCCATCTTCAGGGATAGGTTCCTGAATTGAATCTACCACAGTGATTTTAAGGTCGCCCAGGGTATGATGACAATCCCAATAGTGTGAGACCAGCGGCGCCTCTTTAACTTTGTTTTTTATTCTGGAGACATGTTCCTGGATTCTCGTCCTGAGGGGACGGGTGGTATTACCCACATAGTATAGTGGGCAGCTGCATTGAATGACATACACAACGTTAGACGATTTACATGTAGTGAAGCCCCGTGGTATTTCACGTCTATCCGGAAACATATCCAAAAATTTAATCATGTAGGGACATACATTACAGTCTCCACATCGAAAGTGGCCTCTAGGAGCTGGTCTAGTTTGCCTTTGGGCGGAGGTCTCCGGAGAAAATTCAGACCGAGTGAGTATGTCTTTAAGGGATCTCGTTCTACGGAGTCCGATGGCGGGGCTACCCTCACACCCAGGGATGTTATCAATTAAATGCCAGTGTTTCCGAATAATTCGACATATGGGGGCGGACAATGGGGTGTAATCCAAAGCCCATTTCAAACGGTTATTACTACTACGGACTTTGGGGGCCAGTAAATCCTCTCGTGGCGTGACAACAGCCCTATTTTCAGCCGAGGCAATAGCTGACCGGGGGTATCCCCTACTAGAAAAAGCCTTTCCTAGTTTGATACAGTTAGCCCTAAAGTCTCCTTCATGGGAAGAGTTGCGTTTGAGCCGCAGGAATTGGCCCACTGGAATATTATATCTAAGGCGTTGTGGATGGAATGAGGAAAAATGGAGGTACGAGCATCTGTCTGTGCTCTTTTTAAAGGGCCGTACACCTAATTGACCATCACTAGATTTATAAATGGTAACATCCAGGTAGTTAATGCAATCATTACTACCTTGCCACGTAAATTTAATGTCCGGGCTAATGGTATTTATCCAAAGTCCAAACTGTTCTGCAGCCTCCCGTGTTTTAATCAGGGCAATGGCATCATCTATGTATCGGCGGTAATACACAATGGATTCTCTATAAGGATTATTCTCTCTATTTAGAATGTAATCCGTCTCTAGTTGGGCCATAAATAGGTTGGCGATGGAGGGGGCGGCCGCGCACCCCATCGCCACACCTTTAATTTGGTAGTAGAATTCGCCATTGAATTTAAAATAATTACGCTCCAATATTACATCCAAGATATTGAGCAGAAATGGAGTGGACGGACTCTGCGATGCTCTAGTGAGTAGAGCTGTTTCCACCACCATTCTAGCCCCCTCATGGGGAATCGATGTATATAAAGACACTACATCAAGTGTCATCAGGTAAGCAGAGTCAGGGAGCACTAAACTCTCCACGGAGGCAATGAGCTGCATGGTATCACGTAAATATGCCTCCGTACGACCCACAAGTGGCTGCAGAAAATAATCTAAATACATAGAGAGGGGTTCCAATACCGAGTTGCTGCCTGAAATTATCGGCCTTCCAGGAGGCGGTCTGCCTCCTTTGTGTATTTTTGGGAGCAAATAAAACACTGGGGTGCGGGGACACTTGTTCTGCAGTCCCTCATGAGTTTTGTTGTCAATTTCATTATATATCAAACCCTCATCTAAGACAATCCTAATAATTCTTCGAATCTGGGGCAGCGGGTCCCTCCCGATTTTCTTATAGTCGGAGGCAACTGAAAGCTGTCTGGTTGCCTCTTGGAGGTAGTGAATGGTGTCTTGTATCACTATACCCCCGCCCTTGTCGGCAGATTTAATAATGATATTAGGATCCCTTTTCAGAGAATTGAGTGCCTCCCATTCACCTCGGTCTAAATTGTACCTATGCGCTCTCCTCTGCCTTTCCAAATGTTCAATGTCCCTAAGTACCACCCTTTCAAAACAATCTATTGAAGAGTCCACCACTGGGGGACAAAACGTGGATTTCTGTCTGATATTGATGTCCGGAGCTGCATTAGTGGAGTTACCAAAAAACTTTTTTAATTTTATAAGTCTAAGCAATTTATACACATCTAATCTAGTGTCAAAAGGTTTATAACTAGGTGTAGGCACAAATCCAAAGCCCTTATTAAGTACACTTCTCTCTGTCGGGGTAAGTTGTCTCGAGGACAGATTGAACACTAAGTCCTCGGTTTGTATGGTCTCCTCGAGCGTGGCGGACCTTTCCCTAAAAAATTATTATTCCGATTGCCTCTGAAGGGATAAGAGACATTGCGGCTCCGCAAACTTTTTGTACTAGTTCCCTCGTCACCGGAAGTATCCGTTTCCGAGGGCTCTGTAGTTTCAAAGTCCGATCCAGTCTGAAGATTCCTCGCCCAGGAAACCCTCTTACGTGGTCTAACGTTAAAGTCTTCTTTCCATGTATAAATCCTACCCGATGTGTAATCCTTCCTGTCCCTCTCAAATTTCCTCAATTTTATTTCTTTCAGCTTTTCTTTACTTTCCTTAATATTGCGGTCTAGCTCCACCTTATTAGCTTCAAATTCCTCCATTGTCAATTTCCCTTTTAGCTGTTCCTCTAACCTCGTAATTTCTGCTGTGATCCTATCCGCCTCCATGTTGGATGTCCTAATCAACAACAACATTAAATCAAAGGAACATTTATTAAGTATGGCCACCCAACGTTGTGTGAACTCATCATTATCCTTAAACATTCCAGGCGGCTTATGGATGCGTAAGCCTCTCGGAATGAATTTGTTCACTGAATAGTCCGTCAGAGATGCCGCGTTAAGTAACATGCGACATTTTTTGGTTTCTAGCTGCTCAGGAGTCGTCCAGTCCTCCATAGGTATAGGTGTTGTACTCCCCAATAAGGACTTATTAACAGCCAAAATGGAGTCCCTTTCCTCCGTAGAATAGGCAAAACATTCTGCCAAATCAGACATAATTCCCTATTAACAAAGTGTTAGAACAAACCGACAGGGAAAAGCCCGGATAGTGGTAGCCAGCAACAACAAGTCCGGGAATAAACCGTTAATCAGCAATTGAGTAGTAAAATGTTCTTTTTTATATAAGTGCAAAGTGCAAAAGTGCAAAAGGTGTCTTAATAAATAAGCGATTCTAATAAATACAATAAATACAAATACAATTAATCCAAGTCCTATTTCTATGTCCAAGTCGTTGCGGTGAACGCTTGTATCCAGCAGAGCTGTAACGCCGCAATGGGCTCACTCCTAAAAGTCACAGAGTTGAAGAGAAGGTGATTCCAGTCCAATCCAAACTATGTTAATATTATTCAAGAATGTGCCGACGGGATTATGCGGGCATCCTATACAATTCCCGTTTCGTGTATTGCACACTTCTTCTGGGCACAATTAAAGATGGACTGTAATAAAAATACATCTATATGAATATATAATATAATAACCATCATTACTCAATGCATGCATACAGCATATACTCACAAATCACCCTTGTATTGCTCTAAAAGTGACTGCCAACAATGTTCCTTGTATCAATCGATAACAATCATATAGCAAGTGACATGGACATAAAACATACCGGAAAGGGCGTGCTTAAATATACAAGCTCCAACAGATCAATTAATCATATGACGGACCCTTAAAGTACAATACTATTTTTAAGGTTACATAGTGCTATATCAGTGCAACAAATACATATCAACACACAAAGGGAAGATGGAGAACCTGAAGAACCAAACTGTAGAATCCTGGCTGTCTCTCCTCTTATTTCCTCAGCTTCGTCTTCTGGTAGATGACGAACAAAAAACACCTACAAAAAACTAAAACGAGATCCCACTTGCAAAATCACCAGGCTAACAAATGCGCTGATCAAGAATTCCTCACTACATCCCGACACGCACAGAAAACTATGCAAGACTGAAGCACAGCCACCTAGACTATATGGACTCCCCAAAATACATAAGGAGTCAGTCCCACTCCGACCCATTGTGAGTGCCATTGGTTCACCGACATATGAATTAGCTAGACATCTGGCAGATCTCCTGCAGGACCACATCGGGAAAACCTCGTCTTACATCAAAGATTCAGCAGATTTCATCAACAAAATCAGTTCTCTGAAACTCAATCCACAAGACATACTTGTCAGTTTTGATGTTGTATCCCTGTTTACCAAGGTTCCAGTAAAAGACACTATTGCACTGATTAATCAGATTTTCCCAGAGGATGTAACAGCCTTATTCCATCATTGTCTGACAACCAGTTACTTCCAATGGGACAACGAATTCTATGAACAGATGGATGGGGTGGCCATGGGGAGCCCACTCAGCCCAGTTATAGCAAACTTCTACATGGAACATTTTGAAAAAACAGCTCTAGAATCAGCACCCCAAAAACCCAGTGTATGGTTCCGGTTTGTGGATGATACATTCATCATTTGGAGCCATGGGGAGGAAGAATTGATGGAGTTTTTGAATCATCTCAACAACATCCACCTGAACATACAATTCACAATGGAGAAAGAAAGTGAGGGAAAACTCTCATTCCTGGATACCTTGGTCATCCGCAAAGCAAACTCTCAGTTAGGTCACAAGGTCTACAGGAAACCAACTCACACTGATCGGTACTTACACAAAAACTCCAATCACCACCCCCGACAGAAAAGAGGCATAATGAAAACATTAGTGGATCGTGCAAGACGGATATGTGAGCCGCGCTTTCTCAATGAGGAAATTAATCATCTAAACCACGCACTTCAGGCAAATGGCTACTCCAGAAATGAAATCCGAAGAGCAATCAAACCCAGGATGAATCAAACAACCAAGGAAAAACAGTCACCTACAGGAAAAGTGTTTTTGCCATATATCAAAGGAATTACTGATCAGATGGGAAAGCTTATGAAAAAGCATAACCTTCAAGCAGTATTCAGACCCACCCGAAAAATACAACAGATGCTACGATCAGCAAAAGACAGCAGAGACCCCCTCACCTCTGCAGGAGTATACCGTATACCCTGCAGCTGTGGACAAGTTTACATCGGGACCACAAAGCGTAGCATCCAGACAAGAATAAAAGAACATGAAAGACACTGCAGACTTGGACAGCCTGAAAAATCAGCAGTGGCTGAACATAGCCTAACTCAAACAGGGCACAGTATCTTATTCCAGGACACCAAAATACTGGACAACACTTCCAACTACTTTGTCAGACTGCACAGGGAAGCCATTGAAATTCACAAGCATAAGCAAAACTTCAACAGGAAAGAAGAAACCTTAAGAATGAACAGAGCATGGGCTCCAGTTCTGAAAAACACCAGGCCAACAAAACACTCCACACCCGACAATAGCCCTGCAGAGAAGATTAGCACATCAAGCACCAATCCATATGCAAAAGAACCTCCTCAGGATACAGTGAAGCCTCCCGCCATTAGCATTCCACACCCTGGGAAACTCTTACAGAATGACTCAGTGAAGCCTCCCGCCATTAGCATTCCACACCCTGGGAAACTCTTACAGAATGACTCAGCTCAACCCCACCCCTCCTGAGTAGATACAAATGACCTACATCTTTTCCACATGGTGACACTGAGAGATCTCTGTCTTTTGGTGCTACACCTCTGAAGATGCCAGCCACAGCTGCTGGCGAAACGTCAGGAACTACAATGCCAAGACCACGGCAATACAGCCCGGAAAACCCCCAACATCCATAGTTCAGCTATTATCTGCTTGCTAAAGAAAAACATCCTCCCATTTCCTGCGTAATAAATTTGTAAGCAAATAACACCTGCAGAAGATCAAATTCAAGAGGGGAAGGAAGAGGGGGTTAAAAAAGAGTGGGATGCCCCAGAATCCCCCTAAAGCTAAGTGACTGATCTTGTTAGCACACATCGTCTGTCTTCGTAGCAGGGTAACCTAAAACAAGAATCATACACTGAAGAACCACCAACAAGGAAAATGCATTCCTGTAATGTGCCTCAGTCATACCCCCCCGTCCCACCCTCTCCCACCCCGTCTCTTTGAACGGAACTTGATTGTCAGCATTATACACAAGTCCAGACAATGCTTTCAATAGGACCCTTTTTGGAAGACAATTAAAGAAAGCATGATAACGGGATTTGTCACCATGATGTGGCTGCTGTTTGAGCAGGCATTATAATAATGAAAGAAAGTTTTACTAATTGAAAATGTGAATCAAATTCAGCTGTCTCTGCCCTTTTTTAAAAAAAAATTTCCCTTGGATGAAAGCCAATTAAGATCATCTGTCTAATGCATCTATTCACCCCTCACTGCAACAATGTGTCAATTGTAATGGATGTCTAATAAACTCAGACTTTTCAGGACAGAATGCTGAGTGCATAAAACAGCCAGTGAGAAACTATGGGCACATACCTGTGAAATATTTTGGCAACAGAAAGATTGGCCCTTGCAAAGAGGCTCAGCTTGTTTTTCAATGTTTGACATGCATAAATGAACAGAATGTGATTTTCTTCCAGACCACTGCTCACTTCCACTCCTCTGAATGCGCTTTGATACAAACATAGAGCTCCTGTATGAACGGGCTTTCCCATTTACTGCAATGGAGGGGAAAGCTCTAAGTATCTGCACATCCTTTGTTCACGCTGAGCTGCCTCCCTGATTAAAGAATATGGGGAAGTTCTTGAAGGTGGGAGAACTCATAAGGCCCAAAGCTGGATATGGGTGGGGGGATGTTTGTTTGTGCTAGGAGAACGATGAATTTGTCGCAAGTAAGCCAAATGAACTGCAAACTGATCCTATAAAGGTCAACAAAATGTTTTTTGCACCAGTCCTAGAAGTCTGTTTTCAAAAATAGATACAATTGATCTAAGTGTTGGTCTAGTTGAGCCAAGATACCTTTCATCTATAGTACCAGTCCTGAATAACTAATTCTTGAGTTAATAAACAATTTACATTTGAAGAAAGGAGCTTTGACTCTCAAAAGCTTATACCCTGAACAATCTTCTTGATATCCAAGGTGCCACTAGACTCAAATCCTGCTGTTAAACAACCGAAGTATCACTATTGCTACAGAGCAATTGCAACATCCTTATCATTTATTTATATTTAAGCTGGCAGAGGGAGCAATCCTAAGTAGGTGTAGTCAGATGTAAGTGCCATTTCATTTCATGGGGCTTCCAGGAACGTATTCTTAAGATGAAGTATCTGAAGCCATCTCTTACTTAGTGCAGGGATAGTCTGATCTCACTTTTTCTTCCTAGAAGTAGTAAGCATATAGAAGGAATAATAAAGCTCAGCGCCACCTTCTGAACAACTCATGCCACTGAAAAACTGCGAGAAGCTGTAGCTTCAAACGAGAGCACCTGCAGGAGGTCCCAGACTCAGTCCTTGGCATCTCCAGTTGAAGGATCTTAAAGAGCAATTGCTAGGAAAGTTCTTTCAAGGCCTAAGTCTTTGAAGAACTGCTGCCAGTCATAATTAGACATGGGCACGAACAGAAAAAAAACACCGAACATGGTGTTCATTGCCATCCACGAACAATGAACAATGAACACTGATTAACATGATCCTGTCACAAATATGTTTGTTGTTCGTTGTTTGTCGGGGCCAGCAGGCTCTCCTCCAGCCATCAAGATCCCTACCACACCACTCCCAGAAACCCTACCTGAGCAGGCAGCAGGAAAGGTACCAATAATAAATAATAGCTTGGCCCCAGAGCCTGGCAGCAGCCCTAGAACTTGAAGAGGTAGATCCCTATCCCACCACACACAAAGAAAATCCAAGCTCCAAAGCACTCTCCCTGTGTCTCTCTCAAAATGCCAATAGCAACTGTCTCTCCCTCACTGTCTGCAAAACCAGATCTGGGAGCCCCCCTCCCCCCTGCTCTTTGCTTCCTTGTAACAAATTTGGAGCTCCACACTTGAAAGGAAGACCTGCCTATCAACCTAAATTGGGCTTAGATTGGGGTTTCCAGGGCAACAGCAGGAGTTCAGACAGTCCCTGCCTCCGGTTGCCAAGGGGATTGATTGCAGGTGCCAGACTGTCTGGCTTGACAAACAGCAACAAAGGAGGCTTGCAATGACCACCTGTTCGTTTAGAATGGGACCTCACGAACAGCTTGTTTGCGAACAGCAGATTGGGCTGTTTGTGGCTTTTTTTGTTCCTATTGCTGTTCATGCCCATCTCTAGTCATAATAGACAATAGTGAGGTAGGTGGACCAATGTTGACTTGGTATAAGGCAGCTTTACATGTTCAGTGTATAAATTAGCTTTAATTTCCAATGGGACTTTGATAAGATTGAAAAGGTGCTTCCTTCAAAGTGAGAGATCACTGGATCACCACACCTGAAAATGTACAGTGAAAATTACCTCATAGTCCCCTTTAGGATGCCAGAAGAGAACAAAGCAATTGCTTTATGATTTCTGAAATGGGATAATTGCTCCAGAACTGATATATTCCGTTTCTTTGCTTGGCTTCATTTGTGTGGTTTTTCAAAATATTTCTTGAAGTTGCTTGTAATAAACAAGCCTCTGAATACTGAACAGATGGTTCAGCGGTACCTTTTGTGTGGATGTGTTATGGATACACACTGGTCATCAGTCCATTCATAATTTCATGGTGTACCCATCTGCTGTTGCGCTCCACGTGCTGAGAGGGCATTCCACTGCACTGTGGGGCTCTGAATCGCGGCGATAGCTTTCTGTAGCGTGGTTTCCTCCCCAAACAAATGGTGCATTCTGCAGGTTGTTGTAGTTTGAAAATGTTTATTGGAAGCCAAGTCCTAAATGGCTAAGTTTTGCCTATGGAGGACAAAACAATGTACATAATACCTGAGCAGACACCTGTCTTTCCTTGGCAAGGCTTAACTGCCCAGTTCCAACACTTGAGAACAATTAACAGTTATGTTCTCTAAACTACCAAGATTTCTGTAGTATAAAACATGTTGACATCCCTCTTTCAAAACAAGGATAGTTTATTTCTGTATTAATGTTAGCTGTAAACACGTACTTCTACATCGTTCACCCTTCTACTGCAACAGCATTAAACGTTGCTTCCTTTACTTTGCCCTCATGCTATGAACAAAAGCAGCGACAGTGACCTCACTACTTTGTCTCTCGGTCCCAGGCCACTGACTTCTCCACAACATCTGACATAGATTTGGAAATCTTCAAATCAAATTTTCAGTTAAGGCCTAGCCTGCACATCTTCTTTCTAAACCATTGCAGAACACGCCATTATGAAATTCTTTAAAGGTTTTCTCTGTAACTGAGAACTAGGAACATTAAAAAAATAAAATGGCAGTGGCCTTGCAATGTCTTAGTATACTCTCGCACTGCAGCTTAGGGATCCTATTCCCCTGGTGGGGGCAAGGAATCCCCTGCTTTCACCATGAACCTCCCACCTCCACTTACTTTGCTGGTAGGGGAGGAAAGCACAGGAATGGGCTTCCCGGGTGTGCTACTGGAGTGGTGCAACGATGTCACTCTGGGAATAAGGTCATTGCATGCACCCCGAAAGGTCTTCTGCATATTGCAGCGACCTGATGTGTGCCCCCCCGCACCTGCGTGATGACATCACTTCCTGGAAGTGACATCATTGCACAAGCGCGGGGGGCACACATGTGCATCATGGGCCCACAGATAAAGTGTCAAGTCCCCTGCCTCCCACCATGAGGCTAAGGGTAACCCTACTGCAGCTGTACTTTCCAGACTGTCTTTGTCCTTGTGGTTCCCTCTGTCAGGGATTGTCCACTTGGCAGTAGCCAGGTCATGGGTCTTACTGTGCTAGGCCATGTCCTTTGGAATGGCTTACCACAGCAGGTTTCGAGGGCATCTTCAGTTTCAGCATTCAGGAAGACATGCAAAAAAATATTACTTCAGAGTGTATAGCAGAGACTCAATTGCTTTGACAGATCTGGCTGTACTGTTTTTATCTAGTGTGCTGTTTTTAGTTTGCTGATTATTATATTGTGCTTTATGCATTTGGAATTTGTTAGCTGGAATTTGTTAGCTGTGTTTAAGGAGGTTTGGTGGGATATCAATATTTTAAATAAATTAAATTATAAAGTGACCATTTCCCATTTTAATATTTATTGCATGTTTCCTCTATTCAATCTGGAAACAAAGACCACTGATCTAGATTAATAATAACTCTGAAATATTATTTATTAGGTGTGTGTGGGTGTGAGAGAGAGACGGACAGACAGACAGACATTCTGTGTATAGCACCTACCATAAAGTGACAATAATAGCAATAGGTAATTAGAGCCATAAAAGCAGGAGACCAACAAAGACTTGCAAGGGAGCATGTTATTTTCCCCTCCCCTACCATTTCCTCTTTCTCTTCCCTGAAAGTCCCCGTAACTCTAACACTGTTCCTGTTTCCTTGTCTCTTTCCTACCCGCTAGTCAACCTTCTTTTATCTACCCCGTCTTCATCTTTCCCTCCTTATCTCAACTGACATCCTTTCTCTGGGAAAACTCTGGCCCAGTTGTATGGTGACAACTGGGCTTGGCCCAGGTGCACAGTAGGGGTGTGCACTTCAGGTGTCCAATTTGGGTAAAATACCCGAATCGGTCCCTATTTGTACAGATTCGGGATTCCCAAATCAGGGCCAGTATGATAGCCCTGATTCAGAAACCCCGAATCAAAGCTTCCACAAAGCATTTGGGTTGCTTCGGAAGCTTTGGGGCAACTTTAAAGGGCCCCGTGCAAGCAGCAGTTCCCTTTAACGTAGCAGCAGTTCCCTTTATACTAACAGCTGATAGTATAAAGGGACCTGCCCTTGCAAGCTGGCAGTGTCATTTAAACTATCAGCTGGGTGGGGGGGATCCCCCCCAGCTGCCTGACAGCTGATAGTGTAAAGGGATTTGCCACTTGCAAGTGGCAGGGCCCTTTAAACAGCCCAATCCCCACCCCATAGCCCCCACCCCCAGCCCAGCCCAGCCCCTCACCAGCCCCAGCCCCCCGCTTACCTTACCTCTGATGTTGGGGGCGGGTGGTGAAGGCCTCCTCCACTGCCTTGCAGACCTGCAGCAGAGGAGAAGGAAAAAAACGCCCTTTCCACCCCTCAAATGGCAGCCACAGCTGCCATTTGAGGGGCAGAAAGGGCCTTTTTAGGCTTCCTCCGCTGCCCTACAGGCCCACAGGAGGTGGAGGAGGCTGCAAAGGGCCCTTTCTGCCCCTCAAATGGCAGCTGTGGCTGCCATTTTAGGCTTCCTCCACTGCTCTGCAGGCCCACAGAAAGGGCTCTTTAAACTATCAGCTGGCAGGTGGCTGGGTGAGATCGCCCCCTGCCACCTGCCAGCTGATAGTTAAAGGGTCCTGCCTTAAACAGGCAGGGGGGTGATGGGGGTGGGGGTGCTGGGAGAAAACCCAGCCCCCTGAGTCACTTTGGAATGCTCTGAATCTTTACAGAGCATTCCGAAGTGATTCAAACACTTGCCACTTCGGGTTTTGGGTGTTCCTGAATGTTTTTCCTGCTTCAGGTAAACCCGAAGCAGGAAACCTCAATATTTTTGGGCTGCACACTCCTAGTGCACAGTGGGAAACCCACTTGTAGGGGTTACCCCACTTTCTCCTGTATCCCCCACCCCAACTATTCTCCTTCTTTCCCACCCACTTACTCACCTTTTATCTGTCGCCATCTTCACTTATATTTTTATATACTTCATTTATACTCTGCCTTTATCTACAATGAAGATACAAAGCAGTTTACATCATTTTCCTGTCCTCCATTTTAGCTTCTCAACAATCCGGTGAGGTAGGTTATACTGATGTGGGACTGACCCAAGGTCACCCAGCAAGCTTTCCGGATAGACTGGAGATTTGAACCTAGGTCTCCTAGATCTTAGTTTGATACTCCAACTACACCACATGAGCTTTAGTGGGGTGGCTGTGGTTGAACAAGTAGCAAGCAGTTAGTCCTGAGTGAGTGTGCAAGACATAAGGCCTGGCTTCAATGTACTTTCCTTTAAAACTCAAAACAGTCCTGGAAAGGGCTCTCTCCCCTCCTTTTACTGACAGAAGCCAAGGTTTGAAGGCTAACAATACTGTTGTGGTTGCCTGGCACAATGGTCAGTAATGTGTCATTCTTTTTTTAAAACTACAGATGTAGCTTCTATTATTTTGGCTGTGTATGTGTGTGTGTGTTTAGATTTCAGATTTTTCTGCAAACCTGGAGCATTTTTTCAGCTTTATAGAAATATCTTTCTTGTCTGGTCATGGCTCTGATCTCTGGATTTAACTATCCACATATTTGGCCATATTGACTAAAAGATATAGATGACAAGTGGAGAACTTATAAGGACTTGGGGAGGTCCTCATTTTTCACTCCCCCACTATTTCCCTTTCCCTTGGGTCAGCTGTGACTTAACAGCACTACACAAACTCACTTTATTTATTCCCCGTTTTGGGGGTTCCCAAAGGGGACCCAAAGCAGTTTACATCATTCTCTTCTCCTCCATTTTATTTTAACATCAAATCTGTGAACTAGGGTAGGCTGAGGTCCTAGGGAGCTTCCATGGCAGAATGGGTATTTGAACCCATTCTTAGATTCTAAACTGAAACTCTAACCACTACATAGCAATGGCTCTCATGGGGTGGCTGCTGTTGAACAGAAACAAAAAGCCAACTCCGGGTGAATCATGCAAGCTGCATAGTGTCAAATCACCCAGTGGTGGCTACCAGGCCTAGCCTTAATGTGTCCTTCTTCAAAGACCAAAACATCCATGGAAGGGGCCCTGCCCTCCCCCTGCCTTTTGCCGACAGAAACCAAGGCTCCAAGGCTGACAATATTGTTGTGGTTGCCTAGTAACCCTCACAAAGGCCACTGAGAGGGCATTCCTTTCTTATAATAACCATATGCTTCTATACCACTTTTCTGGACAGATTAGTGCCACACTCAGAGTGGTGAACAAAGTCAATGTTATTATTATCCCCACAATACAGCTGGGGAGCTGGGACTGAAAGGAGTGACTTACCTAAGACCACCTACTGGGCTCATGGCAGTAGTGGAGGTCAAACCAGCAGAGTGCTGACTCAGAGCCCAGCCACTTACCCACTGTGCTACAGCAGCATAACACTAGTTTAAAAAGCAGTCGTTTGAATGTTTGTTTTAAAAAAACAGCAAGCACCAAGTCATTATTGACCCATGGAGGGATGTCACATCATGATGTTTTCTTGGTAGTTTTTTTTTTGTTACAGGGTGGTTTGCTATTGCCTTCCTCAGTATATACCATTAATTAACCATTATTAAGTTTTTTCATAATATTAGTAATAATAGTACAAGTTAAATATAATACTGCATCTAGGAAAATTGTTTTGGCTTAATACAATGTTAAGAGGACATGCAAATAAATGCAATAAACAAACAGCTTAATTATAATAGGAAAATGTTTTTCACTTAATTCCATGATAACTTCTTAAGTACAGCTGCTTCCACAAATGTTGGATAATGCACTTTCAGTGCTCTTTAGGGATCATTTGGAACAGGGTTTTCATGTGTGAAACAAAAAATCCACTTCTAAAGGATTGCTAAAGTGCATTGAAAGTTCATTATTCAATGTGTGTGGAAACGACCTATATGATCCTAAACTATAAACTTGCTCCTATAGGGGAATGTGCTCCAATGAAGAACAGGCCAAATCCATAAATCCTGATTTAGTTGCCTTATTGATTCAGCACCTCATTCTTGCCAGAATGGTTTCCGTTTATTGTTTTTCATCCAGCCCATTATCACCTCCGGACACCAGTTCAGAACATCTACTTTCTCAAGGGTATAAAAATGATCAAGGTATCAAAAGTCAGTGAGAGGTGTAGGAATCTCTTTCAGAGGTTGAATCTCCCTCCCCTGTTTCTGTGTGAGTAAAGAGTATACAACCTTGTATTGAAGACAAGCTCCTGGATTAAGGTGAGGTCTCAGCATAGATGAACCAGGAGGGTGCAAAAACAGCTCACCTATAAAAAGAGGTGGAAGGTGTGGAGGAACCATAATTTGTTTCTGTGAAGTGTGTTGTATACAGGAAGGTCAATGAGTATTGGGTAATTGTTCAATTGGATCATTGCTCAAGTGAACTGTCACAATGTATGCATTCTCTGGTTGTAGTTAGCTGTTGGGGTCTGCTTAAATTCTACATCAAGAGCTGCTTGGCTTGAACCTACCTGGTCGATCTGCTCTTGCTTTGTAAGCCTTACTTATTAATTTTGTATATCAGGATTGGAGACTGCCATTGATCAGTGATGAGGGCAAAACACTCTTCGTATAGGCAGAAGTACTTATTATTACTTTATTATTTCTTCTGCTGAAGTATTCTGTGCCTCAGGTCATGCAGTGACTGAAACTGAGCTGCTTACAGTGCTGTACCTTAGTAGTAATATAGGGCAGGTTTATGATATAAATGCAATATTATAAAGCTCTCTCTGGTGTATAAAACTAGACTTGCCTCACTAGTTGTATTATCTGAAGCCATCTACTTGCATGAAGTACTAGTGGCTGCATTCTGTCCATGCTACATTGTTTTGGTTCTACCGCTGTCCATTATACCATGCTGTCTGACTCCACTCACTTACATAAAAGAGTGTCACCATTTTCATATGTGCAGTGTTGGAGGGTGCAAAATGGGAGGTGTTAAAAAGATGCTGCCTTAGCTGCAAAAGATTGTGTATTCTATCTGCACACCCTGATCCAGTAACTCTGTAGGCTCCAAGATGCATTTGGAGGTAGCCAGTCCAAAATGGCTTCCCTACAAAGAAGTTAATGAAGATGCATCTATGCATAGGAGCACTGGTTGTGCATCACAGCATGCATGGAGTTTCGGTATGTGTTGATTGTCTGACTCCATTTGCTCTTGGAGCAATATAACTATTAATAGCAGGAGTAATAGTAGCAGCTGTAGAAGTGATGTAATCTTTTTTTCTAATGAGAAATCTTAAATCCTACAATCCATATCTCATTTTTTTAAAAAAAAACTTTCTTCCAGACTTTCCACAATAATTAAACACAAAGCCTCTAATTGTCTCTTGCTGTATTCTTTAAAAAATATGGTCATTTTGTAGTGATTCTGAACATATGTCGCAGGGTATAAACAAGGGGCCCTATTAGCATGGTAATAAATTTGTATGCTCCATAAATTTTTGTACCATTCATAATCTTGGAGAAGAAAGGCCTTTTTTAAAAAAATGTTGCCTTTGGATTGACTTTAAGCAGACTGATGCGGTGGTAGTGGAAGGGAGGCCACAGAGCTGTGATTTTTAAAACTATTCCTTTCTACCAGGTTCACTGGGGGGGGGGGGAAGATCCTGTATAATCTTGTCTGTTTTTAATGGAGTACAGTTGGCCCATCAAGTTTCAGTTTGAAATGCACCCTTGGAGAATATGCCATAAATGCGAATATATTCTACAGCATGAACTCAAGATGATTTCAGCTTCTCACGGTGTTTCCTTTGCAGTAGATTCCGTTGGTCCCTTGTCATTTTTTTAAAAAAATGTAAGCTAGAGAAAATGTGTCAAGAGATTCCTTTTTTGGGGGGAGGGGGGTTAATATTTTTCTCTCTGCTGAGAGCTGAATGCCAACTGTTATCTTCCCTCTAATCTCCCAGACTTCTTCCGCGGAGAGATACTCGGCTACTGATGCTGCTGGTGTATTTCATATTGACCCTCGAGCTGCAGTAACGTGATTTCTTTTGCTGACTAGATAAAATGCAAAGCTGCAAAGGATACTCGTTATGACTGACAAGTGAGAGGTGCATCTGTCGGCAAAAACAGCCAGATCCTCAATGATACTGCTTGAACAAATAGTGAGACAGTTATCTCTCGATAAACATAATTCATTATAGAGTGTGCCTTTAGCTTGATAAGCAGTTTTGTATTTTTTTAAAAGAGCTTCACATGTGACAACTAGACACTCAGTGAGATTATTTTCTTTCCCAGTTCATGTCAGCATCAATAGAGATATGTTGATTGATAGACATCAAAGGGTAACCTAATAATCTTCCTCTAAATAAGGCGATCAGATAAAAACCCTTGTGTTTTTTTTTAAAAAAACACACAAGGTAAACCAAGGTAAAGAAATTGCTGTGGCAATACAACCACTAAAGAAAATATAATGTGCATCAGAAATAAGAGCTACCCAAAGAGGATAACCAGAGAGATAAACATATATGTGTGACATTATGCACTGTCCGCTTTGCACAACTTTTAATGTTTCCCATGCAACTTATGTGAGACTCTTGTGCAAACCCTATGGGTTACCAGCTCCAGGTTGAGAAATTCCTGGAGATTTCTGGGGGTGGAGCCTATGAAGGGCAGGGTTTGGGGAGGAGAGGGGCATTATCTTGGCATAATGTCATACAGTCCCCCTTCCAAGGCAGCCATTTTCTCCAGGGGAACTGATCTCTATTGCCTGCAGAGCAGTTGTAATTTTGAGAGATCTCCAGCTACCGCCTGGAGGCTGGCAACCTGAAAGGTCTGCAGCAGTAATTTCATGTTACATTGCACACATTAGTGTGTTTAACTGGAGAGGGGCCACATTAATACATGTATTTAAAAGCTTTGTATCCTTTCATTCAGACCAGAAGGCTTATGAGGCAGTTTCCAAGTAATGATGAAAAAACAGTAACTATTTCAAGTTAAAAATATGCATGAAAAAACATGCCTGTCCATGTTTGTCCCTGGCTAGTTGGGAAATCATGATCATAAAATAGTGTAGTAAATACAATCTTCTTTTCAGATCCCATAGTGCTTGCTGTGAGCATGTATTTAAAGTTTGGAGAGGGGCTATGGCTCATGGGTTTTACAGGCAGAAGGTCCCAGGTTCAGTCCCCAGCATCTCCAGTTAAAAGGATCAGGTAGGAGGTGGTCTGAAAGATCCTGGAGAGTTGCTGCTAGTTGGAGTAGTCCATACTGACCTCGATAAACCAGTGGTCTGACAATGTATGAGGCACCCTCAGCCTTACCTATGCCATTAAAGAAAGCTGCTGTTGTTGACCACTCTTGGGAATGGAACTGGTTCAGTTCTCTATTTTCCCTTCCATACCAAACAGCTGATCAGAAAGATCCCAGTTTTGTTTGTGTGTGTGTGTACGTAAAAGCCACATGCACACAGCCTTGGTTGCTCTATGCACACTCTGTTGGATTGGCACCCTTGTTTGAAATCATTTCCCATCCATCTAGAAGATTTCCCATTCTTTCTGTGTCAGCACATTACTGTTCTACATTATTTTAAAGCAATTTCATTTGCATTCCCTGCCTGACACTTTTTGTTTGTTAATTTTGAAATGCCTGATATCATCCAAATGGCATGCTAATCTCCTTCACTCCACAGCTTATTACTGCAACTTGCCCAGTGTTACAGAAACAAATCTATAATGCGTGTGCAACACTTAATCTGTTATTAACTGCTCAGAAGGTGCTCGGCTGCCTGTAGCTTTTGCAGGGAAATATGGGAACACAAATTGTTTGAAAAAGAAATAAAATTCTTTCCAAAGTAGCTGCAAGGTTTGCTTGCTGACATTTAGAAATAACTGAGTTGTTTGCCCAAGTTTTGTTTTTATATTCTCCATGCAAATAATTCAGACTCCATTAGTGATTCAATTTTCAAGCCATTGAGGTGTGTGTGCTTTTTATTATTATTTAATTTTATGAGTTGTTTCTTACCAGTCATCAGTTTAATGCATTGGCAGATATGGATCTTCTGTGCATGCCCCTCCCCATTCTCTGTGCCTTTTGACCCCCCTCGAGCTGATGACACCCCAATCTAGATAGCTCAGGCAAGCCCTATCTTGTCAGGTCTTGGAAACTAAGCAGGGTCAGCCTTGGTTAGTAATTGGATGGGAGACCTCCAAAGAAGACCAGGGTTATGCTTTCAAAGTACAAAGTCAGGATTAGACATGGGCACGAACCAAAATTTTTTTAACGAACCCACGGTTTGCGGTTTGGTGCCAACAACGATCCCGAGATCGCGAACTGCAACAAACATTTTCCGTTGCTGAACTGGTTCGCGGTTCGCGGTTCATGGGGTGCAGAATGGCCCCCGTGGCACTTAGAGAGCCCATATTCCCGGGGAGTCTTTTGCAGGCTCTCCTACAGCCACCACCCAAGTTTGGACAAGATTGCAAAAGGGATCTTGGAGTTATACCCTCTCCAATACAAGGCCCCCAGGAAACTCCCACAAAAATCCAAGCTGAATTATACTCTCAGTCTCTCCCCAAAGGCTAGCAAGTGGCAAGCAAGAGCTCTGTCCCACTCCACTGCTCGCTGAAAGTGAAACCAGGCATGGGAGCCCATGGGTATTTATAAGCACAGGTCCCATTGAGCAACGCAGGAGGTCTGTGTTTGGCCGTCAGAGCTGCCTATCAGGGTTTGCAGGGATAAGATTGGAGTGCCCATAGCTACAGGACACCCCCTTCCCCCTCCCTCCCCTGGGTGTCTTCTCCCAACTTGTAACCGCTTTGCAGCTCCGTGGTTGGAAGGAAGACCTGCTGATCAAGGTAAGCTGGGCTTCCATTCGGGTTTCCAGGGCGACAGAAGGAGCGCAGACAGAGTTCAGGCATTCCCCTGGCTCCGTTGCCAGGGGAATTGATTGCTGGTGCCTGACTGTCTGCCTTCCCGAACCGCAGCCGAACGCACTGAACCAGGCCTCTTCTGAACACTGGTTCGTTGGCCATGGATAATCATGAACTGTCGGATTGCGATTGCGCGATTGCCATTTTTGTGGGTTTTTGAAGTGCGTAATGCGGTTCGTGCCCATCTCTAGTCAGGATATAAATCTTATAACTTAACAGCTTTACTAAGATTTTTAAAGTAAACCGAATGAAATGTAAGATAAGATAACAGGCTATGGAAACACTGGTGTCTTCCATATGGGGAGAGGATTTTGTGGTTTCCCCTCTGGCTGCTGCTGCAGCAGCTAAAACATAGCAACAATGAGGCCTCCTCACGGCAGGGTTGGTTTCTCTGGCCTAATCCACCAGAAGCCCATCCTGCCTTCCCTAGACCACCAGGCCTATTATATTTCTTTAAAAAAATAGCACAATGATATGGTTCTAGTGATACACTGTTGTAGCAACAGGTGTAGCAGGTTCTCTGAATTCCTGGTTTTCCTTTTTATAAATAATCTCTAGCCCCTTTCTTTGTAAAGGTATGCCTTTTCCCTTATATCTTTGCAAAGGAAGGGGCTAGAGACTTACTTAAAAAAAAGAATGCTGAGAAATAAGAGAACTTGCTACACGTATTGTTACAACGATAGACTGATATAGTAATATTCTAGTGCTGATTTTTTTAAAAAAATATAAAACCCCCCAGTGGCGGGGAGGAAATGACTGTTGCAGGGACAGGGTCAGGGAAAATGACAGCCATGTGGGCCAGAAAATCTAAATTTTCCTACCCACACAGCAGCCAACCAGGCTTTACTGTAATCTTTCCCAAAACTTTGGAGCAAAGCAAGTTTGAGAAAGATTGGAGAAAAGCTGGAGAAACCGCCAGAGGAATTCAAATGCACCACGATGCTCTGGGGGAGCAAGAGAAAAAAGACTTCCCCAAAGCATTGCACTTGGGGCAGATAACTTGCATGGAAGACTGCACCATTACAAGCATTGTTGAAGCAAGTGTGGGAGAGGAGAATGGGTCCCCACTGGGGAGAAAGGTAGGGTATAAATGAAGTAAAATAAACAAAAGAGAACATATCAATGTCCCAAAACATTGTTGCTGATCTAAAAGTCAACATTCTCTAACAAAAGAATGGGAGTCAAAGTGAGACTCTAGCATGAAACTGCTGAATTAGAATCCATGAAGTGGTTTGCAACCATCTTCTAAATATTTAACATGAACTGGGTTTTCCTCAACCATTAACTGATAACCAGTTTAGCAAAACTAAGGCAATTGTGTTATCAGTAGTTACTATTATTTTGAATGATCTCTGTAGTTTTCTTGATCATGTTCAAATTTTACATAATTACCTCTCACCCTATATTTCCTGCGCTTCATGGTGCTTTGACCCTGCTTACACCTCTTTATAACTTTGTGTATTTGTGTGTGCCTAGTAAGTACTCACGAGATGTGTCTGATTATGTGAGCTCTAGCCGATGACAATTTATGCTAGAAGAAAAACTTTTGTCTTTTGGGTGCCAACAAAGCAATTGTTTATTTTTTGCTGCAACAAACTAATATATCTATATACACCCCTCTGGAAGACTCAGGTTTGGAATTGTGCCATTACTCCACATTCTTGGAAATTTTGACAATGTAAAGAACCCTCAGTTTTGATCATTTTTCAGCGCTGTGCAAAAATCTTTGCCAAAGTTGCCCTCATTTTTTCTTACTCTCTGTTGATTTCACTTGCCCACAGTGATACCAACATCTGATCAAATTGCCTAGATATTGTCTTGATATCATCCTACTCATATGTGATGCCTATGAGTAGGATCCCACATGAGATTAATCTGGGAAGAAACAAAGAAACAGAATCATTGGGGGTGCATAAAACCATTGTCATCCAGAGAAAGCAATGGCACCTAGAAAAACAGGGAGAAGGCAAATATTCATACAATGTGTTAGTTGGCAAGTATTTCTGCTCCACCAAAATAGTTATTTTTGATGTGAAAAGTCAACCTAGGCAATATTTGGGGCAGCTCTGTCGTAGAGAGAGATTGCAAAAATCAACATGTGGTTGCAGAAACAAAATGATTGCTTGACCCAATGCTTTGACTGCCAGTATATCAGGATTAAAGGTGTTGGTTTCCTCTGTTGTTTCCCCTGAAAATTAAAGCTTATACTTTTTGTGGATAGGCAAGTTAGAGCCACTGGTGACTGCTAATTCGTGGAGTGGATGAAATCGATCAGTGAATCTCAGGAGTAAAGTCTGCTTGAAGCATCCCCCTAAAGAGACATAAAAAAGATATGCTTGCAGTTATGTCTCTTGGCACATGAAGAAGTGTAAACCATTGATCTCAATACAAAATGCTGAAAACTGAAGAAGAGGGAAGGGGGGGGGGAATCCAATTTATTCCAAATAAAACTACTCTGTTCTCTGGTGACAGATTCCAGAGTCAAACACCAGAGAGGAACTGACAGCAGATGTTTTAGAGCAAGGACACAGAGAGGCTGAGTAATAGTATAGAAAAGGAATTGCTTTGAACTTCACCCTTGCTTTAAATACTTCAAATCAATAGGGTCACAGAGCTCTTTAATAGAGTGATGAGGTCCTGCCCTAGCAGATCTTCACAGTGACAAGTTGATGTGCTTCCTAGCAGCAGGGTCATAAAAATTTCAGGCTTCCTTCTAAAAGAGGGCTTTGTGTTTCAGGGGTCCATTTGGAGTAAGTCCCTTGTATGGCCACTCTCAAAAGCTGAGCCCTAATAGTCTCCATCTAAATGGGACTGACCTCATGAATTACCTCCCGAAACTTCATCTATAAACTGGCTCCTTCTTATACAGACTGATGAATTCTTGTTTATTCCTAAATGGCTGTCACAAGACCTATTCATCAAACTCTTAACGGGGACGAGAAGTCTCACATAATCCGGCGTCAAGCGCGGCACCATTAAATAATCATTAGATTTCATTGCTGGTCTTGAGACCCACTCCAAATCCACAAAGCAAGCTTTTTACCATTCATCCAAACTGCATCTAGATGAGATTTTGACCTGATTTTTTAAAAGGTTGTTTTTTTTTGTCACTATTTGTTTCATGGCTGTGTTCCTTGTCCTTTCAGAGAAGGTGGGATTTGCTGCCCCCCCAACAAAAGTAAGAGAAAATAAAGGCAGATGGCCAACTCTTTTCAATATCCATTTGCTTTATTTGAGCAGTTTAATGTAGTGAAACAGAGTGAAATGTTGCTACTTGCTAAATGGTAAACAACACCATTACCCAGAATTCCATAGCAGAGCAGCACAAAACTGACTGCTAGTGATTAATCAAACTGTTGTTGTAATTGTAATGCATGATGCATAATAGATAGTATGCTGTGTGTGTGTTCTTTTTTTTTTATAAAACTGCAAATTAGCAAATAATAACTTCCACAGTGGGTACATATCTATTCCATGCTGCTAATGCACAAATCATAGAAAAATAAAAAAGACCATTATGGCTAGCCATTAAGTCTGTTTGATTTTTCTTGAAGCTGCAACAAGTGTTATTCAAATTACATGTTCCAGTGCATCAAGTCAACCATGCCTGCAGGATGAGGAGAGAGAGTAGCTTGAGATCCTTTCTTGGACACATGAGAAGTGCTCCTTCTAAAGAAGCTCTGATGTTACTTTTAGATGTGGATGTCAGTGTCTTCAGTAGGAATTCCATTTTTTTTGCTCTGAATGGGTTCATCAGATTAAATTACTTATTAGAAAAACATGTAGTTACGGGCAGGGAGAAACCATATCTCCTGGTAGGAACCTATATGGCTTCTGTGCTTGTCACAACAAGGTCTCTTAGCAGTCTCTTCATTCACAAGGACATGCTCTGCTATGGACCAAGCCTTTTCCATTGCACTACTGTGGAACAGCCTCCCATAAGGAATGAGGCAGCAGTAAAGAAACAAAACTTGCTGGTCCAGGAGTCGAAGTAGAATTAGGCATTGAAGTCCCAATCCTAAAAGAATGCCCTGAACACAGCATTGGTAGTACTGCAACCGTTTTCTCCAACCTAGTCCTAGCTAGAGGTGGGCATGAACAGCAGTACGAACTAAAAAAAACCCCATGAACAACCCAATCTGTTGTTCACGAACAAACTCTTTGTGAGGCCCTGTTCTAAATGAACAGGTGGCCATTGCAAGCCTTGTTCATTGCTGTTCGTTGCTGTTCATCAAGCCAGACAGTCTGGCACCTGCAATCAATTCCCATGGTAACTCAGGCAGGGATTGTCTGAACTCTGTCTGAACTCCTGCTGTTGCCCTGGAAACCCCAATTGAAGCCCAATTTATTGTCGAAGGCTTTCACGGCCAGAGAACGATGGTTGTTGTGGGTTTTCTGGGCTGTATTGCCGTGGTCTTGGCATTGTAGTTCCTGACGTTTCGCCAGCAGCTGTGGCTGGCATCTTCAGAGGTGTAGCACCAAAAGACAGAGATCTCTTAGTGTCACAGTGTGGAAAAGATGTTGGCAGGTCATTTATATCTACTCAGGAGGGGTGGGGTTGAGCTGAGTCATCCTGTAAGAGTTTCCCAGGGTGTGGAATGCTAATGGCGGGAGGCTTCACTGTATCCTGAGGAGGTTCTTTTGCATATGGATTGGTGCTTGATGTGCTAATCTTCTCTGCAGGGCTATTGTCGGGTGTAGAGTGTAGAGTTATTCCAGGACACCAAAATACTTGACAACACTTCCAACTACTTTGTCAGACTGCACAGGGAAGCCATTGAAATTCACAAACATAAGCAAAACTTCAACAGGAAAGAAGAAATCTTAAGAATGAACAGAGCATGGTTTCCAGTTCTGAAAAACACCAGGCTAACAAAACACTGTACACCCGACAATAGCCCTGCAGAGAAGATTAGCACATCAAGCACCAATCCATATGCAAAAGAACCTCCTCAGGATACAGAGAGACAGCTGCTGTTAGAGAGACAGGGTGGGTGCATTGGAGGTTGAATTTTCTTTGTGGGTGGTGGGATAGGGATCTACCCCTTCAGGTTCCAGGGCTGCTGCCAGGATCTGGGGCCAAGCTATTTTTTTATTATTGGTACCTTTCCTGCTGCCTGCTCAAGTATGGTTTCTGAGAGTTGTGCAGTAGGGATCTTGATGGATGGAGGAGAGCCTGCTGGCTCCAATGAACAATGAACAACGAACAAGTTCGTTACAAGATCATGTTCGTTAGTGTTCGTTGTTCATTGTTTGTGGATGGCAACAAACAACAAACACCATGTTCGTTTTTTTTTTCTGTTCGTGCCCATGTCTAGTCCTAGATCAGAGATGAGAAAAACAAGCTCTAGCCTTATTGGATGTCACCTGAGAATCAGCCCTGCTGAGTCCCCATCAAAGTTACAAAGGTAGCTAGATCAAACTGGTTTGGCCGCTGGTTTAGGTTGAAGCCAAGGAAAAAAGAAACACCACACAGCTATGAAGGATATTTTGTTTACTATAAATGTGCATAAGGAAGTTTGGAAAGTGTGTCAATGGATAGATACAATAAAGTTCTAACTAAGCCTAACATTATACATACCAGGCAGAGTCGCTTGCCAAGCTAAGCCATGATGGTAACTTGTAGATGTAACATAGCTTTCTTGGCATCAAAGTTTCAAGGTCCAAGGCATCAAGTTAAAGATGTAGTCCAAAGATGAGAAGTCACCCATAACTAAGGAAAGCCAAAACGGACCTCAGAGAGATCTCCAAGAAAAGACAGATAGACCACATCACACCAAAACTGACATTCCCAATTTGTTCCCAATTTCTTAGCAATCTGGAGAGATCTCCCTAATCACTCAGAACCCCACAATTGCATGCAAGGTTGGTATTCTGTAGTTATGCCAAGCCTGTAAGGACCCTGCCAAGATATTTTACAAAAACTCCACTGGTTGGTATAATGAAGATTTATTATAAAAATCCAGTTCAAGATATAACGAAGACTTTGTTAGGAATGACACATTATCAACAAACAGTAGTACATGTAGTTCAAAGTACTGCCCCCACCCTTCTGGGAGTTGGACATTTGGCCTGTGAGAACCTAGGCACTCAAGGTTGACTTGTCAGCACTCCAGGCTAAACATCCTCTAAAAGGGAAAAGAAACGGCAGCTGTCTCATCCCCCTGGAAGGGGGGGGGGAGGAAGGTAGATGCCAACCACCTGATATTTTCTGCCACCCCAAAAATTAGCCTCCCCCTGGCTTTTGTGGGTATTTCATGTGAAAATCTCTTAAGAGCCTGTGGGCTCTAATGTCTATGGCTTTGACCCACTCAGCTTGACTCTTAGGGAAAAACTTCAATTGCACGAGATAATAAAGTACTCCTCTTGTCAGCTTAGAATCTAAGATTAAGTCAATTTCATAATGTGGTTGTCCATCTATCATTAGATGAGGGGGCTGGGCTGGTGCAGAGTGCCACTTGTTTTCTCCAGGATCTCCAGGATTGAGAATAAGTCCATGAATACTAGAATAACAGTTTTTCCTTTAGAGGGCCAAAGATCTGTGATGAAATCCATTGAAATTGTTTCCCAAGGCTTGGAGGGGGTTTCTAAAGGCTGCAACAATGCAGCTGGCTCCCCCCCTTTTCCCCATCACACACACTTGCCAAGTGGTCATATATTGTGATATATCTTTTCTCATTTCTGGCCAGAATAACTATTGTTGTGCCAGGTGGAGGGTTTTTACATACCCAAAATGTCCCACGGTTTTATCATCATGACACCTTTTCAACACTTGTGCCCTCAAAGATTCTGGAACGTGCAATCTTCCTTGTTTGTACCAGCACCCATTCTCAGTGTTTTGCTGTAGTTCATGTAACTCATTCTCCCCCTCCTTTTCCATTTCTTCTCGCACTTTTGCCATCCAAAGCTCAGAGATACGGCTAGGGGTTTGTGTTTGAGATCGGGTTACCACTCCTCCCAACTGGCTAGGCGTGAACAATCAGTCATTGACCTTCTCTTTCTGGCTTTCATGTTGTGGTAATCTTGATAAAGCATCGGCCAGGAAATTACACTTCCCAGGGAGATGTTTTAAAGTGGAATGAAACTTAGAAAAAAATTCCGCCCACCTCAGATGCTTTGCCCCTAGTTTCCTAGGCATTTTTAGGTACTCCAAATTTTTATGATCTGTCCACACTTCAAAGGGAATTTTGGCTCCTTCTAACCAATGTCTCCATGTAGAAAGAGCTAGTTTTATTGCTGCTGCCTCTTTTTCCCAGATGGACCAGTGATTTTCCGCGGTTGAAAACTTTTTTGATACATAGCCACATGGACGTAACTCTCCACCTGCTCCTTCTTGGAGAATCACTCCTGCCATGGCTCAGTCGCTTGCATCAACTTGTACAATAAACTTTTTTTCTCATCTGGGTGACTGAAGATGGGTTCTGGGCTAAACATTTCCTTCAATTTGTCAAATGCTTGTTGACACTCCCCATTCCATGCCAGTTTTGCATTCGGTTTAGCAGCTGCTTCCCCCCTGTCCTTGGTTTTTAACAGTTCAGTGAGAGGCAAAGTGATAGTAGCAAACTGTTTAATGAAAGGTCTATAAAAGTTGGCAAAGCCCAGGAACAATTGTAATTGCTTTCGGGTGTGGGATGCCTTCCAATCCTTTATAGCTTGGACCTTGCCGGGGTCCCTTTGTTGGACACCCGATACCCCAGATAGTCCAACTCTGTCCTGTGAAACTCACATTTGGAAAGCTTTACATAAAGTTTGTTTTCACGCAGAGTGGTCAGCACCTCTCTGACCAATTGTACACGTGACTCCAGATTTTCACTATACAATAAAATGTCATCTAGGTAAACAATAACTCCTTTGGTTGTTGGGGGTTTTCCGGGCTGTATTGCCGTGGTCTTGGCATTGTAGTTCCTGACGTTTCGCCAGCAGCTGTGGCTGGCATCTTCAGAGGTGTAGCACCAAAAGACAGAGATCTCTCAGTGTCACAGTGTGGAAAAGATGTAGGTCATTTGTATCTACTCAGGAGGGGTGGGGTTGAGCTGAGTCATTCTGTAAGAGTTTCCCAGGGTGTGGAATGCTAATGGCGGGAGGCTTCACTGTAACCTGAGGAGGTTCTTTTGCATATGGATTGGTGCTTGATGTGCTAATCTTCTCTGCAGGGCTTTTGTCGGGTGTGGAGTGTTTTGTTGGCCTGGTGTTTTTCAGAACTGGAGCCCATGCTCTGTTCATTCTTAAGGTTTCTTCTTTCCTGTTGAAGTTTTGCTTATGCTTGTGAATTTCAATGGCTTCCCTGTGCAGTCTGACAAAGTAGTTGGAAGTGTTGTCCAGTATTTTGGTGTCCTGGAATAAGATACTGTGCCCTGTTTGAGTTAGGCTATGTTCAGCCACTGCTGATTTTTCAGGCTGTCCAAGTCTGCAGTGTCTTTCATGTTCTTTTATTCTTGTCTGGATGCTACGCTTTGTGGTCCCGATGTAAACTTGTCCACAGCTGCAGGGTATACGGTATACTCCTGCAGAGGTGAGGGGGTCTCTACTGTCTTTTGCTGATCGTAGCATCTGTTGTATTTTTCGGGTGGGTCTGAATACTGCTTGAAGGTTATGCTTTTCCATAAGCTTTCCCATCTGATCAGTAATTCCTTTGATATATGGCAAAAACACTTTTCCTGTAGGTGACTGTTTTTCCTTGGTTGTTTGATTCATCCTGGGTTTGATTGCTCTTCGGATTTCATTTCTGGAGTAGCCATTTGCCTGAAGTGCGTGGTTTAGATGATTAATTTCCTCATTGAGAAAGCGCGGCTCACATATCCGTCTTGCACGATCCACTAATGTTTTCATTATGCCTCTTTTCTGTCGGGGGTGGTGATTGGAGTTTTTGTGTAAGTACCGATCAGTGTGAGTTGGTTTCCTGTAGACCTTGTGACCTAACTGAAAGTTTGCCTTGCGGATGACCAAGGTATCCAGGAATGAGAGTTTTCCCTCACTTTCTTTCTCCATTGTGAATTGTATGTTCAGGTGGATGTTGTTGAGATGATTCAAAAACTCCCTCAATTCTTCCTCCCCATGGCTCCAAATGATGAATGTATCATCCACAAACCGGAACCATACACTGGGTTTGTGGGGTGCTGATTCTAGAGCTGTTTTTTCAAAATGTTCCATGTAGAAGTTTGCTATAACTGGGCTGAGTGGGCTCCCCATGGCCACCCCATCCATCTGTTCATAGAATTCGTTGTCCCATTGGAAGTAACTGGAAGTAACTGGTTGTCAGACAATGATGGAATAAGGCTGTTACATCCTCTGGGAAAATCTGATTAATCAGTGCAATAGTGTCTTTTACTGGAACCTTGGTAAACAGGGATACAACATCAAAACTGACAAGTATGTCTTGTGGATTGAGTTTCAGAGAACTGATTTTGTTGATGAAATCTGCTGAATCTTTGATGTAAGACGAGGTTTTCCCGATGTGGTCCTGCAGGAGATCTGCCAGATGTCTAGCTAATTCATATGTCGGTGAACCAATGGCACTCACAATGGGTCGGAGTGGGACTGAATCTTTATGTATTTTGGGGAGTCCATATAGTCTAGGTGGCTGTGCTTCAGTCTTGCATAGTTTTCTGTGCGTGTCGGGATGTAGTGAGGAATTCTTGATCAGCGCATTTGTTAGCCTGGTGATTTTGCAAGTGGGATCTCGTTTTAGTTTTTTGTAGGTGGAGGGGTCCAGGAGTTCCTTGATCTTCTTTTTGTATTCCTCCGTTTTCATGATCACTGTAGCATTGCCTTTATCAGCTGGTAGAATGATGATGTCTGGATCTGCATTGAGGGTCTTGATGGCATTTCTCTCCTTGCGTGTTATATTGCTGGTGGGAAGCTTTGCCTTTCGTAGAATCCTGGCTGTCTCTCCTCTTATTTCCTCAGCTTCCTCTTCAGGTAGATGACGGATGGCAGCTTCTACATTTGCAATGATGTCTTCCACAGGAATTCTGGTGGGGGTGACTGCAAAGTTTCCTCCCTTTGCCAAGATGGAGGTTTCTTCTGGTGAGAGTTGACGGTCTGTCAGATTGATGACAATGCGTGCATTGTCGAGCATTGGGCTTGTCTGTCTTTTTTCCTGTAGTTTGTTAAACTTCTGCTTCTGTCTGGATGTGTGGTTGGTAAACACTTGTTCCATCTTCCTGTAGGTGAGATTATCGACCTTGTCCCAATCCTGACTTCTCATTTTATGGCTGGTGTTGATATGCAAGCAAAATAGCTCCTTGTCTGTGGCAGCAAGTTCTCTGCGGGTAGTGTGGATTCTCTCACGTAAGAGGGCCTGTTCTAGACGGTCATAAATGCGGTTCGCCTGTGTGGTTTTGAAGATTCTTTTAGTTGTGAGAAAAGATGGAATGGTTCTTGTGTCCCTGCAGCGTAGAAGAAATGTCAAAGAACAGAGTAGATGTGCTTTCTTGTTCCGAAGTGTTTCCAATCTTCGGGTCTGTTGGAATGTTTCCTCCCCGTAGAGGTGTTCGATGTATTGTCGAAGGCTTTCACGGCCGGAGAACGATGGTTGTTGGGGGTTTTCCGGGCTGTATTGCCGTGGTCTTGGCATTGTAGTTCCTGACGTTTCGCCAGCAGCTGTGGCTGGCATCTTCAGAGGTGTAGCACCAAAAGACAGAGATCTCTCAGTGTCACAGTGTGGAAAAGATGTAGGTCATTTGTATCTACTCAGGAGGGGTGGGGTTGAGCTGAGTCATTCTGTAAGAGTTTCCCAGGGTGTGGAATGCTAATGGCGGGAGGCTTCACTGTAACCTGAGGAGGTTCTTTTGCATATGGATTGGTGCTTGATGTGCTAATCTTCTCTGCAGGGCTTTTGTCGGGTGTGGAGTGTTTTGTTGGCCTGGTGTTTTTCAGAACTGGAGCCCATGCTCTGTTCATTCTTAAGGTTTCTTCTTTCCTGTTGAAGTTTTGCTTATGCTTGTGAATTATAACTCCTTTGTATAGGTGCTTATGTAACACTTCATTTATTAAATTCATGAACACAGAAGGAGCACCTTGTAAACCAAAATGCATCACTAAATACTCAAATTGGCCCAGGGGAGTATTACAGGCAGTTTTCCATTCATCCCCTGATTTAATTCTTACTCTGTAGTACGCCTCCTGTAGGTCTAACTTTGTGAAGATTTTGCCCTGGGCCATCACTCCCAGCAGATATTTTATGAGGGGCAAAGGGTAGGAATTAGACAGAAAAACAGCATTAGAATTAGAACAGAATTAGACACAAAAACAGCATTTAGGCCGCAAAAATCAGTGCATAGTCTTAAGCCCCCATCCTTTTATTTTTTTGGCAAAACAGTACAGGTTCTGCATGGGGAGAGTTGGCTGGCCTGATGAAACCCCTTTTTTAGATTCTTATCAATAAACTTATGGAGTTCCTCTCTCCCCACTGGGCTCATTGCCTATAACTTCCCTTTGGGGAGACTCTGCCCTGGGATCAGTTCTATTGCACAGTCTGTAGGGCGGTGGGGAGGAAGTTCATCTGCCGCTTCCTCTTCAAAAACTTGCTTCAAATCATGATAATTCTGTGGTATGGTAGCCAAGTCCTCTTGGGTTAAACACACCATCTCTGGAATGGGGGGGAGTTGCCCCCCCATTTTGTATTCCACACATACTCTTGGTATCCTTTGGCTGGGAAACATATACTTCCATCTTTCCACTGTATGTAGGGATCATGATCAAAAAGCCATCTCACTCCTAAGACCACTGGGAATTTTGCCGTGGGGCTTATAACAAAACTCTCTCTTCCCAATGGTTGCCTGGCTATTCCCATATGTGTTAGCTCAGTCTCATACAAGCATGGGTCTCCTTTCATAGGGGATCCATCCATTTGCTCAAATTGGACTGGCTCAGCCTATTTCTTTAAGCTCAGCCCCAACCCAGCATCCCAAATCAATAAGGGCTCTAACCTTTATGTGAGTTCCTCTGTGGGGATGCACTAAGGTGATGGGAATAAAAATTATGGCCCCTTTGAGTCTCACCATTGGAGTTGGCACTGATGTTTTCTTGACCTGCCGGTAGGTGCCCTTTACAGCAGGTCTTCTTCATTTCCTGTCACCTTGTCTTCCTTCTCATTGCTTTCACTCCCTGCGGCTTGTAAGTTCGTCCGCTCTCCACTCATTGCTGCTGCTGTGTTCCTCTCGAGCAACGCAGGCTTGTTCCCTCTCCTGGCAGAATGTCTCAAGCCTCTCTGGCTCTGGCTCCGAGGTATGGGATATGCTGTCATTGGTGTACTTCCACTAGGGTATTCAGCTGCAAAATGACTGGCTCCACCACACTTGTTCCCATCATCTCTCCTTCTCAGTCAAGGGCAGATAGTCTCTCCTCCCCTGCTTGTAAGCCTCTTCATGCGCTGTCCCCACATGGCTTCCCCCAGGTCTCCACAGCTGTACTGCCTGATGAAGCAGCTTGAAAACTTGCTCTCAGTTCTCGATTTCACAGGCCAATTGGATCCATCCCAACAGAGTTCTTGGATCATCCTGTATCATTGCTTTGGCCACTAAATCTGGGTTTAGCCCAGCACAGAAAAATTCTGCTTTTACTGATTCTGCCCACTCTGGGACTTTAGCAGCGCAGGCTCTGAATTTGGCCCCATATTTTCTTACCAGCCTCTTGCCTTGCCGCAAGCATTTTATTTTTGTCCTTGCTCTCTTCCCTTCCAGAGGATCTTCATATTGCACACGCAAGGCATGAAGAAAACCCTTCATACTCCTTAGCTCGGGGGCTTGTGAAGAGTAGAGTGTCACATACCACTTCGCTGCCTCTTCCCCCAGCCTGGAACCCAAGTAGCTCACCTGGCTTTCTTCGTCTGGGAAAGAGGCGCCCCACTAATGCAGAAACTCAGCTGTTTGCACCAGAAAATACCTGAGTTCCTCTGGGTCTCCGTCAAAATGTGCTTCTAATTTCCTTCTCCCTCAGACTTGCTGGGTTAGCATTCCTGGTTGCCCAGGAGGCTGCAAAGGTCTAGGTATAATAAGCTGTCCCAAAGGCACCTGTCCCCCTAGCTGAAATTGACCATCAGGGATCCTCGGAACTCCCTGCTCATCGGGAGGAGGGGGTGGATGCTGCTGGTCATCCATGTCCTCATGCTGCCCATGCTGCATGGTCTCCAGCAGCGCCCCTTGAATATTTCCCCGAAATGTGTGCATGTCACATCTCATCACTCCCACTTTGGCCCGGATCTGTTGCACTTCACTGGTGGCACTGGCTCTCAGCCATTCCCCCTCCTTCAATTTTCTGTCAAGTCCTGAGGGGAATGTCTCCCATGGAACTGCACTCTGATTACCAAGTCTGCTCCTCTGCCCTTCCCAGTCCGTTGGGGACTGGGGATGGTGTCCAGCAGTTCACCACTATGGGTTGCTAGAAGCCATTTCTGAATCGCCTCTAGATGTGCACATATCCTCATTTGTGACTCCATCATCCGATACACATCATACCTTAACAGTCCCACTTCGCGCCAAAGCTGAGCAACTGCCTCACTCACCAACGCTCCTGCCTCATTGGAGAACTCTTCCGCAGAGTTGGTTATGTTGGGCTGACCTCCCTCGGCCACTTCTCCAGTTCCTTCCAATGCTCCTGCATTCGGCCCACGCTCTGTGGCGGGGTCTTTAAGTTCCAACTCGCCCTCTGGCAGTCCCCCATTTCCAGCATCTGCTCCTCTTCCAGCCATCGCTCAGGCAGCAGGGTTCAACAGGCTCTGGGGTTCATGTACACAGAGTTGGAGAAGGAAAAAGAGGATTCCTAACAAACTGTAAGGACCCTGCCAAGATATTTTACAAACACTCCACTGGTTGGTTTAATGAAGATTTATTATAAAAATCCAGTTCAAGGTATAACGGAGACATTGTTAGGAATGATACATTTTCAACTAACAGTAGTACATGTAGTTCAAAGTACTGGCCCCCCTTTCTGGGGGTTGGATATTCGGCCTGTGAGAACCTAGGCACTCAAGGTCGACTTCTCAGTGTTCCAGGCTAAACATCCTCTGAAAGGGAAAAGAAACTGCAGCTGTCTCATCCCCCTGGAAGGTGGGGGGGAAGGTAGATGCCAACCTCCTGACAAAGCCCACAAAGCAGTCCCAGTCGTCTCTTGGGAACTGTAGCTGGGACAGATAAGCTTAATTGGTTGGAATGCTAGGCCTTGTCTCTAATCTTGGAGGCTTTGGCATCTACAATTGTGCTGCAAAACAAGCTTCTGTGGATTGACTCCCACAATGACATCACTTACCCACAATTCATCCAGACTCTGGCCAAGCAGGCCTATTTCTGTACAGCAGCCACTTAACCTTCCAACCTCTGGTGAGGCTGTAAGAAAGCTATTTAAAAGAGCTTATGGGGAAGCTGGGAGGTTGTAGATGTAGTCTTGCTTGCCTGTTTTAATTGGCAGTTTTAATGTTGTGTTTCATGCTTTTAATAGTTTATTGTATTGATTGTTGTCACCCACTGTGGGTTGTGATTCTGTTAGGACAAAGGTAGGGTATATAAATACTACTAACTAAATAAACAAAGCATAAACACCTACATGGATGATAGACAAAATTAAAAGGTTCATCATGACAACATTCAAAAACAAAAAACAAAAAAAGCACTCATTTGGCTTTAGATCTCTGCAAGTGGGGGACCCGCAAAGATTTGTGGGGAGCATGTCATTTTTCCTCTCCCCTACCATGTCCTCTTTTCCTTCCCTGCCCCCATGGTGTTTCCTCCTTTTCCTGTTTCCTTCACTCCTCCCCTCCCACATTCGTCTACCCCCATCTCCACTTTTCCCCTCTATCACCCTCTCCCATATGGCCCAGTTGCATGGCACCGGCTGGGCTGGTCACAGTTGCTTGGTGGTACCTGTAAGCACTTACGAGGGGTAGTTCACTTTTCTCTGTATCCCCTTGCCCACACTATTTTCTCTTTCCCTCCTCTTGGTCACCTTTCCCTGTGTCCTTCTCTCCTTCATACCCACTAAACAACTTACTATTTATCTGCCCCTATCTTCATCAACATTTACTAATTAACTTCATTTATATACTGCCTTTCTCCACAATGGGGACCCAAAGCAGCTTACATCATTCCCCTTGCTTCTATATTATTCTCACCAAAACCCTGAGAGGTAGGTTAGGTTGAGAGTGTTGTGACTGGATCAAAGTCACCCAGTGAGATTCCACAGAGGAGTGGTGATTCAAACCTGGGCCTTCCACATCCTACTCTGAAATCTAGCCACTACACTATACTGGCTTGGGGTGGTGGTGCTGTTGAACAGTAGTATGCAGCCAGGCCTGGGTGAGTCATTCAAGTCTTGTGGTATAAAGTCACCTGGTGGCTTCTGCTGGGCCTGGCCCCGATGAGTTCGCTCTCAAAGGCCAAAATAGCTCTGCTACATCCTCCTGTCGATTACTGATAGCAACCAAGCATAGTATTCTGGCCAAACTGTTATGGTTGCCTAGCAACAGCCATGGAGGACTCTGGTTAAAGCCACAGGCAATCCTTTTATCATTTTTAAAAATAAAACAATGGTTTTTTTTTTCAGATTTCAGATTTTTCTGCAAACCTGGGGCATTTTTCAGGTGAGTAGGAGACCTGTTTTGTCCATTCATGGCTCCGATCTCCAGATGTAAGTATCTTCAGTTCAGGGCCACTTGGCTATTAGTCAAAGATCCAGAGGAGTTAGCCGTGTTAGTCTGTAGTAGCAAAATCAAAAAGAGTCCAGTAGCACCTTTAAGACTAACCAATTTTATTGCAGCATAAGCTTTCGAGAATCAAGTTCTCTTTGTCAGATGCATGATACAAACTGGTCAAATACAGAAGAGGAGGGGGGAGAGGGGAGAGCCTCCCCCCTAATTGCATCTTGTCCCTCCTCTCCTTCTCTCCCCTCTCCCCCCTCCTCTTCTGTATTTGACCAGTTTGTATCATGCATCTGACGAAGAGAACTTGATTCTCGAAAGCTTATGCTGCAATAAAATTGGTTAGTCTTAAAGGTGCTACTGGACTCTTTTTGATTTGGCTATTAGTGTGTAAGATGAAGAACCACACAAACTATTCTGTAGACAACCCAGATGAATCATGAAACAACATTTTGACCTTGGCTATGTGCATGGTTTAATTCAGTACTTCCTACCACTGATTTTCCAAATATAGGCAGCAGGAACATAGGTGGTAAGAAAGCAAGTACTTGACCCATGCTGAAGCTGGCTGGTTGGAATTTTCATCTCTGCTGCCATAACATCTGCAAAGTATCACACAGAGCTATTTTCTCTGGCAAATCCAGTCTGTCTTCACCTGGATACACAGACATGTTCTTTCTGCTGTGAAGAGTTAGTCGCTTACAATAAGATCACTGTTTAAATTTAGCAAGGCCTTGAGAATTTACAGGAACTCAGTCATGTACTTTCCATATACACAATGAACATTTGCAAACAGATTGAAACTTGAGGAAAAGCACATAAAAACTTACAGCTAAAGCGAGGTTACTCTCTAGCAAGATCTAAGGGAAAAAGCCAATGTGGCCTTCATGCTAACATCTGACCCCTATTAACCTATTAATTGAAATGCCTCCTTGATGCTCCTCTGGACCTCTCTGCAACACATCTCAGCTACTCCAACCCTCTTCAGTCTCTTCATTTCTGTTCCATAGATAATAGATGTGAGCCACTTCAATTTCTCTAGCTGGATCCACTTTGAGATTCTCTCTATAAAACCTCTTAATTATTATCTGCCGCAACGGCATTACAATTCTTCAAACTCTTATCCTCTTGCCTTGTTAATGGCTTCACCACTCTTATTCACCCCAGTTTTCCTTTTTCTATTTGCTATAGATAGTCATGAATGTTTTATTATAAGTACTGTTCACACATATGTAAATTGGCTCTGAATTGTACTAATACAGCACCAACCTGGGGCTGATTGCATTTTTCTTCTATTCATTAATCCCATAGAAAGAAAACTTTAGAATAGTATCTGGTTAGACAATCACTATGTAGGAGGATTATTCACATTCACTCACTGTATTTGGCAACAGATTTAGGTATTATTAGTAAAACAGAAGGCACATGGCAAGTGAATACAGTAGCATGTACATTACCACTCCATGCATGGAATGCAGAGATTTACTACATTCATCTCTATTTCCTTAGACCCTTCTGACCTAGGGTTGCCTGCTCTGGGTAGGGAAATTCCTGGAGATTTGGGGGCTGCATGATCTCAGCTGAGTGTAATGCCATAGAGTCCACTTTCCAAGGCAGCCATTTTTTTCGAGGGGAACTGATCTCTATTGCCTGGAGATCAGTTGTCATTCTGGGAGATCTCCAGCCACCACCTGGAGGTTGGCAACCCTACCAGTGACTTCTGGAACTCATTCCCGGGATTTCAGAGCCTATATAGAGGAACAGCTGGGCAGGTGGATGGATGGGAGAGCAATGGAAACTGCATTTTTGGCACTGGAACCCCCATGAGCGTTCTGAAGCTGGTGGCCAGTTTTGAGACTCCTACTTTTATTTTCTAATGTGTATGATTGACAGACAGGTGGACACACAGATCCTTTTAATAGTAGAGATATAACAGCAAGCCAATTGATTTGCTTTTTTATATTTTGTTTGGATCAGGGCCATATGGGGGGAGTCCCAGGAATATTTCTTTGGAGGCTCTCAGCAGCCCTGCTGACATCAGCAGTCTTGGAGGCAGGGCAGTTGCCAGGCGACATGGCTGCCTGGGGGGCCTGCTGCTGCTACCACCAACACTGGCTGCTGCCATTTTTGACAACTGCTGAGTAACAACACTGCTTTCCCTTCCTCATCTTCAGTGGAGCAGCAGCCACAGGTTCCTGGAGAGGGGCCTGGGGAGGGCAGGGTTAGGGGAGAGGAGGGACGTCAGAGGGGTATAGAGCCAAAGAGTCCACCCTCTAAAGCAGTCACTTTCTTCAGGGAAACTGGTCACTGTAATGTGGAGATCCGTTTTAATTCCAGAAGATCTCTAGGCCCCACCTGAAGCACAGTCTTCTCCCCCCTCCCCCACCCTGTCTTGAATGGAGTGGGCTGGTAAGAGGTGGGGACGTGCTTTCTCCTTCTGTTGTGCTCATCTGACTACCAGTGAAAGAGTAGTGAATAAATAGAGGTGAAATATAAAGGCAGTGTTTGGCGGTCAGAAAATTCTTCTGGTTCAGCAGACACAGAGTCCAAGGCTACCTTAGGAGTCACTTATGACATCAATTCAACCACTATTCATTTTTCTCAAGAAGAAAAGCTGGACTTGGACATGGTGGTCACAGGAAAAAACATTAGCTCCAACCCAAACCTTTCAAGTGAGTCAACCTTATCTGAAAAGTATAAACTCTTCCAGGCTTGACAGCCATGGTCTCTTACTTCCTCCCTACTTTGTTTATGGCTGTGACCTGCACTTCTTCATCACTTCAAACAAAGGCAGAAACCTCTGTGTTTTCTCTGCCTGGGTTGTGTTATTCTAGGTTGCTTGTGTGACATTGAGACAGGCTGCGATTGCTCTTATCTACCTCGGCTCACAGGGATGTTAAACGTCAGACCTCACAAAGCCCCCACACCCAAGGAGCCGCTTCCCTCGCCCCTGCATACCTCCTGAGATATAAACAAATCTGATGGGGCTAAAAGCTAATAAAAATAAAGATGTTAAGACTTAAGTGATTGCTTGCAGAGCCTGAATTCCATCTGCAGCCTGAAGAAAGTGATACAAGGTGGGGGAGAAAAACATCTCTTGTAACAGTAGGGACTTCAGATTTTAAATTGGAGTTGATCAGTTCCATTAGGAATAATGTAATCATGGTTATTCTCCTGCATATATAATATTGGCCCTTTTGCCTGTTACATTGGCTTATATTCTTCCTGAAACTTCTACAGACAGGTTTCCATCTCCAAATACAATTTTCCCTGCCTCTGTTCTCCTGCTGAGGCCCAGTGTTCCCTGACGAATGACCAAGAATAGCTTTGAGGGAGTGAGAGGTCTACCATAGGAAGGAAGAATAGGTGAACCAACCCTCTTCTCTCCACAGAAGTTTTACGTGGGATCCAAGCCATTGTTTATAGATGAACAACTAAGGCATTTTTTTAAAAAATAGATATACCTAAAAATGATAAGTGTGACTTGGAAAAACAAACTTGTATCGTACTGAAAGGTACACTTGTCAGAGAGGTAGCGTTAGCTTCTGAGTATACATTTTGTAGGATATATGTGAAATGACTTTGGGAGAGAGTAATGTCATTTCAATGACATCTAAACAAATTAAGTAAACAGCTAATGCACAGCAGCAATCTAATATAGGGCTTAAAAAAACAAAGTAGTAAATGGTTCTTCTCTTATCGCCATGCTGGGCCAAAGACAATTTCTGAAACAAAGACACAAAGAGGTCTCTCAGTCAAATTCCTAAATATTCTAAGTAAAGATTTGCACACACAAAAAAGTGAAGATGGAGTCCAGTTGTCCATCAGTTTATACAGGGGTCATTTTGTAGAAAAAGAGCTGGAGGAACTCATTAGCATAACTCGTTAGCATATGCCATGCCTCTTGCCATCACCAGAAATGTGTTATTGGTATAACTGATTTGCATATGCCACACCCCCTGACATCACCTATTCTGGCTGTTTCGGACCCAATCCTGGCTATTCAGGGCCGAAATTGGGCCCAAAATGGCAAAAAGGGGCTGAAAATGGCTGAAAAGGGGCACAAAATGGTCAGGATCGCGCCGCTGCTGAGTGGGAGTGCGATCCACCACCTGTCAGAGGCCCAATCCAGGCCAAAATGGGCCCAAAATGGCTGAGAGTCAGGTGGGCGGGGCCACCTGACATGTGCCCTCTTTGGGGAACTGCTGGAACTGAGTTCTTGTGTGTTCCCTTCAAAATAAGCCCTGAGTTTATACACTACAGTCAACTTATTTTATAAAGCTCATTATGTTAGTCTCATTTCCCTTTATTCCAATGGGAAACATAATTCTACTCCTTTGGCTCAGAATTTTCAGGGATTGCCCCTATCACCCAAATCCATCCTCCCTCTTAAATTTCAGGCAGATTTGGGACGTTGGCCTTTGATTAGCAAGTAAGATTCTGCTGCCTCCTGATTGTCTTCCTCATTACCTCCTCATTCTCCTGCTTGTGTGGACTAGTCCTTAGGCATGCTTATACTGTATCTTCAGCATTGCTTATGTAATAAGGAGGACACACAACTATTTGTGGAATTCCTTGCCCCACAGTATGGCAATAGCTACAGGCTAAGATGACTTTTAAAAGGTTTAAATGAATAGAGACATGAGAGATAAACATATCAGTCATCATTATCTTGAAGTGCAACATCCATGTTCACAAAATGGATTATATTTGTTGAACAGAACCAATTTTCTTTATTTCAGTATTGGGAGATAGGTCAGTTATGAACTACTATTACTAGTGGCAGGAAGGATCACTTATATTATTCTTATACACAGTAAACATGTCAAATTCAGCAAGCAATAACCAATATTTCAAATGCCCACAGACTCTGCTGTGTTTTCACTCAGAGAGGAGGAAGTAAGAGGCCAAAGGGAGAGAGAGAAGGCAGGGCAGTTTAGAGTTTCTTATCTAAACAGAGTCCAAGTGAAGTCTAGTTACCAAATGTACATGCAGCCAATATTTCCAAAAAAAGTAAATCCAAAGGAGCTAAAGATGTTGCAGCAGGTGGGGGCTTGCTTAAGCTGCTGCACAAACATAGATATTTTAGAGCTGATCAAAAGTGCATGCTACCAGGGTCCAAGACAGCAACATAAGGAAAAGTCCCAAGCAGAGATCCGCTGGGAAAGAGATGCAGGGAAGCACATAATATGCACCAATACTTGATCTTCTGTAGCAATGCACAAGGATTTAGCCAGCCGGAGCACATATTGAGGCAGATTCTGATTCCAATTATAGGGTCATAAGTTTGAGTTAAAAACAAATGATTCTTTTCTCTTCAGATCCACACAGCAAGAAGGTGGCCAGGTAAGCTAACAGTTAGGAGATTCTAACAATCCAAACTAGATCACACTGGGTTGAGGACCTCTTAATAGGAAATGCTAACATGGACTCAGTTCTTTCAGAGTGCTAGGGTTATCACAGCCTTTGTGCTAAAGGTTCAACAGAAACCTTTCAAAAACAAAATCCAACGGGAGGCTGCTGAATTGGAATTCATATGCAAATTTGACTCTGTCAAGCTGGGACTGAATAGGGACTATGAATGGTTATCACATTATCAAAGGTAACAGATTTCCTTTACAGAGGCGGGGTCTGGGGGAGCCCAGTGGCACCTGGCATGGGATTCCGGGGACCACAGTTCTCTTCGTCAGATGCATCTGACGGGGAGAGCTGTGGTTATCGAAGGCTTATACTACATTGGAATTGGATGGTCTGGTTGTTTTGCAGCTACAAACCAACACGGCAAACTCCTTTGAAGCCTCACACAAGCCAATTAATCTCCATACCAAAAGGGGATGTTTACATTTACTAGCAAAGGAATGTTTTGGTTGCATCCTCCCTCTCCCCCCATAATTGCATCTTCTCTCTCCTCCCCTCCTCCCCCCTCGTCTTCTATATTTGACCAGTTTCTGTACCATGCATCTGACGAAGAGAACTTGATTCTCGAAAGCTTATGCTACAATAAAATTGGTTAGTCTTAAAGGTGCTACTGGACTCTTTTTGATTTGTGCTAAACATTTAGGGTTCCTAATCTTCAGGTGAAGCCTGGAAATCTCCCAGAATTTCACCTGTCTTCTGACTACAGAGATCATCCCCCCTGGAGAAAACAGCTACTTTGGAGGGTGGTGTCTATGGCTAAGGTTCCTCCCCCTGACCCTGCCCTCCCCAGACTCCACCTCCAAATCTTCAGGAATTTCCTAACCTGGAGATAGCAACCCTACTCTGATTAATTGCTGAGAGGCCTTGATCTTAGGGTTAGGTGAGCTGGCAATGGCTGGTTGTCTTCAGTGAACATGCTGTGATACGAGTGTGATCTGACCACTTCTGCTATCTCCTTACCTTTGTAGGCACTGTGGGCCAGAAACGTTTGCTTTTTGACCCTCATCATTAGCAGACAAAAGTTGCTTTATGTCCTCAAGATGGTGAGAGTGGGGGGCGGCCAACAAAAATGGAAGTTTGATAACAACAGAGCTGTTCTGCAGCATTACATGCTAGCAAATTCAAATAAAGCAGCCCAAGTCTTTAGGCCCTCTCTAAAATCTTATTCTGTGATCAAGTCCAGGGTTATTATATTCTGATGTAATGCACATAAAATCTCCCACAAATGAAGGCCGTGCCAATCAATCACTTCTGCCTACTAATTCTGTATCACACAATCACTTTATCCTACATGCCAGATTCCAAAATACACTGCATTCCTGATCCCAAATGACCACTGGTGCTCTGGAATGATTAATCAAGAATTCCTACCAACTCTAGTTTCAGGCTCCTAATCACTATCATAGTTTAGGATTTCCATTTTGTCTGGGAGTGTACATTAAAGGGTTAGCAAAACCTACCTTTTAACCATTCTAACTGTGAATATAAGAAGTGGGTTAAAAGCATTAAAGAGCAAGTAATTTCTGTTGTGTAATCTTGAGTATGTACCTGCAGTGTGGGTGGTGAGAACAAGGTGTCTATTTCTAGCAGCTGTGCCAATAGTGTCCTTTTTCTGAAAGTGGAAGGATCCATTTTCCTTAATTGTGAAACTTTCTTTAAGAAGGTTTTGTTCTGTGCCAGTGTCTTAATCCTGCTATTTGGCACAGCAAGCAGTTTATTATACAGTTACTGATTTTCTGACTCAGTCCTCCCCCCTCCTCACTTTTACTATTCAGTTCTACGTCTTCAGATTCATTACAAGCCTCACGGAGCTGAGCAGAAAATCAGCAGGGCCCACCTTCACATCATGTCAGATAGTAAAGCTTAGTCATGCAGCTTAAAATAAAGTAAGCAAAGGGCAGATGGCAAAAAGGAGAAAATGCAGTTTATTTAATCTGCCTGTGTTTGCAAGGAAGCAATTGTCTTTCAGGTCCCGAAAACAGAGCGTTACCAGAAGACAAACAAGAAAGCTTCCTTTTCCAAGCCACATCTGACACTGTTTGTCTAGCTACAGCAGGGTCTTGAAGTTAATGCAGGGCTTTCAATAAAATCTGAAGTCACCATATGTACAGATAACAGTCCTTTAGGAAGAAGCAGGAGCTGAATTTTGACCTTGCTTTGTGGATCTGAGATGACCCATCAAGACTGCAGTCTTTGCTTCAGGCACAGCAGTGCATGCTGGGGGCACTAGTTGAGCTGTTTCCATCCTCCCTTGATTCTCCTGAACCTGAATAGAAGTTTTATTTATAGTATTTCTCTCCAAAGTAGCGCACAGAAAAATACTAAAACACAATTTCCCGATTTAAACAAATAATACAATTAAACACAGTTCCCAAACCCTGGGCTTATCCTGATTGACAATGCTACCTAACAAAAGCCACAGGTTACCTTTGACTCACATCCAAGGGCTTGCCCCTCTGGCCCTATCCAGGTTTTAATATTTGCAAAGAGAGGAGGACAAACTTATCCTAGATTGAACTCAAATGCTATAAAACTGCTGCCAGCAAGATCTTCTTCACATAGGGTTGCTTGCACTTCATCATAAAATGCTGGGTAAAGTTGACGGTGGTGCCTGGGGAAGCTAGAGTTTGGGTAGGATGCTCCATCACTTCCAGATGACACTTGAAGGGCTTCCCTTAATCTCTGTGGTAAAAACTAGAGGTGGGCATGGTCTGAAAAACAGACCAAAATTTTGCACAGTCTGGCCTAGTTCGTGGTTTGCGAACACACAGTTCATGGGACTCACCTTTTTTTTTTTTTTTTTTTACAAATTTTGGTCTGTTTGGGCCGGTCTGTTGGTCCATGAGTCCAGACATCCTGGCACCGATCTATCAATTCCATGTGCAATGGAGGGGATATCTGCAGACCTTTTGCAGCCCTTAAAAACTTGATTGGCAGCTCTTCCTGCTGAGCAGAAAGCTCCCATTCTGCTCTATGGATCAAGGAGCAAGAATGAATTCTCTAGGCAATGGAGGGGTGAACATTCTGCAGCCAATCTTAGCCCTCAAAACCTTGATAGGCAGTTCCGCCTGCCAAGCAGAGAGATCCCATTCTGCAACGGAGGGGTGTATAGGCAGTTCATTCTGCCAACCAGAGAGCTCCCATTCTGCTTTATGGAACAAGGAGAAAGAATGAATTCCCTAGGCAACGGAGGGATGGACATTCTGCAGCCAATCTTAGCACTCAAAACCTTGATAGGCAGCCCTGCCTGCCAACCAGAGAGCTCCCATTCTTCTCTATGCGAGCAAGGAGCAAGAACTTATTCCCTTGGCAACAGCTGGGAAGGTGTCTGTGTGGTAAGTGAGGGGGCTCTTCCCCCACCTTTTTCTATTTGATTTTGCCTCATTGCAACTTTTTGGTGCTGCTAGCCAATGCAAGTCAATTTGCTTTTGAGACTCCAGTATCTACTGGAAGTTTCCAGGGGGCGGCCACTTTGGGGGTCTGCAACTCGGACATCCAAAATGCAATCTTGACCAAACTTGGAGGGTGGCTGGAGGAGAGAGTGCTGAAGATTCTCTGTGAGTTTGGGCTCTCTGGGTGTGAAGGGGCAGAACCACAGCCCCTCAAAATGACAGACCATGGACTGACAAACTGGTCCGTGAATGGGGCTGATCCGTGAAAAATTCGTAGTTCGTGGTCTGTGAAAACTGACGGACCACGGGTTGGCAGTCAATGGGGTTTTCCCAGTCCATGCCCGCCTCTAGTAAAGACCATACAGACATGGGGAAAGTGCTAGTGTCACTATACAGCCCATTTTCCAGCCTTTTTTCTCCTGCTCCTCATTTTTTCAAGGGCAGGGGACTGGTGGCAAAGAGGAGGTGTTCACCTCATGAAGGCAATTAGCAAGTCTATTCTCACTACTGTTCTTCCCCTTAACCAGCAACACATCCAGCCCTGCTTTAAGTACCTTAAGTAGAGGAAGTCAAGCATAGCCCTGATGGAACTCAGTTACTGACAGCAAAATCATCTTCATATCCTTCCTTCTGACATGGTATATCTTCACAAGACCAGTTGCTCATCCTATATTCTCTTAGGGGGATGGGACTGAAGTTCCATTTGCTTCAATAAACAAGAAAGCTGGGAGACTGGGATCAGAAGGAAAATGGTGGGTGACACAGCAGTGGTGGCCTCTTTTCTACCCTACAATCTGCCTTGAGTGTCTGCAAGAATGGTAGAATATAAAGGAAATAAATAAATAGATAAATAAATAAATAAAATTATATGTATATATTGTTAAAAATGCTGTTTCTGGGCTGTAATTTGTCAACCTTAAGGAAATAATGTTAAGCACAGTTGTACAGAATGTGCTTCAAATATCTAATGTCTGACCAAAATATCTTGAATTTTGCATTCTTAATTAAAAAAAGAAACTCATATGATTTTCCCATAAAGTTTACTGTTATCAATAACTTTGTTTCTGTTGTTAAATTGCACAGTCCATTTGTACATGTGTTCATTGCTGAGATTGCTTTTGAAATTTAAGAAAGTTTTTTTTTAAAATCTTGAGTCAAAACAAAATTAAGCTTCTCCAACTTACTTTAGTCCATCTTTTGAACACAACAGACTAAGCAGTGATGGGTTTAATATCTCAGGAAGATAGATATAGTACGGACATTAAGAAACATTCCACTGCTATAAAAGGGTGGTTTACAAGCTACTTCAGTAGACTTATATCCAAGAAGTTGGATATTTGTAAACATATATCCTTAAAGCAGGGCTTTTTTTCTGGGAAAAGAGCTAGTGGAACTCAGTGGGTTGCCCTCAGAGAAAATGGTCACATGGCTGGTGGCCCCGCCCCCTGATCTCCAGACAGAGGGGAGTTTAGATTGCCCTCTGTCTGGAGATCAGGGGGCGGGGCCACCAGCCATGTGACCATTTTCAAGAGGTTCTGGAATTCTGTTCCCCCGCGTTCCCCCTGAAAAAAAGCCCTGCCTTAAAGTCTCCCCCCAAAAGGTGGACAAGCTTCTGTTGCTTCCCTGTTGTATTTCTTCTTCTGAAGGGCCCAAGACTCAAGAATCACTGGAACATTGTTGGGAAGAGCAAGGGGAGGTACAGCTGAAATGAATTTCTACAGAATTCCAAAACACACTTTTGGATGTTTGATGTTGACATTTGATTGTGAAACTTGGCGTTTGAATTTCAGAATAAAAATTTGACATCCAAATTCACCTATTTTGTTTAGCTGAAAGCATTTAGCCTTGGCTCAGTTCTGCAGCAAGTCAGCTGGTAAATACTGATTACCACTGCCTATCTCTATATAGATATTGAGCAGAGAATATTTACTGTAGCAGTCACAGAAGAAGATTTTGGAGGATTTGATGGCTGACTGACAGGCTACATGTTTTGCATGCAGAATATCCAAGACACCTCTAGTTAAAGAATCACAGGCAACTGGTGTTGGAGAGACCTGAGACTTTCCTTCTCCCAGAAAAGTCAGTGGCTCCAGTTTTCTTCTATGGAAGAATTATATGAGGCTGCACTGAAGAAGGCTATTGAGGTGGAAGCAAAACTTTCTACATTCCCAATAGCCCCTTTCCCTTCATGTATGTCACAGAACTCTTTGTTTCATGGAAGAAAGAAGGGCTGCAGACTGGCTCTATCAAAACTGCCCAATGTCAGTTGGTCATATTTTGTTCCTCCCTGCCCCTCTTCATGTGCCCTTAGTCTGAGTCTTCTTAATCCCCCCCCCCCCATGAAGTAAATTGGAACTATTCATTCTGAAGGAAGAGGGAAGACCTAGTGCATCCTACCGACAGACACTTCGGTAAATACAACAGAGCTGCTGTAAATAGTGGTTAAGTGGTTGGAGTGTGAGTCAGCAGTCTGCTGGTTTGAATCCCACAGTTACCATGAGCTCAGCAGGTGGCCTTGGGTAAGCCACTCTTCTCAGCCCCAGCTCCCCAGCTGTATTGTGGGGATAATAACTATACTGACTGTGTTCACCACTCTGATTGGGCACTAATCTGTCTAAAAGAACAATATATAATCACATTTGTATTATTTTATTAAATCCTCCCTTATAACTCAATCCTAAGTAGAATGGTGCCACTGCAGATGTGCTGGTGGAGGACTGGCAGTGCCATCAACGAAATCGCTCCCCATCCCCCTCTTTGCCCTTGTGCCAGACAGGCTCCCTGGTATACAGAGGAGCTCCAACAGAAGAAGTGGGAGCTAAGGCGGCTTGAGTGAGTGTGGCGACGATCTCGGGACAAAGAGGCAAGATCATCTTATAGATCACCCCTATGAGGTGGCAGTGAAGGCTATCAAGAAAGAGTTTTATGCAGCCTCCATCACTTCAGCTGGCTGCAAAATTGTTTAATGTGGTTCAGTCATTGGCCTCCCTGCTAGAGGGAGGCCGTCAAATTTTGAATTCTGACATTAGCTGTGAGGCTTTGGGGAGCTTTTTTGCTGATAAAATCTTGTCCCTCTGCCGCAACTTGCCAGCCACAGTTGATTCAGTAAATGAGCTAGAGACCCCTTGGCCATCTGATCATTTCAGTCCACTCTCTGGGGAGGAGATTGACAGAACCCTGCAATTAGTTAAGCCCACCATGTGCCCCTTGGACCCATGCCCATCGTGGCTGGTGAAAGCCAGTGCTGATGGGCTGCGGTCCTCATTGGAGGCCATTGTTAATCTATCCTTAGGCTCCGGGGGTTTTCCTAGGCCATTAAAGGAAGCCATGGTGAGGCCTCTTTTAAAGAAACCATTGCTGGACCCCACCAACCTGGTCAATTACCGCCCGGTCTCAAACCTCCTGTTTCTGGGAAAAGCGATTGAGCAGGTGGTGGCAGAACAGCTGTGGGGCTTCCTGAAGGCCCTAGATCCCTTCCAGTCCAGGTTCTGCCTGGGATATGGAACGGAGACGTTGCTGGTTGCCCTCATAGATGATCTTCACAGACATCTGGACCGAGGTGGCTTGGCATTGCTGATACTACTGGATCTGTCGGCAGTGTTAGATACAGTCAATTACAATCTTTTGACACACTGCCTAGTTGATGTGGGGATACAAGGGATGGCCTTGCAGTGGCTTGTCTCTTTTCTCCACGGTCAGGGACAGAGGGTGGCGCTCAGGGAGTAATTGTCATCCCGCCACCCTTTGGTGTGCGGGGTCCCGCAGGAAGCAATACTCTCCCCATTACTGTTTAATGTTTATATGCACCCCCTTGCCCAGTTGGTGTGAAGTTTTGGGTTCGGGTGCCATCAATTTGCAGATGACACCCAGTTGTATCTGATGATGGACGGCCAGCCTGACTTGGCCCCAGATGTCCTGGAACATGCTTTTGCAGCCGTGACTGGCTGGTTGAAACAGAGTCAGCTGAAATTGAACCCGACAAAGACGGAAGTCCTGTACTTGAGCCGTAGGGGATAAGGCTTGGGACTCCGGCTCCTGGCCCTTGATGGGGCACCACTAGTGCCAGTTCCAAGGGTTAGGAGCCTGGGGGTGATCCTGGATGTCTCTCTGAAAATGGAGGCACAGGTCACAGTAGTGGTTAGGTCCTCTTTTTTCCATCTGCGCCAGACCCGGCAACTTGTCCTGTACCTGCCAATCCAAGACTTAACTACAGTGATCCAGGCAACGGTCATCTCAAGAATAGATTGCTGCAACTCACTCTATGCAGGGCTGCCCTCGAGCCTGACTTGGAGATTACAGCTGGTACAAAATGCAGCAGCATTCGTTCTTATGAGAGTGCCAAATGGGGCACATATAACACCAATATTACGTGAGCTGCATTGGTTGCCTGTGGAGTGCCACAGGTTTTGGTACTGACCTATAAGGCCCTATGAGGACTGGGACCAGTGTATCCGCAGGACTGTCTCTCCCCATATATTCCCTGGAGGACACTCCGATCAGGAGATAAATAGCTCTTGGTGGTCCCTGGCCTCAAGGAGGCCTGCTTAGCCTCGACCAGAGCTGGGGCCTTTTTGGTCCTGGCTCCCACCTGGTGGAATGCTCTATGTACTGAGACCAGGGCCCGGCAAGACCTACTATCTTTTCGGTGGGCCTGTAAGACAGAGCTGTTCCACCAGGCACATGGCTGAGGTCTGGGCCTCTGCTGGCCTGAAACAACAAGGTGTGTATAAAATCTAACCCTCCCTGCAAAGGCTGTCCACCATCCTGTTTTAGTTTGTAAGGCTAACTGTATAACTAGAAATATGTTTTTATTTTAATGATGTTTTAAAATGTTTTATGGACATGGAATTTTATTGTAATAGGTTGTGATCTGCCTTGAGCCTGCTTGTGGGGAGGGCGGAATAGAAATGTGAAATAAATAAAATAAAAATAAATAAATACAGAAAAATCTAATCTCAGAATGCAGGGGTAACTGAAGTAGGGCCTCTGAAGATGACTGCAATGATCAGGTAGGTTCATAAGGGAGCAGGTAGTCATTCAGGCATGCTGCTCCCAAACCATATAGGCTTTTAAAAGGCAGCACCAACATCTTGAATTGTGCCCCAGAAACAAATTGGAGCTAGTGTAGAGGAGCCAGGGCTGGACTGATATATTCCCTGCAACCCACTTCTGCCCCATTTGAAGCTTCCAAACACTTTTCAAGGGCAGCCCCACACAGAGTGCATAGCAATAATCTAATCTAGATGTAACCAGGGCATGTACCACAGGCACCAGAGGGCCAGACTATGATCTGGGAGTCCCGGGTTCAGTCATGTACTCTCACAAGGTTGTTGTAAGAGGGGAGAATTATGTACACTGCCCTGAGCTCCTTAGAAGGGTGGATGTAAATAAGAAAACCAGTACACCACACTGGTTATGTGTTGAGGTAGGATATTTTCCTTCTCTTTATTGTTCCCCAAAGAATTCATGAAAAAATACAGCTTTACAGTGAATGTATATGTATTCATATATATGTATATACATACATGTGAAAGTGCACACACACGCATATATTTTAAAAAATAAAATAAAAATCAGGAGAAGAGACTATGTTAACCTTTTGGATAACCGGAAGCACATTAATCTCACCCCCTGCAGACTTTGTTGCCTTTTGCCCTCTTCTTCCTTAAATGCAGGCACATCCGTTAGCAAAGCAGCATCTGATTAGCAAAAGTATTTAGTAAGCTAATGTTCACTGTCCACAGCAGGAGGCTCACACAGCTTGGCTGATGAGAAATGAACTGCCTGAAGCGAGCTTTTAATGGCAACTAATTTCCCATATTTGATACTCAGCTCAGCTAACTAATACGGAGCTCAACCATGACAAGACAATCACAGTTAGTTTTGAAAATCCTTTAATCTGGGATGCAAAACAGTATGCTCAAGGCGATAATGAACTTCTGAGGCTATGCACAGGCGATTTCTTTTTGGCTAGGCAAGGTTTAAGCATACTGGGTGTCCTACTTCCCTCTGCCAAGGCATAGAGAGGGATTACTAACTAACAAGTTCCACCCACCACCCAGGTTAAGGAAGGTCAAGGGGGGGTCACTTTCTGTTCAAATAACCCAAAGGAAATGGCAATAAACAGCAACATGATGCTATCCATAGCTTTTTAAATCTATTGATCTTGTCATTTGTAATTGTGCTTAAAACAGCTACCACGTATAAAATACTGCAAGAGCTTTATCTTCAACAAATCCCACTACTGTATCTCATTACAGTGTGAATTATTAAATAGAACACTTAACCTAATTAGATATGATTGTCATGAAGCATGAAGGCATCTTTAGACAACTCATTCCTATCTGTTGTTTTCGGGAGTATACGCACTCTCTCTCACTAAATAGACCTCCCCCAAATCCATTCTCTCTATGGATAAAATTTTATAGGTAGGAAAACAAATTTAGAAAACAAATCTAGAGGAATGATATGTGTAATATTTATGATACAGTGAAACTTAGATACATTTTGGAGATACATTTTGCATCTGTCTAAACAGATACACCATTGAATGATTTCAGTCACCTAAATCAGTCATATGTCTGAACAGCCGAGAAGTATATCTATCTGTGGGTTGGATTCAGCCAGCTTTTTCTCTCAACCTCACCTAATTCCCCTCCTTACTCCAACCCGCATCCTGCATTGTTTTTATCCCATGCAGGTCCAATGAAACCCACTTTTTAGTGGTTGAAGAGGATTCCTTTGGAAAAACTGTTTGGAACCAACTTTATTTGGGGGCAATCATAACATTCATCTGAGATTTTTAGTATTCACATATGAATGGTAAACGTTTGGAAAGATACAAGGCTAATTATATAATTTTGGTCATATTTATACTGTCTTTTCTCCAAGGAGCTCAAGACACTGTACACAATAAAACAATCCCCCTCACTCCTTTTTTAGCCTCACAATAACCTTATGACACTAGCTTAGGTTGAGTGAGAGTGACTGGTTCTAGGCCGCTCCGTGACTTTTGTGGCTGAGTGGGAATTTGAACCTGGGATTTCCCAGTCCGAATCTAATACTCTAACTGCTGTCCCCCCGCCGCACACTAATATGCTTCCCTCAAATATTTTACCATCTCCTGTAGTAGTGTATATCTTCTTTGACAGGCCTAGGATATCATTTTTGGTCTTCGTCTTGCTTACCATTTTTCAGTTTGAAGAGAGCCACACGGCTCTGTTTATGCTTCGGTAATGATAAAAGTCTTAGACTGTCTTATAAATCAGTTGGAAATGCAAGTCTGATGGGTACTACAATGGATGGCTAACATAACCCAAGATTTTGTATTGTCAGAACGTCACTGGTGGGCTGCTCGTAACCTCAGGGGAAGCCCAATGAGATAATTACTGGCTATCCCTTTCATGAAATTATCAGATCTACAAAGCTGGGCTGGTGGATTTCACTTGACCCTTGAGAAACACAGTGACCTCATCTGTATTTGATTTATGGGAATGGCTTTTGCTGTATATCATAACCTGCACTTTCTCAATTACTGAGAGATATTTCACATACCTGTTTGGGTTCACACCGACTACCAGAGTACCATTTAGTAGAATAACCTTAGACATAAAAAATAGCTTCTTCCTTGCAGCCAAGCAGGGATAATCAAGTCACTATTGTTACTTTAATGAGGAAATTTCATTTAAATTACAAGCTCTGTGCACTTGTTCTAGGATCCCCTCCCTCTTCTTTCTAAAGTATTTTCACCAAAGAATCTTAATTTCCCATAAAGTATTTTCACCAAAGAATCTTAATTTCCCATAAAATCTTGTGTACTCTGAATAAGAAGCCCCAGAATACAATACGATGGGGTTAAAAAGACTAATTCAGAGAAGAGATGACTACTGATACGTTTGATTTAAGGCACATAAGTTTTAAGTAAATGAGAATATGACAGGCCAGTGGTCCAACCTGATGGAGGCGCACAAACTTACTTGCAAGTAGAACTATAAGGGAGATATATTGCACTGCAAACTGTGATGCTATATAGACAAGAACATAGGAGAAGAAGAAATGTTATCCAGTGCTAAAAGTCAGATCATAAAAAGATTCATTGTTACCAGTTACAGACTTTTCTTCTTCAATAATTCCTGTGGGAGAGCTTATTTCATGTGCTGAAACAAAGGACAGGGAAAGGGCTAAGAAACATTGAATTAAGGGCCAATTAAAGGGTGTTGCTTATCTACTGCCATAAGATTTGGAAAGATATTTGGACCCTGAAAGGGATTTTGAATAAACCAGAAGCATTTAATCACTCAACAAAGTAATCAAGACACATTCAGAGCAAAGCTACAAGTGAATTTCTTCATGTGGAGAACACTAGATTTTTCTCGCAAGGTTACCTGGGAAGTGACGTCCGAGTGGTCCTTCCCCTCTCTGTTAGAATCACTGTCTGAAGAGCCACAAGAGGGCTTCATTTGGGGGCGGGCAGCTGCTACTTTCTCCCATGGCGTCCTACAGGGTGCCGGCTCCCAGGGAGCTGCTCTGGAAGCAGCAGCGTCAGTGAAGCTTCAGCTGCAGCGACAGCGGAAGAATCTGCTGCAGACCCTTCCACTGTCACTGCGGCTGAAGCTTCACCAACGCGGCTGCTTTCTCCAGAGCAGCTCCCCGGGAGCAGGCAGCCTGCAGGACACCCTGGGAGAAAGTAGCAGCTGCCCGCCCCCAAACAAAGCCCTCTTGTGGCTCTTCAGTCAGTGATTCTAACAGAGAGGGGAAGGACCACTCGGACTTCACTTCCCAGGTAACCTTGCAAGAAAAATCTAGTGTTCTCCACGTGAAGAAAGTCACTTGTAGTCACACTCTCAATTGGTCATCAAACTAAACAGGAAGTATTTAGGTAATAAACAGGAAACTTCATCAGCCATTACAGTGAAAAGATATTTCATTTCTTATCTATTTGGTCCAAAGGATGGGGAGAAAGACAGTCAAAAGACCAAGAGATTAAAAATACTTGCTGTAGGAAGTATGCAGTCAATCATGAATACAGTTCATTTCTAGTGTGGGTTTTCCATTCAATTGTCTATAAAACAGAGCCCCTCTCTCCTATCTGTCTGAGACTTGGCAGACAAGATACCTTCTGAGAAAGGGTACAATTCATGGGCATTTCATACAAATTGGATGGGAAATAAGTTGTAGCTGGAAATGTGTTCCCCATGGAAACCAATATAAATTAAAATGAATAGGATAAATAATGACTGAAATAAAATGAATAATTTTTAATGAAATGAATTTTGCTGCATGTCTTTGTCATTTTTTCCCACTCCCCAGTGCTCTGCTACCATTTCAATGATGCTTTAAATGTTGCTGCTGCTATGATTAAACTCTTAATATGTAATTATTATTGGTGTATTGTGGATTTTATTGTTATATACTTTTGATTGTTAGTGACCTTGAATGCCCACAGATGTACAGGCAGCATTCATACATTTTAAATACAAAGCTACAGCTTTAGTTTCTTTTACATCTTTTCCCATTTTTGTGTTTTCAGTATACAAAAACATTGGATTAAATAATGAAAAAACACTGATTTGATTTTATATGATTGTATCACAATTATTTTTATGTGCATTTTACTGATGCACATATGAACTACAATGCATTGAAAAAGCACCATACATGAAGAACCATATAACCTCATCAAGATTGTTCTTTGGCACATACATATCAATAACATAGAAGTGGGGAGATCTACAAATGCCCTGTGCAAAATTTGGAAATAAAAAATGAAAGAGTAGAAGATTCCTTATGGAGCACTTCTATATTGGAAACAATGGCAGGGAATTTAGAAATCCAAAATCTGGGAGAAATGCAGACAAGAAGAATTTCAGAACTATATGTGGTTCTGAAAATCAGTTTGAGAAAGCCTATCAACATCTTTTATAGTCACTTTCTGTTGTAAAGCATCATGGAGAGTTTCACACAGTGCCTATGCTTCCCCAACAATTAAACACCACCATACCAGTTATATCTCTGAAAAGTGGTCCTTGGGTTACACTGAAGAGAGGTGGACACAGGGAATTGTGTCGCTTGCCTAGTATAATTTACATAATTCAGATTGATGAGATTGGAAAGAAAATGTTTACAATGCAAGATAAAAATTTGAGGATTTAAGCAGGAAGCACATTGAAATGAGCTGTCTGAGATAATTATGAAACACATATTTCATATGTTTTCATTACATATTGCTGTTATATTCCACAAGGTAATTGAATGTGATTAACCTACCTCCCACTATTGAAACAGAGACAAAAATGACCAAGAAACCAGTTTGTTATATTTTTAAAATTCAGCGTGGTTTCCAGAATTGTGGGTTTGGTCTCTTGATATATTTGGGTTAATAAATTGGGCTAAAATGAAAATTATAGAAGTGGGGAATGGATAAGAGCTGAATGTGCCATCTCCCTTCTTCATATCCCATCATAGTAAAAGTCAACCTGGAGAGAAATTACAGCATAGTGTCATAAATAAGGATGAAAATCAATGTTTGCTGGTTCAGTTCAAATATCCCAGTTTTGATTTTGAGAAATGAAACTCTGAGGTTTTATTTTTTCTACTCCTTTTTGCTTCCTTATGCCAATTACTCTCTATTAAAATATATCATTTTTAAATATTGTGTGTCACATATAAAGGGGTTAACAATAGCATTACATTAAAATGCTGTAAAAATGGCACAAAAATTATCATCAACAAAAATGTTGACAATGTCAAAAAACAATAAAAAAGAAATGGGATTAGCTTATCTCTAGCAATAAAGCAGGAGTCCTCATCTTTGTTGAACCTGTGGCACTTTGGGGAGTTTCAGAAGGGGTTGTGGAGTGTGGACATCACCCAAAATGGCTGTCATAAGCTGTTTCCACACGTACTGCATAGTGCTAAGCTCTTGCAACGAGGGCATCTTCCTGGCACGATTTCTGATGTCATTGCGCCATGATCCCATTTTCATGGCACAATGTTGTCAGAAATCATACCAGGAAGACGCCCACGTTGTGAGAGGTTAGCGCTATGCCGGTACATGTAGAAATGGCCATAGAAAGTGGAACTAATCACAAAATAGCTCTTATCATTGCACTCTGATTCAGTAAAATTTAGTATTACCAAACTCAAAAGGGAATACCTACTCAACCTAAGTTCACCAAATTAATTTTGGTTAATGTCAGGACTGTGACCCACAGCACTTCCACCTTTCCTTCTCATTGCTGTATTTTTCCAGTATTGTTTTTCTGTGCAGGTTCACAGGAGCAGCTTTGGTTCCCAAGACAGTCTTATCTGAGATGGCTTGCCGCAGTGACCTTGGAGAAGTTACTTTCGAATTCCCAGCATCTATACTAACTAGGCAGACAGCGGGGAGGTGGACTGGAGGGTTTGATATACTGCAACAAGTCAGTAACACATCATTCTCAACAAGAGTTCTGTGTACAGCCAAAGCTTCTTTCAGCCTTTGGATTATCTATGGACACTTGTACCTTCTGAACATATATGCTCTCAATAAATAACCTTTGACTCAAGAGACCTTGGATTTCTTGCTGCAAGGGGTGGGAGATGAAATCAGAGTATCCTGCTTTCCATAGACTGACAGTTAATTTGGTAAACATTGATAATCATGGCTGGGCCATTCCTTTGCTAAGGAACAGCAAAGAAGCACTGTTTCCTGCCTTTTTCTCAAATGGGAGGGGGGATTAGGGAGGGGGGAGTCAGGCAGAGGCAGGAGGGAGGGGGAGTGAATGGCCAATCCTTGCAGGAGCTCTCCTTCTCTGGCCAATGAAATTCACTAGAAAGAGTCTCTTTCTAAACTGCCCTCCAAGGAGCTAAATAGGGAGGCTTACCTCAGAACAGCCTCCATTTTGTGTGGCTTGTGCTGGCTGCCTGGAGAGATCTGCAACACTGCTTGCCTGCCTGCTGCTGGTTGTGGACTCTGTCAGGGCTTGCTGCGGCTGCCACTGGGCGTGGCACTAGGCAGTCTGCTCCTGACGTCACAGGGGGGCCAGGGACTCTGCAGGACCCTGCTCTGTGGAAGGAGGGGCGGTATACCTCACCCAGACTCCCTCTCAGTCCACTCGCTGGCCTGCTCAACCTGGCCTGCTTACCCTCTGCATCCTCCTTCATCTCCTCCTTCCAGAACTCTCCTCCAAGCCACCACCCTTGCATCCTACCGCTCTCACTCCACATCATCACTCCTCACTCACACCCACCACCTCAGAGCTCTTCCTAGCCACCTTATATAGGGCTTCCTTTCCCCGCCCTGCCCTCCTTCTAGGCTTGTTCCCTCTCCTGACTTGGCCCAGCTGTGCCTTCCCTCAGGTGTTTCCCTCCTACCACTAATCCCTTCTTGGCTTCCTTGCCTTGCTGGCAGGGTGGGGTTGAATGCGAGCCATCCCCAGCTGAGGTCTCCTTGGCCTTGCTCACGAGGAGCTGCCCCAGCCGGCTTCTGTGCTGCTGAGCCTGCCTGGCCTTGCTCGCGAGGAGCTGCCCTGGCCAGCTTCTGTGCTGCCTGTTCACTGATGCCGGGCGGGGCTACCCATCTCCTCCCCCAGAATGCCTGTGGCAGCTCCACCTGGAGGGGCTTGGCTCCTAGCACCTCCTGAGCCAGGCTGCTGTCCTCTAGCCAGGGCGTGGCTCTGGGCTGTGGTGGCTGCTTCTCCTCCTTGGAAGGTAAGGGCTCTGTCTGGGCTGTTGCTGTGTCCCTGTTCCCCTTGCCTTGGCCCTTTTCCTCTAGCCTGCTTAGCCCCCTTTCTCCCCCATGGTGGGTGGGACTAGCTGGCTTCTCCCTGCTCCCTCCAGCCTTCTGAGGCTTTGGCCTTTTGCCCCTTCCCCCTGGAGTAGGCAGGGTCTGGCTCTGTTTGCCAGACAGAGCAGCTGAACTGCTGTCTCCCGGCTGCCCCCTGCCACTGTCTGCCAGCAAGTCCGGGGGCTGGGCTGCTGACCCCGGACACACACCCCCTCTTAGCCTGGACGCTGGCTCGGGGGGGTCTGGCTCGAACAGCCGTGACATGAAGTCCGCATCCCTATGGCTGGTCCCCCGGCGGTAGGTAATGGTGAACCGGTATGGCAGTAGAGACAGGTACCACCTCAGGATGCGAGGGTTGTGCTCTTTCATCCGGTGCATCCATTGGAGGGGTGCATGGTCTGTCACCAATGTAAAGGGGTTATTCGCCAGATAATACCGCAAAGCCCCCACGGCCCATTTGATGGCAAGGGCCTCCCTCTCAATGGTGGCATACTTCTGCTCCGCTGGCTGGAGCTTGCGGCTCAGGAACAAGACGGGCACCCTCCCTCCATCTTGCTCCTGCATCAGGACCGCCCCCAGGCCTGAGGCCGATGCGTCAGTTGCCAGTACGAAGGGTTTCTCAAAGTCCGGATTCCAGAGCTTGGTGGTGTCCGAGAGTGCAGTGCGTAAGTCCTGGAAGGCAGCCTCCCGCTCCGGCGTCCAGCTGAGGCGACTAGGGCTGCCCTTCTTCAGACAGTCCGTCAGGGGGGCTGAGCGGGTCGCAAAATGGGGGATGAAGCGCCCGTAGTAGCCAAGAAGCCCCAGAAACCTCCTGAGCTGACGCTTGGTCTGTGGTTGGGGCACATCCCCTATGGAGGCCACCTTTTCAGGCGGGGGTCGGATCTGTCCACCTCCGATGACAAATCCCAGGTACTTGAGCTCCTGGAATCCCAAGTGGCTCTTCTTGGGGTTGGCCTTCAGCCCTGCCTTCTGGAGTGCGGTGAGGACTTTCTCCAGGTGCTGTAGGTGGGAGGGCCAGTCGGGACTGAAGATGACGATGTCATCAATGTAAGCCATTGCAAAGTCCCGACAGTCCCCCAGGACTTGATCCACCACCCGCTGGAAGGTAGCCGCTGCCCCGTGGAGGCCAAAGGGCATGCGGCGGAACTGGAAGAGGCCCCGGGGGGTGGCGAAGGCCGTCTTCTCCCGGTCCTCCAGGCGCACTGGTACCTGCCAGTACCCTTTCGTCAGGTCGAGGGCGGACAAGTACCGGGCCGGCCCCAGTTGCCCCACTAGGACGTCCGCCCGCGGCATGGGGTATGCGTCGAACTTGGCCACTTTGTTCAGTTCCCGGTAGTCGATGCAGAAGCGAGTCGACCCGTCTGGCTTTGGCACCAACACGATGGGGCTGCGCCATTCACTTCGGGACGGTTCAATCACCCCCAGGCGCAGCATTTCCTCTGTCTCCCGATCCACCGCCTCCCACTGCTTCCGGGGGATGGGTCGCCAGGTTGCCCGTGCAGATTGCCCCGGCTGGGTGGGGATGGCATGGTGCACCAGGTTCGTGACCCCGGGGCGTCTTGAAAAGACCCCGGGTGCTTGCTTCCACAGGGCCTGTAGCTGGGCCTTCTGTGCAGGGTTGAGCTGTGGATCCACCTTCGGCTCCTCGAACTCCGGGGCGTCAGCGGTCCATGGCAGCTCGCTGTCTGGGAGGTCTAAGGGGTCTTCGGCCAAGGCGCACTCATCCTCTGGCCGCTCATGCCACCGCTTGAGCAGGTTCACGTGCAGGGTTCTCCGTCGGCGTCGGCCTGGCCCGCACTGCAGCTCATAGGTGGTGGGGCCCAGCACCCTCCGAATCTGGTAAGGGCCCCTCCATGGGTCCCCCTCCTCCCGTGGGAACACCGAGTGGTGTACCAGGACCTTCTCTCCGACTTGGAAGGTCCTCATCCTTGCGCCCCGGTCATAGGCCGCCTTCTGCTTTGTCTGGGCGTGGGTCAGCTGGCGGTTGGCCTCAGCCTGGGACTGCTGCACCCGCCCACGGAGCTGGCTCATGTACTCCGGTCTGGGGGGAGCAGGGCTGCTGGTGCGGGGACCCCACTGTTCCGCCAGCCGAGAGAGCATCCCCCGCGGCTTGCGCCCGTACAGCAGTTCAAAGGGGCTAAAGCCAGTGGACGCCTGCGGGGTCTCCCTAAGGGCGAACATGAGGGGGTCGATGTATAGGTCCCACTGTCGAGGCTTGTCCCGTGTCATCTTCCTCAAGGCTTCCTTGACGGTCTGGTTCAGACGCTCTGCCAAACCGTCAGTCTGAGGGTGATATGCCGAGGTGAACACCTGCCGGATCCCCAAATTCTGGCAGAGTTGACGCATGGCTTTGGCCCGGAACGGCCCCCCCCGGTCTGTCAAGATTTCATCAGGCAGTCCCACCATGGCAAAAAGCTTGGACAGGGCTCGTATCATCCCCGGGGTCTGCATCGTCTTAAGCGGGATGACCTCAGGGAATCGTGTAGCATAGTCCACAATCACCAGGGCAAAGCGGTGGCCCCGGGGCGTGCGTGGCAGTGGGCCGATAAAGTCCATCGCGATGCACTGGAAGGGCGTCTCCATGACGGGCAGCGGGGAGAGGGGGCCTTTGGTGGGCGCCGGGCTGCCACCCGCTGACAGGTGGGGCACGAGCGGCAGTGGGCCTTCACGTCCGCGTTCACAGAGGGCCAGAAGAACTGCTCGAGGATCTTCTTCAGGGTCTTGTGGTGCCCCAGATGCCCGGCCCAAGCGTGTTCATGGGCCGTGCGGAGGACTTCTGCCCGGTAAGCTGCCGGCACCAGTAGCTGGCGGATCTCTCCCTGGCCGTTTGGGGCACGGGCTAGGCGGACCCACACCCCTCCTTGCTTCTCAATGCGGGGAAGCCGTTGGGACCTCCGCTCATCCTGCACTCGGTCCTCTTCACGAACTGCTGTCTCCCGCAAGCGCTGTAAGGACTCATCTGCCCCTTGGGCCTCGCAGAAGGGGCGGTCGGCCAGGGGTCCCGCTGGTTCCTTGGCCTGCGGGCCTGCTCCTGGTCTGGTAGAGGGACCCTCATCCGGGTCGGGGGCCTCCTCCACTTGCAGCGCTGGGGCAACCTGTGGGTTTGCCAGTCCCTCGGCTGCCTCCCTAAGTAGCCTGGAGAACCCCGGGGCATCTCTCCCCAGCAGCATAGGGAGCGGTAAGTGGGCTACCTTGGCCACTTCCAGGCGGCGGAGCGCTCCCAGGTATTCCACTGTGATCCAGACCATAGGGTACGGCTGGGTGCGGCCCATCACGTCTGTCACCGGGACCCAGCGATGCACTGGGGTGTCAGCTGGGATAAGTTGGGAACGAATTGCTGATACTGCGCTCCCTGAGTCCAATAGGGCTTGTAGGGTCTGCCGTCCTATTCTCACGGTGGCGCACAGCCCCTGCACCGCCTTGCCGGCTGGTGGGTTAATTTCCCACGCGAATGCGCATACCACTGGTGGAGTGGCTGTGGGGGTGCAGGCTTGTATCTGGTGTTCCACCGCCTGTGCTAGCTTCACCTGAGCTGCTTGGAAGGTTGCCTCCAGCTTCCTCCACACCTCGTCCAGGTGTGCCTCTAGCCATGGTCTGAGCTCTGCAGTGGCATTGGGATGCATCCCCTCGCCTGGCGCCTGCGTTGGAACGACCTTCCCTGTACGGGCCACCAACTTGTCAGGGCTTGCTGCGGCTGCCACTGGGCGTGGCACTGGGCAGTCTGCTCCTGACGTCACAGGGGGGCCAGGGACTCTGCAGGACCCTGCTCTGTGGAAGGAGGGGCGGTATACCTCACCCAGACTCCCTCTCAGTCCACTCGCTGGCCTGCTCAACCTGGCCTGCTTACCCTCTGCATCCTCCTTCATCTCCTCCTTCCAGAACTCTCCTCCAAGCCACCACCCTTGCATCCTACTGCTCTCACTCCACATCATCACTCCTCACTCACACCCACCACCTCAGAGCTCTTCCTAGCCACCTTATATAGGGCTTCCTTTCCCCGCCCTGCCCTCCTTCTAGGCTTGTTCCCTCTCCTGACTTGGCCCAGCTGTGCCCTCCCTCAGGTGTTTCCCTCCTACCTCTAATCCCTTCTTGGCTTCCTTGCCTTGCTGGCAGGGTGGGGTTGAATGCGAGCCATCCCCAGCTGAGGTCTCCTTGGCCTTGCTCACGAGGAGCTGCCCCAGCCGGCTTCTGTGCTGCTGAGCCTGCCTGGCCTTGCTCGCGAGGAGCTGCCCTGGCCAGCTTCTGTGCTGCCTGTTCACTGATGCCGGGCGGGGCTACCCATCTCCTCCCCCAGAATGCCTGTGGCAGCTCCACCTGGAGGGGCTTGGCTCCTAGCACCTCCTGAGCCAGGCTGCTGTCCTCTAGCCAGGGCGTGGCTCTGGGCTGTGGTGGCTGCTTCTCCTCCTTGGAAGGTAAGGGCTCTGTCTGGGCTGTTGCTGTGTCCCTGTTCCCCTTGCCTTGGCCCTTTTCCTCTAGCCTGCTTAGCCCCCTTTCTCCCCCATGGTGGGTGGGACTAGCTGGCTTCTCCCTGCTCCCTCCAGCCTTCTGAGGCTTTGGCCTTTTGCCCCTTCCCCCTGGAGTAGGCAGGGTCTGGCTCTGTTTGCCAGACAGAGCAGCTGAACTGCTGTCTCCCGGCTGCCCCCTGCCACTGTCTGCCAGCAAGTCCGGGGGCTGGGCTGCTGACCCCGGACAGACTCTTACTCTGTGGTTTGGTTTGGGCCTGGCCTGCTTTGGTCTCTACGTGGATTGGATCCTGCTGTCCAGTGGATTGCTGCATACTGATACCTGCACCTGGAAGACCTCTTCTGCTGCTGCACTTGGAGGACTTCTGCACCTGAAGAACTTCTGCTGATTTGAGAGTTGTAGACTCACTGGGTTTGTTCTGTCTTTGTGGGGAGGGGCTTGGCCTGGTGTCTGGGAGGGATAGGGTTGTGAGGGAAGGGAAAAGGGGTTTTTCCAGTTTGCATTTTAAAAACTGGGGGGGGGGTGCTGTATGTGGAGGGTGCAGTTTGGTTTGGCTTTGGGGCGGGGGTGCTTTGGTTTGGCTTTCACTTATTATTGTTAGTGTTCATTTTGCAGTTCTTCTGGGAGGATTCTTCTGTTTTATTGTGTTGTGGGGGTGCTTTGTTTACAGTTTTATCGTTCCTTCCTGCTTATTAGATTCACTTCTTCAGAGGGGGGATGTCTGTGTTTTCCCCTGTTATTGGGGCTGCTCTTTCTTTATAGATGCTTGGCTGCTGTTTTGTTCTCTGTTGGCACAGAGGTTTGGCTTGGTGTGTTCACTGTAGATATTTGTTGGTTGGTTGTTGTTATTCTGTGGGGCGGGTTGTAGGGGTGTTGCTTGGTCCACTTTTACCTAGTGGTGTTTGCATGTACTTTGGGTATTCAGAGAGGAATGTGTGAACTTTAAGACAGGCTAGTTGTAGGTCTTGTAAAACAAAACTTAATTCTCTTTTAGGTACCAACAGAGTTTTTCCTGCCTTTAATAGGCTTGAGTAGGAATTAAGAAGGGTTCAGGTGTGTTTGCATTCTACTCAAATTTATAGATAAATAGTCCACCCATTAGTGACATTTAACTAGCCTTTCCCTGCCCATCTCTGGCACCCTTGAAGCCAGGCCAGGCACATTAGAAGTAGGCTTTTTTGTCATAGGCTTACCTGTAGATTGGGGTTCAAGGGTAGCTTGATTCCTAAAGAGGAATTGAATTGCTTGCTAGTGTAGCACCATATATCTAAATAGGGCCTTTTAAAAAGAGAATTGTGGGTCCATCGCCAGGTTTAGACCCACAAAGAAAGCTCTCAGAGTAGGTAGGTTGGTTTAAAAGAAACTCGTTTTTGGCTAGGTGCTTTGGATGGGTTGGTAATTTAACTGTTTAATAAGTTAGTTACTAGTTAATGTAGGTTACAGGGGGCAGAAAAAAAGAGTGACAGGAAACCAGAGAGAGACCCTGGGGGAAAGGCAAAGGATAAGACTAGAGAGGTGGAGGGGAGGGGGAGAGCTGTGGCTCTCCTCCCACCTTTGCAGAAGAAGCCTGGCCCAGCACAGCTGCCGTTCACCAGCCTGGCTTCTGACAGCAAGAGGGTTCAAAAGGACCTCTTTCCTGAGGCAGCTTCAGGCACACAACCCTTTCCACAGGTGCCTGAGGCAGGAGCTGGTATTGGGCAGGGGCCTGCCACTGAGGCTCCCTCTCCTGCTGCTATTGAGACCCAGCAGCAGGAGGAACAGCAGCATGAGGAGTCTTTTGAGGTGGGCTTGAGGGATGTGAATTTTCTGTCCCATGTGCTCACCTCAGGAACCAGCAGGCTATTGGAGGAACTGGCAGAGGGGCCCACCACTGGTGAGCCTTCTCCAGTTTGTGTTAAGGCCAGCAGCAGGCCTTTCAAGGAGAGGCAGGAGGAGAGGATGGTAAAGGAACAGGGATTGTGAAAGTGGTGACCTTCATATCTCTACCTCTTTGCCCTCTGCCACCTTATTCTTTCCAGTTTAGACATGGTGTGTCCTGCCTGAGTTCCTCACAGGAGGCACCTCCTGGGGTGCTCACAGCTGCAGGGCAGCATGGACCCCCCCTTGTCCTCCAACGTCTGGGACCATTTCCAGAAGACAGAAAACCCCCTGAATGCACAGTGCCAGGATTGAAGGCCTGGATCTGTTGAGGGAAGATTGTGAATCATCTCTTGATGACCAGCCTCTGGAACCATATAAGGAAGCTCTTTAAAGGGAGAGAGAGATTGGCACCACAAGGCTGCCAGTAATCCAACAGAGGGATCATCCTGTGACCACCTTTGTCTCTCTCCTTCCTAGGTTTCCTGTGGGGAAGGCACACCAAGCATGTCTGCCAGGGATGTTTGGTGAGCATGGCACTAGTATACCAAAAGGGGAGATCCAGAAGGCACCTAGGCTCGTCACTCTGAAGGTCACAAATATGATCACCGTGGACAGGAAGTCTTTCTCCATAACAGATGGTTTTGGCTTCTGAGGGCCACTCCAGCTAGTCTGTCCTTGGTAAATGCCCCCTGCTCACACCACGCAGAGCAGGACCTTTTACAGGGCTTCCAAGAAGCACATGAAGGAAAAGTTGTTTCGTGCTGCTGGGATAACTTCACTTTGGACATCTAGACCAGCACTCAGACACAGCATGCGTATGTCTTGCTTACAGTGCACTGGTGGCAACATGATGACCCTCAGGGTGGGGGTGGGATAACCAGCATCAGGCAGGGCCAGATGAGAGATTGCTGGGCCAGCTATTGCAAGGCTTTGCTCTACGCTGAGATTCTTGATGTGGTGCACATGGTAGAGAACATCACTGTTGCCATCGAAAGGGAGTTACTAGACTGAATAGGCAAGGGCAGCAGCATCATGGGATATATGGCAACTGATGGCAGGACAAACATGAAGGCAGCAGTAGCACGAGTGGGCCTCAAGTGCATTTACTGTGCGGCCCACAAACTTCACCTTGAAGGATGAAGGATATGCTTGGTCTGGGTTCTGATGAACATGCAAAGAACCCTGCAACTTATGAGTTCCAGTGTCTCCTCAGGGAATGCTAGTGACTCACAAGTCACTTTTCACACAGCATAAAAGAAACTCACTAAGTGCACCAGAAACAGGCCGAGATAGGTGTGCCAGAGTATCACTTGATCTCTGATGTTGTCACTTGCTGGAACTCAACCCATGCCATGCTTGAGTGTTTGGTGGAGCAGCAGGTCACCTTCATGTTGTGGCTCATGGAGAGCAATACTTGGAGGGGAGATGGTGAATTCAGCCCAGAAGATTGGCTCATCATCTCCCAGACAGTGGAGGTCTTGAGGCCCTTCAAGGAATTCACTGTTGCAGTGTTGTCTGACACGTGGCCCTGGGTCTGGTCATTGGTGCATATGCTTCAGAGTGCTATGGCCTCCTTCCTAGTCTCAGATGCAGGACATACAGACCTTGTTCCAGGAGAGCACACACTTGTGCTCATGTCCTGGCTGCAGCGTCTCACCAAGAAGGAGTCGTACATGTTGGTGACCATGTGTAACCCGCGCTTTAAGGGCACCTTTGCTGAGCAGGCTGGGAACCTCACCAGAGCAAGAGAGGTCCTAATCACACCACACAAGGATAAAGATGAATATATTCATTAAGAATTGTGCAAAAAATTACATATATAGAAAATATACAAAGTGGGAAAGTAAAACAAAAGTTACTTAACTAAAAATTAGAATACTTAGTAGGCTTCTTTGCCTGATTAACCAAATGTTACCTGGTAAAGTCAAGCCACAAATTCCAAACAGAACACCAGGGGCTAGCTTTCCAGCCTAGATCCAGAGTGAAATATGGCCAACAGTCAGCATCCTTGTCTGACTACTGGGAAAAGAACAAGATGACCAAGCGCAAGCAACTTTATCTGGCTGCTGGGTCAAGGGCAAAGAAATTCCATTTTTATCCTGTATCAGCCAGCAACATCGTTTGATTGTAAGAACCAAATGATGTTGCTTAGACATGTGGTCATGGTTCTGCTCAGGCATGTTCCCAGTCAGAGCAGCTGTTCCTCACCTGAGCTCTGATCCTTAATGAGAGAGAATGCAGGAATGGAATCTTTTCTCCATCCCTCAACCTTGACATTCCCGTGATTTCTCTGGCATCGGGGCTCTGCAAAAAAACATGTCCAAGCTTATCTCTCTGGGAACTGCTTGCTCTGAGTTTCTCTCTGATTTCCAGCATTCTCCTTTGAGGTCTGACCAGGCAGGTTTGCCTGAGCAAGAGTTTGGCTAAGAAACAGGCTAGAAATAGGTTAGAGCAACAACAACAACAACAAAGTTTATTAGCCAGATAGTGCTGAGGAGGAGTTAGCAGCAGTCCTGGGCCGTTTCCACATGGCTTACCTGAAGCCGGGCCATGGCGCAACGTTGCGGATCATGCTGGGGAAAACGTGAAATATCGCATTTTCTCGCGCAAGTTTTGCGCGACGTTGTGCAAAACTCGAGCGAGAAAACGTGATATTTTGCGTTTTCCCCAGCATGATCCGCAACATTGCGCCATGGCCCGGCTTCAGGTAAGCCATGTGGAAACAGCCCTGGTGCCAATAACCACAGTGGGAAATGTAGTCTGGAGGAAAAATTTAGGTAACTTGGCAGAAAGTTAAAGGCCAGGACCTCACAGGTAGCATTCTCAGAATTGCTTTCAGTTACATGTTCAGTTACATGCTCAGGGCCAACTAGACAGGCACAAATTATAGGACTCAATGTGGGAATGAGGAAGTCATGCTGGAAGGAAGCGTTTTGATTTGTTAGACTCTGGGGAACTTTTTGGGACATGCTGTAAGGTTCAGAAGCATCCATGTCCCTGCCTTCAGCAGCTCCCTTATCCATTTCTTTTTTTTTTTGTCCTGCTCAGGCTTGCAGAGTTTCTAAACTGGAGAGAGGAGAGGGTTTACAGCATCCAGTACCTCCTCTGCTCCACTGGGTCTCTCCTGCCCAGCCAAGGAGGAAGAGGGAACCCAACCTCCTCTTTACTGGCCAATTCTAAGCCCTTATATGGCTATGTGGGGAGGGCGGACTATAAATTGAAGAAAATAAAAATAAACAAATAATGCAAAGGCTGGCGTTTTTCAGAAATGCAGAATATGTAACACTGATTTCAGAATTAAAACAAACTTCTTTCATGACACATGACATTATATATATGGGATGTGGGATTTTGGTGTCAATGAGGAGGGGGGCATATTACAAGTCTGTACAGGGCCTGAAAACATAATGAGCCAAGATGAAGGGTGGGGTGGGAGGAAAAACAATTGATTTAGGGTTTCTCAGCTATTCTTTTCAGTATGATCTCTGTCTGATTTATCAGGAAAGAACTCAGATTGTTCAAGTTTTAATTCAAGGAGAACTGAGGAGAGAACTCACCCATCACTATGAACCAGCAAGCTTTCTCAATTTGATTGCATCCCTAGACTGTGGTGCAGAGCCAGAGCTAGGCCTTGGAGGATCTGGGGAAATTCCTAAGAAAGCTGGAAGTCCATCCAGTAGAGCCTAGGCATTAACTGAACCCCTCATATTATTAGAAATATTTATATTTTGTTTGGTAGCAGAGTTACTTAGAAGCATTTTCTGCAACATGCAGTAATTAATCCTCAGGCAATCAAATTGTAGAAAGACAGAACTTTGCAGTTTATTGAGGTAAATTCCATTCATGGCAATACCTTGGGGTAGAAAGAGTCTTAGTCTAATGAGTCACTTTCCCTATAAGTACCATGGCCAGAATAGTCTGGCAGCGAGGCTGCAGGTGGGTCTGTGGATGAAGCCTTCATGGCAGGATCTCTGAGGAAGGTCATGAGGCAAGAAGAAGAAATTTCCCAAGAGACACAGAGACAGAGGAGGAGTCAGGAGTAGACATGGGCACGAACAGCATTACAAACGGAAAAAACCCACGAACACCCTGTTCATCGGTTCGCGAACAAGCCGTTCATGAGGCTCCATTCTAAACAAACAAGCGGTCATTGCAAGCATGGTTTGTTGCCTTGGTCAGCCATTCATCAAGCCAGACAGTCTGGGGCCTTTCAATAATTCCCCTGGCAACGCCAGGAACTGAACTCTGCCTGAACTCCTTCTGGCTTTCCTTCTGGCTTTAACCCTTCAAAGTACTTCCAGCAGAGAGTCCCGTTTTTGCCACTGTGAAGAGAAAATGACAACAAATGGGGAGACCCATGCATCATGCCTTTCCCGGGGTGCAATCTCTCTGAAATTTGGGGGGTCTTTGGAGGACAGTGAGGACTATGTCCCCTGCAAATTTGGTGGGTATTGGACATTGGGAAGGTCAGTTTGTAACTCCTCAAGGTAGCTTCCACCAGAGAGTCCCGTTTTTGCCACTGTGAAGAGAAAATGACAACAAAGGGAATGACCCATGGATCATGCCTTTCCCGGGATGCAATCTCTCTGAAATTTGGGGGGTCTTTGGAGGACAGTGAGGACTATGTCCCCTGCAAATTTGGTGGGTATTGGACATTGGGAAGGCCAGTTTGTGGAGTGTTTAAAGGGCCCTGCTCCTTGCATGTGGCAGGAAAGGGCCCTTTAAACCTGCCAGCTGATAGTTTAAAGGGATCTTTAAGGGGCCACGAACAATGAACATGTTTGTGAACAGGGTCATGTTCGTTACTGTTCATTGTTCGTTGTTCATTGATGGCAATGAACAACGAACAGCTTGTTCATTTTTTTCCCGTTCGTACCCATGTCTAGTCAGGACAGGAGGCGTTTCTGCCTTAGACAAAGAGAAGCAGCTTACTATCAAGAGAGTTACACATACACACAGAGAGATATGCAGCGCCCCCAATGTCCAAGGCATGTTGAGTCACCTATTGCATCATAGATGACTCCCAGTGGCCAATTGTCAACCATCGTTGCCTGTAATTTGCAGGTCTGGTGCTTTGCTAAAGAGCCTTACACTGGTTAGCTTTGGAAAATTAGGTTCTTCTTAGAGTAGCCAGACATGGCCTAGCAACCAGTGGGTGATAGGCTAAGCAAGGATTCACTTCTTTTGGAGGGGAATTGGCACATGGGACACAGTGATATCATTTCCTGTTTGATCCAGAAGTGACATCATGCCTGGGGTAACACTCTTATCATTTACCCAAAACTCAATCTTTTAACCATAGAGTTTTAGGAGACTACTAGAGCATCACTTGGCATTATGGCATCACTTCCAGGTCATGCTGGACACAATGCCATCACACTGCGGATGCCAACTGCACTTTTCCTATTTTGCTGGGGAATTTCCTACAGCTGCCCAGCTCAGCAATAGTGGGCAACAGAAGCAGAGGGTCTGGAGGTCCTTTGCTATTGGAAATCCCTTGGAGAATAAAACATCTTGAATGGTGGATATAGTTAATGAAACTCTAAGTGGAGTCTGGGATTCTCCTGGAATTACAACTAATCTCCACTGCAGACCTCAGAGAGCAGTTCCTCTGGAGGAAATGGCAGCTTTGGAGGGCAGGCACTATAGCATCACATTCCTGCTGAGCTGCCTCCCCCCACAACTCTGCCCTCAACAGGTACTTCCACCAAATCTCTTGGAATTTCCCAGGCCAGATTTGACAACCCTTAGTGGGCAGCCCAATTTTAATTAATCTCTCAGCCACTGTAACAGAGACAGAACTTCCTATGAACTAGAACAAAATGGTTTCTGATGGCTCCCATTAAAACAGTGAGCTCGACTGAGTAAAAAAAAATAAATCAGTGTTTGTTCACCAGGAAGTGATCATGCCTACCTGCAAATGTGTTTGCATTCATCTGCTCCTTCATTGCACTAAAAATGCCAGTTAAAAACTTACCTTGTGGTAAATTCACCTGATTCAAAGCAAACATGATCAGCAAGCCTTATACACATTGCAAAGTGTAAAGAATTACTGAATAATGGAATATGTGACAATTCCTAATGTATTTTCCTGGTACAAACTTCTGTATGCTCTGTGAATTTTGAGGATTAATTTATTGTGATTTTTCCCCTTGCAGAACATAATAAAATAGACTGTCTGCAAAACGAACAAAAGAGAAAACAAACCCAGTAGACGGCCACCAGGAAAAAACGCTGCTAGAAGCAATAAGTTTACTGACAGATGGTAGAATCAGTTGAAAATCGAGGACCATATTTACTAAGTCGAACCCATTTAGTAAGCCAGAAAAGTGTTATCTAATCCTTTCCCCTGTGTGTGTGTTTTGGAATAAACAGATGCCTAATGAGGAATGTGTTGAGAATGATTGTCAAAGAACCTGGAATTATCCTGGTTCAGATTCTGTCCTTGATACTTTAAAAAGAGAGAGAAACTGAGGAGCAAAATGGACATACCAAGACCTTTTGTTAATAAAGTTTGTAACGGAGGGAACATGGTACAAAACCCTGCAAACGCATCAGATACATGGGTACAGAACAATCTAACTCTCTCGTTGGATTTCTTATTCTGTTTATGCAACACCCCAAGAACGTGGTGAGGGAAAGGGCAAATACTCTTGAAGTGATCACAAACCTGACAGTCACACAACGAACACACAGGATTCCTATGTGTTTGCAGTTGGTATCACACAATAATAGGGAGCTTGTTGAGGCATATGTTTACTTGGACCCTGGCTGAGAAACAAGGATTGAGCGTATGGAGATAGATTTTTCAACTCTTTGAAGATAAACGTTAGACACTGAAGCTCAAAATCTGAGAATGTAAATCTCATGAAAAATTTCAAACAAATTGATCTTCACTTCTTCATTGGGACTGCTAGCTTAGGGGCTAACAAATCTGCAAAACTGAAAGAGCATGAACTGGGATTTCAGAACAGAAAAATGCATCATTGTTCCATAGTAATTCCTGCTGATTCCTGCAAATAGTAAACTTCACATAGTTAACAAAAATCCAACTCGCATCATTTAGTCTATAATTCTGGAGATTCTTCCAGTTTTTAAAATTTATTTTTGATTTACTTAGAAAAAATTAATGTTTCCTCTCCAAAGATGTTCTCAAGGAAGCTCACAACTAAAACAAAATAACTGATCCAAACAATCCATCAAAAACAACTCAGGGCATAAAACAGCATGGAACAAACACTGAGCAGCCTAAATGGTACTCATAAAATGGTCCTCAGAATAGAAACTGACCAACAAAAGATAGAACCTGCATAGGGAAAAAGAAATGTTTTGGCACTTAAAGGAAAGTAGGGTAGGCATCAAGTAAAGGTCAAAGGGAGGGCATTCTGAAGGTGCCACCACTGAAAAAGCCCTCTCTCTAATTGCCACTTATGTCCACTCTCCAGGCGGATGCACAAAAAGAAGACCTTGAGAACAGGATTTTAATTGGCAGATTGGACTACAACGGAGAAGACAGTACTTTGTGTACCCTAGCCTCGAGCTAGGACCTTATATCTTCCTACTTTTGTTGCAAGATAACCTATAATTTCCACTGTTCATTAAATATAGATGTTGCATAACAGAACTTTCAAAACTACTTTGCAAATAATAAGCAAAGTTTCACCTAGTGGAAAGCATAAACCTCACAGAAATGTACAGGAGCCATGTAACAGCTTAGTAATATAGATACGCACATCCTAAATTGCTACGATTTAGGTATAATGCACATTTCACTTTATAATCATCACATTCTAGGTACGGCAGCCATTGTTATCCATGCAGCAAACAGGGCAGCCTTCCTGCAGGGAACTCATGTCCATGAGAAACTCACATATAGGCTTGCCTCAATGGTGGATCCCTACCCTGATACAACCAATGGGCCACCTGGATCTATGCTGCAGTAACATCAAGAGTAGGTTACTGTAATGCACTTTATTTCAAAATATCCCGAGAGACTGCAGTTGGTTCAGAATGCCATGGCTTGGCTATTATTGGGAGCCAGAGAGAGCATGAGCATTATTCCCATTCTGCAGTCACTCATTGGCTGCCCATCAGTTACTAGGCCCAAATAAAGGTATTGGCTATCACATACAAAGCCCTTCACAGTCTTGGTCCTTCATATCTGCTCTGCCAGGACAGTTTCAATCATCTGAGCAGAGCCTTCTACAGATGCCAACCTGAAAATGGGCAAAATCAACAACTGCACATATATGTGCTTTCTATGTTGTCACCCCATCTTATTGAATGACTTGCCTGATGAGGTCAGGAAGGCTCCCAGGCACCTTGCTTTCTGCAAAGTATGCAAAACTGAACTATTCAAGAGGGCATTTCTACATAGGTAATAGGGCTGTACTGCACAGAATGGTTTAGAAAGCTAATTGGGTAGAGATATAAGACTGTACTGTGTATAGCTCATGTTTCCTATTGTTGTACGTAAGATCCTATATAATTTTTGCATCCTTTATTGCATCCTATTAATACTGTTGGCAGAGTGCCTGCCTATGCAGCAGTCAGAATACTGAACTATGAATTTTTAAAAGTTTTCTTAATAAAATATTAATAAAAGCTTTAAACAAACTGGAAAGGGAAGAGACGAAAATAAATCATGCTGCTTTGATAGGTAAGAGAGTTCTGGAGAGTTCTGAGAAAGAGATTACCTTGAAAGTAGCATTCTGCAGTCAGAAAAGGAGAAAACTCTTTATTAGAAAGAAAGTACGCTGACCTGGATAGCCCAGGTGAGCCTTATCCCATCAGATCTCAGAAGCTAAGCAAGTCAGCCTTGGTTAGTAATTGGATGGGAGAACTCCAGCAAAGACCAAGGTTGCAGAGGCAGGCAATGGCAAACCACCTCTGTTAGTCTCTTGCCATGAGAACCCTGCCAGGGTCACCATAAGTCAGCTATGTCTTGCGGGCACTCTCCACCACCACCACCACCACCACCACATCCTTTACAATCTTATCTAGCTAGAGCTTGCTGCCGCTTGCAGATCTTCTTTGTATGCAAGACGTTGCTATACTCCAGCAAATGCTTTGCTTCCTCTTTGTTTTCAGATTTTTGGTTGGTTCCAGATTTCTACAATACAAATCCTATTGCATCATTTATTGAATGTCCCATCCTGTTGATTGTATTGACTTATTTTGTGCCTTGAGTCCTAGTGAGAAAGACAGACTATAAATAATGTAAATAAATGATAAAAAGATGATCACATATGTGCTGTGTGTGTGTGTAAGTGTATGTATACATATACGCATACATACATACATATATATTCATATGTACATACACACACATATACACACTTAAATAAATTCTACAGCCTGAGCATATCACCTGAAAACATTTTGTCCTCCATCCCCACTTATCTGACCTCTACCAATTTGGGTATGCAGATAAGTGTACCCCCAGCTGACCTCAGATCATGGGCACAGGCATATGGGTGGAAATGAAGCCTATTTAGAATTTTGAAGGCCAATATCACTATTTTGAATTGGGGCCCAAAGAAGTAAACATACTTTTTGTATGTGTATGCTCCCCATGGCATGTTCTCATTACTACCCTTGTCATTGCATTTTAGAATGGAATGCATGTTTCTGGACCTTCTTCAGAAGCAGCGCTTTTTCAGTCACCTAACCTGGATGTTACCAAGCCTTGTGTCATTGTGACTACATCTATTGTCTCCAATAGCTGCAACTGGTGAGCTTGCTATGACATGTAATGTGACTGAGAGCAGACTCATTTGGAGATCTGGCTGTCATCAGGCTTTCTGGAAGTATAAGAGATGAAATGGGTTTGGACATCATTGAATCACCTCCCACAATCTTAGTCTGACCGACTGCTTTGTAACTGGCTGTCATCAAAACTTACTTTCTCATATCCTTCTACTGGTACCCATTGACCCAGGTTGCTTTTCCCTGACCATACTGGTGTCTCACACAGTCTAGATTGTATACCCTTGTATATCAGTGATCCCCAAAGTGGTGCCTGCTGATTGGACCATCTACATCCTAATATCTCTTCACCAAAGCACATAGCCAGTTCTAGCTTTCTACCACCTCGCTGGAATAGGAGATGCTTCATAAGAGCTCATGAGGCATCACCTTTGATTTTGCAGAAACTATTCAGAAATAGTTGCCTCTGTTGTAGGACAGTGCTTGACTTTTAATCTCCCAGCATTCTGTGATTGGTCCCAGTACCACAAGGCAGCCAGTCTGTGATTGGTTCCAGCCCCCAATGGCAGCCATTTTGTGGTGGGGGAACCCACTCTCTTTTCTCAATATTCAAAATTACTCATGGGCTGAACAAGACTGGAGACCCTCAGCTGTAGATTATGCATCTTTTGTGCTTCACAGGTTGGTTAGGATCATCATGCATTAACCTCTGGGCATAAGAGAGTTTGCTAGACTGGCATGTTCATCCAAAGATGGATGCATCCTAAGTGTGTTGGAGACAGAACATAATGAGTATCACAATACTGTATGAAATCCCCAGGGCTAATGTAAGAAAATAAAGTCACCAGCACAGGGACAGTCTACAAGGTCTCCTATTTCAAACAATAATCTAAAATCCAAAGAGCATCCTGGTTAAAACAAACATATTTTAATTCTTTCATGCTATCTTACATTACAGACTTCCAATCTTTAGGGAGGAAATTAGTGAGGACAACTGTGGTTATCAGTGACCCGCAGTAATGTATTAGTTACATAAACCACACCTGCACCAAGTTAGACATTGACTGCAATCAAAGAATGCTGCCACCTTCTATCATGGCGCAGATGTTTCAACTTAGGTTTGCAGTGAGGCAGCTAATAGGTCAAACTTATTGCTAGTGATGTACGGATAGATTGTAGAGGGTCACTTGCTCCAGTGGCTGGGGCTAACAGATGTTAATACCCTCCATGAGCAATAAATCCAGTGGCTTTTATTAAAGGACAAGCTTTTTTCTTAGGTGGCTCTTGTTCTTCCTTCCCAAAGTTTTAGCTCTCAAATATAACAAATGGGAGAGGAATAAAGAGTGAAGCAACATGAAAAATAGGCTTTCTGTCCAATTTGAAAGATTATTTTTCACTCTTTAGACTCAGTTATAAAATCCCAACTCATTTCACTTTTGGTGCTCTGTTTGGAATCAGATTGGGTAACAGACATTTCTGAAATTGTGATGGTGGGACAGAGAGAAAGAGAGAGATTCTGCAAAGAAAGTTAAATTAAAAGCATATTTGTATATTGATAGTGATGCTGACAGGTAGCACTCAACATGAACAAACTGGTTGTTCTTCAATACAGAGCACTTGGATAGACAGCATTCAGCCATTGAATTCTATGGCTTGTGACAAAAATTGCCTTTGGAATCTTTGCTTGTTCTGCTATCATAGGAAAAGGGATACATGGGTGTTGTGTATCCTCACTGGCACACTTGATCCATGTATAGGATCTTTGAGTCTGTGTAGAAACAAGCATGGCTGAAGGTGATACCAAGGAAAGAGGTGGCAGTACTTTAACCAAGTGGTAAATTTTGTTGAGTCATGATGTCATGAACAAAATCTAGTTTGTTTGTGATGAGAACAAGCCTGCTATATTCCTGGGCTTGCAGGCTCATTGCTCCTCTCTGCTCCCTTTCCCCATGGACTCATGATAGCAGACTTCCTGGGCTTTTGATTCAAGCACAAGTTGTTGTAATACCTGTATTTGGGTGCCACCATGTTTTGTTTTTCATGTTCCCCAAATGGATTCTAAACCAGAATTTTAAACATCCATATGACAGAAGACCAGAGTCAAATCAGGGCTGTGGCACTGAAGTATTTGAATTTTATCTCTTATCTGTAATATTATCTGGACTTTTTCATGTATGCTTTCCCTATGGGACAATAAGCAGCGGTGCAGGGGGTGATTTATATGGGGGAAACGGTGCAGGACAAAAGGCTCAGCCTCAGAGACATGGCTCCAGTGGGATTCAAGCCCCAACTGGTTGCTTTTACCTTTTGGGGAAAAGCAGTTCCAGATGACTCTGATCAAGCCTAATTCAGATATAGGCATGCACTCAAGTAGCCCTCGGTGTCTAGTTAGCTTTCCTATATCAGATCATTAATCTTTTGGCAGGAGGTATACTGCAACAACATTTTTGGCTCATTTTAGTTTCCCATCCAGTACTGAATATAACATGCTATAAATGCATGATCTTACAGGATCAGTCATTCAATGGTAGTGCTGGTAGTAACTATAAGGCAAAGTGGACAGCCCTGACATTGGAATGGATAGCTCACGTTCCAGACTCCAGACTCCATAGCTATAACCATATGGAAAGACCATTTTTGACAGAATGCCCCAGCAATTTAAAGTGCAAGCCAGGTATGGTGTTTTTTGGGTCCTGCTTCCATTGAGAAATATGAGTGGTCATCCCCAAGATGTCCACTGGTTGCATCCTCCATGTCCCCCTGATGGAGGCCAGCTGTGCCTCAGAATACAGAAGGGAGAGGAGTACAGTCACCTTCTCTCTACAGGCACCTCTTGCACTGCCTGAAGATGTCCCGTTTCTTCCTCCTTTTTTCTTTTTATCCTGAGCCAATGGGCTGTGCGGGTCTTGAGACTGGGCCTAGCCTCCTGTGAGGGTGCCAGGCCTCGGGAGCATCTAGAGACCACTCTCACTGTCCTGAGATGCTGCCACAGTTCCTCCCATGGCCCTACCCACTTTCCACCACTGAAAGGCCACTTGCCCACAGCCCTGTCAGCCATGCCACAGCTTCAAAGGCCTCTTGCTTCTGCGCTTGCCCATCACAAGGGGCACAGCTTTCATTGCCTGGCTAGATAGTAATTAGTAGTATATTGCAATGTAGTATATTGCAATGTATATTGTAGTATACTGCAATGTATAGTATACTACACCAAACTGGAGAGCCAGTTTGGTGTAGTGGTTAAGAGCGTGGGACTCTAATCTGGAGAGCTGGGTTTGATTCCTCACTTTTCCATTTGAAGCCAGCTGGGTGACCTTGGGCTAGTCATGGCTCTCTGGAGTTCTCTTAGCCCCACCCACCTCACAGGGTGTTTGTTGTGGGGATAATAATGGCATACTTTGTAAATCACTCTGAGTGGGCATCAAGTTGTCCTGAAGGGCGGTATATAAATTGAATGTTGTTGTTGTTGTTATTATTGTTGTCATTGTCATTGTTGTTGTTATAGTGGTTTATTATTATAGTGGTTTATAGTGGTTGTTGTTGTTGTTGTTGTTGTTATAGTGGTTTCCACAGAGCCCTCCCAGTGAGGGTCCAGAGAGAGGATGCTGGAGAGGTCTCTGGTGGTAAACATGGTGAGTGTGTGGGGCTCAGATCTAGACTCCAGTCCCTAATGAAAATTAATATAACCGAACTTTAGAGGAGAGATGCTGGACATCTGTGATTTCTCCTGCCCTGTTTCTACTCCCCCTTTCTCTGGGAAGAATCCCCCAAACCACTGTTAAATGTGTACTTGCTATATGCAGTAATCTATGGTGTAGCTTGCATTCCAGTTAGTTTGGCTGGGATCCAATCCATTTTACCATTTAATTTTAAAAAAAATAATATTACACATTTAGAGTCCTTACCATTATTTTGATAAAATACCAGTCTAAAGAGAATCAGAATTTAACTTAACAGGTCTCTTTCCACATTTTTGAAAAACAGAGATGACAGTCTTGGCACCTGTCTTTTGCCAGGTTGGTTTTTTTTTTTTTGGTAAGATTGTAGGGATGCAGGTGAGGAACAGAAGTAACTACACAGAGTTCACCTCTCCTCCATGCCCCAATCCCTGTTGGGACCCTGTGCACATGAAATGTAGCTTTAAAGGATGGTGGGGAGATCTAATCACAGATCTCCAGCATCTCTCATCTGTTTTTTGACCCTAAATTGTAACAATGTGTGTGGGGAAGACAACAGAGAAAGAAGAGGAAAAGGAGGGGCAACGGGACGAGAAGCAAAGCTGCATTCAGCTTTCCGATACCTTAAGGCCAGTTTTTGGCACTGGATCACTACAAATCATTAGAACAATGTTGACTTCTGATTATTATGTAAAACTCTATTCCCTTGCCAGCCTTTTTAAAAGTGACCTTTTAAGTCCATGGACTTGTGATTAGAGCTTTTTAGTTGCCATTGCTCATATAATCTCCACTGATGCTTTCTCCAAAAGGTGAGATGGAATCAAACCCACAGTATTCACTATTCCTTTACTTGGAATCTATGTCAGATGTTTTATGTGATTCGTTTTCTTCCACACAATTAGCTTCTAAGGACATTGAGGCTAGGTTTGTGATTTTTTTTTAAAAAAAAATCCAAGGTCTCAGTAAGAATAGCATAATGTATTCTTCCCAAACTGTGAGAACAGAGCAATACAGAATAATTTACTTCCCTAATGCCAAATTAAAATTCATAACACAATTCTTTAATTACCATCTGAATCTAATTCTCAGAGAAGTGTGCCCTAATTGCATTGTTGATATGCACAGATGCAAATAAGATGTTGACTGTTTCCCCTTGTAGCAAATGACTCTGTTTCTAATGTGCACTCATCGAAACACAGTGGGGCAAATCCATCATTTGCACTGACACTTCTGGAGCCAATAGTGTAACATCCCAGCTGAATGTTGCCCAGACTTCCTTGCAGAGAAAAGATGCTGTTTGTGTTACAGTTGGACCCTCCAATAAGCACACGGATGCATTCAGAACATCCCTCCGGCAAGACAAGGGAGGTTCACCTGTTCTTTGCAAATGCTGTAATCTTCTATGTCAACTAGCAAACTGATTTAATAAGAAAACAGTCGGAGGGAAACACTATTTGGCCCCTTGGAGAGACTCACATGTTTTCCAGGAACGTGTGTTCTCCAAACAGCAGGTTGGTAAAAAGCTGCATTGGGAAGGCTGAAGATCTTTCTCCATGCATGACACGATCCCTCTGATCCCAATCAGGCACTACATGTGTGAGAAAATTGAGGAGACCCCTCATCACACAACTGATTGTGGCATCTGACACAGGATAGAGACTCCAGAGACCCAGCGTGCGAACACCAGTTTGGTGTAGTGATTAAGATCAAGGGACTCTAATCTGGAGAACCGGGTTTGATTCCCTGCTCAGCCTGAAGCCAGCTGGGTGACCTTGGGTCAGTCACAGCTCTCCCAGAGCTCTCTCAGCCCCACCCACCTCACAGGGTGATTGTTGTTGTGGGGATAATAATGGCATACTTTGTAAATTGCTCTGAGTGGGCATTAAGTTGTCCTGAAGAGCGGTATATAAATCGAATGTTGTTGTTGTTGTTGTTATTGTTGTTATGGTGTTTTCCACAGAGCCCTCCCAGTGAGGGTCCAGAGAGAGGATGCTGGAGAGGTCTCTGGTGGTAAACATGGTGAGTGTGTGGGGCTCAGATCTAGACTCCAGTCCCTAATGAAAATTGATATAACCGAACTTTAGAGGAGAGATGCTGGACATCTGTGATTTCTCCTGCCTTATTTCCACTCCTTTTCTTTGGGAAGAATCCCCCAAACCACTGTTAAATGTGTACTTGCTATATGCAGTAATCTGTGGTGTAGCTTGCATTCCAGTTAGTTTGGCTGGGATCCAATCCATTTTACCATTAAATTTTAAAATAATAATATTACACATTTAGAATCCTTCCTTACCATTCTTTTGATAAAATACCAATCTAAAGAGAATCAGAATTTAACTTAACAGGTCTCTTTCCACATTTCAAAAAAACAGAGATGACAGTCTTGGCACCTGTCTTTTGCCACCCACTCTGCGTCGGTGGTTAAGTCATCCTGAAGGGCAGTATATAAATTGAATGTTGTTGTTGTTGTTGTTATGTTTTTGACATTTTTGTGTATGGTTTTGTTTTAATTGTTTTAAAATGTGTTTTTGTTTGGTTGTAATGGTTTTCAAGATGAGCTTTTATTATGTGCGTTTTTAATCTCTTAGCCTCCTTGGTAGCCCTCATGAGGGCAGAAAGGAGATGTATAAATTTTGTAAATTGTAACACTGTGTGAATCAGCATTTTCTGTCTGCAAGCTAAGGACTCTCAAGCCATGTAAGGCTTTATATGAAAATGGGCTTTTTGGGTTTGTCCATAAAGCTGCAGGTTGAACTGAAAGATGTGTTGCTTTCTCTTCCCCTAACCAAGTGCTTTCATTTCTTCCTTTTCTGTTTTCAATCGAATTATACACTATGATGGTAAATAGTCTGGTTACGGCTCCCAGTTCTAGCCATGAATCAATGTGGTAGGATTACCAAAGCAAATGGGAGATACTAGCAATGTGGAAGGAGATAATACAGAAACCAATGTACCGCATGAAAACCAGAAGGGAGAATGTTGTTGCAAGGCTTCCTAAGGGGAGCTCTTTGACCTTGCTAATTGACAAATAGTAAATTGTGAGAAAAACCAGGCATGGGCCATAAAACTCAGCCTTTCAGATTCTTTCCAAAGGATACAGGGGAGACTGGGAGGGGGGTGGAGTTTAACTTTTAAAGCAGATGTTTAAGCTTATAGAGAAGTTGATTCCACTGAGAGTGGCTGCCTGATGGGGTATACAATTTACAGAGGCATTCTCTGGTAAGTAAAAGCTGATGAAAGATTAATGGCAAGAACTGCATCAGAAAGAGTGCAAGTAGCTGCCATTGGTCTGTAGTGAAATCCAAAAACAAAAATAATGTAATACTTTTTGTTAAGACCAACTAAAACAACAAAAACCAGTATGCAAGCTTTCTCCAGAACTCTTCATCAGGCTGGCTGTTAAAAACATAAGGGGTGGGGATCTTTCCGGCCATGATTTTCTTATGATCGCTTTGTTCCAGGTGGAATTGCTATGCTAACTTCAGAGGGTGCTAGATATGGATAGTAACCAGTTGCATCCCTGGCATTCTTGGAATTCTAGGCATTCTGGAATGAAGAAGCCAAAATGGCAGCCATCTAGTTGCGAAATAAAAATCAGTAGTTAGTCAAATGTCATTCTGACACCCAAATGAACTCACAGATTGTTTGTCTATTTTGGAAAACCAGAATTCAGCCAATAAAGAGAAGGACTTCAGTTAGAAGAACAAGTATTTGGGACGAGACGTCTTATTGATGACCATTAGGTAATATCTTGTTTACCTTACACTGATATTCTACTTAGTGCATCGACTAACATTAACATTAACATTAACGGCATGGTTAATAAAAGGACCCCTACCTTCTTCATATGTCTTTTATGGGGCACATGAGTTTAGTCTGGTGCTTCTTGGGGACTCCTGTAAGGTGTGGAGAATGTTAGGGAGACATAGGAGCACATTTACCAAGTTACTTGGCAGCTTTTAGATCATATGATCTAATGATCCTAATGTAATGCAATGGTTAGAATTTTCAGCCTCCTGGTGGAACCTGGATTGTAGCTTATCTCCAGATGACAGAGATCAAGTCCCCTAGAAAAAATGGATGCTTTGAAGGGTGGACTCTATGGCATCACATCTCTGCTGAACTCCCTGCCCTCCCCAAACCCTGCGCTCCCTGGGATCCACCCACAGACTTCCAGGAATTTTCCAACCTGGAGTTGACAGCCCTAGCAATGGTACACATTTTTCAAAGGGCCATAGGAGTCACTGTTGTGATCTTGGCAAATACATTCCTATGACTAAGGGAAGCCACAGCAGCACATTGCCACAGCTAGGGCTTTTTTTCAGGGGGAACACGGGGGAACGGAGTTCCGGAACCTCTTGAAAATGGTCACATGGCTGGTGGCCCCGCCCCCTGATCTCCAGGCAGAGGGGAGTTGAGATTGCCCTCTGCGCCGCTTGGTAGCGCGGAGGGCAATCGCAACTCCCCTCTGTCTGAAGATCAGGGGGTGGGGCCACCAGCCATGTGACCATTTTCTCCGAGGGCAACCCACTGAGTTCCACCACCTCTTTTCCCAGAAAAAAAGCCCTGGCCACAGTCCTTAAATAAACTGCAAGATCACACAAGTGTGGTCCTTTGGCACTTTGGTTTTTTTTTCCCCTTCAGCGCCTGTGGTTCTTGCGAACACTGAACAAAAATAGCTTTAAAAGGAGGCAAGGAGATATTCATTGTCTACTTCTAATGTATATGTGTGAAAAGGTGGGAAAGTTCAATTCCTATGGGCAAGAAATCAGAAAACATACATTCTTCACTCATTCTGGTCCAAGTACTAGTATAACCCTGGCTAGTTTGGAGTAGTGGTTAAGAGTGCAGGACTCTAATCTGGAGAACCGGGTTTGATTCCCCACTTCTCCACTTGAAGCCAGCTAGGTGACCTTGGGTTACACAGCTTCTAGGAGCTCTCTAGCCCTACCTACCTCACAGGGTGTTTGTTGTGGGGACAATAATAATATACTTTGTAAACCGCTATGAGTGGACATTAAGTTATCCTGAAGGGCAGTATATAAATCGAATGTTGTTGTTGTTATTATTATTTTCACACGTCTTTACCCTCATGCAAAATCGTGCAAAACTCATGGAATGAGGGCATCTTCATGGCGTGATTTTTGATGTCACCAATACCATGTCATGAATCATGATTCCATTTCATGGCAGAATTATGTCAGAAATCACACTATCAAGATGCCCTCGTTCCATGAGTTTTGCATGTTTTTAAGCGAGGGTAAAGATGTGTGGCCCATGTAGCAGTCCCAATGTGGCAATGGGGCTTTTGGGGTGGGGGTGGGGCTTGTTGTCTGGTTATTAACACTTTTTAGAATATTCATTTGAAAGCCAATGTCCAGCAAATAAAATAGAAAAAATTGTTTGGGCAAATTGAAAATGATAAGAAGTTGTTCTTTAAAAAGTTAGTAGTGTGAAAAGAAGCTTGAGAGCTGGCCTCTTTCAGATTCGCAAGGAGGATCTATAAATTATCCTCATAAAAATTGCTAGTAGAGGCTAATCAGCCAAGAGCCTAAACTTATGCTACCTTGCTGAAAGAATCAATCAGTATAAAGTAGGGAAGTGGTAGGAGGGATAGTGACAAATATTACAATGGCTACTATAAAATAGGCTTTGTAAAATGCCCCTCCAACCCCCATAGAAATTTCACAGTGAAATTCAAACCTCAACATTCTAAAAGGCAATGTATATTATTGACATCAGAGAGAAGCTGTCAGGAGGCATGTCGTAGATTCCCTTCTCTGTGCTGCCATTTTGGTACAAAGTAGACAACTTGCCCTCTTGGCACCATTTATTGAAGAAGCCGGGCTATCTCTGCAGCATCTCAGCATTCATTTCCCCGCACACAAATAATGGCATTGATGCCTCTTGTCCGTGTGACAAGCTTATGAGAGATGGGCCTACAGACACTTCTCTTGTCTCTACACTGGTAAATTATTCATCATTGGTGCAGCACTGGGAAAACACAGAAAGAGAAAGCAGGTGAAAGATTATGTTGCAAGAAAGAAGGGGAGGAAAAAAAACCCCTGCTGACAGGTCCATAAGGAAGAGGGCAAAATCCCTTGGTGTGCCTGTGCCCATCTTAGGCATTATGCATGCCATTTTCAGAAATTACCATCAAAGGATTCTTTCAAGCTTGAGCTGATGTTCATTGATGATCTCTCCTGTCTCCAGTGGAGAATGATTCATAATAAGACAGTCCTTGTCAAAGTAGGCGTGTTAGCCTCGCTACTCTAGCTGAATTCCAGTATGAATAGGAACACTCTTCTGATGTGTGTCTGTCTCATCAATGCACTTTGGCACTTTTTAAAAAAAACTGCTCATTAGCTCCCATCAGTGCATTGAATGAGTTCCGTGTGACTTCCCATGGTTCTGATTAGGGTTGTTAAGAGATAAATCTGGCATCAAAAAATGCCAGTGTGCACATGGCATTTATGTAAAGTACTGTACCAACAGTTTGCCACCTAGTTCCAAATCCTGGACTGTTTCCACATAGTCTGAATTTGTTGCATTGCTTTCATTACCACTTTGAACGTAGAGACGTGTACTGGCAATACAGCTTCCTCACGTGGAAGTTTTTGGAGCACTTTCTCCATCTTTTTTTCCTACTTTGCCCTTCCACCTGTGCTTCACAGAGACTCATACTGGCTTTCTGGAGCTTGGTTATCATGGCTGCTATATGACTCATAGCAGCCTTTTGTTTTGTTTGTTTGTTTGTTTATGTCATTTATAGTCCACCTTTCTCACTGAGACTCAAGGTGGATTACACAGTATTCTTTTCATTGCATATGCCTTATAGTGCTATAATGATTTTATTAAAATTCAAAATGGACAAGTGGCAATAGATCACTATAGTACTCATCACTTTAAAAAAAATCTGGTGGCTTGGCTGGGAAAAAATGCTGGGAAAACAGTGTCCATGTGAGGTTAATGGTGGGGAAATGGTGCAAGGCAGGAAAATGCACACAGCTCCTTCTGGACAGAATGTTTACTTGCTTGGACTATATTGTTCGGCTACAATCCTTCTTACTCCACCATAAAGGGAGAAAGTGGAACTGCCCACAAAGGACCTCTTACCAGCGAGGCTGGCTAGTGATGAGGTAAGATCCTTTCCCTTTGTCAAGGAAGTCTTGGGCACCCAGCAGGCTTTAATCCAGAGGCTGAGACTATGTTGTTTGAGACTCAGAGAAGCTAGGGCTACCTAATCAAGCTGGTACCCAAATGGGTCCCAGTCCAGGGCTACAACATGCAGAGCATCCTATACACATATAAAACCTGACACCTTTTGATCAAATCAACAGGGTACAGTAGCTTTAATGGGACTGGACATGAGGATGAAGTATGGAAGTTTTTTTGGAGAGTTTGAAAATAACCACTAAAGTTATCCCATGAGGAACTGTAATGTGCATGATTATATTAGCCAGGGTGCATGAATGACACCAGATATCTTCCTTGCTGGGTGATGAAATTATGTATTTTCTCTGGGTTGAAAAGGTACTTGATTGCATTAGGCTAGGAGATGAAAATCTCTGACATGGTCAGAGTTCCTGCAAAACCTGCATAATGGAATTGTCTCAGATTAGTTGGGGCTCTGAAACTTGAACTGAGGCTTGATGACGTGGGCAGCTGGTGTGCTGTATTTAGGAATGCCCTGGAAACACCTGCTGCTTTTCTCAGAGATCCTTGTTAGAGCCGCAGGTGACCAAAGAGAGACATAGACAGGAAAAACAAAGCACCTTGGAAAACAAGCTATGGCTTCATTGATTACACAGTAAGATCCATTTGCAGGCTTGCATTGAGTTTATCCAAACTGGTTGGCCAGACCAGGGTAACTAATCAGCAGAAATCCAATTGAGCAGGAGAGAGCTTCAAGGGAAGTCTCTCTTGATGGTTCTGAGCAGTTCCCTTTTATAGGTTTCCTTGCCATGGTAACTTAGGCATCTTTGGCAGAGTGTCAATGTCTGATTGGGTGCTGATTTTGGTCTAACTCCTCCTGATTACATGTCTCAGCGGTGAGGATACTTTCTGGAATTAGTTCCAACATATATCCCTGACTGAAATTGTTGCCTACATGACTCCTCCTTTGGGCTGTCATGGATTCATGTGGTCTTTCTAATCCTTCAAGGTGGACCCTTGACCATTGGTTATTCAGCCTTAACTTGGCCTGATCAACCCTCTTTTACAAACTCTACACCTTTTAGCTATGTATATTTTGCTACATGTCGTTATTCAAGCAGGCACAATTTACTTATAAGGTCCGGATTAGCATTAAACCAAGGCTCCCTTGCTAAAGTAGCTTTAGGATCCTGAAGCTGGGCAAGACTGTAGTTCGGCATCTGGCTGAGGCCCTTGTTTTTGCCGTTTCCGGGAACACTTCTACTTTTGTGGTTGGCAACTACTAGGCAGCTTAGGCTGGAAACTAGATATGGACAGTCGTTAATAGGAGAGCCCTCCCTGCAACTCTGAGCCCTTTTCTAGGATGGGGTGGATATCCTCCTCCAACCCAGATCAATCCTGTGTTCTTTATCAGTTTTATGTTCTTGGACCAGGGTAGCATTTCTCCATTTCCTTTCTGCAGATAGCTTTCTTTGGTGCCTCTGGTCCACATCTGGCCTTGATCTTTTGTGCCATCTTTACCAACTCAATGAGATGATTCATGTCCAAGGAAGAAGAAAACAGGAGGGCCACACTCGTCACATGAGAATGAAAAAAAGCAAAAGCCAACGGGGCAAACGAAGACTATTTATTCTCTCAGTCACACACTCTCAGCCTCATCTACCATTCAGAGTTGTTATGAGGATAATATGGAGGCAGAAGGAATGATGTAAGCTGATTTGGGTCCCCAATGTGGAGAAAGGTAGCATATAAATGAAGTAAATAAATATTACGTAAATAAGTAATAAATAGAGATGAAGTTGGGGGCAGATAAAAGGTAACTTGTTTAGTGGGTTTGAAGGAGAGAAGGATGTAGGGAAAGTGGAGCATATGGAGGCTGCCAGGAGAGGGGAAGGGAAGGAGGTAATAGTATGAAGGAAGGGGATACAGGGGAAAATGAAAGTGCCCCCCCCCATCAATTCTTTCCAAGTTCCCCACGATGCAACTGAGCCACGAGGAAGAGGCTGCTGAGGGTGAATGGGAAGAGGTGAAGATAAGGAGGCAGAAAAAGGTGGATAGCAAGGAGAGAAAGATGCAGGAAAGGGGGGCTAGAGAGGGCAAAGAAGGGGAAGAGAACATGAGATGTTCCTCACAAAATGAGATGTTCCTCACAAGTCCTTCTATGTCTACATTTATGCATCCTCATGAAAAGCTGAACATGACTTAGTTCAAATTGCCACATACCTGAAGGACAGTCTCTTCTCATATGTTCCTGCATTATCTATAATCTTCTGGTTTCCACTTTCTAGTTGTTCCGCTGCTTAAGGTGGCCTATTTGGCTTCAAACAGAGCCTGTTCATTTTCTATAGTGACTCTCAAAAAATAGGTGCTTTTTTGGTGAGTTGAATCCTGATGAAGTGTGTACAAGAGAGGTAGAATAAGCTTTATGGCATTCTCTCCAGCCAAGTGGGTTTGCAGACACTGATTGTTCTAAACTGGTTTGCAAACAGTTTGTCTGTACTAGCCTTGCTGCCTTGGGCCTGTAATCTAATCGTGTACCAGCCCAATCAATACCACTGATCTGATGAATGCTGTCTTCTATGCAGCCGCAAAAATAGCACACACACTTGAAATGTCTGTGACTTCAAATGATGTTGATACTGGGGCATAAGCAGTTCCAGCAACTCAGTTGGATACCTTGGCAGTTTGTACAGGAGCTTTAACACTCGAGCAGGTTAACTCTTTCACTTCAAATCAGAAATCAACTCCCAGGAATACATTTTTCCTACTGGGGCTACCAGTATCATAGAGAAGGGAAGATTTCTATCTGGGAAATGTGCAGTGGGAAGAGAAGGCAGAGTTTGGCAGCCAGCTATCAGGTATTTGTTCACAGTCAAGGTTTGCACTTAATTGCTAGTCATTCCTTAGGCTAGGCAATGTTTTGAAACATATGTTTTCTATTTGATAGGGGAACAAATATTTCCAAGTTAGTATTTCAGAATCTGTTTTGAAGCAACATTTTTCTGTGATTCTCTGGAAGAAGTTCTTCTTGCTCTTTATTGAAATGTGAGGAGTTTCCTGCCTTAGTGGAACATGTGTACCTATTCTCCTCTGCCAAATGTCAGTTACAGTTTCATAGAGTGGTGGGGTATAAATATTTTAATTAAGCAAACAAACATTTGCCATAACAACAGGCATTATTTTCTGACATGCTTAATAACAAATGCTGTGCTAGGAGGATCTGAATCTCAGATACACCCTGGAGTTTTGTTTTTAAAATGCAATTCTTAAACAAAGTGGCATAAAAGGGATTACTTTTTATCTTGCAACTATTCTATAGAAAATGTTGCTCCTATGACCACTTGAGTAGGCAGAGAAAATTCCAAAACCATGAAATGTGCTTTGGGTACTGGCAGATATTGACTTCCATTGCATTTCTTCCTGGCCAGAACTAAGAAATATCTTGGTAGCTGTAAGATTGAATGTCAAGACTGGTTCAGCACTGACTTGACATGTGCACTAAATACATAGACTGGAGCTAAGAAGTTCATTGATGGTGGTATGCAAGGAAATGAATGGAGTTCTGAAGCAAATAAAATGTACTTTTTGTGCTTTCCCGTGAGATTCTGGCTTACTCCTTGTGTGCAATCACACTTCAGTATTGCATGTCAGCTGGTGAAACCATGAGAAAACTTGAGATGTATTCCCATTAAAGGATAATTGATTTTTAAATACTCTATTATCACAAAGTTGGCATCTAATTATTTTCTTTCAATACCATGACATCCTAGTGGTAGTTTCAAGAGGCAATGATTGTTCAGAATGTAACACGGTGGTGAGCAACAGAGGTTCAGCTTGAAAAGGAGGGAGGTGGTGGTATTTTTGTCTTTTTTTGTATGTGATCTGATTGACACGTTTGATAGATTGTGTGGCACAACAGGAGAGACATGCAAGATGAAGCAATGGGACGCTTGTAGACAGTGTCGGACTCCAGCTGGGAAAAGACTTCAGTGCAAAGATCAAATGCATTACCTTTTGTCAAACAAATCAGCTCGGCCTTTAGGCCAGCCATATTTATAGTCAAGAACTAATTAGACAAACACCCCGCACACTTAAGAGGCCACTTGAAAAAAAAGTCACACTGTTTTTTACCCGCAAGTGTAATATTATCTAAGGGCAGACAGGAGGGCCAGTGCTGGAGCCATGCCAGGTATGGATGCTTATGAAAAGGTCCACTGCTGAATTTCTCCACTAAATTTGTTTTTTTCTGCACAACAACCCCAAACTGATCCAACTATGCTCCACAATCCAACTCCACCCCTCACACTGTCCTTATTTCAGCACCAACAAATGATTATGTATGCATGGGGTGGAAAAACTGGTTAGAGGCAACCTTTTCTTTCACACACAATATTAGAACTCAAAAGCACTCAGTGAAGCTGATGGACAGGCAGACAAAAGGAAGAGCGATTTGCCTGGGGATGCTCATTTGAGGAGGAGCTGGTGCTCTGTGGTAGAGCATCTGCTTGGCATGCAGAAGGTCTCAGGTTCAATTCCAGGCATCTGCAGCTAAAAGGAGCAGGTGGCAGGTGATGTGAAAGGCCTCTGCCTGAGACCCTGGACAGCCACTGCCAGTCTGAGTAGACAGTACTGACTTTGATGGGCCAGTGGGCTGACTCAACGTGAGACAGCTTCATGTGTTCGTGTTCATGCGGCCTGTGGAAGTCATTGCCGTAAGATGTGATAACAGTCAGTCGTTTAATTGGCTTTAAAAGGAAACTAGATGTGTTCATGGAGAGCAGGTTCTTCAGTCTTCCAAGTATGATAAAAACTCTAAAATATCTCTAAGAACAGAAAAAGCCAATTAATTAAAAAAAAGTCAAGCTCAAGCATATTTGTGTCCTAACTGTAAGCATTTTAACATACCATCCTTCTTTCACATTTTGGAGAGACTTTGGAGAGACATGTACATTTCACATGTATCAGAGCATCAACTAGGCAGATACTATTTTTGTTGATTGTATTTCATGATATAGCATATTTAATACCTGAATTGCTTTACAATTCCAATCGTGTTTATCATACCACCTTTTGGTATACTTTTGTTCATATCTGTATCCCATTTTGAAAACTCTATTCAGATGACACTTAAACTTGAGTACCTACACCCTTTTTTGATTGCTAAGATTCTTTTTTGTTAACCTCACTTTGCTCACGGTAGCTACTGGATACTTTACATAGAAACCTAGCCAAAAAATACAGATTAAAACTGCTTCCAACACATCTGGGCTTGGTTTTAAATAAATATGAGGTTTGAAAACTCTTACTATTTCAGGAAATGAAATACAGTTTGCATTTACATAGGATTTTTATGATGTACAAATGCTGCATGGTTTTTGTTTTAATTCTTGGGTATTTTATGATGTACTTTTGGTTAGGGGCCAAAAGCAGGAAAAATTCAACACCTATGGGAAGAGCTGGGCACTGGATCTGTATTATTATAACCATATGGCTGCATTCAGCAAGATTCTTGAAAGCAGACCACCCTACTCTATGTACAAGCAGATGCTTTGGGTGACAGAATACCATGTGTTGCATGCAGGTCTGGTCTTGATTTAGAGATGTGAACCCAGCAAAAGTAAACGGGTCCTTCTTTCCCTTTCTTTTCCATCAGCTTAGCAACACTATCAAAAATGACAATATTGTCCATCTGTACATTACGGGAAAGGGACACAAGGCCAGCATTACCATTCAGCAGGACAAAGCAGGCAACCTCAAACAACTGATTTAGGGAATTGGAGCAATTTGTTATTTAGTTCATGCATAATTATATTATCTACTGACTGAGCATAGTGAGGAGATCATTTAAATTTTGTATAGAACATATCACAAGATCTTGGACCAAACTATGATAGTTTTGTAACTTTTTGAGCTTGCTTTTCCTAGTTTTCTGCCTTTCAAAAAGTTCTAAATTAACCTCTAAAACAGGGGTCCCCAATCTTTTTGAGCCTGTGGGCACATTCGGAATTCTGACACTATATGGTGGGTGCAGTTACAAAATGGCTGTTGAAGGAGGCAGAGCCAGCCACAAAATGGCTGCCACAGCTTGTCTTCTGTTATACAATAAAGATCCTTATGCTGTGGAAGCAGCTTCTGTGAGAGTAATGCTCTGAGAAATCTGCACAGCCAATCAAATCTCCAATGGTCAATCAGAAGCCATGCTTGGCAAAAGTATACTTTCTAAATCCAAAGGAGTTAGCTGTGCATCTGACGAAGAGAACTTTGGTTCTCGAAAGCCTATGCTACAGTAAAGTTGGTTAGTCTTAAAGGTGTTACTGGACTCTTTACTAGAGATGGGCATAAACCAGAAAAAAACAAACCATGCTGTTCGTGGTTCATCATGTTTCACGAACCACAAACTTTCACGAACCTGCCCCAGTTCACGAATTGGTTCATGAACTGAAAAACGAATCACATGAACCAGCCTAACGTTCATGGTGGTTCATCAGAAATGGGATCTGACAAACCACTGGTTCACGAACCATGAACCTGCCTGGTTCGTCACAAATGTTGGGTTGTATTTTGGTTCATGCCCATCTCTACTCTTTACTATTTTGCTACTTTCTAAAGGCACTTGGCAGGCACCAGGAAAGGTCCCCCAATGGGCACCATGTTGGGGATCCCTGCTCTAGAAGATAAAGGTGTTTTGGGGAGTGTTTTGAATTTGAACCCAAGGAAATATTGAGGATGAAAATGTTCAATATTATATATAATGCAAGACACCGTGTTCCTTTGCTGTTCCTTTGCCTTATGGTGGTTTCAACCGTTCAGTGATCTCCTCTTAAGTTAGAGGGAAATAGTTGGAGGAGCCAAACTCCTTTTTAAAAAACTAGCACTAAAATGTTTGGTGAATGAGGCATTTAATAAATGTCCTCACTAAGTTACTGAATTTTGCAAGCCTCTCTCTTTCACCTCAAAAAACCTTGTCTAAATTTTGTGTGTCCCTTTGTGAGAATCAAACCTGTGAGTCTGTATTTTTGTGCCATTGTCCATTTCCTTTCAACAATTTTTCGTATTAAAATGATTCTCCTACTATTTTCAGATTATTTTGGCATATAAAAGGCACGTTGTGTATAAATGATGTAAAAATCCTTTAAATATAACATTTAAAGGACATGAAACAAAAATGAGTGACAATGGGTGAAATAAAAAAAGCTCCTCACAAAATGTATGAAAATAAGAAGACATAAAAAGGGCATATTCCTATACATTGCACAATTATATCTGATTCTTACCACACACACATACGCAAATGTTACAAGCTAGTAAGCAGACAAGGTCTTGAATTTACAGATCAGCAGAGCTGGTAGGCAGACAGAAGCAGCCAACTTCTGGCATCAAAACAGAGATAGATAGGCTTTAACTACAAAACAGCATGTTCCAAGGCATCATTTTCTCTAGACAGTAGTAGCAGGAATACTGTGTTCATTTAAATTAAACTGGTTCCTTGGATAATAACAAAGTAATTAAAGAAACCACCAAGGAAAAAAAGCCAATTTATTTGAATCATGTTCATAAAACCTACAACAAGGGCCTGAAGGAACAAAATAATGTGGATGAGATGACAGATTGACATTTTTAAAAAAAGTATATGCATTTTGGTATTAATTATTGTCCTTGTCTGTGAATAGTAATGATTTTTAACCTTCTTTTAAAACTCTTAAAGCGAAACTAGGACTAGAATGGTTAGTCCAGACCAACGTGTTATTCAGCTTTTGACTTTCATTGATCCCTCAGGATTGCCCCAACACAAATTAGCAAAATTTCCCTATCAAAATCTACACTCAAGACTAGAGATGGACATGAACTGGAAAAAAAAAATGAACCGTGTGGTTCGTTGCATTTCACGAACCACGGACCACGAACTTTCACAAACTTGCCCCGGTTCGCGAACTGGTTCATTTGGTTTGTGAAAATGTCACATCCAGGTCAGCAAATCATCTCTTCCGGGCCAGCAGAACGCCACTTCCGGGTTGGCAGAAGGTCTGCAGAAAGTCCATCCCCTGTTGCCTAGGAAATTGATTAATCAGCACCAGGCTGATTAACCAAATGAACCAGCCTAAAGTTCGTGGCAGTTCGTCAGAAATGGGCTCTGATAAACCGCCGGTTTGCAAAACACAAACTGGCCCGGTTTGTCATGAACTTTGGTTCATATTTCAGTTTATGCCCATCTCTACTAAAGATTCTGGCAAAACCTGCATTCTCCTTCTCTTTTCCTCAGATCCATGCATCTGTTACCAATTGTGTCTTCAAGCAAATGATTTCAGTCCATGGTGTTCTTTTTATTTAACTACACTACTACTCTGCCTCTTCTTGACCAGCCTCTTTCGCACTCATCTCTCCTCCCCCCAGGCAAGCACGATCTCTTCTGAATTTAAGTGCTGTGACATTTTTTTTCAGAGCTCCTCTGATTAGCTTCTTCTTGCTCATTTCATGCTTTTTCAAGCCTGCTTTTTCTTTTAGGCACCTCTTTCTCAATGACTTCTCTGCATCTGTTTTTAGCCTCATTTTCTCTTGGTTTCTTATTCCTTAAGTCCTATTTTCATGGGATCCCTTCCCATTCCTCAGTTTGTCATGTGAAAGTGTAATCCTAGGCAATTTCCCATTCCCTCACAGAAGGTAGAGTGCAGACCTTTTCATTTCCTGATTAAATAAATATTCAAAACCAACTTACCTTCTCAGTAAATCAGTGCCATACACTTACTACCACAAACAATACAATATAGATACAATAAAGAGACAAAAATGCTTCTACTTCTTTCATTTGGTAGTGAAAAGTGCTGTCAAGTCATAGCTGACTGATGGTGACCTCCCTCCTTACTGGGGTTTTCAACACAAGAGACTAACAGAGGTGGTTTGCCATTGTCTGCCTCTGCATATCAACCCTGGTCTTCCTTGGAGATCTCCCATCCCACTAATCAAAGCTGACCCTGCTTAGCTTCTGAGTTCTGCTGAGATTGGGCTTGCCTGGGCTACCCAGGTCAAGGCATCTTGGCTTCAAAGAAAATGTTAAAATTAGGCAATTCAAGTATATCAGTATTTTCCGATCATCTAGTATTTTATCAAGATGTGTATCTGGAGTAACTGGAGGCACTAGCAATTAGAAACTCATTATCTTAAACCTTCATAGCATACACCTGTAATCTTTCTACAAATGGTAACAAAAATGGTACTCTCTCCTTGCTTTACAACCAGAATTTTAAAAGTACAAAGGTGGTCTGCAAAAAAAAAAAGTTGTTGAATTGTGTTGGGGTGACACTGGAGCTGCACTTCTTCTGGCAACACTGGCAGAGCAACAATGGCTGTGGAGGTGACATAGGGGTGGAGCAGAGCAGTTACAGGGAAGGTAATCCCACCCCACCCCACCCCACCTTTACTCTTCTCCTCAAAAAGACCTTTCCATGTCCCCCACCCTTTCCAAGGATCCTTCCCTGTTTCTCCTTTCCAAATATTCTTCCTCCTTTTTTCACAAAGACGCTTCCCCTTTGCCCCCCCTTTCAAACATCTTTCCTCATTACAGCCCCTCCAAATATCCTTTCCCATTGCCCCCTCCCTTCCAAAGACCTCCCTTTGCCTCTTCTTGCAATTCCAAAGACCCTTCCTCCCCTTCCTCTACCTTGCAGCTGTAGCACTCAGGCCAGGGAGCAGAGAGGCCTGGCAGCACAGATGGTCCTGCTCCTCTGGCAGTGGCACGACCTTTTTAGCCTGGCCATGCTTTACTTTGGCCAGGACATTTGGAGCACTGGCAGCCATATGGTTCCTTTGGAGTCTCAGGATTGCACATGCACAGGTGAGTGCTTGAGGGGGGATTTAAAGTTAAACCACCAAATTCAATCAATCCATAGTTTATTAATACAGTCAAGGACCAGCACAGAATGTCCAAAACTGTTCCTTTGAATAAAGCACATGAAATTGCAACTCATAAAACATAATTTATACATTCTTTACACATAAAATTATTTGGAAATAAATAATATTTATTAAAAATCAATTATACTTTGTACTGTTTCTTTATGAATTTTACGTGCTACAGCAAGGAAAACCACCAAATTTGTTTTTGTCTTTTTTTACATTTTTCTGGAACCCTGGAAGGTCCTGTAAGGTTGCAGAAACACATGTTGTGTTCCCCAAGTAGCCCCAAGCTGCAGGTTTAAGTATCCCACAAGTCAGGGACACTTGGCTATCTAAGTGTCCTGACTGACTCATCAATGCCCAGCCCAAACCACTGGACCTAGAAGCGTGAAATTTGGGGAGGACATTCCTTTTGTGGTGTAGAGGCTCACTAAGAAGGGATTTTAAGACATTCACCCCCTAAGGTGGTAAAAAGGGGTAAAATGTGTTTTTCCATAGGGATACAGCTTCCCTGTGTGGCTGGCAGGCTTCTCCTCCTCTGCCAACTGTCAACTCAGCCACTCTGCTCTGATTGGGCTAGCTTTCAAGGTCATTTGCCTATGAGGCCAACATTCTAAACAGTTGCTAAGGGAGTCAGTGAATGTGTCCTGAGGTAAAATGCACATCCCAGGCTTCCCCTAAATTTCACTAGGGTTGCCAATCTCCCTGTGGTGTAGGGTTGCCAGCATCCAAGTGGTTTTTAAACGTTCATGGGGAGATGGTGCATGACCTTTCTAGAGGCCATTTCAATGCGAACCTCTCACATGAACCTGCCTAAGTGCCCACCACACCACCCCTCCCTCAGTCAAACTCCAAGTCACATGTCATGGACCAACCTGGCCAGCAGAGCAGAGAGACTCAGAGGACTCTTCTGAGGAAGAGGCAGCTGGTGAACCTGACCCAGATCCACAGCCAGTGGCAGAGGCACTGCAGGAGGAGGCAGGCCCTGAAGGCTCAGATATTGATTCACAGCCAGGTCCCAGCACATCGGTTCCTCAGCTTCCCAGCCCTGGGCTGGCAACAGAAAGCCAGGTGCAGGCCAGCTCTCCCCCTTCATCACCAGAGCCTCGGGAGCGCTGCCAGAGGAGGGCTAGAAGAGCCCTCCAAGCCAGAAGGCGCAGTGCCAGGCTAGCAGCACAGCACCGGCCCAGCATCATTAGTGGTGATGAGTGCTCGCAGGAGCAGGACTGAGACAGCTGGCAGGTGCTTGCTGTAGCACAGGCAGCTGAGCACTGTGAGGGTTAAAAGCAGCTGAAGAGGGAGTGGCTGTGTGGAAGCAATGAGTCTGCTTACTACTGACCTTGCTGCTGTGTTTGGAACTTATTCTCTTGTCCCTGACCTTGGCCTGTTCCTGTGGATGTGTTTCTGGAATCCTCCTTTGGACTTGAAGCCGTGAGTGTGCCCAATTGGTGCCTGAACCTTGGAACTGGGTGCTGCCCTGCTCGGACAACTTGGGAGTTTTCCCTTGCCTGCTGCCAGTGTGGGTCTGCATTGGGACATCACACCTCTCATGGCCATCACCTCTTACTGCTGCCAATAAGCCTTCTGGCAGATGTTGTGCAAGACACACCAATGTTAAAAGGAGGAAGCAACTTAGAGATGAGGCAAATAAATATGCACATCATACTCCTGTGGTGCACCAAGCAGCAGTGGCCAAGCACCAGCAAGATCACCCCAAGGTGCACAGAGTGGCAGAGTCTCTCTATGAGCAAAGCAATCCTGGAAGACAAGTAGAGAGGTGCTCACTTCTATGGAAGGTCAAGGCTCACTCAGGCATGGCCTATGATCCTTTGCTTGCTTCAAGCTGCCTCTTAACTAGATATGGGCACGAACAGAAAAAAAAACCCGAACACCCTGTTTGTCACCATCCATGAACAACGAACATGGATGAACATGAACTGTTCCCGGACATGTTCATTGTTTGTGCGGGCCAGAACCCCCACCCCACTCCCAAACCCCACCCCACTTAGCCCCCCTCCCCTCAAATCCACTTACCTGGCCCTTTAAAGATACCTTTGAACTATCAGCTGGCAGGCGGACGGGGGGGGGGATTCTCCCCTGCTGCCTGCCAGCTTATAGTTTAAAGGGCCCTGTCCTGGCAAAAACAGCAGTGTCTGCTGGCAGCTAGTTTGAGGGGTTACAAAAGTGACCTTCCCAATGTCCAATACCCACCAAATTTGCAGGGAACATAGTCCTCACTGTCCTCTGAAGACCCCCCTCCCCAAGTTTCAGAGAGATTGCACCCCAGGAAAGGCATGTTCCACAGGTCTCCCTGTTGGCTGTCATTTTCTCTTTGCAGTGGCAAAAATGGGACTCTCTGCTGGAAGTACTTTTGAAGGGTTAAAGCCAGAAGGAAAGCCAGAAGGAATTCAGGCAGAGTTTAGTCCCTCCCTGCCTCCAGTTGCCAAGGGGATTGATTGCAGGTGCCAGACTGTCTGGCTTGACAAACGGCTGCCGAAGTCAACAAATGAGGCTTGCAACAACCACCTGTTGGTTTAGGATGGGACCTCATGAACAGCTTGTTCAAGAACAGCAGATTAGGCTGTTTGTTGGTTTTTTCTGTTTGTAATGCTGTTCATGCCCATGTCTATTCTTAACATCATCCATGCAGAAAACACCCCTGTTCAGCATCTTCAAACAAAGCAACATGGCCCAAGTGCTGTGGAACTGTAAGCTCATTGTTTGGGATGAGAGCACCATGGCACACAAGGGGTGTTTTGAGGCACTGAGCATAACCCTAAAAGATGTCAGGGGAAATGGGAGAGTGATGAGGGGAGTCACTGTGATGCTGGCTGGAGACTTCCAGCAGACTCTGCCAGTAGTCCCAAAGGGAACTCAAGCTGATGAGGTTACCGTGTGTGTCAAGACATCATATCTGTGGCCCCTCATCAGGAAACTCTCACTAAGAAAGAATATGAGGATCCACTTGAGAGGGTCCACTTGACCGCTGAACTATTAAAAATAGGTGACAGAGAGTATCCCGAGTCTAAGGGAAAGGTGACCGTCCCTGCAGGCCTGGACACAGTACTGACGACCCTAGTAGACCTAACAGCCACAATATATCCCGATATCACCACTATTACGGAGAAGTCCATGGACTGGCTATGCAAGCGTGCCATTCTGACCCTCAAGAATGACAAGGCTGACATCATTAATGAAACACAACTCCCTAAAAGGGGCAGAAATGGAGTACAGATCTGTGAACTCAGTGGTGCAAATGGATGACGCGGTCCACTACCCATGTGGAGTTCCTCAACATGCTCAACCCTCCTGGCGGCCCAGCCCACAAGTGTCTCCTCAAAGTGGGGGCTCCAGCGATGCTGGAACCTCAACCCATCCAAACTCTGCAATGGAACTAGACTGTGAGTGAAAGCCCTGCACAGGAACGTTGTTGAGGAAATATTGTTCACTGGTAGTGCTCAGAGGGAGTTGGTGTTCATACCACGCATACACTCATACCATCAGAGAACCCCTTCAAATTCAAGAGCCTGCAGTTCCCCCTCAAGGTCTGCTTTGCTATGATGATGAACGAATCCCAGGGGCAGACACTGAAGGTGGCAAGAATCAACTTGAGGGAGGACTGCTTCTCACATGATGTGGCCTGCTCCAGAGTGAGCTCAGCCAGCAGCCTGGTGATCCTAGCACCTGAGGGGAAAACCACCAATGAGGTCTACAAAGAGGTCCTTCAGTTGGGAAAAAAGGTTGTATGTATTTTCCACTTTATTTATTGCACTACAATCTTTTCCTTTTAAAATCTCTTTGATAAATGTTACATTTCGAAATTTACTTCATCAGTTTTTGGCATCAACACGCTTCATTTTATTCAAACACCTTTGTGAAGCTCGGGTACTATGCTATTATACTACAAAACCAACTTTTAAAAAAAACCACAAACCAAAAAATTACATACCCATAAATATTATAACTGGATTTAAAGTAGTTAAATACTGTAGTGAAGCATGGGCATCAAGCTAGGTAGTATATAAAATAATGACTTTAACAAAAAACTGAATTGTTAATGTTTGTTTTGCCTTCTTTTAAGTTTTATCTGATTTTTTTATAATGTGTTAGATATCTACTTGGACCATCTGGATTGCACTATTGCCAGAAACCCATAAAACTGACTTCTATAAGGTATCATACTAATTAGTTCCAAACTGTAGGGATGAGTGAATGTTCTATATTTGCATTGCCATCTTAAGCAGAGTTATACCCTTCTAAGTTCACTTAAGCCAATGGGTTTAGAATGGTGCTAATGTGCTTAGGATCACACTGTAGGTTTCTTTTTGTAAATATTTTTGTCAACAGTTTCATTGCTGTGCTATTTGCTATTGGTTTGGAGATCTCTGTATTGTGTGCACATCTTGTATGGTTTTATATGCGCTTTAAATGTACAATGTAATCATTTACACATATAATATACACACAATGACTCATGCTGATTTATTAATTCAGAGATAACATTTTTAAAAATTGTACATTTTTCATTAAAAAAATCATCCAAGGAAATAAGATGGCATGAAAGTAAAGATTCACAAATTTGATTTTAACAAAAAAGAAGTGGAATAAAAATATAAATTTTTGAGCATAGAAGCAGGGATGAAAAAATTGAAATCCTCCTTATTAAGGAGTAGCCCTTAGAAAGCTAGTCAATAAACTGAAGGAGCAGTAGAGGTATTGGGAATATTTGTTAGTTGCAGCAAAGTCGCACAGCTGAAAAAGCATGAATCATATATGGTGAAACACTCTCCAAGGTAGTATATTTCAACAGATAAAGCTTACTTTTATTGAAGCTGATTCACAATCACTTGCATTTTTGTATTTGCAGAAGAAAAACCAGAAATCTAATTTAAATAACACTGATCATTGGACTGGTGAGACTCCTTCTGTGCAACAGTTAAGTATATATCTTTTTGCTACCCTGATCGGGATAGCCCAGGGAAGCCTGATCTCACTAGATCATGGAGGTCTAAGCAGGGTCAGCCTTGCTTAGTAATTGGAAGGGAAACCTTGAAGGAAAACCAGGGTCTCTAAGCAGAGGGCAGGCCATGGCAAACCACCTTTGTTAATCTCATGTCTTGAAAACCCAAGCAGGGGTTTTCTGCCGCACACATGCCAGTTTGAGTTATATTAAGGGCAATCCACCTCTGAAAAAGAGTTAATACTGCAGGTATTTCAATATTCACTCTCACTGAAATATTTACGTTAGAACTTTATGTAAGTTTTCTTTGGCACAAACATTTCATGTTTCTAATCTCTTAACTACTTTTCCAGAGGAGCAACTTAGAGGCTGTAGCTTAATATAGATATCATTTTTACTGTCGCAGGAGAAAATCACTGTTTTCAGCCCCCGGGGTGGTGATGGCGGTGGAAATCTGTGTTATGCAAAAGTTAAATGAAACAGCTGAAATAACTTTCGTAAATCACGACACACCGTCTAGTGGAAAAACCAACAGATGACAAAAGGTTAGAATGCATTGAACTGAAGTGTAACCAGTTTCACTTTCTCCTAAGAATGTGTGTTTGTGTGTATTTCTCTATACAACATTTTGTGAAATGCTGAGCAGTTAAATGGACACAAAAATAGAACAAAACTTGTTCACCCTATTGACTTTAGTTCCAACTATGTTATTAGTTTTGCATTCATTTTAAAAGACTGCTTTTCTGTTATAAATGCAGCAAATAGGTACCTATATTATTTTCTGTTTGGGGGAGTAAAAACAGCTGGGAGATAGCTTTTTTCAGTGAGAAAATGGTAGGAAAGGAAAGAATTAGAGCTTCCCATTGGTTGCATTTGCAAGAAAGAAAGAAAGAAAGAAAGAAAGAAAGAAAGAAAGAAAGAAAGAAAGAAAGAAAGAAAGAAAGAAAGAAAGAAAGAAAGAAAGAAAGAAAGAAAGAAAGAAAGAAAGAAAGAAAGAAAGAAAGAAAGAATTAGGGGAACTGGTCAGTGTGGTCTGGAAAAGAGGGTCCATCTGTGGGTTATGTGCTGTCCCATTGCTTCAGGCTTGATTTGATCTGGAACCCACTTACTTGTCTTTTTTGCGGTCCATGGTATCGAAAAAAATCTCCTACAATATCACATTTCAGAGGAATCAATTTTATTCCTGTCAGTTTTGTTCACTGTCCAACTTTCAAATCCATACATAGTAATGAGGAATACCATATGAATTATCTTGATCTTGGTCCCAGTGACACGTCCTTATCCTTACTTCATGGCTGTCCGTCCAAGTCTCAGTCTCCTTCTGATTTCTTGCTTGCAGATTCACTTTTGTTTGATGATTGAGCCAAGGAATAGAAAATCTTCAACAATTTCAATTTCTTCATTGTTAACCTTAAGGTTATGTAATTCTTCTGTAGTTATTACTTTTGTCTTCTTGGTGTTCAGCTGGAATCCTACATCAGCACCTTCAGTAGTCATTTCATGGGCTTGTATTTATGGGCTATTTGCTCTTCATTCAAACCTATGCTGTGTTGGATGTTATTCTCAAAGTATTTCATACCTTCAGTGGACATCCCAAGACTATCGCAGAGTTTGCCTGAGTTAAAATGGATGCTGGTTTCTCATGACTTTTTTTTTTAATGCAAGAACATGCTGGGTCTGATTCCCATGCAGATTTTTACATTCACCTGCAATCCACCTGCCCTAAACCCATCCCCTGTACAATGATTGGTTTGTCTGGCTCCTTGGAGATGCTCAGCCTGTCCTTCATGCATTCAAAATCCACAGTGGAAAAACCACATCTAAGGGACATTAAAAGGACGTAATTGCATCAATAAATTAGAAATATAAATAATTTTTATATATAATTCTCTGTGATATAAAGTGACTTAGTTCATGCAATATTAATAAATATGGAAGTTTAAACAATGCATACAAAAATACAATTTCATTACAAAATTCAGCAGAAAATGCCAGGATATGCAACAACATTTAAAGGCAAACGGCCAAAAAGCAAACTTTCTATCAATGGCTGTCGTCACACGGGCTTTTTTTTAGCGCTAAAATGGCGCTATTTCCCGGCAAACACCCACCTTATTCCAACACTGATGCGATTTCCTCATTGCTGTTTTTTGCTTGATAGTTGCGATATTTTGCGCCTCAGTGTGAATGCCTCACATCGATGTATTTCGCCTCACAACGTCCTATGCCCTCCCTTCAATCCCAGAATCCATTTCTTCCTGTGACTCCCCTTTTAAAAATTTTATTATGTCCTTATAACGCCATAACGACATAACACAATGAAAACTTTCTGCTGAAGTAAAAATGACTCAATTGCCATGGCAGAGTCTTCAGCAATGGGGATCACGTCAGACAGGGAGTTTTCTGCGGGCAAAAGGCTATTTATATAATTTCAAAGTTGGAAAAACAAAAGGGTCGTAATGTTTATATGCTGTTAATCCGTTATAGCGGAATTAAACGCCAGAATAATTTAAAAAGGGGGGAGGAGCTGCTTCTGCGCGGTTAGAGAGAACAGAACAGAGTGCTTCGGTGTGGACAGCTGGTGGCGTGAAGAGCCGTTAGGTGACCCAAAGAAACGTTACTGTGCCGATAACAGGTAGGACGCTATATGCTGTAAATTTAACGGAAGAGATGCCCGTGTGACGACGGCCAATGTCTCTTCTTCCAAAACAGTCTCTTTACATGTAGATGCGAAGATTCCGGAGCAATCAAGGAGGACTCCCTGGAATCTAACAGTAAGTACATACAACGTTATTCTCAGACTGAAAAAGACATAATCTTGATTTCTTTTTATCTTTTTATGCAGGTAGAATGAAGAAGATGGCAAGCACCAAAGGACCGAAGACCTGACAAGGAACCGGTCATCAAACATGCTTGTTTCCAAAGCGTAACTTCATCAGGGGTCAACAGACCTTGGCACTATACATCAAAGCTGATGCATAGTAATTTTCAAGTGGCAGCCGGGCACACCTTCACTCTCACATTTGTAATGTCACTAAGTCACTTTAAATCACAGAGAATTATATATAAAAATTATTTATATTTCTAATTTATTGATGTGATTATGTCCTTTTAGAGTCCCTTAGATGTGCCTTTTCCTCTGTGGATTTTGAGTGCTGATACTAAGGGTGTTTCTCCTTTCCACTTTGCTTTGACCATCCTGAAGAGTGTCTCTCCGATCAGCAGCTACATTCTATCTATACACATGTAATCTAAAGGTTTCTGGATTACTTGAAACTAAAGGTGGGCGTGGATCTAAAAATGGATCAAAATTTGACATGGACCAGGCTGGTTTGGCATTTGTGAACTGGCAGGTCGTGGGAAACATGTTTTTTCACGAACGTGATGACCTTTGGCCAGCCCATCGGTCCATTGGGCCGTGAAACCAGACATCCCAGCCCCGAGCAATCAATATAGGCAATGTAGGAGAGATGCCTGCAGACCTTGTGTTGCCTTTGGAACACACCAATCTTAACCCTGAAAATCTTCATAGGCAGCTCTAGCTGCCAACCAGAGAGCTCCCATTATTCTCTATGACAGCAAGCAGTATATATAACACCCAGTGCTGAGCAGCAGTTTCACTTTCCAGCTGGTTACTGACTTGGAGGAACTGCCTGTTGCAGGAGGGTTTTTTTTTATTGTACCAGAGAGAGGCTAGGGGCTTGTGCTGCAGCAAGGCTCTGGGTGGGAGCAAGCTTATTGGGTTTCCTTGGCTGAGGGCTCACTCTTCTGTTTAATATTTTTTTCCTTTCAGTTCTTATTTGCTTGTGGGGTAGTGGGCTAGCCTAGGGCTCCTCCCCAACCCGGTCTTAGGGCTGCAGTCAGGCTCTGGGACCAAGCTTATTGGGTTTCCTTAGCTGAGGGCTCACTCTTCTCTCTCATTTTTTTCCTTTTCAATTTTTATTTGTGGTGTTGGGATAGGGCTCTGCCCCAACCCAGTCTCAGCGCTGCAGTCAGGCTCTGGGACCAAGCCTATTGGTTTTCCTCAGCTGAGAGATCACTCTTCTGTCTCCCCCCCCCTTTCAATTCTCATTTGATTGTAGGGTGGTGGACTAGCCTAGAGCTGTGCTCCAACCCAGTCTCAGAGCTGCAGTCAGGCTCTTGGTGCAAGCTTATTGGGTTTCCTTGGCTGAGGGCAGTTCTTATAGCACCATGAGGGTTGGAAGGAGGAGGAAGGGTGGTTGTGGGGAGAAGAAGAGCCAAGGTTGCTCTGGCTGCCCAGCGCCATCGGTGACCAGCACCAGCAGTACTGGGGACTGGGAGGTTTCAGAGGCAGAGCCTCTTTATACGAATCTGCTTTTGGGGTTTGAGGAGGAGACAGGAGAGCTCATAGTGTTGCCAGAGGAAGAGCAGCTGCTAAAACTTTTTGAGGAGGGATCTCAGGGTACATCGGTGGGTCTTGGAGAAACATCCAGCTCCTCCACATCTTAACCTCTTGGGGCTGCCTTTACTCTGTCCTCCCAGTACAACCTCACAACTCAGTGAATAAGGCTCCATCCTCTTCCCAACCCACCAATTTCTGGTCAATGTTTCAGTCCCACACTTTGGCAGCACTTCCTAACACTCTCCAGTGATCCCTGTTTGGCATGTTGCTGAGCCTGCAGTGTTCTGGTGCATTGGGACTTGGACTCCAATCATCTGTCGTCCAGTGTGCTCCACAGATATCTGCAGAGGTATCACCCAAGCATGTTGCCTCATCAAGAATCCTTCAGGAGGTTGTTCCTTTGGGGTCATCTGTGCCAAACAAAAGATTCAGAGGGCAGGCTCAGGAGGAGGGCACTTGTATACTAGATTCACTACCTTTGTTCATGTTGGAGTGTGTGAGTTTTCACCAGGTGCTGTGTCATTTCACCCCCTGGTTCACAATATCCTCATGATGGATCATTATGGAATGCAATTCTGACATGCAATGGAGACCTGCCAATGCCTAGCTATCCACATCTGCCTCCTGTCAATTTTGGTCTGTCCCCCGCAAAATCCTCACTTTCATCCTCCTTTACACATCTGTCCCCTCAAGGTGTTTGTGCCCCCCAAGAGTCCTTCTGTCCTTTAGTCTCCCCATGACTGGAGCCCATAGTGCACGAAGGAAGTAAGGGAGGCAGGCGGCACTTGACCACTTCCCGGGCACGCGAGAAAAGAGTGACCACATCCAAAGAACCCATCTCCTCCAGGTAGCCATCTTGCAGGCACCGGCAGAACTGTTGCAGGCCACCCCTGCCCCTGGAGCCACCTGTCAACGACTGAGGACCAGTAGGCATTTTGCAGGGTTGGGATGGGAAGGGTGAACTGAATTGCACTGTTGTTTATCTGGTTGCAATGCACAGCTTGCTCCCCCTCTTGAAAGTCTTCTAAGGGCCTCTTGCTCCTGGAGAAGGCCGCCACCCCTCCCCACCAGTGCAGTCTCTGTACCTCCATGCAGAGGTCCAGCTTGCTCCATTAGCGGAATTCCTCATTATGGAATGCAATCCCAACGTGCAATGGAGACCTGGCGATACCTGGCTGTCCACATCTGCCTCCTGCCAGTTTTGGTCTGTCCCACACAAGATCCTCACTTTCATCCTCTTTTACACATCTGTCCCCTCAAGGTGTCTGCGTTTCCCAAGAGTCCTTCTGTCCTTTAGTCTCCCCATGCCCAGGTCTGCCTCCTCATGATGATTGTTCTCCCTCACACAGTTGGTGCTTCCAGCGTCCCCTCGGCCACCCAATGGGGAGATTTCTATTCCCCCAAGGAAACTCTCCTTCTCCCCAGGATCGCCTTAGTCCTTTCCTGTACAGGGATATTCCTGTCTCCTCAAAGAACATCCACTCCCTCTCCTCAAATTTAACCTCCTCTCATAGATTGTCTCTGTCCTTGTGTCCTTTAAAAGAATATTTCTCCTGACCCCCCAAAAACATCTCCTTGACTGTCCCCTCAAAGTGTACTTCTCTCCCTCCCCATTCCAGCCCCAGAGCAGGTTTTCTGCTCCCAGGAACTGTCATTCCACTCTGGGGGCCACCATTCCATTCTTAGAGGAAGATTCTCCAATTCCATCCTATGTTTTCATTGCAACTTTTTTGTGCTGCAAGCCAATGCAAGTCAATTGATGTTTGCGGCTCCTATTCTATCAACTAGAAGTTTCCTGGGAGCAGTTGCTCTGGGTGTCTGTAACTCAGACGTCCAAACTGCAATCTTGGGCAAACTTGGAGGGTGGCTGGAGGAGAGCCTGCTGAAGACTCGCTATGAGTTTGAGTGCAAAGGGGGCAGTCCTAGGGCCCTCAGACGTGACCATGGACTGACAAACTAATCTGTGAACCAGGGCAGGTCTGTGAAAATTTCATCGACGATGGACCACGGTCAAACAGTCCATTTCCCCCCCCAGTCCATGCCCGCCTCTACTTGAAACCCATCTCTGCTATGCAGTGTAATTACATATCACTCTGCTTACAATCACAGCAGTTAGGATCACCCAGAGCAAAAAAAAAATGGATCATCAAGGCTCAGCACTTGAGCCTAGAAGCGATCCCACAAGACTTCACGACCGATTCTAGCTCTAGTGGCCAGGAACATACTGCCTTAATCTCTCAGAATGAGATGGTTTTAGCCAGAACGTGTATATGCTACACTTATGGGAGGCAAGAGAGGAGGAGAGGGCTCCTCCACTTTTTCTCTTCTTTGGTTGCACAGGGGGGCAGGTTTCCTGCACCCAATGGGCTTGAGAGCAGGGTGAAGGAGTGAGGCTCACCTACAGGTGGCCTCCCCAGACTCCATGGCCTTTAATGTAGCTTCTGGTGCTCCTCTGGCAGCCTCCCTACAGTCTTCCACTTGCTGTCTCCACTTCTGTTCCCCAGCAGTGGCTGCATGTGGGGGGCAGGCCTGCACTGGCCTTGTAGTGCATGGGCTGTCTTGCCAGCGTGGGCATCGTGTCTCTGGTGGGCTCTGTGACCGAGTGTGTGTGGCTCTCCTGTGAGGCCTCTCTGGGCTTGCCAGCCTTCCATGGATTCTGCTGCACCAGGGATGGAGGTACACTTCTTGGTGGCCTCCCTGTCCTACCCTCTTTGCTGCTACTGCTTCACCTCCCCAACAGTGGTGGCATGCAGGTGGATGAGGGCCTGCACTGGCTTTGTGGTGCATAAGTCTGGGGCTGCCTCACTGGTGGTGGGTGCCCTGCTGATGTCGGGCTCAGTGCTGGGTGGGGGTGAGGACTGCCTGTGGAAATGAAGAACAACCAAAAACAAACAAACAAGGAACCAACAAACGGAATTAGAGAGGGGCACTCTGGTCTCTGAGTTGCTGGCCTGGGTGTGGAGAAGTGTCCACTTCCCCTCCACACACACCAGAGGGAGTGGGGTGGAGGTTCTTTTGCTTGGCTGGTATCCCCCTCCTTCACCCACTTTGCAGAAGGGCACACCAAATTCTTAGGCAGAATGGAGGCAATTGGTTTCTTTGGCAGTTTTAACAATTATGCAAAACAAATAACATGTATATTGAGGTAATCATTTTCACAGGATCTTTCTTCCAATCAGAACTTTTTTCCAGTGGGGGGAAGAAGTTGTGCAAGCAATTAATGGCAGAGATAAATTCTATCCCAATGCAGAAATGCATAAAACAACAAGCAACAACAAGCCAAATAAATGAGCTTTCACTTGTAAAAAAATCAGGAGCAAGGCAAGAGTGTGAAAAGAGCCTTAGTTTTTACTATTTTTTGCCAGTAATGTGGTGTCTTACATAGTTAATGTCCTTACACCAATTTTCATTCCACTGTCATCTAAATCAATCCACCTTTTCTTCGAATATGTTCTAATTTAATAGATTGAACAGACAATATAAATCTTTGTCTGACACCTTTGCCAACTGGAAACCATCTTGTTTCTACATATTCTGTCCTTAACAGTAGTCTCTTGTTCATAGTACACGTTATGCATCAAAACAATCAGATGTTGTGGCACACTCATTTCTTTTAAAACCATATTTAGCCTTTCATGATATTGTAATCTATAAAATACAAAATGTTTTTCTTCTGAAATTCTCTAGTATGCTCCAGTAACCATCATCAATTTGCAATATGATCTCTAGTGTCACTTCCTTTCCTTATACCAGCTTCTGGCATTTCTTGTCCAATATATGACAAATCTTTGTTGTAAAATTTTGATGTCTCCTTCTTTTGGACTTGGAATGGAATGGAGATCAAGTGTTTCTAGTCTGACATTGTTTTGTTTTCCATATATGTTGCCGTATTCTTGTTAAGAGTTTGATGGACTCAGTTTCTGTAGCTTGAAATAGCTCTCTTGATATTCCATTTACTCCTGGTGATTTACTTCTTCCAATTGCTTTGAGTGCCGTTTTCACTTCACTTTTTTAAATTGCAGGTTCTTTGTCAAAATATTCTTGCAAACTGCAAAGGAATGCAGATTGGCCCTGATGCACTTCTAAATCTTTGTAAACTGTTTGTGGGAATATGTCCTAAGACAGGGGACAGGAAACAACAAACACAAATTATGTTATTATGTTATCAGTGTCTATATGACCATGAAATAGCTGTGTGTTCCTTTGACATCTGTGGTAGACATTACTCATGATAACAACACAGAATGGCATAACAGAACCTCCACCGACCAAAAAACTGACATGCATATACAACAAATCAACATGCAAAAACCAACAATGCACCAAAGACGTATCCCTATGCTGTTGGTCAGAACTGGATTATTATCTGACTCTCACACATCTCGCAACACAGTCCAATACTCATGCAAAGGGACCAAGACCTTATCTGCTAGTGCTCTGTAGAACCTAATGGTTGGTCTCTAACAATACTGTCATTCATGTTCGCTCATACTGCCAAAGACAAAAGTCTCACTGTACTTTGTGCAATGGTAACAGATTTCATTACTATTCTTCCCCCCACCCCTTTCAGATCCATTTATATTTATTTCAAGGAAGTTACTATCTTTCTGCATTTTCTGAAAAGATAGGGAAAAATGATTGCACAGAAATGGCACAGTGAGAGTAAGAATACTAGCAATAATAGGTCATTTACGATATAATTAATCCCCCCCCCCACACACACACTTTTAAATTAATGTTTCAGTAAAATAGTAAGCACAATACAGAGATATGAATTTATAATTTATTCTCCCTTTAGCAAAGCTGGAGCAAGACAGGTCCATAACATTTTTGTTCTGGCAAGCTATCAGTGTGAGAGATTCAAACCCAGTGTCAGCTATTAAGCTTATTCATAATTATGCACACAGTATATAATGCATCAAGGGACAATTCGAAGGTTTCGATTCAGGCCTGCATGAGACAGCTGGGCTGTGACACTGGAGCTGTAAAACATCAGAATGCCCATGAACATCGTAAATATATATGACCTAATTTTTCAGCTAGGATTTTCTTAATTGCCTTTTAGAAATCACATTGGAAAAGGGGTAGGCCATAGCTCAGTGGCAGAGGACATGGTCTGCATGCAGGTGGTCTCAGCTCAATCCCTGGCATAGCTAATTAAAAGGATTTCAGGTATCAAGGCTGCAAAAAGATCTCCACCTAAGTCACTGCAGAGCACCATCAGCCAGGAAATGTGAAGTTATGTGGGCCAGTGGTCTGACTCAACATAAAACAGTTTTGTTGTGTTCTGAACCAATTCCTGCCTTCCTGCGTGATGTGAAAGTGAGATGCCTTGAGAGAAGTGGTACTGTTCTAGCCATAGCCCTGCTCATTCAAAGCGATCAGGTTCCAAAGGTATGATAATGCTTGTAATAATGGCTTCTACTCATTCACTTGGGTTGGACCAGTCCAATACACCAACAGCCGAACTTTTTTCCTGCACCCGGCAGCCTCCGGGAGGGAACAGCAGCACGTAGCAGAGAAATGCAAGGAAGGAGCCCCTGCAGAACGGGTTTGGGGACAGGCAGTTTAGAGTTATGGGCAACTTAAAAGCTGTCTGATCGCCTGAAAGGCAATGAACCTTTCCTCAAAGTACAGCCAGGCAGAGAGGGCAAAAGAAAAGGTGCCTGGGGCTTCCTTCTTCCCCTGTACAATCAAAACCTGTCCGTGAAAGACCCCAGTGAGTACCCAGTTTTCTTTCCTCTTACTGCTTAAAATGCCTGAAGAAATAACATTATATACACAGTGAGACTGTTGCAAGGAATGAATAAAACATTCTGGAGCAAAATTCCTCTGTGAGACTTGACTGCAATACAGGTATCCTTTCCACCAAACTTTTCAGAAGAGGAACTAAATTATATTGTCCAGCTGCTTCTTGGCTTCAGCTCTGTGACACCATTCACTGCGTCTGACATGTCAGCAAGGTTGGCCATGTGCTTTTCAGCATGCTGAACTCTTGGGCAAACAAACAAACTTGCAAACCCTCCCATTGTTTGAGAAGATGTTTCTGGGTTGGAAAATTTGGAATCTTTCTCTTCCAGGGAATTCTCCTTTTTCAACTTTAAAACTGAGTAAGACAATCTCTCCTCAGACAACATATCTTTAATTTTATTAATTTTATTAATTTTGTCCCTGCTAATGCTGTTTGGATTGGGGAACATACCTCTCTGTGGTGAGGTAAATATTCCCCAGATTACCAGAGGAGCTTTACCTTTCCAGAACACTTACACGTGCTTCCCTGGATCAATATTTCTTCTGGGAAAAAAGGTTGGAGTATTTTTGTACCCCAGTAATTTCAGGGATGTTTTAACAAAGCATTCCAATGACAAAATCAGTAGATTTCTGGGGTTGTTTTATATGCAGGTACTTTTTTGTTTATAGAAAGTAAACTGTTAATTGTGTAAGTAGCTGTACACTGGACACCTTGTATTGTCGAAGGCTTTCACGGCCGGATGGCAGCTTCTACATTTGCAATGATGTCTTCCACAGGAATTCTGGTGGGGGTGATTGCAAAGTTTCCTCCCTTTGCCAAGATGGAGGTTTCTTCTGGTGAGAGTTGACGGTCTGTCAGATTGATGACAATGCGTGCATTGTCGAGCATTGGGCTTGTCTGACTTTTTTCCTGTAGTTTGTTAAACTTCTGCTTCTGTCTGGATGTGTGGTTGGTAAACACTTGTTCCATCTTCCTGTAGGTGAGATTATCGACCTTGTCCCAATCTTGACTTCTCATTTTATGGCTGGTGTTGATATGCAAGCAAAATAGCTCCTTGTCTGTGGCAGCAAGTTCTCTGCGGGTAGTGTGGATTCTCTCACGTAAGAGGGCCTGTTCTAGACGGTCATAAATGCGGTTCGCCTGTGTGGTTTTGAAGATTCTTTTAGTTGTGAGAAAAGATGGAATGGTTCTTGTGTCCCTGCAGCGTAGAAGAAAGGTCAAAGAACAGAGTAGATGTGCTTTCTTGTTCCCCCAACAACCACTGGACACCTTGTTCAGTAATGGACAAGTGACAATGTCATAGATCCACTTTTCTATGCATTTTGCCAGAAATTAAAGTGCATCCCAGGTGGAAAATCATCCCCAACAATGTTACCAATGTCAGTCTTTCTAGATTTGCTTTGGAACAACATTTCTGTGCATTTTTAGTTGCTTAGAAAGAAGATTTGGTGCAACTGAAGCTTCATTCTTCCTTTTGCCATGGTAAGGAAAGCTGACCCATTCAAAACGGTACTCTTAAAATACGTGAAGCTATCCGTTTGAAACCTTGCCTATTTCATGCCAGTCCTATACACAGCCTGCTTAAATTGCATGGACTTCACACAGCTTTCCCGTGTGCTCAGGATGGCATCCCTTGTAATTTCCCTTTGCAGTTTTGACAGGAATGTTTCTGATTTATTTTTATTAAACAGATTTTTGGGGAGGGGGGGTCTGTTATTGCCACACTGTGTGCAATGATGTTTTGTTTGAGCAAACCTGTTCCTTTCACTCTGGATTTTATTCTTCAATATTAAAATAGTTCTTTAAATGCCATGTATGTAGCACCGTTGCTGGGCATGTTTCAAATTGCATAGACTGAGCTGCATAAAAAGGCCATTAAAGTTACAGACTGATGTCACTTCCACATGTCAAACAAAAGGTGTCTCAGGGCTGATTTAATGACACGTGAAATTGGTAAACACAGGGCAAGATGGGGACTGCCTGGGAGGAGAAGGAAGCCTGACATGTTTCCGTAGTGATGGTAACTGCTTTCCTCCTTTGCTAACAACCATCTGGACCGATAGGTTACACATCACAAAATGGGCCCAGCTCAACCACTTCTGTGCAGCAGTAGGTAAGGGGCTTGTTTCCACTTTTTACTCCAGTCTAAGTGCATTTAAATCATTGGTCTTAGACCAGAAGAACTGCATAAGCTTGCATTGTTAATATGATACTGAAACTAACACATAGAAATTGTAGTTTACGCAGACTCTCGCCTACCATAAAGCATGCACATTATGGTTTGTGTCATATTTATCTGATGTGTTATATGAAAGGGTGTTATGTAAAACTAATCTTGGAGTCCTGCTTATTTATTTATTAGATATTTATCTTACCAGTAAGTGAGCTCAGGGTGGCATGTATGGACCACTGCCCCAATTATATTCTTGTAACATTCCTATGAGGCAGGTTGAAAAACAGCGATTGGCCAAAGGTAATTCACATCTCACAGTTTTAGTCTGATAATCGAACCATTAAACTGACCCTTTTAAAACATGCACTTAAGTCATAGAATATTAAGCCCAAAAGATATAACACAATGTCTAGGTATGATGGACTGCACTTGAAAGCAGGTTTCATAAGTGCAGGAATCAGAATGCTGGGAGAGAAAGAGTTAACTCTTGCTTGGAATGAGCTCAAATGACTGGCTGCTCCCTCCTCTCTGATTGATCGGTTAGAGCCAGTCTTCAGGCTGATAGTGGGTTTCTCACAGGATTTGAGAGTTTGTGAGTGAGTTGGACAGGGAAGGTCAGACAGGATCCCCTCTGGAGTGAGGAAAGAGGAATTGTTTGCCTTAACTCTAACATCACTGTCCTGAAGAAGAATTCTATTTAAGAATTCTTAGTATAAGTGTCAGCATAAGCTGAAGCCTACTAGACACAGAATTTCAAACCACAAAGATTAATATGATAATTGGGGGCTGCTCAGCCAAAGCAGGCAAACTGAACTTGGGCAAGAAAATCTGCCTCACAGTGGGGGAGTAAAGGGGGGGCGGTCCATCATACTAGGCCTAAAGACTCCCATACTTACAACTGCATAAAATGTTGACCTTCTTAATTAAAAGGCAGGAGATAGCCTAGGCCCCACCTATAATCAGCTGGAATATGTATATCAGACCCATTCTGCAGTTACTTCATTAGTTACCAATCAATTACGATGTTCAATTCAGGGCTCTGGTTATCACCTACAAAGTCCTTAATTGCCTTGTACCCACCTGCTTGTGCAGGACCACCTCTCCTACTATGCTCCACTGTGATATCTTTGCTTATTTGAGCAAAGCCTTCTAAAGGTGCCACCCTACAGATGGATAAGATCAGCCAATGTCTATTCATGTGCATCATCAGTAGTGGCTCTTACCTTATAGAACAGCCTGCTGGGGAGGTCAGGAAATAGGGTTGCCTGGTCCCCTTACCCTCCCAGCAGGAGGGGGAGACCCAGCACTCACCTTCGTACCATCCTGGGTGTCCTCCTCAGGGAAGTGACTTCATTATGCAAGTGTGGGGTGCTCCCACATGCTTTACAGTGGTCTGACTTGGACCTCAAACAGGCCCAATTTACTTAAGGTCCAAATCAGCCTGCTGCGAAGTGCAGAAGCGCTCTTGGGGCGCACGATGACATCACTCCCTGGAAGTGATGTTGTTGCACTGCCCTGGGGATGCACCTGGGAGGCCTGTTCCCACACTTTTCCCACCTGCTGGCCAGGTAAGTGGTGGGGGGAGCAGGGGGAGGAAGCAGGGAATCCTCCACCCCCATCAGGGACCTGGGATTTTTATGAGGAAAGTTCTCACAATTTTATCATTCTGCAGAATGTTCAAAACAGCTGTGTTCAAGAAGGCTTTTTAAAAAAAATATGAGAACTGTAGTAGAATGAAACAGTCCAGGAGAGAACCTTTTATAAATGGGGGCAGGATTATAGTCTACAGAAACAATTACTGTATGTATCACCATGTTTTTACTGCATTGTCTTCTATCTTGTGATCCACTTTCTGTATTGTTTTCAGTATACCTTGCCTTAGATAGTTTGTTGTTCACACTGGGCTCTAATTCTGTAATTCCTAGTTCTACTATATTGTTCATTGGTTATTTTATGATGTCTGGCTGCATTATTTTAACCTGTAATCCACCTTGAGTCTCGATGAGCAAGGCAGACTATACATATTTTCTTCTAAAAATATGTATTGTAAACTTCCTTGAGTCAGGGTGAAGGGTGGGATATAAATGTTTTACTAAATAAACACATGTAATAAATGATAAAAGAGAGCTTTGATGTTACACAGGAGTCCTCCTCAGTATAAAAGTTCAACTTTTTTAAAAAGGATTTTAATGAAAGCTTTCCCTTTTCCCCTTAAGGAAGCAAGCATCAAGTTTAATTTCAGTCCCTTTGCCTGGAAAGAGAAGAGTGTCAGTCAACTTTGGCTTTGTTGCCTTTGGTGAATATCATTATAGATAGACCTGGGCTGACTTACATGATATAACAGAAAAATAAAGGCAGTTACATATATCAAAATATGCTGTTATTCTTTATGCTCTTCCCTATCTGAGATGGCAGCAGAATCATTATTCCTGTTGACAATCCTGTTTTGAGATCTGCTAATGGAAAACTATCACACTGATTTGCTTCAGTTTAACCTAATCATCTTGTCACACTACAGGTATTTTCCATTATGCACACCATATCTATAGTGATAGATAAATGATTTTGATGAATTCTGACGCAATCTTTAAAATAGCTGCACAGAAGCATTCTTTAAGAATCAACAACAGAATCAGAAAAATGGTGAAATGGTGTCTATCAAGCAATGGTAGTAATTTTGCTTACCCCTTATATTATATATATATAGAACAACTGCCCCTCTCTTACTCGAAGCACAACAGGGCCAGATTGGCACAGTCAGGGCTAACTAACCCTGAAAATTCAAAAGGCATTCCTTCTGTTCGTTAGCATGAAGTTCAGTCCACTGAGAAGTTCACCTACACAAGCACTACCATGCTTTGAGCAGGTCAGAGGCAGACTGTTAACATAGAATAAGCTGGGCCCTGAGGCCTCTGCACTGCTGGAAGAGCAGCAGAGGTCACCAGCTTGAACCCAGGCCAGAAGAGCAGTCGCAGTGGGTGTAGGCTTGCCTGAAGGGTCTGAACTCAGTATCCTCTGCAGTGCCACCTGCACTGGAGGGCCACTTGATTCAAACTGGTTTTCTACCTTCAGTTTCTTTCCTTGGTAAAGGCTTACCAGGAACTTTGCTGGTAAATTTAAAGGGCCAGTCTCCCCCACAGAGACTTGCATATTTCCAGGGAGCATGTGCAAGGAAACTTTCCCAGGGGTTCTGTCCAGGATTGCCAGATCCTCCTGGCAACTGGTGTGTGTGTGGGGGGGGAACTTAGGAGGGGCTTGCCAGTCACAACACTCTCTAAATAGTTTTGCCCAAATAACAGAGCATCCCCAGTGTCCCCCAGTGATGTACTGATATCACTTCCAGGCACGTATGGAGTGATGTCAATGTGTTAGGATGCTGCCAACACCTCCTCCCTTCCTGCCATTTTTTCCTGCAGTGTCCAGCTGAGCAGCTGTGGGAAACACTCACTGGCAGCAAGAGATCCCCTGTCCCCACCAGAGGGATGGTAAGCCTGGATAGGGTTGCCTGGCAACCAGCAGGAGATGGGGGAGCTAGAGACTCACATTTGGGGGGAAATCAGTATCCTTGGCACACTGACACCACTTCCAGCATGACACTATTGCACTGAGGAGGTGACAGTCTAGCATTTGCCCCAAACTCTAATCAAGTCTAGTAATCAAAAAATCTAGCCATAGAGTTTTTGATTACTAGTAGAGCATCATGTGGCATGATGACATCACTTCCAGGTTGCATCAGAAGAGATATCATCATGCTGGAGATGCCCCCCCCCATTTTGTTGGGGAATTTCCTCCTGCCACCCAGCAGAGTGGTGGCAGGTAATAGGATGATTGTGGGTGGGTGGAAGGTCTCCCCCTGTATTAGGAGGCCTGGAAACCCTATTAAAGAATCGTCACTAATTTCCTAGCCCTAAGCATTTCCCCTCCACTCCAATAAAGCTGCATTGTACCTTTGCATCTGGACACCCTTCTCTGAAACACCCCTCCCACCTTCTGACAGGGATATAGAGGCTAAGGGATCTCCATTCTACTTGCATTTGATGAATGGAGCTTTGATGCTCGAAAGGTCATTCCCTAAAAATCTTGTTTGTCTTTAAGGTACTACTGAACTCAAATCTTGTTTTTCTTACTGCCAATCAACACAGCTGCCCACCTGAAACTAACTTTAATAAATGGTTCCCAGGTAGCTTCCAGCACAACCCCTGGCACAGATCTCAAAACAATAACAACAGTAAAACAGTTAATTCCCACCAGAACACAGAACAACTAGAACCAATATAGAATCTCCCCAAACACTCAGATGTACAACAGCACCAACCACAGTCTGAAGAAGGGAGCTCTGACTCTTGAAAGCTTACACCTTGAAAATCTTGCTGTCTCTAAAGTATTACTGGACTCTAATTCTGCCTTTCTACTGCAGGCCAACATGGCCACCCACCTAAAGCACCACCCACTGGCAGGGATGGTTATATAACCATTACCATACCATTTTGTATGCATCAATCCTCTGAGATGGGCAGGAAATGATTAATTTCTCAAGGGTAATTTTCTATAAAATAGGCAATATCTTTTTAAGGCCTGAAATGTCAAGCTTGTACAAAGAGTGTTCTGGGGAGCTGAATTTGATCATTTGTTAACTACTTTGATATAAAATGTAGAAATCCACGTGTAATGCTTCAAATCTCTAATCTGGTTTAAAAGGTCAGTTGCAGCCTAAAAGGACTTGACATTTTCCTTTTAAAAATCTGACTTTTTGACTCTGAGCTAACAGCATTTTGAGCCCAAATGACCTGAAGGATAAATGTAAAAAGATGATTTCAATTGAACTATTTAGAAAGCAGGGGGTCTTCTAATTTATAAGATAGCATTCACAGGGCTTTTTCCCATTAAGAACTCAATCGACTGAGAAATGATTTCCTGCGCTTTTGTAAATTTTACATAGAAGGGAGGGGCAGTGAGCAAGGCTCACCATGCCATGAATGCCCAAAGCTGGAAATTCCATGTATGAAACAGACATGGCACCACCCCCTTCCACTCCCCTATCAGCTGAAATACAGCTTACATTTCAGATGGTTCTAGATGTATGCCTATAAATAGTGGGAATAACCCCCAGGATTGTCCTTCACCTTACAGAATTTGCAATCATGCAGTCATGTAGCCGAATTGACTGTTGGTGATACCCAACATTTTTGAGCCTGCAGGCACGTTTGGAATTTTGAGAAGCAGAGCCAAACCCACAAATGGCTACCAATGGAGTCAAATGCAATACTTCTGTCATCAATTTGCAAAATAATTGCAGAAGGGAAATTAATATACACACATATATATATAATATTAATATATTATATATATAATATATAATTAATATTTTATATATATATATATAAAATATATAAATATTATATATATATATATATATATATATATATATATATATATATATATATATATATATATATATATATATATATATATTAATACAAAAAGCCATGGGGAGAGGGGGACAGAGAAGAGGGAATAAAGAGAAATGAAGGAAGCCTGTGGGAGAGGAAGTGAGAAAGAGAAGGGGGGATAAAAAGAAGGAAGAGGGACTGCCACCACACACTGACTAAGGGAAGCCTGGGTGCTTACTAGTCCTCCTGATCCACCGATGGCTGTGGCTGCTATTGCTGCTGTGAAAAACCATTTCATTTGAAATAGGGCCCTACTGCATGATGGCCCCAGCCACTTTCTGAAAAGCTCGCCGTGTGCCAGAGGAACTATTGGCAGGTGCCATGGCTCCCATTGGCACCATGTTGGGGAGCCCAGGTCTATATTTTAACTAGGGATCCCATTCCCCCTGTGGGGAAGGGAGATTCCCCGCTTTTACCCTCCACCCCCCATCACCACTCACTTGGCCTGCAGGGGAGAATGACATGGGAACAGGCCTCCCAGGTACACTCCTGGGGGCAGTGCGATGACATCACTCCCGGGAGTGAAGTCATTGTGCCACTCCCAGAGTGCGCATTCACTTTGCAGCAGGCTAATTTGAGCCCCAAATGTACGAAATTGCACATGTGTTCCTGCTCCCACGCAATGACATCACCTGGAAGTGAAGCATGCTGTGGCCACAAGAAAGGTAAGCATCAAGTCCCCAGCCTCCTGCCGGGACTGTAAGATGACCTGGCAACTCTAATTGTGACAAACTATGATTTTTCAATGATGATGGTGAAGAGGGATTGGCTGAATTGTCCTTATGTCACAGAATGGCAAGCCAAAACAAAAGGGTCTCTGCCTGTCGCTTAAGGATTGCCAGCTCTGAGCTGGAGAATCCCTGGGTATTTGAAGGCAGAACCTGGGAAACGCAGGGTTTGGAGCAGAGGGACCTCAGCAGAGTATGATTCCATAGAGTCCAGCCTCCAAAGCAGCCATTCTCTCCAGGAGAACTGATCCTGTAGCCTGAAGGTCAGCTGGAATTCTGGGAGATCTCTAGGCCCCACCTGTAGGTTGATAACCCTACTGCTAGTGGTGTACTTATAGAGGGGCAGGGCTGGTAGAATAGGCAAATGAAGTGGCAACTTAGGGAAAGAGGCTCTGAAAAATCCGCAGAATAAAGGAAACAGTGGGTGTGCTATGGTTACCAACTCCAGTTTGGGAAATGTCTGGATATTTACGGACTGTAGCTGAGGAAAGTGGAGCTTAGCAGGGATGTGATGCTATAGAGTCTGCCCATCCAGCTGGCATTTTCTCCAGGGAAACTGATCTCTATAGTCTAGAGAAATCCAGGCCTCACCTTGAGGTTGGTAATCCTATGTGCAGCAAAGAAGGAGTGAGACAGAGGAATGAGGGAGGAAGTCCATACAGTGGAGCAAGAAAACAGGGTGGGGGTGTCAGGTTCATTCCTAGGCTTTGCCAACTTCTATAGAGAATTCATTGCAAATTTCGCTCAAATCACCCTCCCCCTAACTGAACTATTAAAAACCAAAGACAAGGGGGACCAGGCCAAAAAGCCGAGCGCAAAACTGTCGTGGACACCAGAATGCCAAACAGCGTTCGATCACCTTAAAAAGCAGTTTGTTTCAGAGCCCGTCCTGCAACACCCCGATGAAAACCGCCCCTTCATAGTACAGGTCGACGCCAGCGACATGGCGATTGGGGGCGTGCTGCTACAGCGGGGGGCGGACGGAAAGCTCAAACCCTGCGCCTTCCTTTCCAGAAAGTTTTCGGAGGCGGAAAGAAATTGGAATGTATGGGAAAAGGAGGCTTTTGCTGTAAAAGCAGCTCTCACTAACTGGAGACATTGGTTAGAAGGAGCCCGTCATCCGTTCGAAGTCTGGACGGATCATAAGAATCTAGAGGCCCTTTGCAGCCCTCGCAGGCTAAATGCCAAACAACTGAGATGGGCGGAATTTTTCTCCAAATTCAACTTCACATTAAACTTTCTTCCGGGCAAAACTAACTTTTTGGCTGACGCGCTATCACGCATGCCCCAACACAAAAGCAAAAGGGAGGAGACAATTGACACAGTCTTTTCACCTACGCAATTAGGGGGCGTGGTGACCACTCGCAGCCGCACAAACCCCTCCCAGCAACCCGACCAGGGATGGAGAGAAAAGCTGAAAGCTGAAGTGGAAAAGGAGGGGGGGGGAATGTGCCCAAAGACAAACTGCAACAGTCCGCCCAAGGGGAATGGCTTTGGGGAGATCGCTTCTATGTACCCAAAAGTTTGCGGAAAGATGTGTTACACCGTTGTCATGATGCCCCCACGGTGGGGCACTACGGGTACTTAAAGACGCTTCACTTAGTGCAACGCCAATTTTGGTGGCCGGGCATGCGCAAAGACATTTCCCAATATGTTGCGTCTTGCCCCATCTGCCTCAGCACCAAATCCCGAAAGGGCAAACCCCCGGGACTCTTCCAACCTTTAGAAACGCCTAATCGACCGTGGGAAATAATCTCTATGGACTTTATCACTGATTTACCCCCATCGAAGGGGCATAATTGTATTCTAGTTGTGGTTGATTTGTTTTCCAAGCAAGCTCATTTCATACCATGCACCACGATTCCTTCCGCTAGAAAACTGGCTGACATTTTTATCAAAAACATAGTAAAAATACATTCTTTTCCATCCAAGGTGATCTTGGATCGCGGCGGACAATTCGTTGCCAACTTCTGGTGGGAGCTTTTACAACTACTGGGCATTGAACAAGGTCTCAGTTCAAGCCATCACCCAGAAACAGATGGACAATCGGAAAAAACTAATCAGATACTAGAGCAATTTCTACGTTGTTACATTAATTTCCAGCAAGATAATTGGTTTGACTTGCTACCCTTAGCGGAATTCTCCTATAATAACAGCGCCCATGCCTCCACGGGAGAAACTCCCTTCAAAGTCGTCTATGGCTTCCACTTCAAACCATTTCCGTTTGAAGCGCTCCCCCCTCCTACTACAGCTTCCAAAGATGTCACCGACTGGTGGGGGGAAGCAGCTCAACAATGGACTCGAATCAAAAAACACCTCGACAAAGCCAAACAGGATTACAAAAAGTACGCCGACCGCCACCGTGCGGCAGAATGGGATTTACAACCAGGTGATCTTGTTTATCTTTCTACAAAGAATCTGAAAGTAACGCAAACCAGCCGCAAGCTAGCATTAAAATTCTTAGGACCTTTTCCTGTTCGCAAAGTAATCAATAAAGTAACGGTTGCCTTAGATTTGCCAAAAAATCTACGCCACGTGCATGATACTTTCCATGTTAGTCTATTGAAAAAAGCCCCCATTGGTGAACAGTGGCACATTCGGGCCCCTCCAATCCCCACTTTGATTGATGACCAGACCCACTATGAGGTGCAACAAATATTGGACTCTAAAATAAAAAGAAATCAGTTATTTTACCTCATCAGGTGGAAGGACTTTGACTCTGGGTTTGATGAATGGGTGAATTCTGTACATGTTCATGCTCCTAGACTTGTGAGAGACTTTCACTCTCGTTACCCACATAAACCTGGGGGAGGAGCATCTTAGAGGGGGCAGAATGTCAGGTTCAGAATGCTGTCTTGTATGCTTTTGCTTAACCGACTCCATATTTAATCCTTTCAGTGTTTAAGTGCTCTCTCCCCAGGTGCCCAGATTCCCAGGCAGCTATCTCACAGAAGAGGATTGTTTTGGCTACCGACGTTCCATCAAGAATCGACCTTGGGAACTTTCGCTATCCTGACTTCAAAGGGGTTGTTTTGAGAACTATGGGGGGAGGCTGGGCCTTCTGTGATCTGTTACTTTGTACCTCATGCTTTGCTAGTCATTGGTAACAATGCATATGTACCAACCTGAATATTGCATTCAGGCCAGTGGACTATAATGATCTTTTTCTTCATTAAATGCTTTTTGGAAACAATGGACTATTGTCTAATTGCAGAAGGCAGACTGGAGTAAGGATACTATCTAGCCATGGTTCTGACAGGGGGGAGGAACACATCTGTCCCCACAAAGTAAGTGCATGTAAATAAGTGCTGCAGAGAGGTTAGGATATTCTTGGCAATTTGAGGTTGGAACTTGTGGAGGGCAGGTTTTGAGGATAGGAGGGACCTCTGTGGGGTATAATGTCATAGTGTCTACCCTCCAAAGCAGTAATTTTCTCAAGAAGAATTGATCTCTATATCTTGGAGACCAAATGGAATTCTAGAGATCTTGAGGTCCTACCTGGAGATTGCTAACCTCAGCTGCAGAAGCTTCACACATTGATTTGAAGTATTGTTGGCAGCAGGCCTCCAAATATAACATTATGTTATATAAAGCTTTAAGAACATGCATACACTCTGAAGTTGTACATGCCAACTCAGAAGAAGTCCTGAGTTTGGTGAGTAAGAGTGTATAGGTTGCACCCCATGTTCATCAGGCACTGAAACAAGATAGCATTTGAAATGGTATTTGATTACACAATATATATTTATTTGTTTAAGTAGATTTCTGAACCACCTTTCCATCACGCATGGCTATTGTCCCGAGGAGCTCATTCTGACAAAGGATCAAAAAGTGTGGGAGAGGGAAACAACAGAAGCAAAGAGACTAGGAGAAGAATGAATTAATGCCATTTTACCGACATAATTACATCCAGGGAAGAAAGACTACGATTAACAGTGCCATCATAAACAGAGTAAAACCCTTCTAAGTGCATTGAAGTCAATGTTCTGTTTAGGATGGCACTGAAAGCCAAAAGCTTTTTTTGAAAGATGGGTTTCAGGAAGAGATTGAAAGAAGAAGTAGTGTCTGGAAGGGAGTGGCAGTAGGGTTTCCAGCTGCCAGTGGGAGGAAAAAGGGGGAGAAAAATGGTGTTGCCAACACTATGACATCATTTCCAGATGAAACCCCTGGAAGTGATGTCACAGACTTCTGTGATGATCTAGGAATTCCAATAATCTCTATGATTTTAATGGGATTAGTAGTCTATTTGTGGGATTCCTAGAACATCGCTGGATGGATATGACAACACTTCCAGGTGTCACACCCACCCGGAAATCATTTCAGCCAGAAATGATGTTATGATGGCAACAATGCCATTTTCCATGGCTCCAGTGGCAGGCATAAAAGGTGTCAGGGGAAAATAAGCAGGATTCTTAAGCAGGAGAATTTTAAGTAGCTGGGATAGAGATGCAGAAGTCATGGGAAAGGATATATTGTGATCTGAGTTCAGTAAAATGTGGGGAGGGTCAAGGCTATAGACAGCTATAAGGATAAGAAGCTTATGCAAGATACAGAACAAGATAGGTAAGCTGTAGAAATTTAAGGAAGGGTATAATTCAGGCTGAACAATGAAGGTGGTAATTGGTTTTAGAGGCAGAGTTCTGAATAGATAATGAGAAGAATAAGGAGTGACAACAGCAGGCAAATGAGGAGAAACAAGGCTGGAGAATTTTAGATGAGATGGTGGGTGTATGTCCAGAATGTTATCGAGAGAGAAATGACATACCTTGGTGACAGACTAAATGACAAATGGAGGAGTACTCGAAGACAGAGCTGGTGCTTTGTGCTTTGTCAACACAGATGGCGATATTGTCAAGGGATACAGAGAGTCATGAAGGAGAAGAAGGCCAAACGCTGCACTGAAAGAATGTTGCTAAAGCTCTATGTACAATGATACAGCACTTGCTTTTTTGCAGTGTTTTATCCATACACATCAGGAATGCAGAGAAGGAAAAAGATACTAATGAATGGAAGGAACTGATATCTGCAGCAAACTGTGGATGATCCAAATCTAGAATTAAGTTTAGAAAATCTAGTTCTGCTGGATTAAATTGGATTAGAATGCAGTACAAATAGAAAAACTGGAACAACAGAGAAACAACAGGGGAAATTTGCTGTTGTCTGCATCCATATGTTATTCGTGAAAGCCACTTGTACAAATATCTAGAGCAATATGTGCTTTACTTCTTCTGACTTCAAAGAGTATATTTTTCCAGTTGGAAACATCTTAAATAGGACTGAAACCATGGTTTGAATTCATAAGCTAAACGCTGGCATTTAGGTGATTGCTTCATGAATTTAATTTTATTACCATGAAAATATATCCCTGAGCATGTAATTTAGCACTTGCCGTTTCAGGATTTAGCTCTATGCTGTGCAGCAGGTCATGAACGCATGCAGTGTGGTACAAGTCATGGAAAGGACCATCCAAGCCCCTATAGGCTGTTGCTCTTGAAATATACTGCTGAATTGGAATAATAATCATCATACTTAACATTTAGCACCTTATAATGTTCAAATCAAATCTCAGTAATTATTTCAATAACCCTTTGGCTGCAGGTCTGTAGTTATTACAGTACCTGCTACAGAGATATTCATGTCTGCTCAGAAGTCCCACAGGGACCCATGGCTATCTCTCACCCAACAGAAGAGAGAAAGACACTGAGGTTGGGAGAATATCCTTGAAAAAGGTAGCAGTTTAAAACAGACAAGGGGGGACTCACAAAAAGTCATGGAAGAAGGGAATTATTTTCCTTTCCTTCCAACCCCTGTCTCCCTTCCAGCTCTGTCTCTGTCATATCTCACTGCTGCTAATCCAGCTTTGGTTCCCCTTTGTCCCATTCACTCTTTACTACCACCACCAAATCTTCCAAATGTCATCTCACTAACCTACTTACCAAGTGGTACCACTTTTCTTGTTCATCTCTGGAAGGCTGCCAAAAACCACTTGAAGGCCCTAAAAATCATTTGCTCTGGGTCTCCTTCCACTGCCCAGCCCCAATCTGAATGCCATATATGGTGCCGAACCTGAGGAAAACTTGCAAAACCGTGAACTGACGCTAATCATGAGTAGAGATGGGCATGAACAGAAAAAAACCTGAACATGATGTTCGTTATTTGTTGCCATCCAGACTGCAAGTGGAGCGAACACAAACCATTTTGCGTCTCCAGAATGTTAAAGAGGAGGAAAAAGAGGATTTATGGGATCTCGCCTCGGAACTTTTAGCGACACCCGCGAGGGCAACTAAAGAAGAAGTGAAAAAGCGCCATTTTGGGAGTCCGTCGGGCATCTTCAAAATATGCAACGAAGCAACAACCACGAACATGGCCCTGTTCATGAACATGTTCATGGTTAGCTGTTCGTAGGGGCCAGCAGGCTCTCCTCCAGCCATCCTCCAAGTTTGGTCAAGATCCCTACTGTACCACTCCCAGAAACCTGACCTGAGCAGGCACCAGGAAAGGTACCACTAATAAATAATAGCTTGGCCCCAGAGCCTGGCAGCAGCCCTGGATCTTGAAGGGGTAGATCCCTACCGCACCACTCCCAGAAACCCTACCTGAGCAGGCAGCAGGAAAGGTACTAATAGTAAATAATAGCTTGGCCCCAGAGCCTGGCAGCATCCCTGGAACCTGAAGGGGTAGATCCATATCCCACCATACACAAAGAAAATTCAAGCTCCAATGCACTCTCCCTGTCTCTCTATCAAAATGCCAACAGCAGCTGCCTCCCTCTCCACTGTCTGCAAAGACTAGTCAGAGCTGGGAGGGCCCCCCTCCCCCATGGTCTTTGCTCTCTTGTAACAAATTTGGAGCTCCACACTTGGAAGGAAGACCTGCCTATCAAGCTAAATTGGGCTTAGATTGGGGTTTCCAGGGCAACAGCAGTTCAGACAGAGTTCAGACAATCCCTGCCTAAATTGCCAAGGGAATTGATTGCAGGTGCCAGACTGTCTGGCATGACGAACAGCAATGAACAAGTCTTGCAACAACCACATTTAGAATGGGGCCTCATGAACAGCTTGTTCTCGAACAGCAGATTGGGCTGTTCATGGCTTTTTTTTTGTTCGTATTGCTGTCTGTGGCCATCTCTAAGCATGAGCTCCCTTCAAGCTAAGTGGGATGCTTCGCTACCCTCCCCAACTTTGGGAAAAGAGCATTGACTTTCTGCTCATTAGGTTGTTGGTGGAATCTTTCTCTCTGTTCTTGAGGAGGGTTCCCCATTGGAGAGTGGGGGCTCATCTGAGCAGGGCTTTCTACAAGTACCACCCTGAAAACACGCGAGATTGACAACTGTCTGTACACATGCTTTTTCCTTTGTGGCTCCCATCTTGTGGAATAGCCTGCCTGAGGAAGATAGGATGGTCCCCACTCCTGACATTTCACAAGCTATGGAAAACTGAATTATTCAAGAGTGCCTTGCTATACAGGTAGTAGGGCTATACTTTATGGGAATGGTTCAGAAAAGTGGTTTAATGAAGGGAAAGCGACTGTGGACTATACTACTGTGTTTTGTGTATTGTAGTCCTAGTCCTAGTGTTGGACTATTGAATGTCTCTTCATAATGATTGTATTGCATGGTATAATCAGCTCTGAGCTTCAGTGAGAAAGGCAAACTTTAAACATAGTCAGTAAATATGAAAGCACATCATATGACTTGAGCATTTGCGTGGGCACCCAAGTATGCCAAGGCCCTTGGAATATTGTCTCCATTATCCTCCTCTTTGCAGCCCTCCTTCTCTGAATTTGCTACATGCATAAGAAGTAAAATTCAGCAGAAGCTGAGAACTATTCAAAACCTTCTGGAATGATCTACCTCCCTTTGGGGGAAAGGAATTATATACTTGTTATCAACACCCACATCATTAACCTTACTCATAGAATTTTTGATGAATCATCTTTGACACTCTTGGACTGGAAAGACTGATTAGAGGCACAAACAAACAAACATTGAAACTTGAGGGAAGCTGACAAGTGTCCAACCTGTGTCAGGTGTCACTTGTAGCTTGGCTCTGAGTGACCTGGGGGCTGAAATAAGATTTGAAGCTATCCATGTTTATGTGCCAGGAAGTTTCAGGTGGGTAGACATGTTTGTTTGCAGTAGAAGAGCAAGATTTGAGTCCAATAGCACCTTAAAGAACAGCAAGATTTCTAAGGTATGAACTTTCAAGAGTCAACACTCCCTTCTTCAGAGATGTGCAAAGAACTGTCAGTGCCCCTTACTTCCAAGTTAAGTATCCATAGGATCAGTGTTAGCAACTACTTTTCTAACTTCTTTTGTAATTTGAATGCACCTAAGTGCCTTTGAACCTTCCTGAATCTCATTCACAAATCACTAAAATGTTTTGTTCCTCTGAGGCTGCCAGGACACATTAGCCACTGCCTAAAGTGCCACACATATGTGTACCTTGCATGGTCCCTTGTAAAAGTCAATAAAAGGAAAAAAATAGCTTATCCCGGCCCTTTACAGTTTCTGTGCCTTAGCCCATGCCTGTTCATCTTATGTTTGTCATTGTCTCCCTCTTGCCAAGCCAATCACGGTGAAGCGAGCTACTCAGGTATGGCATAGTGAAAAGGCCATTAGATGAGCATTCATCAGACATAATGACGGCATCTACATCAGTCATTTCGCATTGCAGAAATAAAGTCATTTTAACAGAACATTATCACAGGATCGATGTCTCCCAGCTTTCCTTCAATATTTATTTTTGATAAATGCTTCAGCTTCAGCTCAGCATTTATCTAGCAGTTAGGGGCTATTATACAGTGACAACCTTCTATTCCATTGTCATAGTGTCAGATTGCTGAAAAGGATAATAGACAGATATATTTTATTTTTCCCTCTTGTTAAGGAAAAAACTGACATTGCTATTCCTTATTTAGTTTCTCAGTATTAATAACTGATCATGATAATAGAAATGACTACTTGATTTCTTTATTAATTCTTTTAATAAAAAAACATATAAATGACTTTATACTGGTAAATTGTTCCTCTTCCACAAACATGAATTGGGTCATCACCATGACAAAGATTCAGTTAATTTAAGGGGAAAACCCCCGTAACATGGTATAATTTGAATCACAATGTTATTTACTGATCGTAATCAATTGATGCTATTCATAATCCACCTTTCTCACTGAGACTCAAGATGGATTACACAATGGAAATCAATGAAATCAGTAAGATGAAGCATCTAATAAGCAATGTGATAGGACTGGGATTGTAGAAATCTAAAACAAATTTTAGTATTAAGCATGACATGTAATGTACTGATTGTGTCTATTCATTCACCTACTTGTTTTTTAACTCACTGGATACTCAAATAAGAAAAATATGCAGTGTGGTGTAGTGGTTAGAGTGTCAAACTAGAAACTAGGAGAACCAGGTTCAAATCCTTACTCTGCCATGGAAACTCACTGGGTGACTTTGGGCTAGTCACACACTCTCAGACTAACCTACTGCACAGGGTGGTCGTAAGGATAAAATGGAAGGATAGAGAATGATGTAAGCCACCTTGGATTCCCATTGGGGAGAAAGGTGGAGTATAAACAAAGTAAATAAAAATTATCAAATGAAACAGAATAGCAGAAACAGCATGGTACATAAAAATCAACACAAAGTGACTTCTTAGGAAAAAGCTACAAATCCAAATTTAGCCCTTGCCCGCAAGTCTATGTTGGAATAAAAAGATTATTACTAGTCTCTTAAAACATAAATTAAGCAGTAGTGAAGAATTGTTGTACATATGCTACATGATACCTTTTGTATTGAATTGTTGTACATATGTTCAGGGCTGGCGCCACTGTTGAGGCGGTGAGGCAGGGGCCGCAGGGCCAGAGGGGGCGCCGGAGAGGGCTGCCGGCACCCCCCACCCCCAAGTGGGCTCAGCAGCCACAGGCCAGGGATGACAGGTGGCTGGGGTGGCGTGAGGCGCGCGGACGGCCTCCTCTCTCCGCCCCAGCCACCTGCCGGCGGCAGTGCGTGATGATGTCATCATGTGAGGACATCATCACACAGTAAGGGGTGCGCGCGTGCAGGCCCCCAGGCCCAACAGTCACTTTCCTTGCTCTTAGACTCCAGAAGCAGCCAGCCATCCTGCAGATGGAGAAGGAGAGAGAACAAGGCCTCTTTCATTGGTCTGCCTACTGTGATTTGGCCTATTCACTTTCAACCCCTACAAAGTGCACATCCCTTTTTGGAGATTTTTGCAAACATTTGTGAAATGATGCAAAATTACTTGAAATGATGGGACATCGGGGAAAACAGGGAATACCTGATCCAACTGGGCTGATGCTCCTTTGCCTCGATCCAGATGAAGATACTGGATTAGCTGGGGGGAAGTGTGTGTATGTGCATGTGCGCAGATGTGTGCACGCACGCACAGCCATGTGGGTGTATGTCTCTCAATAGTAGTGTGCACAAAATGACCTGAACTGGAGTGTAGGGTTTAGTGAGCAATGCTTAACAGGCAACAAAACTGCCAGCTAGCGTGGCAAGACAGGGGATGTTAGTCTAGTTGCTAGAGCAATGGGGAATCTTCCTCTCATTCAAAGGCAGTTCAGTGAGGGCCTTGTTTGCTCCCAGTGACAGATATACAACCCAAATCTGATTTAATGCATGCAGCAATTATTACTGCATTTCTAAGAACACTCTCCAAGGAGTAGGCCAAATTGAATATAGTCAGACTTGCCTTTGAGTAGACCAGTTTATGATTGCTTGCTAAGTTTGCAACCTGATCTCTGCCTGGATGCAGTGCTCTTTCACATACCAAAACTGGAGTTGAAACAGCAGATCAGAGAAATAGGGGCTTCAAACAGATGTGAAAAAAATCTGTGAGAAGGAGAAAGACAGTTGCTTTGGAAGACTGTTTCATTCCCTGACGTGGCAGGGTTCACATTGAAAACTGAACCTTGCTAAAAATTCAGTGCAGCACTAAATTTAGCTTTAAAAACTAAGCAATTGCCAAAACAGCCTGCATCAAAGCCATGAATACTTTCTTGGTGTCCTGATGCAGTAAGCAAGCAAAATAGGATATTCTCTTTTCCTCCCAGATGTGTTACATTTTTAACCACTTAAACTCGAGGACCTTTGTGAAGTTCAGATACTCTTCCTTTATTCATCATCTAGCATTTAGATGAAAGTAACAAATGATTGAACTAAAAGTCTTTCAGAAACAAAATCCTACCCCCGCTCCCCTTCACAAAAACAGATTTGCAGGCCTTGCATTTTTCGCCATCTGGCCCACAGTGTGAAATGACATTAGTAGCATGTCAGGTTTACTCTCTTATTGAAAAGAAAAAGAAAAAAAATCATACATAATCCTAATCTGCAGTATGAAGAGTATTAAAATGAAACATCTGCCCTACAGAAAAAGCGTAGATGAACTCTGCAGTCGGCAAGCTGCTGGGCTTTGTCAAGAACATGTTTACATTGCTGATGGCTGTAAATTTTCAAGATGGTGACAAGTCCTCTAAAATATCTTATTCAGATGTTTTTAAACACATGGCTCATTTTTTTTACCTTGTCAGCTTTATTATTTTTGATAAGTTAACTTTTCTTTGTAAAGGACAAAAAAGACCAGGCATTATTGTGTTCATGGTTAGACAGAAGATACAGCAACTCAAGTTACCTATTAGTCGCCAAAGAGCCCAAACTGAGCTAATGTTACAACCTTTTTTTAAAAAAAAAGATAGAGTGAGGACTGTATTTGTGGCCTTACTGTGTAACTCCATCCAAATTAACAACAACAGCAAAATATATCTTGGTTTTAAACGCAGCTATTATAAACAGTCTTGTTCTTTCTGTAAAAAAGGAGCTATAATGCCAAACTCAAAAATGCACTTCAGAAGATCAAAGAGCTGACTCATCAAAAGCTTTCTAAAACTGTCAGTAGTGGGTGGGAGGGGGGTTGAGGGGGACTTGTATAGTCTACAGAAGGATCCCTGTCCCTAGCATAAACAATATCATTTGCACTTCCTCTGTTTCCAAGTCGTATTCTCAACTCCCTGATAACTATCCAACAGAGAGTCAAAGTCATACTGATTTCAGTGGGCAGTGCAGTTGCTGCTGTAATGGGTCCATATCACTGGCTTCACCCATCTTTGGCATTGCTCCCCTCTAGAGGCAGGGTGGCTATCTCAATGGGAAGTAACCATTTCATAGGATTCATCCATGCATCTTCTCCAATGTCCTGACCTTATTGAGCCATGGATGATATTTTATTTATTTATTTCATTCACATTATTTATAGTCTGCCTTTCTCAATGAGACTCAAAGAGGATTACACAATGTAAATCAATACGATCAACAGTAGGGACATTGAATAAACAATCCAATAGGGTTTGGATTGCAGAAATCTGATACAGAACTGAAACAAAGCATAAGCAGTTAAAATGACATGTTAAATGATACGGAAATTACCTAGTAGGAGCAAACGTACAGCAACAGAGAGTACACAGTAGTATAGTCTACAATCCCTATCCTCTTACCCAAGCATCTGTTTGAACTATCTCCTTATAGTACAGCCCTCCTACCTGTGTAAAAAATCTCTCCTGAATAATTCAGTTATGCATACTTTGCAGAAAGCTAGGAGAGTGGAAGCCTACCTAACTGCATTAGGTAGGCCATTCCATAAAGTGGGCCCCACAACAGAGAATGCAGGTGCACAGGCAATCATTAATTTTGCCCTTTTACAAGATGGCACCTGCAGAAAGCCCTGTTCAGATGAGTGAAGCTGCTGTGGTGGAGCATAGGGAGTCTGCAGAATAAGGGTCCAAGGCCATAAGGGCTTTGTATGTGATAGCTAAAACCTTGACTTGAGCCTGGTAACTGACGGCTTGTCCCCAGCCCTCCTAATTTACTCGAACCCTGAGGAAGTTGCCACCACTCATGCTACCAAAATTATGGCACTCCCTCCCCCAGGGATATTTGCCTGTCCCCTTCTATCACTGTCTTCTGCCAGCAGGTGAAGAATTTTTGTTTCTTCTAGTGTTCTCTCAGTGACCCCTTCCTTTCTGCCACATTTTTATAGCTGTATCTGTATTTTATGTACGTATTTTAGTTTTGGTTTTAATTGACTTTATTATCTGCTTTTACAATGTTCTGTTTTAATTGTTAGCCACCTTGAGGCCCTGATCAGGCAGAAAGGCAGGATATACATTTTATAAATAAATAATATTAAAGAATAAGCAAAACAAAATCAAGTTGATGTCGTCTTAAGTTTTTTATTCTAGGGCATTTATGAAGTATTTCATTAATTCTACATGGGTGTCTTAGGTATCGATTTTTAAGTGTTATGTCTTGCCCCAAGGTTTTGGGGATAAAGCAGAATAAATACCAAATCTAAATAAATAATGTGGAGGATGAGTAGCAGACACGCATGCACATTCATTTCTTTCCTTTGGCAAACTGCATACAATTGATGATAATGAATATTATCATAGGATGAGGCTTAACTTTTCTATATCTGATTTTTATATGTACAGTCACCGTTGCATGTGATTCCCATTACATATGCATATGTGCTTCAATCTTGTTATTTTTATACAGAAATATGAATTAAAACAGATATTAGGAATATAAATCTTACATTTATATGAAAAAGAGAATTATTTTCCTTTTTAAAAAATCAACAAATTATATGCAGTGATTTGCAATATTCCACATCAGTCTTGAACTTACTGAATATTATGAAACCCATGCTCAGGGATTCATTCTAAATGTAAATATTTGCAAAGAAGTAGAAAAGGCTTCAGATTATTAGTATCTTGTAAATCATGGGGATTTTGCATTAGGTAGAATGTCACATGAATGAACATAAAAAATATGAACCCTGCCTTTACAGCATAGTTAAAGAAACAGAGAGTTGACTCAAGGTTATACATTTTGTAAAAAAAAAATCTGAAATTAAAATAACACATCGTATTAAAGCTTACACTGTACTGCTGTTCAGGAAAAAAAATCAATTTGCTAGTCTCCCTGTGCCAGCTGTATTATCCTTCAGAGTGACTACAACAGGAGAAAATCCTTTTTTGAGTTTTCACACTGCATGCTTAATGCTTCCTTGGCAGCCTCCCCATATAATTGGAAATGTAAAAAACCCTCCTGAAAAAAGTCATGCCTTTTTTTTTCCAAGTGGGTTTCAGTTCAAGCTGCTTTAACTTGGTAGTTTGTCTAAAGGACAAATTATGAGGAGCAACCTCTTGCCTGTACAGAAATTTGGGGGAGGGGGTATTGTTTATATAGGTATCACAGAGAGAGATGTTTGATACAAATTGTTTCAGTTGGAATAAGCTTTGCCAAAGAAAACAGACAGGCAGCTGTTTTCATTGCATATAAATTTTTTGTTAAATATGGCTGCACCTGTGTAAACACAAACTTTATTTCCAAGAAGTGCCCCTGCAGACCCTGCCAGACACATTATTTTTATTAAAGCATGTTACATACTAAATAGCTCTTTGCCTGGCTGTCATGCCACAACAAAGTGTGTACCATTAGAAATGTTTCACATGCGCGTGCGCGCGCACACACACAGACACACACTAACACACACACTTCTACTTGAACCTTATCAAATCCTGGAACAGCCGAAGCTTATTTCTCAGTTTTATTTATCGTTGACTTTTTATTGGAGCTTAAAATAGACCCTATAAAATACTATATAACTAACCACAAGTATTTTTTTTCATATCTTCATAGCTCAGCATGGAGATAAGCCAAGCCTCACCAAAGGCAATGGGAACTATTCCGTAGACTTCAGCAGGTTTTACAGTTTAGCTAGAAAACAGTTATATTATTTCAGACTAGAATTGCAGCATATATTTTGCATTTCCAAACAGAGTAAAGAACTAACTGAAAAATCCAAAGATTAGACCACTGTTTTCACATTATATCCCAAATATTACTTCCAGTGATCTGCTGACAGGGGCTGGATTCAAAGTACCACGAGTGAAATCGAACGTATCTGCCACCTCTGTCCTGTACTAGCCTACAGAGCAGGGCTTTTTTTCAGCTGGAATGCGGTGGAACGGAGTTCTGGAATCTCTTGAAAATAGTCACATGGCTGGTGGCCCCGCCCCCTGATCTCCAGGCAGAGGGAAGTTTAGATTGCCCTCCGCGCCGCTCAGCAGCGCAGAGGGCAATCTAAACTCCCCTCTGCCTGGAGATCAGGGGGTGGGGCCACCAGCCATGTGACCATTTTCTTCAAGGGCAACCCACTGAGTTCCACCACCCCTTTTCCCAGAAAAAAGCCCTGCTACAGAGTATCCTAAAATCCTGGGCCTCTGGGGCTGTGGCAACCCCATGAATAGCACCTGGGAGATACAGCAGCAGGGGAAGGAGGGACTGACAGAAATTGTCCCCTTCCTCCACCATCAGAAATGCCATTTCATTGGCATGTGCTATTATGCTCATATAAAATGCCTTTTTAATTTTTATTTATTTATAGCCCACCTTTCTCACTGAGATCCAAGGTAGATTACAACAAAGTAAGTATAAAAATACCATGTAATCAACAGCTAGGACATTCACTGAGCAAATTACAATAATGAACAATAGTGAGGATATACAGGGAAGACAGAGGCTTTCAACTAAGGAAGGTATTTCTCAAAACTTTCTAGAAGAAGGTGCCAGGCTGACTGCCTGAACATACCACAGGAATATTCATCAACTGCAAGGTAGAAGTCTGGCTTCTCCTCAACAGCTACCCTGCTTCCAGCCTTTTAAACGATTTCTTATGGGCAGAGCAGCCCAGGGCTCTTTTAAAGCCCCATGAAAGAGGCTCCTGCTGAGTGAGTAACAGTGTTGGCTGGGTTCCTGGCCCCAGCCTTCCCTTCCCTCATTGGCTACCTTAGAAGGCCTTCTGGCTTGTACCAGCCAGAGAAGGGTGGGGATGCTGCTGGTTTCACATGTGGGATAGCCTGTGGGAGTGGCACAGCCCCGCTTCCTCTCTTTGCCACGGCCATCCAGCCCTTCCTCACCTACTCTTGGGCAAGCTTCCAGTGGGGGTTTGCTATAGTTGCTCCAGCCACCATCAGGACGTGTGCTGCCTGCCTGGGAATCAACTAGGCACATCTCCTTGTCTCAATATCATTTGAAGAGGGCTCCCTTCAAATAGAAATTTTAGATGTCCTGATCAGGTCTCAGATCCTAAAGTTGCATATGACAACCCAAATGCTACCTATAGGCAGCCACTTCTGGCGCAATGCCATCATGGATTCTAATTCTGCACCAAACTCCAACAATAGCATTGGTTCTCCTATTTGTCCCCAGGTGAATCTAGGTGCACAGCATTTCAAATTCCATTTTCATAGTTGGTTCTGCTCCAGCACCTTCTTCCAGAACCACAATCATACAATCACTGGATCCTCCTTGTCAACACAGGCACCTTAAGCTTTTCCTGTCTCCCATTTTGCTTCCCTTCCTGAATTGACTCTCCATGTATCTCAATCTGCTCCCCTTCTCTTAACCTTTTCCTCCTGCAGGTTCTTATGTGGAACTTCTGTGTGCATGTCCTACTTACCTGTTCAGCTTGTACTGTTGTGGTGGAAAAATGGTATGCACTCCATTTGTGCATGCACTGGATCACTGTGTTACTTAATAAGTTATCACCCTTGAAGCCCACTAGCGAATTATACCTTGCGTAAGTGTCTGGGCTTTGATTAGTTAGCTGCTTTCCTCATTTGACTGCTTGTTTTGATTGGCTGTGATGTCCTGCCTTCTCTTTTTGAATTACAGAGAGTAGCTAATGAATTCAGCATAGCTATGATCATGATTAGAGATGGGCACGAACAGCAATATGAACCAAAAAAAGCCACAAACAGCCCAATCTACTGTTTGCGAACAAGCTGTTTGTGAGACCCCATTCTAAATGAACAGGTGGCCGTTGCAAGCCTCATTTGTTGCTGTTTGTCAAGCCAGACAGTCTGGCACCTCTAATCAACTCCCTTGGCAATGTAGGCAGGGATTGTCTGAACTCTGAACTCCTGCTGTTGCCCTGGAAACCCCAATCTAAGCCCAATTTAGCTTGATAGGCAGGTCTTCCTTTCAAGTGTGGAGCTCCAAATTTGTTACAACAAGGGAGCAAAGAGTAGGGGGGAGGGGGGCTCCAAGCTCTGACTTTGCAGACAGTGGAGAGACAGTTGCTGTTGGCATTTTGATAGAGAGAGTGCATTGGAGCTTAAATTTTCTTTGTGTGTGGTGGGATATGGATCTACCCCTTCAAGTTCCAGGGCTGCTGCCAGGCTCTGGGGCCAAGCTATTATTTATTATTGGTACCTTTCCTGCTGCCTGCTCAGGTCAGGTTTCTGGGAGTGGTGCAGTAGGGATCTTGACTTGGATGATGGCTGGAGGAGAGCCTGCTGGCCCCCACAAATAGTCAACCACGAACATGTTCGTGAACAGGGCCATGTTCATAGTTGTTCGTGAGTCCCTGTTCATAGATGGCAACGAACAATAAACATCATGTTCATTTTTTTTTCTGTTCATACCCATCTCTAATCATGATTTCAGGATTACGGGGATGTTGCTCTGGAAGATTATTGTTGAGGTTCTCACGTGCTTATCCCACTGTACCTTTTCACCCTCTTTTTGGCAAGCCATCACCTTTCTCTTCTCTTTGGGCTACTCTTTCTGGACTAACTATTAAGTATTAAGATTTTAGCTCATAGTAACAGCTTTATTGAAGAGTGGAAGCAGACAGACTGAAGACAGGCTCAACAGGAGCCAGCTATGTACACATAAGCCATGCCCCTTTTTCAAGCAACAGCCAATAGGCACACACAACTAGAATCCTTAGTTTGCATTAACTATATACAAAATAACTTATTTACAGTACTGTGATTTTACAGCACTGTGATTTATTTTACAATACTGTGATATTATACAGCATGGATTGGCTGCTGTCAGCAGGAAACAACCAATAGTAATGAAGACTTCAGGAGCCTTAGCTCAGACAGAAGCTAAGTCAATACATAACACTAGCTACATGGGAGGAACACAATTTGGATTTAAAATAACTTTAATCTGTCTTTGTCACTGTTTCCCCCCCTAAAAGCTAAAATCAATATTGCACTGGTGCTAACAGAATTCGGACAAATATATTGTATAACATATATCACACAGCCAAGTTTTCTCTCTCTCCTCTGCATGCATACTCATGTTTAGATAAAAGTAGAGGCAGACAGTCTTATCTGAACTACTTTGGGACCACTCTGAAAGCCTTCTTTGTGCAATATAAAATGCATCCCTTCATATATTGTGTGGAATCCAGATGTGTTCAAAGTTGTAGTTCCCTGTACTGTCCCATTTTCCGGGAGCTGTATTTTGATGATGTACTCATGTGAGACTGTGAACACCTCCATTTTCACAGGCCTGTACCCTTCCACTTTACTCAACCAAGTCTGAATCCTTCCTCCAACTAAAGTGAATCTTTCTCTGGCAATATCAGTGCAAATATAAGCCAAAAGTGGCAATGATGTTGTGTGGTTGCCTGCTTCCATAAACCAAGCTGTTCATGCCCAGGAGTACAGTATGCAAATACAAGGACTTCGGAGAACTAGTATAATACAGTTAGGATTGTGAACTCTGGGTTGGAAAATGCCTGGAGATTTGGGGGTGGAGCCTAGGGAGAGGAGGGAGCTCAGCACAGACGTAATACTGTCTGAAGCTGCCATTTTCCCTAGTAGACCTGATCTCTGCAGTCAGGAGATCATTTGTAATTCCAGGAGAACTCCATTCCTCACCTGGAGGTTGGCACTCAAAGCACAGTGACTAAAGAGGCTGAACTATAAATGAAAAGTTTATCTGTTCAAAACTTGCAATTTCTGTGAGCTCAATAAGTGACTTGTGCAGTCCATCTCTCCATATAGCTTACTTGCAAGTAAGTCCTAAGTTTCTAGGCATGCTGCGGCAGCCTTGGCACTGACCTACATTATAGAGTAAGTTTACTGAGATAGCAGTGGCATGGAGAAAGATCCACCCATCTGCATTGCAAACCACCACACACGAAACATTTTATTTATTTGTTTGGTTGGTTTGGTTGGTTTATGCCCTGCCCTCCCCACGAATGGACTCAGGGCGGCTCACAAGATCCATAAAATACAATAAATTAATCATAAAACTATAAAAGCAGTATCAATCTTAAGACAGTCGTTAAAATAGGCCAGGCGCCTTATCCATACAATACATAAATAAACAGTCAGGAGTTCGCATATTGGCCATACATACGGGCATAACACGCGTATATTTTCCATGTGGATGCAGCCGCTTCAGGAAGCAACTAAAGTTTACTTCTATACACTAGCTGTTCTGTGTGGCTGTTCCTGTGATGCATTACTGAAGAGAGCATTGAATACTTTTGCCTTAGGTTAGATATTGTCAGGTTCGCATAATCTGATGAACATTTGGCTCCAACTGATGTGTATGAATTGTATAGGTACACTGATAAATATGAATTATTATTAATATATTATACAGATGTATAATACTCACTTCATTATAGATGCCTGTTTATCTGTTTAAATCTAGCACAGAAGAATCAGTCTCCCCCCTCCCTTCTGCTGCATGAATATTTCATAGGAAATGATATTGGAGCATCATAAATCATAATTTTACTTGGATGACTTGAAGAAGAAAAACTAACTGATGAGCAGAATGTTAAAGGGGAGGGATGGGAGCCAGTATTACAAATTATTAAAATATGGCATATCATTACTTAAATGACTCCATACCAGATTAAATCTAACCCTTTAAAGTGAGATCAAATCGAAACATCATAGTACCTCTCTCCAAAATTTAAATAATTGAATTTTGGCAAAACTCAAAAGAAAATAATTCTATTATTTTAGAAAAATGTTATTCTTTGAAGGATCTTTAGATCTATGGCTAGCTTACCCTCAACATATGAATAGGTCAGGAATTCACTTTCAGATTTTCAGTTAGTTTTGTCTTCTCCATATGTGACACATTTTTATAATTGGCCATGCAGAAATCAGCCAATGAAAAGAAAGAGGAATGCATGCAACCTTTGTTTAAACCCTCAGTTTGGGATTAGAGATGGGCACGAACCAGAAAAAAACCGAACCATGTGGTTTGTGGTTCGTCAAATTTCACGAACCACGAACTTTCACGAACCTGCCCCTGGTTCATGAACCAGTTTGTTTGGTTCGTGAAAACGTCACATCCAGGTCAGAAAATCATCACTTCCGGGCCAGCAGAAGGTATGCAGGAAGTTCATCCCCTGTTGCCTAGGAAACTGATTGATTGGCACCAGGCTGTCTGCAGTGACGAATGAAAAAAATGAACCAAACGAACCAGCCTAAAGTTTGTGGTGGTTTGTCAGAAATGGGGTCTGATGAACCGTGGTTCACGAACCACAGACCAGCCTGGTTTGTGTTTAATTTTGATTCGTATTTCAGTTCATGCCCATCTCTATTCGGGATCCTCAGGTGACAGACAATGACAATCCTACCTGGTGGGTTGCAGCTTCTATAATTCCACCATATTTGCTTAGCTGCTTTTGAAAGAACCTGCTATTGCACTTGTGTAGAGAGCTAGGGTACCATTAACCTCCTAAGTCTCTTTTTAGCCACACTGACTGGAGAAACAGAATAGTGAGGCAAGTTCAGTCAGGAGTGGAGAGGATTCCTTGATGACTATAACCTTTGACTTGTTTCCTTCTGTGATGCTTGCCTTGTGTTTCCCACCCTCTCTTGCTTTTGCTGTCACTCTCCAAGCTTTGACATCACATAGGTCATAACTCTGGCTCTCCCATCATACAGGTCATGTGACTATGATGTCCTGTGCCTACAACTTACGGCTTCCTTACATCTTACACATACTTGAGTTTGGATTGGATGAAACTCAAACCTGCTTTGTGTTTAATGTGTGATTGTAGGCTTACCTTTAAAATGTGGGAGGGGTATGTGCAAATCATCTCTTGTGTGTGAGCAGATGTATGAGAATAGTCCATCCCTTCATCCTCATCCATGTGACTCCATGTGTCTGCCTAGGCATGATTAGATGATACGGAAAGAACCTTGGCAGATGTATTGGATCATCAGTAATGCAAATAGCACTCCCATGGCCTTTTTCAGCTAATTAAAGCATGTAGGAGGGGGAACAGGGGTGAAGAGCTCTCCTCATGCATCAGTGTGGGCACAAGAGATTATTTGCTCCTCCCCCACTCTTTTAAAAGTGAATTTACAGTTGCAAGTTAAACATGGAGTGGGTTGGGGTTTTGTCCAAACCAAACTCGAGTTTGTGTAATGTATAAGGAGGCCCTAGTGGAGCCCATGTTGCCACCTAAATGTTAATAGTGGGTTCTAAGTCTGCAAGAGTGCTGGTGTAAACAATTCAATGGTCCTAAATGATATTTACCCTGGCAACGCTGATAGTTTGGAAGAAGAATAAGCTGCAATAATGCAGCCAGCACAGCAGTGGAAATTTATTGTCAGTGAAATGGTTCATGGGGAGGGTTTGGATGAGACAGATAGGGCATGCTACATTGTGAGCTTGTCATAACTTTCCACTTTAATTCAGCACAGACAATACCCTGAGCAGTTACAGGTGGAGACTTTGGATTACATTGTAGCAAAGAATACCTCTAACAATAGTACATTTAAAATATATATATTGTGCCCGGTGTTTGTTGTATATCTTGCTCTGGTTTAAAGCATCGTTAGTTAACGGAAAGGAACTGAGATGGGTCAACTTTGGGGTGCTCTACTCTTTACCATATATCCTCTGAGGGCCAGGCTATACGTGATGCCTAGCACGGGCTTATACCTGTGTCCTCTGACACCATTTTAATTGATTTGTAGTTTTTTTTAATACTAAGCTGCAAGGCTCCATCCAGAACAGGTCCAAGATACACATAAACAATGTAGTTTTCTAAAAATGAATACACAAAGGATGATGTACAAATACAGAGTGTTATGGGAGCAGAAACCATGTGGTATAAGCTGCAAAAGAAAAAAAAAACCCCTGCTCTAAAAATGGCTGTTGTCTTAAATTCCACCACAAAAGGAAACGTGCAATGCCATTTTCAGTTTGGAGGTCTGCGTATGAAATGCAGCCTGGCTCCAGCATAAAAACAGAACGGAGAAATCTCAGAATGCGTTGCCCCAATCACATGGGGTAATTCATGTTTTATTGAATCCAGTCCTAAAACATAAAGCATTAGTTGATTATGTGTAACCAAATGATGTTAGATGTCCACGAGCAATTATAATAAAATATTAAAAGCTGTTTCATAGCTTAGGAGGAAAAAAAGATAAAAATATACAGCCATATACTTTTGATTTAGTTGCTGCAGTTTCCCTTTTCGGACATTAAAAATGTATGTAAGAAATGCCATCTCAAATGCAAGTGGATATGAAGCTTTTGTTGTCGTTGTTGGTTTAAAGCAAGAATACCAAGTTAACTGAAATGGGGCTGAGTTGCTAAAAGTTACAGGGAGTTTGTGCTGCTAAACTACCTGCAACTGAGTACAGTGAATCTTCCTTCTTTAATGACAAACCAAAGATCCTTATTAGAAAAGCATATCACCTTTAGAAATAAATAACTCTGGCACAGAAGTCTCTCGAAAAGATAGGAATGACTCACTTAATAAAGTCTAAATCGTTCCTTGGGTTAGCTAATAGAAGCGGCCATGGCTAGGAAATTAATCAGTCCCTCCTATTACAGCAAATTGGTGAAGATTCTATTGACATGTCTTCATCTACATGTCTCATCAGAGGTGTCCGTGCCATTTAGCTACAAAACCCTGGAGGGTTTATTCTTCACAGAATCTTATAATACTTCAATTAAGGGACACCAAGCTGCCAGCCAGACAGCCGAGCGTTTATTTCTTGATGACTCCTTAAGTTGTGCCACAGGCCTATCATTAAGAGAATATTTTTCACAGCATGTTGCAAAGATCCTCGCGCCATTAAAAGGAATTGAAAAAGCATCCAATTTGTTGTTTCCACCTAACACAGATATTTTTCATCGCTGGAACAGCCATTAAAAACAATCTGTTTTATTGCCTTCTGAAAAGATCACAGGAAGTACACACAGAGATTTATTTCAAGGATGACAATAGTATTAAAAGCACCGTGAATCTATAGGATTTGGAATAAATATCCAGGGAAACAAAACATCAAGGAAGTTTGATTTTTATTGGTATTCATTTATCATGTGCCATGCTTGGCCTAGTTTTACTGTCATCTAGGACTGACCCAAGATATTTTGTTGCTTAAGGCAGAAAATCTTCCTAAACAAGCTTAATTGAAATGAATGCTCCCCAGCCTACCAAGAAGAGACTATGTAGTGTAGTGATTAGACTTGGAAGACCAGACTCTGACCATGAGTCACTAGATGACTCCAAGAACAAACATGTTCAGGGTTGTTGTGAGGGAAAATGTGATAACTCCATCCATGGATACAACTTTGAGCTCTGTGGAGGAAGGTTGATTTGTAACGTGCAACCTTTCCTCCAATGTGTGGAATAAATGGATGCACACACTCAAATTAACACTGAGGAAATTCTCCTATGAAAACAACTGCACATGCAAACTTGCAAATGTGCAATGCTGAGCAGTTCACAGCTGTAAATGTATAGCACCTCCCATTTATTGCAAAAAAGACTGTGTGGAAGAAATTCTGATGGGTTTTGCATGTAGTACCGTTCTGCCTGTCCCCCGCTCTGCTACCTGTCGTGGTACACAACATTTACTTCCCGGGGTAGCCACCTACAACCACTTCTGCTGACATCCCGTATAGGTGACCTTGATCCCACATGATGTTTCATGTTATTTTCTTTTTATAAAACGCTTACATCTTTCCAATACACATTCAAGGCAGCAGACAAAATAAAATGAAATTACAGTAATAGCTTTTTTGTATCTGGGGGGTGGGGGAAGAAATCACAGTAAAATGGTTAAAAATATTGTAATCAATTAAAATAAGATGTTAAGCAGACAAAGAACAAAAATTATAACATACATATCCAAATATGGGAAGAAGCTGTTCCTGGCTCGCAGAAGGTCATAGGCTCCATCTCCAGCTAAAAGGATCAGGTAGTAAGTGATGTGGAAGGCCTCCACATGAGACCCCCGGGGATCCACTGTCAATACTGAGTAGACAATACTGAGTACTGACCTTGATGGACTAATGGTCTGATTTAGTATAAGGCAACTTGACATATCCATGTGTTCATTGCAGGGAACCAACCAATGCATAATATGAAATAACACAAAATCCCCCAAAACTTGCCTTAATTTTTTTTTTTAGGAACCACCTCAAAGTATACAAAACTGTCTACCAAGCCTCTCCAGAGAACTATGGTTCTTGGTTCCATAGCTGAGAAAGTCCAGATGGGAGGGTCCTAGGTCTGTGTTTTTTCAAAATGTGGCTAGCATTCCTTGGGAAGCAAGGGAAGCTGCTCGGAGAGACTTGAATTCTACTTTGACTTTGGTAAAAACATACGGTAAATACCAATATTTGTTCATGAAGCAGTAGTTTACCACAGTGTCTATAGTGCTCACAAAGTTGGTATGGTTGTAATGGTTAGAAGGGACTGGAGACAGAATTTCAAATTCCCTCTCAGCTATGCAACTCACTGAGACACAGCAAGACTGACTCTCTCTCTCTCTCTGACTTATTTTGCCTTACATGATTGTGTGAACATAAATTGGAAAAGTGAGGTATACCACTCTTGAACTCCTCAAAGGAAGAACAAGGTAAAAGTGAATGAATCAATAAATAAACATGTTAAGCCTATCATGTGTATTGCTCTTCCAAATTGTGAAGACAACTCTGTGCCTGATCAGAAATCCGAGGATTCCACTCATCATTTTGCAGGGCAATACAGATGGCTGATGTGTCAAGTCGTTACTTATCATTAGCATTCAGCCCAGGAAAGAACAAGAGAAAGGTTGTGAACACCTCTACTTATTGCAGCATTGATTTACTGGGTTTTTAATTTTTTTTGCTTTGACTTGCAGTACCAAATCCTTTAGTCTTATTCAAAATACATAGCATGGTTGGCTGCAGTCAGCTTTTTCATGCAAATTCAGCGAACTCCCCTCTTTATTCCAGCCCCCATTGCACATGTCTTTTGCCCATGCATGTCCCTTTAGCTCCAGTATTGCCTTTTGGGTGGTCAAAGAGTGGTCCTCTTCTCCCTTTTACACCAGAAGAAAAGTCAGTTGGATCCAACCCACAGGTCGGTTTGTACAAAAGTGTGCTTAACTTAAATAACTATACATTTTACAAAAATGGCACTATTCTCTCATTAAATTCATTACAACCAATGGTAGAGAACTACATGAGCACCTAGAGTTCTTCCAGACTTTATCCTTGATCTGGTTTTTCCGTGCTTCTAGGGTGCCTTCCATCATAAATTCCACACTGCAGGTTGTTATGTGGAACTTCTCTGTGTGCACGTCCTACCTTCCTGTTCATCTTGTACTGTTGTGGAACAATGATATGCACTCCATTTGTGCATGCAGAGTATCACTGTGTTACTTAATAAGTTATCACCCCTGAAGCCCACCAGCGATTTAAGTGTCTGGATTTTGATTAGTTAGCTGCTTTCCTGCATTTGACTGCTTGTTTTGATTGGCTGTGATGTCCTTCCTTCTCTTTTTGAATTACAGACAGTAGCTAATGAATTCTGCATAGCTATTATCATGATTTCAGGATTACGGGGATGTTGATTTGGAAGTTTATTGTTGAGGTTCTTCAAAGCACCCTCGAACCTATGTCTATCCCAGAGTTAGGTTGGGATCCAAAAGTGGGTCATGATGAAGCCTCCCTAATGGCTGCCCCTGTCCTTTGCATTGCTGTCTTTCTTTCCTCTTCCTCCTTGTGAAGCCCCTTGCCAGCAGTCCCTTCACTGCCATCTGCTATCTTCATGCATCTCTTCAACCTGATGCTCCCTGAGAGTGCCTCCTCAAAATCCAGCTCGGAATGCACACATGCACTCTCCCCCATGCCTTTCTAGGAATCCCCTTGTCTGGGTGGGGGATCCCACACTACCAGCCTCTATCTCCTAACCTCTCACCTGGCCAGCAGGAGGAAAAGGCATGGGAAATGGGCTCAGGAGCTCCACAATGCACTCCCATGAACTTTGGAACACTTCCTTGTCATGCTGGGAATGACATCGTTCCCAGAATGGCAAGGAAGTCAAGACACCCGCATGGGGCTGATTTGATAAAAATCAGCCCCCAATCTAGTGTAGCAACATCATTACTGGTGTGATAAGAAAGTGCTCTGGAGCGCGTGTGCCCCCAACCCCCCTATTCCCCAGTTTGGGCTCCCAGGGGCCCTGGCAACCCTATGCCTTTCCTCTGTGCTGCTCAAGTGAGTGGAGCCAGGGAACAGCGAGTGGGGGTGGGGAGATGGCAAGCCTAACAAGCTTGGGGGAAGCTTTGTGAACTCTCTACTTAGAAGAAGAGATTACTCATGATCTATATTGTGAGGTTCATAGTGGGGGAAGCTGTGCCCATTTTGTGATATTTGTTGGTTTCTCAAAAACATCTGAGTGGCCATTGTAGAAAATGGAATGCTGAACTAGATGAGCCTTGGTGTCATAGTTCACCCGGGGAGCCAGAAAACCTCAGTTCAGCTCTGGGACAGGTCGCTGTACAAAGTAAATATGGACGTGTGGGTCACCATACTGAAAAGACTGGTAACCGCTGGTATATTCTCGTTATGTCGAGACTGATTTCATTATTACTGTGCACAAATAGTTAATATACTGAGGCAAATTCTGCTTCATAATCACTTGACCACCAGTAAATCGGTTTTAATGCCAGGAAATTCTTTTGAATAGACCCAGTATTTTTTTTAGGTACTAGTTTTCACTAGTACATAATATATTTCTACCGGTTTCCACCGGTACCCCCTTAGGACATGGGAGAGCCCCCCAGAAGGTGCTGGTACTCAGTACCAGTGAAAACCACCACAAAGAAGCCCTGAATATACCAATTACTGTGCTAGGCCTTTGCTGGCTGGTGTCCTTTTTGTTGGTTTCTGCAGTTTCTGTGGAGGGCATGCTGGGCGAGATGGGGGGACATAGATGATGAGAAGCCCACTGAAATTTTTCCACACCCCATATACTTCTACAGGGTTGCCTTTCTCTTGAGATTGCATTTTGAAAAGGAACCTAGCACACAGTACAAACACAGAGGTTAAAAATAGTGCCTAGGCATGGTGTTTGGGTGTGCTCTTAGGAGGAATGTTCCGGGTAGCGAGTAGAGGATTGGCTGCATTGCCAGCCCTCCCCATTTTTACCTGCACCCTCCCACACTCCCAGCCTGAATATACTTTTGAAGAAAAAGACTTTTTGCAGGAGAACCTGGGAAGCAGGACTAATGAAATCAAGACCCATCAGTTTGGGAGACAAAGGCGCCTCTCCATGTATTGTCTGGCACATGGTGTGCAATCACTGACCATTAATGTAATCTGGATGCTGTATCCTGTGATAGTTTGGGATCCCCAGTTCAAATCTTCCCATTGTTCCCAAAGTTACTGTGAGAGGAATGACTCAGTGTCATACCTTCATTTAACCCCTGACTTTCTGAAAGGATTTCTATCCTGAACTCTGGCTAATTTTACTTGTTTCCTCCACCAGATATTTTGCTAAAAGAATTTATGTATGATTTTCTAGTGTGCGTTTGATGAGAATTACTTATACAGGCACACCTGATGATTCTTTGATAAGTTTAATAAGATTTTAACAGTAAGTTTGGTAGTTATTGTTGTACAAACGGCTTTAGAATGATTTCTGTGAAGGCCTAATCTGCTTTGGGCAGGAATACTCTGCTCTTACTCCTTTCTAGTAAAGAGTCCAGTAGCACCTTTAAGACTGACAAAAAGAACTGTGGTTCTCGAAAGCTTATGCTACAATAAAGTTGGTTAGTCTCAAAGGTGCTACTGGACTCTTTACTATTTTGCAACTACAGACTAACATGGCTAACTCCTCTGGATCTATTACTCCTTTTTGTATTTCTCTCTCTCTTTTCGCTCTGCTGTCTCTAACAGGAGTGAAGGCCACCTCTCCCTCACCCTGTCCCTCTCATTATTTCTCTGCAAATCAAGTTATCTCAAATTGTACTTAGAAATTAGGCCTTTTGGCTAACTATGACTCTCAGAGGCCACGGATCCTGATTAGCCAGAATGCAGCAGCTCCTGCCCCCAACAAGTGTATGTATGCTCAGCTATAACCCTGAAAGGAATCCTGGGCAGGAGCCATGTTTTCTAGTCACCTCCCTGACTTCTCATGCCATATGCAACAGAGTCCTCTTTAAGACCCTAATATGGAGGTCAGTGAACAAGCAAAAACATTAAAACAAGCTTAAAAACTAAACAGTAAAGAAATGTTCCCCAAGATCTTTTCACCTCCTAAACCAGTCTTTAAATGAGAAGAGGTCTACGATGAATTTTCCCCTCAACTGGAATAAGAAGACTGTGTGTATTCGGATGGTAGGATTGGTGTTCTGCTTCCACAAGACTAAGAGGAAACCAGCAGGAGACTCACAGTGAAATGCCAGCGTCAACTCCAGTTTCTGATCATCAGTAAAAAGATTCATAATATGAAAATGATTACAGTGCCATTCTAAGGAAGTCTACTTAGAAACCAAAAATAGAAAAGAGTCCAATAGCACCTTTAAGACTAACCAACTTTACTGTAGCGTAAACTTTTGAGAATCATAGTTCTCTTCTTCAGATGCAAGATATTAGATACTTCAGATACTTCGAAACTGACACAAGTTCATTCAATGGGGCTTGATCCCTGGTCTGTGTTTCTATGATTGTACCTTTAACGTGGTAGCTTAGTAGCCACATGCAAATTCTTTTTGACATCAACTACTTTCACACAGATGCACTTGCACATTGTAAGCAGACCAGAAATTCCTTTTACTGAAGACAGATCTTGCCTTAATTTAAGTTGCAGTTTTATTTCCCATACTAAATATGTGGTAATGTCAGTGTTTATGGTGTTTTTCCTGGGTATGTGTCAAGGTAACATTAATTAAATGTTATTATGATATTTATGCCATCAGTGACATTTTAAAGGATGCTCTGAAGATATTGTCAAAAGGTACTTACTTCAACTATCAAAATAAAGTGTTCACATTTAGTTGTGTTCTCTATAGCCAAGAAAACTCTCCTTCCATGATAAAGGCATCAGCATAGACCAACTGAGGATACAGCCTCACATATTTTTAAACATTAAAAATTAAATATAGATTGGATATTGCTATCTTAAATAATCTAATACAGAAGTTAAGTCCATGTTTGTCTGTCCTAAAGCCATTTTGATATGTAAAATTACCCATATGGTTCTCATGAAACTAGAGTCATTGTGTTTAATTTTGAGTTAAACTCTTTCCAGTAAACCACTGTGCATGTTTAGCTGTGGGGGAGTCCTAGGGGGACCCGAAAACAATATTGGTGTTCTAGTGAAAAATCTCAGATTAATTTTCTTAGATGTTTTGAGTTGCAAACCAAGCACTCCATGTAGCAACAGTTTAGCTCGAGCAACATGTGGTTAAGGGATCACCAGCACAGGGTTCCTAACAGCTTGGGTTCTCTGTTTTATCTGAAAAAGGGAGCTCTGAAAACTCATACTCCAAAAATCTTATTGGTTTCTAAGGTGCCATTGGACTCAAATCCTGTTGTTCTACGGCTGACCAACATGGTCAGGCATGAACCAAAATATGAACCAAAGTTCATCACGAACCAGGCCGGATTGTGGTTCGCAAACCAGCGGTTCGTGGGAGCTTATTTCTCACAAACTTTCTCGGTTCATTCAGTTTGTCACTGCAGACAGCCTGGCGCCGATCAATCAGTTTCCTAGGCAATGGGGGGATGGGCTCTCTGCAAACATTCTGCTGACCCAGAAGTGACATTTTCACAAACTGAAGGAACCGATTCATGAACCAGGGCAAGTTCATGGTTCATGAAACACAACAAACCATGAACTGAATGGTTCAGAACTTTCCCGGTTTGTGCCCATCTCTAATGGCTACCCACCTAAAACGGTTTTTCACCATTAGTTTTGTCAAAGTGCTTATATTGTGTACCCATGATGAATTGTTTAAATTTACAACTTTAAAAAATATTTATTAGCAGAAATGGTGTGTGTGTGATTTTGTCCAGTTCTCTCTCCGCACTGCAGCTCTGTCAGTCGTGTGGATTCTCTCCCACAAAAATCTGCAACCATTGGCATGACCTGTGCAGGAGTCCCAGACAGCTGCTGGGGAAGGGAGAAAAGATTCACATTGCTCTTCTGACTGGTAAGGATCCAACCAACTGTCCTTAAGTTATCTATTTTTCCTCATCCAATCTCAAACCTCATGAACCAGTGACTTCAGATTGTATTGTGTTTCTTTTATAGGATGGCTTCTTACAGTTCAAAGCTTCAGGATGACTGCTCCTTGCAGTAAGATTCTCCAACCATTGAATTGCTTCCTGGTTGATGGCAGGGAATATTCGCCTATATTTTAAATCTCTTCAAACAGTAATTCCAGTACCTTTAAACCGGAGCTATTGATGCTAGAAGGAAGACAGAGAAAAACTGACTCTGATTCTGAAGGGCTAGTAATGAAGCACCTGTTCCATGATTGTTGAATAAAGAAAGCCAGGCAATGAGATGTAATTGCGATTTCATTTGTGAAATGAGAATTGACCATATAAAGTCACTCTATGTAAAATCAATTGATCTGTCTAGCCTCAGGTAGGGATCCTTGAAACCTGAGATCCTATCTTAAACCCAGAAGTGTGTACACACACACACACACACACATACAACAATGTACCATGCACATGGTCTACCACCAAGTTATGTACCTCTTCCTCAGTTACAAAGGATGAAGCCACAGCTCCTAAGGGGTAGCATTGACATTGTCCTGCAGAAACATAGGATGGAATTCAGCTAGCTTTTCTGCATGCAAAGAGGAAAGGAATGCCCTCCTTTGTCCACCTAGACAAGGCTATTCTGTGGATAATGGGGTAGAGAAAAGCCATGGGAACAAGAGCTGTATTAAAGAGGAGAATTGGACAATACTGAATGAAAAAGGTAGCTGGATCCCACCCATAATGGAACTGCAGCCTTTAATTCCTATGTGAATATAATCCCTATCAGTGCCAAAGAATTCAAGGGCAGGGGAGGAAATTCTGGGCTTTGTGAATCATAGCACTGTTGTTTGCATAATAAGCACTTATCCAACTATTTTTTAAATCTTTTCCTAATACCTTGGAGTATATCCACAAATACAAATACTACATATATATGTACAATAACAAATCATAATTAGATCTGTGATGGATTCTTTCTTTAATTATGATCACCACATGTACACAATAGTAGAAGAGACACATAAAACAATAGCTACAGATGGTATTGTTGAATCTATAAATTTTGAAGCCACTCCAGCATCTGCCATCAATATTTGTTCCTCAGCATTCCCAGCTTGCCCACTTAATTTATTTAAAATACTTTATCTTGCTTTCCTCCCCCCAAAGGGGCCCAAATTGGCTCTTACAATTTCCAATGATATATAGAATGATTGAAATGGAAATTCCCCTTTACCTCATTCTCTACTCCAAATACTAATGTTGAGCGCATTCCAGGAAAAAGGACAGTCCCACAACATCAGAAAAACGTATTAATATATCTTAGCATCTAAATTCATGATGGTCAAACTCCCCTGGACTCAGTTCAGAACTGGATTCTGTAAACTGAGTTAATTTCCTGAAAAAATAACTCATGCATTTCAGAACCCCATTCCAAACACCAGAAATCCTGATATGCTTCTGTTAACACCATCAGGAGCATTATAGAAATATGAGCTTTCCAAACTTCTCCATCCATGAGATCTTGACTATTTCCAGGTACGCTCTGGCTTGGTGGTGGTGGCGGCGGCTGTGACAATAGTAGCTGCAGCAGAAGGAAGTGAGATCTGGAAGACTGAGAGGCTTCCTCCCCTTCTCCCTGGTGCCTCAAAAGTCAGCATCCAAAGTGCTAGATGAGGTTTTCTCAAGGTATTATAACCCATAGGACTTCTCAGATTGTTATCCAAGCTAAGGAAGAACTCGTGGAGATGCTGCTCAGTTTGGAATATTGCTGAGCTTTTCAGCTGGGCAAATACGTATTTTGTGAACTCCTGAATTTTGATGGCATCAATACCAAAACCCAATGAGCGCCAATGGTACATTGGGACTGACTGTATCAGAATTATGTTCCTTCTGAGAAGTCAACTGACAATGTTTTCTTTTCCAAATGCAGTGAATGAAAAGATAAGTAATGTCTGGATATGCTTCCAATCCTTTCACACACAGGGATCTGGAGCCCCAAAAACAGGCCATTTCCACACGTCTTTACCAAGCACAAAACTCATGTAATGAGGGCATCTTCCTGGCACAATTTTTGACATCATCGCACCACGATTCCAGAATTGTTGCATGATGACATCAGAAATTGCACCAGGAAGACACTCTTGTTCTGTGAGTTTTGCGCTACATGAAAACGTGGGAATTGCCATAGTTGTATATTTCACCTCACTGAAGCTTATTCAGTTTCATTAAACGGTAATCAAGAATTCCGGGTCAGCAAATTATAGGAGCACACATGACAGTGTTGTGCATGAAGGTAATGGTGATAAGCAGACCTGTACACATTCAGTTGTGCAAATCAAATATTACTAATGGGAAATGAGCATGTGCAAGATATGTGTGCAAGTGAGAATCCTGTAAAAGAGCACATACGTGTTATGCTGCAACGGCAGAGAAGGAAAATATTTTTAAAAAATAAAAATATGATATGCATTGAGCTTTCCATTTGTAGTTAATATTCTTTAGAACATTGATATTAAAAATAGCCCATCCGTTAAAATGATATGATTCTATATAGTTCATGAAATTTACTCCCGTGTGTGGATAAGATTGCAGATTTAAGCACTAGTTCAGAATTCAGTGTTGTGTACATACTTGATTTATACACATGAAAAAAACCAGATCCACACATTACTGTCTTTCTGTTTCTTTGTAAATGCACATTTACTGTAATGTGTGAAGCTTGAAGGGATTTTGTGTGGCAAGCACATATGTGGAATTTTATCTTCTTCTGGTCAAAATCCCCCAGCAAAGAACTGAAATGCTTCGACCACCACACTAATGGTACAGTAAATTGCATTTTCTCATTTGGAACAATGTAATAGATTTCTCTACAGAGTGATTTATCATGCAACAATTAGGAGCCCTAGGGAATTAGATGACCATTTAAAATTTTATCAGCTTGTTTCAATAAACTGTTAATGTGACCCTAATGTTTGGGAAGCACTTTAATATAATCAGATTTTAGTTGTTCAATCTACTGACATTAATGGCTAACTCATTAATCATGGGATTCTCACTGAGACCTCCGAGTCTGTGCTAAGTTCAGTGGACCAGTTCTTGAAATAATGAAAAACAACAGGCAATTTTCCAAAGAGAATAAAAACATTTTCACTTTCACAGCAAAATACTTTTTGTTCTTATTTTCCAGCCATTGCTAGGGTCACTTATTAATTCGTTAGAGATTGGTGAAATAAAATACCAACAAAGTCTTTCTGTTTTAAATGAAACCACCTCCATCAGACTTATTCCAGAACCAAGCAATTAAATAGATAATTTTAATGTATCAATCATCTGTAATAATAATAAACAAGGAATGTCTAGGTGAGAGGAAAATGGAGGCAATTATATTAAAGCGCCTTTATTTTCTGAGCATGCTGTGGCTTGAAACAGCTATTCTAAACATGGAGGCTTGTATATTTTTTTTGGAAGCACCATGAGCATGTCATGGATATAGCTAGAACTACAGAGGAACAATTGCTGGATATGACCAAGAAAGTTTTTCACAGAAACAGGGCTAGCCCCATAACTAGATGCGCCACAAAGGGAGTCTAGAGGCCTGGAATAAAATAACCTTGGAGAGGGGCATAAAACAATAGAGCTACACAGTTGTATTGCCATGTGTAAATTAGAAGAGCCATCAAACTCATACTAATGCATACAATGTACCAAGGCCCAGGTGCAGGGAGAATCTGAGAATGGCAGGAATGTCAAACTTCATAGAGGCTTGCAACATTATTCGAGGATAGTTACATTGGTGGAGGGCCAATAGATATTCAGATGTAAGAGAAACTTGTAACCACTAATTCTACATAGACTTTGTTAATACAAAAAGTAGTAATGATTAATGAACTAGCTATTGTTATATGTTTTAAGATGTTTCAAATATGGATAATCTTGTTTGATATATGAAATCATAAAGATAATAAGTTAGCCAGATGCTCAGAGCCTCTTAAATGCATGCCTGTATCTAAATCAGACCTGACCAGAGTCATCCAGAACAAACATATGGTGATTGTCTTCAGAATTCTCTTTTCCTTCACTGAAAGGACACTCCTTGAGGAGAAAAAAAAACTAAGTGAAGATTTATTTATTTACATTATTTATCATTCGTATTTCTCACTCAAAATCAAGGTGGATTACAGAATATAAAGAAATACCAATTCAATCAGACATCATAAAACTTCCAATAAACAATGAAACAGGATTAGGATTACAGAATTAGAAAACAACGTAAACAGAGAACTGACCAAGGCATGACATACCATACTATTTCCTTATAAAAGCACCCTCTTCCATTATACTGCAAGTCTAATACTTTCCTAAAAATTCCCTCCTGAACATTTCTGTTTTGCATATTCCACAGAATGATAGATATGTGGGAGCCTACCTAAATTCCTCAGGCAGGCCATTCCACAAGGTGAGAGGCTCCAGACAGAATAGAAAAGAGTCAGGTAGCACCTTTAAGACTAACCAACTTTACTGTAGCATAAGCTTTCGAGAACCACAGTTCTCTTCGTCAGATGCATGGATGCATGGAGCATGCATCTGATGAAGAGAACTGTGGTTCTCAAAAGCTTATGCCACAGTAAAGTTGGTTAGTCTTAAAGGTGCTACTGGACTCTCTTCTATTTTGCTACTACAGACTAACATGGCTAACTCCTCTGGATCTATGACCAGATAGAATGTGCATGAATGGACATCTGCTGATTTTACTGTGAGGAGACTCACCTGTATCCCGGTGGTGGAAGGCCCCAAAGTAGGATTCAGCACCCCGTTAAACCAAGGCAGAAATGTTGGCAAGTAAGAAAAAAGTTTATTGCAGCATAAGACCCAAATAAACTGATGCACGGCAGGTATCTCTGACAATGCATGCCACCCAGGGCATGCCCACTACCTTATATACCCTCTTACAAACAACCCATCAGAAAAGAAATTAGAAGTTACAATTAGAAATTGTAACTTCTACAAGAATGCAAACACATCTATTCAGGAAAAAGTTTAAAAGATTGACAGGCAACTAAGATCTGTTAAGTGTTACAACTAGAGATGGGCACGATCCACATTATGATCGAAAAAAACCCACGATAATGGTGATCGCGCAATTGTGAACCGGTGGATTGTGATCATCCGCGGCCAACGATCCAGCGATCGGGAGGGGCCTGGATTGGGGCGATCGGGCTCGGATCGGGGATCCAGACAGGCGCCAGCAATCTATTCCCTTGGCAACGGAGCCAGGGGAATGCCTGGGCTCTGTTTGCCCTCCTTCTGTCGCCCTGGAAACCCGAATGGAAGCCCAGCTTTCCTTGATCAGCAGGGCTTCCTTCCAACCACGGAGCAGCAAAGCAGTCACAAGTTGGGAGAAGACACCCAGGGCAGGGAGGGGGAAGGGGGTGTTCTGTAGCCATGGGCACCCCAATCTCATCCCTGCAAACCTTGATAGGTAGCTCTGACGGCCAAACACAGACCTCCTGTGTTGCTGAGCCCCTCCCATGGGCTCCCAGGCTGGGTTTCACTTTCTGTGAGCAGTGGAGTGGGACAGAGCTCTTGCTTGCTACTTGCTTGCTACTTGCTAGCCTTTGAAGAGAGAGAGACTGAGTCGGCCGCCACCACAACCCACCTTCCCACATAGCTGGGAATACCAGCGTGCCCCGCTTTGGCATCCATGATCCACGATCCACGGTTCAGGAACAGGAGATGATCGGTGTGGATCGTTAATTCGGGATCGGCGCCGGTGCTGATCCACGATCAGCTGGATCGTTAATTTTTTTTGGATCATGCCCATCTCTAGTTACAACTGCCACCCTCAAGGCTCCTCTTGTCATCTTTTTGCATACCAAGAGGGGTACATTCAAGAGAGGATAAGAGGAATACTGGGGAATCAAAGCCACAACATCCAGACATTCTTGAGGCCATCTCCTGTTGTAAATCTTGGCACTCCGGAACATCCGGCACTCCATCTCCCATTATCTTAGGCTGCACTGCTCATTTTGCAAGGTCATTACACGTAAGTGAAATGAGGCTCAAAGAAAGGGAGGCAGCCAAGACTCATCCTAGTATGCTTATCAGAAGAACCAAAGTTTGCTATATATGTCAAAAGTAAAGTCTCAATAGCCATAAGAAAAACGCTTTAACATTTACCCATTTCCTCAGAAAGCTTTGCTCAGAAGAGCGAAGCTGTCATGGCAAACTGCAGCGGGAGAGGTGGTCCTGCAGGTATGTGTTTCTAAGGCCATTAAGGGTTTTTAGGTGACAGCCAATAGTTTGAACTGAACCTGATGATTGATGACCAGTGGAGTGACAGCATAATGGGTGTGATAGGCATGTTCTAATGAAGCTGCAGCATTCTGTACCAATACTTTTATGAGTTGACTTTAAGGGGAGAGCTGTGCAGACGCATTACTATAGTCTAGCCTTGAGGTTACCCATCATATGGATTCATGTGGTCAGACTGGCCAGGTCAAGGTAGGGAGCCATCTTCCAGGCTAAATGAGTATTTTTTGCAGCTGCATTAATTTGCTTCTCCAGTAGGGGTCCAGTATTACCTTTATGCTCTATTTATTTGTTTCATTTCTACCTTGCATTTCTCCCCAAAGGAGACCCAAAGTGGCTTACATCATTCTCTCCTCCATTTTATACTCACAATGACCACATTAGGTTGAGAGTGTATGATTAGCCTAAGGTTACCCAGCAAGGTTCCAGAACAGAGAGGGGTTTTATCCTGTGGTCTCCCAGATCCTACACCACACCATCTCTCTGCACCACACTGTCTTCTGTGTCAGAGAGTAAAAAATGAAGAATAGGTTCCACAAAAAGCCAATGTCATTAGTTGTGGCACTGTATTCATTTGCAACAAGTATTCCCCTCCACCACTTTACAACCAGTCAGCTCACATGGAAGAAGTCTGCAGTGACATGCAGAAATTTCAGCATATGTTTATGAACATATCAGCTAAGTTATCCAGTCAAACAGTGAGCAGCCACTGTTGGTCTAAAGAAATACAGTCATAACTAGCAATGTATACCTTACTTGTCTGTCATTAGTGTTGAGTGTGATGAGAAATCCATATGCAGTGCATGCTAACAACTTTTATTGGCCCTATAAACTTCATGAACAGAGTTGCATAACCTTAACAACTACCTGCTGGCATGGCTTTATTAACCATTTCTTGAAGTATATATTTGCATCTTTTAAAATCCAGCCCTCTTGTTTCAACAATAGCTAATTTAATACCCACTAGGATATCTGGCTGAAGTTTCCACATGACATATGGCTGTGAAAGCAAAATCACTGTATTAGTATTACATGTTTATACAGAGTGACTCTCTTGTAGCTTGACAGCCTCTTGAGTATTCTAATAGAAGCCCCAGACTAGATTGTTTAAAACTTTGATCTGGGAAGTCCTTTTGTGGTTCATAGCATGGAACAACCCTTTGTTGAGCTATACTATAGAGCAGCATTATGCATAAATGCAAGACAAGTTAAGCAACTGGAGAGTTATCTGTCCAAATGTATGTCTCAAACGTAACAGTACTTGCTAGAATGGGGAACGGGAAAAAAGGTAGCTACAACTGCTAATTCATTGGTAGAATTCAACAGCACATATACTAACATTGGAAAAGAGAGGTTTAGCATAGACCCTGTGCAAAGACCCTACTGATGCTCCACTGAATTGTGACTAACAGTGCAATCCTTAGCAGAGTTACTCCAGTCTAAGCCCATTGACTTCAATGGGCATAGACTGGAGTAACACTGCTTAGGATTGTACTGTAAATGTTTAAACCCTGTTGTAAATGGGGTATCTCCTACTGGCTTACTTATTTTTGACTATATTATACCAGTTACTGGGATCTACTCTGCACTTCAAGTCTCTCTAATAGCAATGGAAAAATTCATTTTAAAAACTGACTTTTGATCACTTTGAGTTTCTATAATGATATTGCAATCTAAATTATGTAATACAATATATAAATTATTCACAGAACTGTCAGCATTGGTTAATGCATATTTAGTTTATTTATAAAACCTGTCTGTGAGCTCAATATATTTTCTAAGTAACCCATCTAAGAGAGTATGAAGTACCGACCTGATTTTTTGGGTTTAATACAAAAGGAAGTACTTATTACTATGTATATTTACAAACATACATGTACTGTGATATTCATTTTGATATTCAATTTGATTTCCAAATTGGAGGTTCTGAAATAAATTCATTATTCACCAATTTAAAACAAAAATTGATCTTGAAACCAAAGTAGAAATCTTGAATGCATTTGATACATTAAGTATGAAATTTGGCTGATAATAAACCCAATGGAATTCAAATTCCAGTGCAAACCATCTTGCCAGCTGAGAGACTGGTTTTCATAGGGAATAGTGTAATCCCACATAGTTATTCCAGAATGCATAGGATTACACTGTCAGCTACCTCTAAGAACTGCTAATCCTCAAGGTTGCAGCTATCTTTTCTTTGCATGCTTTTATCAGTCATGAAAGGTAAGGTATCCAGTGAACATGTAATTGGATCCATCACCTTAATCACTGTCAATATCCAACAAAGAAACAAACTGAAAATGATCTAAGCAATCACAATAATATGACACATTTGTCACTTCAGATCAGGCCCTGTGGCATGGGGTGTCCAAAAATGAAGTGCATGTGATAATTTTATCCACGGAATACCTTGAAAAAATGTAGGCCAGGGAGTTTGGAGGATAAAAGAAGAATCAGCAGTGCAATCCTAAATAGTTACACACTTCTAAACCCTAGGGAGTCCATGGGTTTAAAAGGGTATAACTCTGTTTAGGATTGCACTGTAAATATCTCTTTTACTCTCCGGTCATCACTACAGCATAATCCTTGAAGTCAGTTCCACGCTATGTCTGAGTTCCACAGGCTGTGCTTTGAGAATAACAGTACATAGCAACTGCAGATGCAGGGAAGTTAATGAGAAAATATTTGAGATGGAAGAGATGGAAAGTGCTCTGGGGAGTTCGAGGAATATTAATTTAAGCTGCAATTCTTCCCATGTTTTGAGGGAAAAAATTCTCATTTATAACAGTGGCTTGACTGGGCTTCTTCCAACAGAAGACTGACATGATGAATGACTTCGGTGTGATACATGACAGTTTTAGTGCCCATTATCTGCAGTCTATCATAGAATAATGTGTCACATTAGTGGCTAGTACCTTTCTAGTTTGATTTAGATGACTTCATTTGTAGTTAGTTAGTTGACTGTTTTGAACTACTTGCCCAAATGGCTCCGGGATTGCACTCCTAGTTATTCTAGCTTGTTGCATGAACCGAAAAAAGCATTTTGTTCACAGGGGCATGGCACCGATTTGATAGGAAGGAAACAGTTGCCAGGTGTTTCTCAGCAGGGAGCTCATGAAAACATATCATTTTTCTATATTCATTAGAAACCATAATAACTAACTATAGAAAAGCTAAATTGGAAGAGCAAAGAACCTGGGATCACACACCTTGAACACTGATCTAAACAGGAATAACAATGTAAAGGGAATACAGTCACACAGTCCTCAAAGCTGTATCTACCATAGGTGAGATGCAGCTCTCATTGTGAGTCTCTAGCCCAGAACAGAGATTTTAATACTCATTAGCTCTCACATGATGAATATACATAAATCCACAGCATTCATAGAGAAATGAACTCCATTATATTTCCAAAAGAAGTTGCCTGATGCTTCATAAAACAGTTATGTTGAATGAAAAAACCACCTTCTTTACTAAAACACGTTTACCAGGGTTACTCTTTCCAGTCTTTTTCATTTTATCTGTTTAAGTTTCATATATGTTGTGCTTGCACTGGGGGATATGAAAATAAAATGTAACATGGGATCATTCTTTTGAAAACTGGAAGAGCATTTGAAACAGCAACAGTCTGTTTATTAGTACACATGTGAAAAGTAACTTTTCCATCTTTTCTTACTTGTTCAGAAGTAGATGCTTGAGCATCTGGCATTGCCTCCAGTACATCTGTGAAGACAGATGCAACATCTAAGCCTGGATCCACACATTGCTGGACATTATTCTGTTATTGTTTTATCATAATTATTCACTTCCTGATTGTCTTGTCCACACAGAAAAATCAGGTGAATAATTATGATAGTACAATGATTATTAATGGGGGAAATCATTTGGAGCATATTAATTCTATTCTGAAATATCCGCACTGGCAATTTCCAGACTCAATTCAATGTACTGGTTCTGAATAAACTCCATAGGGTCCGTGACCAGGGTACCTTAAGGTCTTACTGCAATACAGCCCCATTGTGTGAGGTTTGTCGGTTGGCAACATGAGACAGGGTCTTCTTAGTGGTAGCATTAAAACTGTGGAAAGTCCAAAGGAGACTTTTTACTTCAGTTAACTTCTACTTTTCATTAGGCAGATGTACTTTTGGTAGAGTTTTTAATTATTTTGTGGTTTTACTGTTATTGGATTTTAGATTGTATATACTCAATGAAGTTTGGCATACACACATATTTTAAATAGGCTTATGTAATTTATTGGATGGGGACACTAATGTTTATACTAAAATATTTTAAATTTTAAAAAATATTAACACATACAATATATAACTTTTTATTATGTCACGCATAACATTATTTATTGATGCAGAAATACAAATCTATGCATTTAAGTCTACTCTATTATAAACTTTGCTACTTTGAGGTGTATTTGTGATGTACCATATCATTCAATATATTATTCTGGCAGTTTCAAGCTTTAAAAGGTTAAAAAAAAGTGTATTCACTTAATGCTCACATATCATGAATAAAATGTGCCCCGCTTCTCAAGGAAATGTTAGAATGTTCAACATCCATGTTTTCAACAAGTAAATAACACATTCTTTGGCTACATTATGACCAGATTATATCTATTAGTTGCTGCTGTGCTCCATGTAAATCTCCAGATTCCCTTGGGAGATGAGAAAATCATTTCAGACTTCAATAACTAACAATCAGTTATTGCTCTGGGCAATAATAAAGCTGAATGCAATTACCTAAAGTGAAGTTAGCAGTGTAACAAATGAAATACAGATTTCTCTCTCTCTCTCCTCTCTTAAAATAAATGTAGCATCTCCTCATCACACACTACTGCATAACGTAATAGTGGTCTTTAAAAATGCATTGTTTGAACACTCTATTTGAGGTTTGAAATATATGTGATTAAAACTTATAGAAAGTTACTTTTTATATCACTTGCATGATTAGCACTGGAGAATGAAAGGCTATGGGCTATAAAACAGTAGCAGTGAAAACATTCATTCTAGGAAAGTAGACATTTTTAAAGCTCTACAGTTCTGCTGGCACCACCCTTCATTAATCATAAATGCAACAGAATTTGTACACAGGCACATGGGATTTGTACACAGGCACATGGTTAGGGTTCAAAGCATCATCACTCTAATAGCAAAGTGGCAGGCCTTGTATGGATGTTGAAACTAGAAATGCAGGTCACCCACAGACAAAGTACAAATCTATACCTTCTCAATTAACTCCCTAAATATACTGAAAAATATAACTTTGTACCTGAACCTTCCCCCTCCAAAAATAATATCCTGGTGAGGATTAAAAATGCTCCAGAAAGGATAGTATTTTGAGAGTACACATACTCAACCACCTGCTGGTTCAGCTCCCATAGTGACTGTCCTGATCACTAGAACTAAACAGTTGAGCAGTTAGTCTCATATGGGAATAATTTGAACCCGTCTGCTACCAACTGACTGTTGCATCTGTGCATATATAAAAAAGCATTAACTTCCCCAACAACACTGTGCACTCTTGCAAATTCTTCAATGAAAACATTTTTCTTATTGGTTGATATCTGTCTCTGTAGTACATAAATGTATCATATTAAGCAATTAAAATGTCTAATTTTCATTTCCTCTGACCATTTTCATTTCCTATGAAATAACCTGGCAAGAAATTATATACAAAATAAGACAAGGTTAGTTTAATGGTGAAATCATTGATGTCAAAGTTGAGGCAATCGTAATAGTCTCTGTTTTCTTAGCTTTGCCATCTGCAATATAACATGTTTGCTCTATCTGTCCACAAGGCTGATATCTGGATTGGGGGTCAGCAAATGCGTCACTGAGCCGCATTCCAAATATTTCTCAGAACTACACGCTCAGTTACTCGTGCAGTCTGTTACTTGTACTATGGAATTATCCTGGTGGCACTGCAAGACAATTTGTTCAAAAAAGTGCAGGGCAGCCTGAAGTACATGGTAAACCAACACTGAAGTAGTTCCAGAAAAGCAGTATCTATCTGAGATTCCCCTTTCACATATTTTTGAACACTATTTTCTTGGAAAATCAATATTAGTTCATAAAAGATGAACAGTTAGTAATGAAAGATAGTATTCATTTCTTAAACAGCTATGCACAAGAAAGTACTACATATGTAGTACAGAATATTAAGTTTGGATGCTGGAACCCCCCTATGAAGCCCATTAGGAGATCTTGTGCAAATCAGTCTTTTATACAGTAACCAATTTTAAATAAATAAACATTTTAAATAAATAAATGTGGCAAAAAGCGCCTTAGTGAAACAGCAGGTGATAAACATAAACAAACAACAAATGTCTCCAAGGTTTGTGTATGTATGTTATGTGCCATCAAGTTGCTTCGGACTTACGATAACCCTATGAATTAACATCCTCCCAAACATCCTATCATTAACAGCCTTGCTCAGATTTTACTAACTGAAGGCAAGTGGCTTCCTTTATCAAGTCAATTCATCTCATGTTCGGTCTTCTTTTCATACTGCCTTCAATTTTTCCTGGCCTTATTGTCTTTTCCAGTGAGTATCCTTCTCGTGATGATGACCAAAATATAGTAGCCTCAATTTATCCCCATAGTATACAATCTAATATTCTGTTAGGATAATATTCTGTTGATAATCTTAAACAAATTTGTTCAGATTTTTTTTTTTTTTACAAATCAGACACTAAGTGTAAGTAAATAATAATATAATTGCCTCTAATATTTACACTTATTTTTTCTGGCTGTAAAAAGCAGACAAAGTTGCTTTTACCACAGTAATGTCTAGAAGATACTAGCTCTTCTATGGAATAACCAGGTTGTCTGCAGCAGGCATGTGTGGTATAATTGGAGTATGGAACTTCCCTAGAATTTAGGAGGAAGGTTAAAAAACAATATGCCTGATGCAATATTGACTGGGCACAAGGATGGTTAGATAATATAAAGTAGATCCAAGGCTTCATCGGGTCCAGTGGTAGCTTGCATGATATGCTTTCCATGCATAAAGTCCCGAGTTCTTGGCATAACCAAATAAAAATAATTAGGCTTTAGGTGATGTGAAAAACTGGAGAAACTGAGAGGCACTATCAGCTTGAGTAGACAATACTGAATTAGATAGGTAGTTTGACTATATAAAGTAGTTTCACCTTCACATTAATCCTTAGCTTGTGTGCTACAAATTCTTTCCACTGACATTACAAGGCTTTGAATCAGGCTATACAATATATTGCCAAAAACTGGAGGCAAGAAAGAAGAAAAAGAAAATAAATTAAATGCATCTTCTAGTGACACAAGTCTCATGAAGAATTAACTAGGACAAGCACTTATTCTATCTGGTGCACTGACAATCTGAACAATGCATACAGAAATAATAATTAAAACATAGCTTCATGCTGCGATGAAACTTTCAAGAGTCTCAACTGTGTTGTGCTTATGATTTTTCTGTTTTTGTGTTTGGGAGCATCATTATGTCCCTGAAGCAGCAGGAGCTAGTGCTTGTCACCTTCTATTTCCCCTTCCAAAAGAATATTAATTTCTTTGCATGGGAATCCAAAATTCGACGCCAGAACAACAACAACAACAATAAATGTAAACAAAAACTTTCATTTTTTAAAAAAAATCAAGAATACATAATTTAACAGTATAGTCAAATAAATAATGAAAACACCACATATACTTTAGACAATTAAGGGTAAAGCTGAAAGGTAACATTTAATGAAGTATTGACTCACGATGTCAACAAAATGACGGCAGACATCTATATGGATGATAGCATTTAGCAAAATGCTGTAAAATCAATATAGAGAAGGTGGGGGCTGGGTAAGCAGAAGTAGCTTTGGTGGCTCGGAGTCTGGATAAGGAAATACAGTCTTTTGTCCTTAGCTCAACAAACAAGAAGGAGCATAGATGATACCAGAAATATCACATCACATTCAGTAAAATCCTATGTAAACCCATTGAAGTCAATAGACTTAGACTGGAGTAACTCTCCATAGGATTGAACTGATAGTGAAGCCCAATAGCTAAGGAAAGACCCTTCTTCGCGTGCCTCTTAAAATAAGATTGGTGATTACAAGGGAGAGGGACTTTTCTGTGGTAGTGTCCCATTTCAGAAACTTTTCAAGAATTGCTTGGTGCTAAACCTTCCTAGTTTTAGGTGCCAGGTTGAATGCTTCCCCCAGACTTTTAACTGTAGGATAGTGTGTATGTTTTCTTGTGTGTGTGACTACAGGCTGGAATTTTTAAGTGAAGTTTTTATTGTTGCTCAGCTATTAATAATTTTTCTTAGTTTTTTTTTTAAAAAAACATTCTATTGTTGTTTTATGATTGTAAGCTGCCACACGAACCTTTACAGGTTGAGTGAGAGATTTTTGTTAATTAAATAAATACATTTCTGATGGCTGGTTTGATACTTGCATTCAAAGAGCTCATTTTTATAGGACTCTGGTGGAGTTTCACTTGCAGTGAAATCCTAAACAGAGTTAATCTGGTCTAAGCCTACTGAATCCACTGTTTGAGTCAAGAGGGACTGGAAGTGGCTACCTTCCTTGAAAATATAACTGTTCGTGTTCAGAGGTTGGCGTATAGTATGCACCTTACTTTGCTAGTTCTAAATCTGTTGGAAGTTATATAATTCCACTTTAATGGAACTGTAAACACTTTTGACTGGATCCTTTCGTCCACATTTATTTCTGGAGTTGAACAATGCACTAATCCTGGAGTGTTTGTCTTCTACCTTCACTTTGCTTTCTCCAACACCCCACCACCCTTTTCTATTTGACCAATGTCTATTTATTTGTTTACTTACTTACTTAATTTATACCCTGCCTTTCTTCCCAATGGGAACCAGGGAGCTTTCCTCATTCTCCTATCTCCCATTTTATCCCCACAACAGCCCTGAGAGGTAGGTTAGATTGAGTTTGTGTGACTGGCCCAAAGTCACCCAGTGAACTTCCACGGCAGCTGCAAAGGCTTTGAATCTAGGCCTCCCAGATCCTAGTCCAATACACTATCCATTACAGTAGTTAACAACACACATCTTGGACACATAGTCCAATACACTATCCACTACAGTAGTTAACAACACACATCTCAAAAAGCGGACCCTAGTTCACAAATTCACTTAAAATACAATGAAGTCTTTAAAAAACGACATGACATTTTTCTTTTGTCTGCAGTAGAAGCTACTCATAAGCAATTTATCAACTCTTTACATAATTGCTATTTAAGTTTTGAGTCCAGGCTAGGAAGTTCCAGTTCTTGGCCCCAGAAACCCATTTTCAGTGTGCTATATCAGCCCTGGAAACTGTGAGGAAAAGTGCATCTGAGAATATGCTGAGAGCCTCTTCCTCATTGTTGCCAGCTCCATGCTGGAAAATTCCTGGAGATTTGGCAGGGGTGGTGGTGGTGGAGGAACCTGGAGAGAGCAATATGCCCTCTAAAGTTGCCATTTCCTCCAGGGTAACTGATTTATGTAGTCTGGAAATCAGTTCTAATTTCAGATCTCCAGCCACCACCTGGAGGCAAGTTTCAGGTAGGTAGCTGTGCTGAGCTATGATCCAGCAGGATTTGAGTCCAGTGGCACCTTAGAGACCAACAATGTTTTCAGGGTCCAAGCTTTTGAGTCAAAGCTCTCTTCTTCGGATACCTTGTTGCACTCTAAAGTGCTATTGGTCTCAAATCTTGCTATTCACCTGGAGGTTGGCAACCCTCCCCAATCTACATATCGGGGAAGGCCTTTCACGGCCTGAACCGTCACACTTCCAGCAATCCCGAACCAACCATCTTTCACTTTTAGAGATTCAGCAAAGATTGCAGGTGCATCACAGCTAAAGGAGGGGGGGGGCGGGATCCAAATCTCTCATACTGACAGTCACCCGTACCCCCGTATTCAGCCAGCATGTTCAAGCGTCCTACATTTTTGTGATTTGGTTGGCCTTCATTTTTTTTTAAAGGTACATCACGGCTGCGTTTTGGGAATTAAAAAGATACGGGGTACAGTCGAAGCGAGAGCTGAGCCTGCACGAGACCTTCGGCTATTCCAGGCAATTCCTCAACCTGCTTTGCTCCTCCCTCCGAAACGCCCGTTATTCTCCACCTCCTTCTCAGGACCGAGCGAGCCCAGTCCGAACGAGGAAGAGGGAGTTCCTCCGCCTCTGAGAGCCGCCCGCACTTGGAGGAGAAAAAGGAGGAGGCGGAGCCGTGACGCGCTCAGCTAGGCTGCTTGGCAGGTATCGAGGCGCTAACCTGCGCGGGGAGGGGGGGATTTGACCACCACAGCGCTTCCCCGCCTCCGCACGCGCGTTGCCATCCCGAAGCTAACTGTCGTCAGAATAATAGTCTATCTTCGAGGCCAGACTATGCGAGGCGCAAATTGCTGTGCCTTCTATTGGCGAATTTAGAGCTACCCTATCGCGATTGGCTGGCGCCTGTAGTCACTCTAAATCACGTCGAAGCTCTCTCGTCATTTTTCTTCGGTGGGAGGGCGTTGAAGTTGTTCTAAAGTTGTCGGCGTGGCCATATTGCTTTAGGGCAAATGTTTGCGAGGGGGAATCTTGAATGGGCTGTAAGATAGGGAGGAGAAAAAGAAAGAGAATGGATTGCGGGTTGGGAAGAGAAGTCCGTTTCTTTTAAATATAAACCCTCGCTGAGGTTCATTGTTCTCTGAGTCAGACACTCATTAGAACTAATTGAGGCCCTTGAAGAACAACAAATCTCAGCCAGACTGGCGTAATGAACCCATTCCATCAAATTCAACGAACTCTTGTCTTTTTTTCTGATTTGAGATGCTGGTGGAGAGGAAGGGAAAGTGTGAATAAGATTTGAAATGTGGGTTCTGAATTCCGTCTGTTTCCTCAAATAGGATTCCTTCAGTTGTAATCCATTTCAGCTGACCAAGTCTAGAGCTAATTTATTAATTTTTTTTTGAAAAAAATCATACTGAAAGCAAGAATTGGCTGGTTGATCTAAATTATCATGGAAATGCATGGGGGCTTGCAAGTTCTAAATAGTTATATTTATTTATTTAGAAATTTAAGCCCTCCCTTTCTTCCCAGCGGGGTCTTAAAACAGCTTAGAACTTCTCTCCATTTTATCCTCTCAACAACCACACTGTGAAGTACGTTTGGGTGAGAGAGTGAGCTTCATGGCAGAGTATACATTTGAACCTGGGTCTGACCCAGATCCTAGTCCAACCTTCTATCTACTGTACCCCCTGGCTCTCACTAAGATGCATTATCCACCCTTCCTGGATACCCCTCACTACAGGGCCTTCACATCACTAACCTGAAAGAAAGTTCACACAGATGTAGTAAGTAGTGTCATTCCACCTCCTGTCTTCTCCAAGGTAATTGACTGCACATCTGTAGCTGACTTTTATATTGCTGGGTTTAATCTTGTATTGACAAGCTGGTCTGGATAGTCAAAAAGTATGCATGTTTGTCAAAAGCCAGCCTGGAGGCAATACTGGAAGATGATATTGGTTTGTACAAGTGGTGAATCACTGAATGGCGGTGAAGAGTAGAACCTCAAAGCAAAGCGCAGCAAAATGCCTGAAATGTACCATTCAGTGACAATGCATGCCAAGATAAGAGTGTCTCAGAGGCTGTTTTTAACAGCAATCTAGGAGTGTGCTTATCACTGTGAATTCAAATATTTAAATATCTAAGCTGGTTTTTATTAGCTTTACTTACAATGTAAACTGGGAGTGAGGAATGTATGGTTCAAGAGTGGAGTGTCTGACGGGGGGGGGGTGACTTCCAAGCTACGGTGGATGCTTCTGAGTGGAACAATTCTCAACTGTTGGCAGGTACTGACCACGTTGCATTCTTTTGATTTGTTTGAATTAGCTTGTTTGGTCAAAAAAAGCCCAGCTTGTTGTTATTGGTTGAGTTTATTTGATCTTGGGTTAGTTCATTATATCTTTTTTATTTTACTTTTTATCTTAGAAAAATTTTATACAGTTTTGAACAGGTTTAACATTAACTATAAACATAAACAGCAAAAGAAAAGAACTTGAAATGTTTCTTAATATCCATTCAATTAACAGTATTCTAGATCAGGAGTAAGAAGGTATTAACGTTATATCAACACCACTTATTCATGACAATAATAAGAGTACAGCAAAATAAATAATCATACAACAGATGTATCATTTTTAAGAATTTTTAAAAATACGCATATCGTATGTGGTTTTCTCTGAGATTAAGCCATACAGTACTCAGGTCAGTACCATCAAATATGAAAACAGTAAACATGAAGAGCAGCAATTTGAGAATTATGTCAATGCAACATGTTTTATATTTTATATATGAGAGAAGTCCATCTTTCCTTCAGTGATAAAATAATTTTTTTTATTTTTAATGTTGGTAATGAAAGTGTGTACCATTTAAACAACTCCGAATGAATCTTTAATGATAGGTATTAGCATGAATCAATAAGATTCATTCAGGTAAACATAGTATACCAATCTTAGAAATGCCATGTAATGCTGCTTCAGATTTCTTCTATGATTTATGGGGGAGGGTTATGGAGGGGAAGTATTGCCTCAATTGTCTGATCATGGAATCAGTTACAAAACAATTTGTGAAATGTTTTGGCTGTTCCTTCTTTTTCTTTGCGAAGCAGATGATCCTGGCAAATTGTAAATTGAAACCAGACATGCAGCCATTTTTCAAAACATTAGCAGAAAATTTAGTGCTGATGATCACAAGACAGTGATAACATTAGCTTTGACAAGGAAGAGGGGTAGCAAGAAGTGTAGATGTTCTACGCAAGCCTCAACCAATTTATTTCTGCTCCAAGCTGTAGCATTTGCTGCTTTCGTTCCTGGGGTTCTCAAGCAAAATATGCCACGTTGTATGTTAGCTTTGTGATGTGGACCAAAAAGAGTAAATCATTAACTTTTACTGTTCTACTTACAAAAGGATTTGAATATGGGCTTGTGGAATCGGCGCTGTAATACACTATCTATATATGGGGGCTTGGCTGTTGTTATGGGTTATTTGATTCCAGATACTATAAAAAAAAGAAATGTAACACAACTGAGATAATAACATGTGTTGTACCAAATTGATCTTTTAAATGTAGAGATTGGCTCTTTGCCAGACTTAGGTGTTTGGTATAGAACAAAGGATTGGAAGCAGAAGCTATGTTACAAATGGTTTGGCAGTGCTTGAGAGACTATGGCGTCGTGTAAACTCCCAGAAAAGATATAGAGGAACAGACCCAGCCCAGACATCTAATAAAATTGCTCTGAAAGGCACTTCTCAGTCTCTAGTGCCATGTATATGTCACTGTGGTTGGCCAGGATAGATAAGCCAAGCTGAAACTATAAATTTAGGAAAATACCCTAGGCAAGGTAAGGTTTAATATTGTGTCCATTCCTAGAGCCCCATTTCTGAGTTGTGCGATCTCTCAGTGGCTTGCCTATCTGGTCAGGAGCTGCAAAGTTTGTTATCCACAGATACTGGGGATTCCGGGGACTGTTGTAGAGTTCGCACTCAGTTCATAATAGGTGTAGCTGTTCTGCCTCGCTGTAATTCCAGGTGAACTGTTAATGTATTCCGGAATGTTTCTGTTACATTGTAAGAAAATACTGGTGATAGTGTTTCTCCCATTTGTGATCTTGTCAAGAAGGAATCCTTGATAAACTTTGGAGGAGATCCCAGAGTTCCTTCAAACAGTCTGAAATTCTAGCACATTTTTAAATCTTGTTTTTCTTCAAGGAACTCAGGGTGCCTCTCCCTTCCACATTTTATTGTCACACCAACTCTGTTGTGGTGTGAGTCTGAGAGTGAGTGCCTGGCCTCAAATTGACCTAGCAAGCTTCATAGGCTGGGGATTTGAATCCATATCCCAGATGGATGTGCTAACCACTACATTGCAACAACAACAATAATAAGTGTGCTTATATACTGCTCTTCTGGACAGGTTAGTGTTCACTCAGAGCGGTGAACAAAGTCAGTGTTATTATTATTCCCACAATACATCTGGGGAGCTTGGGCTGAGAAGAGTGGCTTACCTAACCAAAATCAAAAAGAGTCCAGTAGCACCTTTAAGACTAACCAATTTTATTTTGTTGTAGCATAAGCTTTCGAGAATCAAGTTCTCTTCATCAGATGCCTGATCCGAACTGCTCAAATACAGAAGAGGAGGGGAGGGGAAAGAACGGGACATATATCACAAGAAGACAGGATGCAATTAGTGTGAAGGCAATCAAAACATTCCTTTGCTTGTAAATGTAAACATCTCCTTTTGGTGTAGAGTCAGTTTGCCGCAGTGAAGGTATACAATTCCTATGTAGTATAAGCCCTCGATAACCACAGCTCTCCCTGCCAGCTGCATCTGACAAAGAGAACTGTGGTCCCCAAAAGCCCACACGCACTCAGGCTGAGATAATTGACAAACAAAGCCCACACCAGGCGTCCCTGGGCTCCCCCAGACCACGCCTCTGTAAAGGAAATCTGTTACCTGTGATAATGTGATAACCATTCATAGTCTCTATTCAGTCCCAGCTTGACAGAGTCAAATTTGCATATGAATTCCAATTCAGCAGCCTCCCGTTGGATTTTGTTTTTGAAGGGTTTCTGTTGAACCACAGCGACTTTTAAGTCTTTGGTGGAATGTCCTGGTAGTTTGAAGTGTTCTCCCACTGGTTTTTGGACGTTTCCATTTCTAATGTCAGATTTGTGTCCATTTATTCTTTTGCGTAGAGGTTGGCTGGTTTGTCCAATGTACAGAGCAGAAGGACATTGTTGGCACATGAGGGCATATATCAGATTGGAGGATGAGCAGCTGTAAGAGCCAGAGACAGTGTAGTTGATGCCATTGGGTCCTGTAATTGTATTCCCTGGGTAGATATAGGGGCAGAGCTGGTATCTGGGTCTGTTGCAGGGCCTGGTACCTGTGCTGGTGGCCCTGCTGGCCGATTCATGATTGTAAGTGAGAAGTCGTTTAAGATTGGGGGGCTGTCTGTAGGCAAGGAAAGGTCTTCCACCCAGGACTTCTGAGAGAGAGGTATCATTTTCCAGGATGGGTTGTAGCTCCCTGATGATACGTTGGATGGGTTTGAGCTGGGAGCTATAGGTGACAACCAGTGGTGTTCTGTTGTTAGTTCCTTTAGGTATGTCCTGGAGCAGACTGTTTCTGGGTACTAGTCTGGCCCTGTTGATTTGTTTCTTCACTTCATTTGGTGGGTACTGTAGTCTCAAAAATGCTTGTTGTAAATCTCTTAAGTGTGAGTCTCGGTCGAGAGCATCGGAGCAGATACGGTTGTAACGTAAGGCTTGGCTGTAGACAATAGACCGAGTGGTATGTTTAGGGTGGAAGCTGGAGGCATGTAGATATGAGTATCGGTCTGTTGGTTTCCGGTATAAGGTGGTATTTATTCGTCCATTATGTAGTTGTACAGTGGTGTCCAGGAAGTGTACCTGTTGTGTAGAGTGGTCCAGGCTTAGGTTGATAGTAGGGTGAAAGTTATTGAAGTCCTGATGAAATCTCTCAAGGGCTTCCTTCCCATGGGTCCAAATGATGAAGATGTCATCCAGGAATCTTAAGTATAGTAGTGGTTCCAGTGGATGGGAGCTGAGGAAGCGTTGCTCCAAGTCCGCCATGAATATGTTAGCATATTGTGGTGCCATGCGTGTGCCCATGGCTGTGCCATTAACCTGTAGATATAAGTTGTCACCAAATTCGAAGTAATTGTGAGTGAGTACGAAGTGACAAAGTTCAGTGGCGAGGTGTGCTGTGGTTTTGTCTGTGATAATATTCCGTATGGCTTGCAGTCCATCTGCATGTGGGATATTGGTGTACAGGGCCTCCACATCCATGGTTGCTAGGATGGTGTCATCTGGTAGGTTGTCAATGGACTGTATTTTCCTGAGGAAGTCAGTGGTGTCCCGTAAGTAGCTGCGTGTGCTGGTGGCATAGGGCCTGAGGATAGAGTCCATGTATCCCGAGACTCCTACTGTGATGGTGCATTTTCTTGAAACAATTGGGCGTCCTGGGTTACCTGGTTTGTGGATTTTGGGTAGTAGGTAGAATCTTCCTGGTCGTGGTTCCTGGGGTGTGTCCATATGGATGCATTCTTGTATGTCCATGGGGAGTGTTTTTAATATTTTATTGAGTTCCCTTTTGTATTGCTCCGTGGGGTCAGAAGGTAGTATTTTATAGGATGTTGTGTTGGAGAGTTGTCTTTCTGCTTCTTGTATATAATTTTGTTTGTCCATGATGACAACTGCTCCGCCTTTGTCAGCTTCCTTGATTACGATGCCAGAATTAAAGACAACTCTCCAGGAAGATGGATGACACCATCCTAGCAACCATGGATGTGGAGGCCCTGTACACCAATATCCCACATGCAGATGGACTGCAAGCCATACGGAATATTATCACAGACAAAACCACAGCACAACTCGCAACTGAACTTTGTCACTTCATACTCACTCACAATTACTTCGAATTTGGTGACAACTTATATCTACAGGTTAATGGCACAGCTATGGGCACACGCATGGCACCACAATATGCTAACATATTCATGGCGGACTTGGAGCAACGCTTCCTCAGCTCCCATCCACTGGAACCACTACTATACTTAAGATTCCTGGATGACATCTTCATCATTTGGACCCATGGGAAGGAAGCCCTTGAGAGATTTCATCAGGACTTCAATAACTTTCACCCTACTATCAACCTAAGCCTGGACCACTCTACACAACAGGTACACTTCCTGGACACCACTGTACAACTACATAATGGACGAATAAATACCACCTTATACCGGAAACCAACAGACCGATACTCATATCTACATGCCTCCAGCTTCCACCCTAAACATACCACTCGGTCTATTGTCTACAGCCAAGCCTTACGTTACAACCGTATCTGCTCCGATGCTCTCGACCGAGACTCACACTTAAGAGATTTACAACAAGCATTTTTGAGACTACAGTACCCACCAAATGAAGTGAAGAAACAAATCAACAGGGCCAGACTAGTACCCAGAAACAGTCTGCTCCAGGACATACCTAAAGGAACTAACAACAGAACACCACTGGTTGTCACCTATAGCTCCCAGCTCAAACCCATCCAACGTATCATCAGGGAGCTACAACCCATCCTGGAAAATGATACCTCTCTCTCAGAAGTCCTGGGTGGAAGACCTTTCCTTGCCTACAGACAGCCCCCCAATCTTAAACGACTTCTCACTTACAATCATGAATCGGCCAGCAGGGCCACCAGCACAGGTACCAGGCCCTGCAACAGACCCAGATGCCAGCTCTGCCCCTATATCTACCCAGGGAATACAATTACAGGACCCAATGGCATCAACTACACTGTCTCTGGCTCTTACAGCTGCTCATCCTCCAATCTGATATATGCCCTCATGTGCCAACAATGTCCTTCTGCTCTGTACATTGGACAACCAGCCAACTTCTACGCAAAAGAATAAATGGACACAAATCTGACATTAGAAATGGAAACGTCCAAAAACCAGTGGGAGAACACTTCAATCTACCAGGACATTCCACCAAAGACTTAAAAGTCGCTGTGGTTCAACAGAAACCCTTCAAAAACAAAATCCAACGGGAGGCTGCTGAATTGGAATTCATATGCAAATTTGACTCTGTCAAGCTGGGACTGAATAGAGACTATGGATGGTTATCACATTATCACAGGTAACAGATTTCCTTTACAGAGGCGTGGTCTGGGGGAGCCCAGGGACGCCTGGTGTGGGCTTTGTTTGTCAATTATCTCAGCCTGAGTGCGTGTGGGCTTTTGGGGACCACAGTTCTCTTTGTCAGATGCAGCTGGCAGGGAGAGCTGTGGTTATCGAGGGCTTATACTACATAGGAATTGTATACCTTCACTGCGGCAAACTGACTCTACACCAAAAGGAGATGTTTACATTTACAAGCAAAGGAATGTTTTGATTGCCTTCACACTAATTGCATCCTGTCTTCTTGTGATATATGTCCCGTTCTTTCCCCTCCCCTCCTCTTCTGTATTTGAGCAGTTCGGATCAGGCATCTGATGAAGAGAACTTGATTCTCGAAAGCTTATGCTACAATAAAATAAAATTGGTTAGTCTTAAAGGTGCTACTGGACTCTTTTTGATTTTGCTACTACAGACTAACACGGCTAACTCCTCTGGATCTATTACCTAACCAAGGCCACCTGCAGAGTTCATGGCAGTAGTGAGAGTTGAACTAGCAGAGTGGTGATTTAGAGCCCAACCACTTAACCATTATGCTACAGCAGCTCTCAACCTTGTCTACAAAGATAGATCTTTCTAACAGGATTGTCACTTTGAGTAAATAATATCATTCCCATATGTACACAAGCCATAGCTTGAGTAAGATAAAGGTAATGTTAAATTTCCATACAGTGGTTTCATGGAACTGGCACAGATTTAAATAGTAAAGTTGTGGACAGAACTGTATGTTACATACATACTTTAATGTACTGACTCCCTCCTCCCCCTTTTTGGCTGGAGTAGGAAGCAAGGACATGGTTAGGGTGCTTACACCTCTCCCCACTCTAAATCACTCCTCCGCCCTGCTAAGTAGCTTCCTCCGGCAGGGTTTCAAATAAGGAGGAGGGAGCAAGGACAGCTGACACAGGGGAAGATTACACCCCCTCTACCCTGCTATTCTCTTTCTCTATTCCCATTTCCACAAGAAGCTTTTCCATTAAAAAAATCAGGCTAGGCTACCACTGCACACACTTGTGAGTAATTTTGTGGTTTGTCATTTATATTTAAAATTAAAGGGTGTTTTGTTGCTATATCACTTTGGAGCCCAGGGCAGATTGTCTTTAGTTTGGTTTGGCAGATCACAGTTTTAGTAAGGAGACACCGTTGAGCTGTTGTGTTTGTAGGAAAGGACAAGTATTGTTTTCAGTAGGATTGTGATGCTTGGAATAAGAGATAATCTTTTAAAATAAGGCACATCTGGCAGGCCGGTCTGTCGTCTGCAGCAGATCCATCAGCCTTGACTTGGAGAGCTGCCATGAGACAGTGGTGAATTGAAAAAAAGCATTCTCAGGCCACACCTATCTCTCCCATATGCCCCCTCCATATCAAAATGATTTCTCCAAATATAACAACAGGTAGGCCAGCAGTAAGTGGCTGTTCCCTTGGTCCAGCATAAAAGTCCCTTCTCTCAAGTTCTTCATACATTTCTGAGAACGTGAGGGAAAGGAGGGGTATTCATTCTCCTGTCTACAGAAGCCCAGCATGAAGGCAGAGAAAACATTATTTCCCTTTATCTCTAGTTATCTGAAGTTCACAAAGAATTTGGGAGAATATGATGGTTTTTCTTCCTTCTCTTTCTCCTACTTCTTATTGCAGATTCAATGAAGCTCAGTTTGCACTTTTTATTTTTTTAAAAAAAGCAGAAAGGGGAGAAACTGCAACTCCCACCATCCAAGTTCTCTGCAGTTCGTAGAGAACTTGGGGGTAAGGATGAAGTATTTTCATATCATTGTTTTCCGTAAGATGGAAGCTGACTATTTAGCAAAAGCCCAGTGTGAAGGCAGAAAAAAAGCCCCACTTTTTCTTCTTTTGAATTCTTGGCACAGAAACAGGACTTGTGATGACCACAGTAAATTCAAATGTAGTAAATCCATTCTGCCTTCAAATGAACCCTAGTCCACCCATCTCTAATTTATTGACGAAAATATAATGTGGAACTTGTCTTAAGATTTTGTTGAAGTCAAAATAATTATCCAATGTAAAACTTTATTATCCATCAAATATTTAGAGTGAGAACGGATAACTCCTGCCAACCTACTTCAAAATGTGCCTCAAGTCTAAGGCTGCCAATTCCGATCTGGAAACTTCCTGGAGATCTGAGAGTGGAGGGCAGGGTTTGGGGGGGGCGGGGCGGGGGGAGACCTCAGTGGAGTATAACGCCACAGAGACCACACTTCAGAGCAGCCCAGTGAGTTGATCGCTGTTGACCAGAGGTCAGTTTTAATTCCTGGAGATCTCCAGGTCCCACCTGGAAGTTGACAACTCGACACAAGATTGTGTCAGGACCCATTAAGACCCAGTGAATTGTAAAGTCTCTCCAGGGGTAAGCCAAGTTTTGCCACACCTACTGGATAAGGGAAGGTGTCATGTCACGGAATGGACAGTGGCTTCCCAAGTGCTTAAAGCTACCATGTGAATAATGACTAAATACTGAACACATCCATTCTAATCCATTCCATGTCAAAAAAAGAAGCTGGTTGGTTTGGGCATGTTCTGTGAATAATCACACTGCTTTCTTCTAGATGCATATAATTTGGTGCACTATGTAATCCATATCTAAATCTTGGCTGCCTTTGATGGTCCCTAGATTGAAACACTGTAAAAACCATTATGGTAACAAAGCTTTAGAAGTCTTAGCTGAGTTTGAAAATGTGAAATCTCTGACCTTTATCACTGGGACTTTCATTTACACTCTTCCCTTCTGCATTAAAGGAAATAAATGCAAAAGGTGTATGCATTAAGGATTAAAGAGGGAATTGAACCATTCCCATATCTTGTTTGCTGTTGATATCCTTAATCACTGGGTCAGAGGAAATAATTGCCTCCATAAGCTTTTGACTTCATACACAGAAGAATGCAGAATTTTTACACTGTGTAACAGCAGATGCCTGAGCTCTGCCAGTGTAATTTTCAGACATACTCTGCATGGCACAGCTTCTCTATTTCTTCTCAGGCTGTTTACGTAATACAATCACCCTGCTGGATCTGTTATCACCTAGCATTTATTTCACCAAAGTTGGCTAATGTATAAATCAATACCTTCAGCTCTAGGGGGATCAGAAGATGTAAAGAGGCAACTCCCCGCCCCTGCCCCGCTTAATGGTTTCATTTGTGCTCATGGAACATGTATCGTGAAGAGGTTGCCCTGAGATTAGGGATGTAATTGGAATATTCTCTGGCATTGTGGTTAGAGTGATGGAATCTTGTCCAAAGACAAGGAAAGTTGGTGGTAGAAGATGTTGCTAACTGGAGTTTCATGCATGGGAAAGCAAAATAAATTGTAGTGTTTCTCTGTGGTACCATTACACTAAATATTTGCAATGTATCAGCAACATAGATAAGTTCTTAGTCAAAAATTTTCTGATGGTGGTGCTAAGGTGTACACTGAAGGCCCCACTGTAAATCAGTGTGAAACAACAGAAATCTATGCCATCCAGTATGTTTAGGTAAAGGTATTTATTCGAGGTTACAAAGACTTGGATCCTAAGCAGTATGAGTGGGGTCACACGAGAGGAAGGCAACTTTCCTACTGTCGTCCACCCAGTGCAGACTTCTGTGCTCCCCCCACTAAGGGCTGCCAGGTCCCATTACCCTCCTGGTGAGAGGCGGGGGACCTGACACACACCTGTTTTCTTCACCCTGGACACTTCCAGAAAATGACATTGCGCAAACCCAGGAGTGCATGCATGTTTATTTGGGCCCCATGTGAAGCACAGGAGCACTCCCCAGGCAGCATGATGACATCACTCACAGGAGTGACATTATCATGCTGCCCCAGGAGCCCGCCCAGGACGCCTCTTCTCTCACCTTTCCCCCCCTGCCAGCCAGGTGATGGTGGCAGGGATGGGGGGGAGCAGGGGATCCTACCTCACAGCCAAATTGTACCGCTGCAGGTCAGTTATCCCAGGACCAGTGTTTTAGTTGGAGGGCAAAGGGGGTCAGCAGAAAGCTTTTCTGTAATTAGTGGTTCTGTAATTAGCTGTTTATACAAGTTAAATTGTATAAATGTTGTATTATTGTGAGCATTCTAAATTCATACAACAGAAGGTTTGGGGACTCCTACCTGGATTTAAATTACTACAACAGGATAGACTCATAAGATTTACATCTTTATTAAGGGTAAATTAGAATAGGTGGCTAGGAAAATACCTGTGATCAATAAATGAATTAAAAGACCTAAAGAGGAGTTTGTAGATTAGTAGGGAAACAACAACAACAACAGATCCTTACTTCGCTTCTGCTGGTGGCAGTGGTAAAGAGCACATTTCTCTTGGTGAGGTAGGAGAGGGAGAGAACAAGGTTAGAGAGGGGAACTCCACTGCCTCCTGCCCCTACATGCATCTAATACAATAAGGAATAAAAGCCTACACACACGTAAGTGTACATGTAATTATATAGGCAGGACCTTGCATGTGATAGGGCTCCCAATTGCACAGAGAAAACTTAAAACACATGAATTAATAAATGACTGCCTAACTTCCCATTGAAAATATGGTTACCAGGTCCCCTTACCTGCCTGGTGTCTTTGTGTGATGATGTCACACATGGGAAATGACGTCATCACACACGGGCCTGGAGCATGTGTGTACTTTGCAGTAGGCCAATTTGGGCCCCAAACGGGCCACACTGGGGCCCAAATTGGCCCACTGTGAAGCGTAGGAGTGCTCTTGGAATGGGCCAAGGGTGGGAGCAGGGGATACTTCAGCCCTACCAAGGGACTTGGGATCCCTAATTGAAAAAGAGATTCCACTGGAAGCCATCTTGTCCAGACATCCTCACCCCCAACCCGGAGCTGGCCTTGCTTTCTGAAGAACATAAATAATGAAATCCTATGCAGAATTACTCCAGTGTGAGCCATTGATTACGTTAAGTCTAGACTGGATGATGTGCCTAGGAATGCACTGAAAGAAACCTAGAAACAAGTTCTTTGATGGCGCAAAGCTGGAGGCATGTATAGATTTTGCATTTACAGCTGATAATACACTGTGTGCAAACTTAGCTCATTGGATTAACCACACATTCCTGTTTTTTCTGTGTAGCAAAGAACTGGCTTTCAAAATTTCATTATCTTCACCATCAAAAACACTTGGCATCAATAATTTAAGCTTTTTTGTGCTTGAAGAACCAAAATACATTATACAAGATCCAGTTTAATTTTCATGAAATTTTGTGTGCTGGTAGATATTGCTATGTACAGTGGAAGTCCCTTTGGACCTTATTATTCTTATTAATCATTTATATGGTCCCATAAATGTACAAAGCACAGTGCCATGTATTTTATAGCTCTTATATTCATTTTTATTATTTTAGTCATTCACAATATGTTTCTTTTTATTAATGAAAGAGAATGTGTGATCCCTGAGATAGTGAGAATAAAGCAATAAATTCCCTCAAAATGTAGAAATAATGAGTCGAGAACTCAAATATATTCTCATTGAGGCTGCACATAAATTACATAACTTTTCTAAAGTGATCTGAGAACCATATTTCCCTTTGTAACAGCAAGGGAGTAAAACTCCATCATGCAAAATTAAGGAACCTCAGTGTGTTGTGTCATTTTTCCACAGTTGCACCTACTTGCACTTGACTGGACGTTAAGGCTTCACTGGAGCTGATCCAGATACAGTGAGATGAGAAGTGCTTAAGGCTAGGACTATAACTTGAAAAGGCACATTGGCTCCATTCTGAGTTACACTGGTTCAGCTGGTTATAGGCTCCTTGTGATGATATACATGCCTGTTTAATATACCAAACAGATTCTAATAATCATCCCCTGCTACTTGATTTTTTATAAAGATATAAAATAGTATTCAACATTAAACCAAAAATTACAAAATAGAGAAAAAGTGCATAACAATGCAAGGATCCATTTCTTCTTGTCTTTTCGCAGCTCAAAGATCCCAAATTCCAAAATCCGAGTCCAGTTACTACACCAAATTCAGTCATTCATCATCATATCTCCTGTGCAGTCCCATATGGGATCAACACATGTGTAGGCCATCCATGGATATTTTAAAGCTCCTAGAGGTGCGAAAAGCTCAACTAGCCTTTTCACACACTTCCCCCCCAGGTGCAGCTATAAAAGGTGGGGTGAGCAGCTCCTTCCCTCAGTTATTTTTTTTGCCACCACTAAAGAAGGATGTCTTTCCTCTCTGCTTCCTGGATCCATTGTACTTTATGTGAGTTAGGGCTTTGGTTCCATGGTATTGAAGAACCTCTTCAAGAAGTGTTCCTGTTGTGGGGTGAAGATGACCCAATTGAATGGGTATGACAAATACCTCTTCTTGTCTGGGTGAAGGCCATGACGCCTTGCGGTCTACAAGCAATTCATGCCCAAAGTTCACCAAGAAAGGGCACTGCAGCTTAAGTGGTTCTTTGGGAGTCAGCCCTGAAGGGTCTACTCACTCTGATCACAATGCTGTGGATAAAGAACTGCAGCGCTCAGAACAGGTCTCCTCGATTTTGCCAGGATGTTTGGAATCTGATGTAGCTTACAAGGACCAGTTGGTTTGAGCCACGTCTTGGTTCCACCTCCTTGCCAGTAGGAGCTGCCTGCTAAAAAGGCTAACCTTAAGTCAAAGCATACTGATAAATCCTTGACATCGAAGTCACACAAGTGGAAGAAATCCTGTTCTTCACTTCCATCGAGTCAATCCAAGCTCCTGAGAACCCCATCTCCAACTCCCAAATTTCACTGTGCTTCAGTTCCATCTCTCTGAGGGTGAAATTCCTGAAATCATTGAACTATCTACAGCCATTTCCCTGCTGCTGCCCTCACCAATACGGCTTATTGAAAGGCAGAGAGGTTCCTTGGTGCTGTCGGACAATAACAGTCAATTGGAACTGGCTCATCAAAGATTCCATCGGTTCCACTCTATGGTTCCTCTGTATCGTGCATTATTCAGGGGGTTGGACTAGATAACCCTAGAGGACCCTGCCCTATGATCCTGTGATTAATATGCATATGGATATGAAGGCTCACCAGGTATGTACCTGCCTCCTCATTACTTCTTCCTCTATGGATGAGGCACTAAAGATGATTAAGAATGATAATGTTACAGCTAGATCCTTGGGTACCACATCTCTCTACCTAAATCCGTTCAGGCATAGATATACCTCTCGGCCATATCCACCTTATAATAAATACAATCGGTTCCATTCCCAGTCGATGCACACATCGTTGAGGCTTTCAGTAGCCTTCTTCTTCCATCTCCGTTCAAACCCATAGGAGGTACTTTAGAATCAAGTCAAAAAATGGTTCTCAATCCCCAAAGTATGAATCTCGTCTGAATAAACAGAATTTTTGACACCAGCCCTTGTGCCCTGCCAGGCATCCACTCACTTTGTTTTCAGGCCTGGGAGCTGATCACCAAGGAAGCTTGGGTGTTCTCAATTGTCAATCAAGGTTATTGTCTGGAGTTCAAGGCAACTCCTCCAAACACCTCACCTCTGTCCAGTCCTCTTCCTCCACCTTCCCTGCTTATACAGGAGGTGCAGTCATTGAAGTAAGGCAGCTCCCGCCCCATTTTAGACCTTTATTCCCTAAACAAGTTTACAGTTTTCAAGAAGTTCTGAATGTTGTCAATAAAGGATGTTCTACCCATGTTGAAAGTTCTAGTTTGGTTTGCTACTGTCAATTTAAAGGATGCATATTTTCATGTTCCAATAAATGTTCAGAAAGTTCCTTCGATTCCAGTGTGGTTCCAAAAAATACCAATACAAGGTTCTTTCTTTCAGTCTTTCCTCTACCACTTGTATCTTTACAGAAGTCATGGCAGTAGTAGTGAGCCACCTCAGAGAAAAAGGTGTATCATTTCCCCCTATCTTGACGATTGGCTTCTAGTGGACCAAACAGGAGACTCTCTAAAGCCCCTTCTGCACAGAGACCATAATTCCTTGCTCTCCATGAAGTCAAGCTGAAAGGCATGGAATTGGCTTCTATGTGGCTGTTCATACTTCTCATGTTTGGTCTGCGTGGCTCTGTTTTTTTCTCTTTTTTTTGGTCATTTTTGGGCAGCTCTGTTTCAGCTGGTTCTCAGGTTGAGAACTGAGAGGATGGGTCAACCTTCCTGCCCTCGACAAGGAGGCAGCTTTAAAAAAACCTTTCTATTTGCAACAGGTGTGGATGGAAATTGGGGATGAAATTGATCTGACTTCTCTGCCTAGCTAGGAGATGAAATAGACGAAGGTTAGTCAATTTCAGTTGTACAGTCTCTCTGCAAAAAGAATGAAAAGGGAACTTCCTCTTACCTGCTTTCAAACCAGCAATTTAAAAGAGGGTAGCAGGTAGGGCTTAACATTTTTTTAAAAAAAAAGAGGGAAGAGAGGATGGGAGATAGAAAGGAGGTGAGAGGAAGTGGCTGGTTAGATAAGAGTAGGCAATCAGAATGAAGTGGGATGGGAAAGTGGGGAAGAAGGTGGAACTCCCCAAAACAGAATAAAGAGTGTGCATGGGGAAACAGCAGACTGCAAAGCAGATTTTTTAAAAAAATCGTATTTTTTAAAAAAGTCAGGAAAGTTGTGGAAGTCGTGAAAAAGCTGCATAGTGGCCAGAGTGACTGCTCATGGTGGCAAATCTGGTGCAGATGATCGGGAAAAAATGCTGCAGTATTGCAAAATGGGGGCATCCAATCATAGACCTGTTTGCCACATATCTCAACAGGAAGCATGCATAGTATTACTCAACCAGGGAAAGGGAAGATCTGTTTCAGGGACGCCATACAGATTCCTTGGTCAGGCACCCTCCTATATGCATTTCCCCCTCTACTTCTTATGATGCTTACACTCAGCAAGATGATGAGGGAAGGTTCTTTGGCAATTGGCCATGGCAAATAGACATGGGCACGAAACAAAATATGACACAAATTTAGTCACGAAATGGGCCATTTCGTGTGTTGTGAAGCAGCATTTTGTTGTGGTGTGGTTTTCACTGTTTTCACAAAATTCACAACTTTTTTTTGCCTGTTTCGTTCGCTTCGTGAACATTTTGTGATTGCAGACAGGCTGACACCAATTCATTGATTCCCTAGGGAACAATGGGCTCAGACCTTTTGTTGCCATTGGAAACCCCAATCGTAGCCCACTTACCCTTGATTGGCAGCTCTCCTAGCCATCTGGAAAGCTGCCCTATACAGCCAGGAGCTGGGGGTCAATCCCCCAGGCAACCAAGGAGGTGGGCCTTCTGTAGCCATGGGCACCCCAATCTAACCCCTCCAAACTTTGTTAGGCAAGTCTCAGCCCACCACAGACTTCCTGTTATCCTCTATGTTGGCATTTTCTATAAAATGCCCCTCTCTCTCTGCCTCATGTTCAGTCCCGGGAGACAAAGGGAGAGAGTGTGTGAGAGAGTGTGGATTTTGGATTGTGTTTTTTGGCTGTTGCTGCTTTAAAAGAGACTGAAAGAAGCCTCTTTTCAAGCGCTTGGCCTGCCTGTGGGAAGGTTTGGTGAGGGTGCCTTCCCCCACCCCCCAGCCTAGTCTCAGGCCTTAGCCTGGCTCTGGGCCCTGGGGCATAGGCCTCCCCTTTTTTATATTTACTTGTCTTTGTGTCTTCTAAATTCTTTCTCTGCTCTTTTGAGGGCTCACTCTTGCTGTTACCTTGCTTCCTTTGGTTTTGGTTTAGGGCATCTCTCCCAAGCCCAGTCTCAGGGCCACTGCCTGCTGGCTTTGGGGCCCAGCTTTGTGTGGGTTCCTCTCTGAGGTCCCAACTCTCTTCTGCTCACTGTGCTTCCTCTCTCTTGCTTGCCATGCATACCTGCTTGGTGTAGCTCACTCCTCTTGTTTTGTGCACCCACTGTGTGCATCTCATTTTATTTTGTGTGCAGCACTATGAGGGTAAGGGTGGTCGTGGGGGGAGAAAGTGCACAGTTTGTCCTGGTTGCCCATTGGAGCCCAGCAATACTGGGGTGGGGGGAGGTCTCAGAGGCACCAGAGACTTCAACTGCAGTAGATCTCCCTGCAGGGGCAGTGGAGGAGGCAGAACAGGTCTCACCGCTGGTGGGAGTCGAACTGGATCTCCTCAAAATTTTTGAGGAAGATGACGAAGGGGAATCTCAGGAGGGATGGTGGCATTTTGTAGAGACATCCAGCTCCTCCAAATCTCAAACTCTTGGGACTGTTCCTGCCTGCAGTCCTCCTCTCACTCTGTCTTCCAAGTCCCGCACCACACAGTGGCTGGTAATTCTTTGTCCTCCTTCTGACTCACAAACTCCAGGTTGCCATTTTGGTCAGGCACTGTGGCAGCACTTCCAGCCCCTTCCCAATGATCCCTGTGTGGTGCAGTGCTGTTTCTGTGATGCCCTGGTGCGTAGGGGCTGTGACCCTCAGCACCTGTTAACAACCGCTCTCCACTTGCAACTGCAGAGGCACCATCCAAGCCTGCTGTCTCCGGAGCAACACGAGTCATCTGGCAGGTGGAAGAGGAGGGCTCCTGATCAGAAAGAAGGGGGAGGATCATGGGAGTCCACTCCAAGCAAGAAGCCTTGCCCCGAGGGTGATGCGGGTGGAAGTAGAACGTCCAGGCAGGTTACCTTACAGGATGTTGTCCCCTCCGGGCCGAGGATGGTGCCTATCAAAATAGTCAGGGGGAGGGCTCAAGAGGTCGGCACTCGTGTGCTGGCAGAGACGATTGCCCTGGAAGGACTCCCTTTGTCTATCATGGACGATGTGGGCTTTTGGAGGCTACTGTGTCATTTCGCCCCCTGGTTTGTGATGTCGTCGTGGCAGACCATTGACCGGCAAGTCATTCCCACCCTCTACCGCAGTGTGTGAGACATGGTTGCTTGGGAGCTGTCGCATGTTGCAGGTTGGACTGTGCACTTCACAGCAGGTATGTTGAGTGGCTGCCATCATGGCTACCTTGCCCTCATTGCCAATTGGTTGCAACCGGAGGACCTCTGCTGCCCCAGGGATACACCCAGGCCCCGGGTGAGGTGCTGCCTTTGCAGCTGGGATACAGAGTGGTCATGCTCCAGGCATGAGGGATGGATGATGATCACATGGGGAAGAACATCACTGCCACGATCAGGACTGGGCTGAGGGAGTGGGTGCCTGGAAGTGATTTTGTCCATGGCATCGTGGTCACCAATGCAGGAAGCAACATGCTGGCAGCCCTGAGAGAGGCATCCCTCAATGGCCTTGTCTGCTTGGCGCATAAGCTGCACCTGGTCGTGGTGGATGCTCTTGGGCTAGGTACCAAGGTCAAGGCCACTTGGGACCAGGCACCATTGTCCATGCATGACCTGTTGGACAACTGCCAGCGTCTGACTTCGCATTTCTGCAGTGTGAAGTCTTTGTATGGGCTGCTCCAGAGGCAAGGGGAGGGGGGTGATTCCAAGCACTGCCTCTACCAGGACATGCCCACCCACTGGAACTCCACCTATGACATGGTTAGTCATTTGGTGGAGCAAAAAAACCCAGTCCATGACATCATGTCGTCCGTGGCTATTATGCAGGAGGGAGAGGATGTCAGCATCAGCTATGCGCAGACTGGTTGGTCCTCTCCCAGACAGTCCGTGTCCTTAAACCCTTTAAGGACACCACTGAGTTCCTATGCTTCTACCAGTCCAGCCTGGGACAGGTCATCCCCCTGATCTAGAGGCTGGACCGGGTGCTGGTCGAGGAGCTGGAGAATGAGGACGATCTTGCCCCCTGAGTCAGGAACTTCGTCAGGAGGTTGCAGGCAGGCATAGCCGCCCGTTTGCATTGTCTGCCAGGAGGAGCTGTACAGACTGCCCTGCTTATGTGCCCCCCGGATAAAGGGCAGCATCACCATTCAGGACAGCCAGCTGCAGGACTGCAAGAAGATCACGTGCAGAGTGATGTGCAGGTATCAGGCACACAAAGCGGGACAGAGGGTTGAGGGTGTGGTGGGGGGGTGGAGGAGGAGGAAGAGGAGGAGCAGGAGGCTGTAAACGAGCTGGCCGTCCCCAGCCATGAGAGCCTTCCCAACAGGGACCTCTGGTCATATGCGGTGGTCTGCGCGGTTGATGCCAGCAGGGTTGGTGCGTCTGTCAGGGCAGAGGACTCGGTGGGGGTCATGGTCCAAGAGTACCTTGCCAAGACCATTGAACCTCCCCACACCAACCCCCTGGAGTACTGGGCATGAAAATATTCTATCTGGCTGGACCTCTCCATCATGGCCACTAACATCCTCTCCTGCCCTCCCACCAGTGTCCAGAGCGAGCAGGTATTCTCCCACCTGGGAGACCGTCTCCGTCCCCGCTGCGCACATCTGCACCCGGACCTGGTAGATATGTTGTCCTTTATTAAGGTCAACCTCCCCCTCCTTGGTTACCCCTCCCTGGACCTAGGCCTGGACTTGTCTGGGTCCTGAGCCAACCTTGATTGATGTGTGTCCACCAGCCTATTGCCCGGCTTCAGGGAAAAGCTTCCTCCTGTGCTCCTGTTGTGAGGTCTTGGTTGCTCACTCTTCTTTTTGTCTTATTTACTCCTTCACTCTTGTTTTCTGATATTTTCCTGCATGGGAAAGTGTCTTGAGTGTTACTGCTGATTCGTTGGGGGGCTCTGGATCAAAGCTGAGTAGGCGTCTCCGCTGGGGGGATCACATGACAACCGTTTTGTTTGTGTTCCTCCTTACTCTTGCTTTGAGCACCTGTCTCTGTGCACTGTTTGGGTGCTGGTCTCGGGGCCACCGCCTGGCTCTGAGGCCATGCTGTGGGCACCTCTCCTGGAGGCTCACGCTGGACAACTGTTTTGTTTTTGATCCTCCTTTGTCTTTCTTTGAGTACCTGTGCTCTTGAACAGCAAGGTGTCTGTGCGCTGGCTCTGAGGCCAAGCTATAGGGATCCTTTCCTTGCCCGAGGGCTCACAGGACTGATATTCTTTCTTGGAGCACCTGTCCTTAATTGTGAGGGGTCTGTGGGTTATGTCCCTCCTGCACTAAAAGTAAAGTGGTCCACCATCATGCAATGTCTTTTTTTTTAGAAAGTTTTTATTGGTGAGTATACTTTTCAAATTCAATACATACATTCCCTCAATATCTAATTAACCCTATCCCCCACCCTTTTCCACCCCCCTCTCTATCGACTTCCAACAGCTTTCCAACCCTTACCCCCTCTTATTACTTGATAATTCCCTTAGTCTAAGCACATTCTAATTTTTTTTCAGGTATTCTATCATATATATCAAATATCCTATCAATATAGCATGCTTCTATCAATTATAATATCAATATAGTATAAATCGTATACCCCTCAATATAGCAGACCAGTATAATATAATATAATATAATATATAACAAAAGTCTTAGTTTAAACATATTCTATTTCTTTTAAACATATATTCTATCAAATATACTATTGTCATTATAATATGTATACCCCTACTGTGCGCCCTGCCACCAATGTGGCACCGCACACAGCACCATACTGCACATTCATTATATAATATACAATCTGATCTACCAACATAATAGTATATATAGTATGCCCCATCAGTATATTTGTTTAACTATTCCCTTATTCATATATTCTGAGAAAGGTATTACTTATCGTAACCTCCCTATCGTATTCTTTAAAAAATCAGTTCTAAATTTCACCCCTCTTCTGCTATGTTTTAATCCAAGCTTAGATTAAAATAGATATAAATTCTTAATGGTAAAGTCACTTCTCTCTTCTGTTTAAAATGTCTTATTTCAAAAGTTCTCAAACTGCCACAGTTCTCCTTTCACATCCCATTTTTTTTCCAAAAATTGTTTCAGTTTCGCCCAATCCGCCAAATATTGTCCCGGATCCAGGTCTTTAAGTTTTCTTGTCATTTTATCCATCTCTACCATGTACAGCAATTTGTAAATCCAGTCCTCTACAGTACGTACTTCTTGCACTTTCCATTTCTGCGCATACAGTAATCTTGCTGCAGCTGTCATATAAAATAACAATGTTCTATTTTGCACTGGAACATTCTCCATTCCCAAGTTTAGTAGCAGCAGTTCTGGATTCTTATTTATTTGGGTTTGTAACACCTCATTAATTACTTCTATTATATCTCCCCAGTACTGCTTCGCTACTTCACAAGTCCACCACATATGGTATAATGATTGTTCGTGCTTTTTGCATTTCCAGCACTTATCTGACATTTTAGTGTTCCCCAGCGCAATTTTCTTCGGTGTTAGGTACCATCTGTATATCATCTTGTATACATTTTCTTTAATATTCGTACACGTTGTAATCTTAATTGCATTCTTCCACAAGTGCTCCCATGCCTCCATTGCTATTTCTTTATGAAAATTTATTGCCCACTTCACCATCTGTACTTTCACTGTTTCATCCTCAGTGTACCATTTTAGAAGTATCTTATAGATCTTTGAGATTTGTTTCTTGCCTTCTTGTAGCATTACTTCTTCCAATTCTGTATTTTCCATTCTTATTCCTCCCCTTGAACAGTCCGATTTATAAAGATCCCTTATCTGTCTGTATTGAAACCAACTATAGCAAGGAGACAATTCTTCTTGTGACTTTATTATTAATGTTGAATATTGTATTTGTATTATCTCCTTGTAAGTTAAACATTGCTGTTCGTTCTCGACAGTTCTCGGGTCTATTACTTCATACGGGACCACCCAAGAGGGGATTTGATCTTCCAGATACATCTTATATTTCTTCCAGATTGTGAAGAGGCTTCTTCTAATATAATGATGCAGAAACAGAGAGTCCGCTTTTATTTTATCGTACCATAGGTATGCATGCCATCCAAATGTTTTCTTATAACCTTCCAATGCCAGAAGCTTGCGATTTTTCAATGTTATCCAATCCTTTATCCATGTCAAACAAATTGCTTCATAATACAGTCTTAAGTTGGGCAGTTGCAAGCCACCTCTTTCTTTCACATCCTGTAACACTTTCATTTTAACACGTGGTTTCTTGCCTGCCCACACAAAATTCGAAATTTTTCTTTGCCATTTTTCAAATTGTTTAGAGTCTCGAATAATCGGAATTGTTTGTAACAGAAACATCACACAAGGTAGAACATTCATTTTTATTGTCGCGATTCTGCCCAGCCATGATCACCATCATGCAATGTCTTGATCACTCACACATCCTTGAGGGGGAAGTCTGTATCAATTGGTCTGTAGCACTGTCAAATATCTCCTCACCGGGTGTGTGTGTTTCAGTTGTGTGCTGCAGTAGGTACTGCTGCAAATGAAAGTGTGGGAGGCATCCATCAATGCCGCCAACTCCAACTAGTGGGTTTTACTGGTGGGAAGGTTTCTGAATGGTGTTTGGGGGCTCTGTCCCCTCCCTCCCCAGTCTCAGGGCCACTGCCTGACTATTGGGCACAGCTTGGTGGGTTCCTCTGCCAAGGTCTCACTCTCACTTTTGGTTTCTTTTATTTACATTTGAGCATCTGTGCCAGGGCTCTCCTTCTCCAAACGTGGTAGGCATCCGTCCATCCATCCATCCCACCCACCTATGCATGTTCTGGGGTGAGGGGAAATGCCCCCCCGGGCATTTAGATTTTCCTCCCCCCAAGGGGGAGGTGTCCGTCTGTCCCACCCACCCATGCCTGTCCCAGGGTGAGGAGAGGTGGTCCCTCTGGGCATTTAGAATTTCCTCCCCTCAGGGGGGAAGCATCCGTCCATCCTGCCCACCCATGCACATCCCAGAGTGAGGGGAGACGCCCCCCCCAGGCATTTTTAGAATTTCCTCCCCCCAAGGAGCATGCTGCCACGTACAGTGAGTGGGTTCTCTCGAAAGCCGCCGCTTCTTTGCATGGGCATGTGTGCTGTGGCAGGTACTGCATGAGCCGCAGTATTTTGAGAACATATGCAGCCTGGAAAGATGTGGAGGTGACGGGCGGCTACAATTCCATTGCGTTGCTCTGCTGTCCCGGGGTGTGGGAGCTGGCCCTCCCTGGGCATTTAGAATTTCCTCCCGCCAAGGAGAGTGCCACCACATATGGCAGGTGGGTTCTTGTCGGCCACCACCACTCAGAACGGGGCCCAGGCATCTTTCTATTCTCAATGCTTCTCCCCCAACAAATGTGGGACAGTATCCATAGGTGCTGCCAGAACCCACATGCCATCTCTGGTGGCCGCCCCTTAGGGCACATCTTGGGATGAATGGGTTTTTTTGGAGAAACATCCAGCTTGTCCTCCACATCCCAGACACTTGGAACTGTCCCTACCTGTCATCCACCCCTCACTCTGTCTTCCTGGCCCAGTTCCACAGCCAGTCCTTCGTCCTTCTCTGATCCAGCAACTCCTGGTCCCTGTTTCAGTCATGCACTCTGGCAGCGCTTCCCTTCCCACCCTTCTCATTGACCTTCCTGATCAACTTATTGGAGGGTGGGTGGAGGAGAGCCTGCTGAAGTCTCCCTGAGAGTTTGGCATCTCCGGGTATGAAGGGGGGCGTTGAGATGCCCCAGGTTCTGATGAATCACGAAACTAACTAATCGTTTCAGCAAACGAGTCAATTTTGTGGAATTTCATGAATCATGATTTGTAGATCGCAACAAAACACGAAACTCTCATTTCTAGTTTTTTTTGTTTCGTGCCCATGTCTAGTGGCAGACCTGGTTTGCCATTCTGTTTCATTCTGTGGGGATGGGACATGGAAGAATCCACCGTTTCCTCCTAACTTCAGACCTCTAGCAGAAGGGCATGGTTCTTCCCCATGACCTTGGCAGTCTAAAACTGACAACCGAGTTCGTCGTTCCCCTAGACTAATTTTTTCCTCCTTGGTTCAAAAAGTTGTGTTAGAGGCTAAGAAAACATCCACCAGAAAATCATATCTAGCCAAATTGAAAAGATTTTCTATTTTGGCCAAAAACAACAATCTGATCACTATCTCTGCCTCCATGCCCTCTGCTTTACTCTGTTTGGTCCAGTTAAAGGACCAAGGTTTGGCTAATTCTTCCATTAAAGTCCACCTACTGGCCATTTCCGCCTAACATGACAACATAAGTGAGAAATCTCTTTGCCTAGCCGCAATGCAAGTCCTTCCTTAGAAGTCTAGCAAACCTATAGCCTCCAGCATCCAGGCTTATTCCCCGGTTGAGTCTCTCCTTGGTTCTCACCTCAATCATGCATAAGCCTTTTGAGCCCCCTAGCTACTTGATCCCTTAAGTTCCTGGCAGCTAAAACAGCCTTTCTGGTGACCATAACCTCGGCTAGGAGAGTGAATGAATCTACAAGCCCTGAGATATGATCTTTCTTTCATTAAGATGTTCGCAGATAAGGTCGTTCTTCATCTGAGCTTCCCATTTCTGCCAAAGGTTGTCTCTCCTTTTCACTTGAACTAGGACATTGACTTACCAGTATTCTTCCCTACATCTAAGGATGACGCAGAGAGACTTTTGCACACCCTAGATGTTAAATGTGTTTTGTGCTCCTATTTGGACAGGACAGTTCTTTTCCGAAAGACCCTAATCTCTTTGTCTCAATAAAGGGTTCAAAAAGGGCCAGAAAGTCTCTGCACAGACTATTTCAAATTGGATAGTGTGGCTTATTAAGGCTTATTATAAACTATCTAAACAACCATACTGATTGCATGTAAGAGCATATACTATGACAGCTCAATCCATCTCATCAGGCTTTAAATTGGGACTCCTTCTAGTTGAATTGTGTAAGGTGGCCACCTGGTTTACACCATCCACATTCATCAAGCATTATGCCATTGATGTAGACTCCAGAAGGGACACAGCTGTTGGCAAGGCTGTCCTGAAGAGTCTCTTCCATTAAAAGAGCTTCACACCCTTCTCCTGGGTAAGTTAGCTAGCTAATTCTTCATATGGGACCGCACAGAAGATACGATGACGAAAAGAGGTTTGCACTTGTAACTGTTGTTCATTGAGTGGTATTCTGTGCAGGCACACATCCCTCCCTCCTTCCCCACCATGTGCTCTTTTTTCTTATCTTCCTCTGCACCGGTAACTTAGAAAACTGAGGGAGGGAGCCACTTTCCTCACCTTTTATAGCCGCGTCTGGAGAAAAAGCACAAAACGTCTAAGCTCGCCCCTCTAGGAGCTTTAGAACATCTGCAGCTGGCCTACGCATGTACAAATCCCATGTGTGCCTGCAGAGGAGACCACTCAATGAACAATTAAAGGTCAGTGCAACCTGTTTTCTCTTTTTGCTGTCTCCATGGGAAAATACTTGTTCCAATGATGAATAAATTAAGTCCATTGCTGAACAAATAGACGCTGTGTGTTTTCCTTCCCATTGTACAGTTGCTTCAGCATTGAAACTTTATCCCTGTCACTTGATGAGAATAGCAAGCTCTGGGTTGGATCCAATAGCTTTGTTCTGTCAATGGTAGCATTTTCCTCTGGAGCAAAGTTCCCTCAGCTGAAGCAAGAGGCTCTTCTGCTAGTGGAAGAACTGCTGAGTCAAGGGGAAGCACCTTGTGCCTGAGAAAGGTGTTACGGTTAGTGGAACAAATCCATAGGAACCAACCCTTAACTGTATGTAGCATTAAAGGGGCACATTTATAACCACAGCTCTATAGTGTGTGCAGACAAAGCTTTCTAAGAGGAAAAGCTTTTTGAGGGACGAAGTAGGTATCCCATTCCCCCAATGATGGCAGGGAATTGCTCGCTCCCAGCCTCCACCCCCAGCCATTGTTCACCAGGCTGATGAGGAGAAGGTGCAGGAAGAGAGCAAGAACCACCTGAAGAACTTCTGCATCGCTCTGGGAATGAAGTCATTCGCAGTGTAATGCGGAAGTGCGGGGTCATGCCAGGGGCGAATTGGGTAAAAATCAGCCCAAAATGCTGGAGTACTCCTGTCACACATCCAACCCTCCCTGTCCCCTGCTTTGAGCCCTGGGGAACCTGGAAACTGTAGGACAAAGCTGTAGTGGCTGAATGGTAATCAATAGATCATGGGCTTAGTTGTAGAACACTGAGGTTAAAACCATGGTTCACATAAGACATTTTTGTTACATACCTATATGTGAATTAAAATCATTATGGGCTCAACCAATTTCAGAGAGACAGAGGTGACAGTGGAAGGAGAACCGCAAAGATCTGGAAGAGGGAGTGCGGAAGACATGGGGCCTCATGGAAGTGGAAAAAAACGTAAGGTGGTAGTCGTCAGGGACTCCTTGCTCAGGGGTATGGAACGCCATGTCTCTGGGCCAGATCCCCTATTCCGAGAGATGTGTTGCTTGCCGGGAGCCAGAATTCAGGATATTACCGACCGGCTGCCAAAACTCATCAAGCCTGCTGATAAGTACCCGTTTGTGCTGATTCATGTGGGAACAAACGACACGGCTTGAAATACTGTTGCAAGAATTAAAGAGGATTATGAAGCCCTTGGAAGGCAGTTGAAGACATTGGGGGCTCAGGTGGTATTCTCTTCTATCCTTCCAGTCACAGGAAGAGGAGCATGCCGGGAGCGGACCATACTTGAGGTGAATCGCTGGCTGAGATGGTGGTGCCGCCAGGAGCGCTTTGGGTTCTGGGACCATGGGATAGGTTTTCTTAGAGAAGGCCTTCTAGCACATGATGGGCTTCACCTCTCAAGGGCAGGGAAGAAAACGTTTGGAACGAACCTGGAGAACTTCATCAGGAGAGCTTTAAACTGATGCCGCAAGGGGCAGGGGACGATCGACATGGCGACTTCAATGATGAAGTGAACACAGTGGGGACCCACCTGGGTAGGAAAGGTCAAACAAAGGTACAAGGCTACAAGTGTTTATATACCAATGCCCAAAGTATGGGCAATAAGAAAGAAGAGCTTGAGCTTCTATTGCAAACAGAGGGCTATGACATAGTAGGAATTACTAAGACTTGGTGGGATGATTCCCATGACTGGAATGTGCTAGTGGATGGGTATGAGTTGTTCAAGAAAAAACGGAAGAGTAGAAGAGGAGGTGGAGTGGCGTTGTATGTGAGGAGAGGGCTTGATTGTCAAGAAGTTATGGAGAATGGGGCGGACAGCCCGGTGGAAAGTATATGGGTAGAAATAAGGGGAGGAAGGACAAAGGGTATTGTTGTTGGAGTCTGCTACAGACCACTCGACCAGCGAGAAGAAATGGATGCTGCCCTCTTTGAACAAATTGGCAGAGTATCCAGACATCAGAACCTTGTAATTATGGGTGACTTCAGCTTCCCCGATGTGTGCTGGGAGACAGGCTCAGCAAAGCGTCATGAATCACGCAATTTCCTGACCTGCCTGGCTGATAACTTCCTTTTTCAAAAGGTGGAGGAAGCTACAAGGGATTCGGCCATAATAGACTTGATATTAACCAACAGGGAAGAATTGGTAGATGAGATGAAGGTGGTGGGGACCTTAGGGGGAAGTGACCATGTCCTTCTTGAATTCCAGTTGCTGTGGGGAGCCAAGGAAGTTCGTAGCCAGACTTGTAGGTTAGATTTTCATAGGGCCAACTTCGATGAACTCAGAGGCTTGATGAGAGTCATTCCATGGGGGAGTGTGCTGGAAGGAAAAGGAGCGAGTGAAGGGTGGGCCATTCTCAAACAGGAGCTTTTGCAAGCTCAAGCCTTCACTATCCCAGAAAGACAGAAACATGGTAAGGGCTCCAAGAAACCGATGTGGATGCACAGAGAGCTCCAGAATAAGCTAAGGGAGGAAAAAGAAATGTTCAGGAAATGGAGAGAAGGACAGACCTCTAAAGAGGAGTATATGAGGGTTACTAGGTACTGCAGATCAGCCATCAGAGAGGCCAAAGCTCAGTACGAGCTGGGTCTGGCCAGGAGGGCTCGCTACAACAAGAAAAACTTCTACAGATATGTGAGAAGCAAACACAAGGTAAAAGAGGCAATTGGACCACTGTTTGGAGTAGATGGAGAAACTCTGATGCAGGACAGAGAAAAAGCAGACAGGCTTAATGACTTTTTTGCCTCTGTTTTCTCCCTGAAGAACTCAGGCACATCTAGAGATAGTAGAAAATGTGGCAGGACACCTGAGTGGCTAATTGACATTGACAGAGAGGTAGTGGAGAGGCATCTGGCTGCACTGGATGAATACAAATCCCCTGGGCCGGATGGGGTGCACCCAAGAGTGCTGAAAGAACTTTCTAGAGAACTTGCAGAACCCCTGTCCATCATCTTCAAGGCGTCCTGGAGGACTGGGGATGTGCCACAAGATTGGAGAAGAGCGAATGTTATCCCAATCTTTAAGAAAGGGAGGAAGGATGACCCGGGAAACTACAGGCCAGTCAGTCTGACTTCTGTTGCTGGGAAGATATTAGAACAGATTTTAAAGGGATCAATCTGTGAGCATCTGAAGGACCGCTCAGTGATCCGGAGAAGTCAGCATGGTTTTGTTCCTAACAGATCCTGCCAGACCAACCTGGTTTCCTTCTTTGATCGAGTGACCAGCTTACTGGATCGGGGGAACTCTGTTGACGTGATTTATCTGGATTTCAGTAGAGCTTTTGATAAGGTCCCCCATGACATTCTGATGGGCAAACTGGAAGACTGTGGAGTAGACTATAGGACAGTTCGGTGGATAGGGAACTGGTTGGAGGACCTCACTCAAAGAGTGGTGGTCAACGGCGTTTCATCAGATTGGAGGGAAGTGTCCAATGGGGTGCCGCAGGGCTCGGTTTTGGGCCCGGTACTTTTCAATATTTTTATCAATGATCTGGATGAAGGAGTGGAAGGGCTGCTTATTAAATTTGCTGATGATACCAAATTGGGAGGGGTAGCAAACACCCAAGAAGATAGAATTAAAATTCAACAAGACCTGAATACTCTGGAGAAGTGGGCAGCTGTGAATAGGATGCAATTCAACAAAGACAAGTGCACAGTATTACATCTGGGCCACAAAAATGAGAAGCACAAATACTGGATGGGGGATACACTTCTGGGCAGTAGTATATGTGAAAGGGATCTTGGGGTAAGAGTGGACTGTAAACTGAATATGAGTGGTCAGTGTGATGCGGTGGCAAAAAAGGCTAATTCAATCCTGGGTTGTATCAAAGGGGCCATAGCATTGAAATCGCAGGAGGTCATAGCCTCTCTCTATACTGCCTTGGTCAGGCCACACCTGGAGTATTGTGTGCCGTTCTGGAGGCCTCACTTCAAAAAGGATGTGGACAAAATCGAGAGGGTGCAGAGGAGAGCGACGAGGATGATCAGGGGTCTGGAGACTGAGCTCTATGAGGAAAGGCTGAGGGCCTTGGGAATGTTTAGTTTGGAGAAGAGGAGGCTGAGGGGGGACATGATTGCTCTCTTTAAATATTTGAAAGGCTGTCATTTGGAGGAGGGCAGGGAGCTGTTCCAGTTGGCAGCAGAGGGTAGGACGCGAAGCAATGGGCTAAAACTACATGCACAAAGGTACCGACTGGATATTAGGAAAAACTTTTTCACCGTCAGAGTAGTTTAAAAGTGGAATCAGCTGCCTAGGGAGGTGGTGAGCTCCCCTTCACTGGCAGTTTTCAAGAAGAGGCTGGATGAATACTTGTCAGAGATGCTTTAGGCGGATCCTGCACTGGGCAGGGGGTTGGACTAGATGGTCTGTATGGCCCCTTCCAACTCTATGATACTATGATTCTATGATATGGTCTGCAGGCAGAGCTAAGTTACCGGTTTTAACTAGTTTCAGTTAGGTAGACATGATGGTCCAGTAGACCAGCAGGATTTGAGTCCAATGGCACCTTAGAGATCAACAAGATTTTTCGAGAGTCAAAGCTCCCTTCTTCAGATACTTTGTTGGTCTCTAAGGTGCCACTGGACTCAAATCTTGGTTTTAACTAGGACTGCTAACTAATTAAAATACTTAGTTAATTGCCTTTCAACCAATTAATAGATTTCATTAATTGATGTAAACAAATCTGCCTACTACCAAATCCCTCGATAGAGATACCATTTGGGAAAATGATGAAATCAGATAACTAGCTGAAAAAGCAAATGTACCACTTGATGTTTAAGAGAGGCCATTTTTCCCTTCGTTCTCTGTTACAGTAACTCACCAGAACCAAAATATCTTTTAAAAAAAAACATACTTTCAATTCCACTGATTAAAATTGGCTCCAACTGATTAATCAGCTAAAACTTCAGTTGATTACCAATTAAAACTTGCAACTCTACTTTTAAGTAGTATACAGCTTTGAGAATGTTTGGTGCTATAATAGGTAATTATGGGGATGTGTGAGCCACATTACAGTTTTATTTTGCTATGTGCACCGCTATTGGGAGTCCACTGCCAGTTTTTAACTTCCTAACGTGTTCATATGGTAACATAGATGTAAGCATAAAGTTCACACATGGTGGCATACTTAGGGCTTTCCATCCTGTACTCTGTAGCTATAGGTGCACATTTTAATACTTTTCTCCCCATTTTCCAACTTTATAGGAATTTCAGATTAGATTTTGCAGAGAAAATTCTCTTTGCAGGAGAGGACATTGGAGCTCTTCGAATGTATTCATTTATAAATTTACACATTGGAAGGAATGATTAGGGCACAACAACAATTATAGAAAGTTGTAGTTTCAAAGCAATAACTATCCATGCCTGTAGAACCAACCTACTATAATCTTTTCAGGCCAAACCTAGGACTTTGCCAAATGCTTTATTGTTTTTGATTTCCTCTTGTTTACTGGCTGTTCATTTCTTGTCTGATGCTTAGATGCCTTTTTTTTCATAAGTGGATCTTGTTTTCCATGGTGTGTAGTGAATGTGATGATGTTAGGAGATTATACAGCCATTCAGATTTGATTATGTGATGATGTCACAAGTAGAGATGGGCACGAACAGAAAAAAAATGAACATGATGTTCATTGTTCGTTGCCATCCACAAACAGGGACTCACAAACAACCACAAACATGGCCCTGTTCACAAACATGTTCGTGGGGGCCAGCAGCCTCCTTCAGCTATCATCCAAGTCAAGATCCCTACTGTACCACACCCAGAAACCTGACCTGAGCAGGCATCAGGAAAGGTACCAATAATAAATAATAGTTTAGCCCCAGAGCCTGGCAGCAGCCCTGGAACTTGAAGTGGTAGATCCCTATCCCACCACACACAAAGAAAATTCAAGCTCCAATGCACTCTCTATCAAAACGCCAACAGCACCTGTCTCTCTCCCTCTCCACTGTCTGCAAAGTCAGAGCTGGGAGCCCCCCTTCCCCCTGCTCTTTGCTCTCTTGTAACAAATTTGGCGCTCCACACTTGAAAGGAAGACCTGCCTATCAAGACAAATTGGGCTTAGATTGAGGTTTCCAGGGCAACAGCAGGAGTTCAGACACAGTTCAGACAATCCCTGCTTTCAGTTGCCAAGGGAATTGATTGCAGGTGCCAGACTGTCTGGCTTGATGAACAGAAATGAACAGCAACAAACGAGGCTTGCAACAACCACCTGTTCATTTAGAATGGGGCCTCACAAACAGCTTGTTTACGAACAGCAGATTGGGCTGTTCGTGGATTTTTTTTGTTCGTATTGCTGTTCGTGCCCATCTCTATTCACAAGACTAATTCAGAATATAGACAGTGATCCCTAGATTGGTATTACTATAAGTATTTGAATAGTCAAACCTTTTATATCCTTTGGCAGCACCCCATCCCTCAATCTCTGGAAAAGGACATCAGCAGAAAGCTTTCACAGAAAGCCTGTTAAAGTTTCCTTTTAATGGTGTTACCAGTTTGATTTCCTAGGAATCTCTCTCCATTCTAAAGGGGAAAAAGTGTAAATAGTAAATAACTTCTTTCTGCTTCAACTGCAATCAGTTGGGACTTTTTAGTGATGAGTACACTGAGAACAGGGTTGAACTCATTCCTAATTTACTTTTTATACATACCAATCTTTTTGGCTTGGGGCTGAGAATTCTCTTTTCAGAGTATTTGGAAAGACAGAAAGGTTGTGCCCCCCCACCTGCCCATAGATCGTTGATATGATGTTTTCTACAAAAAACATTTCTGAGCTGAATTCATAAATAATGAATATATTTTTTTATTAATCCATATTTTAGTTTAACTTGAGCTCATAGCAAGTTACTTCCTCAGGGAATGCAGACTTCTTTACAACGGAAGGTGATGAGCCACAGCCCCCTGGGAATTAAATTGTGAAAACAATCTTGGTTTCATACATGCTAATATAGATCTGTTATTCCCTTTCCACATCTATCGCAAGACGTTTTAAATTGTGGCTGATCTTTTATGCAAATAGCTGTCTTATTAGACATTGCGGCTGTATGTGCTAATGTCTCTGTGGGTTTCTTGGGAGTTTACTATCTAACCATCAAAGCAGTTGAAGTGAATGATGATTACTGCACCGCTTTGAAGAACAAAGAGAAGTCACAGCAATTTTAGGGGTCCTGGTTGCTGCAAAATCAGTGACAGCTTGAACCACACAGACATCCAGGAGGGTCTCTGTGGCTTGTAATAATTAGGCCAAACTTTTTTAAAAAGTGAAACGTTTTCCCCTCACTATATTTTATTATTTGTTGGCAGTTACAGATAGTGCAAGGCTCTATTTTGCTGACAGTTTGTTGCAAAATGTTACAAGGCTATTGAAATTGCAAAAGGCAAATAAAAGAAATAGTTTATCCAATAAAATGAATAGGAAGCCATGAAATTGCTGTTGGGTGTAAAAAGTTTACATCATTTGCTTTGTTAGGTTAAATAGTGACTTCAAATATTGTTCCTCTAGCTCTGGCATAAACACTATGTGAAAACCAGCTTCCTTTTTTCTTGTCTGAAATATGATGAAATTAAAGATGGGAAAGACAAGGCTTATAAAGACAGCTAGTATTGTTCTCATTGTATTATTTTTATGAGTATGCTCTTATCTATGGTCCAAAGCTATGTACCATGTATACCAATTTAGCGGTCATGAGTTCCCAGAAAAATCCTGGCAATTGTAATGTGATAAGGATGCTAACAGTTCTTTGCTAGAGATCCATAGTCTTCTAAACCTCACAGAATAATTCCCAGGTTTTCTGGAGAAGAGATGATTTTAAAAACAGTTTCCACTTGTAGTGTAGATCAGACTTCCATGTGTGCATTTGCAAAGTTAAAGAATAAACCCAAGAGTTTGTAGCTGCCACCGAATCTATGTGATGTAGGATTATGAAGCATTTTTGCTAGATGGCCCAGTCTAGCCTGATCTCATAAGATCTTAGAATCTTATCAGGATCAGCCCTGTTTTCTACTTGGATGGGAGGTCTCCAGGGTCATTACACAGAGGTAGGCAATGGCAAATCAGCTATGAATGTCTCTTGCCTTGAAAACCCTACAGGGTCACCATAATTCACCTACAACTTGATGGCACTTTCCACTACCATGAAGCATTTTCACTTTAGAACAATTTTAGTACGTTTGCAAATGGTAGATACCTGTGAGGAGGGGAGGTCTATTTCATTTGACTTTAAAGATCCTATACAATACTTTGATCAATATCAGTGTAGAAACAGCATCATCATCTTGGAATCCTGTAAGGTTCTAAGGTGCTCACAGAGTTAGACTGGCACAGCTAAAGCACAAGAAGATTGCAGAAATGACCATCTTGAATAGTTTCTGGAGTACAAGGTACTCAAATGGGCGAACACTCATGGCCAGACATCCTTAAGCCTGGGGAATCATATAAAAGATTAATAAAATATATAATATATGAAATCAAGGTGATTTACTTGTAGTTTGGCAAATTACCCAAAAGAAGTCAGATCCATTGTGCTACATATGTTGACCAGGAATGTGCATTCAGAAGTTAACTAATTTAAATCTGAACCAAATCCCCTCTATTTTGTTAAAATATCTTTAGTAGAAGTTACGTGTGTAAAAATAAAATGGCATTTGGTATTTGGAAATATTTGGATATTTATAGTTATTATTCTGGCATATTGCTGTCTATTTTTCACAGTTCTGTTCATCAAGGGCAGCAGAAGAGGCAACAAGAAGGGAATATCATTCAGCAGATAATCTAAGTGACCAGAGCAACGTCCAACCAGCTGCTAATTTTGAGCCTCATTTGGCTGAAAAGTAGGTTAAAATCATAAATAAATAAATGTATTTTTATGGTGTTCATCTCTGTAATTTATTACTTTTTAGAACCTTTTCATTTTTATTTCTTACAGAGAACACAGCAAAATGGGTAGAAAAGATGCTTCTGCTGCAAGAAGTCCTGTAGATCAGTACAGAAAACAAATAGGTAAAATGAACTTTGTATATGCCAATATGACTAACAGCAGGATCCTAAGAGTTACTCCAGTTTAAGCCCATTTAGTTCAATAGGCTTGGACTTGAGTAACTCTTCTTAGGGTTGTACTGTTAGTTTCGCTTCCCTCCTGTTTAGTTATTGTGATTGTTATATATTCCTATAGAAAAAATACACTAAGCAAATTCACTACCTTTTACCAGTGTTGACAATGTTTTGAATTCTATCTCTCTTCATTGGTATAAATCCCTCTAATGTACTAAGATATTGGCTTATTTGAAGCTCTGCTGAACAATGTGGTTTGTTCACTTACAAATATGGTAGCTGCATGTAACACATCTAAGTTAAATTAAGCTTTGGTAAGAGTGGCTTAATGGAGTATGTGCATGTAGGCAGGGCTGGCGCACCCATTGAGGCCAGGTAGGCGGTGGCCTCAGGCGCGGGGTGCCGGAGGGAGCACCGGAGGAGACGCGGGGGGCGGGAGTGCATGCCACAAAGCAGCCACCACCTATCCCTCCCGACCCACGCTGCCGCCACCGCCAGCACAAGCCCCCGGCTGGGCGCAGCTGCCGCGGGCAGGCATCTGCGGCAGTGCAGGCAACCGAGCAGGAGAGCTCGGAGGCCGCCCGCCGCAGCGATCGGGCCGCCGCCGCCGCGCTCCCATAACGACGTCACGCATGACGTCATCACGCAGGCCAGTGCGTGCGTGCTTGTGCGTGCGTGGGGGGGGGGCCCCGGCCGGCCGCGAGCGCCACAAACCCTTGCACCACCCCTGCATGTAGGCAGAGTTAGGGCTTGTGACGAATTGTACATTGATAACCACTAAATTTTCCACATGGGCTAACATCTTGCAAAGGCTCTGAAAGCTGAAGTGCCTGACCAGGAGAGCCATATGGTGGAATTCCTTCAGGACTATACCATTTGAGACGGCATGTAGGGTGGTGATGGTTACACATTTGAACACTAGCATATAAAAATTCCCTGTGTGTCATTTCCTTCATGTAAGCAGTGAGGGAGATAGCTATACATAGGGTTTTGTGTCTCTGTTTAATATGAGAGAGTACTCAGACCCCTTCCTCTTCACCCACCCTCTGAAATGGTACAGCCCAACAAATGATGACCCATGTGATATTCCTGAGCTGCTTCACTATAGACCCAAACTGTGCCATCATTTGCTTAATCTACATTCCAGAGATAATTGAAATTTGGTACAGAACCAAACAGATTGCAGGCTGTTTCCTAATGGGCTGAATCTAGTGGATACTCAAGCAAGTGCTTTACCTCTACCTGTTGCAGAGACCAGCATCAAGAGCTAGCTGTTGTTCTTCTGTCCAAGTTTGTCCTTACTTAAGGCAGTAAAAATAAAAAAGAGATAAGAATGAATGTTCTTGTGATCCATCAGAAATAGGAAAGACTTCTAGACCAGGATGTATTTCACTCATACTTTTGCTTTACGTTTCCCATGTATGGGCTATAAAGTTCCTCTTTAATTTTCTAGCATGAAACTGAGAGTAATAGAGTCCTCACATAACTTTCTTTTATTTAGGGAGCTCATTTATAATAAGATCCAGGCTTTAGAACTAAATTTGGGACACATTCTATTACACTTTCTTCCTGGGTTTGTAGAGGAAGGGCTTTCTGGATGAGTTTTAAATTTAATGTAATACTTGCTCTATGGTGTTCACATATAATTTTTTTGTCTGATTACTAGGAATGAGCATACTACTATGGTTGGCAAATTTTTGCAAAGGGCCTGATTCCCCTCAGGGTTCACTTTGATGGACTTACGGGAGTCAAGCCCATAGTGAAGGAATGCTAAGGTTCTTTCCTAGATCTCGGCATTTCCTCAGTGAGAGCAAGTTTTTGGTCTCCAGGACTCTCTTATTTAAGGACCATTTAGAGTTTGAATTTGTAATAATAATAATTACATTTGATTTATATACCACCCTTCAGGACAACTTAATGCCCATTCAGAGCGGTTTACAAAGTATGTCATTATTATCCCCACAACAAAACACCCTGTGAGGTAGGTGGGGCTGAGAGAGCTCCTAGAAGCTGTGACCAACCCAAGGTCACCCAGCTGGCTACAAGTGGAGGAGTGGGGAATCAAACCCGGTAGAAGGCTCTCTTCAAATATCTGAAGTGTTATCAAATAGAAGATGTAGCAAATTTGTTTTCTCTTGATCCAGAGGGCACAGATAGCACAAATGGATGGAAATCTCAAGGAAGCAGATTTTAGCTAAATATAAGTGAAACTTCCTTACAGTAAGATGTGCTCTGCAGTGAAACAAACTGCCTTGAAATGTGGCAAACGTTCCTTTGGAGGTCTTCAAGCAGTGGCTGGATGACCATCAGGGTTGGACTAGATGGCCTGTAAGGTCCTTTCCAACTCTATCGCTGTATGACTGTATTGCTTCCGAGTATAGTAGTGCATTTCCAGTTTTTGCCTTTTGGCTTATAGCCGTTGTACCATATCAAAGGTTTCTCCATCAGAAGTACTTTCAGTGGGTTTGAAGAAGTACTTTCAATGGTCAGAGGTATGTGGAAACCCTTAATGTGTGTATGGATCAATGCATGGTACTTTGGCTCCATACATGATGCTCTGACATGTGGAGCATCATACAGAGACAAAATAAATTCAAATTGACATTCATAGGGCAAGAGTGTGGATTATAACAAGCATGAGTTCTAAACATACACTAAGAGGGAACTGAGAAATTCTCAGCAATTCCTCTTTCAGGTTTCACTCTACGTAATTTAGCACAAGTAGGATTAGAATATATTTATAATGCATATTGGGGGTGGGCTCTGTTCCCAAATTCAAGTTTGGCAGTTTCATTTTTTACATGATATGCTATGATGTTCCATTAATTGCTGCTCACACATTTGACACATACTAAATGATATCAAGGCATACATTGTAGGTTTTTCAGTTACCCTTGAGCTTAAAAAATTCATAAAGTGAACAAAGGTTTTTACTGTAAGGATTTTTTTATCAGGAAGCACAAATACATACTCTTCAGCTACTGAGAACATTTCTAGACAGCCGCGGCCTGTCTTAAGTCATTGGTTTAAAGAAGGAAGATCTCTTGGAATTCTTCATTGCAGCTGCTCCAGTTAAGCAGGTGTGTTATTTACTGGGGACTCTAATGAAGTACTATTATATATTTATTATTATTAATGTAAAGATCTTCTCTCCCTCCATGCATCCTCAAAAATAACTTCCACAAACAATGTAGGAATATTTGGGCTGTTGGCCCAGTAACAAAAATTAACATTTTATGATCTATTGGCTGCCAAGTATAAAAACTTCTGACTGTTTAACAATGTTAGCTTAAAATGAAATGCATATCTTTCAGGGATTTTTTCCTTTGCCATTTGAATTTAAAACAACTTGCATCTTGTAAAATGCCCAAGACAAGAAAGAGAAAAGAGGATCATAGGGATGTTTGATGAACAGGATATGGAAGAACTTGATCGTATCCACCAACCACAGCTATTTGCCTTTCAGTCTTCTATCACTGTTATAATGGAAGAAGTCGATGCTGCACAAACAGCAATCTCCCCAGATGGCTGGTGGGTGGTCAAACATTACACCTGGCAGGAGCTCCACCTCTTCACTGGAAGCAGTCATCTCCTCTAGAAACATTAGATAGTGAGGGATGTATGTATTCAGCTCCGAATTCAAATGATGGCATGATCCAGGATCCTGCGAACACATAGTATGTACACATGGAAAAATCTCCATAGGCTTAACAGACCCCCCCCCCCCACCTTAGTAGGAAGTTGTGTAATCAAGCAACATTCTGAGGTTTAGAGGGTAATATGGAAAGAGTGCTTAACACCCCATCTGGAGCCCTTTTGACACTTCTGTGTCTGGTTTATATGGTCATGAACTGGCATAGAAGAGCAAAAGGGCATGTCGTCTGCAAACCTGGGCAATTTCTCTCCATTTGAATATAGTCAAAATTCAGAGGTAGTGAAGCTGTGTGGAAGGAAAGTGATCGGTTTTAACTGTATTTCAGGCATGTGTTATTCTGGTTTATTTTAAAGAGGATAGATGCTATATCCATCACAGGCAACTGTACATTTCAAAAGAATGAAAGAATACCATCATGAATTAAACAGGTTGTTTCCTTTTGTTGAAGTGAATAGGAAATTCATGCTGAGTGACTGTGGTAGCTATTAACCTTTGTCATGCATCCCTTGAGCTCCCAGCACAAAACAGTAAAACTATCAGAGTGACACAGGTTAAAGAAGCAGAAATGTGCTTGTTTCCAACACAGCACTTTTTAACAGTACTGTATTTTTTTAACCTGTCAAATAAATACCTGATTGTCACGCTGCTCTGTCTTAGAATCATATAACACTTATGAATCACTTTGAGTTAAAACCTGACTGTTGTCTCTTGGTAATATGTTACTTCCCCCATTGGCTAAAGCTGCCCAATCATAAATATTCTATCTGCTTGGAAGAAGGGCTAGTCGTGCAATGGTGGAAATCAGTGCAAATGCTGAGAGGAAGCAGAACATCCATTTGGCTGGGGTGTGTGCAGTGTCACAGGTGAGGGACAGTGGGGATTATTCCTGCAGAAGGCTGAAAAGATATAGTTGAAAGCGGAGGATTAATGGATAGTGGGGGACATTAAGAGGCAGGAGTATGTAAACTTCAAAGAAGGCTTACAGAGTACAGACTAGGGGCATGTATAGTGGGGAAATGAGTCAAAAATAAATACAGAACTCACTGGTTCAGCTCATTAAAGCAGCTTCTGGACTGCTGAACCAAATCTAGGAAACTACATTGTAATGAGTCCCTTCCACCAAAAAGTTTGTGTTTCATTTTGGTTTGTACCTTCCAGCAGCAAGCAGGCACTGGGCTTGCCTGGCAGGGCAGCAGCTTGTTCCCCTGAACAATGCCAGTCAGATCCCAAAGGGAGAGAGACCGTACATTATTAATTAATTAATGTTGGTGGGAAGGGGGAATGAGACCAACGTGCATGAGTGTATCTCCTCATCCCCACCCCATAGCTACCTGAGAAATTGCATTCTCTGCCTCCCTGCCAGTCAGGTCATCGCAAGGGGAGACCCCTTCTCTTTCCTCTTATCAGCTTTGGAAACACTTGGAAGGGAGACTTCAATCATAGTTTGCAATTTGCAAGACACTTCCCTGAGAGTAAGCATTATTGAATAACATGGGACTTACATCTGAGTAGACCTGTTTAGGATTGCTTCCATAGTCTTTCTCTTTTTCTGAGTCAGTTGGCAAACGTGTAACTCCTCTCTTTCAAAAACAATCCTGCCTGCCTGCCCCCACAGCAAAAGAAAAACTTAGATCTGTTTGGGTAGTGGGGCAGGGTGGGGGAGGAATTCAACCAATTATTCTGTCTGCTTGCCTGCCTGAGCTTGGGTAATGGACAAGATTGGCAGCGAGAATGCCCCGTTTTGCAGCAGAATGCTGAGCATTCACAAAGAAACATGAGACCAACAGGCAACAGCAGAATGCAAAGCTAATAAATGCATCTCCTCACCCCCATAGCTACCTGAGAAACAGCAGTGGGGGGAGGATTCAGCCAATCATTCTGTCTGCTTGCCTGCCTGCACTTGGGTGATGGAGAGGCTTGGCAGCAAAAATGCCCCATTTTGCAGCAGAACTCTGAGCATCAAAAGAAAGGATTTGGATTTGCCTCTCATAGTTGGAGTACTCTTCTACTTGCTGCTGCTCCACCCACAGACACTCACCTTCTATGAGTCCATTGCTATGTATATGTGTTATTGTGCTTGAGGAAGAACCCAGTGGATCAATGGTTTAGACTAGAAGGTGGATTAATGGTTGATGTTGATTTTGACTAAGCATGAAAACAGCTGCCCCAGAGCCTGGTTGCCCCACCCTCTGTGCATGGGCATTTGCGCATGTGCAGGCAACAAGTGCACAACAGACTGAAACTCATGAATAGAGATGGGCACGATCCAAAATAAATTGCCGATCCAGCTGATCATGGATCGGCGCCGGTGACGATCCCAACTAAACGATCCACACCGATTATCTCCTGTTCCCGATCCGTGGATCGTGGAGACCAAAGCAGGGCGTGCTGCTATTCCCAGCTATGTGGGAAGGTGGGTGTTGGCGGCGGCCACCGGGCCCGGCGGGCACGGGGAGATGGCGACGAGCCGCCTCCCCTCGGGGCAGGGGTCTGGCTGCTCGCTGGTGGCACCCCCCATGTGCCCGCCCGCCAGGCCAAAAAGGAGCACGCTGGCGAGAAAATAACAGTGATGCCAGCGGCATCTGTGTTTGTGTTTGGCTGTCAGAGCTTCCTATCAGGGTTTGCAGGGATGAGATTGGAGTGCCCATGGCTACAGAACACCCCCTCCCCCCTCCCTCCCTTGGATGTCTTCTCCCAACTGGTGACTGCTTTGCTGCTCCATGGTTGGAAGGAAGCCCTGCTGATCAAGGAAAGCTGGGCTTTCATTCGGGTTTCCAGGGCGACAGAAGGAGGGGAAACACAGCTCAGGCATTCTCCTGGCTCCATTGCCCTGGGAATAGATTACTGGCGCCTGAGTATCTGGCTTCCCGATCCGAGCACGATCCAGCCCCGATCCAGCCCCCTCCCAATCGCTGGATCGTTGGCCGTGGCCAATTACGATTCGCTGAGTCACGATCGCGCGATCGCCATTATCGTGGGGTTTTTTGGATCGTAATGTGGATCGTGCCCATCTCTGCTTATGAAAACAAAGAAACCCAAATGGATCAGTTCCAAGCCAGTACTGGAACAAACTAGTAATGAAACAGAATTATCTGGAAGCCCCCAGAATCAAAACTGAAATGGAAACTTTCTTGTTGCACACCCCTAGTACAGACAGCTGGGACTGTGTGGTGTTGTTTGGAAGTGATAGCAAGAATTATGACTTCACAGTTAGATGCAGTTAGATGTGCAGTTAGATGCAGTTAGATGTGGTAAATTTATAAGGGATCACCCTGTGATTCTGTGGTGCCTGAATCTATCCTTAGAAACCAGTTGCACTTAGAAAATAGTTACATTACTCTTTTGTAATAATGGAAATTTTCAGGCAGGCTTTTCAGATGCCTTGAATAAGACACTATTCATCTGAGCATGAAAAGATTCCATCTTTTCCCTAGTATGGCTATTATAGCCATGCGCTCGTTCTCTATTTATTTATTTATCTGAAAAATGTATATGCTGCCTCTCCAGAGACCCACTCAAGGCAGCCCACAAATAAAACAAAACAATAAAATCATTAAAAAGTATAAAATTAATCATAGTCAGCCATACAACAAGACAGGAAATAAAACTGTAGGCTCTGGTATATCTTAGGAATGATCTTGAGTCTGATTAAGGAGTGAATGCTTGTAAGATCTCAGAAGCTAAGCAGGGTTGGCCTTGGTTAGTAATTGGATGGGAGACCTCAATCGAAGACCAGGGCTGCAAAGGCAGGCAATGGCAAATCACCTTTGTTAGTCTCTTGCCATGAAAACACCAGCAAGGGTTTCCATAAGTCAGCTATGACTTGAAGGCACTCATCACTAGGGGTGTGCAAGCCAAAAAATTTCGGCTAAAGCCGAAAGCCGAAAGAAGAATCTCTTTCGAATAAGCCGAAAGCCGAAACGGCCAGCCGTTTCGGCTTTCGGCTTTCGGCTTTCTTTCGGCTTTCTTTCGGCTTTCGGCTTTCGGCTTTTTCAATGGGAAAATGCCTCCGTCTTCCCGGACGTCTGGGGGAGGCATTTTCCCACCGAATCAGCCCAACATTGGTGGGGACCTTCCTCTAACCCCTCTCTAAAAAAAACCCAAGTTTCAGACCGATTGAACTTTGGGGGGCCAGGTTATGGCCCCCCAAAGCAGGTCCCCCTATCCTCCCATAAGAAAGCGAAGGAGCAGCATATTGTTAGCATGCTGCTGCTCATCTTCTTCATTATTTCCTATGGGGAAAAAAAGAAGAAGCAGGCTTCCTTTGCCAGGGGTGGCATTTTGCATGCAAAATGCCCCCTTACCCTCAGGGGCCCTTCTCCCACCCTTCCTCCCACCCCCCACCAAGGCTCAGACTGCTCCCACTTGGGGGGGCCATTTCATGGCCTCCCCAAGTAGGTGCTCTAATCTCTACCACTGACAGCTGGGGGAGGCTTGTCTTGCCAGGGGTGGCATTTTGCATGCAAAATGCCCCCCAACCCTCTGGGGACCTTCTCTCACCCCTCCTCCCTCCCCCCACCAAGGCTCAGCCTGCTCCCACTTGGGGGGGCCATTTCATGGCCTCCCCAAGTAGGTCCTCTCAGCCCCTAAAGTCCACCCCTTACAGCCCCACACAAACCCAATTCCCCCCCAGCTGCCACACACAGACCCAAATCCCCACATTAGCCCCTCACAGACCCAAATCCACCCCCACCTGTCCCACACCCATAACCCCAGGAACAGGCTGCCAAAGGCCAGCCCTCTCCCTTTGTTCCCTATGCTGGGAACTTCTAAACTCTCTTTCCCTGGGCAATTCTGCACAGCCCAGGGGTGCCACAATGGTGGGCACACTTCTGAGTGCCAGCTGGTCCCTGTGAAAGAGCACCTGAACCACAGACACCCTCCCTCAAATTCCTCCACCACCTACAGAGATGGCTGGCCAGCCAGCCCCATTGTTCCCTATGATGGGAACCAACTGCACAACAAAGAATAAAACACGAACAACACAGGTTACACAGCAGGGGGGCACACCAAAGGGCATGGCAGCAGTATCTTACACAAAAATAACACAACTCACTTAACATCAGAGAATCACCCCAAAATATTGCTGTCAAAAGCACTTTATTTCCTTAACTGCTTTAGGTTACACAGTAGGAAGGCACAACAGGGCATGAAAGCAGTGTACTACATAAAAATAACACAACTCACTTCACATTAGAGAATCACACAAACACAACAGCTGTCAAAAACGGTGAAGTGGGTTGTATTATTTTGTGTAGTACACTTCTGTCATGCCCTTTGGTGCGCTCCCCTGCTGTGTATCCTAAAGCTGTTCAAGAAATAAAGTGTTTTTGACAGGAATTGTGCTTTTGTGATTCTCTGATGTTAAGTGAGTTGTATTATTTTTGTGTAAGATACTGCTGCCATGCCCTTTGGTGTGCCCCCCTGCTGTGTAACCTAAAGCTGTTCAAGAAATAAAGTGTTTTTGACAGGAATCGTGTTTTGTGATTCTCTGATGTTAAGTGAGTTGTGTTAATTTTTCTGTGTGGGGGACTGCTGGTGTAATGTGTCATAATGCTTTGCCTACTTGTACTTTGAAAGGGAGAAAATAATTTTTAAAAAACTTTATTTTGTGTTGTTCGTGTTTTATTCTTTGTTGTGCAGTTGGTTCCCATCATAGGGAACAATGGGGCTGGCTGGCCAGCCATCTCTGTAGGTGGTGGGGGAATTTGAGGGAGGGTGTCTGTGGTTCAGGTGCTCTTTCACAGGGACCAGCTGGCACTCAGAAGTGTGCCCACCATTGTGGCACCCCTGGGCTGTGCAGAATTGCCCAGGGAAAGAGAGTTTAGAAGTTCCCAGCATAGGAAACAAAGGGAGAGGGCTGGCCTTTGGCAGCCTGTTCCTGGGGTTATGGGTGTGGGACAGGTGGGGGTGGATTTGGGTCTGTGAGGGGCTAATGTGGGGATTTGGGTCTGTGTGTGGCAGCTGGGGGGGAATTGGGTTTGTGTGGGGCTGTAAGGGGTGGACTTTAGGGGCTGAGAGGACCTACTTGGGGAGGCCATGAAATGGCCCCCCCAAGTGGGAGCAGGCTGAGCCTTGGTGGGGGGAGGGAGGAGGGGTGAGAGAAGGTCCCCAGAGGGTTGGGGGGCATTTTGCATGCAAAATGCCACCCCTGGCAAGACAAGCCTCCCCCAGCTGTCAGTGGTAGAGATTAGAGCACCTACTTGGGGAGGCCATGAAATGGCCCCCCCAAGTGGGAGCAGTCTGAGCCTTGGTGGGGGGTGGGAGGAAGGGTGGGAGAAGGGCCCCTGAGGGTAAGGGGGCATTTTGCATGCATGCAAAATGCCACCCCTGGCAAAGGAAGCCTGCTTCTTCTTTTTTTCCCCATAGGAAATAATGAAGAAGATGAGCAGCAGCATGCTAACAATATGCTGCTCCTTCGCTTTCTTATGGGAGGATAGGGGGACCTGCTTTGGGGGGCCATAACTTGGCCCCCCAAAGTTCAATCGGTCTGAAACTTCGGGGTTTTTTAGAGAGGGGTTAGAGGAAGGTCTCCACCAATTTTGGGCTGATTCGGTGGGAAAATGCCTCCCCCAGACGTCCGGGAAGACGGAGGCATTTTCCCATTGAAAAGCCGAAAGAAGCCGAAACGTTTCGGCTTTTTTTCTTTCGGCTAGCCGAAACGTTTCGGCTTTCTCTGAAACGTTTCGGCTAACCCGAAAGAAGCCGAAACACTTTTGTTTCGGCTTTCTTTCGGCATTCAGAAAGCCGAAACGCACTCATCACCACCAAGGAATGAATGAAGAGAGTTTATTCAGGGACTACAGCTTTAACAGAAAGCAGAGAAATAGTACTAATTATTATATATTGACATTAACAGTTCTTTATTATAATAACATCTTTATTGGAGGCTGGAAGCAGACAGACAAAAGACTCAGGCATAACAGCAACTAATTTATACTTGTAGAAACCACACCCACTTTTAACAACAACCAATACAATGTAAGCAGCTAGCATCCTTCCTTTGCATGAACTATGTACAAGTATGTATTTTGCAGCACAGCGATTGGAGTATAAGGCAACAGTTCTGATTGGCCGTGCTCGCACCAAACACCAATAGCTTTGTAGGCCTCAGGAGCCTTTGTTCTACTCAAGCAATATATAACACCCCTCCCCCTAAAGTTCGGGCTACCCTATCACAAACGAAGTCTCTGAGATATGCCAGGGGATGGCAAGCCCTCTGAGACCTACACTACCCTTCTGCTATAGATGGTCCTCTGAGGGGTGGCTCGACATTGACAACGGCCTCTGCCCCGCTAGGAGAAGTGGAGGAGTTTCCGAGACTCGATTGAATTGCTGAACAGCTTGGTGCTGCTGGACTACCTCCACTCTGCTCGGTCTCCACCGCAGATTCAGCCCTTGTGTCAGCAGTGCAGGGTGAATAGTCTCTGTCCAGTCCCTGCGCCCACTCTGACCAGCGTTGCCATAGTTGATCGGTGTGTCTCCGGAGTATTCTGCTGGTGGCATTGGCCACCTCGTAGGAGATCGGCCCAGTTGCCCTGAGCACCAAAGCCGGAACCCAGAGTGGCCCATCCCTGTAGTTTCTGGTGTAGTCGCCCTGCTGGAACTTCCTGGGCATTCCCAAAACCTCCAGCTCCCTCCAGGCATCCAAATCTTAGTCTGGGTTGAGCTGATCGAGCAGGGTTGTTAGCCATTGCCCCATCAAGAGTGTTACCAGAACTGCTATTTTAATGGGGGAATTAGCTTGCAGTCTGGATTTGAATTAGTGCGGATCTTAACCAGCTATACCAGAGTCCTTCTTTCAGATCACTCGTGCAATAAAGAGGCGAGAGTAGTAAAGATAAAACGTGTTTTACTAATAGTGTTGCATATGCCTAAAATGACACACACAAACAAGGTACATACAAAGAACTAGGAAATAAAGAGTTGGAAAAATAGAGCCGGTTGCATTAGCAGGAGAGCCCACTTGAGATCGATGGAACTGGGTATACTCACCTGGTCACGGCGTGGAAGAAAGATGTAGCAGTGAAGCGTGGTGGTATCTAATGCCTGCGCTAGACCCGTAGAGAGAGAGGCAGCGGAGGTTCAGGATAGGAATGGCACGCACACCTCATGGCCGGGGAGGCCGGCTTAAATACCCTGGGGCAGGTGCCTTTCACTGTGGTTCTCAAAAGGGGAACAAAGGCTTAATGGCTCTACAACTACCCTTGATGGGCCATTTTAGTGTCTGATTGTAAGACTGACACCTTGGGAAGAGGGGACAAAGGAGGGGAAGGGAGTTCCGGGCGGGTTGATTGGATCAGCCAGGAAGCTGGCATTGTCTTGATGGCATCAGCTCTGGAATGCTGTGGCTGCATTGAGATGCATCCATTAGCTGTTCCAGACAGTCGGCACTTAGCTTCCATTCCGGGGCGGCTTCCGAGATATGCAGAGCAGGACGAGGTCGGCCGCTGTGGACGTGACCGGCTCGCTTTCACGAAATGGCAAACTGATCTCCATATCAGAAGCTTCTGTTTGCATCTACTCCTCCCTCCCTTCTCCACCTATATATCTGACCAGTTTCTTCTTGCCCTCCATGCATCTGATGAAGAGAACTGTGATTCTCGAAAGCTTGTCTGAGGAAAGAAACTCCTTGACTGCAGAGAGTGCCTGGTCATGCTTGCGACCCCAGACCCAGGTTACATTTTTCTCTAGCAGTCGATGCAATGGCTCAGCCAGTGCTTCCTTGTGCAGCAGGAAGGAATGGTAAAAGTTCAGGAGCCCGAGAAATGATTGAAGTTCTTTCATGGAGTGAGATGTTGGTGCACTGCGGATGGCCTGCAATTTGCTGACTGTAGGGTGGATGCCATCGGCGTTAATCAGGAATCCCAGGGATTCTACATGAGACACGCCAAACTGCCACTTCTCCTTCTTAACCTTGAGTCTGGCGTCCTGGAGGTGACATAGTACCTGTCGCAGACGGCCAGCGAGTTCTGTAAAGGAAGTTCCTGTGATCAGGAGGTCATCAACGTATGGAATGACACCGGGGATGCCTTTGAGCAGTCCCTCCATAAGTCCTTGAAAAATTCCAGGTACCACATTGACCCTGAACTGGAGCCACTTCACCTTGAATGCGTATCGATGTGTCACAATGGTCTGTGCTTCCGCGGTGGCTTCGTCTACTGGAAGCAGCTGGCATGCTTGTGCGAGGTCAATCTTTGCAAAGATCTTGACCCCTGCTAGCAGTACCAGGAGGTGACTCACTACCAGCACCGGATAAGCATGCTGTTGCAGTGCCTTATTTAGGGTGCACTTAGAGTCCACGCAGATCCGTACTGCCCCATTGGCCTTGATGGGTGTGACAGTGGGAGTCTCCCAATGGGCGTGTGACACATGCTCAAGGACCCCTTGTACAACCAGCTGGTCCAGCTCCTTGTCAACGCGTGGCTTGAGAGCGAAGGGAATACATCGAGTTTTTAAATGGCCCAGCTGTGCTGTAGGGTCCACGTCGAAGGATACCGGTGGTCCGGTGTACTGACCCAAGGAGCTGTTGAATATGGATGGAAATTCAGAACAGACAGCCTCGATGTCTGATTGGTTGATTTGTTGGACACCAGTGATGTGGATTCCCAACATCTCAAACCAGTTGAGCCCCAGCAAACTTGTGCGGTGCCCCTCGATGACGACCAAGAGGAGCGGGCCATGAAAGTCCTGACTTTGAACTTGCCGACACCTGTCGCTGGAACCCGACGAACCTGCAAGTCCATCAAGTGTATGTCGCATGGCTCAAGCTGTTGGTCTCTTTTCTTGGGACACACTGGGTGGAAGGTGTCCATTGAGATGATTGAGAATGCCAAGTTGGTATCAACTTCCATCTTACACGACGCTCCTTCGATGCACACTGTTACCCTGATCTTCTCTCTGGTGCGTATTTGGGTGTTCAGGACTGTTTGGGTGTATGGCTGGAGCGCTGGGTAATGGAGGGGCATTGTCTACCTGCCTTCTCGGCAAGCCCGGCATTCGGCATTGTGGAATTTGCAGGACTTTTGGTCATGGCTTCCTCCACAGCTGGCACAGGGCAACCCATTAGTGCACTGCAGTTCAGTTTGCTTGGACTTTACCTCTTGAGTCCTATGAACCTCATCATCGTCCTCTGAATCACTCTTGATGCTCTCATGATGAACCGGTTCCGCCTTTTTTGCTAGAGGAGGATTCTGAGACTGGCGCACCTCTCTTGTCGACTGGTCAGCTGCTTCTCCTGCTAGTGCCTCCTCGAGGGCTCTAGTCTCTAGGCCAGTGAAGTTGCATTGTCATGCTGGTTGCCGGAGAGCTGTAACAAAAATTGTCACCGACTCGCCCTGGGCTTGGTCCCGCTTGTAGAAAGCGTGCCAGCTGGCAATCTCTGACGGCTGTGGTGAGAAGTGGTCTTGGAGCTGGTCTTTGATGGCATTGAATGCTGTAGCTTGGAGCTGAGCTGGCGCCATGAGTGCCCGGGCTATGTCAAAAGTGGAACGCCCACAGACGCTGAAGAAGGTTGCTCTCTGCAGGTCCACAACAGTGACCTTGTTCACCTCCAGGTAGAACTTGAACCTCGCAATATATGACTCCCAGTCCTTGGAGGTTGAGTCAAAAGCTTCAAAATGGTCCTTGGTGGCCAAGATTCACTGTCATTGAATTGTGACAGGGCAGCTGTGTATTAGCTCTGGGTTGGCCGAGGCGACAGTTCCCCAGCAACAGGAGTGATTTCGCTCTCGGTGTCGCGGGGCTGTCTACCTGCCTTCTAATCCCATCCTCATCGCCAGTATTATATATTGAAATTAATAGCTCTTTATTATAATAACTTCTTTATTGAAAGCTGGAAGCAGACAGACAAAAGTCTCAGGCACAACAGTAACCAATTTATACTTGTAGAAACCACACCCACTTTTAACAACAACCAGTACAATGTAAGCAGCTAGAATTCATTTGCATGAACTATATACAAGTATCTATTTTGCAGCACAGCGATTGGAGTATAAAGCAACAGTTCTGATTGGCCATGCTGGCAGCAAACACCAATAGCTTTGTAGGCCTCAGGAGCCTTTGTTCTACTCAAGCAATACATAACACTAACTACCTTACTAAACTGGGAGAGAGGAACTTCTGGGAAGAAGCCGGAAGTAGCCTAAGAATACCAATCTGGAGACATGCAAGAAGGTCAGAAGAGAGGAGGAAAGAAAGATCCCATTCTGCCATCTAAGTGTCAGATTTGCTGCCCCTTGCAGGTATTCTGTGTCTTCTGCCTTCTCTGTACACAAATAAAAACAGCACAAAACAACAGCCTAAAAAGATATTCAAACTCAGATATCAGGCTATAAGTAGACCATAAAACTAGTTTTAAAAGATGGTAACCCTTAGTTAGAAGCCTGGGTAAAAAGAAGTATTTGGGGCTGGTGCCAATTGATGTTCAAGAAAATGTTCAAGGGGACAGAGATTCCAAAGGTGAAGTTAAAAAAAAAAGCCTCATCTCTTGTCATCGCCCACTGCATCTCTGCACAGAGAGGAGGGCTAGCAGAAGAGGATCCTAACTTGTCATATGCAGCATTCATGCATTTAGCTGAATTTGTGTTGGCTTCTGATACTTTGCAAACAATTTTTTTTGTGGGCTTTGTATATGCACCATGTGATGGGCTGCATTGGATTCCAGAAAGTGAAATCATTATGCATTTGTCTATAAATATTTAATACTAATTTTTTATAAATGAGAAATTGATTGTGAAGTCCGGAAATGCAAGAGTCAATTTGAAAGGGATACTTTTGCAATTGTTTTCCACAGTAGTAGTAAATGTAATTTATGAAGCTTTTTATAACATCCCATCAGGGAGATTGTCCTTATATTATGATATTGAACCAATAATTACACTTAATAGTTTTTCATATATGTAGCACCTTAGATTACTTGGCTGTTTGATTTCTTGGTTACGTTATAGAAAATGGACAGTTAGTTCAACCTGTTTGAATTTCAGTTCGGTCAACCATTGCCTTTATGAAAAGGAATTTGATTCACAGTGTCAGTTGGGTTTGGAAACTGGACATTGAAAATTAAATGAACAAGTATATCAGAAGTACTTTCCACGAATTGTGATTAGCTTGGAGAGGCCACATTGTCCTTATGGAACTTAATTGGTCATTATCTCTTAGTCCTAACAGCCAAAGAGGAGCACTTGCTACTTCTCCTAGAGTCCAATCCACAGTCCTCCAAATTTACCCATCAAAACATCATGAGGAACCTTGTCAAATACTGAAATCCAGATAAACTACATCAAGAGCATTCTTAGGATCCAGTAAGCCTGTACTTGTTCATAGAAGGAGATGAGATTGGTTTTGTCCCCTACAGGGGACAAATTCATGTTGACTTCTTCCTATCAACATGTTGTCTATCGGATACTTGCAGATTGATGCCTTTAAAATTTGCTACAGTATCTTCTCCAGGACTGGCCTGTAGTTCCTTGGATCGTCCTTTTCCCCATTTCTTGAAGACTGGGATAACGTTTGCCTTCCTCCAGTCTTCTGGCACATGACCTGGCCTCCAAGAGGCCTGGAAGATGATTGACAAATGGTATGCAAGCTCTTTTGAAAGTTCTTTAAACACACTCAAGAGCATCCTGTCTGGCCCAGGTGATTTGTACACATCCAGTGCAGCTAGGTACTAGCTAGAGGCTGGATTAGTTTCACTGAAAACCTGGTATTGGTTCTATGCCATTTGCCTATGGATCAAGATAAAACTATCCCTTTCAGAATTAACTCCTTTGATCCTCTTGGACAGTTTTTGTTCAAGCTGGGTCTCAACAATAGTACGTAAACTGTCACTACTGGGTTTTTCCAATACAACTCTTCTGCACCTTGATTACCAAGGAGCTAGAGTAATTATTAAATAGAGATTATGAGACACTTTAATGCCCTAGATATGTTTAGATATGTCATATATATGTTGGTTTAAATTCTGATGTTGGATCATAAGTAGACATGGGCACGATCCAAAAAATAATCCCGATTTAGCTGATTGTGATTCCGCAGCGGCGGCGAACCCAGGTACCCGAACCTCGCCGATCAAGTCCCATTTCCGATACAGAATCGGGAATCGGGAAGGCCGACGCGGGAGGGCGCCCCACCACCAACACTCCCCCAGACCAGAGTGACGAGGCACTAGAGTGTGTAATATTGTGTGAGCCCTCAGCCAAGGAGGTGTCCACTGAGCTTGGCCCCAGAGCTAGACGGCAGCCCTGGAAGCAGAGAGAGAGAATAGGAATAGAGCCCAACCCCAGCTGCAACACTCTCCCCCAGACCTGAGCCCTCAGCCGAGGTGCCCACCGAGCTTGGCCCCAGAGCTAGGCAGCAGCCCTGGAACCAGAGGAGATAGCTCCCTATTCCCTAATTCCCTATCTGCTGAAGCCCAAAGCTAAAGCTCCCTCCCTCTCTCTCTCTTGCGCTTTCTCTCTCCAAAAGCGGCAAGCGAGAGCTCGCCTCTGTCCCACTCCACCCGCGAGTGGAAAGTGAAACTTTGTTGCGCAGCACATGGCTGTTTATAAAGCCTGGGTCTGCTCCGCAGGAGGGCTGTGTTTGGCCGTAAGAGCTGCCTCTCAGGCTTTGCAGGGATGAGATTTGAGTGCCCATGGCTAAAGAAGAACACCCCTCCCCCCACCCTCCCCTCTCTTCTCCCAAATGGACGAGACGGGCGCGTGCTTTTCTGGCTGCTCCGTGGTTGGAAGGAAGGCCTGCTGATCAAGGAAAGCTGGGCTTCCATTCGCGTTTCCAGGGCGACAGAAGGAGGGCAAACAGCTCCGGCATTCCCCAGGCTCCGTTTCCACGGGGCTCCGTTCCCTCGGGAACAGATGGCTGGCGCCAGACTGTCTGCAGACTGCAATCCCGAACGTAAACCGATCGATCCGATCGAGACCCGATAGAGCACCCCACCCGAGCGCTGAACTGGGAGCCGTGGACGGAACCGATCAGCCCGGTCCCGATGGCGCAAACGCCAAAATCGGGGCAATTTTCAGACCGTAATTCCGATCGTGCCCATGTCTGATCATAAGAATAAAACCTGACTTGTCTTGAATTAGATACAGCGTACTACAGAGCCCATTGAAAGACCTATGAAGTGGCAGTGATAGAGGAAGTGATAGAGGCAAAGAAACATTATTTTTCTGCAACCATTGCATCAGGTGGTTCATAACCATCACAACTGTTTAAGAGATCTCTACTCCTCCTGAATCCTAAATCTCAACAATAACTGTCTCGGGAATAAACTGTTAACTGTGGCATCTTTGCAAAGTTCTTTGCTTGCAAAATAGCGGAATTATGAGCTAATCTGGATATTGGTTGTAATCTAGGCAAGGTGGAAGAAATACTATATATACTGTCTGGTCTACCTTATACACTGTCTGGTCCACTTATGGACCATTTTGACACAGTTACACTGATTGATAGACAGGATCTTGGCATCTGTGAAGGCCATTATTTTTGCACTAGATAATTTCCCATCTTGGTTATTAAAATCATGTAAACAACTCACAAATGACCCCTTAATGTCTATCATAAATCAGCCACTAACTCAAGGTACCTTCCTCCAGCAACTCAAAGAAGCAGTTATCCACCTGTTACTTTTAAAAATTCCCTAGACAAAAATGATATGGTCAATTATTTTCTGGTCTCTAACCTGCCCTTTCTGGGCAAAGTGATTGAGAGGGCAGTAGCAGACCAACTACAGGTCTTCTTGAATAACTCTGGTATCCAATATCCTTTTCAGTTTGGTTTCAAGGCAGGCTATGGGACAGAAACAGCTCTAGTGGCATTACTGGGTGACATCCACTATGGTCTGTTGGCTGAAACTGAACCTAAAACTGTGATAATCTCCTGATGTTTCCTGAAACTGAAACCAGACAAAATGATGCTGGTTGGGAAGGACATTGAAGGACAATGTCTTGAAGGACATTGTGCTTCCCATTTTCAGAGGGGTTCAGCTGACCTTTGTAGACTCTGCTAAGAGCCTGGGAATTATATTGAACTCAGCTTTGTTGCTAGAGAAGCAGTTAATGCAGTTGCAAAAAACGCTTACCGCAAAATCAGTCTAGCCTGGAAAATGGACCCCTGCCTTGACATGGCTGGCCTGGCCACCTGGATCCATAAAGTGGTAACTTGACTACTGTAATGTGTTCCACATAAGTCTCCCTGGAAAGTCAACTTGGAGACTCCGCTTGGTGCAAAATGATGCAGCTTGCTTTTTATCTGGAGCCAGGATGAGCATGCATATTACTCCCATTTTGCAGTAACTCCATTGGCTGCCCATCTGTTACTGGGCTCAGTTCAAGGTTTTGGCTATCACATACAAAGCCCTTCGTGGCCTTGGCCCTTCATATCTGTGAGAGCACCTCTCTCCCTATGTTCTGCCATGACAGCTTTGCTCATCTGAACAGGGCTTTTTGCAAGTGCCACCATGGAGTTGGGCAAAATCAACAGCTGCCTATACCTGTCCATTCTCTGTAGTGGCCCCTCAGTTTATGGAATGGACTGTCGAAAGAGATCAGGAAAGCTCCCACTCTCCTGGACTTCTGCAAACTATGCAACACCAAATTATTCAGGAGGGCTTTCTTGCACAGATACTACTGCCATGTTGTAAGGAAATGGTTAAAGAAATGCATCAATAAAGGTATAGAGACTGTAAACTATATTATTGTACATTATCCGTTACTATGTTATGTCAAATTGCTTGTTTTATTTCAGCATTGTTTCAGCCGGGAATCAGATTTCAGATTGTTTTCAAATGGTTCTGTTATCTGTATCTTATTGTATTGTTTATTGAATGTCCCATCAGTTGGTTGTATTGCATTACACTGTGTAATCCACCTTGAGTCTCAATGAGACAGGTGGACTTTAAATAATGTAAATAAAAAATAATACATAATGCCATAACTAGGAGTATTTTCCTTGTAGGCATCATTCATAAAAATAGTTGAGTATGGATAAAAGATAAACTTGGTTCCAACTTCTTTTCCATCAACTCATTCCATAAGATTTATTTCCATAGCACTGTCATTCTTCCATGAGATGCTCACAGAATCTTGAAAGTAAATTGGTTGTCCTCATAAATCTGCTTTTATAAGTTTTGACCTGGGCATTTCTTTAACAGTTCTCAGGTTCTAATGCTCTAGCTGGAATCCTTCAGAAGTCTTTTAAGTGTTTCTAGCTTATAGTATCTCTACCTGATTTGTGGTTTGCTGCTTTTATGTTTCACCCATCACACCTGATGGCTACTTGAACTACAGTTTTGTAGAGGATGCTCCATGTTTGAAGCGATCGACTATATACTATGCTAGCATCTTCCAGTTTATTGCTACTGATATGGTCATAAGGAAATGTGCGAAATGGCCTTCAGGATGCATCAGTCAATAGAGATGTTTTTGAAAGCAGCATAAAAATCACATATATGTGATACAGAGAATCAGTTTGCACGCACACACACACATTCAAAATGTTCTTTCTTACGTTTTTAGGTGACTGCAGAGTCACCTAAACTACAGTGACTACAGAGAATCTATATTTTCAGAGACAGTATGCCTATGAATGCCAGTGCTAGGAGTACAGCTGCCAGTCCCCAGTGGGGGTGGGAATTCCCTGCTCCCAGCCTCTTGCCCACCTCTCACCTGGCCAGGTGTATTTTTCCTAATAGGTGCTTTAAATCTCCAGTGTTCTCTAAGTTTATACCCCATTTGATAATACAACAACCACAGAATGTTTTTTTCTTTCATCTTGAATTTCCTGCCGGGATTTTATTTTCCCTTGTTGATCCACCATATATTCCCTTGTTTATCCATCATCATATATTCTCTTGTTTATCCATCATCCTACTATATAAAAGGCAAACCGTATTGGCGTTGACTCACTTTTTATCCTGATGTGCCTGCACCGAGGCACCAGGATAAAAAATTAGTTATCAGCAACACGGCCTCTGGAGGGTGGGGATACTCTGTTGCTGCTGCAGCCTCCTTGCTGCAGTGGGGCCCTCCCCGCCACTGCGTCAGGCCTCCCTGCTGCCATGCTGGGCCTCTGTGGGGCCTTGAGAGGGTCTTCCTGTTGCTGTGCATGGGCCTCCCTGCTGCTGCGTGGGGCCTCTGTGGGGCCTTGAGAGGGCCTTTCTGCCACCACACTGGGCCTCCCTGCCACCACACCAGACCTCTGTAGGGCTTTGGGAGGGTCTTCCCACCACCACACTGGGCCTTACCGCCACTGCACTGCACCTCCCTGCCACTGTGTCGGGCCTCCTTGTTGCCATGCCAGACCTCTGCAGGGCCTTGGGAGGACTTTCCTGCTGTCGCGCCAGGCCTCTGCAGGTCCTTGAGATGGCCTTCCTGCTGCCAGGCCGAGCCTCCCTGCCACCACACTGGGAATTTGCAGGTCTTTGGGAGGGCCTTCGTGCCATCATGCTGGGCTTCTACAGGGCTTTGGGATGGCCAGCATAGTGGTGCGGCCCTCGCAATGCCTCGGCGTCTGCAGAGCCAGCAGGAAGGCCTGGAGCTTTGGGAGGGCCACACCGCCAGGCCCCATAGCTGGCTGGCATGGCTCTCACAATGCCCTGAAGTGGGGTGGCACAGCCCTCACTAGGCCCCGCTAGCGCCCATTGTATTTTCTGACACAATGAGCTTTGTTGCTAGTATATTCATAATTTATATGTTCATAATTTATTTCTTATGCCAGTGTCACAATAGGCATCAATTGGATACAACAATGGCGAGGTTGGTGGATTTATTCTATTTTCTACTGAAAAAAAGGTAAGGGTAGTCCCCTGTGCAAGCAACGAGTCACATCACGACGTTGTCTTGGTAGACTTGTTACAGGGTGGTTTGCCATTGCCTTTACCCCCAGGAAAAACTGGGTACCCATTTTACTGACCTTGGAAGGATGGAAGGCTGAGTCAAACTTGAGTCGGCTAGCTGAACCCAGCTTCCACCAGGATCAAACTTAGGTCGTGAGCAGAGCTTGGGCTGCAGTACTGCAGCTTACCACTCTGGGCCACGGGGCTCTTATCTCTCTACTGAAACCATACTCTTAATAGTTTATCTCCAGCAGAGCTCTTCTTTAATTAAAAAACACCCTAAACACTAGGAGTGCTTACAATGATGAAGGATGCTGTGGTTATTTATGGAAAGTCACTTTAATTTCTTTAGCTATTTAATTCAAGCACAGAGTACTTGTGTTGTTGGTATATATACTAGCTGGATAACTTTTTGAAGACTCACACATTAGCCCTATCAGAATGGATCATGCCATAAGAGGCCTACAAAATATGCTCTTTCTCTATGGTCCACTACTGCATGTTAGTGGTTTTGGTGACCTACCCATGGGATTTGTTGAACCATAAGAAGTAGCCCTTAGTGTGCAGCTTGATTATATTGGGCCTGCCTCTTGGGTTCCTTTAGTCTGTGTGAGATGCTTGCTTGATGGATTTAAAATTGTAGCTTAACTTGTATGAGCAGACTTCTGAGTTGAAACTGCAGGGAGAATGGAAATAATTGAAGGTATAGATATTGGTATACTCAAGAAAGTCTTTTATTCAGGCTAAAGAAACCCTTGCTGATAGCATAAAAAGAAACTTATTCACTTTAATGCATCCTTCGTGTTGGCTTAAAACTGAAATACAGTTGCTTGAAAATTAATTTACCTCTCATGAATGACTGGCTGGATTATCTTTGTAGCATAAAATGTAATGATATGTCAACCCTGAGCTCAGAACACGTTGTGTCTACTGTAAAAAAAGTTGTCCCTGAGCACTTAATGTTGTGTTAAATGATGATGTGTCCTTTGCAAATGTATTATTAGTGTCAAGCTGTTCCATCTCTCAAGATTGAAAAATGGCCAGTGATGTGAGCTGCCATTAAACCTGAATAAAAAAAGGAGAGGGACTGTGGGGGGTTTTCATGCTCTCCTTGAACACTTACACTCTGACTGTATTCAATATGTATCAAAATGTTTCCGTTAGCTAAAGACTCCAAAAACATCTTTAATCACAGCAATCGAAGTTGTATTAAAGCAAATCTCTCTTCCCCTTTTATAGGAGAAAAAATTCTCTCGATACCCAAGGATGTTAATAGTATGATGCTGTAAAAGACCATTTCAAATGCTTCTCATGCTGTATGTAGTCAGGCAGTTTGCTATTAACATGAATAAAGATGGGGCCTGAGTATTTGATCTGAAATGGGGTTTTACATGTTTTTTAGCATTTTACATGCAAATGCTGTTGATACTCTGAACAGTCATTTCTTACAAAGACTTCAGCGTCGTTTTGCATTGGTACCCACCTTTCAACATTAATCAAAGGCTATATATATTTTACATCATGCAACCAAGGGTTATGGCTTTCGGAAGGGGTGAGTTTCATGCATGGCCAAATAATTTTTGAAATATTCATATTCCATGAACAACTCTTACAGTGCCATCGTAATCACAGTTACACCCTTCTGAGCCTGTTAACTTCAATGGATTTAGTAGAGTGTAGCTCTACTCAGGATTTACTTATTTATAGTCATTTATAGTCCACCTTTCTCACTGAGACTCAAGGCGGATTACACAGTATGAGATTAGTACAATCAGTATCAAATACATTTCAGTACAGTATCAAGGACATTTCATAAACAATACCACAGGGTAAATAGATACAAGTTTAAAAGACATAGTATTAGCAAGAATCCAATACAGAGTAGAAAAAATACTGAAGCAGAACATAATCAATTCTAGGACTAACATTAGACAATATGGAGCACTGGTAGTACATAGGAATACATATTTAAAGCAGCAGATAATATGTAAGACAATATAGTGATGAAGTCTATGGTCCATAACTCATTAGCAAAGCATCTGAGATCACTTCCCTACAATACAGCCCTCCCATTTGAGTAAAAAGCCTTTTTGAATAGTTTGGTTTCGCATCGTCTACAAAAAGCCAGGAGAGTGGGGGCTCTTCTGACCTCCTCAGGCAGGTTATTCCACAGGATAGGGGCCACTACGGAGAAAGCCCATGTATGGGCTGCTGCTGACTTCACCTGTGTGCAGCCTGGCACCTGCAGGAGACCCTGTTCAGATGAGCTAAGCTGCCATGGAGGAACATAGGGATGCCACTATTACTCCTTTTAATGTACAGGTTTCAACCATAATGTTATTTAAATGCGTGCTTCATACTAATTTGTAATTTGATCATTTTCTAGGCTGACATGGAGTCGGGTTCAGGTTTGTTTGCTTGCTAATTAAACGCTTTAGTGCTTCTCTGCTTGAGCTTAGTTGTCTGTTACCACACCAGTACAGTTTAGCTGAAGCACAGAGGATGCATGGGAAAGAGTTGCTGGAACTACACCCTCTGTGAAGGCCCTATGGCTTTCCAATTCCCCTTCCATGTAGCTTAACTTTATCTCTTCAACAGCACATGTTAAATGACTATACTTGGGGATTAGAAAGGAGGAGAAGCTTATTTGAACCTGATAGGCTTGCAATGGGTGATAATATTGAATTGCACTGAGCACTTTGGTTATGATTTTAAATATTTTCTGCTGTCATTTTAAAATATATGTCAAGGGCTAAGGATGCCTGATTCTCTGACTCTGTTCTGTAGTGCTGGGATGCTCGATAATTAGAGGTGTCTTTTATGTCACGGTACTTTGAGCTCAGCTCTCCTTGTTTTTCTTGCTGAGACCTTTCATTTAGGGTTTGTGCCTGTTATGGGTCTTAATGAGAGTGCAGATGAATGGAAATATAGTCAGCTGCCATGGGATGGAAGACTTGAAGCAGTGCATAGTAACAAGGATATTTGGCTCACAATGGTTTGGATGTTGCATGGCCTTTCTATTCCAGCCTCATTTATTACTGTAGTGTTGGAGGTGGGTTGCAAACTATAAGAAAAATAAATGTTTTTGTTTTACTTATTATTGTGGTACCAGCACAAAAATATTCAGGGCAGCAGTTTCTTGGCAGTTATAAATTGGAGAGAAAGTGCTGAAAGGGACTTTAAATCTGTAATGTTGATTTCTTTTACTATCTGTCAGTTTTTGGCATGCAGTAAATAACTCATTTTCAAATAATTTGCCTATGTAATTAAATTTAGATTGCACATTTCTCATTTCAAATATTTTGACTCTTTCTCGTTTGCCATTCAATTGTGGCATAATTGGTGTGGTCTATATAAATGGGCAATAAATTTATAGACTTTTGTTATAAAGATCAGGCAGTGAATAGAACTTGGTAATCATCCCAGGAGGAATTATGATTGAACATGTTTGCTAGAGTTAAAGAACTGAATTTACTTTTGTTTTTGAATTAAAGACAATTAAAGATTTGCAGGCACCCATAAAAGACAATGAATTGAGGAACAAGTGTATAAGCAAGTCCATTTGCAGGTGAAAAGAAATGCCTTTGAATCAGAACCAGCTGTATTTTCCATGGAAGAATGTGCTTGCTTGATAGCATAATGCGCTCCTAAGCAGCTTACACTTTACAGTATTCAGAGAACAGCAGTGCATTAATTTTTAAAGTTGCAAATGCAAGCGACGAGCAGCTCTGCCTCATGATGATAATGAGGATGGATATCGGAAAGTCTTTTGGGGGGCCATGAGAGGGATGAGACAGGAGCTTCTGAAATGTGAACATTCATAAAACAATAACCAGACAATCACATGATAATGAACTTGGACAGCAGTGAGAACAAAGGGCAAAGATGAAGACCCCGTTAATGGTTACAATTGAGAAACTGAAAAGTAGTTTGATATTCTTGGGTTCTTAATGGCACTGACTAAACTTCTGCTTAAAAGCTAGCCTGTTTCTAGTAGTGTTGCCAACCTCCAGGTGGGAACTTGAGTTCTCCTGGAATTATAACTGATCTCCAAACTACAGAGATCAGTCCCTCTGGCAAGTTTAGAAGGAGGACTCTATGGTATCACATCCTCCCCGAAATCCCTCCTTACCTGATAGTCCACCATCCCTAGGAACCACCCCCAAATCTCCAGGAATTTCCTAAACTGGAGTTGGATTTATACTTGGGAATTAGAGTTACCTTAATTTCCCATCTGAGCAAATCTAGATAATTTGGTAAAATTGTGGAATTGAAGACTGCTCAAGGACTTTTATATTTCAATCAACGTTCTCCCGAAGAGTTACCATTCTTGGGGAAAGCACCATGCTACACAGGTAAACAGAAGGGAAGGTTAAGTTGAGGATTTGTCTCTGAGCCCCAGAAATTAACTTGAGAACATGAAGCAGAATCCTCATTAACCACAACTAAGAGTATTTTTTAAAAAAATATTTTGATGACGAGAGAAAGAAAAGTTACTTAGGGTATCATCACTTCCCATATACATATATACATTTAGTCCCAGCAGATCCTATTCATCAAAGGCAAAAAGAATGAGTGTACATGACTTAAACAGCAGCCCTCCTTTCAAACCACTATGGGTGGGACGACTATCTTCCATCTAGTGGGATATATTGATTGAACAACAGTTTGACAAAGAACTTTGCATTACTTATACAGTCTAGATATTTCAGGTGGCAACCCCTTGGGCACATATGGGAGTTTTGCAGTACAGGTGGTTATATTGGATTTTTTTAGAAAGTTCAGCTGTTTAAAGTTTTTTTTTTTAAAAAAATCCAATAGTAAAATGTGGTTTTCATTACCAAGGACTTAACAGATGTCTTTTGTAAATTTTTACACACAGTTGATTCAGACTTGTATTCTCCAGTATGTACTTTCTCTTCTGGCTATAGCATTTAGCAAGGAGAGTGGTAAATTAATCACAGATGCTTTGTTTTGGAGACTTACCAGCTGTAGAGTCATTATTAAAATAGATTGTTTGTAATAAAGGTAGTTTCAGTTGTTAATATCAACTTTTATTTCAGCCTGCAGCTATTACCAGTGTAACTTGTGCTGAGGTCAGATTTAGGGAAGAGATCTTGGAATTTATTTAGGATTTCAGCTAAAATGCTAAAGCACTTACTGAAAAGTAGTCCTACTTCAGTAAACGGGTGGACCTGAATGGCTGTTGTGTTATCAAAGATGGTTAAAAAACATTTTAATTGAAAAAGAATGGATTTTGCTGGCTGTGCTGATGAAACCTTTAATATTCATATAGACCATTATATGTGCTCTGAGTGTTCACTCAACCATCAAGCCTGTGCCCAAACTACTATCACCTACATTTAAATTGATAGGTTGAAGAGACAGAGCATTTCTGTGGCAATTATGCCTTTTTTTTTTACTGTTCCACAGAACTTCTGAAAGAGGAATGATTCACTGAGGAAGCGATTAATCCAGGCTATATATATGCTCAGCAGGGAGGAGAGATACTTGGCCCACCCTGTCTGGGAAACCAAAAATCAACTCTGACAATCCTAATGAGTACAGAAAAAGTTACTCAACCAGTCGCACAGTGGAACAGCACACACTTTACCTGAGCCTAAAAGCCAGGCAGCAATACAGTGAAACTGTATCTGGCTATAAGCTAGACCACGTCACCCTACAACTAATTGTAGTGGCCCCGGCATATGGCCGGAGCCATTTTTTAGTTTTATGCCTCTGTCCTCAAACCCACAATTCTAAACACAGAAAAAAATCTTTATAGTATATGCCATCTTTCCCATTTCCTACCCTTTATATCATCTTCCTTCTCTACACATCAACAATGTCTATAGGAAAACGTACTCACAGCAATTTAGAGAAAATGCCAAACAAACAGAATATTTATATAATTCTCTGCCCACCCCCCTCCCAGTGCAGCATGGTTCTCTATTTAATCCTGTCTCATCCCAGAAAATAGCAGGATGGAAATCACATTCTTGGTTGTCCTAGCTTTCGTCTCACTAAAGATGTGGCAGGATATTTCAAACTTTCCATTCTGAAGCAAATCAAACACTTTCCACTTGTCATCATCTTAAAGTCTTCTAAATCAGTGTTCACGGTCCCAAGTGGATAAATGTCTATAGCTTACTTGCAAGTAAAAGTGTTTAGCAGCTGCATGTCTTTAGTTCAAATTGGCTCCAAACAATATTACAAGCTCTGATATATTTTTCAGCCAACTTTCACCCTGGAATGAATTTTTACAAGCTTATAAACTCACTCAATTCATAATGGAAATTCTGACAGGTCTTTTACTATTACATACCAAGTGGTCACATCATAATGATTGGTGGGAGGCAGCCTGTATAAGCTTTCTTCTGTTTTTTTCTACTTCAGTCATTGTTGGACTTTTTCTCTGAGAAAAAGGTTAACTTTCCTATGCCTTAAAATGTTGGCCGTTCCTAGTGTATCACACACAGCTCCAGAGAATGAACACCATATACTCTGAGTAAAGAAAATATTGTGCATGATTATAGAGTTTAGGACTGGAAGTAGTTTTAAGAAAATATCTTTTTTCTTTAATGTTGAAGGTGAGAGAGAGGACCTCAGTCACATAAACGACTAAAAACTAAAAAAAAAAAATTGAAAATAAAGCTCACAATTTCAGTCTTAATTATAGATTTAATATGACTACATGTTTGGGAAAGGTGATGATGATGTGTTTATATCATGAGACCTCTAAAACAGAAATTTGTTGCTGTAGCTATTGCAATTGATTGTACTGTAGCCATTCCCTATCGGTACAGATCAAAGTATTTGTCACTGTGACATATTTGTCACTGTGACGTATTTGTCACTGTGAACTCACTTATTGATGCTTAAATTTAGTTTCTCCTTCAAAACAGATTATCAGTAGGGTCTCTTCATCTCTTGAATCCTCTAATGTGTTGTGTGCATGCAGTAGAACCATCTGCATGTGGTAACATGGATCACTCTTGCTGGATAAAAGTGCAAGCTGCCAGGCTTTATGGCCATAATGACATAATACTCAGGAACATTTTCAGCCTGGAATTATAGGGAGTAGATCATAAACATGTTCTCTACTGGTGGAAAGCATGTCCACTGGCAGAAGGAGGGGGTGATTTCCTCTAATTCCCTCTTCTCGTATCATCCATATACTCTTCCCAGGGCCTCACCAATGTCAGGCTGGTGATTTTTGGAAGCACAGCAAGGATGCAGTGGGAGGGGGAGACAGGAAAGTTTGTTTCCATGAGCACCCTTCTGCTCATGTTAGATAGCATCTGCTTCACAGGATTTGTAGTTTATTTGGCTCTTAGTCTGACACTGCAATCCTAAACAGAGTTATTCCAGTCTAAGCCCATTGAAATCAGTGGTCTTGGACTGTAGTAATTTGGTTTTGGATTATGCTGTGAATCGGGCTGCAAAGGAAACTATATGCTATCCTGGGAAGGAAATTATCAAGAACATGAACAAACTACAAATCTTATTATCTCAGTAAGGAAATTAGGTTGTCGAACATGCTCATAGCACCATTTACAAAGGCGAGTTGTAAAATATATGTGTAGTGAGCCTTCCCTCCTGCCAGCTCCTCTTCTACCCACTTCTCAAAGTAACAGGTTTTTTTCCTTGGGAAGGAAAGAGGGCAAACTGGCAGGAAGGACTGGTTGGCAAACCCCATTTTGAGTGAGACCTAGGGTTGCTAGGTCCCCCCCCCCACTCCCCTGACTGGAGGTGGAAGGCCCAGCACCTACCTGGCATATTGTGATTGTGCATGCGGATTGGGCTGCTGTGGAGCACAGGAGCGCTGCTGTGCTCCTCAGCAGCCTGATTTGGCCCCGATTCAGGCCCATTTGGGCCCGATTCAGCCTGGATTAGGTTGCTGCGGAGTGTGGGAGTGCTGCTGCATTCCACAGTGGCCTGATCTGGGCTGATTTGGCCCTGATCTGGGCTCAGATTGGGCTGCTGCGGCACGCGGGAGTGGGCTGCGTGTCCTGGGAGTACACCCCGGGAGGTACATCCCCCCCACCAGCCAGGTAAGTGAGGGCAGGAGATCCCCCAGCGAGGTACTGGCAACCCTAGTGAGGCCTGAATTTGAAGTATTCTGGACCCTACTAGAAACCAAATTAAGCTTTGAAAAAAAAATTATGAATCCCACCCCAATTCAAAAATCATTGGCATTGCTATATATTTTTTCAAAAATGGAACCTAATATTCAGCACAAGGACTAGCCATAAACTTAGGTTGACCACCTTAAAAGTTCCATAAAGTATAGCTTTCTGCTAATGTAACACTGATAGGCAGCTAGGCATGCCTCCACAATGCAGTTGTGTGACACAAGGCTTGAAAAATGGATGCAGTTGAAATAATTTCAACATGGTCAAAACCTATAATTACTAGGCAGGAAGTCCATCTTACTTTTTTAGAAATGGATTTGAGTGTAGGGCTGATAATCCTTATAAGCAGAATTGTTAAAAAACCACAAACACTTTATCCAGATGTATGCATCATTAATCCCAGTATATTTGAAACTGCACACACGCACACATTTTCAGTTTTTTGTACCTTTTTCATAATAGACATTTCTTTTTCTTTCAGATTTTCTACATTAGAAGTGGCATGAAATGGCATGGCTATGTGGCAAGCCATAGCAGCAATTAACCACTTGCACATAATGTGGCCATCCCAGGCACAAAATAATAAATTGCTCAAATTATATTGTCACATAGTCCTTATTAGAGAGAACCTTGCAAAATTCATCACTTTGCAACCAGGCCTCATATCAATACTGGTTCTTTGTAGATGTTAAGTATTGTTGTTAAACGTTTGCACTTTGCAACAGAAAATGTGGATATGTTAGCGACTGTAAAATGATTGCCCCATGCATTCTTTTGGTAACTGCTCCCCCCCCACTTCTCTTGCAATAGGAAAACAAGATTACAAGAAAACCAGGCCAATGTTAAAAGCAACAAGATTAAAAGCAGAGGCCAAGAAAACCGCACCAGGCATAAAGGTATATCTAGCTGATTACTTCCACCAATCTCCTATAGATGTTGAGTTTCTTTTCCCCATAGATATCCTGTGAGAATATTGATCTTTGAGAGATATTGTTTATGACACATCAAAACCCTAAGTGGAGTGCCAGAGTCTAAAATATTCATGACATTTAAAAAAAAAACTTTAACCCACAGCTAAACTGCAAGGCTGTAATCTATACACTTATTTAGAGTAAGCCCCATTAAATTATGTGAATGGATGAGCTTGGGCTTCAGAGATTTTGATAAGAAGCAGGATTGTTTGAATGCTGCCTATGAAGTACTATGTCAGGGATTGTTTTTTAAAAAGGTGACTGTAGGCAGGCAGCAAATGCTTTAGAGATTTTTACATACCATTGCTGACCACGAGGGTGGGATTTTTGTGTATAGATATAACTGTTAAGTGTTAGTAGCATTTTGTCATTAATACATATACATTTGGGCTATGGTTTTCATCTTTGGTCTCCAACATGGAAAATTATTGCCTTCCCTATCAATGGCCCAGCATGGAGGCTGGTGGACTTTAAATTATTTTGAAACTTCCTGTTTTTGAAGAGTAAAGAAGGTATAATTATGAGTTAATATGGAAAGGTAATAAATATTAATACAAAGTATGTATAGAATATACAGTATGTACCTTTGTGACCATGTTATAGAGTTTGGCTAAACAGATGTAGTTTGTTTAAATGGCATCCAATATTTTCCCCTCAATTTATTTTTGGCTCGAAATAAATTAACATAAAATCAGCTTAGCATCCCATGCTGAGAGAATGATGCAGATCAGGGTTGGGGTGGGGTGGGGAGGGGAGGGAGGGAGAGAGAGAGAGAGAGAGATTCAAAAATGAGCTGTTTGAATTTAAAGGAATTTTCAGTAGTGTTCAAAGAAGAACATTTTCTTGTTTCTGGCAGACGAGAAATCAATTTTTTTCCAAGTTATAGCTTATAGCAAATGGCAAGGTATTACTACCAAGCTGTAACAGCTGTTGAGTCACCAGATGATGTATTTGGTTGTCTTCCAGAATTTGCTATTATAATCACGAAACAGTGGTTTCTTTTCACTCTCTGATAGCTGATCTCGATCAAGCATTGCCATGCAATGCAGTCTGTTTTCACAACATAATCTCCTCAGTTACTGTTGTGTGTCAGGTTTTAATGAGAAAAAAGTAGATTGCCTTTTTGTCGTTTGTTTAAAAGGCAGATGATTAACCTATCGAGCTAAACAGTCTTCTCCTCTTCCTAATGAAATGTTACTTCTTCTGTCAGGGCTCTGCTTGTTCAAGTTCCCTGTAAGAATTTGGTCTTGGTTTCAGCCAGACAGTGAATGGACAGCTTATGAGAAGTTCTTGCCCTTAGTTGCCTATCTGAGAAATGGAAATAACTTACCTGTTTTAATTGTGATGAATGATACAAAAGGTAAAGACTGTCAAACATTGTGCATATGAAGGTGAAGGTATATAGGAGTGTTCAGTTTGGCTCAGGAATATGAAATATATACCCAAAATAAAACTACTTGGAATTATTTGGGAATATCCAGCATATTCAGATATATTTGGATAAACCAGTATTTACATTACCAGTCATCTGGATATATTTGGGAATATCTCAAATATTTAGGGATATCTGGGAACTGCATTTTAAAAGTTGAAATAGCTTCTTCCCCCATTTTTCAGGCCTCCCAGGCAACAAGAGGAGATAGAACCTGATACAAACTATTCCTAGTGCCTATTAAGTTTGCAGTATATTCTAATCATGATGCATAAAAAAATGCCTGAATCATCTTTTCCCACTTTCCTTCCTACACTTGTCATTTGCCTACTGGGGAGGGATATTTCCTGCCCCCAGCTCCCATTGCAGTCAGCACTCTAACATCTAGTGAGGGGTGGGGGATTAAAAATTGCTATGTAGCAATGGCACTGCCATTTCTGGGGAAAACCTGGATGTGACATGCCTAAGAATTGCCGGGATATTTTACCATAGAGTTTTATCATAGAGTTTCTGGTGATTCCTAGAGAGGAGTCACAGCACTTCCAGTTTTTCCACAGAAGTAATGTAACACTGATGCCCTCTCCCCAAAATTCAAGGGTTGTCATTCTCTGGCTGGCAACCCTATTCCCTCCCTTTGGGTTTTTTAAGCATTTGGGCTATGCGGAATTCCTGGGAACTTGACCCAATGTTTTGTGTTGTTTTCGTTGATGGGTAGGATGTGGAGGGTCTTTTGGACAAACAGTTATCTGGAAACTCTTTCAAAAATACTGTTATATTTTGGTGTTGTATTCATTGTCTTAAGGTTTAGGGCCGGTTCACAGAGGCATGATTTTGGTACATTTTATTATGTTTATTGACCAGCAGAATATGTGAATGGCCTCTGCTGAAAAGTATTCTGTTTGAGACTTTGTGATGTGATGACAAAGCTCTACCTGTACAGTTCTGTCTTTGCCATCCTGTATTTTACCTGTAGGTCATCACTTGATGTTGCAGTCATAGAGTGACCCAGGTAAAAATGGGGGAAAGTTCACTAATCAGGATGAGCTGCTAAAATTCCTTCCTAATCCTTGTTATGATGATCTGGTAAAGAAATGCATGCCATCAAAAGTCATTTACCAAGATGCTCAAGAAAGCATTTTCATACCAATTGGTTTTTTGAAGAGCCATTTCGTGGTGTTTTTGGAGCCAGATCATGTTTGCAGTGCTGGATACTCATGAAGTTATGTAAAGTGTGATCATGGAAGCTGAATTGTTTATATCCCCTCCCAGAATGATAATATGCAGTGAAATTTTTACATGGACTATCTTAAGTAACAAATGGTCTATATATAATTGTGCATGCCTATTATTACATGATAGTTCTATCTGTACAGGAAATGCATCACTTTTAAAGAAGCAGTAAACAAAAAGTTGAGTGGGATAGGTAAAAAGAATTGGAGCTGAATATATAGATGTATACCCAATAAAGTTTGTAGCTTATCTACTGAGCTTAGAAGGACATTGCAATTTCTCCTGTGGTCTTGGGAGTGGGTCAGTCAAGACTGTTGGGAAGTAGCTCCTTCTTCATCTTGCAGGGTCTGTCGAATTAGACAGTCCCTTAGGGGAGAGGCTCTTCCCTAGCCCACCAGTTTTTCAGGCCCTGCTCCTGCAGTGTGTCATGTTGCCGAGCTCTGGCAATGACAATTTCAAAAAAAAGAGAGAGCAGAAGACAGAAGATGAAAGCAAAGGGAAAACGCAGCTCAAAGGAGGGGAGAACAAAGCAGCCGCGGGGATAAGGAAGGGCCTGTCCCTCTCCCTCCCCCATTGCTAGCTCCATAGAGCGAGGCAGCAGAAGTGTGCAACAGGGCTGATGCGCCCCCCCCTCCTCGAGGGAGAAAAGCGTGAAAGCGACTGTTGCCTGACAGGTGCTTGTGTGTCGGGGGGAAATGTGGCACTAAGAAAGTGGTGGAGGAAGAACGGGACGGAGCCTTTCCTTCAGAGCATGCACGTGGCGGCAAGTGAGGGACTTTCCCATCTGAGTCTTGGCACCCTGGTAAGTGCCCTTCCAGAGTAAAGGGGGAAGGTGGAACTCTGGTGCTACTTACATTTGGGGTAGTTTGGAGCATGTATTCGCTCTGAGTGCCTGTGCGCTAAAATGGTCCCATTTTCTTTCCCCCCTTTCTCTCCCCCCTCCACTATTCCCCCCTTCCCCCTCCTTTTTAGGTGGGAAGTGAGTTTTTGGCGGGAATGGAGACAGAGGCAGGCCTTGAAGGACCCAGCAGGGCAGAAAGCCTCAGAGACAGCCTTGAACTGGCGAGATCATCACTATCAAGCCATTCTTGGCACTAGTGGGGAAGGCCAGGAGGCCTCAGAATTAGACCTCTCAGGACAAGATACTAAAAATAATCTTCTGGCATGGCTCAGGACAGAGTTAAGGAAAGAGGTCAAAGAGGCTATGAAGGTGGAAAACAAGCAGAAGCCTCCCAAGAAGGCATCATTGAAAACGGGTTGGTAAGAGGCCAGGGCTAAGTCATTCCCTATCCTCTCCAAAGTCAAAAAGGAAGAAAGGGCCAATTCTCAGCAGGCAAGAGGATTCTAGCATCTCAGAAGGTCTACATCAGAGTAAGGGCTATCAGAGCAACACTCTGGCAGTGAAGATGGGGAACTTTCTGAAGAACAGGAAGAACCAGTAGGCTCTTCTCAAACCAGGATTTTTCCACAAGACGTATAGCCTAGACTACTGCCTAAAGTCTTGAGAACCCTGGAGATTGCACAGGTGGTGACTGGTAAGGAGGAGCCAAGCCCAGCCTTCCCTCAGGGTTTGGAGAGAGCGCTCCCAAAGCTAGATAGCACTCAAGCAGGTGTACCACAAACAAGGAGAGAAGGAAAACAGCATAAACCTGTTAGAACTGAGGGCAATCAAATTGGGATTGCAGAGTCTTCAAGAGGTATTACTGAACCAACACCATGGGAGCCATTCAAGAGGGGGATTCCCTGGCCTCCACAGATCTCTCAGAGGCCTATCGCCATGTCCCCATCCGAGAGTCCCACAGGAAGTATCTATGATTCGTATACAACAGAGAACACTACTAGTACAGAGCCCTACCCTTTGGTCTGAAGTTGTCACCAAGGGTATTCACAAAAGTGTTGGTTACCCTGGTAGCGTACCTCCGGCTACAAGGAGTAGCCCTTTGCCCTTACCTCGACAACGTCCTCATAAAAGCCCTGACATTCTCGGAGGGAGTGGAGGCAGTGAAATGAACAGCAGACTGTCTGGAGAGACACGGTTTCATGCTGAACAGGGAAAAGAACATCCTGACCCCAGCACAGAGGCTCCTTCATCTGGTGGTGGTGATAGACACTACCAAGGACAGAGCCTTCATTTCGATGGACAGACAGCAGAAGATAACCTCCTTAGTATGTGTGGTGCAGAGAGCGGAGACCGTACAGGTGATGCAATTGGAAAAGCTCCAGGGGGTGATGATGTCATGCCAAGACATCCTACAATGGTCCAGATTTCACACCCGACCACTACAGATTTTCCTGTGGCCGTATCAGAGAGTCATCTCCCACAAGTGGCAGAAAAGCGTGAGGGTTCCAGCCTCGGTTGTCAGGGAGCTGAGTTGGTGGATGGCCTCAGACAGATTCACAGAGGGCTCGCCTCTTCAAGGTCCGAGGCGGCTTGTAATGACAATGGATGCAAGCTTGTCAGGATGGGGAGCACACTGTCAGGGAAAGATGGCCCAGGGGCTGTGGTCGGAAGGAGAAAAGGAAAACAGAATAAACCTGTTAGAACTGAGGGCAATCAAATTGGGATTGCGGAGTCTTCAAGAGGTATCACTGAACCAACACGTCTTAGTGCAAACTGACAACATGACGGCAAAAGCATATGTAAACAAACAAGGAGGCAGCAGATACAGGAAACTAAACAGAGAAGCAGAGGAGATTATGACCTGGGCAGAAAAACATCTGAGATCCATGAAAGCAATTCATGTGGCAGGTACTCAGAACACAATAGCGGACTGGCTGAGCAGGACTGTTGTGGATCGAGCATAATGGAAACTAAATGAAGAGGTATTCAGCCAGGTATGTCAGAGGTTCGGGAGGCCAGAAGTAGGCCTATTCACGTCAGGACAGAACAACCAAGTCCCGAGATACTTTTCCAGAGGAAAGGAGGCAGGCGCGATGGGGACGGATGCCCTAAGCGAGGAATGGCCTCGGGCACTATTATACGCTTTCCCCCCAGTAAAGATCCTGGAAAGAGTGTTGCAAAGAGAGTGGAGGTTATTGTGATCGCTCTGTTCTGGCCACGGAGGCCATGGTTCCAGGAGTTGATGCGACTCTCAAAAGGGGAACCATGGAGACTGCCTCAGAGGAAAGACCTACTGCAGCAAGGGAAGCACTTGCATCCAGACCCAGCGCTCCTCAACCTAGCAGCCTGGAAATTGAACGCAAACAGCTGATGGACTTAGGATATTCTGATGATGTGATTAAGATAATGATTGCATCCAGGAAAGTCTCAACAAATAAGAGTTACGATAAGACATAGCAGACCTTTAGCAGCTGGTGCAGCGATAGATCTAGCAACCCGCTGACTGCTCCAGTTAAGATGAACTTAGCATTCCTTCAAGAAGGCCTGAAGAAAGGACTCAGCACAAGCACCCTTAAAAGACAGATGGCAGCCATTTCTGCCATCAGGGGGTTGAAGAAAGGGATATCTCTGATCAGTCACCCTCATACTAGACGTTTTCTAAGGGGCGCTACCTTATTGAACCCTCCACAGGTGCACAGGTTCTCAATGTGGAATCTCAATGTTGTGCTAAAGGCCCTCACCAGGGAACCCTTCGAGCCGATGGCTTCCTGTTCCCACAAGTGGTTAACACTTAAAACAATCTTCTTGGTGGGGATCACCTCGGCCAGATGGGTCTCTGAGTTGAGAGCCCTATCAGTGAACATTGAATTATGTATTTTTCACTCTGATAAGGTTGTTCTTAGGCCAGACCCGACATTAATTCCCAAGGTCAACTCCGTTTTTCATAGGGGTGAAGATTCCTTCTTTCTGTGATAGCCCGAAGCATGAGAAGGAGAGGGAATGGCATAAGTTAGATGTTAAGAGGACTCTAAGCTACTACATTGATAGGACTAGGCACATATGCACAGACAAAAACATGTTTGTTTCCTTTAGAAAGGCTTCACTAGGAGAGAAGGTTTCCACATCTACGGTAAGCAGGTGGCTTAGGGAGTGTATAACTGCAGCACACAGAGCTAAACACTTGATGCCACCGCAGGGAATCACAGCTCACTCTCTAAGGGGGGAAGCCATGTCAGCGGCTTATAGGGCCTTCCTGTCACTAGAAAAGATCTGTAGAGCAACGACATGGAAGTCTGCACATACATTTATGAAATATTATAAGGTAGACAAGATAGCCTCAGCGGAAGCAGCATTCGGTAGACAGGTGTTGCAGCACACTCTGTAATCAGAAATTAGAAACCCACCCAGGGTGATACTGCTATACATATATCCCAGCAGTCTTGACTGACCCACTCTCAAGACCACAGGAGAATGGAAGATTTGTATTAACTTGCCGTGAAGCTTCCTTTCTCGGTGGTCTGGGAGTGGGTCAGTCTAAACCCACCCTACATAGCATAGAAATTGATAGAAGGGGAAAAGGTTCATGGGATGTTTATCATAGTTTTTTGAAAGTTCTCCTATTTTCACGTTTGTAGTTTTGTCATGTTAGGATTATAATAAGTTCTTACAGAGTTACAGAAACAGGACTTCCAGAGGTCCGGCGTTACGAACTCAGGGGGTCATGGGCTTGGACAGAACTGGCAGGCGAGGGAAGAGCCTCTTCCCTAAGGGATCGTCTAATTTGACAGACCCTGCAAGATGGAGGAGGAGCTATTTCCCAGCAGTCTTGACTGACCTACTCCCAGATCACTGAGAAAGGAAGCTTCACGCTAAGTGAATACAAATCTTCCATTCCTAAAATTCCAGAAATATTGACTCAATATAATCAGTCTTTCATGTTTGTTTATTATTTACCCAGTGAACTAGGCTGAGTTTCCACCAGGGAGATAGTTTGCACTAAGAGCTTACAAAGTTTGTTCTACAAAATGTGCAGCTCCTCCACCCCCAAATTGCCACTAAACTTTTCTAAATCAACCCCATTGCAGTACTCCTGATTTCATAACACTTGTTAATGAGTCTGTCTTGTCAGATTTTGATTGCCTATCATTTTCATGCTAGATTGAAGGGAACAAAGTTTTGGTTAGTCATTTCCATTTAATACTATGTTAATTTCCCCAATGAGTGATATTTATCTATGTTGATAATATCAGCCTAGTCACTTGTAGGCAATAAATACAAGACACTTTTGACTGTATCATGAAAGGATGACTGCTGGTCTGGTTAAAGTATGTGCATTTCCATGTATATAGACATTTTCCCATTCACCTGATTTTTTTGTTAAGCATGTTAGTAAAAGTTCATTTGAAACAATTTTCTATTACTTAAGTAAAATCAGTATAATCAATTTGAACATATCCTTTCCATAAAATTTAAAGATGAACAGTGTTTGTTACAGAGAGATTTGCTGCATTACCTTTCTTTGTACAGTTTTCTCTAGACAAAAGTCAGTTTCTTCACAGTTCACCCAGTTGATTTTACTCTAACACAAGGAGTCTCAACTATTCTCAGGCAGTTGCTGTCATGGATAAATACAATAACTGAATCAGCTGACTATGGACGTGATGGGGAAACATTTTTACAATCACAGAGTCAAACTAGATGAGGTGGAGATCACAGATCCCTCTCTGTGTCTTTTAAAGAGCACTTTCAGCCTCATGCAACCCTGGTACATGTCAGAGCTGTGCAGGGAGGATAGAGGTAATTTATAATGCCATCCCAAGCAGATGATATCCCCTTTAGCCCATTGACTTCAATGAATTCAGAAGGGTGTAACTCTGTTTAGGAAGTGCTGGTCATTTTTCTAACCCCACATTAACTTATAAATGAACTCCTCTCAAAAAAATGATTCCTCTTAACCATTGGGTTAGCCAGTAGTTTTTTGTCAATCAATCAATCAATCAATCAATCAATCAATCAATCAATCAATCAATCAATCAATCAATCAATCTATTCGGTCAAAGACCAGCAGAAATCTGAACAATACAGAATATAGAAAATATCAACCAAAATCTTATTGTACAAAAATATGATATTACCCCTTAAAACTGTGGGGAGGACATTTCCAATTAAACTCCTCCCTCGATTTGAATAGCCCTACAGGAGTAAATTTGCTCTTTAAAAATCACTAAGCCCCTCAGTGTCTCATCTGGTTTTGACCTAGAGTATCATTTCCCCCACCCATACTGTATTAGTGCTTCTTGCCCCCTGTTATGAAAGAATGTTTTTCGAATGTTTATATCTTCAAAGGAATTCCAGAGAAGTGGCTCTGTTAGTCTGTTGTCCCAAAATAAAACAGAAGTCTAGTGGGACGTTAAAGACTAACAAACATTTATTTTATCATCACCTTTTTTGAGTCAGAGGTCTGACTCATGAAAGCTCATAAAGGAATATATGTTAGTCTTTAAAGTGCTACTAGGCTTCTCTTTCATCTTCAAGGAACCCATTCAATATTCACTGTTCTGCTCTGGAACCCCCAAGTGAATGTCATGGGACCTGTGCATATTGGAACAGATTCTGGGATACACTATGAGGCAACAGTCTGCTGGTCCGTGCTGCTGGACCATGTGATTTAAAGGTGTGCTCTAAAATGCACACAGTATTCTCCAGTTCAGGAGCCAAGTGCTTGCAGTCCAGCTGGCTCCTCAACTTATTCCCTCCACAGGCAGACTGGAAGGAAGCTGCTGCTGCCTCCGTCACCCAGAGGCAAGCTGCCGGGCCCTGCACAATGGCAGCTGCCCTTCCTTGCACCCCTCTTCCCCCCCCCACAGGCTACAAACTGGGTCACAGGTGAGTCTGCAGCCATGACTTTTTATCAGTGTGAGCTCAGCATTGTGGGCTTTTTCTTGTACACTTTGCAGCAGATGGAATTTGCAGTTGTGCATCACTTGTTCATTGCATCCTCTTAAGATGAGTAGCTGGGTGCTCAGATGGGGCTGGGAGCACAGCTGTGGACAGGAGAAAATAAATGAATCCTGTCCTATGCCGCCATTGGCTTTTCAAAGGCAGAAGACCTGCAATTGCAACACAACTTCCATCCCTTTTCATAGACTAAGTTGGATATAATTGTTGTTTTTAATTCCTTTCGACAGAAACAGAAGAAGGCTTAAAATATCTTTTGTGTGTTTCTTGTCATTCCAAGTTAAGATTCTGAAGAATATAACTGTAGAGCCAAACAATTTGTGTGGAAATGGAAATTGGTGTTATCTGCCCCAACAGTAGACATCTGAGAAGTGTATTAGGTAGCATATACTGAGTGATGGATCAAAAATGCTGATAACATATAAAATGCATTCATGAAAATGCAAATGAAGCATGTGTTCAAGAGAAACTTCCTTTATGGAGGATTTTTTAAAATGAAGTTGATAGAATAATGTTAACTCTTTCAAGATCTGGGAATGACACTCCTGGCATTCTTTCTGACCTGAGTTACATGCATATTGCAGAGAGAATTGACACACCCTGTGAAAATCATTAAATCATTTGGAAGCAGTGAAATAGATTTAAGTTTTACAGTGTGTACACACATGCTCATGTCAGAATTCTTAATCCATGCTATTCAGCAGAAGAGGATCTTCTTCCAAGTCCCAAGGGACTCATTTATGCACTTAACTCTAGGGTCAACCTTGTTCGTGCCAGGTCACAGCCTTCTAACATTATATAAAACTGCACTGCCGAAATGTCTTTTAGCTTGAAATAGCTTTTTAGAAGTTGAATGAATGAATGCAGGTTTGTGCTGCAGTGGAATTGGATAGTCTAGGGGTGCTGCTGAACTCTTTTTGATTTTGCTACTACAGACTAACACGGCAAACTCCTTTGAACCTTTACACAAGCAAACTGATCCCCACACCAAAAGGAGCTGCCTGCATCTCCATATCAAAGGAGTTGTTTACATCCCCCCTCTCCTCCTCCCCCCCTCCCCTCTCCTCCTCTATATTTGACCAGTTTCCTTCTGCCCTCCATGCATCTGACGAAGAGAACGTGATTCTCAAAAGCTTATGCTGCAATAAAATTGGTTAGTCTTAAAGGTGCTACTGGACTCTTTTTTATTTTGAATGCAGGCTGGTTGTGTAGGGACTCCCAGGCAAAGCACACAATGCTGCCATTGCCAGGTTCCTTCTGCAACTCTTTCCATGCAACAAAAGGACTTTGATTCCTGTTTGAAAGGTAGCATGGCAAGCCGATTTTTAAAAGTGTGGAAATGTCAAAAGTAGTTTGTAAATGTAGCATGGAGAAAAGGCTACTATTAGAAATAAAAAATGGGGGGGTACACATGACTTTTTATGTCCCTAAAGTTCTCTTTGAATTATGATGCAGCATGGACAGATGACTGAAAATGCTGCTATGTAATCTCCTTTTTCTTTCTTCATTTATACCTAGCCTTTATACCCCAGAGGGGACCCAAAGCTGCTTACATCATTCTCCTCTTCTTCATTTTATTTTTACAAAAACCCTGTGAGGTAGGTTAGGCTGGAAGTATATGATTGGGACATGGTCACTCAGTAAGCTCCTGTGAAAGAGTGGGGAGCTCCTAATCCAACACTCTAACCACAAGATCACACTTGGCCCTTCTAAACCTTGGTGACACAGGATTCATCTTGCAGTGAAGCTACCTGCTTAGATCAAATTATTTTTAGTTGGGATGCATATTTTCCACGTGGTTGTGGCAGGGTTGCTGGTCCTTTGATGGGGGTGGGGGATCCCACCACTTACCTAGCCAGCAGAGGGGAAGGGTGGGGGAACAGGCCTCCAGGGGTGCAGTCCTGGTGCGGCTCGGCGATGTCACTCCCAGGAATGATGTCATTGTGCCAGCCCTGGGAGTCCTCCCAGGCTTCCCACTGTGCCAATTGGGGCCCCACACAGGCTAATTCTTTAAGAATTAGCCTGGTGTGAAGTGCGGGAGCACTCCTGGGGCCTGCATGATGATGTTACTCCCAGAAGATTCAGAAGGTGAGTGCCCCCCAACCCTGCTGAGAGGCTAAGGGGACCTGGCATCCCTAGGTTATGAGTGTTTTTTTCTGTACTTAAGATCATGATCCATAATTCCAAAAAATGTGACCAGTGCTGTTTTTGTTTTTCAAAAATTTCCTCCTGCCGGCAAGTAATTTTGGAAGTATCGGTTTCCAAAACAATTTGGGATAAACTCTGTTGTTTAAAGAAAAAGAAAAGTCCTCAGAAGTCCCTCTGGGCACCACACATGCAAATCATCAGAGACATACCTAAAATATCTTTCTGGGCTATGAAGTTTATCTAGAAAAGTCTAGGGTTACTTATTTTTCATAACCTCAATTGCCTTGTCCACATATTTCTTTTTTTCTGCAACAAATAGTAAGCCAAAAAAAAAAAAGGCAACGTGAACTGCCTTTAAGTTTAAATGGAATCCTTATTGGGCCAGTCTTTTTTTCCTGTGAATATTATAATTTTAAACAGGACTAAATGGGGGATGGAGAGGCCTACTGTACATAGCTCACGGATAAATCTCTGGACTGGGCTTGGAATCAGTCCACTGAAGAAGGTGTTTGTCTTGCAGAACATGGCTTTGTTGCCTTCCTGTTCCTGTTGCACCCCGTTAACCAAAAGGCCATTCTTGGGGGTGTTTGCAGCAGGTAGTGGGAATCAGTGGAAATTACTCTCCCATGCCCTTACATGAGTGGAAGCACTCAAGAATATGTGTAGTTCCAAGCCATTATCATGGAAAGTGCAAGTTTTAAAATACTAGAGGTGCATGAGCAGATGTTGTTTTAAAGAATTGTACGATCCAGTGTTTTGGATTTCTGTATTTAAAAAATTACTATGTTTTTGAAAAATCTGATGTATCTAACTTAAAAAAAAACTTTTTCATTGCTACAGGAAGTCAGTCTTGTCCTTGGAGCTATATTGGCATTTCTGTTGGCTTGTTATGCTTTCTTTTATCTGAAACTATCTGAAGAGGTTGACCTCGATCTGGCTCAAGATGAAAACTAGCAGATGTCTTTTTTTCAATTCTCTTCTGGAAAAGCATCATCTTGTCCACTTCAGTTTGCAAACAGTCTCTTCACTGAGCTGGACACAACTTGAACCAGTTCCAGTACTTCAAAGGCCGGAACTATTCACAATAATATCCCAGTCGACCTTAAAGATTTTAACGAAGAACCACACAGAGCAAGTTTCTTCTGCCATTAAAACTATATCAGCTTATGGTGACTATTTTAATGGTTTGTTTCTCATGTCAAAAAATGTTCCATTCTAGAAGACTATTTGCTGCATATATTATGATTGCTGTTTTGAAGGACTTGACTTAGAATTAAATTAAATTCATTTTTCAAAGAAAAAAATAAAAGGAATTTACAAAAATATAGGTACAGAATTTACAAAATATATGCAAATCAAGTGAGACAGTTATATTACGGAAAAGAATTTTAAAATGCTATCATCAGGCTCAATTCCATTATAAACACTTAAGTCCTAATTAAGCTTCATATTGGGCTGTGTTAGAGCAAATCTTCCATATAGCAATCCTTGTTTTCTTTTGTCCTGTGTTGTAAAACACAGGACAAGTTGCAGCCAAATGGAGTGAGAGGGGACTTACTCATGTCCCAATATTGGGAGGTCCCAACAGCAGGAACTGGCACCCCACAATTGAATGAAGGCAAGTAATGCTGGCAAACAATGCAAAGTTTTTTAGAGTAGAGGACCCAATGATCTGATCCACCAAAGATGATTCTGATAGTGCATACCACACAGGGCTGCATCTTGTCTGCAGTATAATCATGAATAGAGTTAACACCATTCTAACAGTGCAATCCTAAGCAAAGTTACTCCAGTCTAAGTTCATTGATCTCAATGGCCTTAGACTGGAGTAACTCTTTTTAGGATTGTGCTGTAAGTATGTTGATGTCTTGTTCACTGCAATGGAAGAGTCAAACATGTAAATTTCTCCCTCTCAAAATGATGCAATCTTAAAGTACTTAATTTGGGGCAAGATGTGGCCATTGGTCTTAGTTGAAAAGCATGCGCCAAGACCCAAAGTGCCAAGTCTGAGTTTAATGAGTGAATAGGATGCTGACTGCCAATAAGACACTAATAAGCTTGTACTATTTGCATGTGTTGGTATCAACCAGGCTAGTTGTGTAGTTTTCAACAAACAATTTGCCTAAACCCTCTTGAGTTTACCTCTTCAAGTTTCCATTAGGAAAGAATATAAGAAAATAATAAAACACCAGGTACTGGTAGAAGCCTGTATTTGCTGTGAATAGATGTCTTTCCTGATAGCAAACTGAATTGTTCCTAATTGCATGTCAGTGTATGAGGCCAGAACCAGACCAAAAAATCTCTGCTCCTAAGGCTGTAAATGTAGCCCAACCAAATGGGAAGTATTCGTCTATTCCCCAAGATGACAGAATTTGGTGCACATATGGCCATATCTTCTGATGGATGTTTTGTATGTGTATATGCGTAAAGACTGGAGTCAACTTTGATCACAATGAAAGCAAGCAGTCAAAAGGTGCCAGAACTGTAGATCCCAAAATAATCATGCTGTAATAATTTGAAATTACAGCACATTGCCACAAAAATACCAGCAGAGGATTCCATTTGGGAAGAACTTTTGGTGCGAGTTGATTCCAGTGTCATCCTGGCTCCTTTGTGTATGAATATTAGCAGTCATCTTTTTCATTCATTGCCAACTGTTCCAGGCACATGTGTTCTGTCAGAAATGGCACCTGGACGACAGAAGCTCAGGCATTCACATATGCCTCTGAAGCAGAGTTCCTTGCCTCTTGGGCTATCTGAACGAGTGTAAATAGAAAGTTCAGTTGATGTTGATTTTAATTAGCACATTGCTTCATTAATATAAAGTTGAAATTCTGTTTTAATTATACCATTGCTGCTGCTTGTGATATCAACATGGAAGATGCAGAGGCTTTAAAAAAATCTTTTGCAATTAGTCATTTTTCAGCAAGTGAACATATATCCTAGACTCTGCTATCGACCTTTTTCTCCCAGTAAATGAGGAGCATCCTGGATTCATCATATAAGATCTTGGTGTGGCAGTTTATTGCCAGATATGCAAACTATGCATTGCAAAAAGTAGTTTTTTCATGTCTGTTTCAATTAAAAGCATGTGTGTGTGTGATAATATCTGCTATCTTTCTTTGTCATGATAATTTACTGTATAGGTCCAATGGTGAGCTCAGTTTATCAAATATTGCTGCTGTACTTCATGCATTTTAACAGGGAACTAATATAAACCCCGGGGCAATAAAACTGAAAAGATAGGGGATTAGATCTGGATGAATGTTGTATCGGTACAGCCACTTGACTTGTATCAGTTTTTCTAGCCTTGCCTTGTTCACACATTGCCCTTTCAAGGAAACAGGGCTTCTGATGGAAGGGGAAGATAAGAAAAGAGCCGCTTCTGCCAGCAAATGTCTGTAGGATCCAACCCAATACATTTATTGAAATCTTGAAAATTGTTTTAGGATCTTGACTCAATGCTATTTTATGGAAAAATTCAATGCAACTTGTTTTGAATTCTTTCTTTAAAAAATGTTCTCAGTTATCAAAAGTTTAAGATCAAAGACTCACAAAAGAACATTCCTAAAATGATGATAACGCAACCAGTAAACAATCATACATTTTATTGGTAATCAAGCTTGACATGGTTTCAGGTGGGTAGCTGTGTTGGTTTGTAGTAGAAGAGCAATGTCCAGTAGCACCTTAAAGACCAACTAGATTTCCATGGCATGAGCTTTTGAGAGTCAGAGCTCTCTATATATCTGACAAAGGGAGCTCAGATTCCCAAAAGCTCATACCTTGGAAATCATTCTTGACTTGGTGATTACGAATTTTGTGATAATATATATATGGTAATTCATGGAAGTTGCAGAAATATGTTGAGCTAGAACTGCTAATGCTACATAAATAATTTTGTATTCAATTCTGAATTGTCATTTTGTAATTGAAACTTACTAAATAAACTGGCAATTATGATGTGTGCTTTTTTTCACCTCACAACAGATTAATGAACTTACTAAGATCAGTATTACCTTCCCATAGTAGAGTAAAAGCAATTCATGTGAATGCATGAAGAGGGAAATCATATAATCTGGTGCTTGCATACTGAATGCTTCCATCATGTAATGTTATGGAGTGTGGAAAGTATTAATTCCTCCACTATGTAAGGACAGCACAGGCCTGGTAAACTATCAGTAGTTTTCTAAGCAAAGTTATACCCTTCAGGGGACTTAAAAGGATGTAATTCATCTTAGTATGTCATTGTATATGGGTTTTTTAAATAAAAACTCAAATTGATGGAGAGAACACAAAAAATGTTAGGTACCAGCCTCTCTCAAAAAACACCTCAGTGGTTTTTTTGTTGTTGTTGCTAATTTGGATGAATAAACATATATTAGTGTGAAATATAACATTGTAGGATACGTTTTAATTTAAAAGGGGGATGGTCTGGTTATAGTTCCTAATATAGACAACAGCATTGATTGCTGCCATTTAGATCAGCTGTAATGAAATACAGGTATTGGCACTAAACAGGTATCTAGGAATATCATACAACCATCATTTGAACCTAATGTGCTGTTGTGTTAAATTAGCTTTGCATGTTAAATACAGGGGGAAATCTTTATTAGGTTCTTCCCCCCCCCATTCCATTTCAATTCATTTTTAAATATAGATGTGGATCCATATATCACCATTCTGACCTGATATAAAAATGCTTAAGGTGTGACATTAAACACAGTTTTTAATCCTGATGCTGCTGAAGTTTCTATTTGTTGGGTTTGGAATACAAATTTTAGTTTGTAATGCTTATCATCAGTATGGATGTGAACATTATGATCCTGAGCCAGCCCAGAAGAAATTTTTCTGGATCAAGAAGGTTATGGGTTGGATCCAGACTAAATTTTCAGCTAATGGAAGGGGGATGAGGTAATTACCATAAATAAATACCAATTCTGTCTTCCAGTTTGCCTCATGCTGTTCCTGAGGGGCTCCTGTCCCCTAGGATAAACATTTTGGGGATATCAATGGGCTGCAGTGGGTGGGGAGGAGACAGGAACATTCTTTTCCACTGACAGAAGCACCTTGCATGAGAGGAAAATTTAATCTGGATCCAGCCATATCTATACAGTTAAAGAAATAGTGATTAACATAAGAGACAGAACTGAAGTTCTCATGGTTTTTGTTTGTTTTTTCCTGGAGTTGCCCCATTCTTTGCAGTCTAATTATTCAACATTAAGACTTCTCGTGTTTGTAACATTGATTTCTTTGTGGTTTCACAAGTCAAACACCAGTTAGTCTTCCATGCCATCTATTAATTCCTAGTCTAGAAGAGGTCCAGCTGAAAGCTGTGCTTAAATTAGTGTGCCATTGCTTTACTTTATAGTAAGTCTCTATGACAGATTGTCAGAGTGAGATATATAACTATAGATCATTTTTAAAAAAGATTCTCCCTCCTAGGCAAAGAAGAAAACATCCAATTATGGAGAAAACGCCTCTCAGAATCTGTTTCCAACATTTGGATTCATTATTAGCTTTAATAACAATATGTAAGAGTCCTGGAATGCTTGTCTTTTATTTATCACATGTGAGGGAGAGATGATGCGGCATAGAGGTAAAGAATTGCCAGAGAAGAGCAGCTTGAGAATGGTGAAGATTAATGAACAGATAAAGACATATATGATTGCCTGCCTTTCCAGAACAAGCAGCAACCAGCTCATTAAGCCAGTGAGAACTCTTGAGACAGTTATTACAAACAGCCTGACTTTGAGCACAAAATGGTGGCACCTCAGTCCACATTTATAACAGCTTCTGACATGACAGCTCGAGAGACAACCATAAAAATTGCATATTTTGCAAGAATAGTGTGCTTGAAGATGCATGCTTGAAAAAGCTTTGAGAGGAAGATACTTGTCTCTTAATTGTAGAGGGGTCCCTTTTTAACAACCAGCTAGTCACAAATTTTCATTTCTCTGGACACATTGGATAGATCTAGGTTGCTGTTCCACCAGTGTAACTACCATTACACTGGAAGAACGGCACTAATATTGTTGAAGGAGAGAGCAGCAATTTCCATCAATTTCCCCCTTCTACTGCAGACCCCACTGTTCTTTAAGTTCACTAGCCTCCTATAGCAGAATTTGTAGGAAAGTGTAAAGAAGCCCTACTTAATGGGCTTCACTCCAGTGGTGGTACTCGGAGTCAGCTCATAAGACCTGAGCAAGGCTGTCGATGATAGGACCTTTTGGAGGTCATTAATTCATAGGGTCACTATAAGTCATAAATACATATTTGGGAGAAGAGAAAGGTAGGAATGAGTCTGGGGACTCATTCCATTCATGGATGCCTTGGTTCCATATTGGAATTAGGGTCAAATTAAACATCATGGTGTGCTCATGATCGTCACAAAGATGCCATTGCCATTTTAAAGTGATTTTAAAATGCCATGAGGGCCTGATCCTGATTGGACCTGTGGTGTGGAGTTCTCCCACATGTCATTTCAGGTGCCAAAACAGCCATGGGAGGGGGAGTTTAGTTGGGACCTTAGATACCACCCTGCTAAAAGAGTGGTTATAGTTCCATCCACTGAATGTTTGAAATTGTCCCCATAAATATATCTTATGAAAAGGTGAACATTCATCACTCCTTCTGAACTGAAAATGTTCATTCAGCTATTGCATGTAGCAATATCCTTGCAAAAATATGCTAATATGTAGTATAAAATCAATGGGAAATATTGTTTAAATAGAGTATCTGATCACCAGAGCTAAAGTAACAATAGGAATATAGAAAGGTTTCCTATTCTGGATATGCCTGAGAATGGTATGGTGTGAACAGATCATGTCTATTTGTTTCAATTGCCTATCACTGATAGGACAACATAACTTTCTACAGAGTTAATAGGGATGCTGTGGAATGAAATATCTCTGTATCAAATGGCCTTTTAAAAATGCTGCATAAATTGGTGTCTCAGTTTATAAGATCTGCAGGTGGTGGCTTTAGTGATCTATCAAAATCTCATGAATATGAAAATTCTTAAGGGATACCCGTACATATCACAGCTATGGGGTCTTACTGTCTTCCATCTCCTCTGCAGTGTAGTGAAAGCTGACCTTGCAAATGGCTGCTGCTGAAGCTGGCAGGGTAAATGAGACTCGTAACAGCTGCTGACAGCCCTAGTCAAACAAAACAGGATTGGAGAACCCAGGCAGACCCAAATGACCTCCAAAGAGCTGCATCTCAACAGGAAGGTTCAGGTTGCATGAATCAAAGAAAATTTGATTCCATTACTGTGTTAAGGAATTTGACAACTATTATGCAAAAATAAATACATTCAAATTGGTGTTTTGAAGATGACAGTTTTCCTGGGTAGGTTAGTGCAGTTTTTTTTTTTTAAATCACAGGGCAGACTCCATCAGACCTATCTCTGTGACTGGAGCTATACTAGAGATGAATGGATTTTCCATCTCTATTCATTTTTGAGTTTCACAAGTTCATTCTGCCTTGTGTCACTTCCAGTTCCTCTAGTTAATTTGCATATTTTACCCCCTTTATGAATCATTACATATTCCTAACACATTGCAAAAAAAGCACTCTCGATACTGTTGTATATAGGTGTATGAAGGTTCTTATGGTGCAAAGTTTTCCTGATAGGGACATGTGCTCCTGTGTACTAGTTGAACTATACAAAAAATAGCTTTAGTAGTCTAAACCATTGATCCACTGAGTTTTTCCTCAAGTACAATAACACACACACACACACACACACAAAACGATGGACTTATAGAAGGTAAGTGTCGGCAGGTGGAGCAGCAGTAGCAGGGTGTTCCCGAGCAGGAGAGCACTCCCACTGTGAGGGGCAAATCCTAACCCTTTCTTTTGCTGCTCAGAGTTCTGCTGCAAAATGGGGCATTCATGCTGCCAGTCTCCTCCATTGCCCAAGTGCAGAGAGGCAGAATGACTGGCTGAATCCCTCCCATCCCGCAGACTGATGTTTCCCCCTTGAGTTTTCCTTTTGCTGTGGGGGCAGACAGGACTGTTTTGGAAAGGAGGGAGTAGGTACATGTTTGCCATTTGTCTCAGCAAAAGAAGGAGCTCTAAAAGTATGGAAGCCATCCTAAACAGGTCTACTCAGAGGTAAGTTCCATGTTATTCTATAGAGCTTACTCCCAGGGAAGTGTTTTTTGAATTGCAGCCTATGATTGAAGTCTGCTTTCCAAAGGTTTCCAAAGGTGACAGGAGGAGAGGAGATGGGTCTCCCTTGCAAGGACCCGACTGGCAGAGAGGCAGAGAATGCCATTTCTCAGGCAGCTGTGGGGTGGGGGTAAGGAGATGCACTCACGTACTTTGGTCTCATTCCCCCTTTCTGCCAACAGAATGAATTAATGTAAGGTCTCTCTCCTTACATCTGATTGTCGCTGTTCAGGAAAACAAGATGCTGCCCTGCCAGGTGAGCCCAGTGCCTCCCTGCTGTTGGAAGGTACGAATCAAACCGAAACACAAAACTTTTTGGTGAGAGGGACTTGTTTTAGTTTAGTTTCCCAGATTTGGTTCAGCATTCCAGAAGCAGCTTTAATGAGCTGAACCAGTGAGTTGTGTGTTTAATTTTGACCTGTTTTTTTTCCATTATGCATACCTCTACCCAACATTGTTCTGGATTATGAATTAGTTCCAGATGGGTCACCAAGAGGATAGACTAGGCATTCAAAATTCGGGGGGGGGGGGGCGCATGGGTCAGACAAGTCATGTGATTTGTTTACATATAATGATTGGTTCTCTCTTGGTATGTGCCAAGGTGAGAGTCTTTGGGTGGCTCTTGCTAGCCCTGCCTGGGCACTTGGCAATAGCACCATGACTCGGGCCTTGGGTCATTAGTTCCTGCCACAATATTCCTGGATGAATAGCGCTATCCTAGATCCCATCATATTGTACTACTTACTGGAGGTAAAGGAAGGTGGTGGAGAGGACTCCATTTTTCACTGTGAATGCCAAAGGTTTCTGAAGTCCTCACTTTACATTACCTCACACCCAGGCTTAGAGGCAGTGTGATGGCTTTTATATAATACAACATTTAGAGTATTGGGTTAGAACTGGGGATCCTGGGTTCAAAAGCTCACTCCACCATGAAGCTTACTGATTGCCACTGTGTCTGTCACTCCTTTGTCTGCAGAAGAACATTATCTTTAGTGGGACGGATCCATGAGATCTCACCCATTGTCTGCACATGCAAGCATACACACACAATTTCAGAGTTCACTGCCACTGCTAGAGAACAAGTGTATTGGGTAAAACATAATCTGAAGAATTTCAGTGCATTAAAAATCCTTTAAGAAATAAATGTAATTATTACCATTACTCAGTCCTACTATATATTTGCAAACTTCCCCCTTTCTTATCCCTGTATTTTAAAAGTAGGAGTACACTTGTTACTATAAACTGTGTTTTGCCTCAGTGGCAGAAGCAGCATAATCCCTGAATAAAAGAATCCCTCAGGGACATTTCTGTAAGTTTCCAAAGTGTTTCAAAGGACAAGACACGGCATAATTACAAGTTATCACATTGCTGACTAGGAACCAGGACAGATAAAACAGAAATGCCCTCCATTCCACCACAGCAAAGCAAATAAGCACACTCAGGGCTTTTTTTCTAGAAAAAGAGTTGGTGGAAGTCAGTGGGTTGCCCTCGGAGAAAATGGTCACATGGCTGGTGGCCCCGCCCCCTGATCTCCAGACAGAGGGGAGTTCAGATCGCCCTCCAGGTGCGGAGGGCAATCTAAACTCCCCTCTGTCTGGAGATCAGGGGGCGGGGCCACCAGCCATGCGACCATTTTCAAGAGGTTCCGGAACTCCAATCTACCACGTTCCAGCTGAAAAAAAGCCATGAGCACACTTGAGGTGTACCAATCTACCTACTGCTCCTTGTGAATGGATTTGCTCTCCGTTGCCAGTGTGGCATTCTTACATTGGCATACACAGATTATAAGATGAGGCATTTGAAGATATTTATGTGCATTCAATAAACAAGTGGGCTTTTTAAAAACAGCATCAAGCATGAATTTCCCATTACAGCTTTATTATCCTGGCAGGTTTTTGAATTCATTTGTAGAACATCATTACATCTGCTATGCAGAAGACTCTGAGGAATGGTTACAGGTGTGCCAAACCTGTTGCTTATTATGACTTGACTTGTATTGCTAAGATAATAGTTACAAAAAATGCCCTAGCTGGAAAGCCATTACGTCTTTAACTAAACATGACAGTCAAAACTAGGTGCATGTTGTCAAGGATGGGAAACTCCGATTCCTGGGAGCAAGCATTACATTCTAAGTAGCCGAAACCACTTCTTTGTTAAAACCATGAGCTGTGCAAAGGGTTTAAGCACAGGGGGGGGGGGAATCTAATTCTTATGTAATGGCATGTTTCCAGGAGTATTAGGGGGGGGACACCCAATAGACTTAAGTCATTGAAAGCTGAGAAAGAATTCCACAAGGTTAATGAGACAAGACTTCTCTTAACAACAGCCATGCTGATTCTGCCTCAATAGGGCTAATTCCTTTGTGTGCTTTATAATTCTGTCTTTAATAACAGTTTCCATCAAATTTGCACAGGACAAATGTTAAGACTAACTGTTGGCATTTTAGCAAGTATCTTATGTTCAGTCATGAAAGAGTTAAATTATTTTGTTTGTTTAGTTAAATAGCTAGTTAGCATACGACCATTTATCTGTTGAGTAAAAGTTCCCATCATAGAAAGGGGAGTCTTTAGTCTTAATGAAGGGATCTAGGAGTGTCTATTGGATGATCCAGTTTATTGGAGGCAATTAATTAGCAACATACACTAAGGTTTTATTGCTCTTTGTCCACTGCCTCTCTCTTACTCTAAGTCTGCCTCTCTCACTCTCTAAGATGTAGTTAACCATCAAGATGTAGCCAGATAGATAGATATTCTTCATTTTCTAACCAATGTACCTTTTTCCTGATATGCAGTAAAAGTATTTTTCTAGAGCTAAAACCACAGAAGTCAGTCTACTTATTTCCAATGCGCTAATATTAAAAACTATGCAACTCTTTAAATCTCCCAACAAAAACTCAACCTGTAATTTCCTGGATCTTCTTTGCATTCCCTTTGTAAAAATCAGCTTTACATTTGCTATCTATTGAGAGCTGGTGTGGTGTACTTACTAGGTAGAACTTCAGACTTGCATCGGGAAGAACCAGGGTTGGAATCCCACTCTGATACTGGAAGCTTGCTGAAAGATCTAGGGCGAGTCACACATGCACAGCCTAACCTACCTTACAGAGTTGTTGTGAGGATAAAATGGAGGCAAGGAGAATGATGTAAGCTGCTTTGGATACCCATTTTGGAGAAAGTGGCTACAAATGAAGTAAATAAATAAATCTTCCAGTCCTGCAGAAAGAAAGCTGATTTTAGAAACATGATCCAATTATGGAGTTAATGTTAGAAAGGTGAATAATGCCATGTATTAAGATGCAGTTTTGTTAGATTTGCTTCATATAGTTATTGGACTAATTATCCTATTACATGATTTGGGGAGGAGCAAGTGATTTCCTTCCACTTCACCAAATTAATAACAACAACAGTGTGCTTAAATACCACTCTTCTGGACAGATTAGTGCCACACTCAGAATGGTGAACAAAGTCAATGTTATTATCCCCCCAATACAGCTGGGGAGCTGGGGCTGAGGCTTATCCAAGGCAGAGTTCCTGGCAGTAGTTCCTGGCAGTAGTAGGAGTCAGATTAGTGGGGTGCTGATTTGCAGTCCAGCCACTTAAGCACTATGATACAGCAGCTACGTAATGTAATACATGAAGTGACCGCTCTTTGTGGATACTCAGATATGCAGAAACTCAGTCCATATCGTTTCCTACTCTTCTTTGAACAGCAGGATTACATCTATAAAGTTTTTGTGACAAGTTCCTGCCTCTACATGTAACATTTTCATTCTTATTGGAAGACATGAGATGCACTCACTTCTCTGCTTGTTCTCAGCCTCTGATGTTTTTATGAACCAGGTTTTAAAACAATCCAAGATCATATTGTTTCATGTGGGCAAAAGAAGATAATATACAGCGCGATCCTAAAAAGAGTTATACCCTTCTAGGTCCATTTAGGTCCATCAGCTGAGAAGGATATAACTCTGTTTACGATTGCACTGATAAGGTAGTAACTAGCTTTTAATCAGAATTGGCTCATTGGCTTGCAGGAACAAAAAAGTTGCATTCTAGGGCAATTTAGGATTTTACAAAGGATACCAGAGTTCAGTTCTTGGTTCATGCACAGCAGCTGCCAGTGTACCTCTGTCAGATTCAAGTCATGTGCCTGGCAATCTCCCCTAATAATATTAAAGACTGCAATGGTGCAGTGCTCAGATTGTAAAAACAATCTAGTATCTCAGTACGCTGGATCTCAAAGGACATGGTTTTTCCCTACTTCACTGGCACCCAAAACTTTAAATGATGTTCACCGAAAGCAAAATGTTTGACTATAGTAAACACTCTCAAATGAACAGGGAAATCCTAAACAAAGATACGTCCTTCTAAAGTTACTGAAGTTCATGGGCTTAGAAAGATGTAACTCTGTTTAGGATCACATTGTAAATACAGTATAGCTTGAAATTGCAGAAGTTGCTTTCAGACCCAGCTCTTTATGACTCTAGATTACAAATATCTGCAACAATAGCAAAAGAAACAAATTATGGTAAGCTTGCAGCTGCTCAAGTCATTAATTAGATACAGCCTCTAGGAAACATCTTCTATGATTAAGCAAATTTCAGTTTCAGATCACCAGTCTTAACCAGGATACAGCTCTAACCAAACTTGCCAGTAGCCAAACCAGCCTACTACAAGACAGACCTATGTCGTATCAGCGATGAAGAAAATTACAGCTTAGAAAGTACATAGTGATTTAGATATAGTGAATTCTCTCAGACACCCTTAAAATAATCCCTCCAACATGATAGATGCCGTCACCTGCAAACAATGACCTGCTGCTTAGGATGAACAGGTCAGCCTCTATAAAAAAGAATAAATGGACATAAAAATGGTAACATTCAAACAACATTTCAATCTGTCAGGGAGCTGTGACCTGAAAGTCACCATTGTTGTCCAAAGGAACTTCAAAGGGAGACTCCAGCGTGGTGAATTAGCACTTAGGAAGCTTGATTCTATTCATTCAGGCCTCAATCATGATAATGGTTTCCTCTCAAATTACAGGAGGAAAATTGGCTTAGCAAAGCTAGAAAGATTGTGTTATCACCAGTTATTGCTCTTGTGAATGATCACTGTTCTTATCTTGTACACATTGGCACTTTACATAGAAATGTCACATACTGTATCTTTTGGCTTTTGTGGTCCCTGCATTTACATTACTTCCTCCATAGGAAAAAAATCAGTTGCCAGAAGTCTCCAACAAAATAAAGACAAAATCAAAAAGAATTCTAAAGGCATGTCCTACACGTGGCTACTCAGCAACTGCAGTCCTTAGGGCAAAATGGCTTCCTTGTAATGAGAGAAATTAAATGAGAAAATGAGATCCTGGCCATTTCCATACGTCTTACCTGCCTGTGGAACATCACACAAAAGACCCAGAAGACACTGTCTTCTCGCACAAAATCGCTCCAGGAAGATGCTATTATCCAGGAGTTTTCCATGAAATTGCGCAAAACTCCCGGATAACAGTGTCTTCCTGGTGCGATTTCGCATGGGAAGACGGTATCTTCCAGGTCTTTTGCACGATGTTCTGTAGGCAGGTAAGATGTATGGAAATGGCCCCTATGTGGTAATGACTGAAGAAGAGTAAGGTTGATATGCATCCAGCATTTTTTGATGGATCTAAAATTCTCACAATACATTTAAAAGGTTTTGAAACAGAATCTCTTTAAGGATTTTGCTTTGCAATTTAAAATTCACTTGTTCCTCTCAAGGTGTCTGGGTAGGGGGTGTCTAGAATAACACCTGACACAGGGAGGTTAGAAGCGATCATCTCTTGAACACTGGCCTAGTTTATTAGTTGGCCTTGGGCAATTAAGACAGCCTTGGACATTAAAGGCATTTTTGGCCTTGCACCTCCCTTCCTTTAATCATCTCTCCTAGTTTTGAAGGGAATCAAAGTGCCAGGTAGAACTATGTAATTTTTCCTATATAAGTCTTAGAAATATCTTGGCTAGTAGAATCTCAGCACAGGCTGAACTGCAGACAGCGCTGTGCATCTTGGCAAAATAAAGGAGTCCACTTGCTGTCATTCCACGAGGTTCCCAGCAGCAGAAGGGGCGTTGTGAGTAGAGATGGGCACGAACAGAAAAAAACCCGAACATGATGTTTGTTGTTCATTGCCATCCACCAACAGGGACTCACAAACAACCACAAACATGGCCCTGTTCACGAACATGTTCGTGGTTGGCTGTTCATGGGAGCCAGCAGGTTTTCCTCCAGCCACCATCCAAGTCAAGATCCCTATTGCACCACTCCCAGAAACCTGACCTGAGCAGGCACCAGGAAAGATACCAATAATAAATAATAGCTTGGCCCCAGAGCCTGGCAGTAGCCCTGGAACTTGAAGGGGTAGATCCCTATCCCACCACACACAAAGAAAAGTCAAGCTCCAATGCACTCTCTCTATCAAAATGCCAACAGCAACTGTCTCTCCACTGTCTGCAAAACCAGAGCTGGGAGCCCCCCTTCCCCCTGCTCTTTGCTCCCTTGTTGTAACAAATTTGGAGCTCCACACTTGAAAGGAAGACCTGCCTATCAAGCTAAATTGGGCTTAGATTGGAGTTTCCAGGGCAACGGCAGGAGTTCAGACAGAGTTCAGACAATCCCTGCCTAAATTGCCAAGGAAATTGATTGCAGGTGTCAGACTGTCTGGCTTGACAAACAGCAACGAAGGAGGCTTGCAACGACCACCTGTTCATTTAGAATGGGGCCTCATGAACAGCTTGTTCACGAACAACAGATTGGGCTGTTCGTGGCTTTTTTTTGTTCGTATTGCTGTTCGTGCCCATCTCTAGTTGTGAGCACTAAGTTGTATCTTTCCTCTTTTGTTGTTGTTCTTGTATATATGATTTGTTACTTTGTCTCCTGGGTTGCTGTATCTTCCCCCTGTTATTTTGTCTTTGCAAGTATGGTCTGTCTTGGCTATTGAATTTATGCACTTTCTCTTCTGTATTTCACTTGTTTCTGTTTAATAAATTTCTTTTCTTTTCACACCTGTGTATTCATTGCTGTCAAATCCTAAAAGAACCTTTTCCCTTTAGCAAAACAAACACAAGTTTTTAAATATATTTTAGGTTGATTGATATATTTTTGTGAGCTGCTTGTACTGTTTTTTAAATACTTTGGTTTAGATCCAAAGGTACTTTGTGTGATTTCCCAGTTGAGCTGCAACACTATATGCGGCATCCCATGCTATTCCCATGGAATTCCTGACATTCATGGATGGCTTTTGGGGTGGCACAAAAAGGGTTTGCATGGATAGAACAAGGAGAGGCTAGAAAAGTCCCTTTCCTAAAATACTAGAATTTGGGGGGGGGGGGTACCTAATGAAGTTGATGGGCAGTAAATTCAGGACAGACATTCGCTGAGTGATTAAAATGTAGTGTTCACTAGACATGGGCATGATCTGAATTACGATTTCAAAAAAACCCCGATTTTGGCGTTTGTGCCATCGTGACTCAGCTAATCGGTTCCATCCATGGCAACCGATCCAGCAGTCGGGGGTTTGCTTGTTCGGGACTTGATCGGATATATCGGTTGCAGACACTCTGGCACCAGTAATTTATTCCCGGGGCAACGGAGCCAGGGGGATGAGCTGTGTTTGCCCTCCTTCTGTTGCCCTAGAAACACAAATGGAAGCCCAGCTTTCCTTGATTAGCAGGCTTCCTTCCAACCACGGAGCAGCAACCCAGGGGAGGGAGGGGGAAGGGGGTGTTCTGAAGCCATGGGCACAAAGGAAAGGCAAAAGGCAGCGCGGGAGGCTGGGAGGCCATCTGCGCCGTTGGTCTTTCCCCAGGACAAGGGGCACGCGGGCAAGCCGGCCGCCCCTTGTCTTGTGGGGCAGGTGAACAGTGCGGGCAGCCACCGAGCCACTCGTGCTGCCGCCAGCTTTGCAGTGCACTGGGACAGCCAGCTTGCTGCGTGGGGGGGGGGGGCGACCCAGGACCATGTGCGCGTGTGCAAGAGCCTGACTACGGTTGCCCTGGGCACTGGCAACTGTAGATCCGGCCCTGGGAATGTCCGCTCCCTGAGGGGAGGCAGCTCGTTGCCGGGTTAAAAACTCCCCCCCTCTACTCTAAGTGTGTGTGTGTGTGTGTGTGTGAATGTCCCCTCCCTCCCTGAAGGGAGGCGGCTCATCACTGCCTTCCCCTGCAGTGGCCGCTGCCACCAACCACCATTACTATATCGCTGGAAACAGCGGGGCGCCCTCCTGCTTTGGCCTTCCTGATTCCGGATTGGAAATGGGAGTTGATTGGTTAGAATTGGTGGCCTGGGTTCGCCAGCGGCCCAGATCCACGAATGGCTTAATCGGTATTTTTTTTTTGTGCCCATCTCTAGTGTTCACTGCCAGGAGATATGATGACCACAGACATAGATGGCTTTAAAAGGGAAATAGACAGATTCATGGAGGATAGGTGTATCAGTGGCTACTAGCCCTGGTGACTAAAGGGAATCTTCACACTCAGAGACGGTAAGGGCATATCAGTGCCAGGAGGCAATATCAGGCTCTATGCTCTGTTATTGGCCCTCCAGAGTAACTGATGGTTAGGCTGGGCACTGTACGAGATGAGATGCTGGACTAGAGGAACCACTGGTCTGGACCAGCAGGGCTCTTCTTATGTCCTTATGAGAATTGCTGTGCTCATGGTTCTTTGGAGCTAAATTTGTCATATTTGTATTAAGAGGAAAGAATCTGCTTTGTCACTAGCTTTGCAGTCCCCCCACACTTTTTGTGCTTTGCTTTTTCATTTAATTAATTTTTTCCTTGTTGAGTATACATATTTTATGACAGCTTTTGTATCACCAGTGCAATCCTAAGAATCACTCCCATCGAAGCCCATTGAAACCAATGGGCTTAGAGTGGAGTAACTCTTCTTCAGATTGCTCTGAAAATATCTGTTCCATTCTGTTATTGTAATTTATTTTTATGTAATATTTAAAACACACAATTTTATTATCAGTGTTACATTTTGCTATGCTTGTGTATTAGACATGATTGGGGGTTCCTTTTGTTTATGGGGGTGTTCTTGTTTTTTTTAAGCCTACAGCTATACTTGGGTTTTAAATTTTAATTCAGTTTTGAATTTGTCATTCCTGCTTTTTCTACACCCCTCCCAACCCCTTTGTTTTGGTCTACCTTGTGTACTACTACTGGTGATTCTTTATTTTCAAGACAATTTTCTATTTCCTTGCAACAAATTGTTCTCCGTAAAATGTAAACATTTTTCATTTTTTAGGAATCAATAAACCAGCAGTTATATTATATGTATAGCATATGTATAATTGATGTACTGATATGACTTGGAACCTAACAGAAAGTATTTATGCTAACAGAATGAGGCTTTCTTACCTTTCCACTCCAGCTACAACCCCAAATGTCTCTTTGTCTGAAATAAAGAGGGGACCTCAAGAACAGCATTAGTGGTGACTTGGTGGTCTGCAGTTGGAAGGGAGAACTGGCAAAATTATCCCCCTTTAGCAGAAATGTACAGTGGGCTACAACCCATAAATACCATTTCAGTGGCCTAGAACATTTGTAACATGTACAATATGTGTACATGTTACAAATAAATCTACAAAAGCAAGTGAAAAGTGGAGCACCAAAACCAATGACAAAAATATGCAGGAAAAAATAAAAAAATAAATATTTGCTTATGTCACCTTTTCCCTAGAATGTGGGGAGAGATCCCTTCTATGACCGAGACTATATTTTGCTTACTTGCTGGTTTGACCTGAACCCCTCTTTTTGATTTCAGTTCTCCCTGACGAGGAAATAAAACAACTAATCTGAGTGTCATTATCTTCATATCCTCATTCATTTCTTCCTTCTTTGCACCTGTAAAAAAAAAGTATGCATTTCCAATGTTATCTGTTTGTCAGTTGCTTATTAATTGCAGGTAAGTGGCATAAAATTGTATAAATGGCTTCAAGATGGCATGTGTGTATAAATGGTGAAAAATGCCATAAAAGAAACAGAAGCAGCAACAAAACAGTATGGAAGTGAGGTGAACCCAAACCCATGACAACAACATAAGTAATCAAAACTGGCCTGATCAGCTCCTACCTAGTCCCTTCTAGGTTATTTTCCCTACCGGCACACATTTGAGGGAAATAGCTTGCCCATAATTAACATTCCACTCAAGTACCCAGTTCTTAAGTTGCGGAAATGGCTTTAGCAAGAGGAAGCCTATACTTAGGAGAGTTTTCCCTAGATGGTTCCTTTCTAAAGTAGCTCTACAGGAATGCAAACACACAAGAGGTTTTGAGAACAACAAGGTCATAGAAACAATAACTATCACAAAGTGACTGCTAATACTGTATATTTTTCTTCTTTAACTACCATCCACACTGCTGTCCCACTTCTGAATAATACAGCTGTGAAGGTAATTAATTAATGTAGGAATGGGGTTTAATAATAGCACAAGCACTCTCATTGGCTGCTGGCATCAGCTGCCACGCTGATAACAGGTCCCTGCCATTGTTGTCACCTCACTAGAAAATTAGCATTTAATTAACTTAGGGAGCTGTGGAATCATTTTGATGCAAGACTTATTTGTGTCTTTCAAAATTAAATGCCAGAAAATCCAGATGTGCAGGTTAGTGGCAGAGAATTCTCTGGAGACTGGACAATTGGAATTGTTATCCTGGATAACAGAAGAAGGGAGATTATTTCAACTGAGAGACAGTTTGGTGTAGTGGTTAAGAGCATGGGACTCTAATCTGGAGAGCTGGGTTTGATTCCCCAGTCCTCCACTTGAAGCCAGCTGGGTGACCTTGGGTTAGTCACAACTCTCTGGAGCTCTCAGCCCCACCCACCTCACAGGGTGTTTGTTGTGGGGATAATAATAACATACTTTGTAAACTGCTCTGAATGGGCATTAAGTTGTCCTGAAGGGCGGTATATAAATCAAATATTATTATTCTAAAGCTCCTCCTTGAAGGTAGGTGGACAGCTGAATTAACAATATTTTATTTGGTTCATTTATTTATTTTAAATCTAAGTTGTCTTCTACTTCAAAACCCAGATATAAGGTTAATACACAAATAAAAATAAGATGAATTTCTCTCCTGAATTGCAAACATTCAAAACTCCTAGAGCTCTCTTCAAAGAAAGTGTAAACTTATTGATTGTATGGCAGCTTAATATTTTGCAGAGTTAATACTTCTATCTGAAAGTCTTTCTTTACTGAATTGGCCTTCCTTATTAAAAGGAGGAAGTATGAACTAAAGTTCACAAGAAGTCTGATGGAACTAATTCACCTCGTCCAGCATCCTATTTCCAAAAGCAGCCAAGGAGCCTACAAGCAGGATAAGAAGGTGTCAGAAGTCCCAGGGCCCTGCAGCTCAAAGAGCCAGCTGTGATGACTAGAGATGGGCACGAACCGAAATATGAACCAAAATTAAGCACGAACCAGGCCAGTTTGTGGTTCGCGAACCACGGTTCGTCAGATCCTATTTCTGATGAACCACCACGAACTTTTAGGCTGGTTCGTTTGTTCATTTTTTGGTTTGTCACTACAGTCAGCCTGGTGCCAATCAATCAGTTTCCTAGGCAACAGGGGATGGACTTCCTGCAGACCTTCTGCTAACCCCGAAGTGACCTTCTGCTGGCCCGGAAGTGACGATTTTCTGACCTGGATGTGATGTTTTCACAAACCAAACGAACTGGTTTGTGAACCGGGACAGGTTTGTGAAAGTTCATAGTTCGTGAAATTTGACGAACCACGAACCACACGGTTCAGTTTTTTCCTGGTTCGTACCCACCTCTAGTGATGACAGTCAGTGGGGCAGGAAATCTTCCCTAGACTGTGTCCTAAGACACTCCACTAGGAACTGTGTCTGGTTTTGTGGCTCAGCCAAACATGAACATTACCTTGGCAACTAGCCATGACTCCTCCCATTGGGTGACCTTATGTGAGGTAGACTGGGATGGTTGCAAGGGGCAGCAGGGGTTGGCCCAGAAAACCCTCCCTGGACCCAGGCAGTCTGTGAGGCCTGCCAAGTAAGATTGCCAGCTCTGGGTTGGAAAATTCCAGGATATTTGGGGGTGGAACCTGGGGAGAGTGGGGTTTGGAGAGAGGAAGGGCCTCAGCAAGGTATAATGCCGTATAGTCCAGTCTCCAAAGCCGCCATTTTCTCCAGGGAAACTAATCTCTGTAGTATGAAGATTAGTTGTAATTCTGGAAGATCTTCAGGCCACACCTGGAAGTTGGGAACCCTACTGCCGAGGCCTATTTAAACCTCACTAGACCTGAGGAGAAGTGCCCAGAAGTTTTTTTCCAAGTCCTTGCATGATGAGAGGAATGGCTGTGAGATGTAGTAATGAGAAAGCAAGAGGAGAACTCAGGTGTGGAAATCCCCTCACTTTTCTGACTGGGAGCTAGGGTTGTCATTGTCAACTTCCAGGTGGGGCCTGGAGGTGTCCCAGAATTACAACTGATCAGTTCCCCTGAAGAAAATGGCTGCTTTGGAGGGTGGACTCTATGGAATTATACCCCACTGAAGCTCCTCCCCTAACCCCACCCTTTCCAGGATCCAGCTCTAAATCTTCAGGAATTTTCCAACCTGGAGTTGGCAACTCTCTTGAGACCTTCAGGTCAGACAGGCATGCCACTGGGCTATTTGGTTTCTCTCTATGTGTGGGGGTGGGGGAGTCACCACAAGTGGATACAGCAGGTGATAGGACTTCCCTGTCATTTGTCCACAGTCTCTAATATTCAGAGGTATACTGCTTATGAAACTGGTCTACTCCCTTTTAAAGCCATCTATACAAAAGATCCTGACCTGAATGACACAAATTGGCCTGATTTCGTTGGAGCTTGGAAACTAAGCAGAGTTAACCCGGTTACTACTTGGATGGGAGACCACCAAGGAAGTCTGAGGTCCCTACGCAGAGACAAGCAATGGCAAATTGTCTCTATTCATCTCTTGCCTTAAAAACCCTAGAGGATTGCCATGAATGAGGTATGACTTGATGCCATTTTCTACTACTTCCAAGCGAATAGCAATCACCACATCTTGTGACAGCAAATTCCACCAGTGAACCATACATTGCATGAAGAAGTTCATCCTTTTTAACTCTTGAATCCACTACACATTAATTTTATTAAGTTATAGTATTAGTAGATGACACCTTTAAAAAAAAAAAGCCTCTCTGCTGAAAATAGAAATCTGTGCTTTGTTTCACCACAGCCTTTACATTGAGTAGGAAGCAGATAGGCACTTGCTAAGTGCGCCTGGGGTGGGGGGGATGGGAGGAGTGACACCAGGACGTTACACTATCACTGAAAGGTATCGTGGCTGTGTAGTGAAGGTCTGAGTCCCAAGGGAGTAGCTCATTCCTGCCATTATGGCAAACTGACAGGTAGGGACTGACAGCACCCATCAATCAAGCTTTTAACGGCCTGAACTTTTGCCATTTCTCTTCCTGGGAGCAGCAGCCAAGCAGACAAGCTCTGTCGTGCTGTCAATGAGGTAAAAGTCCTCAGTGTCAGAACTTCTCCTGAGGGGGTTCTTTGCTGTTGTGCATTTTTAGCTGGGAGCAGCTGCCCTCTATTTTTGTGTTATTGTTTTTTAACCTGACCATGAGGGGAATAAATAATGTGGGTAGAGAAAGGGGGCGAATTATAATCAGCCCAGATGTTTCTTAATGTGTATACTTGGTTCACTTGACACTGTGAAATGTTTGTTGTGTGACAGAAGCCTAAGAAGGACAAGGCAATTAAACTGCAGCCAAAGTCTTGGCTGGCTGGTTCAAATTAATGTGCAAGTTTCTGGCCTCTTTTCTGGGGTTCCTGGGCTTTTTTTGCCTCCTTAGAGTTGGCAGGTCACAATATTGTGGTGGCAAAAACAAAAACCCTGTTCTATGCAAATCTTAAAGGCAAAGCAGCTATATCAGAGCGTAGACTTTAAACACAGTAGCTTAATCCTCCACTCCACCTCTTTTCAAATCTCCTTTGCAACCTGAGCTATTGTTTTGATACTCCTGCACAGACCTTGCACTCCCTGAGTGAAATTTGCTCCAGTTCTACTTTCTCCTGAATGCAAGCAGAAGACGAGAATCTTTGGAACATGTCTGCCAGTGGAAGAAAATTTGGCTTGAGCTTTTCTATCCTGTTACAAATATTGAAGCCTGGGCATGGCCAGTGCTGCAAACTTTTTGGCAAGAGCACACAGGAATTTGGCACTTGGCTCAGAGTCTGTGGCCCTTAGTGAGTCAGTCCAGTTGATCAAAGACTAGCCCAATAGTTGGAATTAGACTGTATGTAGTTTTGTCTGTTTAAATTTCATTTGTTTCTTTGTAAATTATCTTTGTAAGATAATCTGAGATGCCAAGAGAAGTATATTCTGATATATCAGAAAACTCAGTTAAAAGTAACCAGGCCCTGTACATCGAAGAATCCACCAAATTTGTTTGCATGCATAATCATGATAGACAAGAATATCCTTCCTTGGACCTCAGCCTAAAAGCCTTCATTTGAAGTCTCTAGAAAGCCCTACTGGTTGCCGAGAAAGCAAAAATTCCCCAAGACATGAGTGCAAACCTGCAATTCTGACAGACAAGAAAAAACAATCTTATGACTGATCAGAAGTATTCTGCTCAGCATATTGTTTTGTGTATATTGGAATATGGTGAGGGGACTCTACCAAAATCAACAATGAATGAGGGAAAAATTAAGAGCCAAGCTACAAGTGACGCCTGACACAGGTTGGACACTTGTCAGCTTCCCTCAAGTTTTGATGGGAAATGTAGGCATCCTGGTCTTGCAGCTGTAATGGAGAGCCAAGCTGTAAAACCAGGACGCCTACATTTCCCATCAAAACTTGAGGGAAGCTGACAAGTGTCCAACCTGTGTAAGGCGTCACTTGTAGCTTGGCTCTAAGTCTATATCTCTTCCCTACATCTAAGGCTATTGCCTTACTTTCTTGGCAACACTTCAAAAGCAAGTGAGGGGGATGGGGGTACACCTGTGTCATGACAGCATTTGAAGTCTCCTCTGGGAAAAATCAGAAGTGACATCATGACATTTGGAGCAATGGTCTAGCATTAATCAAAACTAATTTGGAGCACATCTGAGAGCATCACCTCTGTCATGGCATCAGTGTGATGTCTGCCTGTCCACGCCCCGGCCCCAATCCTCCCAGAAGGTTGCCAGCTATAACCTAGGATCCTAGGATTGGAGAACCACCATGCAATAGTCTCTGATCAAGGAAAACACAGCAAAATCCGCAAGAAGATGGGAGAGCTGTCCTTTCTTTTTAGGGTCCATCTGCTTTGAGAATGTTTTCTTGAGCCTCTGAAGGCCTATCGTCTCTTTGCCCACCCCTCCTCCTAATTCTCAGGACTCTGAGGGTTGAGAGGCCCACAAGCCTGTGAGGATCCTGTCTCCCCAACCTTCCTGGATCCTTCTGTAGTTAACCATGAAACTGCTCATGCTTTTTCCTCACCGGGGACCTTGGTTGCAACTAGGATGGCAGGAGGGAAGAAAATAGTAGTCAAGATGGCTTAAATGCATTAAATTTGCTCTCATGTTCGGAACCTTTTTGTTTCAAGAGTATTTGCAATGCATAGTGGCTTATGGGACTTTTGTCCGCTACCTAGGGCCAAACCAAATGCTCACTTTTTAAAGTGTTGGATCTGGGGAACTTGCATTCACCACAGCCACAGAGTAGCTGTGGGAGGGAGAATGACTCCTGCCTCCTCCCCATCTGTTTTCTGCACTGAAAAAGCATTGAGGGTGGGGGAGAGTTATTTCCCCATTTTTTTTCCTACTTCATAGCACATGTGGATCCTGAAAAGGGGGAAATTGTTCAGCATTGTTTTGGCATGGAAAATAGCTGAGGGGAAGGCAGGACCACTTCCTCTTCTATGATAGTGTTCTGAGCCGAAATGGGATCTGCTTTATTTTTTAAAAGCCATTATTCTGAGTCTCCTGTGAGTCAACAGAAAATGTCTGGTTTGTTTCCTAGTATTTACCGTGCTGGGGACTAGTTTGGTACCTAAATTCATGTCCTACTTGCTTATATCCATGCCTTTTACCATTTATTCATGTATCATGTAAGTTGCTTTTATGGTGTATTGTGCAATAGTGCCTTCCAATAAACCATTCAGTGATATTTTGGAATCTTTGCTTTCCTACAGGCAGTTGTTTACCCAGAGGCTTCTTGTTTAAAAAGACCAAATGATCGTACCAACCATTAAATTATTGTATTATTCCACTGCTTACTTTGTCCCATATTTTATAAGGCTGTTAACTTCCAGTTAGGGCCTGGGGTTCTCCCAAAATTACAACTGATCTCCATCGGTTCCCCTGAAATAACTGGCAGCTTTGGAAAGTGGACTCTGTGTCTCCAAAGAGTTGCCTCCTCTTCACAGTCTCCACCCTCCTCTGCAGCCTCCTCATAAACCTTCCCAACACCTTTAGCTGGAGATGCCAAAGATGCAATATTGAGCTTTCACCATACATTGTCCTACTACCATTGTCATATTAAAAAAAAATCCAGTAAAATATTTTATGCAAAAAAAAATGCAAATGGTTCTTGTCTAACATCTTGGCATTCTGTCCTATTGTAAAACTCAGATTTCCCCCTCTAAATAACCTGTTGCTCAGTTTTTGCCTTCTTGTAACTTTTTAAAAATAAGACAATTTGTAGACAAGAAAATTTCAAGTCCTTCTTCTCCATTGATTCATAAATGAGTCACTTTATTTTGCCAGAACTTCCCTACTGTGAACACTCAAAGCTGCTTTATCTCAAATCAAGTTATTGGTAGCTCAGTACTTATAACATAATAATAATAATAACATTTGATTTATATACCGTCCTTCAGGACAACTTAATGTCCAGTCAGAGCAGTTTACAAAGTAAGCTACTATTATCCCCACAACAAAACACCCTGTGAGGTAGGTGGGGCTGAGAGAGCTCCAGAGAGCCGTGACTAGCCCAAGGTCACCCAGCTGGCTTCAAGTGGAGGAGTGGGGATTCAAACCCGGCTCTCCAGATTACAGTCCCACACTCTTAACCACTACACCAAACTGGCTCTCCATATACTGACCGGCAGTGTCTCTCCAGGTCCCCATCTTTCCCACCAATGGCTACTGTCCATGTCTAGACTGCCTGACAGAACATCTCAGGACTCCAGTCTTTCCCACTAAGGCTACTTGAGGTGCTACCTTCCATTGCTCATCTAACTAGCCCTTAGTGATGTTAATGGCCACTATTTGGATTGGCAGAGTTTTCACTTGTGCAGTTTTGTAAATACTCAATGCAAACCTCTTTGACAGGCATTCAGTTCATTCAGTGCCAAACCTGGTCCAGGCTCACACATGAACTCATACATGAAGCTTCTTTATAGTTAATCCAACCATAAGTCCATCAAGGTCAATCTTGTTTACTCAGACAGGCAGTGATTCTCCAGGGTCTCAGGTGGAGGTCTATCAAATCATCTCCTACCTGCTCCTTTTAAATGGAGATGCTGGGAGCTGACCTTCTGCATGCAAAGCAGATGGTCTTTTGCTGAGCTATACCCCTCCCCTTCAGCTTCCAGTTGACTGTTGAACATGTTTGGAGAGAAATTTGCAGCATCCCTAATTATTATTAAATTCTAAGCATGGGTCAGCATCAGCTACCAACTTTGATTGCCTTGTCTCATTAATATTATCTGACCAAGCAGATGCAAAGCAGTACATCAATTTGAAATATTTTCGTCATTAATGAAGAGTTTTAGTATAAGTGTTTCCAACTTGCAATATAAATTAGTACTAAGGGCAGTGAAAAATAGTATTATGAATCTATTATTTATGAACTTCATCAACATCATTTTAAACAAACTGCTATTATAAATATTACAAGCAGATAAACAATTGTATAACAAACAATGAGCCACGTTTTAGAATTTTACAAAATTGATTCTAAAAGTGAGCGGTATATGGTGCCTGTAACAGCATGTTCATGCATAGGTGAAGGTGGCTTGTCCACTGTTCATGCATTTTTGTAAAATAATTATATTCCTCTGGAGTAATAGAAATGTTTAACATGCTTCTTTCCAAACAAGAATTGCAAGGTTACTGCTGACAAGAATAGTTATGCAGAAGTTGCCAAATGGCTCAGAGTGGGGAAGGTACCATTTGAAAGAATGACGTAATGTATAATTTTGAATTAGAAAATAAAAGGCAAGGTCCAGCATTCCCTGCTGAGCCGTTGGAAGTTAATAAGGTGTTAATTGAACTGCCAGCTGACTGTGGCACTTTAGCACTTAGTTGACATCTGAATATGAAAAGTGAGAGGATGACAATAAATAGTGTTTACAGTGTATATTGAAAGAAGGAAAAAGTGGGCCTGTTTCCATCAGGAAGTAATCTTGGTCAGCTCCAATCCAGTGTAACATTTGGGTGCAGAACTCCCACTGAAGTCAAAGGGCACACTGCCAGACTTGGGGTCTTAAAGTGGTGTTGCCCGTGGGAAAGGTCCAGTTCAGAAACAAAACTAGCAGTGTAACCCTAGACAGACTTGTTCCCATTTAAACCTATTGACTTCAATGGGCTTAGGCTGGAGTAACTTTTCATAGGATTGCACTGTCAGTAATACAAACTTCTAAAATCTGGGGAGAAACTCAGAAGAAACTGAGAAACTTCCATACATCTGATTTTCCTCCTTTTCCATTCATCCTGTTGAAGAGTTTTACAAAATGAGAAAGGTATAATTCCCCATCAATTTTTGTGTTTTTAAAAAGTCCTAGCTACTTCATATAATAGGACATTTGGTCAAACACACAATGACTTTCAGAAAGTGCAGTTACTGGGACCAAAGTTTTGAAAGTTGATTCTAAGCAGGTGTAATTTTGTTTGGAAAGCCTGCAAGCCTGAAATAGGTATGATCTGTTTTATTTATTTAACTTCCTTTAGAAGAATTTATTATGTAGGAAAATATTATATGTTCATAATTTGATTAACTTAATTTTTTGTTTTCCCTTCTCCTGTGTCACATTCATGCACAGTAGAATTATAGATCTCCTTTGGCATTCATATTATTGTATAATAATTTGTACAGTATATTAAAATTACAAATTAAAGGTAGCTTTAATTTAAATTGCATAAAAATATCCCCATTTTCATTATACAAGGGCTGTCAGAGAAAAAACTATATGAGTGTATAACTCTCATGGGTCTCAGTTCAGTCTTGGAACTCTGGGTGAAATGAACGACAGAAAGCTTGAATTTTCACAAAGAGAAAATAAATAATACTGTGCACAAAATATTCAGGCACTGAACATAAAATGCCCCCCATGAAAAAGTAGCTTATTCGATTTTCCATTTTTTTTCTTTTAAGGATCAACATTTACACGTGAGAGGTTGTTAAGAATTATGTTTAAAAATTACTCAATAACAGTTAATGTGCAATTTCTAGTAATATATTAGTTTACTGTCAGAGACCTAGAATATCTTTGCTCCCTGTTATATAGTTTCTTTACAGCAAATGAGCTATTAGGACAGATGTGGCATGTAGCCAAAAATGGTTTCCTCATGTTCCTCTCTTCCCTGCCACATACCGTATCAGTTATCTGTGACATCATCATATTGTATGTTTCCCTGGGGTGGGGGGGGCAGAGAAAACAGCAACTCCTTTTACTCCCCACCCATCATACTCCAAATCCAAATCAGAGGCCTCATGACTGCAATTGATTAAAGAAATGCTCTGGAGATCTATTCAAGGATCCCCCAGTAGATTGTCTAGCTTGACTTTTTTTTCAGTAGTCACCTTTGCAGTGTCTGCTGACCTATTCACATGCATTTATATATTTATCATAAGATGTTATGTACAAATCCATGAATTATAGTGCAGGCCTAAACATAGTTACACCCTTCTAAACCTCTTGACATCAATGGATTTAGGAGAGTATAACTTTGTTTAGGATTGCACTAGTAATCTACCCTTGACTTGAGTCTTGAAAAGTCACATGGTTGGCTAACTAAATTAAAAGTAATAATGACTGAATAGAAAAATTATCCAAGTGAAAGTAACCATGACTTTTTCTCTGTGGTAGCCATGAAATTGTTCTTAGTGGAATTTTATAGGAAATTCCATAAGTATCCCACAGCTTCAAATGCATCATTTCCTCTAACTGTCCTTAATTGAGCCAGGAGCACAATTTCCTCTTTATATAAACTCAGTCTGTATTTTGATCTTTTATTTAATCTTATGGATCTTCTTACAACCCCCAATGTGTAGCATTTTTTCCCATACTTATAGCTAAAAGCATTGCTGACAACATTTACTGCTGCCTTGCCCCTTTTCCCTATGTTAATTTTTTCTCCTCATCTAATACCACTAACTCCTATAATGGTCCCACAAGTATAGATAGCCATACTTAGGATTGCCAGCTTGGGGTTGGGAAATTCCTGGAGATTTTCCCCTTCCCTGATGCCGTGATGATGTTCCGCATCAGTTCCATCTCATTCTCAGGGAGAAATTCCTAAAGTCATTGAACCATCAACAGCTATTTCCCCACTGCTACCATCCCCTGTGTGTCCATCAGAAAATTGTAGGGATTCCTTGGTTCTGTCCAATTGGAACTGACTTATCACCAAAGATGCCATTGATTCCATTACTCACCAGGGGCTGTCCATATCATCATTACAATGCCTATGGATATGAGGGTTCGTCAGGCATGTACCCACCCCAGCATTATTTCTTCCATGAGGAAGATCCATATATGCCGTACACTCTGAATTGAGATGAAAGGCAAAAGATTCATTGGTTACTACTACAGTTCCTGAAAATAATGCAGCTTCAGAACCAACATTGAATTCTACCACATAGTCTGATAACAATGCCGACGTCAGTTTCAGTTTTGCCTTGGAACCATCTCCACCAGAATTCCTTACAGAGGACTCTGCTGTTTTTTACTGAGTGAAGACCTCCACTTACACACAGAACAGTTGGTTTATACAGTGAGATCCTTGGAAATTGAAGTTAACTGCTCTGCTCCGACCTGTTTGGATCCAGTCTTCAAGGTGTTACACTTGGAAGCGACTGGCCCTGTAGTATTTCCAACTATGCAGTGAATGCTTGATGTGACCAAGGATGTGTCGGCAAGACCAGCTTCAAGTCCAGTGATATCAAAAAATCTGGATAATACATATATAACCAAAACAGGAAGGGTCAGGTTTCCTCATCCATTGTTAGGAAATCTCTCCAAGGGAAAGGCCTCTAGAAAAGCACAGGCCATTTGGCTCCAATTGTTAAAGAAGGAAGGGAACTTGACATACTAGGTAGAAAAGTATATCCCTCTGCAGCTTTGGCCTTCAGAACTGGCAGTTATCATAGCCCGCTACCAGCTTTTTTATGGGAAACGGTAAGCCCATATTTAAATTTAATTCCTGATGACAAACAAAGGCTAGCTAAGATCTTGTAAGGAGAAACTTTAAGGATCTCAAAACAACAAATTAATATGGCAAGGCATATTGGGAATTGCTCATCTAGAGCTGCAACCTCTGCCATAGTCATAAGCAGACATGCGTAGCTCAGAATCACAGCACTAGCCCCTCACTATAGGATGAGGGTGGAAGACCTTCTCTTTGAATGATCTTCCACTCTTGCCCCTTCAAACAGCCTGTCACTCCCTCTACAAGCCTGGGAATCTATAACTCAGGAAGCTTGGGTGTTGTCCATTGTCAACCAAGGTCATTGTTTAAACCCCTCCCATTTCTGTCTGACCCTCCACCTCCGCCCAACTTGTTCAAAGAGAAAGTACAGACATTGTCAACAAAGGGGGCCATAGAACTGGTTCTATCAGCTTGCATGGATGTTCTCCCATTATTTCATTCAGACAAAAAGTCAGGGGGCTTGCATGCCATTTTAGACCTCTGTTCCCTAAACAAGTTCATAGTGTTCAAAAACGTTCATTAACTGATGTTTTACCCCTGTTAAAAGTTCAAGTTTGGATCGCTACTGAGAATTTAAAAGATGCACATTTTCGTGTTCCAATAAATATTCAGTTCAGAAAGCTCCTTTGCTTCCAATATGGATCAAAAAAATACCAATACAAGGTTCTTCCTTTCAGTCTTTCCTCTGCTCCTCGTATCTTTATGAAGGTCATGGCAGTAGTGGTAAGCCACCTCTGAGAAACGATTTACCATTTTCTCCTGTCTCGACGATTGGCTTCTAGTGGGCCAAATCAGGGAATCACTGTCCTAACACATATGTTTGGTTCTGAACATGCTGGACCAACTGGGTCTCAGGGTCAATCTGGAAAATTCATCCCTGGTTCCCCAACACAGAATGTTTTTGTGCAGGGCAGTTCTAGACTCTTTCCGAGGCCTTGTCTTACCCACTCTGGACAGGATAACAACATTTCTTCTCACCCTGAGCAAGGAACTCTATGAGAGGCATTAAATCACAAAACAAATACAAAGACTGTTAGGTTTTAGGGCCTCTGTGACCCCTTTGCCAGACTGAGGCTTTGTTCTCTACAAAACTAGTTTGTCAGAGTGTTCCATTCACACCACTAGAATCTGTATAAGCGGTTCTCCATCACAAGACTCATCTACAGATCCATTGTTGTGGACTCCAGGCAGGATTCAGCTGTATGCAAGTAGTCCTGAAGAGTTTTTTCCTCAAAGAGCTTTTTTACTCTGATAGGAGGTCGGTACTGTAGGGAGGGGGTCTTGAATATTTTGCTAATAGGAGAGCGGTATTGTAGGGAGGGGGTCTCGGATGTTTCACCAATGAGTTGGGAACCGTGGGCTCCACCATTATGTTGCTTTACATATTATCTGTTGCTTTGAATATGTACTCATATACGGCTTGTGCCTGAGGATGGGCTGTTTATAAATCGAATAATAATAATAATAATGATGATGATGATGATAATGATAATAATGTCAATCCTAGAATTGATTATATTCTGTTTCAGCAATCCTTCATCCCTGTATTGGATCCTTGCTAATGCGATGTCTCTGTAAACTTGTATTCATCTACCCTATGACATTGTTTATGAAATGTCCTCGACACTGTATGGAAATGCCTACCCTTGTCCTTGCTACTGATTGTACTGATCTCACACTATGTAATCTGTCTTGAGTCTCAGTGAGAAAGGTGGACTTAATGACATAAATAAAAATAAAAAATAAATACACCCCCCTCCTGAGTAAGTCAGCTTGATAGTCTCACATATGGGACTACACAGAAGTTATGATGATGAACGAGGTTGCACATACCTGTAACTGTCATTCATTGGTTCGTTTTCTGTGCAGGCATACATCCCTCTCTTGTTCCCCACTGTGAGCTCTTATTCTTACCTTCCTTCTGCACTGGTGGCTTAGAGAATTGAGGGAGGGAGCCACTCACCCTGTATGTTATAGCTACGCCTGGGTGAAAAGAATACGAAAAGGCTAGGCAAGCAACTCACACCTCTAAGAAGCATCTGTGGCTGGCCTGTGCATGAGCAGTTCCCATGTGTGTCTGCAAAGAAGACCACTTGATAAACAACAGTTACAGGCAAGTACAAGCCTGTTTTCTTCTCCCTGAAACTCCACTCACACAGCAGCTTACCTGTGCTTCCATGTGGCTGCAAAATGACATCAGTTAGTGTTTGGGTCTGACTTTTAAAGAATCAGCCTCTGTCACAACCCATTAGTTCCACAGCGCCCTGGAAACGATGTCATTTTCTGACAATGCAGGAGCATATGTGTCCATTTCAGCTGAGTAGAGTCCATGTGGTCAGTTGGTTCCTCATGCCTTTCTCCCCTGCCAGCCAGGTGAGCAGTGGCAGGGGGTATCAGCTGGGGGGCTGGATCCCCTGCTCCAAGAGGGGGAACAGTTTTTCCTTTTTCCTTTTATGTTTTCTTTTAAATATTAAAAGCAAATAAAACCAACTAGACTTTTCAAAGGATACTTGGGTGACAGCTGGAACAGAAAGTGGATTTATTAAAATGACAACAAATGGCATATCTGGATGATCCTGTCTAGCACACATCATCACATCACCATCAGTGCTGCAGTAGCCACCCGAAGCATTACCACCATGATGGTAGACCTCCCATTTGGAAAAAAATTTCTGAACTAGTTAAGTGGCTAATACTGTTTCATTGCTTCTGTTTCCACTGAACTAACTTTCTCTCATAGTGTCTCATTAATCCTACATCCAGATCCTCTTGATCAATGGAGCGTTACATATGAAGTGAGGGCTGTAGTTTCTGTGTGACCCTTTTTATCAGACTACAAACTAATTGCTTTTAATTAAGTCCTCACAGGAAAAGCATTTTGCCTTTTTGACCCAAAGCAAGGTCACTTGTGTATTATTGCTCTTTGCCTCCAGGGTTTGAGCATCAGTTTTGGTTAATTTACCAGGTATGTAGAAGGAAGAAGATGGTAGGCAAATAGTTACAAGGGTCTCTGAAGGGCAGGTGTTCAGTGAGTGAACTTTAACAAAGAGTCCTTTATTATCCTTTTTCATTCTGTCTCTATTCTTCCTTTTGTTGCAGGATATTTGAACATTACACAGCTGGTATATCAACTTCTGCTTATTAAGTAGGAAGGTTGTTGTAATCATACCTGGAAACTCATTAAAAATAATGTCAGACCTCAAGGACTAATTTGTTTGCTTGTGAGTGCTATTTTAAGAATTCTGTAATTAATAAAAACTCTTTTACATGATGTTATTTATTCACCTTTGGAATGTTCTAGACCACTGTTTTCCACAGCTACACTTCTGCTTTTCATGAGTGACAGAAGCATAGGATGAGGATGGCAGATACCTGCCCGCCAAACAGGAATGGTACCAATCCTTGTTCCAATTGCTGCTGATTCAGGTGAAACAGCAAAACAAGCAAAGCTACACCCTTTCACATCTCTTCTGTATGACTCTTACCATTTCACTTTCTCTTTAGGTGACACTGTCATTGGGGAAAGCATTTACAGAATCAACCTTAGACTGAGTATGAATAAAAAAATACAAAATAAGAGCTCATAGAAGTATGGCCTCTCCTTCCCAACTGATCTGTCAGGCAAATATATCAATGAATCAAATGCTGGTGCCGGTTGACCAGACTTGCATTTCTCTGCCTCTTCAGTCCTTCATTTGTCCAATGCAGCATCCTCTACACTTTATGGCTGGGTAAAGTTAACAAATCTTTCTTACAGATGGGCACTTGAAACAGGAGGGCTGGGAACTTTTGCTCCTGTCCTATGCAAACTGAACTGGGCTCCCCCATCCCGTGTTATTGTTAAGCTAGATTTCTACATTCCATAGAATACCTCTTGCCCCTGTGATGTATACATGTATGTATAGCTTTAAGTGAGCCTGCAAGAAGTAGTTTCTGTTTCCCACCAAAGCCTGTGCAGGAGAGGCCCCACTCTGGTCTTGATGAGGCTGTAGTCTCTCAGTATTAGGAGTAGACATGGGCACGAACAGCATTATGAACAGAAAAAACCAATGAACAGCCTAATCTGCTGTTCTCGAACAAGCTGTTTGTGAGGCCCCATCCTAAACAAACAAGTGGTCGTTAAAAGCCTCCTTCGTGTTTGGCAAGCCAGACAGTCTAACACCTGCTGCAATCAATTCCCTTGGCAACCAGAGGCAAGGAGGGACTGAACTCTGTCTGAACTCCTTCTGGCTTTCCTTCTGGCTTTAACCCTTCAAAGTACTTCCAGCAGAGAGTCCCGTTTTTGCCACTCTGAAGAGAAAATGACAGCCAACGGGGAGACCCGTGGATCATTCCTTTCCTGGGGTGCAATCTCTCTAAAATTTGGGGGGTCTTCAGAGGACAGTGAGGACTATGTCCCCTGCAAATTTGGTGGGTATTGGACATTGGGAAGATCAGTTTGTAACCCCTCAAAGTAGCTTCCACCAGAGAGTCCAGTTTTTGCCACTGTGAACAGAAAATGACAACAAAGGGAATGACCCATGGATCACGCCTTTCCCGGGATACAATCTCTCTGAAACTTGGGCGGTCTTCAGAGGACAGTGAGGACTATGTCCCCTGCAAATTTGGTGGGGTGTTTAAAAGGCCATGTCCCTTGCACGTGGCAGGAAAGAACCCTTTAAACTATCAGCTGGCAGGTGGCAGGGGGGAATCCCCCCTGCCACCTGATAGTTTAAAGGGATCTTTAAAGGGCCAGGTAAGTGGGTTTGAGGGGAGGGGGGGCGAAGTGGGGGGAGTTTGGGGGTGGGGGGTTCTGGCCGCCACGAACATCAAACATGTCCGGGAACAGTTCATGTTCGTCCATGTTCATTGTTCGTTGTTCGTGGATGGCACCAAATGACGAACAGGGTGTTCGGGGTTTTTTTCCCCATTCGTGCCCATGTCTAATTAGGAGTTCTCCATTTGTACGAGTTCTCTCTCACTTGGAAGTAACTAAGAAATCTGTAGTTGAAGCTACCAGAGCCTCCAGTGTGTTGTCTATAAAGCAGGACTGAAGGGTGAAGCAGGATACATAAGTAGGGCTGCCAACTTAGTATTGGTTAAACTATATTTAACAGCATTTGTTCATGTAATTACATTTGTCAGCATTTGTTCATGTAATTACATTTGTTCATGTAATTTACAAATATTATATACACTCCAGGAAGACTTCAGCATATAACACCTTTACAACGCACTGAATTGCTTAATACTTTCGAACTTGCACTGAATTGCTTAATACTTTCGAACAGTTTGAACTTGCACTGTGTTACGCTCTCCCCGGTAGGTGGTAACATCCAGAAAGTGAATTTCGTGTGGGTGGTGGTGCCATTCAAATTTGACATTTTGGTCCCTATTATTCAGCCATTCACAAAAGGATTCCACATGATTGCTTCCCCGGAACAAAAAGTATAGATCATCAATAAATCTTCCATACCAAAAGAGAAGCGGGAAATCATCATTGGCCATTAGTGATGGACATTGAGGGTTGTGCATTACATCCCTTATGTGGTTTTCGACGCACTAGGAGTATACGGGATCGTTTGGTCCGTGCTAAATTAGCTGATACCCCGGCCGAGAGGAATCTACCGTTGGGGAACTTTTAAGTGTGGACATTGTGGTATTTGCAGGAATATCTGGGAGGGCCATCAATTGGTCATTAAGGACAGGACCATTTTCATTAATCACTTTGCAACGTGTCAAACATCTAATATTGTATATATGATTGAGTGCACCTGCCCTTTGCATTATGTGGGGTGCACCACACGACCACTTAGGACACGTGTATTGGAACATATTTCCCGTATTAAGAATAAGGTTATGGAAGCTCCACTCACTCAACATTTCCTGTCCCACCATCATTCTGAATCAGATTTTCGAGTAGCAGTACTTTGTGTACTGAGAAAGGGTGATCAAAAGGCACTGCTTCAAAAGGAAGCGTTCTGGATACATACGCTACATACCAAGCATCCGTTGGGTCTGAATTTGGACTTGTCCCTACATTGTTTTTTATAAGTGAGTGTGGGGTATGGTCGTGTTCCCTTTAAGAGCCTTGGGTCAATTACCGATGGAGATATACTTATACTGGCTTGTTTTGTTTGGGAAGGGCGTGCTAAAGAAGAGACTGCCGCCTTGTCCTTGGGTTGTCCGTGTGAAGCAATTTAGAAGTTAACCGTACAGGTCTGTTATGGAAGTTATTAAGTTTGTTTTTGGTGTTGTAAATGTGGGAGTTTTTGACTGCTATGTGTGAATTTATTATTGTCATTAGGCCACGCCCCTGAAGAAGAAGATTTACGAAATCTGAGCTTGTAGCCGGCCCCGGATTGGGCGCACGGCCCGGATTTTGTTTATTCAGCAACTTAATGGTCAACGGACCTCAAGCTGTGGATTAAAAGGACGAAGGACATTTTTGTTGGACTTTTACGGACTTTGGCACACACTGGAGAAGTATTAAGCAATTCAGTGCATTGTAAAGGTGTTATATGCTGAAGTCTTCCTGGAGTGTATATAATATTTGTAAATTACATGAACAAATGTAATTACATGAACAAATGCTGACAAATGTAATTACATGAACAAATGCTGTTAAATATAGTTTAAGCAATTTTTTCTGATTCTCCCGTGAGGGTTCCTCTTCAAATCGTGTATACAATTTTGGGAGACGCCATTTAGTTTTCTCACCAACTTAGTATTGGTAGCTGACAGGAGATTGCAGAGTGTGGAGAGACAGGCAATTTGGCTCCACACTAATGCATGATGTTGTTTGCTACAAAATCATGACACTATCATGTTGGCACAATGCACTAGGTACTTGCTCCACAAGCTAAGCTTCACAGACCTAGTCTGTTCCTGAATTAATGAAATGTAGTGATAAAGTTGCTAAAAGACTGTACTGGGAGGCTGGAAAGCAGGGAAGGTGTGCCTAACCCTAACCCTCACAGTAAAGACCCCAGTAGCACCTTTAAGACTAACCAACTTTATTGTAGCATAAAAGCTTTTGAGAACCACAGTTCTCTTCGTCAGATGCATGGAGGGTATGAAGAAACTGGCCAGAGATATGTAGGTGGTGAGGAGAGGGGGGAGTTGGTTAGTCTTAAAGGTGCTACTGGACTCTTTACTATTTTGCGACTACAGACTAACACAGCTAACTCCTCTGGATCTATCCTCACAGTGTGTACCAGCACTGCAATATCAGGCTGTGGAAGAGCATGTGCATTCAATGTGGGGATTTAGAAGCCAAGAGCCTAGGAGGAATCCCATGGGTCCATGGCTGAAGGGACCTGTCCCCTGGAGAGGATAGAGCTGGGTGCTGTATTCTTCTTCTCCACTTGAGCACCACATCAACATATTGGGTTTGATTCAACAGAGGATTTCTCAATGTGCTACAGTGCTTGCCTAAGTGGAAAAAAATTGCTTACACAGTTCATTTGCACTTTGCAAATTATTGTGTCCTGCTAACTTTTTAATGTTTGTGCCAAGCATTGGTCAAGGTATTATTTTTCATATATAATTTCAGATTGAATCTTCAGAAATACTCTGTGCACTATCAGTATCACACACCAGTTCTGGATAGGAAGTATTATTGTGCAGAAATAAGTTAACAATCCTTAAATATTGATGTTTCTGTTTTTGTTAAGTGTTGCATGTGTTTCTTGCAGCGTTATCTTGACAGAGTTATGCTTTATATAGAATGTAAAGTTTTTAGTGGTGTTATATCTAGCACATGGGTCCCCAACCTTTTTGTAGCATTTTGCCTGCTACAAAATGGCTGCTTCAAGAGGTAGATCTACTACAAAATGGCTGCCACTGCTTACTTTCAGTCACACAGTGAAGACTCTTATGCTGTGGTGGAAGCAACATTTCTTTAAAATGTTGCTTTTTTTTCCCCACAGCACAGCAACCTTTATTGGCATAAATAATACAGACAAAACAGGAGAAATGTTGTGAAATAAATTCATAGGGCAGCACAATCATGTCCCCAGACAGCAAAATTATCTCAGGATACAGCACAGTCATAGGGGGCTTTATAAAATGTTACCCTTGACTTCCACACATAATGTTGCTTCCACCACAGCATAATCTTCGATGACCAATCAGAAACCTTGCAGGGCAAAAACTCCAACTGGCTCTTCCCACTTTCTAAAAACACTTGGCATGAGTGAGGAAACATGTTGGAGGGTGCCATGGCACCACTGGGAACCATGTTGGGGACCCCTGATCTAGCTTTCCCTTGAACTTGCATCACAGTAAAGTAGTCAATTACTTTGTAAGAAGAAAACTTTTCCCATCATCTATGTGGAGAGGGTTCAAGAAATGTCAAAATCAACTTCTTCAAAATGGCTCCAAAAAGGACATCATGGAAGAACGCAGTGATTGTTGCACTTATGCAAGCTATTAAATCCATTGTGGTTTCACTATCTGACAAAAACCATTGCATTGTTATTTAATTGATAATAAAATTTTATTGGTGAGTGGAAAAACAAAAGAAAATTTTCCAAATTTAACACATATAATCCCATTTTTCCCCTTACTCTGTCCCCCACCCTTTTCCTCCCCCCTCCCTATTGACTTCCAACAGCTTTCCAACCCTTAACCATTCTTATTACTTAGATCTATTTCATTTATATTTTCCTACCAACTTTGAATCATAATATCTCTTACTCCAAGCATATTCTTATTCTTTTACATAAGCTCTATCAAACATACTATCAATATAGTATATCTCATATCTATATAACATAACAGTATAGTATAATATATAGCAGGGATCGCACTATCTCTTACTTTAAACTTATTCTATTTCTTTTCTTTTAAGCATATACTCCATCAAATACACTATCAATATAGTATATATTATAGTAATATATTATATATATATTGTATGCTATGCTACCAATGTAGCACAGCACACAACACCATATAGCACAACCACATACTATGTTATAATGTAAAGTCTGATCCACTAACCCGTTATTTTATGTTATATATCATATATAGTATATCTCATTGAGATGTCTGTTTACCCCTTCTCATTATCCCATATATTCAATGTAAAATTCCCTTAAATATTATATTAGCCTAGATTATAATTACATTCCCCCTAAATGGTAAGATCCCTTCTCTCTTCTCGTTGCAACATTGTTCTTTAAAAATTTTCAAACTGCCACAGTTCTCCTTTTACATCCCACTTTTTTCCAAAAATTGTTTCAGTTTCCCCCAATCAACAATATATTGTCCTAGGTCAAGATCTTTAAGTTTCCTTGTCATTTTGTCCATTTCTGCCATGTACAGCAATTTGTAAATCCAGTCCTCTACAGTTGGTATTTCTTGTGTCTTCCATTTCTGCGCATACAAAAGTCTTGCTGCTGCTGTCATATAAAATAACAATGTTCTATGCTGCACTGGAACTGCCTCCATTCCCAAGTTCAGTAGCAACAATTCTGGGTTCTTATTTATTTGTATTTGTAAAATCTCATTTATTGCTTCAATTATTTCTCCCCAGAACTGTTTAGCTACTTCACATGTCCACCACATATGATATAATGATCCTTCATGCTTTTTACATTTCCAGCATTTGTCTGACATGTTAGTATTTCCTAGCGCAATTTTCTCTGGTGTTAAATACCATCTGTAAATCGTTTTGTACACATTCTCTTTAATGTTCATACAAGTTGAAATCTTCACTGTATTTTTCCATAGGTACTCCCATGCCTCCATTGTTATTTCTTTATGAAAGTTTATTGCCCACTTCACCATCTGGACTTTTACTGTTTCGTCCACCGTAAACCATTTTAAAAGTAATTGGTAAATCTTGGATATTTCTTTCTTGCCTTCTTGTAGTATCACTTCCTCTAACTCCGAATTTTCCAATCTTATTCCTCCTGTCTGGCAGTCCGCATTATAAAGGTCTCTGATCTGTCTGTACTGGAACCATCCATAACAAGGTGACAATTCTTCTTCTGTCTTTATTCTCAGCTTTGAATATTGTATTTGTGTAATCTCCTTGTAAGTTAGACATTGCTGTTCGTTATCGACAGTTCTCGGATCTATTACTTCATACTGAACCACCCATGAAGGAATTCCATCTTCCATATACAACTTGTATTTCTTCCAGACTGTGAAGAGGCTTCTCCGAATATAGTGATGCAAAAACATAGAGTCCGCTTTTACTTTATCATACCACATGTATGCATGCCATCCAAATATTTTTTTGTGTCCCTCCAGGGCCAGCAACTTACGGTTTTTTAATGTTATCCAGTCTTTCAACCATACAAGACATACTGCCTCGTGATACAGTCTTATGTTGGGCAGTTGCAAGCCACCTCTTTCCTTCGCATCTTGTAACACCTTCATTTTCACTCGTGGTTTCTTGCCTGCCCACACAAAATCTGAGATTTTCCTTTGCCATTTATCAAATTGTTTGGAGTCTTGGATAATTGGTATAGTTTGCAACAAGAACATCGCACGTGGTAAGACGTTCATTTTTACTGCTGCAATTCTTCCCAGCCATGATAAATTCAGTTTGTTCCATTTTATTAAGTCTCTCTCTATTTGTATCCACAGTTTCTCATAATTGTTTTTGAACAAATCTATATTTTTCACAGTCAGTTCAATGCCAAGATATTTTACTTTATTAGTCACCTCACAGTCTGTTATCTCCGTTAGCTCTTGCTGCTTCTGTTTAGTCATATTCTTACATAAAATCTTTGACTTCTTTTTGTTCACGTAAAATCCAGCCAAATCTCCAAACTCTTTTATTTTCTCTATTACCTTTGGCATATTTTCAATTGGATCCTCTACTATTAGCATTATGTCATCCGCAAAAGCTCTGACCTTGTAAGAAAACTTTTATTTTCATACCTCGGATTGTGTCATCTTCACGTATTTGAATCATCACATTGTTATTTAATTGATGATGACATTATGAGTTACCTACAAATGCCTAGAATTTCTTGAGGGGAAAGAGAAGTATTCAGGAAATTATATCTTTTTTATGCAGCTAACATGTATGCGCATATCCAACTTGCCACATCCACAGAAGCAAAAGGATTCAGACCAAAGGCCTTACACCCTTTTACTCACAACTCCCCCATCTCACTTCCACTCACACATTCAGATATGAACATCCTTATTTTTAAAAAACTTATGGGCATTTAGCTATCGGGGAACTCCATGGATACTTTTATGTTCAGACCTTTGTACTGTTGCTCTATTTTAAAAATGATTACATCATTACATCATACTAGAACTGAACTAGTGGACCAATCAAACAGAGGTAACTATGCACAAATTAGTTTGGTTGGATATAAGCAGGAAGATATTTTGAAAATGACATCCTGATACAAATTCTTCTGATAAACAAACTAAGATGTTTTGCATAGTTCCTATCAGATAGTACCTAAGGGAAATCTCTTTGAAAGGAGTAAATTTGAAAAATTCTAAGGCAAGGAATGAAAGCAATGCATATCATTAAGCGAAGACATGTATTTTTCCATTCTCATGAAAGGTTATTAAAATGCTGACTACATTTACTCAAACCCCTAAAAGGAAATCAGGTTGAGAAGTTATATAAATATAAGGCCAATAATATCAATATCTCTGCCTATTTATCACCAAAAGCTCATTGGACTTAACTCCTATTACATCAAAGGCTTTAGGATCAAAGATAGAAATACTTTCTTCCAGAACACATATTTGTATTGTCTTATACTTAAAATAAAACCCCCTACTTATGTATGGTATACTCACAAAATCACTTTGTAGATGTTCAAAGTCTCAGTTCCCAGATCGCAGTGTTGTTCTCTCACTTTTACATCAATATGTTTTGAGTTAAGTTAGTCAGTTAACACTGACAATGCACTTTCAAGAACTATATATCCCCCGCATCTCTGAGTGACAAGAAATTCCAGCTCACTGGAGACTTATGACATTTTATTTACAAATGTACTGGTAGAATACAGGTCTAGATGCAAAGATGCTTCATCAGAGCAGCAGATCCACTATTACCTCTGGATCAAAAGGATCCTGCCCCCTTAGGATTGCCAAAGGCCACTTAGAAAATTCCTGGTGATTTGGAGTCAATGCCTAGGAAGGACAGAGTTTGTTGAGGACAGGGAGATCAGCAGGGAGTGATGCCATAGGATTCCGCCTACAATGCGGCCATATTCTGCAGGGGAACCGATCTCTGTAGTCTGGAGTTCAATTATAATTCTAGGACAACTCTAGACCCCACCTGGAGGATGGCAAACCTGTGCTCAAGTTCTTCACCCACCTCTCAGCAGTGTGTCTGTGTTTCTTCCAGAAACTAAGAGCCAAAACACACGTTGAGAAAAACCTAGGTTCAGCACGTGTTCTCTTACCTCAAAGTTTGCCGGGATCTGTAGGAGTCCTGGAAGCTTAAAGTTTAGCATTTACAGAGCAGCAAAAAGGGAAAGGGAAATACAGGCGCCTGTATTTTAAGCTTTAAGCTTCCAGGACGCCTTTAAGCTTCCAGGACGCTTCCAGATCCTTTAAGCTTCCAGGACTTTAAGCTTCCAGGACCCCTACAGATCTTTAAGCTTCCAGGACGCCTACTTTAAGCTTCCAGGACTCCTACAGATCCCGGCAAACCTTGAGGTAAGAGAACACGTGCTGAACCTAGGTTTTTCTTAACGTGTGTTTTGGCTCTAAGCTGCTGTTTCTTCACTCAGAAACACATCTACCTTGGTCCTTCAGTTTGGAGGCTTTGTCACTTCTCGTAGCTTGAATGGAGCCCTTTCCTAACAATTAAGGCATATTGAGGAAAGATCAACAGTCATTAGGAAACATCATTCCTGTGTCAGAGGGTCTGACTTCCCTCAGGCATGCCATGTTAGGCCAAATCTGTAAGATACAGCCATTCACAGCACCTAGACTCCAAGCTCACGTTAGTATCTTTTGGGTCTCTCCATCCTCCAGTTCAAAGGAGAAGTTTGTGAAGCAGTTTGATGAGCACACTATAAAATAACCTTTGCCTGTGGCTCAGTATAGAGATGCCGATTAATTGATCTTTTTCTTCCTCTACAGAGCCAGGAACATAACACTGACTTAGACTTACTGGCAAATTAATTCCCATGAGGTTTAGTCAGGCAGCAAATAGATATCCCAGAATTACATTTGTCATTGTGATATTCAAAGGAATCATTTCTGCATATGCTGTATTCCAGCAGGGAATAGCACTGTGGGTACAGGATAAATATATAAGCAAGCAATTGGTAACTGAAAATAATTACAGAAATAAGATGCCTACTGTATATAAAGTGGGCTTTTAATTACAGCAGAAAAGAAATTCCTCAGAAATAGCTGCAAGTTAGCTTAATTCCCAATTGTGTGTTGGTCAGGTTTCAAATGACAGGTTTGATAAAGATTGCATGGCATATGAATGCATTTGAAACAAATTATACTGGCCTGAAAAACATCTTCGCTTTGAGAGGAACTTAATATAAATGTTCAAGAGAACAGTATATGTTTATGTAAAACACTTTTAAACTGCCCCATGAACTATCATGTTCTGAACTTCTAATGAGTTCAGGATTATCTACCCACAACTACCCTGTGAGGCGCATTTGGCTGAGAAAAAGTGACTCAACTCAAGCTCCTCCAAAGTGGATCCTAAGAATACTTCCTTAAGCATTACTTTCGTGGAATAGACTTGAGTAGACCTGTTTAGAATTTCTCTCCCAGTGAGCATGTCTGAACAGAGATTAGGACTCAGATTAGGTCTCTCTGTTCAAAATTTACTCATCTTGAAATTACACTACACCAGTTATCAGAGCTTTCATCAGTAGCCAGTAATGATGATGTTGAGGTCAATGACAGGGAAGCCATGTTTTGACAGCCACTCTGGCTTATGTCAAGCCAATAATGTATGAACGACCAGTATGGCTATGGAACAATAGCAATCAAAAAGCTGCTTCCCTGGGGTCATGTTAATCTAATATGATGTAATACTGACTTCTTAAGGATTCACTGATCATGCGGGCCGTTCAGCTCACATGATAATCTCCCATGCAAACAACAGAGGCTCCAAGAATGCTTACATATAAACCTGATACTCCTATGTAATTGGAGTCTCCTCAAGTATAGTTATATGCAAATAAACTTAAACACAATTGATTAACTTACTGGTTCAAAAGCAGCTGCTCAACTACAAATCTTGAAGACAGCTCTACTATATACTTTGTTCAGTGTTTTGGTCTGCAATTTTAAAAGGCTGATATTCTTTAACTATTGGTTGAGTTGACTGATTGTGATTAGAGGTGGGCACGGACCAGGAAAAAACCATGGACCATCAACCTGTGGTCTGTCGCATTTCATGGACTACAAACTTTTCATGGACCTGCCCCGATTCACGGACCAGTTCATCAGTCCATGGTCCGTCAGTTCTGGGGGCACAAGGACCACCCCTTCACACTCAGAGATGCCAAACTTACAGTGAGTCTTCAGCAGGCCCTCCTCCAGCCACCCTCCAAGTTTGCCCAGGATTGCAGTTCAGATGTCCGAGTTACAGACCCACAAAGCAGCCACCCCCAGGAAACTTCCAGTCAATAGAACAGGAGTCGCAAACACCAATTGACTTGCATTGGCTTGCAGCACCAAAAAGTTGCAAAGAAAACGTAGGATGGAGTTGGAGAATATTCCTCTGAGAATAGAATGATGGCCCCCAGAATGGAATGATGGTTCCTGGGAGCAGAAAACCTGTTCTGGGGCTAGAATGGGGAGGGAGAGAAGTACTCTTTGAAGTGCTCTTTGAGGGGACAGTCAAGGAGATGTTTTTGGGGAGACAGGAGGAATATCCTTTTAAAGGATACGAGGACAGAGACAATCTATGAGAGGAGGTTAAATTTGCGGGGAGGGAGTGGATGTTCTTTGGGGAGACATGAATATCCCTGTACAGAAAAGGACAGAGACGATCCGTGAGGGGACCTTAATCCTGGGGGGAAGGAGAGTCTACTAGGGGGAATAGAAATATCCCCATTGGGCTGGCCAAGGTGAGGCTGGAAGCACTGACTGTGGGAGGCGGACCTGGGCATGAGGAAACTAAAAGACAGGAGCACTCTTGGGGAGCAGACATCTTGAGGGACTGATGAGGAAAGTGAGGATTTTGTGAGGGACAGACCAAAATTAGGAGGAGGCAGATGTGGACAGCCAGGCAGCAGCAGGTCTCCATAGCACACCAGGATTGCATTCCATAATGAGGAGCTCCACCAGTGGAGGAAGTTGGGCCTCTGCAAGGAGGTATGAAGGCTGCACTGGTGGGGGAACTGAACTGCACTGTTGATTATCTGTTTGCAATGCACAGCTTGCTCCTCCTCTTGAAAGTCTTCTAAGGGTCTCTTGATCCTAGAGATGGCCTCCACCCCCCACCACCTCTGTAGATGCCCGTGGAGTACACTGGATGACAGGTGATTGGGGTCTGAGCTCCTATGCACCAGGGCATTGCAGGCCCAGCAAGGTGCCTCATAGGGGTTGTTAGGGAGCATTAGGAAGTGCTGCCAGTGTGGGACTGAAACAGTGAGTGATTCTGCACACTTTGGATAATGCACTTCCAATCCTCTTTATAGATCATTTGGAACAGATTTTTTTATGTGTGGAACAAAAAATCCACCTCAAACGATGGATAAAGTGCATTGAAAGTGCATTATCCAATGTGTGCGGAATCAGCCAGTGACCGGGAGTTGGTTGGTTTGGGAGGAGATCAGCGCTTTAACCACTGAGGTGTGGGGCTGGACTGGGAGGATGGAGTGCAGGCAGGGGCTTCCCCAAGAGGTTGGGATGTGGAGGAGCTATATGTTTCCCCAAGACCTCCCCCCCCGATGCACCCTGACATCCCTCCTCAAAAAGTTTTAGCAGCTGCTCTTCCTCTGGCAATGCTAAGAGCTCTCCTGTCTCCTCCTTGATCTCCCAAAGTGGATCCGTATAAAGAGGCTCTGCCTCTGAGAGCTCTCAGTTCCCAATATGGCTGATGCTGGTCACTGATGGCAATGGACAACCAGGACAACCTTGGCACTTATTTCCCCCATGACCACCATTCCTTGTCATTCCAATCCTCATGGTGCGCTAAGAAAAGCCATCAGCCGAGGAAATCCAATACGCTTGTGCTCAGAGCCTGACTGCAGCTCTGAGGCTGGGTTGGGGCAGAGCCCTAGGCTAGCCCACCGTCCCACAATCAAATGAGAATTGAAAGAGGAAAAAAGAGACAGAAGAGTGAGCCTTCAGCTGAGGAAACCCAATAAGCTTGGTCCTAGAGCCTGACTGCAGCTCTGAGTTTGGGTTGGGGCAGAGCCCTAGGCTAGCCCACCACCCCACAAGCAAATAAGGATTGAAAGAAAATAAATGAAACAGAAGAGTGAGCCTTCAAGGAGGCCAAGAAGCTTGGTCCTGGAGCCTAACTGCAGCTCAGAGACTGGGATGGGGCAAAGCCCTAGGCTAGCCCACCACCACCCCACAAGCAAATAAGAACTGAAAGGAAAAAATATTAAACAAAAGAGTGAGCTCTCAGCTGAGAAAAACCAGTAAGCTTGCTCCCACCCAGAGCCTTGCTGCAGCACAAGCCTGAAGCCTCCCTCTGGCACAATAAAAAAAAATATCCTCCCACAACAAGCAGTTCCTCCGAGGAAGTAACCAGCTGGAAAGTGAAAACGCAGCTCAGAGCTGGGTGGTATATATACTCCTTGCTTTCATAGAGAATAATGGGAGCTCTCTGGTTGGCAGCCAGAGCTGCCTATCAAGATTTTCAGGGCTAAGATTGGTGTGTTACAAAGGCAGCACAAGGTCTGTAGGCGTCTCCCCTACGTTGCCTAGGGAACTGATTGCTCAGTGGTAGGTTGTCTGGATTCATGATCCAATGGACTGACGGACTGGACAAAGGTCATCACGTCCATGAAAAAATACATGTCCCATGACCTGCTGGCTTGCAAACACTGAACTGGGATGAACTGTGTCAAATTATGGTCCTTTTTTCAGTCCATGCCCACCTCTAATTGTAATATAAGGAACAGAGGACTTAGCTCTAGCTGTAGGCAAGGAAAACAGAAAAAAAATCTTAACATTTACAAATGATTGTATTTATAATAAAATAGATAAAAAAGATATCTAAGTTGATAATGAATGAGTTCAAGGTATTGGATCCACCACTTCCTTTAGTCCTCATTCACATTTTTGATGGAATTACTAGCAGTCTTGAGAAAAGGTTGTTTAGCTTAATTAGCTTGCCCTTTGATTTGCCTTTGAACATGCCCTGAAGATTCAGTGGGGTCATAACATCCTCTATCTGCAAGGAAGTGAATGGATTTAGTAAAAGGGCAGCCCAGTCCTGATGCGTCACTGGAAGTGGCATGACAGCAATGTTGATATCTAAGTGTCAAAAGCCAGTGTGCAGAGGCTTTAGATCAGAATAATCAGTATGACAGGTAGACACATCAGGTGACATAGAGTCAGATGGTTAACTTAAGAGTCAGGAGACCATGAAGTGAATGACTCAGCTAAACTCATGCATGTATCTGATTGGGTGTCTACATGTATAAATGGCTACCATGTACAGTATGGTTGGGGCTTCTTGCAAGTCCAGGTGTAGGCTGTCAGGTCCAGTATGTATATGAGCTGTACTGACTCCATTTTCTAATGCTTCTAGTGTTTAAGTGCTTTTTCCCCAGGTGCACCAGTTCCCAGGCAGCATTCCCACCAGAGGAGATTGTTGTGTCCAACACCGTTCCACCAAGCATTGGCCTTGAAGGAGAGCAGCTTCCCAGGACTGAAAGATGTTGTTTTGAGAACTGTGGGGGGAGGCTGTTCCAGATGGGTATTGTTACTCTGTATCCTATGCTTGCTCTTCATTGGTAACAATGATCATGTACCAACCTGAGTCTCCTATTCAGGACAGTGGACTATAATGGACCTTTTCTGCAATAAAACTTCCTTTGCCAGACACTGGACTTATTCTTGCTTCTAAAGGGAACCTTGCAGAGAGTGCCTTATCTAGCCACAGTCTGACATTTTGTTACCAATCATGCCTGAGTCGGGCCCAGCGGATTCCAAGGCAGTCCCGGACAGGGATCCTTTGTTTGATCCGTATGCGTCCCCCGACAGTCAAACAGTGCAACCCCAAGAATCGCAGGTGCCAGCCGGGGCTGGTGCTTCGACGCCTACACCGCCTCTCATCGACCTCAGCAGTGAGGGGACAAGGCCGAGGGCTACAGCTCTTCCCTTGCTCTCGCTACCCACCCCGTCGGAGTGGGGAGCCCGACCCCGAGAAACACGGGAGCGCCGGGCCGGAGGGCTACATCCAAGAGTTTCGATGGACGGGCGCCGAAGCCTAGAGACGGTCCCTGAGCTGGACAGCAGCCAACCGTGGCTGTTTTGGAACCGGACGACCGAACGGACGGACGGGAATACATCTCACCGCGGCGCCCTGAGTTGGGATTATTCGGAACTTGCCCCGTGGAAAGAGCCAACGGAAGTTCCTGAGCAAAGTTGGGTGCAAATACAAAGCCGTACCCATGCTGTAGACTCCGGCATCTCGGCCGTGACGGGCCTAGCCAAAGGAATTCTAGCAGCGAGATCGCGAGTCGATCAAGGTGATCCCCCGCCCTGGGGGCCGTTTTCCCCGGTGAGTACAACTGAAGGAGGTTCCGTGATGGGGCAACCGGGTCCTAGCCGAATGCAACAGTTGGAAGCTAGGCTGATCGATATGGAGGAAAGTTTGGCTCATGCCATTCACCTAATCTCGTCAATGGGGGCAGGAGAGAGAATCTCGCCTGAAGAAATGGCGATACAAATTGCCACCCTTCAAAGTGTCATGTCCTATCCAGTGGAGGTCGACCTGCAGCAGCCGCTACCTTCGGGGGAGGAGGAATCCTACCCTGAAGAACCGGGAGAATCGCCCGCGGAACACCCTGGACTAAACGAAACTCCGCCGAGCGGGGATACTCCAGCTGAGGTGCCCGGAGAGACTCCAACGGAAACCCCTAAATTGGACGGGGATCCGTCTCCCGAGGAGACTCCAGCGGAGGAGCCAAGAGAAGGAGAGGGACCAACCCGTCCAACCGAGACGACAGTGATACACCCTCCCGCCTCTCCAACAACAGTTCGGCCGGGTCAGACGGAAGAACTCCCGGCCCCTGCTGAGGAGGAATTACCGCAGCGACCGCTAGAAGTGGTTCCTAATCAGCAAACCCCGGGAGAAGATCTACCGGCGCCACAAGACCAGCCTGTGCGTCCCAGAGACACGACACCAAGAGGGGCAAGCCCGCGCGGCCTACCACCCATTAAGCCTTCGCCGCTGCGGCCCCTTCCGCTTCGACCACAACTAACCCCGCCGCTGCAGCCGATACGTTTGCCACTGGAGCAGCCCGTAAGACCACCTCCGAACCAACCGATGGGGCCTACACCACTACGACCCCACCAACCCACCCCTTTGCGGCCGATCATTACTCCGCCGCACCGACCTCAACTGCAAACACCTCAACCGCTACGACCAGCACCTCCTGCATTGCCACCAGCCAGACCGAGATTGCAGCCACCTGCTCGACCCAGACTACCGCCACCAGCCCAGCCGAGAGCACCACCACCAGCCCAGCCGAGAGCACCACCGCCAGCCCAGCCGAGGCCGCTACCCCCGGCTCAACCGGTGATGCCGCCGCCAGCACAACCAGCACCGATAGCACAACCGGGTCCCCCCATACCTCAAATGCCATTGATGCTTCCGGCGGACTTCTACCCAGCACCGGCTCCGAGGCAAGACCTCCCAATGGGTTGGGTGAAACTGGAAGCCACTTTTGATGGGGACCCCTCCAAACTGGGCTTTTTTCTAGTGCAAGTCGTGCAATTCTTCAACCGGTGGGGACACCTCTTCGGCAGTGAGGCCAGCCAGATTGAACATCTCGGCTCCCGCTTACAAGGGAAAGCAGCGGACTGGTACGTAGGACTATATAATATCGGGGCCCCAGAACTCGATACTCTCCAGGGGTTGGTAGATGCTATTCGAGCACAATACGAAGACCCCTTAGAGGAAACCAGGGCCCGAACAGAATTGCAAGCCATTAAACAGGGCAGCATGTCAGCGAGAGACTATATTACGAAATTCCGACAATTGGCTGCCAAATGCCCTAGGTGTGAGGAGTCCACCAAAATCATCCTGTTCAAGCAAGGGTTAAACCCGAGACTTTTGGACAGAGCTCTCATGCAGGACAATCCCCCCACCTTGTTGGGTTGGATTCAACTTGCATGCGAAGTTGAGAATCGCATTTTGGAAGTCCGTTTGGTTGAACAACAACAACAAACGGGGCAAAGAAGACCCTTGACTTTGCAGAAGGGAGGACGGGGAGCTGGGTACGCCACCCGTGGAGCGAGAGATGCTAGATGGCAACAAGGGCTGTGTTTGCAATGCGGACAAGCCGGTCACTTTGCAGCACAATGCCCCTACCGGCCTGTGCAAAGACCTCCGCTTCAACTAAGGCGGCCAACCCTTGCTCCATTTCCTACTCTCCAACGCCCGATTCCCGCACCTCGAGCGAACAGAGGCCGCGGCGCTTCCCAAAGGCCCGCCTCAGAGAGGGGACTAGAAGCGGAAGAAGTTATGGAATACGACCCCGCTTCCCCAAACGCAGAAGTCAACCCAGAGAGCCCCCAGTCGGGAAACGAGATGGATCTGTCGTAAAAGGGCCCAAACGACAGATCCGCCCCAAGCCCGTTCCTGCACCGAACCGGCCACCTGGGTCCATTTTATTCATGCCCGTGACTCTGATCAACCCAGAGAGAAAAATGCACATTCGGGTGCAAGCTCTAATTGACTCGGGCTGCTCAAGAGACATCATAGCCCCTGCTCTAGTTAATGGACTGGTTTTACCAACTCGGGATTTACAAAATCCAGTAATCCTTGAACAAATGGATGGTACCAACATGAATCCTGTTACAACTGAAACCATCCCGGTGATCGCAGGCATGGGACAACATTGGGAGAAGAGATCCTTTGTCATCAGCTCTACTGCCAAGTACCCGTTAATCCTAGGCAGCAAATGGCTATGTGATCACAACCCCTACATAGACTGGGCACAGGGATGCATTACCTTCAGTCACGCCAACTGTGAAAATCACCGTTGGAATCAAAACTGGGGCGAAGACCCTACTCAGAAAGAAAAGGCCCTCCTTACCCAAGAAGAAGTCAACCAAATACCCGAACCTTACTGGCCTTTTCTAAGCGCTTTCTCGGAGGAGGAAGCGGACACTCTACCCCCGCATCGACGAACGGACTGTGCGGTGGAAATCTTACCAGGAGCCTCGCTACCCAAAGGACGACTCTACCCCATGAGTCTCCATGAACGCGAAGAGCTCCGGAAATTCATCGACACTAACCTTCAACGTGGGTTCATCCGCCCAGCCTCTAGCCCCCATGCCGCTCCGGTCCTCTTCGTAAAAAAGAAGGATGGGGGACTCAGACTCTGCACAGATTTCCGGGGACTGAACGCAGTGTCCACCAACAACGCCTATCCTCTACCGCTCATCCGAGACCTTCTCAACGTCGTGGCCCAAGGTAAGATCTTTACGAAATTAGATCTAAAAGATGCCTACTTCCACGTTCGTATCAAGGCAGGGGATGAGTGGAAAACTGCGTTTAATACGCCCCTCGGACAATATGAATACTTAGTTATGCCTTTTGGATTGACGGGAGCCCCGTCTGTATTCATGTCCATGATAAACGAAGTTCTACACGAATTTCTGTACAAAGGGGTGGTGGTGTACCTTGATGATGTTTTAATTTATTCGGACACCGAGGAAGAACATGTTCAAATGGTACAAAAAGTCCTAGCCACCTTGATGAGGAATAAACTGCCCATCAAATTGTCCAAATGTGAATTCCATAAAACAGAACTCACTTACCTTGGGTATTGTATCTCCCAAGAGGGTCTGAAAATGGATCCAGCCAAAATACAGGCGATACAAGATTGGCAAACGCCCACCACCCGCAAAGAACTGCAATCCTTCCTGGGTTTTGCCAACTTTTATAGAGACTTCATAGCAAATTTCGCCCAAATCACGCTCCCCTTAACAGAACTGCTGAAAACCAAAGATAAAGGGGACCAAGCTAAGAAGCCCTCTTCCAAATTACAATGGACCCCCGATTGCCAAACGGCTTTCGACTGCCTAAAAGAGCAATTTGTAACAGAACCCATCCTCTCCCACCCCAACGAACAATCCCCCTTCATAGTACAGGTCGACGCCAGCGATACGGCGATAGGGGGGGTTTTGCTACAGAAGGGGGAGGATGGAAAATTGCGTCCTTGTGCGTTCTTGTCTAGAAAATTTTCTGCCGCGGAAAGGAATTGGAATGTATGGGAGAAGGAGGCCTTTGCAGTAAAAGCAGCCCTTACTAACTGGAGACATTGGCTGGAGGGGGCGCGATACCCTTTTGAGGTCTGGACAGATCATAAAAATTTGGAGGCCCTCCGGAGCCCACGCAGACTGAATGCCAAGCAATTGCGGTGGGCGGAATTCTTTTCAAAATTCAACTTCACTCTAAATTATCTCCCGGGCAAAACTAACTTTTTGGCGGACGCCCTATCGCGCATGCCCCAACATAGGAGCAAACGGGCGGAGACGGTCGACACGGTCTTCTCGCCTAAGCAACTTGGGGGCGTGGTGACTACTCGCAGCCGCGCCAAGCAGCCCCTCCCAGCCAACCAGGAATGGAAATCGAAACTTAAAGCTGAAATAGAGAAGGAGGGGGATAGAGCTCCGCGGAGCAAACTGACCCAATCCCCACAAGGGGATTGGTTGGCCGGAGGCAAGTTGTATGTCCCAGACAGCCTCAAACTGGAAGTTTTGCAGCGCTGTCATGATGCTCCCACTGCTGGACATTATGGGTATCTAAAAACTTTGCATCTCGTCCAAAGACAATTCTGGTGGCCGGGCATGCGCAAAGACATTTCCCAATACGTTAGTTCCTGTCCCGTTTGCCTCAGCGCCAAAACCAGGAAAGGGAAGCCTCCGGGTCTCCTGCAACCATTGGAAACGCCAAACAGACCCTGGGACGTAATATCCATGGATTTTATTACTGATCTACCTATCTCAAAAGGACATAATTGTATTTTAGTGGTGGTAGATCTGTTCTCCAAACAAGCACATTTTATCCCCTGTACTGCTATACCCTCCGCACGAAAGCTAGCGGATCTGTTTTTAAAACACATCGTGAAATTACATTCTTTTCCGTCCAAGGTGATTTCGGATCGCGGCGGACAGTTCGTTGCCAACTTCTGGCGGGAGCTTTTGAAAATGTTGAATATTGAACAAGGCATCAGTTCAAGCCACCACCCACAAACCGACGGACAATCCGAAAAAACTAACCAAATTTTAGAACAATTCCTTCGTTGCTACATTAATTTTCAACAAGATAATTGGGTGGACCTTCTCCCACTAGCCGAATTCTCCTATAACAACAGTGTACACGCTTCAACGGGAGAGGCTCCATTCAAAATTGTGTACGGGACTCACTTCAATCCCTTCCCGTTAGACGCACCCCCTCTCCATTCCTCTAAACTGCCAGATGTATCTTCATGGTGGGGGGAGGCGGCGCAGCAGTGGACTCTTATTAAGAAACACCTTGAAAAAGCCAAACTGGATTACAAAAAATACGCAGATCGCCATCGTGTGGCCGAATGGGAATTACAACCTGGAGATCATGTGTACATTTCCACGAAGAACCTAAAGCTAGTTCAAACCAGCCGCAAACTCGCTCTAAAATTCCTGGGACCTTTTCCTGTGCGCAAAATAATAAATAAAGTAACTGTTGCTGTAACTTTGCCCAAAAACCTGCGCCATGTGCATGATACGTTCCACGTCAGCCTACTAAAGAGAGCTCCCACCGACAACAAATGGCACATCAAAGCTCCACCCATTCCAACTTTGATTGACGACCAAATACACTATGAGGTACAACAAATCTTGGACTCTAAGCTCAAACGAAACCAGCTTTTTTACCTCATTCGCTGGAAGGACTTTGATTCTGGTTACGATGAATGGGTGAACTCTGCACATGTTCATGCTCCTAGATTAACCAAAGCTTTTCATACTCGCTATCCATATAAGCCAGGGGGGGATCTATTTTAAGGGGGGCAGAATGTCAGGTCCAGTATGTATATGAGCTGTACTGACTCCATTTTCTAATGCTTCTAGTGTTTAAGTGCTTTTTCCCCAGGTGCACCAGTTCCCAGGCAGCATTCCCACCAGAGGAGATTGTTGTGTCCAACACCGTTCCACCAAGCATTGGCCTTGAAGGAGAGCAGCTTCCCAGGACTGAAAGATGTTGTTTTGAGAACTGTGGGGGGAGGCTGTTCCAGATGGGTATTGTTACTCTGTATCCTATGCTTGCTCTTCATTGGTAACAATGATCATGTACCAACCTGAGTCTCCTATTCAGGACAGTGGACTATAATGGACCTTTTCTGCAATAAAACTTCCTTTGCCAGACACTGGACTTATTCTTGCTTCTAAAGGGAACCTTGCAGAGAGTGCCTTATCTAGCCACAGTCTGACATAGGCGAAGCACTTTGTCTCTCTGGACTATAAACTTGTATATATTGCTCTTAATCCACCTATAAATAAATTGTATTATACACCTTTACTAAACAAACAAGGTGTGGACTCTTTGTGGATCCTCCTTAAACTGGTGCAGTCACGCTCAATACACGCTATTCAACAGTCTCCTATGTGCTCTCAAGAGAGAAAAGAAATAAAAGACCTACTTTAAATAGGTGAGAGGACAGTAATTGCGCTGGAATCCCTAGTGAAACTGCCAAAATCTACCAATCATGGAGCACGAGGCCAACAGCAGGAGTAGCCAACCAGTGCATAACGACAGCACATATCCATGCCATCATCCTGCTCCCGCCCCCTACAGGACAGAGGAAGGAAAGGAAAGGAATGATGGCAATACAGCACCCTCTGCTGCACGGAAGACCGTGGCACACCCAGCTGAAACCCTGTGCCTGGCATCATCCTTTGATCTCTGCAAATGGCCTTTAAATCCTCTTCAGCAAACACATACCCATTTGACAAGTGGGCACACAGGGAAGGAAGCATGACCATTATAATCAGACACCTCATAGCTCAGTTGGCACAGAAAACTCCTCCACAGAAAAATCTCAGCCTCTCTCACACAAACAGAAGCTTTGTATACCTGAGGTCATAGTTCAAGCTCTGTGTATGGTTTGCTACCTAGATAGTCCTGGAAGACCAGCTACAGACAAGACTTTTTATTAACAGACCCAGTCACTGCCAATAGGGCTCTTCCTTATGTTAACTGGCTCTCCCAGATGTCAATAATTTTGTTTATCACCTTCCCTCCATTGCACATTTGAGGTCAATGTCCACTCCCTTCTACAATTCAGCCCAGTTACCCTTGTTCTCCATTTCACTCCATGTTGTGTTCCCTGCAAGAGTTATCACACCATAGCAGTGATCATAGCAGTGATCAGGAGCAGTATAATGCATTATAAAGCTAAAGGAGGCACCCGCCTTGCCAGAACAGAACCCTTGAGGACCTTCTCATAACTAGAGATGGGCACGAACAGCAATACAAACAAAAAAATAGCCACAAACAGCCCAATCTGCTGTTCGTGAACTAGCTGTTTGTGAGGCCCCATTCTAAATGAACTGGTGGTCATTTCAAGCCTCGTTCATTGCTGTTCATTGCTGTTCATTGCGCCAGACAGCCTGGCACCTGTAATCAATTCCCTTGGCAATTTAGGCAGGGATTGTCTGAACTCCTGCTGTTGCCCTGGAAACCCCAATCTAAGCCCAATTTAGCTTGATTGTCAGGTCTTCCTTTCAAGTGTGGAGCTCCAAATTTGTTACAAGGGAGCAAAGACTGGGGGGAGAGGGGCTCCCAGCTCTGGCTTAGTTTTCAGACAATGGAAAGGGAGAGAGTTGCTGTTGGCATTTTGATAGAGTGATTGCATTGGAGCTTGAATTTTCTTTGTGTGTGGTGGGATAGGGATCTACCTGTTCAAGTTCCAGGGCTGCTGCCAGGCTCTGGGCCAAACTTTTCTGGTGTCTTCTCAGGTAAGGTTTCTGGGAGTGGTGCAGTAGGGATCTACCCCTTCAAGTTCCAGGGCTGCTGCCAGGCTCTGGGGCCAAGCTATTATTTATTATTGGTACCTTTCCTGGTGCTTGCTCAGGTAAGGTTTCTGGGAGTGGTGGCTAGAGAACAGCCTGCTGGCCCCCACAAACAGCCAACCATGAACATGTTCGTGAACAGGGCCATGTTCGTGGTTGTTCGTGAGTCCCTGTTCGTGGATGGCAATGAACAACGGACATCATGTTCGGGTTTTTTTTTCTGTTCGTGCCCATCTCTACTCATAACCCTTCTCAGGGTGGTGAATATGGTCCTCTAGTTCTCCATTGTACTCTCACAACAGACCTGTGAGAGGCTGAAAGTATAATTGGCCCATAGTCACTCAGTGAGCTTCATGGGCAAGAAGATAGATCAAGATGGGTAGCCATGTTAGTCTGTCTGTAGCAGCAGAAAGAGCAAGAGTCCAGTAGCACCTATAAGACTAATGAAATTTGTGGTAGGGTATGAGCTTTCATGAGCCACAGCTCACTTCTTCTGATATTGGCTTCATGGGCACGTATCAACTTGAACTTGGGTCTTCTCTGTCTTTTTTGGCACCACAAACACTATATAACACTGCCTTCACAAGAGTTTTCTGATGTCAAGAAGTTTGTATTTTTATGCGTTCTTCCTTGAGCCCCTTGGAGAAAGAGAAGGAAAGAAGGTTATAAAACTAAGTAAGTATGGCTATATGAAGATATTTGATACTATTAGGTCATTAATCCTGCTCTTCTAATTGGTAGCCAACTCACCAAGATTTCAGTTTTGGATTTTTCCTAGCACTCCTACTTGAGATCCTGTAAGTACAAATGCTAGAGTACAAATGGCAACCTGTACACTGCAAAACATGTGATTTACCGCTCCTCCTTGCATGAAGGAGGGCACCTCACAATATTTTCTCATCTAGTGTTAACGAGCATATTTAAACTTCACTTACACTATATGTATTACGTGTACATAATTAGTTCTAAAATTGATTTTTAAGAAATTAGTTATCAAAAACAGCCACCCACAAGCAATTTTGCACAAACATTTTAGCATCTTTTTTTTTTTAAAGAAAAGAAAATAAGCCCAACTGGATATTTATTCTTGGAAACTCTCCACACCTAATTTGAGATAATTGTAGTTTACAGTGATTTAAAAATTTGCACCAAGAGATAAACAGATGCATAGCCCATGCAAATTAACAATTTAAAAAAAGATTTGAATAACTGAGTCAATTAGTACTTTTCCAAATAAAAACCAAGAGGTGTGAGCTAGTGACATATTTCACCTGGTGCTCAGCGTTGTTCAGATTCATTCCTGATGCACTATTTCCATGCTAAACACGCACACGAGAACTTAGAAACATTTGCTTGCTAGAATGCGTTCACTTAGGAGTTCTTTTAAATTATTAAATTATTACTTATCAAGATGAGATCAAAGCTGCAGACCTTGTAGCTTTTTTAAATGTGTAAAATCAGATCACTAAGATCATTAAGAATGGGATAACATTCTATTATGAACAAGTTACCAATCTGCTATTATAATGGCCATTTATATACACAATTTTAAACTTGAGAATATATATGATGTCCAAAAGCTGGTCCATCTAGGGGGCATAAATGAATAGAAGCGGGCTTCCATACCTGTACGGCCATATAAATGAGGAACCGTTCAAGTACATATGGGTTATTTCGTCCACTTACTGAGTCTGTGCATACTTATTCCTACCAGAAAATAAGAGTCAAGTGCTGGGGATTAGGGAAAAGGGCTAAATTTAGTTTTACCCTCTCTTTACCAGTGTTTCAGCAAGATTACCAGTCCTCTTAGGGACTACTATGCATGTATGCAGCCTTAGCTGCTATTTCCATACGGAACTGGATCTAGACTCATACTTGCAATCAGGGCTCATTTCTAGAGGGAACACGCCAGAACTCTGTTCCGGCAGTTCCCCCAACAGTCAGGTGGCCCCGCCCACCTGACATTTGGACATTTTGGAACAGCCCAGATTGGGGCCAAAACGACCTGGATTGGGTTGGTGTTGGGCGGGGGAACCCTCCTCCTCCTGGCACTGACCCAATCCTGGCCATTTTGGTCCCGATCCAGGCCAAAATGGGCCGAAAATGGCCATTTTTAGCCATTTTGGGCCTGTTTTGGCCTGGATTGGGGCCGAAACGACCCAGATTGGGGCCAAAATGGCCCAGATCAGTGCCAGGTGAGGGAACCCTCCTCTGCCCAGCACCAACCCGGTCCTGACCATTTTGGCTCCAATTTGGGCCCAAACAGGCCCAAAATGGCCATCCATTTTGGGCCCATTTGGGCCCATATTGGGGCTGAAATGGCTTGTATCGGGTTGGTGCCGGGCAGGGGAGGATGAATGGCAGGGGAGGATGAATGGCCATTTTAGGCCTGTTTGGGCCATTTTCTGCCGGGATCTGGACCAAAATGGTCAGGATCAGGTCAGTGCTGTTTCGGCCCTGATTTGTGCCCAAACGGGCCCAAAATAGCAATTTGGGGCCATTTGGGGCCCATTGCCACTGGGATTGGGGCTGGAACGGCTGGGATTGGGTCAGTGCTGGGGGGGGGGAATCCTCCCTTGCTTGGCACTGACCCAGGCCAGGCCGTTTTGGCCCTGGTCCAGGCCCAAATGGGCCCTAAATGGCCATTTTTGGCCATTTGGGGCCCGTTTCTGCCATGGTCAGGGCCAAAACCACTATGATTGGGTCAGTGCCTTGCGGGTGACCCCTCCCATGCCTGGCACCTACCCTATCTGGGCTGTTTTTGGCCTGATCCAGGCCAAAACGTGCCCAAAATGGCCATTTTGAGACAGTTTGGGCCCATTTCAGCCTGGATTGGGGTTAAGACGGCCCCGATCAAGCCACTGCCAGGTGGGGGAACACTCCTCCATCTGGCAGCAGCTGAATCCCAGCCTTTTCAGCCTGATCTAGGGATGTGACATATGCTAATGATTTATGCTAATGAGTTCCTGCAGCTCTTTTTCTGCGAAATGACCCCTGCTTGCAATACCTTCATTTTCAAAGATGTTTATTTGTACATGTTACTTACATTATATTTATTACTTGAAGATGAATAGAACAATGAATTATTCATTCTTTGTTTTAGGTTTTATTCATACAATAAGCTGAGACGGTATTGTCCACTACTTGTGGTAAATGTGTGCAGATGGTTTATACTGGCCCATTCAATCGGTCAAGTCCAACTAGGTTTCCCACTAATGAAACAGATAGAAGAGGGTCGCCTTCGACCACTAGAAAGGCTGTACTGGGGATCATGGGACAAAAGGCACATGTGGCAGCAGGGCCATATTAACCCATGCCTGGGCTCCTAGGCTTTCAGGTATTTTGGGCCCCCCTCTGGCACTTCAAACTTTCACTGCACTACAGCTGACACCCTGCTCCTGGTATGGTAGGTACTAGACCTCAGTACATAGCCCTATATCCATTTTGAGGGTCTCCTGAAGAATTCTATTCACAATTTTTTTTAAACAAAAACAAACATATTTTTTCAAGAAGCATATCGGTTTCATAGGAGTAGTTCTCAATTCTTAAAAGTTACTTCACTTAAACTCATTCACACAGATCTCTTCTAAGGCTTCACGCACAGTTTACCTGCTTTCCCTGACTGAATGTCCTTTCACAAACACACAGTTTAGGCTTTCACACAGGTTATTTTTATCTCAGAAATACTTCAACAAGCTCAGGCAGCACACAGCTAGCCTCTTTTCCTCACTCAATATTTCTCTCAGAACTGCTTAAATTTACTCAGGCTGCACACAGCTTGCCTGCTTTCTCTTGACAGAATGTTCTTTCTCCACTCTCAGTCTAAAACTGCATTCACTCCACCCACACTCTGTCATCAACCAATCATATCACTCACTCATCCCTCTCTATTCACAATTTTAAAAATATTTTTATTGTGCGAGTAGAACTCTTCAAGAAAGCACATTTTGGGGGTATAATTGTTCAATACTGTAATATTTTGAAGTGAATAAAATTATTATTATTTATTAAAATACATAATTTATGTATAATTGTTTTAATATAAGAGACCATTTTTTCACTTCAATAAAGCAGTTAATATCTTTTTAATAGAGGTTATATAAGAGAAGCAATTAATTGTAATTTATATGGAGGTGTGCCTCAGCAAAAAAAAAATTGATGGGCCTCTTGTCCCTGACCCTGTGGGACCCCTAGGTGTCAGCCTAGTCAGCCTTATGAATAATATTGCCCTGTGTGGCAGGAATTGGAATAAGGAGGAGGAGGCAAATGAGGTGAGACTGAGTTAAAAAGCTGGCTGGTTACAACCCTCTATAACCAACTGGAAGAAACTGAGATGGATATGGTGACAGGAGAGAGGAGATGAACACCAAAGGTTAGAGGATGAACTCTGGTGGTGGCAAGAGACTAACAGGGCACAATTTATGTACTCCAGGCTGCTTCACCAAAATCACTTCACCTCTCAGTCAAACCTTTAAATACTCATAATTGCTGTTTCTTGAACACAATATTGAATTTGTAGCTTCATAGAAAGGGTGATTGATTTATGGTGCAATTATGTATTCACACAGGCCCTTATTTGAAGTTGATCAATATCTTTGATTAATGTGTTCTTCTTTTATTGTTTATATTTGAAAGCACTGATGAAATAATTGCATTGCAGTGAGATGGAGGTCACACAGCTGAACATATATGCCATCTATGTTCCCAAACATTTCACTCAAGGGCATCATATCCTTAACCAATGTTTAATTTTCAAAATGAGTTCTAGCCTTCTTGGGAAATACAATATATAATAGGAAAACTCTTTTTTTATCCCAAATTGTGAGGCAGGGAGGTTTGTTCAGAGGTATAGGTTCCACAGATTCCAAGATTAAGCACCAAAAGGCCTTAGATCAAATTAATATCCTGATTTGACAACATATGAATACAAGTTGAGTCCATCTCAAGAGCCAGGATTTAGTGTTTTCAATAGTGTGTCTGTCCTTCAGGGTAGAGGTGAGTAGGATGCTTTAAGGATGAGAGTAGATAAACTATGATAATATTTAAACATCCAAAGGTCAAACCACATACACTGGATAATCGTTCGATAAAGCATTTCCCCCACTCGATCTCTTCAAGTGAAAAAGATAAGAAATGGTTTGCCAAAGATAATCATACCAAAAATTAATCAAGAATTAAGCCTAATGCAGTTATTTCTATATTCCAATCCCTAACCCACAAAAAGCTATCTTTTCAAATTTGCTGTTGATGACTAAAATGTAATATTAAGCTTTATTTTCAATAAATTTGTGTGACGGTTGACTTCACATGAGTCTAGTATCCCTTTTCTTTGTTAAATGGGTGTTTTTGGCTGATATCCAGTCTTTAAGCAAGGGCGGGCTTAGACTTTGAGGAAGCTGAGGTGAGAATTGAGAAGCAGTGTGAACTACCTAGACAATGTCCTCAAGTGACAGGATCTGGAGATGGGATGTGCATATTGGAGCATAAATTGTGTGTTTTTTCCCCTGTGTTTGTCTCTCTCATATCTAAAAAATGATGGCTTCAGTACATGTGTTTCGGTTTACTTGGCGTTTCCTTGCCTATTACTTTCTTGTAAAGAGGAAAAGTTTATTTGGAGGTAAGTTCCTCACCATGCAGTAAATCACTTCATGCAGCCCTGTAGTACATTGAGAATTTGCCTTGCCCTTATTTGTGGGCTTGGAATGTTTCCCACTTGAATGATTTTATTTATATTAGTTTGTGTGTGTATATCTGGCATGCCACTTTTCCAGAATGAAGCTGCCCAAGGTTTCTTGCAATACAAATAAAACCATGTAAAATCAAAAAGCAATTCCAATAGCTAAACAACAGCTAATCAGGAGCAACCAATAAAGTAACAGCATGCTTATACTTGTCTAAGAGTTCCATTGTTAACATGGGGATGGACCTGGAAGGGCCATGGAGAGAGATATTATGTGGAAGGAATTTTTGCCAATTCCTCCTGCCCTCTACAGCTTAAAGAAAAGGTGCTCTTGAGGGGACATAGGACCCCCTGGAATAGCGTGTGATGCTGTGGGGACTCAGAGGGAAGTAGGAACTGGTAGAAATAATTACTCCCTTCTGAACGCTCTTTCTTCAAGTTTCTCCTTCTAGCTATGGCTTCCTGTGCAGAATCTTACCCCATTCCTGAGAGTCTCCTGACACTTAAGAGCGGCTTTTCAGGGGGTGCAGGGTGAACTCAGTGGGAAAGGGAAACTAGCAGAACTCTCTTTGATCCATTTGCAGTTCTGTAGGATTCAGCTTATGAACCTGGAGTGCTGTGAATGATCCATGAGCCCTATTTGTATATATATTATGTCTTCATTCTTAGCATTTCATAGATCTTATTATAAACTTCCCCTGGAATCCTCCTCCCCACATGCCAAAAACCATAATACAATGAGAAGATGCTGTAATATGGATTTGAGATATAAATATCTTCAATGAACAAACTTCTATTTTTCTAGTGTATCACAGAAATCTGGTGACCTACAAAGACAATTGCTTGATGCAGAGTTCAGACTGTGCCCGTTTCATTCAGGAACACATATATTACTCAATAATATGAGCTGAACACAGTGCAGTTACAATAGTTCTTACAGTCACGCAAAACAAAAAACCTGGGATAACTTCCAAAATCATGTGGGATCTACAAAATATATGCAAGCAAGGAAAACAAAGTATTTTAATGCATTCTCTGCATTTCCTTAAGGGAGGGGGGGACTTTAGTTTAAAACATAATTGCTTCCATGGTGTTCAATATTAAAAGGGGTGGGCAAAGGAGTTCAAGCAATATAAGAAGTTGAATGCATGAAAGGGCTAGGGTTTTTTTTATTACCTAAGCAAGCAAGCATGTGGCTTATTTGAGTGACAGAAATGTTACCCACCACCATTTTTTAAAATGAAGTTCTCTTCATTATATTTCCATAGTATGCGCTGGCCTACTGGAAAACCGATAAGACCTTTCTTGCGTTTGGTGCTGTGGAGGAAGTGATACTCATTACATTTCTAAGGCTTTCAGTATTCCATTTCCACTATTTTCTTTTTTTAAAGTATGAAATAAAACGATTAGAATGTTCCCTGCATTTCTCTATTACCTTTTCATTTTTGCTATCCTCATTTTGTCCTAGCACAATAAAATGCTGTTTAATTTGAATTGCCCTGTGAATTTGGTAATATGGAGATGTGATAGCATTTCACTTAAATGTACAGCAGCTTTGGTTCATTTTGCGAGTTTCAAGAATAGTTTCTTCATAATTAAAGTGTCAGAAAAACACATTTGTAACAAGAATGATGAAATTCATTCCAAGTGATTTTCTAGAGAATAACTTTAAACCTCTCCTGCTCAAATAGTATCATTTTATACTCACTAACCAGTTGTTCATAGTCCTTTTATCATTTTTGCTTTTCTTCTGATTGTTTAAAAATGAGAGCTCTGACAGCCTTATTGTCTGCATTTCTTTTGAAGTTTACAAGAGGATTTTTGTCAGCCTTTTACATGAATTCTAAAAATGTCAACAAATATTAACCTTCCAAAATTCCCTAGAATAGAATTTGAAGCCTTCAGTGAAAATGAGCATCTGACACTTCTTGTGACTAAATCAGAATATTAAACATATTTTGAATGTCCTAGAGAATGATGATGTGAGAATTTTTGCACGTCATTTAAAAAATAAAACACAAAATGCTTTAACTTTTAATTTCACTCCAGATTGTTTTTTTAAAAAATGAACGGTTGGATCCATCCATTCTGTTAGTGGTGGAAACTTTCTCCAATGAAACACAACTCTTATTTTACTGCCAGGCTTCTTGCACTAGGGAAAGGCTGTGCCACAGGCTTTGGGGAAGTGATCATTGTTTTTCAACATTCACAGATGAAAAGCAAGAATTCACAGAATCATAGGGATGGAACCCCAATAATTTTTTTTAAATAAAAAGGGTCCAAATTTTATATTTTGGAGCAGGGACAATGGCAAGAACTTGACAGAGTAAGACCTAGTTCTAAACAGTTTTGTCGATTTATTCTCTCCCTCAAAGCATCCTAGAAGCCCACCGTCTCTAATTTCCACACTGTATCTTACTGGGAGAAATAGGTCGTGGCTAGCATCCCAATCCTAAAAAAAAGTTATTGGTTTATTTAGATATATATGCTCAGCTTTTCTCCCCAATGGGTATGCAGAACGGCTTACAAAATCATTTTCCCCTGCTTCACTTTATCAGGACAACAACAGTCCCATGAATAGGGTTGCCAGCTCCAAGTTGGGAAATTCCTGGAGATCTGGGGGATGAAACCTGGAGAAACCTGGAGAAAGTGGGGTTTGTGGAGGAAAAGGACCTTGGCATGGCATAATTCCATAAAGTCCACCCCCCAAATAGCCATTTTCTCCAGGTGAACTGGTCTCTGTGGCCTGGAGACCAGTTGTAATTCTGGGAGATCTCCAGCCACTACCTGGAGGCTGGCAATCCTACCCATGAGGGAGGTTAGGCTGAGAGAGAGTGATGACTGAAGGTCACCTAGCAAGCTTCCATGGTAGATTGAGGAGGTGAACTGGAGGCTCCCAGATCTTAGTCTGATAGTCTAGCCACTGCAAAATTCTGAGAAAAAGGTTGATATTTGTATGTGTGCAAAATCTTCTTCCTCCATATGCCAAATATTCCTGGGGCCTCAGTAACTGTATTTGCAGTTCTACAAGTGCCCTTTGTTTATCATATCATCCATATTATACTAATTAAAACAGAAATAACAGGCATGTTAGGGAGAGGGTATTCACAGGATATTATGGAGCCATTGAACTTTCCCTTGGCAATGTACACCCAGATACATTGCTTTATATCCAACCCTGAGTGGAACAGTTCATCTATGGCCATTTTCACACAGCCACGCGCCTGGAAGATTGTGCGAAACTCACGGCATAAAAGCGTCTTAGAGCGATTTCCTGGCACTATCCCATTTAATGGCCCTTTTCCTAACGTCATTGGGCCATTAAAGGGGATCGTGCTGGGAGATTGTGCTAGGAAGACGCTTCATGATGTGAGTTTGTGTGATCTCCCAGGGCATGTGTGAAAATGGCCTACATCTTGCATAGGAGGATCCAGCAGCTCTCTTTCCAACAGGAATCCCACATACAAATTATAATGCCCTTATTATTCTAGCCTTTGGTTAGATTGGGTTCCTAAATTGTGGATGGGCCTCTCATTCAAGGTAAGAGCAGGGCCAGCGCCACCAATGAGACAGTGAGGTGGGCACCGAGGGCACTGAGGCGCCGAAGGGGGCGCCGGAGGGGGAGCCGAGGGTGGAGGTGCGTGCCACGGAGCTGGCACACCTAGCCTGCAGCTGCTGCAGCTGGCCAGCCCCACGCCGCTGCCGCTGCCGCCACCACCACCAACACATGCCCCCGGCCAGGCGCAGCAGCCATGGGCCAGGCACAGCAGGCGTCCAGGGCAGCGTGCAGAACCTCCACAGCCACCTGCCATGGCCGATTGGGAGCGCAGGCAGCCTCTGCGCTCCGTCCCAGCTACCTGCCAGCTTGCTGCATGATGACATCATCACACAGTGACATCATCACGCAGTCCAGGGGGCATGCGCGCTGCCCCTGGGTAAGAGCCAGGTGCATTGCCAAGTACCTGGAAAAATATGTGCCTGGCTGAGGGCTGGAAAGGAGGGGGAAAGACTCAATAATATTCTCTTGGAAACTCTTCTGTGTAGGTACAGAAGAGGATAGAATATATTTGGTTGTTGTGGATTTTCCGGGATGTATAGCCATGGTCTTGGCATTGTAGTTCCTGACGTTTCACCAGCAGCTGTGTCACAGTGACACTGAGAGATCTCTGTCTTTTGGTGCTACACCTCTGAAGATGCCAGCCACAGCTTCTGGCGAAACGTCAGGAACTACAATGCCAAGACCACGGCTATACAGCCCAGAAAATCCACAACCACCATCGTTCTCCGGCCGTGAAAGCCTTCGACAATATGTAGAATATATTTGTTTGTTTGGCTTCTTTTTTCCTCTGGGTAGACCAAAATACTTACAAAAGTGTAGAAAGTTACAAGTTACAAATGCAAATAGACAAAGACAACAAAAACATATCTGAGCTGGTGCAGGTCTGCCAAGCTGACTCTCTCAGGTCCCAGGCTATGAGCCATGGGCTCTTGCTCTTTGGCTCACTACTCTGGCCTTGCCCAGGCTAAATTCCTGCAGGAAGTAGAGGAAAAAGTCGCCTTGATGGACCTCAGCAGCTCCTAGCTTTTCTTTGTCATCCAGCAGTGGGCTCAGTGTGAATTTTAAAAGCATAAAGAAAAGTTTTATGAATCCTGAAGAGTAGGAATATAACAAAAATGGCTAGAGGAAACCAACCCTTGTACCTGAAGGTGATTGTTCCAGTGAGGCACTGGGCCCCATTGAATTAGATCCTGTTTGAGGGCAATCCTTCATTCACAGGATTTGACCAACACTTTCCTTCCTCTTTAGTTTTTCTCTGTATCCTGTCAGTGTAACCTTCCAATGTGTTTATTGCCTTCTGGGAGAGTTTTGGACATCCTTTGTTCCCCCTGATGTTAATAGAATAAGAGGCTGTGGGATTCACTCCAGAAATCCAAGAGACAAACAATCATAAATGGCCCGGTAGTCAGCTTTAGGATTTTACTCAGGCAAAGGTCAAGTATAATTGTATGGAGCAAATAAAGCATTTTGAATAATTTATCCCTTTTAAAAGTCTTTGTCCCATTTTTGCAGCTGCAGAACATAATGCTTTCATTAAAATACATACATCTGTGCTGAATTAAAACAGGAGTCTTTTCCAGCTAGAGGAGGGTTTTCAGGTTGAAGGTTTTTCTTGTAGTTCCTGAAGCTTCTCCAGAAATCTGAAGGCCGAAGACAGAGTACAGGCCTTGTCATGAGCTGGTACCTAGCTTCAAGTACATTCTTTCTCTATTATTCACTGTCTGGCTCTAATTTGGAGGTACGTCTCCCTTGGGTTTACTTTATTAACTTACATATGACTAGATCTTTTGTTTAAGATTGATTTTTTTAAAGGTTTAAAAGAATTGGAACACAAAATCATGTTCTGGAAACATCTCCCCAGGCTTTCATTCTTTAGAACACCAGATTTAACCAGTTGCATAAAAGGACTGCATAAAGTAATAAAACACAGTGTATTTTTCTCAGCATTTAAAAAAAAAATTAAAAAGTTTTCTGGATAAAAGAAAATAGAATTCTGCATGTTTCAATGTCAAGGGAAAAAAAATCTGTTCGTGCAGCTCCCGCTATAGTGGCCAGTTGGAGTGTGTTCTTTTTTATAATAATCAGCTATATTGCTTGAACCATTTCAATAAGAATTTTGAGTCAGTCAGGGAAAGGGTAAAGAAGAAATAAATGGACTGAATAGCTTCCCTGACGGCAGCAACTGAAAGGAAAATTATAATGTAACCTATAAGAACAGACGTATCATTTTATTCATTAAGTTTAGGTTGTTATTATTAACATTACACTTTAACCAATTAGATTTACTTAGGTATAGTAAGGTCCAGATTTTCAATAGAAAATCCTCTAACCATTTACCCAAATTGCTTCCTGTTCCATATACCTGGTTTTGGTTGACAAAGCCTGGTTCCGTGCATTTACAAATCTAGTTCTAATTTTAATGCTGTCAGTTCCTTCCACAAAAAGCCACGTTGGATCCTGCGGATCTTTTCCAATAATGACGGTGCTTTCTTCTGGCACAAGAAGCCTTCTCCTGCCTCCTGAGGGAAGTGCCACTCCTAGTGGAATGGATTATTATTAGGATCCTATTTATTTAAGATATTTCTATCCTGCCTCTTCAGAGCCCTACTTAAGTTGGCGTACTATTTAAAATCCCAGTATTTAAAAGGGCCATTAAAAACAGGACATTATACTTTGGAAGCAGCATAAAAACTATCCATAAAACAGAAGCAGACCATTGGAAAATTGATAAGATAAAAACCCCAATTAAAAGCCTGGGTAAAATGTTGTGAGTGATACCCAGTCCCACTGCCGCCCACTTTAAACCTCTATTTTCAGGTTCTGGGTTTAACTGGCGGTTCAGGAGAGTCACAATACACCACCCATCTAGTCCCTAATTATCATATGCTGGGGATTGGGATAGTTTATATCCATTAGGGCAGCTAGGAGCAAACAAAAAAAGGATTATCTGAGCTTGTGAAGAGAGCAGCCTGAACAGAGCTGATTTCTTCTGAGTACTGATACTATATGATTATTGACTGCTGGAATGAGCTGGGACCGAAAGTTTAAATATTAGAAAATACATCTTTGTGTCTGAGTTATCTAAATATCGTGGAAGTTGTAAATAAAGTTTAACTCCTTTTTCTGTTTAAACCCTGGTGATTGATTGGATGTCTAGCATCTCAGGAAAAGTAAAAAACAAACACACACACCAACCCTTCTGACCATGGCCAATATATCTAATCTAAATGGTAGCAGTGTATAAGGGAGAGAAATACTGAGTTCCCTATCTCCAATAGCCCTGGACATTCAGCTGGGTGAGTGAATTAAGGAAAACGGCTGACTGTCTGGTGAAGTCCCTGGGAAGAGGGGAAAGGGGACCCTGTGAGGATTTGGGTCAAGGCTCTCTGCTCTCTCTAAGGACTAGAGATGGGCATGAACCGGGGGAAAATGAACTATGTGGTTCGTGGTCCGGCAAATTTCACGAACTTTCATGAACCTGCCCCTGGTTCGCGAACTGGTTCGTTTGGTTCGTGAAAACGTCACATCCAGGTCAGAAAATCATCACTTCTGGGTCAGTAGAAGGTCACTTCCGGGCCAGCAGAAGGTCACTTCCCAGTCAGCAGAAGGTCTGCAGGAAATCCATCCCCTGTTGCCTAGGAAACTGATTGATTGGCACCAGGCTGTCTGCAGTGACAAACCAAAAAACAAACCAGCCTAAAGTTCATGGCAGTTCATCAGAAATGGGATCTGATGAACCGTGGTTCATGAACCATGAATCAGCCTGGTTTGTGCTTAATTTTGGTTCATATTTTGGTTCGTGCCCATCTCTACTAAGGACTAGGCTGGTGACATATTATGATTGCCCTGAAGTAACTGTGAGGCCCAGAACTTGAAAACAGAGGTTTAAAGTGGGTGGGTGAGCATGTAAGCGGGGAGGTCACAACATGTATGGAGAGCTATTGATCTTTCCCATTGGCAGGGTGGCATCTTCAGAAAGCTTTGCTCAGATGACCAAAGCTGTCATCACAGAGCGTAGTAGGATAAGTGGTCCTGTAAACACAAACATCTATGGCCATGAAGGGCTTTGTATTTGATAATCAGTACATTTAAATGAACTCTGTAACTGATATGTAATTGATGGAGTGACAGCAGAATGGGAGTATTATGCACACCTACTAATAGTAGCCAAGCTGTAGCATTCTGCAGCAACTGGGAGTTTCTGAGCTGGTTTCAAGGGCAGATTCATGTAGAGTACGCTACTATAGTCTATTCTCAAGGTCACCATGGCATGGATCCATATGGCTAGGTTAGCTGAGTTAAGGTAGGGAGCCATCTTCCAGGCTAAATGAAGATTTTTTGGAGCTGTGTTAAACTTGCTTCTCCAGCAATAATGTTGGGTATAGTATGAACTGAGTCAGCAAGGGTCTGCTGAACCTCATCAAGCACCATGTCCTTCAAGATTTCTGCCTTCCAAGCCAGCATTACCTCCATCTTCCCAGGATTCAATTTCAACTTGTTCACTCTTAGCAATTTAACCACAGCAGTCAGGCCATGGTTCAAAACCTCAACCTTATCACCAGGTGATTTTGCTAATATAGACCTAGCTGCTGTCAGCATATTGATGACAGCCAACTCCAAAGCCACAAATGATTTCTCCTAAAGGATTTACATAGAGATTAAATAGCATGAGGAATAGAATTGAACCTAGTGGAATCCCAGAGTTCAAATCCCACAACCGCAGCCCTCTGAGTCTGATCTATAAAGAATGATTTAAACCAATCCAAAGCACATCCCCTGATACTTATGTATTATTTATTTATTTTATTTATGTCATTTATAGTCCACTTTTCTCACTGAAATTCAAGGAGGATTATACAGTTCGAGCTTAGTATAATCAGTATCAAGTACATTTCTAGACAGTATATTAAGTACATTTCCATACAGTGTCAAAGACATTTCCATAAACAATGCCATAGGGTAAATAGATACAAGTTTAAAAAGACATAGCATTAGCAAGAATCCACTACAAAGTAGAAGAAAATACTGGAACAGAACATAATCACTTCTAGGATTGACATTAGACAACATAAAGCACAGGTAGTACATAGGAGTACATATTTAAAGCAGCAGATAATATGTAAGGCAACATAGTGGTGAAGTCTATGGTCCCTAACTCATTAGCGAAGCAACTGAGACCCCATCCCTACAATACAGCCCTCCCATTTGAGTAAAAAACCTTTTTGAATAGTTCGGTTTTGCATCATTTATGGAAAGCCAGGAGAGTGGGGGCTCTCCTGACCTCCTCAGGCAAGTCATTCCACAGGATAGGGGCCACCACAGAGAATGCCCGTGTACGGGCTGCTGCTGACTTCACCTGTGTGCAGCCTGGCACCTGCAGGAGACCCTGTTCAGATGCGCAAAGCTGCCGTAGAGGAACATAGGGAGGGAGGCGGTTCTGCAGGTATGCCGGACCAAGGCCATGAAGAGCTTTGTATGTAATAACCAATACCTTGAACTGAGCACTGTAACTGATAGGTAGCCAATGAAGTGACTGTAGGATGGGAGTGATGCTCCTGCTCCTGCTCACTCCTGATAACAGTTGAGCTGCAGCATTTTGCACTAACTGGAGCCTCCTAGTTAACTTAGACAGGAGACCTATGTGTAATACATTACAATAGCCAAGCCTTGATGTTACCATAGCATGAATCCAGGTGGCCAGGTTGGCCGTGTCGAGATAAGAGGCTATCTTTCAGGCAAGAGCGAGGTTGTAAAAAGCATTTCTTGCCACTGCCTTAACTTTTTTTTCTAGTAGTAGCGCTGGATCCTGTATAACTCCTAGGCTCTTAACTGAGTCAGTGAGGGTCAAAAAAACTCTGTTGAAAGTGGGGAGTACAATATCTTTCAAGATCTCTGCCTTCCCAGCAAACATCACTTCAATCTTGTCTGGGTTCAACTTCAGTTTCTTGTTTTTCAACCATTTCACCACAGCTGTCAGGCAGCGATCTAAGATTTCTACTGCATCCTGTGGGGACCTAGATAGTGAGATATAGAGTTGGGTGTCATCTACATATTGGTGAAAACTTACTTCTACCTCTGAACATTTGAACAATATGGTATGGTCCACTGTATCAAAGTTGGCTGATAAACCCAGCAGGAACAACTAAGATGTATGATCCTTTTCTACATTCAGATGGAGACTATCAACTAAAGTCACCAGGGCATCTGTCCCATAGCCTGATCTGAAACCAGATCTGAAAAGAGTCATCCAGGAAGAACTGAGGTTGTTCTGCAGTCACTCTCTGAATTACCATGCCCAGAATCAGCACATTATAGAGCTGGCAATAATTGGCCACATCATTTTTCTGAAGCAATGGTTTTTAAGTAATGTCCAGATAACTGCTTCTTTGAATATATATTTCTTTATATTATGTGATCTAGGTGTTGGAATCTCAGCTCCTTTCCCCTCCCAAAGGCTCAGAGTCCCAAGATGGATTATTGCCTTTCAGTATGGTTGCTAGATGTCTGGTATTCACCTGGACAGTGTCAGGCTATGGATGACAGGCTATGGCAGATAGATCCCTGTACCATTGCAACAAGAAATCCAGGCTCTTGGTTAAATGGCTTTATTCAGAAATCAAATAATTTCCATAGATATGTCCATAGGGTTACTCAGCAGTAAGAGCAAGATTGACAGGAATAGTAACATGTGGGAAAATCTTTCCTCTTAACACGCACGTTTGCTCCTTCCCCCTCCCAACAGTAAATAGGCCTTTTGGCACAAACTTGCCCTGAGAATGTCTTGCATAGCTGTACTATCAAGCTGAGTCACTGAGAAAGCAAGACATAGCAATGCACGGGAGCGAGTAGTATACAAGGTCATGAGCACTGGAAGTTTCTACAGTCCGTTAGATAAGCACTTGCAATAAGCCTGTGAAAGAAACAGTTAAGGCATTGGCAATATGGTATCAAGTTACAGCATGAAACATTGGTTCGGAACAACAGGTCAGTATTAGCATTAGCATTGGCATGGATGGGGCTCAGACATGACAGATGCAGAGGAGTAGCCATGTTAGTCTGTAGTAGCAAAATCAAAACGAGTCCAGTAGCACCTTTAAGACTAACCAACTTTATTGTAGCACAAGCTTTCGAGAGCCACAGCTCTTTTTGTCAGATGCATCTGATGAAGAGAACTGTGATTCTCTCTCTCTTTTTTTTAAATATTTTTTTTATTTTTCAGTATACAAAACACTACACAAGACTATCACAGGGGACGGGAAAAGATGGAGAAAAGGGAAAGGGGCGGGGAGAATAGGAGGATAACCTACAATCAACACTACACTTCAATGTTTTCCCTTCATACTGCCATAATAAAAAAAAAGCTCAGTAAGATAATGATGGAGTGGTTAATCATACAGAATACACATTCCAAATTCTAATTAAACTTTCCTCCCCCTTCTGGGTCCCGGACGCAATTCTCTCTGAGCAGCCGCAACTGCGGTGCTCGTCTCCTCCACCCCCCTCAGACTTCTCCCTTTCTTCCTGCTTGGTGCACTGGAATTCCGGGTTTTTCTCCTCAAAATCCCTTAGTTGATCTTCTGATAATATCTTATAGGCTTGATCTTTATGTCCAAACCATTTTCCTTCCGGAAGTAACCATTTGTACTTTATTCCGCGGTCCCTCAGAAGAGCTACAAACTTTTTGTACTTAAAAGGTCTTTTCCGGACTAGAAATGGAACGTCCTTCAAAATCTTGACCTTATTGCCCATAAAGTCCAAATCCGCATTGTATGAGTTATATAGGATAGTGTCCTGAATCTTTTTAAATGAAAAGTCAATGATGATCTCGCGAGGCAGTTGTCGCTTTATTGCATATTTTGAAGAAGCCCGACGGACCTCCAAAATGGCGCTTTTGACCTCTTCTTTAGTTGTCCTCGCGGGTGTCGCCAGTAGTTCCGAGACCAAACCCCACAGATCCTCATTTTCCTCCTCTTTCACGTTTTGGAGGCGCAAAATTGTCTGCGTTCGTTCCACCTGTAGCCCGATCAGCTGGTTCTCCACCAACTTCAGCTCTTTTTTCGTAGCCTTCACAAGTGACGCACTTTCCAGAGCAGACTTCTCTGCTCCCCCTGCTGCTTCCTTAATGGTTTTCACTTCGCTTTCAATTAAGCCCACCCTTTGATCAGTTTCGTTCAGCTTGTCAACAAAGGGTTTTATGGCTTCCACCACCGCCCTGCGCACCAATTCTTCGAGCGACTCTCCCTTCTGCAAGGTAGCCGAGATTGACTTACCCAGAGCGGGACTTTGCTTCTTTGCAGCCATTTTAGGGGGGGGGGGCGCCAGCCAAATTCTGGAACTCACCGAAGGGGAAGAGTGAGTCTTCTTCAGATCCACCACTCCTTCACAAACGCTTGTAGAACAGAAGGGATTCGCTTGTTTGCAGGCTTCCGCCTGTTTCTTTTATTTGCCGTTTCTCGTTGCCCGGTGGCACTCAAGGCGCTGCGCACCTCTGCCGGCCTCCATGGGGACAAACGGGCAATTCCCCCCCGCATAGATTTCGGGGGGTTCTTCCCGCAGCGTCCCGGACCCTGCCTCCCTAACTGGGAGTCCTGGGGGCTAATCCTTGCAGATCAGCCGCCCGGTCAGGGGGCTCGGGCGCTTCCTCCCGGACCCGCGGAGAGGAGTGTCCGACATGGCTGAGAAAACAAAACCGAACCGAGAACTGTGATTCTCAAAAGCTTATGCTACAATAAAGTTGGTTAGTCTTAAAGGTGCTACTGGACTCTCTCAGACATGACAGACAGTCCGGTACTTTGGGGGCCTGTCAGGGGGAAACATCCCACAAATGCTGGACACCTGGCTCCTTCCCTTCCTCCTCCCCCATCGCCCAGCTGCCTGAGGCTGTGCAACATCACCACAGGCTGGGGAAGTTTCCAGCAGCCCGGGCTCCTGGCTGCTGGCCTTACGGCTCTGCTGTAAGGATGAAAAAGTGAAGGGGAGAATAATGTTGTAAGCTGGTTTGGGTGTCTATTTGGAACAAAAGCAGGGAATAGGTTTCAAAATAAATATGCACCTACAAATTTTGGGCATTCTTTGCCATTCTTTGTATGATATATTTATAATGCATAATACTGATTTGCTGGTGTACATATGCCATTAAATAAACAAAAGAACAGAAAAGGTAGTATCGCTTGAAGTTCATAATAGGCCATATTGGAAACTGACAACTGTTAAGGTCAGCCTGTTGTGTGATTAAATATCAATGTAAATTCCATAGACAGTCTTTGTAATGGTTTGTTTTGCTGTGTTCCATAGCAAGTTTTGTATTGCCTATCATACCCCAAATGTTACATAGTCCTTCCCTTGGAACAAAAAGAAATAGATGTCTTTTTCATGTGGCTGGCTACTTCTGGAGTAGTTTGTAAAAATAGCTAAGGATCACTCTTTGCAACAACAAATACCTGACAATTTTGACAGCAAATACAGCATTTTCCTATCCCTTTTAAAGCAACACAAGTTGTTTGGGGAGCCTCTAGTCAATATATTGGATTGTCTGGCTTTAATGATGAACATTCTAAGTGGACTGCACTTTATTAACCATTGGGGATAGTAGTAGTACTAGTGAGGTGCTGTTCTCTTAACTAAAAAAAGCTGCTACTGATTCCTGACAGTACAATGTGAAAGAATAAAAGACCAGCCATCAAAACATTTTTCTTGCCATGGAAAAGTGCACAGCGGCGTATGAAATAGATCGAAAGCACAACTGACACAGGGTAACTGTACTCTGAATGTTTGGAGGAGGTTAATGCAGAGGAGAACGTGGCTCTAGAGGCCCTTGCTTCTCTCCATTGCAGATTGTTTTGCTTACAGCCCAAGCAGATTTTACAAGTGACCCTTAAAGAGGGCACCGTATTTTGCTAACTGGAAGCTGGTAATTTTTATAGTCATTCTTCTCTCTGTTTGTAACCCTTATCACATGTTCTTAATGCAAGTGTCAATAGATGTCTGTTTCTTTGCTGCACCAAATGAGAAGCCAAACATTACTCTAGTCACAAGAGGGTATTTCCTCTTCATTAAGACTTATGCTTCACATTTTCAATTAAAGCTAAGTCACTTCGGTTCATTTCCTATTGATGATACTTACAAGTAGGTACTTGCACTCATTAGAATGTAAGATAATGGAATAGAAATCTTGCTGTAATTAATGCACAAACAGTGAGGTTTTAAAAGTCACGCACTTGTTTTGCTAGCATTTCTCACATGTGTTTTATGATGACCTGATGCTCCTCTCATTTATTTAGTACATTTCTTATTTATTTGGTATGTTTTTCTCTTTCCCTTTGTCCCAAGAGCTCAGAGTGGCATATATCACTTGCCTTTCCTCCATTTTATTCTCACCACAATTCTGTCAAGAAGGCTAGGTTGAAATAGAGTGACAAGCCCAAGATTACACAGCAAAGTGGAGACTTGAATCTGGATCTTCCAGAGCCCAGTCTGACACACTGTTGCCACACCATTTGAAGAGCACTCTTGTTAGGAAGACTATGAATCCCTGTGGTAGTTTGGAGCAGAGGCAGAGAAGGTTCAACTCCAGCGGCCAATCGAAGGAGGAAAGTCAGGTCTCATGATCATTGAGGGATGGATAAATTCCAGCTGGCTATAATCAGCCACCATATCTGTGGGATTAAGTGAAGAGATGAAACAAAATCTTGTAGCACCTGACAAGCCACAGGACAAGGCAGGTTAGGTGATTGATGTATATTGGTTTCTAAATAATGAAGAAACTGATCAAAAAAGGCCTGTTGGCTCCACTTGTTAGGATAATGAAAATACATGGGAAAGGTAGTGAGTGAACAAACACCACTTATTCCTTAATGGCCTTGGAGTATCCCTCTCTTGTCTGTCTCCTGCTCACTGCCTTTGGTGCCTCCTCTCTGCTCCATCTGTCCACCCATACTCGCTGTGCTGCAGAGCAGGCTGCAGTGGTTCCTTGTGGTTTCATCTAGTCAAGCCTGCAGGATTCCTCTGGCAAGTCATATAGCTAATGGGCAGGTAGAGGCACCTTTTGCTGCTCCACCCTCTACGGCACCACAGACACTTTCAAGCAAGTCCATTGGGCCATCCTGGTGAATGTAGTTTTCAGAGTGCAAGTAGAAACAGTGGGACCCCCAGCGTTCACCCCCAGTAAATGTGGGCACCACTGCTTTTGCTTGTGCCCAGTATAGGCGGATATGGAGGAAGAGAAAAGAGGCAGGAATTGGGGGGGAGGGAGAAGAGATGTCATTCCTGATGGAATAGCACAAAACATCCAAATGAATGAATGAATGAATGCAGAAATGAAAAGAATTTTTTTAAAAAACAACAAAAAGAAACGGGGGAAAAACTGCATGCCTCTGGATGAGTGAGAAGCACCTGCTAGACCAATGCTTGCCAAGATTTAGCAGGTGAGTGACAGGTGGGGGAGAGATGTAAGGTGTGTTTCTAGAATCTCTGTATTATGCAAAACATGTATTACTCAAACCCACCACTTATTCTTGTTTGTCTACAGTTATTTAAAAGTCAACCTTGTCCTCCAGCTACCTTTCTGTTTTGTGTTTCAATTAGTTATGATCACAGTCTAAAGAGCAGGAGCAGAATTGTCCCTATGTTGCTCGCAAAGCCTTCTGCAAAGTCAATTGAAACTGTGTCTGCGCATAGAAAAGGCAGAATTTTGTTGCCTGGTTGCTATTTTATTCCTAGTGCTGGCGCTTGAATAATAAATACTTAATAACACCATCTCTGATACATTCCTGTCCTCTCCAGGCATGTAGTAAACACTTCCTTCTGTATTAGAACTTGATTTAATCAGGGGAACTTCATTCACCTCAGTTCCTTCTCATCATGCTGACTAGGTTATGCACACTGGGGCACAGGCACGTTTTCTGTTTGCAGTGGTTCATAGGCTGGAGACAGGCAGGAGTTTTAAAGAGAGTTAGGAGATGCTTTGAGAGAGGAGAAAGCATGCACACACATTGTTTTTATTATCCCGTTGGCTCTTTTCAAACAGGTTGTTGTAATGTATACTACCAGCCACTAGGACATGCGTCTGCTTTGCAAGTTTAATTTGTCCCTCATATTCTCCCACAGAGCCTTTTTAGAACAGTGAAGCTCACAGTTATTATGGTTCACTTGTGAATAAGTTGACTCCAGCAAACTTTGTTGGGAAAGGACAAAGTGCTCCTACGTCTACAACAGAACACAAGTTTTGCATGGTTTGTTACAGTACAAGAGCTGTGTTTTTGTGTTCAGGGTGTATCCTAACATACATTCTTGCCATAATTAATTAAATTAATTAAATTTAATTTCATTATGTTTTGTTTCTTATTAGAGTAAGTCTTTTTCAATGAATCCTGGGGAGTCAGAGGAACTAGCAAATCAAGTCAATAGATCTGCTGGACATTAGTTAACTTCTTGTCTGAATGGAAACCGCTAATAGACTTTTTGCATGAAATGGATAACAAGGATTTGATGACATCTGGATTTGTGGATTAAGAAACAGGAACAATAGAAAAAAGAGGGGTTTTGTGACTAACTTAGAATAAGTGGGACTCTAGAAATGATATATAATTGTGGTGGAGAAAATCGGAACTCAATTTGTAGTGTAATCTAGGTGGGTTTCTTTCTTTTTTTTCTTCCTAATGTTATAGATATATGTATTGTTAGTGTGTTATATTTAGAAACGTGTGTTCTTTCTTGTTCTCTCTGTTTGTTGTTTATTGTCTTGTGGTGTGTAGTTTATAGTTTAAACAATGAAAATTTTAGTCACAAAGTGAATAGATCTGCTGTAGTGCAATAGCAATCGCGAGAAACGCACACACACACTGCTGCAGTTTGTAAGCTAAGGTGGAGCAAAATCTCCATTTGGATGCAGCCCTAATGGTTTGACAAGGTTCATTTCTTTGTTCTGGCTTCTTCAGTGGAGCAGGCAAACATAATTGTCATGATTTCAGGATACAAGCAAACCATCCATTAGAAGGCTGGATTTTTTTGCTTTTATGGCATCCCCACGTCCTTTGCAATGTACAAGTGGCACCTTAAAGTCTCTAAAATAGCCTTTAAGGAGCCAAAAGACTTTCTTCTTTTGGCCGCATCAGATTAATGGTTGGTGCCCTAGAATGTATGCTAATTTAAGTGATTGCCTCACAGAGGGCCCTTGGCTTTGCATGAGCAACAGCTCTGAGCATTTGGCAATAATGCCTGTTACCACAGCACACTTTTCATTTCCTCTTTAGATGAAGGATGTGCAGTGTAAGTGATCCTCTAAATGGAGCCCAGGTTTAAATAGGCTCCTTGCTAGCAAATGGCACGCCCTCTATCCTTACTTCAGCTACAATATTACAGATGTTTGCCTTGAATTCCAACAATAGAGCCAAGCTTTTTATTTTCATCACACAAAAGTATACAGCATGTGAAAATTCCAGCCGCTTCTCTCCCCCTGCCCCCGCCCTGGTGAGTCTATCGTATGTGATTCTGCCATTTGAGCAATTTAAACATTTGCCTTCAGGATTAAAATTTTCAAGAGTGTTTCAAAGAATCGAAAGAGACAAGCCTGTCACAAATGCACATGTACTTTAATTGACTACATGGGATGGGAATTGTTCTATTTGATGTTATCTTCTAAATAAGGTTATAAGCCATTTATCCAGATGTATTCCCGAACTTCTAAAGATTTCCCACATTCTGACAGGTAGCTTTTTTGTAGGCACAGTGCATTGCCAATTGACTAACTAATCCCCTAACCCTGTCTGCAGGCTATACTTTACCAGTAGGGTTTCCTTATGAACATAGTGGATTTATTTCCTGCCCCAAATTAGTTTTGCTTAAGGTGTATTTTATATATCAAATTACTGCATAACTAACATGTTTCCCAATCATCTCCTGCAAAATCCATTCTTACTAGGTTGCAATCTTGAACCAATCCACTTTGTCCCTATTTGCAAACCGCTCTCTGCCCTATTCATCTGTTAATATGGTTAGGAAGAAAGCTACAACTGCCACCTATCAATATAACAAAATTAGAGATGGTTCACCTAAGGCAGACACATAGGGAAAAATGTTTTTTTTATGAAACATATGCCTCCCTCAACTGGAAAATGACAGCAATTCTGATAAAATGCTTTTATTATTTACTTTGAACAAGTATCTATAGCTACAGCTTGACTATTGTCAAATCATTTCCATAATCTTGTTATAGGGTAGGCAATAAAAGGAAAAGCACTTGAATGGAATGAAATGGCACCCAACATGTTTAATGGTATGTCAGTGATATGTAGATATCCCCTTTCAAGTCAAAACAACACTGTCCTCTTAAATCTAGTGGATACGTACTCTCTTAGAACTCGAGTATCATCCTTGTATAGCATCTGGAGAGGCAGCGAGTGCCTGCAATTTAATCACAATGCTGCCAGGAATGAGAGCTTGTATGATGTGGTACATTTTAAAAAACTGGGGCGGGGAGGGGGGACACAATGGGGTAAAACTGATACTGGTCATACCAAGACAATTGCCATCTCCGGATTATAAACAAACTCACATGAAAACTCGCATTTGGGAACTGACAAGACAATTTGAGTTCCATTTCAAGAAACTCTGGATTTTAACTTTTATGAACAGCAAAATAAGAGGGCTGCTCCAGTAACCAAGACAAAAGAAGGCAAAGATAAATGCCAACAGTGAAATGGGAGGGTGAAATTTTAATTTCTTTCATTTTTATGAGCCAGGAATGCTGATATAGATGGAGGGATTTAGGGAAAGGGAAGGGAACAAGGAGGACAATATTTAACTTGCAGCTGAAGTTGGCACTTTGCAGTAGAAAAGAGCAAGAGTCCAGTAGCACCTATAAGACTAACAAAATTTGTAGTAGGGGATGAGCTTTTGTGAGTTACACTTACAGCTCACTTCTTCAGATTCAGGTACTTTGCTAACCTGAAGCGCTGTATTGTTGGATCAATATGGTGTATTCCAGGATGCAGTTACACAAAGGATATTAAGTCCCAGTTCTTACAGAGTGAGTTGCTATGCACGGTCTGCTGTAATATTGTAAGATCCAGGGCTTTTTTTCTGGGGAAACAGGTGATGGAACTCAGTGGGTTGCCCTCAGAGAAAATGGTTAGATGGGTGGTGGCCCCACCCCCTGATCTCCAGGCAGACGGGAGTTTAGATTGCCCTCCGCGCTGCTCAGCAGCACAGAGGGCAATCTAAACTCCCCTCTGCCTGGAGATCAGGGGGTGGGGCCACCAGTCATGTGACCATTTTCAAGAGGTTCTGGAACTCCGTTCCACCACGTTCCAGCTGAAAAAAAGCCCTGGTAAGATCCCAAGGGGCATATCTCAGATATCTCATTTTCATCAACACCTTTACAAATATTGCTATGTCAAACAGCCATTCCTGTTGGGTCTGCCCTATATGCAGACTTGTGGGTTGTAGGTCATCCATGAATGAAAGATTCTACCACGGGCTAGTTGTTCAGACTTCACAGGAAACGCATGTAAATCTCCCATCTCATTTTTTTAAGGGCAAGTCCTAGCACTGGTAACAGGATTGCCCTCTTGAGCAAATGATGTTCTGATACGATACAAAAACTAATTTCAAAGCAAATCATACTTCCCACATTATCCAGTGCAAAGTCTACAAATGTGAAATATAAATATCTTCCCTCTCAAGCTGGAAAGCTGGAGAGGGAAAGAGGCTTTATTCATTCTGCCTGCAAGGGTTATGTAAACACAAACAAAACATTCTTTCAGGAGAGAACATGGAGAACTGGCAAGGAAGCAAGAGTGTAATGGAGAAGATTTCTAGGCCACCCAGCTGCCTAATTATTGGCAACATCCCTACATTTTTACAGCATGCCTCTCATAACACAGTCTCGTGAAAAACAAAATGCCATGTTATAGCAAGAGAAATTTTTTAAAAAGTTGTTTTGTATCCTGTAGACTGAAGTTTCTTTATTTTAAAAAAAAATCTACTGTGGATTTTTGATGAGGCACACATTGTATGTTAAATTGAATACTGCAACCTGCTGCTATCTCATCTTGTAACATATTAAAATTTAATTGATTGAGATGAAAGCAGAGAGTATCTGATTTCCTTTTCCATCTTGATCCTGAAGACAGAAGTAGCATAATTCAAATGGTTTCCCTGGGAATAAAGTTGAAGAAGCTAGGCACTGTAAAGCCTTGCATTTATGGGGACTATACAGTGCTCTTGAGGAATTATGTAGCCCCTCCCAGGATAACACGTCTCAACAATACCACTAAATAAAACTTTAAAGGGTGGTTTTGAATGCAACCAGAGGTCTGGGTCCTAGTGATAGGGGAGAGCCGAGAGATCACAGAGCCTGTGGAAATAATTGCTGTAGGGATTGGATTAAATCCTGTCAATTAAGAAAGTAATCTGGGTTGTGACAAACAGGTCTCTGATTTAGCTTACCTCTCTGTAACTACCCTTTGTTTTCTCTCAAATATTATTCTGTGGCACAGAATATGGCTGGGTTCTCACACACCCCTGAAGTAATTCCTCTCCCTTGTGATTACCATGTGAACCCTAAAAGCTGTTCTTTTGCTTTGGCTAAGCAGCATCCATATGTGTGAACCCATCCAAACCATGTTAAATTAGCAACTGGTCTATTGGATTTTCTCTCTTGATACATTAAGAGTTGAATATGAAATCAAGGGTTTGAATTAAATGTCACTCATTTGTGCACCTTTCTAGGTAACCTACTCAAGGCTGACGTCATGGTTATATAAAGAGGACACAAATTGCAATTTACCCTCCTCGCTATAATGTTTGTTAGCATGGTAATCAGAGGACATGTATCTAGTTCTTGCAGACTATGTAATGTATCTAGTTCTTGCAGACTATGTAATAAGAGTAGTTTTACTATATGAGAAGATAAACTCTTGTATGATTCTCACACCAGATGCAGTCCTTATAGGGATTTTTTTTGTTGAAACTCAACTAGGGATGAATTTTCAGTTTCTCATCCCTGCTGTTTTAACTCAATAATTCCTCTTTTAATTTCTCTTCTCCTTGTCTGAATAAAACCTGTGATACTTATTTTGCGTGCTCTTCTGCTTCAACTAGCTGGTGGTTGGGGTGGCAGGTACTGTCCATGTGAGCATGCACACAGCCTCAATTGATGGCTTCACTTCTAGCATGACCAGGAAGTGAAGGCATCATACCAGGTCCAATTCTTTAACACTTAGCCCAAAACATAGCAGGCTGAGTATTAAAGAATACTCATTTCTGAACTGCACTGGAAGTGATGTCATCGACTGGGGCCACAGGCTTGAGGGCACCCATTTCCTGGGCCTGCCTCCCACTGATCAGCTATGGATTGACAGGCAGGGGGCCTATTCCTTGGGAGATTGCCTGCCATAATTACCCTGATATCTGTTGCAAGTCAAACTCTGCTAAAAGTGAAAAGTTTAAGAAATTCCTGTCTGTCTCGCTCACAATTTCATCTTCCAAAAAGTGGAAGTGAAAACAAGAAGGTCTAGTATCTTGGATCTGATTTTCACCAACAAAGAAGAACTGGTTGATGAGATGAGGTAGTGGGAAACCTGCATAGTACTGACTGTGTCATTTTGGAATTCAAATCTTGGAAAAGGGAAAGCTGAATGTAGTTGGACATATAGGTTGGACTTTAAAAAAGCTAATTTCAACAAGCTCAAAAAAATGTTGGGTAGAATTCCATGGTTAGAAATACGCAGGGCAAAGGGAGTTGAAAATGGGTGGGAATTCCTTAAATATGAGATCTTGAAAGCACAATCACAAATGATTCCAAAGAGAAGGAAAAATGGGAGGTAGGCACCTAAAGAAGCCAGGGTAGCTCCATAAACAGCTTTCTAATGAGCTGAGAATTAAAAAAAGACTCATTTAGGAAATGGAAGGAGGGGCATATAACCGAGGATGAATATAAACAAATAGCCAGCGCTTGTAGGGAGAGTGTTAGAAAAGCTAAAGTTCAATATGAGCTTAGGCTAGTGAGAGATGCTAAACACAAGAAGAAAGGGTTCTTTAGTTATGTTCAGAGCAAGAAAAAGAGTAAGAAAATTGTGCTGCAGAGAGAGGAAAGTGGAATTTTAACAGGTGATTGAGGGCAGAACTGTTCAACTTCAACTTTGCCATGGTCTTCACTGGCAAGGGAAACTGCTCAGTCTGACAAAAAGAGAATTGTAGACTAGGATAGACATTAGAGTGGTACGTAAAACCTAGCTCCTTTAAATAAATTCAGGGCCAGATGAATTACATCCCAGGGTACTAAAGGAACTTGCAAATGTAATTTTGGAGCCTCTGCCTATAATCTAAGAATTCTTGGAGAATAGGTAAGGACTAGAGATGGGCACAAACCTAAATACGACCCAAAAAAACCCACAAACCAGGCTGGTTTGGGGCTCTCGAACCAGGGTTCATGGAAGCTCTTTTTCATGGAACTTCCACGAACTGTATACTGATTAGTTGGGTTGTATTTATAGGGGCAGCCATTTGAGGTGCGTGAAGGCCATTTTCAGCCTCTTCTGCTGCCATGCAGGCCCCCAGGGCAGTGGAAGAAGCCGAAAACGGCCTTCCTTCCCCTCCCGGGAGGCGAGGAAGAATACCACGCTGCAGGGGAAGGTAAGTGTGGGGCTGGGGCTGGAAGGTGGGGGTTTGGGGGTAGGGGGGCTGGGGTTTGGGCCGCTGGCAGTTCCCTTTAAACTATCAGCTGGCAGGCGGTGAGGGGGGATTCCCCCCTGCCGCCTGTCAGCTGATAGTTTAAAGGGACCTGCTGCTTGTAAGGCAGGAAAGAGCCCTTTAAACTGTTAAATGCCCCTTTCCCTGCTGCTGTTAAGGCTGGAAAGGGGCATTTAAACTCCACAAACCATGAACCACAAACTGGTTCGTAACTGGTCCAGTTCCGTGGTTCGTGGTTCGTGGAACCCACAAACCACGAACCTCCTAGTTCATTTTTTTTTGTTACGTGCCCATCTCTAGTAAGGACCCAGAAGCCTAGAGGCAAGCAAATGTTCCCATCTTCAAGAAGGGGGAAAAGGAGGCTCAAGGTAACTACCAACCTGCAGCCTGAAATGGTAACCGAATATTTTCTGTATTTGTACATCAATAAATGAACAATTTACTATCTAATCATTTTAAGCCTATACATCTAATTATGAATTTGGCTCAGAGTGTGGGTCAAAACTGTACAATGGAACCACCTATGGATAGGAGAGATTTGCAAAACAATGTAAAATTTATCAAAAATGGGGAGGGAGGATAAACATAACATAGTTTAAGTTCTGGTATCTCACAGGATTATCTCATGCAATCTCAGCAGGCATTTTAGATTGCCTACAGTGCCATTATGCAGATCTATTCAGAATCCTACTTGTCTACTCAGGGAGGTGTACTCCCAGGAAAATGTCTGTAGAAAGCATTGTTAGACAGCCTTTGCTCAATCATCAACCAAAAGGGAAAATACAGTGAAGAAATCAGAAGATTGAGACTTAGAAGAGCAGCTGGGAAGGACCTAGTAAAGATCCTTAAAGATAAAGATATCTCTCTGGAAACCAAGATCAAGATAATCCAAACTATGGCATTCCCCATTACTATATATGGATAAGAAACTTGGACAGTGAAGAAAGCTGACCGGAAGAAAATTGATTCATTTGAAATGTGGTGCTGAAGGAAAGTTTTGTGGATATCATGGATGGCCAAAAAGGCAAATAAGTGGGCACTAGATCAAATCAAGCCTGAATTCTCCTTAGAAGCTAAAATGACAAAACTGAGGCTATCATACTTTGTTCAAATCATGAGAAGACAAGATTATCTGGGAAAGTCAATAATACTAGGAAAAGTGGAAGGCAGTAGGATAAGAGGAAAATGAGATGGCTTGACTCAATAAAAGAAGCCATGTCCTCCAATATGCAGGATCTGAGCAAGTCTGTTAATAATAGGACATTTTGGAAGTCTTTCATTCATGGGATCGCCAGAGGTCAGAGGTGATTTGACGGCACATAACAAACACACACATAAAACACGTATATACAATCAGCAATGAAAAGCAGGGAATCAAAGCTGCTTTGCCATCGCAAATAAATGACATAAAAATAAATTTAAAAATATATTTGCAGTAACAAATATAAAAAGGGTTAAAAGAAATAACATTTGCTTATTCCTAAGACCAACTACAGAAGAGAGTTACTTTTTAAAGATTCTACAGTTCAAATCAGATTGCCTGATCATGTACAGACATAAGATAATAGATTAGTTGTAAGTAGTAGGGCAGAACTCAAAGCTTAAAGCTACAGAAGTGGATAGGAACACCATCACACTCAATAACCCATCTAAAGTCTGTCAGGAAGACAATAGGTTATAACATTGGTTCCTTGAGAGACAGCCACAGAAAGCACTATAAAAACTCCTCCTGCTGTTTAAACAATGCCACCTGACCACACCAAACCATTTAAAGGCATGTTAGTATCTCTCTGTGGGATTCCAAACCTAAAATCAGAACTGCATACAGAGTTGAATGTGTCTATTATAAATAACGTTAGGGAAGAAACGAACAGCTTGAAAAAAGAACCTATTAAAACAATGCATGGACGCTCATAAAATAAGCTCAGATAAATTATTCACATCAAAATCTACCCAAAAAATTCTCCAGGCATTTAAGACACAAAACATCATAATACCCCCCCCCCCACACACACACACATACTCCCTGCCGCAAACACAAGAAGCCCTTCTAATGGAATGGTGGATATGGTGTATATTATTCATGCACTACCATGTATGAATAATACATTACTGGGTAAAAGAATGTGTAGTCCCTGTGCTGAGTTATACAATGGGTCTCTCAACTCTTTGACCATATATATTTTTTTGACCTCTCTGGTTCAAGTACACACAAAGCCAATCATAAAGACTCAGCAGCCATGCTCAAAAGCAGCCTCCATTAAACAAAGATGTTACACACTTTAACTCCTGTTTTCTTTTCAGTGTGACTCATCCCAACATGTATAGAAATTAGTGCTGCCGGTGCAACAAGTTACTGGTGCATTAAAACTGACAAGGATGCTATTCTGCTGTATATTGGTTAAAGCAGCATAGGATAACTGCATCATGTTTTGCACAGGCTTGTTTGAACTGGAGCACTGACCAGTTGCATGCTGGCAAGCATAACTGTCCTGCTTTGTTTGCTTCACTTGTTCTAATAATACACTCCTATAATCACAAACATCTGTATACAATGATACAGATGTGTGTAATTATAGAAGCATTTAAGGATTACATGAGATTTCTGATGCTGAAGCCTTCCAAGTTTTCTGCTTGTTTTTTTTTAAATGGAAATCTCAAAAACATGTTTTTTGTTAGGAAAAAAATGTTTCCATTCCAATTGTGATCACAGTATCCAGCAATATAGTACTGTCCTCAGTTGTTCAGTGTAGCAGTATTAATCCTGCTTAGTCTTTATTCCACAATAACCTCTGATTGTGAAAAGAACTCAAATCCATTTTAAGGGAGGCAACTCCCCCATCCATTGCATGATGCTGTTAGGCTAATACCAGGTATCACAACTATATGTCAGATAGTCCTAGATATGATTTTACAGTCATACATTTTTAATTGTGCTTAATAATTATGCAGTTCTAGATGTTGGAATGAAGCATACTAAATATGTTTCATACTAAATATGTTTTATTCCCAAGATTATGGTACTCATGCTATCCTGTATTGTCTGTTTGCATGTGTGTGTGTGTTTAAAGTGCTGTCAAGCTGTAGCCGATTTATGGTTACTGCTGCTGGGGTTTTCAGGGCAAGAGATAATCCAGCACAAATTAGTTGTAACTGAGCTCTATTTAAATGAATGGCATTTAAGTTAGTTACAACCAGCTCTCATTCCATAACTTTGATGACTATGATTTTATGCTATGTGACTTTGCCCCTTGTATCATCATCATCATCATCATCATCATCATCATCATCATCATCATCATCATCATCATCATCATCATCATCGGTCTGGTGCAGCAGTTAAGAGTGGCAGGACTCTAATCTGGAGAACTGGGTTTGATACTCCACTCCTCCATTTGGAGTCAGCTGGGTGATCCTGGGTCAGTCACAGCTCTCTGGAGTTCTCTCAGCCCCACCCACCTCACAGGGTGATTGTTGTGAGGTTAATAATAATACACTTTGTAAACTGCCCTGAGTGGGTGTTAAGTTGTCCCAAAAGGCAGTATATAAATCAAAGGGCGGTACATAAATGGAATGTCATCGTCACCATCATCATTATATTAATTAGTTTAATAAATAATTTAGATAAGTAATAATATAATAAATAACAACAATAACTGGAAGTGCCTAATGCAAGGGATATTGAAAAAAGAGACAGAAGGACTTATATTAGCTGCACAAGAAAAATTGAAAAGTCCACGAATAACGGCAAATGTAGCTTATGTAGTGAAGCGGATGAAACGGTTGACCATCTCATCAGCTGGTGCAGTAAGATTCCACAAACTAACTATAAAAAGCACCATAATAAAGTAGCTGCAATACTGCATTGGAATTTATGGAGTAAAGTATGAGCTACCATCTGTGAAATACTGCTTTGCCACTTCTTCACAGAACCTGCACAAGACCAGAACAGTCTCTGTGGGTGCCTTTTTGCTCTTGTTATTGCTATCCCATTTGTTGCTAGTCTTGAATGACACCTTGCTTCATGAAAGCAGCCCTAATTCAGGGTGAGAGAGGTTTTTAAAAGTTTTCAGTGGTTACTGGTGGATATAAAATATGTATGCTTTACATTCTTCATTCCAGTTCTTCAAAAATCTCTACATTACTCACGTAGTGCAGTCCTTTAAGAAGTAGTTTTTATCTTAGAAATAGCATTCAGATCATATGATACAGGGGTTGCCATAGTAACTACGCATTTCCTAAGGAATAGTAAAGGACTACTGTGTAAAATGTGTAAATTATCGGCTCAGAGCAACTGGTGCCCTGCAGCTATCCTACCCTTTCTGTTCCTTTTCTAAAAAGAACTTTTCAATGGAGATGAACTTTTAATTCACATATGTTCAAACTGATGTTTTCCTGCCTTCCTATTTCTTTCTCATTTCTATAGCCTGCCTTCTCTTCTCAAGCTGGCCACTGGACACATAAGAGCCTAGCTAGACCAACATGCGGGTCACTTCATCCTATTGTAAAGATTTTTGTGTCTGAAAATACAGTGTGGCAACAAAGTTCCAAAATCCTTACCCACCCACTCCAAATTCTAAGATGTCAAATTTATGGTATCTACTTGTTAAAGTCAAAAAGAGTCCAGTAGCACCTTTAAGACTAACCAATTTTATTTTAGCATAAGCTTTCGAGAATCAACACTGGACTCTTTTTGATTTTGCTACCACAGACTAACACAGCTAACTTCTCTGCATACTTGTTAAAGGACTCTCATATTGATATTAAGGGCAGAAGGCATTTAAGAGACAGAAAAAAACCTTTCTGCTAAATGTCATCTTTAGCATGGCAGTGATCTCATGGCCTAACAGAGATTTTTATTTATTTTTTGGTGCAACATCCATTTGTGTTATATTCCAGAGAAAAGTCTCAGCCACTGTAGCTATGCTGGCAGAAGATCACACACATTTTCATACTGGAGGATTTATACACTGCTAATACATCAAGAATTGATGTCATTTGTTTTAATTATCCTAGGTGGCTGTGATATTTTATTTTACAAACTTCTTGGTTTTGTTATAGTCAGGTTTTTTTTTTAAAAAAAACCTCCTTAACTGAACATAAGATTTGCAAACAATAATGATGGGTAAATTCAAGACAGTAATCTAGGCAGAATTTAATTTAATTGGATTGACAGTCAGCAAAGTGTAGTTGTAAGAGTGTTGGGCTAGAATCTGAGAGAACCAGGTTCAACAGCTCAGTCCTATGCCCCACAGCAGCATTGTCACTCGTGTTGACATAAATGGGGTGCCGCTCCATGGCTCCCTATGGACTTTTGCAGGAGAGTCCCATCGGCACCTGAATGTGACAAGGAGAGGAGTGGCCATTGCCGGGAGCGCCCGCTCGCTGTTCCCCTGACAACCGCGCTCACACCAGCCTATGGCCACACCCCTCCCCAGACAAGCAGGTGAGGGAAAAGCAGCAGCGCAGCCAATGGGGAGGCCATGATCCCTGCTGCCGCCAATAGGCCCCCATCAGAGAGCAGGCATCCCTGCCAGGGAGGGAAGCTGAGGTGACAGTGACGGTCCAGATCGAACACCCACCCTCTCGCCCATCCAGCCCCCATTTCCGATGAGGGCCAGGCCGGTGACTGCAGTTTGGTGTGCCTGCAAATCCCCGCTGCCGCCACCACAAGAAACAAGTTCCCCCACCCTGAAAAGTAGGGCCAGATAGTAGGGAGCTGATTTCTGTTGCCTGGAGATCAGTTGTAATTCTGGAAGATCTCCAGCTACCACCTGGAGACTGGCAACCCTAATTAGTCCCCAGGTTCCGGAGAAGCAGGTGGAGAGGAGGCGGGATTTTCAATGAGTGACAGGAACACCCATTGGGAACCACGTGGGAGGCCAGGAGGCCGTTTGGAAGTGAGGGGAAGAAAAAGCACGCACAAATTTGTGGTGGTGCCACTCGAACACATCACTGCACCTCTACAATGAGAGAACACGGGTTGGACTTCGACAGCCATGCCCCAGTCCTGAGGTGGACTGACAGGCCCTCCCCATGCCAGATTGTCCAAGTCCATCCCTGCTTCTGCAAACACATCCCCCACCCCCTGGCAGCAACTTCCCACGTTCAGCGACCATCTTCCTGGCTTATCAGATGCCAGCAGCTCAGACTATCAGAGAATGTAAGTCCTCAGTGCCCGCCCCCCGCCTGCAGACATTCATGGGCCACAGTTCAATTCCCACCCCACTGCCTGAAGTTATATTGAGGGGAGGAAGGGGGCTGGGAGGCTGGACAGGGCACCACTTGAAACATTTGCGGGGATGTGTGAGAGGACATTCCGACGGGGAGTTGAGGGGGTGACTATAGGCATGGAAACACAGAAGTTTGTTGTTTTTCAACATGTTTTATTAAACTGTGAAAAGTGCCAATGTCCCTCGGCTGGAAAGAGAGCCAAGGCAGTTTGCGCAGCCCTCGTTCTGCACTCCCAGGGGCAAGGCTGACATGTGGACTGCCTTGGGGCTCCCTGGGCTGGATCTGAATGGCACTTGCGGAAGGATTATGGGGGGGGGGGGACTGAAGCAGACATGTTCTGTCATCTCCTGGACAAGTTACCATGTGCCTGCAAGGGAAAGAGACATATGAGCTGCAAGTAACCCTGCTTGGTCCATGGCTGAGGCCGAGCCCACACTCCAACATCTGGGAATATGCACATAGTAGAGAGCAGCAGTGGCAGCCCCACAGGTGCAGCTAGTGACCAGCTGATGCAAGACCCTCTGGTGAGGAAGCGCTCTGCCTTGGGGTGATTTTACCTTTAAGGGAGAAAGTCAACAGATAGTAGCAAATGCCCAGTCAAGAGTAGTTTTCTGGGCAACTGCCTCTGGGGCAGACAGGGGCTGCTGCCACTGTCCACTCCCCTGCCGAGTCTCACCTGAAGAGGATAGCGGTCAGTCGGGTTCAGGTGATGGGGCAATCAGCACAAATCAGCGAGCCAGCTTAGCGACCGCCCCATCTCCTTCTTACCTGTAAGTGCTACCTTGCTCCTTACTGAGATGGAACTTCAGAGTCAGATAACATGCAAGGAAATTTGAGTGGTTATTGTTAGTTAGCCAAACATTCTGGACTTTGCCCTTCTTCCCTTGAACGAGTGCAAAGTTCTCCTAGTTTTACCACTAAGTCTCCTCCAGTGCACTCTCCCGTCTCGTGCACAAAGTCTACACAGCAGATGGCAGATGGGCAGAGCCTTTGGCTGTGTGCTCACCTGAGGTCATGAGTAGACATGGGCATGAACCAAAAAAAATTATCAAACCAGCGGATCGTGGTTCGGTGTGGACCACGATCCCGAATTCCCGAACAGCAACGACCATCTCCCATCCCCGAACCCGGATCGTGGAAAATGCAGCAGGGCGCGCTGCTGTTCCCAGCGATACAGGAATGGTGGCTGATGCCAGTGGCCGCCGGGCCTGGCAGGCACAGGGAGGAGGTGGGGCGGTCTGCCCGTTCGCTGGCGGCACTTGCTGGCGGTCTGTGTTTGGCTGTCAGAACTGCCTATCAGGGTTTGCAGGGATGAGATTGCAGTGCCCATGGCTACAGAACACCCACTTCCCCCTTCCTCACCTGGGTGTCTTCTCCCAATTTGTAACTGCTTTGCAGCTCCGTGGTTGGAAGGAAGCCCTGCTGATCAAGGAAAGCTGGGCTTCCATTTGGGTTTCCAGGGTGACAGAAAGAGGGCAGACAGAGCTCAGGTATTCCCCTGGCTCTGTTGCCAGGGGAATAGATTGCTGGTACCTGAGTGTCTGGATTCCCAAACCGAGCCCAAACGCCACCATCCAGGCCTCTCCCGACAACTGGATCATTGGCCGTGGACGATCACAATTCGCTGGGTCACGATCACGCGAGCGCCATTTTTGTGGGGTTTTGAGGTTCGTAATGCGGTTCGTGCCCATCTCTGGTCATGAGCAGCACAGCCAGACGTTTTGTAGGGTGCGTGAGCCGGTGATTGGGTGTGTGTGGGGGGGGCTCGTCCACCCCAGAAGTGCATGTGGATTGGTCCCCATGGTAGTTCCCATCCTATGCTCCTTCAGGCCGCAGAGGCAGGGATGGGCATAGGGAGAGGGGGCTGAGTTTTCCCCGTTCAATGGGCCCCTATGGGCTACACTGCCTTTTTCTGTGATGTAGCTTTTTCTGTGGTTGTGCCGCTGGGAGCATTCCCACACCTGGAAGGGCTTAGGGAGTGAACTAACTCCAGCCCCACCCTCTGCCCCACCCCCTCCTGTGCCAGCGCGGGGCCCTGTGCTGCTTCTCTGCCTCCGTCTGCCTGCAAAGCATTCCCACTGGCAGTGGCCCAGAAGCAGTAGCACGCCTTGTGCCGCCACTGCTGGATGGGCATTTGCGCCCACATAGGAGCCAGTTCCGCCGGTGCAAGCCTTAGTTCTCTCCCTGTACACTCCCCCCCTTAGGATTGAGCTGCCCATCTCCATTCTGCCATGAAAGCTCACTGAGTGACCTTGAGCCAGTCACACACTCTTCGCCCAACCTACCTCACAGGTTTGTTGTGGGGATAAAATGGAGGGGAGGATAATTATGTAAGCCACCTTGGGCCCCCCTTGGGGAGAAAGGTGGGGTATAAAGAAAGTAAATAAAATAAATAAATAAATAATGACCCACACAAGTCCATATTGTAGGGTTGCCTACTCCAGGTTAGGGAATTCCTGAAAATTTGGTGGTAAGGTTTGAGGATAGCAGGGTTTGGAAAGGAGAAGGACCTTAGTGGGGTATAATGTCATAAAGTCCACCCTCCAAACAGCCATTTTCTCCAAGGGAACTGAACTCTATTGTCTGGAGATCAGTTGTAATTCTGGAAGAGCACCAAGCCCCACCTGGACGTTGGCAACACTAGTCTCAAGCCACTGGAATCTATTTTATACAAGAAGATGATCATTTTCAGACAAAGAGAAGCACCGAAAGGGTACCATGCTCTTATCAATCTTGCCCATATTTTCCATCTTCTGTTACAAGAGCTCTTTGCAAATGATAGTAGAGGATCTAATAAATAAACATATATGCTACTCATTTAGCCAAATATGGAGGAGCTGGGATTGTCACCAACATTTGGCCACACACAACTTTTTCCTACTCTCCCTGTGACACTCAAATACCATGCTCCCTAAGCAAAAGTAATCTTTTAACTTTGTGAGTCATCAAGCATAATAAGGCTGAGTCATGTAAACTATGCTTTTACTGCAAACTTGTAAAAAGACTGTTTAAAGAGACTTTTCCAAAAAGGTTCTTAATTAGGGAGTTAGTCTAATTTGTACCTTTCCCCTCCTGTGTACAGAGAAGAGAGGTTATAAATCTATGAACAGGGCTGAAATACCTTTTGGAAAAAGATAGATCAGTTTAATCCTAAATAGTTACACCCTTCTAAATCCATTGAAGTCATTGAGCTCCATATCATCATCTAATTTGACCCTCATGAGTTCAGGGACTAGGGTTGTTATGGGGGTGGAATTTCTTTTTTCATTTTTTTAAGATATAGCAATTGATTCCTCTTATTCTTTTTATCTATTTCAAAAGAACAATTCTTTTTGATTTCTCATTAATTTATCTTTTTGTAACCATGTGATAGTGTATAATTCTTCACTTTTGAATTTCTTCCTGTTGTTCAGAATGTAAGCTTTCAAGAACCAGAGCTTTCTCCTTTTGAAGAAGAAGGGAGCTCTGACACTCAAAAGCTTGCACTCAGAAAATCTGTCTCTAAGAGCCAAGCTACAAGTGACGCCTGACACAGGTTGGACACTTGTCAGCTTCCCTCAAGTTTTCATGGGAAATGTAGGCATCCTGGTCTTGCAGCTGTAATGGAGAGCCAAGCTGTAAAACCAGGATGCCTACGTTTCCCATCAAAACTTGAGGTAAGCTGACAAGTGTCCAACCTGTGTAAGGCGTCACTTGTAGCTTGGTTCTAAGATGCCACTGCACTCAAATTCTGCTGTTCTACTGCAGACCAACACAGCTCCCCATCTAAACTGCCTGTTGTTGTGGCACTATAATAGGGTAAAAAGCAGTCTGATCCAGCAAGGGTATGTTAAGTCCTGGCTTCTGTTTAATTGTTTCTTTAATGTCTCACTTTATTTTTAATTTTTCAACTATGCTCATAGTATAAATAAATAAATATTTTACTTTGTAGAGATCTAAATTGAATCTTCATGAAAGAGGAATTGATTCAAAACTGACTCAAATTCCTAATAAGAGGAATAGAAACAGATTGCTGGGTTGCAGGACTGCAGGGAGAAATTCAGCGAAGAAGGATTAGGAGAATTCCACAACAATGCTATTGGGACAGAAAGGCAGAAAGCTGTTAATGGAGAAGGGTACAGAGAAGTAAGGTAGCAGTTCTACTGCAGTTCCAAGTATGACAATAGCAACCAGTGACTTGAGTTGTGTGAAACAGCCATCATGCATTCAACTTTGTACTGAACTTACATGCAATCTCACTTCTGCTTTTATGCAGTTCAGTGGAGTCGTGAAATAGTGAGGTATGTGTTATTCATGACTCAAATTATCCTTAGATCAAAGTAATTTCCCCCGAAGTGAGCTATAGATCAATCTGCAGGCCATCTATTCCTCTTAAAAACTTCATAGCATGTCTGTTCCCTTCCACTTCCTCTATATGTTTCTTGATTCAATAATAGATGGGATTTTTTTCTAATTGTTGCAAATGCCGAATAATGCAATTATGACCTTTTTAAAATGTGTTTCTTTAGCCCCTCTGGTAACAGGTTGTAAAAAAACAGTTGCCAAAGCAGAGGCAGATACCCCACCCAGGCACTTTGCTCCTTGACAGATATTTCATACGCACTGGTGTTTCCAGCATTCCAGTTATTCCTAGAGCTATTCCAAGAGTTATATTCCATCATATCCCTGCTCTTTTCTTGTCTGCTTGGAAGGCATTTCCTTGAATTAGGTTTTCATTCTTGTGTGGTACATCTTATTTAGATAAATCTCATGTTTACTGTCTTCTTCTGCCTCTCAGTTGCCTGTGAGTGTCCAAAATGATAAACTGTTGTGAATCAAAGTGGCTCTTTTTTAGATGAAGACATCAGTTGATCTATGCTGATATAGACCAGAAGAGAACTTGGTCTATAATTCTCCCATGCTTTAAAACATTGATGTCTTTTTTCTTTAAACTTCAAGCAGGCTTTCATCTCTTCTCACCCCGATTATTGTTCTTTTCTCTGGCAAAGTTTTGCCCAAATCCCAGCTTGGTAGCCTTCGGTATTTGAAAAGTGCAGCTGCTTATCCTCTTTCACATATAAGGAAAAAACATTACATGACCCCCATCTTCAGGCACCTTGACTGGGTCTCAGTTATTTCAGAATTCTGTTCAAAGTGATCTTCGTTGCTCTGCAGACTCTCCAGGGCCATGGTCTGTCTGACCCCAGAGGCCTTGTTCTACCTCTTCCTTTCTTCTTGCTTTCTTTGTTTACTCAGTTCAGACTTTGTCTCACAGAACAGTTGCCTGAGCCCTGTTTTTCAGATAAACCAGGCAGAGAACTGAAAATTTCTAAATAAAAGTAATACTTAAAGTTGCTAATGGTAAAATCTCATAAAACACTTCTCCTTGGGTGCACGACACATGCATCATTTGTAGAGATTTTGCTAAAGAGATTTGCAGCAGGCGTGTAGGAATGGCCAGAATATAATGGAGGTGAGGCTTTATTTTCCTCTATCAAGAGTGCTAGAGAAATAAACAGCTTCAAGGAGCGTGATTCTTTTTCGTGATTCTTTTTTCGTGATTTCTTTTTCGTGATTCTTTTTCAAGGAAAAATATTCATATCAATTCATGGTCATTCAGTGTTCTCCAAAGGTTTAATCCAAGTGTCAAGGAGCTCCTTGGCACTGGGATGAAACCTTTGGAGAACACTGAATGACCATGATTTGATATGAATATTTTTCCTTGAAAAAGAATCACGAAACAGGAAATAAGATAGCAGCCTGGGACAACAGACAAGCCGAGATTTCTGCATCCCAGTCCTGTGGGGCGTGGATGGTGGTCTTTGCTCATGTATCTGGGGAGCAGTATCTTGTCATCTAGCTGAATGACCTAAAACAGACAAAGTTATACAGTGAGGAACAGAGATATATTGTACTTAGCTTGCAAGAATCTCGCTGATATCCGCCCTCAGGAGACATTGGACCACTGTATCCATGACTTTACCAACACTAATCTACAGAACAACAGCTTATTTAATATTTATTATGTACTATTTATTGTAATATTTATTGAAATATTTATTATCATATTTATTGTATTTATTCTATATTGATTTCTGCAGTTATGGTCAATGTTGGCTCCACATCTTGGCAACACTCTGTCTGCTTTATCCTTTCTCACTGGGTGACTGCTCCTCAGCCTGGATCTGGATTCCTGTTTTTAAGAACTAAATAATGTGATCAAATGTGTTGTGTACTGCCTCTTTAAGAGGCTAACCCAGAAGACCTGGAGAGACTTGCAATGCAATCCTAAATAGAGTCACTCCAGTCTAAGCTCATTTATTTCAATGGGCTTAGACTGAAGAAACTCTGTTTAGGATTGCACTGACAGTTTCACTTTCCTGATAGTAACCTGCAGGAATGCTGGGCCTACACATAGTGCAGCCAATTCCACTTAATAGTTGGATACTTACCAGTTATATAGTTTCTGTCAAAGGAACAAAGACTGGATTTCTAAGAGGAGTGGTCTGGCAAAATGCCAAATACTAACAACTCTGAAATCTAAAGTCACAGGCTTAATCCAATAAGGGCTTGTACAAACTGGCAGTGAGAAAAAAGTAGTTTATGAATCAAGGGCTTATAGGAAGTATTTTTCAAATTCCTCAGGCCACTTTCATATATAGCTGGTATATCTGCACACCTTGAAAGCCAGTTTGGTGCAGTGGTTAAGAGCAGCAGGACTCTAATTTGGAGAATTGGGTTTGATTCCCCACTCCTCCACCTGAAGCCAGCTGGATGACCTGGGTCAGTCACAGCTTCTTGGAGCTCTCTCAGCTTCACCCACCTCACAGAGTAATAGTCATCATGAGGATAATAATAACACACTTTGTAAACCACCCTGAGTGGCTGTTGAGTTGTCCTGAAAGGCAGTATCTAAACTGAATGTTGTTGTTATTTTCTATTCAAATAAGATTTCTCCCCATATTCATGATCTTCCCCAAATTATTTTTATTTCGTTAATTTTAATGCAAATATTATACATCATTTTTATTGGAGGGAAGTGGAGGGAATGAATATTGCCAGGGCTTTTTTTCTGGGAAAAGAGGTGGTGGAACTCAGTGGGTTGCCCTCGGAGAAAATGGTCACATGGCTGGTGGCCCCGCCCCCTGATCTCTAGACAGAGGGGAGTTGAGATTGCCCTCCGGGCCGCATGGCGCGGAGGGCAATCTAAACTCTCCTCTGTCTGGAGATCAGGGGGTGGGGCCACCAGCCATGTGACCATTTTCAAGAGGTTCCGGAACTCTGTTCCCCCTGAAAAAAAGCCCTGAATATTGCAATGTTTATGATATGTATCTCTTTGCTATTACTGTATTGCCTTTTACCTTTGTAATCCACTTTCTGCATTATTCCATGCCATACCTTAGACAGTTTTCTGTTTGCATTGTTTCCTAATTCTGTAATCTTAGTCCTGTAGCATTATTTATAGGATGTCTTATACTGTCTGATTGAATTATCTTTATATTTTGTAATCCATCTTGATTCTCAGCAAGAAAGGTGGGCAATAAATGAAATAAAAATGATAGAAAGAAGGAAAAGATATGGTGGAGATTTGTCATATTTTCAAATCAAAGAATATGTAAGATTGTTTTAAATAGGAAATGGTTTTACACTATTTCTATACATTTCCAATAAACTGGTAATGGCAAAAAAGGAGAAGATAATGCTGACAGGTCTTGAGTTTTTTATTTTACTCCATCAGAGTAGATATTATCTGTTATTGGGATGTCTGGAACTTTCTATCACACCCTAAATAAACTGCCTTTATCCAGAGGAAGTACTTCATCTGCTTAGCATATCAGTTACTGGCAAGTTGCAAATGTGATTTAGCCTTAAACTGGAAAAGGAAACATCTGTTTGAATGGAAATCTAAGAGCCCTGAAAATTTATGACCCGCTGGTCCTCTTTGCTCCTCTCCTCTTGTTCCCTCCTCCCAGTTGGATTGGTTTAAAATTGCAGAGTTAAATGCCACTGGTTATAAGGAGGAAAATCTTTCCTGAATCTGAGACCCTGAGAAAAGTTATGTACAAGAAGTATTCCTTATGACATAGGTGACATTTCTAAAATAACACGAACTGAGGGGTGGGGGATATTTCACTAACTGCTGAAGAGAAACAGGCTGCTTTACATGCTGGAGAGCAGAATGAATTGATGCAGGTTCATACTTTTATTGAAAGAAAGAGTTTAAAACTTTTTTTAAAAAAATGAATGTCCTGCATGAGAATGTATAGCTTTCCTTGCATGTTTTGTGTCCTACTAATCTCAGATTGCTCACACAAGGAGAATTTTTTAAAAATCAGTTTTCCTTGCCGTATGAACTTCAGATGTTCTCAGTGTGCCACATTCAGAGAAAGTTTACTTTAACATTCCTTTATGAAGGAAGGTCCTCCTCTCACACTACACCATGTGCAGCCAAGCATGGAAAAGGAATCTTAACATGTTTTACTGTGAACAATACAGAGCATGAAATATCATTTTAGCTTCCTGGCTTAGCTTTGGCCAGGTGGCCTCTCCTTTTCTATTTAGTTTTAGATACTTTGAGTCACATAATAGCTGTCTATACTGGGTAAATGGATGAGTCAATACAAGGCTAAGCTGTTATTTGCCCAAGAAAAAGCAACTCGATTGATATGAACATTGTGACATAGGTGATTTGAACCAAAATTACTGGGAGGTCTGATATTGATCAATTTCTTATTCAAGAATTCTTTTGGTATTTTGAAACAGCACTAGGCTAGTTCTGAAAAACAAACCAGTCAGCCACCTCAAATGTTTCTTTTCACATTTGGATCAATTTGCCTTCCAGCAAGATAGATGTCTATAATCACAACACGAAAGTCTGTTATTGACCATGATACTTCAGTAGCAATTTTGAAGGAGTCAAGAAGAAAGACCATGTAACCATTTATGTTGTGGGTTTTTTTTAAAAACAAAAATCTATCTATAATAGATAGTGATACTATTGATTGTGTGTGAAAGGTAGAAAAAAACAGATTTAAATGGGGTGCTGAGGGTATGAGGAAGCAAAGTTGAATGTGTAAGAAAATACTCAGCAAATCTTGGTGAACATCCTTGTGATAATTTTAAAATTTAAAATATTTTTGTATTATGCTGCTATGACACTATTTTTTCAGTTTGAAAGCTTCTTTGCCATCCCAGATGGAATGAAGAGGCAGATGCAGTTGTTGGGTACTAAAGGGCTATTTATTTGACAGCAGCATGATATTAACATAATAATGGCAAGGGCTTAACTAAGCAGTACATGTCAGGCCCTGGGGTCACCCCTGGACCTCTGCCCTGACCTGTCTGGGCAAGCCCCTCTGCCCCAGATGCAAGCCATCTAAGGTATGGCTGGCACCCGGCTGGCCAGGCATATGGAACCTCCACCAAGCCTAATAACCCCCCTACCATCAAACATGAGGGGCCATACTTGTACAGGAGGCCCCACACAGCAGTCTGCCCTCTCAGCTGGCAGCTGTCAAACAATACCAGCAATCCTGACAGACCCCGCTTCCCCCTCAAATACGGACGTGCCAAGGGTGCTCACAGTCCTGCTGATTTTTCCTGAACCCTATCCTGCCAACACCAAGGCCAAGCCTCTGCTTATGCCCTTGCACCCCACATGTGGTCTACCACCAACCAGAGCCCTTGCCTTAGGTCATTAAGAAAAACGCTGTTGCTCTTCACCAAAAGGTGAACCCCATCCCCTCAGTAGAGGTTGGCAACCACCCTCCATTGCTCTGAATAGAGCTCTATTGGCCTTCCACCTAGCCCTCTCAATTGCCCTCAGGTCCCAAGCCTTCCGCCACAGATGACGCAGTAGCATGGCCGACCACACAATCATTACTTCTGGCCAGCACTGGCTGACCAAGTGTAAATCAGCCTCTGCTTGGACAGAGAGAGCTCTGCCTTCCATTAAACCAAGATCATTCCCACTGAGGTGAATGACTAGAACACGGGGCAGAGGACAAGTCCTCCCCTCAAACAAAAGTGGTAGCAGGTCTGGCCACCTGAGGCCATGATGACCTGCCATTCCACACTGGCCCGATCACTCAAACCCAGCTGGGTCCCCACCGATGTCCTTTTGGCCTGGTGGGCCGACCAGAATGCCATGACCAGAACGATGAGGATCCTCAGCCTCTCGCGGCATGGCACAGACCCTATAAGAGAAAACCAAGATACATGTTTACATTCCAGTAAGGGGGCAGACGTATGTTCGATAAGCGGAGGACCACCAACTGCCCACCTACTGAATGGTTGACACAGGGTAACCCATAGCTGCGGCCATAGAGGCCACTCCGATTCCAAATTTCACCCCAGACAGGCCCAATTTGGCCAGCATGCATCCAGTCACCACCCAGAACTGATATTTCGTGAGGGGTCTTCCATCACTATGGCAGAACAACACCCCAGCTTCATCACCCCATGCTGACATGTACTTCCATAATGCAGCAGATCTCCTTATTACCACAACTCCCGAGCACAATGGCTGATCCTTTCCTTGACTGATCGGTCTTTGAACAACCAATGGTTATTGTGACTATTTCCCCTGAAAACTTAATGTCTTGGGCCAACAGAGCCCTCCCAGACTCATCCTTAAGGGATGCTGCCACTAACTCACTTACCCAAAGGGCAACAAAAATGCAGTCAAAGAGGCTGCGTGGAACAGCTTCTCCTCAAAACTGGAACTGCAAATGCATCCCCAAACAGAACTCAAACCCCGCAAGACCATTGGGAAAATAGGCTGCCTGTCATCCCTATGATGCCCAGCCTCTCGGGACCAACCCTCAAACATCTTATGAATTCAAAAATCACCCATAGCCTTGCTAAGGCCCTGAGCTTTACTGGCAAAGGACAGGGCAGACAACTGTGCCCTAATAGACTTCACTGCTAAGACATTACCTCTGAGTGATACAGAACTGCATCAGGTGTTTCACCGGAACCAGCCATACCTGCTGCAGCCCCGCATCCTGCCTAAACCCCGCAAACTGGCATACCAACCAGTCATAAGCCCTCTGCATGCTGGGTGCCATAGCTAGTTGAATTGCCCTGTATGCCTTCATCTTCCAAGCTCCCCCAGCTCCCGGGGCATCTGAGCTGGCAGTAAGTTGGCCTCAGGGGGAAGCTGCTGAAAATGCTTCATCTACAAGTGAGACAGGACATCTGCCACTCCATTGTCCAGGCCAGGGACATGCTTAGCCCTGAGCAGAACATTCAACTGAAAGCAGCGGAGCGTAAGAGGCCTAACTAACTTCATGACCGCTGGGGACATAGATGTAAGGGAATTCAATACATGTACAACCGCCTGGTTATCACACCAGAAATGCACCATGTGATTGGCCAGGTCCTTTCCCCAAATGAGGACCACCACCAAAATTGGGAATAACTCCAAAAAGGTTAAGTCCCGATTAAGGCCTCTCTCCAACCAGTCAGCAGGCCACTGTTCGGCACACCAATGGCTCTGAAAGTATGCACCAAAACCCAAGGACCCTGAGGTGTCAGTGGTAACCTGAAGGTCAGCTTCCAAAAGTAAGTCCCCCCTCCAGAATGTCACCCATTTATATGACTCAAGGAACTGCTCCCAAACCTCCAGGTCCCCCCGCATACCTCTATTAATCCTCATCCTATGATGGAGTAAGTGGAGGGCTCCAAGAGCGTCACATAGGCGACGCAAAAATGCCTTCTCAGGTGCCACCACACGGCATGCAAAATTCAAGTGGCCCACGAGCTGTTGAAGCTCCAAAAGAGAAACTTTGCTCTGACCCTTCACTGAGGCCAAGCGTGTCCGAAGATCCCTGAGCTTCTGCAGAGGCAAACGAGATTCTGCCGCACTGTATCCCACTCTATGCCAAGAAATGTTAACATAGTGGACGGACCCTCTGTCTTTTCGTGAACCAGCAGGACCCCTAGGTCCCTGGTTAGGCTAACAAACCCTGCCAGGAGCCCGGCACATTGCCCAGATCCTGCCACACCCGAAAAAGGAAGTCATCCAGATAGTGTACCACATTCCGGCTGCACAGCCGGTGACACATGACCCACGCAAGGAAGCTGAAGCGTTCAAAGGCAGCTCACAAAATGGAACAGCCCATGGGAAGAGCCCTGTCCATATAATACTGCCCTTCAAAAGGGAACCCCAACAATTCAAAATCTGCAGGATGAACTGGAAGAAGGCAAAATGCCAACTTGATGTCACATTTTGCCATCTCCACAGCAACTCCACAATGTCGAACCATCTTAACCACCTCGTCAAATGAGGTATAACGAAATGAACACAAACGCTCAGGGATGGCATTATTTACCGAGCCACCCCATGGATAAGACAAATGATGAATAAACCTAAACTCGCTTGCTGTCTTTTTAGGAAATACGCCCAACGGCGAAACACGCAGGCCTGGAACAAGAGGGGACGGGAATGGGCCCAACACCCTTCCCTCCAAACACTCTTTAGCAATTTTGTCCCAAACCACCCCTTCCAAGCTGACAACTGAATGCAAGTTTGCTGTCATGAAAGGGGTCTGCAGACCTTGAAAAGGAATCCGAAACCCAAACGTGAACCCATCCAACAAGTAACGAGCATGCTCCCGCCTAGGATAAGAGGCCAAAAACTGACTAAGCACTTTCAGATTTATGGGGCTGGGGCCCTTTTCCAGGCACGCCTACCCCCTGCTTCTGACACTTACAGGTGGTAAAAGCATGGGGGTCCCACAAATTGGGCACTCATGCCCAAATTTATAAAACTTCCTGTTACACACCCCCTGGGAGGTGAACTCCCAGCAGAGCAGGCGGGGTTGAACCACCTGCCCTGCAGTGGTGCAGGCAGTGGCAGTAGTCGTCGCCTGGTGCACTAGATGACCACTGTCAGAGCGGTCCCCTGTGTTTGGTTTAGCTGGCGACATTACCTGGAGCCATAACTGCTGATGTATCCTGTCCCAAGTCATCCCAGGATTAATGGCGGACCTCATCCTAAACTCCTCGTCATATTGAAGCCAGGCCGCCCCAGCAAAGTCATTCTAACCTTTATAAATTATGTCCAGGTACTGGAACAGGGAGGCAGCCCCCCATAACTGGGCCCTAATGATGACCCTGGCATAGATAAGAAAACCTGGGAGCCAATTGGCCCAAGTCCTGTCCACTCTGTGGCATTTAAACTGTTCTTTCCCCGTTGTCTAGGTCGTCCTTATCCTTCTTTTCCAATTTTCTGAAGATAAGGGTAAAGACGTCCATGTATTCACACCTAAGGATTTTGTCCCTAGTAGCCTGGGTGAGATGATCACCCAAAGAGAGTGCCACATCCCCAAAAGGTAAAGCATTAAAGGGGACAGACCCGTACAAAGCCGGCCCAAACATTGAAGGCATCCATGGTGAACTCTGCTATGGCTTCCATGGGATGCAAGAACTGCCTTGTCCTGGCCCTGCGTATTGACCCTGTACTGCCTGTTGAGGCCACAGAGGTCAGGTGCCAAGCTGACCTACACCCTGTGATGTGCTGGGAAGGGTGCTTGCCAAATATGAAGAGCCTACAGGGGTTGAGGCAGAGACCTGACCCCAAGGCCCCCATTACCCTCTCCCTCAGTTGAGTCCACCGCAACCACCACAGGGCAAGCTTCTGACAACCCACCTGGCTCTTCCAATCTGCTGCTGGTGTCCTCGCTCTCCATCACTGGTGCCGCTCCACTGCTGGTAGCACTTGTACTGGCTAAACCTTCCAGGGCAGAAAGATGGGTTAAAATCTCATGCCTGAACATTGCTGCAGATGTGGCCTTAGCCGCTTTTTGCGTTTTTGCCCTATCAGCCCCTTGCCCTTGAGACCCTCAGGCTTGCTCAAGGGCTATAATGTGGTCCAAAATTTCCTGCATGCCTGCTGTATCCTCCTCATCCAATAAGGAAGGTCACATGCCGCTGCTGAGCAGGCCTTTTGGCCAGCTGTTTACCCTTGGACTTTCCACCCCCTTTCTTTGGTGGCATACTTGTGGATTAAACAAGTACCAATACAAGACACAAAATGGTTGCTGCCCACTATCAAAGTATTGCTCCCAAAATGACTGCCACACAAGCAGAAAGGGATAAATCCAAAATGGCTGCTATCCTAAGTAAAGGCAGTTGGCCCAAAATGGCCACCACCCCTGACCCTAACGCTACACCCTAAGAGAGCAGTACCAGGCAGGAGTGGCACTGATGATAATACTGACAGCGCCCAATGGGCCAAATCGAAAGTTGAAGATGTGCGCAAACGAGAGCCCTAAATAGGCAGGCGGGCCGCGCAGAGGGCTGCCTACTCAAGAGTCAACCCAGAACAATATAGTGCCCACCAGAAACCTAGGCCCCCTAGTGCGCTGAGTCACGAAAGGCTTAATACCACCATCGGCCTGCCCAAAAGCTAACAAAAGGTGCCCTGCACGGCAAAGGCCAGCTGCCCAACCCAGCCACCAGCCACCCTGCCTTCCCGCGCGCCTTGCTCCAGGCTGCGTTACACAATGCAAGCAAGCTCAAGCGAGCCACTGAAGCTGGTTATTCACCACCCATACGCCACAGTGCGCACTGCTCGGAGAGCCGCCGGCTGCAACAGGCTGTGCCACTCCTGCACTGCTCGTATCGCCTCCTCAGCTCCTGCCGCTGCTGCAGCTGATCGCCCAACAGATCGCCACTGCCATTGCAGTTGCCTGTCCTGCTTGCCCTTGCCACTCAGAGGGAATGCTAACGTGTCTCTCCTGAGCGAAAGGCAACTGCTGGGGAGTACAAGGCGGAGCCGCCTATATGCCCAGGAAAGCAAGCGTTGCCCCATCTCCGCTGGAGCAGCAAATAACGGCCCCCAGCTTAAAGCAGTGAGCTGCAAGCCGGGAATGCCAAATTCTTTGTATCATAATAATCCTAGACAATCAGGGATCATACAGTGAATGTGCTAACATCACAGCACCATGGAACCAATCAGATTTTACTTACTCATTTTAACTTCAAAATTTATCTCAATCCTCAAACTGGCTGATAGTTAAATACAAAGTAAATACCAACAATAAACAAACATTATCAATTAGATCAAGCACCTGTCAGTTAACAGCACACAGTAGAATAGCCTGTGAAAATATTTTGAAATAGTTTAACATTATCACTAGTAACCTCAAAATAGCTTTCATCAAAGAAGATCCTCTGAAAAGATGCGGCCTAGTAAGGGTGTAGGCTCTGCATATTTTCTCCAGCATGGAATTCCATAGTACTGATGCTGCCATGGATATGTTCTAGCTATAGGTAACTACCTCCCTTATAAAAAGGTACCATAAGAAGCGACTGCTTTGAAGACCACAATCAGCATCTTTGCTTATGCAGGGAGAAGTGGCCCCAAGGTATGGAGGACATTCAAGATAAACACCTTGAACTAAGCCTGGACAAATAATGGAGCCCAGCTAAATAAGTAGCCAATGCAGTTATGTCATATACACTCTACATCCCACATCCTGAAGTTACCTTCTGTACCAAATGAAGTTTCTGAGAATCTTTCAAGGGCAGTCCCACACAACATGCATTATGATAATCCAGGTTTAAGGCTACAGAAGCATGGATCACTCTAGCTAGGTCAGCTGAATCTATGGACCAGGTGCAGATGAACATAGTGCGGGCAACAACAGTTACCAGTTCTAATAGCAAAGCTGCATCTAGGAATGCATCCAAATTTTCAAGTGGCCTGACCATGCCAAATAAATACTGCCTAGCAGTGACAATTCCACACCTTGCAAGCATCACTTCTGTGTTATCTGGATTTAGTTTCAGTTTTTTTGCACTCACCAGACCTCAGATCTGGGTCCTTGATGTTATTGGCACATGGTAGAACACAGCAAGGGGTAATACCATCACCTGGGTAAGCAGATGGGCCAACCTGGAAGGAGGGACCTCCTATGGGGAAAAACACATGGTGCCAGGGGAAGGAGCTACTACAATCCTATTACTGCATCAACTTTCTAGCAATAGTTGCAGACTGAATAAAAGGGGCTCTACTGTAGTCCCTGCTTTGCTTTCTGGAGGAGATGAAAACAAATGGGCTGCTAAATAATGCAAGCATCTCAAATGCAATTGAGTAAATTGGCACATAAAATGTTTCACCTGCCATCTGATAAACTAGGCTTGAAAGAATATGAATGATCTCTGATGCATCCTATTTCTTGGCAGCAACAAATGTGTTGCCCACTAAACTTTTAAACTGAACTATCAGATGCTGGCAACTCTAGTAATTCAAAGAAAAAGGGGGGGGGGGAGTAAGCAATAAAACAGCTGGAGGGGATTTTAAAGTTATCTTTAAAGTTTTAGAAACTTAGCTAGAAGATACCACTGAGAGCCAAAGGAACCAAACACATTGCCTTTGGTATCAATATAATTCTTTGGAGAGTTGCATCTGCTGCTACAGGTCCTGTCTACATTACAAAGTTTGTATCACATATGCAATGTGAATATTGTGCCTCCCAGATAGAGATGGGCACGAACAGCAATATGAACAAAATAAGCCACGAACAGCCCAATCTGCTGTTCAAGAACAAGGTGTTCGTGAGGCCCCATTCTAAATGAACAGGTGGTCGATGCAAGCCTCGTTCGTTGCTGTTCATCAAGCCAGACAGTCTGGCACCTGCAATCAATTCTCTTGGCAACGTAGGCAGGGATTGTCTGAACTCTGTCTGAACTCCTGATGTTGCCCTGGAAACCCCAATCTAAGCCCAATTTAGCTTGATAGGCAGGTCTTCCTTTCAAGTGTGGAGCTCCAAATTTATTACAAGAGAGCAAAGACCATGAAAGGGTGGGGGGCTCCCAGCTCTGGCTAGTCTTTGCAGACAGTGAAGAGGGAGAGACAGCTGCTGTTGGCATTTTGATAGAGACACAGGGAGAGTGCATTGGAGCTTGAATTTTCTTTGTGTGTGGTGGGATATGGATCTACCCCTTCAGGTTCCAGGGCTGCTTCCAGGCTCTGGGGCCAAGCTATTATTTACTATTGGTACCTTTCCTGCTGCCTGCTCAGGTACGGTTTCTGGGAGTGGTGCAGTAGGGATCTTGACCAAACTTGGATGATGGCTGGAGGAGAGCCTGCTGGCCCCTACGAACAGCCCACCACAAACAGGTTCATGAACAGGGTCATGTTCATGGTTGTTCTTGAGTCCCTGTTCATGAATGGCAATGAACAACGAACATCATGTTTGTTTGTTTTCTGTTTGTGCCCATCTCTGCTCCCACATACACACTCATTTTTATTTGTTTGCAGCTATAGCACACAGGGAGAAACAGCTTTAGCCTCCCACTGTTGTTTTCATACCTGTAAACCACTCCATGGAGCTGTCCTTGGCTCCATTATAAAAATCACATCACTTACGTATCTATACATAAGCTCCACAATGGAGTCAACAGCATCTCCATTGTCAGGTTTGAGGACCCAAAACAGTATGGTGAAAATCATACGGACTCCCTGCATGCAGTGGTCACAAACAGAATATGTTCTAAAGGGCAGGCAAAAATTCACATTGCACTTGTAATTCTCTTGCAGATATATCTAGAAATAGAGGGAAATGGTTGCTGGATTTGAGCAAGAAAATCATAGAAGATGTCTTTGTGCACAGAAACAGGGCTAGTCCAGTCCCATAGCTAGGTATGCCACAAAGGGAGTCCAGAGGCCTTGAATAAACCAGTCTTGGAGAAGGGCTTGAAATAGAGGGCTAACACAGTTGTAGGGCCTTGTGTTGATTAGAAGAGGCATCTAACCCATATCAATAGATATGATGTGCTGAAACCCAAGTGTAGAGAGCATCTGAGAATGACAAGAACATCTGTCTTCACAGAATTTGAATCTATAATTCAAGGATGGGTGTATTGGTAGAGGGCCGTATCCATATGTATGACAGGGATGTGCATAATGAAAAAAATGAGCTAGAAATACACCTGGAAAAAATTAGCTGAAATACACCCACCACCACCTCCACATTACAACATACAGTGGGGAATCAATAGAATTGCAGAAATGCCTAGAAGGAGGAACCTCACTGAATGCGGAAGAGGGAGGACTATGGACTGTATGTTTTTGGTGCAATTAAGTACAAAAACAGCCACCCCAAAGAGCCTCAAAGGCTTAATTGCAAAGATCAGGGTTTAAACTCAGGATAACAAAGAAACTCAAACAGATTAGAGCTGGACTGGCAATGCTGCACCCCAGAAAACACCTATAATACTAAATAGTTCATTCAAAAACTCCAGAAACATTTTTTCCAGTGTACAACTCTAGTAGCAGCAGTTTTAACATAGGAACCTATAAACAGTGTTCTGTGAAAGTCCTTTTATTTGAGAACAGAAGCAACCTTGGAATAAACAAAGACACACAGACAAAAAAACAAAGGCCATTTCCACACGCTGTTAAAGAGACAGCCCACTTACTGAACTCTGGCGGGTTTTCTCACTTACTCCATACATCTCCAATTTCAAAGCTGAAGCAGACTGTTTGGTTTCTGTTTTTTCAGCACCTTTTCTGAGAATGCAATTTCCTGAACTTTCCTGCGCCCCCCAAAAGACACCAAAAAAATGGAAGTCAAACAGTCTGCTGTGAGTGAGAAAACCTGCCAGAGTTCGGTGAGTGGGCTGTCTTTTTAAGAGCGTGTGGAAATAAAGAGACAAAGTGTCACAGCTGTGGATCTCAAACAGGCAAGAGGGTACTGAGGTACTCATAGGCCGTACCAGCACACATTATATACCTTTTTGATAAATCACACAGCTACTTTATCTATTGAGGTCAGATCAGAACTGTGAGTTCACGGCTTATTTAATCCACTCTGTGTCCTTTGTTAGGACAGAACATGAAATTTCCAGTCATATGTGACAAGCATTTTACAGAACAAGGAACATGTTACAAAGAAAGAGAAATGTCATATTTATTTATTTGTATTTATTCACATTATTTATAGCCTGCCTTTCTCACCGAAACTGAAGGCAGACTACAGTGTGAGTCAGTATGATTTCAAAGACATTTCAATAAACAATGTAATAGGACATATAAATACAAATTTGGAAAGATTTAAAACCAGTAGAAATCCACTACAGAGTTGAAGAAAATCTGAAATACAGCATAATTAATTCTAAGTCTGATGTATTAAACAACACAGAAACTACTCAGCAGGATCATACTTCAGCAATATAGTAGTTAAGTCTATAGTCCCTATCGCTTTACTAAAACATCTCTTTGAAATGGATTATAATAAACTGGCCATATCAAACTCAGTCCACTGAAATGACATCTTTTACTGACCCCTTAGGAAACACAACAGGCAGCATTCCCAATGAAGTTCTAAAGGGCTTTATTATGAAGATAGTTTCAGGTGGGTAGCCATGTTGGTCTGCAGTAGAATAAGAGGATTCGAGCCCAGTGGCACCTTAGAGACCAACAAGATTTTCAGGGGATAAGCTTTTGAGAGTCAATGCTCCCTTCTGAAGACTGTCAGAAGTTTATACCCTGAAAATCTTGTTGGTCCCCAAGGTGCCACTGAACTCAACTCCTGCTGTTTTACTGTGAAATTCCTGCTTCATTTTGCATTGAAATGGGAAAGCCATATTTGATACAGCCACTATCACAGACAGAAATAAAGCAACAATATTTTCAAACCTTTGTATATTCTTTAGAATCCAGTGACCATTAAGCAAACCAGATCAGTTTATAATCTTGCCCCTGAAAGAATGAAACAAGCTGAACTAAGTCCTTTCCTTTGGTGTTCTGCTTCATGAGTAATGAATCCAAATATCCTGCCTAACATGTACAAGGACACATCAAGAAATGAAGACCCTTCCACGTCTCTGAAAAGCTACTCTAATCTTACAGAGAGCAAAGGACAGATTGGCTTAGAACTACCTATGGGGTTTACACCCCACCAATCATAAAGGCTTAAACCAGTGGGAAAGTGATCCCATTGGATTTCTAGCTTTTGATCACAAGAGGGAGTATTTGCAAGTAATTTAAAAAAAAAAACAAAATTCTACTTCATAGCACAAGCAAAGGATACATTAAATTATCTGGTTTCTGCAATGTACACAGCATTCCTGTTGGTTGAAACAAGTGTTAATTGAACTAGGATTCCATCCAGTTCTTGTGGGCACAAACAGGAGTACAGTTTAATTGGCAATTGCATCTTGCTGTTCTCAGGAGTGGACAGAAGAAAACATGGCAGTGTAACAAAGTGATATGATTGTATGATCAAAAATTCTCTTTATCCATTTTTTCCCTTGTATTTTGCACTTTTCAAACGGCATGCTCTTATTTGTGAAGCATAACCGATGCACCAGAACTCTTCAGGGTTTCATTTTGCTTTCTTTCATTTGCTTTCTTTCTTTGCATGCACAATCTCCACAATGTTTGGCTTGCTTTACTTTACATGCATCTTTTCCACTCAGTCTGCATTTGCACATTGATGAAACACTGCAAGATAAACGATTTCAATGAGCTCAGCACTAAAACCCAGCAAAAAGGCTATCTTTATACATTAGTTACTGATCAGTAAACAAGTGCAAAATTATTATTGATGTATTATACATACAATCACATCAACCCTGACTTTTTTCAGTGTTTTGTTAATGCATTCATGTGCTTTAATAACACAGAGAAGAAAAAGGATGCAAATGGACTGGAGAGGTGAAAACTTTGCCAAACTGCCAAGCAGATTTAATTTGTAGAAATTCTTCTAGTTAAACTGACATAAGTGACATATGAAATTAAATTCCAGAACAGTAAAGGAACAGAATGTGGGTGGGCATTGATTTACACCACATGAACACAAACAACTGCCTTATATGGTCCCTGGTCACAAGATAGTGAACACATGTACAATCTGTGTACAATGTAATCCTGATTATTCTTCATACATGTGTGTTTAGTAAAGCTGTGCGCTGAAAAAAATTCCATCCCATTTTTTGCTCCAGGGGTTCCGATCAACTATGTGCTGTTATTGGGTTTTTTGGGGAGGAGGAGCATTACCAGCTCAGATTGTTCTCATGAGTTTTGATCCTACCCTTTGCAAAGAGGGCCTCCAGTCTCTTTGGAGCAGGTGATTTTGCACTGAACAGCACCAAAATCGCACAGAACACACTCTTCCCTCTAAACCATTGATCTACTGAGTTTTCCCTCAGTTATACTACACACACAAAACAACAATGGACCCTGAAGAGTTGACTGTCAGTGGCCAGACACACAGTATGGCAAGAAACTGGCTGGCAAAGAGTAGTGGCCGCAAGGAGGCAGCGACATAAGAAACAATCCTGCTTTATATTCATCTCTATCTTTTTCTGTAGTGCCAATAAATTATTACCCTTGCATCCTGATGTTTCCTGTTGGTTTCATGTTTCCTTATGTTTATTTCCAGGTAAGTGCCTTTAGAATTTCAGCCTATGATTGAAGTCTTCCAGAGCTTTTATCAAGTTTGATTGATAGAACAGACCACTTGCACCCCCCCCCACTGTGGCACTTTTCCTCCCAGCAACCAACTATCTAAGTGCCCTGATAGGAGTGGGGGAGACAGATCCATGTCTGGGTAGTGCCAAAAAACAAACCAAGATGCACCTTCAAACAGGTCTACTTAAATGTAAGTCCAATATTATTCAATAGTGCTTAATCCCAGGGAAGTGTCTTTCAAATTGTAGCCTATATTTGAAGTCTGCACATTCCCCCTTCCAAACATTACCAAAGCTGATAGGCAGGGAGGCTCTCCCCTTGTGCAGACCCAATTGGCAGAGAAACAATACCATTGACCAGGTTGTGATGAGGGGATGGATACTCATGCGCATTGCGCACATTCTCTCTTCCAGTGAACTGAGTTCATTATTAATGTAAGGGCTCTCTCCCCTTGGGATATGATTGGTGACTGCCATTAAGGAAAACTAGATGCTGCTCTGTGAGTTGAGTCCAGTGCCCACCTGCTGTTAAACCAAAATGAAACAAACAAACTTTTGGTGGGAAGGACTCATTACAACTTGGTTCCCCGGATTTGGTTCAATGTTCTGGAAGCTGCTTTAAAACCAGTTTGGTATCGTGGTTTGGTGTAGTGGTTTAACACCAGTTTGGTGTAGTGGTTAGGAGCGTGGGACTCTAATCTGGAGAACCAGATTTGATTCCCCACTCCTCCACTTGACCTTGGGCTAGTCACAGCTCTCTGGAGCTCTCTCAGCCCCACCCACCTCACAGGGTGTTTTGTTGTGGGGATAATAATGGCATACTTTGTAAACCGCTCTGAGTGGGTGTTATGTTATCCTAAAGGGCAGTATATAAATTGAATGTTGTTGTTGTTGTAGTTGTTATTATTATTATAATAAAATGAGACAATGATTTGTTTCATTTTGCACTCCCCTAGTGTTTAGTAATTCTCATGTTACATTCAGCATATATACCAATGAATATGTGATTTAAGCCCCACAAGGATCTAGGTATTGGTCTCTAGTTTCATTTGTACAGTGAACACATCTTGGTTTTTACTTACACACAGGTGCACTCATGTAACATGCGAACAGGGCTACTGAATAAGACCTTTGGTCTGTCAAAGTCCATATTGTTTACTCCGGTAGTTGGCAGACACTTTTCAAAGAGGAATCATTCACATCAGTGACTAGCTGATGTTTTAACTGGTGATGCTAGAGACTGATCCCAGAATGTTCTATATGCAAAGCAGATGCTCTCCCACAGCCAATTCTGCTTGCTTCCTCTGAAGGACAGGCAGTCATAGTCTGCAGCAGAGCAGATGGCAGACAGAGGAAAATATTTTCTTCTCCCTACTGAAACCAAGACAAGGTCAACCCTAAAGAGGTGAAAAATCTGTAATCTGAGATGTGAGACATCGGTGATTTCTCTATGACAAATCAGTGATCAAAATCTTTACCTCTCAATAATACTTTATTCCATTAAAAAGCAGAAGCGTATACTCCCCAATCCAAATCCCTGCTCCAATTCCCATTAGTCACAGCTGGGGGAAAAAGTCACCCCATCTTTGTTTGTGTGTAAAGAACATGGATGTGGCAGTATGTGTTCAAACAAAACTGCTGCAAATATGCAAGAGGAGTCAAAACCTGCTCCCTTCCAGAGCCTGACTCCAGGGGTTGAAGTATTTTTCCCAGTGCAGTTCTGATACCAGAAGTCAGCTGATCAAGAAAGCAACACTGAAAGTGACAATGACAGCTAGCAATTGCTTTTTATTGATTCCTCCAGTTTTCCTGGTGGAAAGATTGCTACCTGCAAGCTACGGCAATAGGGATGTGCAAATGGGCCAGGTTCTATGAAATTTCTTTATCCATTTACTTTTGGTCTATGTTTCCATTTCTGGAAACATGTTTGCCTAGAGTGTGGTGTTTTGTTCATTTTGTTTGTGCTTTTTTCCTACATTTGAACTCTATACATGCATCAGTAAAAAGCCTAGTCACAGATATGTATTTCCCGAGGTTAAATATTTGAAGTACTTGAAAGCAAAGCAGGAGGGGAAAGTTTTGTGTTTTGGTCATTCCGCTGTGGTGCAGCACAGGAAAAAAGATCGGTATTCAATATATCACAGTGAGAGATGCTGTCAAATTGCTCATCCCTGGTCAAACTCATGTCTTTATTTTCATTCCATTTCAGGGGTTTTTTTTGCATTGAATCATGCGTTGAATGAATTTTTAAATGAAATTTTATATCAAAGAAAACAGTACATACAGACTTACACAATCATGGCATTTTGTATTCCAGTGCTCTAAAAACAAAATCCAATTTTAAACAAACCTATTCATTTATTTACTTTGCCTTGCCTTTGTCTCCAGAGGGGCCCCAGAGCTGTTTACATCATTCTCCTCTCTTCTGTTTTATCATCATAATAACCCATGAAATAGGTTAGGCTGAGAGCATGATGCGACTTGCCCAAGGTCACCCAGCAAGTTTTCAGGGGCAGAGTGGGGATTTGACCTTGGGTCTCTCAGGTCATAGTATGACACTCATACCAGTACACCGCAATGATTCTTGCTTCTCCTTTTTTATGTTATTTTGATTAGGAGTGCCATTTTACAGATTCTCTTATAACAGTTCATTGTTGATGGTGGGGATCTTTGATTTCTAAGAATTTGCCATACAAATTCTTGCTGCAGAGCAATTTTTAATATAATTTCTGTGTCAATACATGTATGTGGCACATTGCATAGAAATGGCATACAGATGGCACATAAATGGAGCATACATAATAGTAAGTGCACTTATATACTGCTTTCTAGACAGATTAGTGCCCCTCTCAGGGCCACGAATAAAGTCACTGTTATTATTATCCCCATAATACAGCTGGGGAGCTGGGGCTGAGAGGAGTGGCTTACCCAAAACCACCTATTGAGCTCATGGCAGTGAGTTTCAAACCAACAGAGTGCTGATATGCAGTCCAACCACTTAACCACTATGCTATAGCAGCTCTCTAAGCCAAACAGTACCAGTGAACCAAAACTGTTCACCATGACAACATATGAATATTAAAAAAGGGGGGGGCATATTTGTCCATTCTTCAGTGAGAAATTCAAAACTATCCTAATGTGGTCACCATCCCGAGAAACAACTTGAAACCTTTCTGACTTACTTCCTAAGCACCATCAAATAGAGAGCAGATGGCAATAGCCGTCTGTTGCCACTACTGCCATGAAGATGTGACCTAGAGAAGAATTTCCTGATCCACCTTTGGTGTCTGTTTTCACTGTCATTTTTCAAATGGATCCCCTTGTTTCCTTGACTCTCTTGCTTTTACCACCATGTGTTCAGTCTGCCCTGGAGATACAGAGCAGAGGGACAGAGTCTGGGAAATTGTGACTGCCATTTCTCCAAGTTTTCCTCTCCATAGATAGAAGGTGGGCTCTGTGCTCCTGTTCTTCCTAAGCACAAAGGGTGGTGTGAGCAGCGATGCTGACAGTGTACATTTGCAGATGCCACCATATGGGTCTAGAAAGCAAAAAAAGGAAAAAAAAACCTCGTTGCACTGATGATTCCCTGCACATGTAGGAAGGAGACAGTTTGCATTGTTGGCACCGTCCCTGCACAGAAACAAGCACAGCTTAGCAAAGTTAAGCAGATGGCGCTAGATCTGGTGCCAGGGAAGCACTGAATTAAAGGTTATACCCACCAGGTTTGATGCTGTGCCAGTTTGAATTGGTACAAAGCTTCAGCCCACCTGCTTATTGGCCTCATGACATCTGGCATCTTTTTTATTTATTTAATTTCCCCCCCTGCTTTACTGAGCTAAATGTGGTAAGAGAGGAAAAAATGTTGTTTTAAAAGCTACTTACTAGCAATTGGGATTAGAATTCCCAAACAACAAAAACAAGAACAAAAAAAAAAAGCCTTGAAGGCAAATTGGGCCGAACACAGATAGCTACATTCATGGATATATGATTTTGTGGTAAAGTCTGGGGGAAAACCAGTGCTGAATAAATTCTTGATTTACAGTATCATTTAATGAAAGCAGTAGGGTGCTAATGGACTGCAAGAGATATTAGTAAGGTTACTAATCACAAATCCCTAGACACCCATTTCCTACAGGCTCCCTCCACCAAAACTCCTTTACATTCAGAAAAAAAAACACCCAGTAAGAATCTTTGACAGAACAGATGCAGGTGGGGACCTACAAGGATTTGCTGGGGGCATGTCATTTTTTTTGTCCCCCACCATGCCTTCTTTCCCTTCCCTGCTTTCCTGTAGCCTCTTCTCCCTTTTCTGCTTCCTTCTCTCCTTCCTATCTGCCTCTGTCTGTCCCTGTCTTCACCTTTCCCCCTTCCCCCTCCCAGCAACTGCTCCCCAATGGCGCAGTTGTATGGTACCCACTGAGCCGGCACAGGTGCATGGTGGGGAACCTGCAAGAAGTTGCAGGCAGGATTCTTCATTTTTCCTTGTATCCCCTTCCCCATACTGTTTCCTCTTTTCCTCCTCCTGGCAGCCTCCAGTTGCTCACCTTTCCCTGCATCCTTCTCTCCTTCAAAACCTTTAACTTCCCTTTTTTCTACCCCCCCCATCTTCATCATATTTTTTAATTTACTTCATCTACATATTGCCTTTCTCCACAAAGCAGATTACATAATTCTCCTTGCCTCCACATTATCCTCACAACAACACCAAGAGGCAGGTTACGCTGAGAGTGTGTGACTGGATCAAAGTCACCCAATGAGCTTCCATAGCAGAGTGCTGATTAGAATCTGGGTCTCCCACATCCTACTCTTAAATTCTAACCACTACACTACACTGGCTTAAGGGGGGGGGTGCTTCTGTTGGGCAGTAGCAAACAGCCAGGCCTCGATGAGTCATGCAAGTCATGTGGCATTAAGTCATGTGGTGGTTGTTTCTGGGCCTCGTCCCAATGAGTCCTCCCTCAAAGGCCAAAACAGTCCTGGAAAGGGCCCTTTTCCTGACCTGGAGTAGTAGCTAAGCTATTATGGTTGCCTAGCAACAGCTCTAAGGCATCTGGTTAAAGCTACAGGAGCTCCTTCTATCATTTTGGGGTTTTTAAACCCCTCAGTGTGGTTTTTTTTTTAAGATTTCAGATTTTTCTGCAAACTTGGGTATTTTTAGTGCACAGAAATATTTGTCTTGTCTGTTCATGGCTCCAATCTCCAGATATAGGTTCCCTCAGATCTTTGCCACTTGGCTATTAGTATATAAGATTAGAGACGGGCACGATCCGCATTACGATTGAAAAAAACACACAATAATGGCGATCGCACGATCGTGACCCGGCGGATTGTGATCGTCCACGGCCAACGATCCAGTGATTGGGAGAGGACTGGATTGTTGCATTCGGGCTCGGATCAGGGATCCAGACACTCAGGCACCAGCAATCTATTCCTGTGGCAACGGAGCCAGGGGAAAGCCTTAGCTCTGTTTGCCCTCCTTCTGTCACCCTGAAAACCTGAATGGAAGCCCAGCTTTCCTTGATCAGCAGGGCTTCCTTCCAACCATGGAGCAGCAAAGCAGTCACAAATTGGGAGAAGACACCCAGGGGAGGGAGGGGGAAGAGGGTGTTCTGTAGCCATGGGCACTCCAATCTCATCCCTGCAAACCCTGATAGGCAGCTCTTTTTTTTTTTTTAAGATTTTTTATTTTTTTTATTAGCTACATTGACTAACAATACAGATGGAAAGAAAGGGGGCAGGGGAAGGAAAGAAAAAAAAACAGCAACATATAACAACACTACAGTACACATAATGCTTTCCCTTCATACTGCCATTATTAAAAAATTAAAACTTTGTATGATATTGATGGAGTGGTTGACCTTGCAAAATACAAATTACAATTCAAATTAAGTCTTCCTCCCCCCCCTGGGCCTCGGACGCAATTCTCTCTGAGCAACTGCAGCCGCAGTGCTCGTTCCCTCCCCCCCCTTCAGACTTCGCCTTTTCTTCTTGCTTGGTGTCTTGCTGAAATTCTTGATTTTTATCCTCAAAATCCCTTAGTTGATCTTCTGATGTTATCTTGTAAGCTTGATCTTTGTAACTGAACCAGATACCTTCCGGAAATAGCCATTTGTACTTTATTCCACGTTCCCTCAGAAGAGCTGCAAGCTTTTTATACTTAAATCTTCTTTTCCGAACTAAAAATGGGACGTCCTTCAGTATCTTGACTTTATTACCCAGAAAGTCCAGATCCGCATTGTATGAGTTGCCTCCCACCAGCGGGCACTTCAGGACCCTAGTTCTGATTGGCTGTGCACATTATAAAATTATAATAACATTGCTTTGATAGCAGTTGCTGCTACCATGTTCTTTTTTATTCTCTCGCTCCTCTTTTCCAGTATATTTTTAAACTTACCCCAGTTCTCCCCTGTACTTGGACTTTCTCTGAATGTGTGTGCCGCCTGTGGCAGCCATGCTGTGGTTGGATCCATCACCCACAGCAGCCCTTTTTTGGGATATGCCCACCACCCTGTGTCAGAATTCCAAACATGCCCACAGGCTCAAAAAGGTCAGGGACCCTTGGAGCAGCATCTTATATAGAGATGGGCACGATCCCCAAAAAAATTAACAATCCAGCTGATTGTGGATCGGCTCCGGCGACGATCCTGAATTAACAATCCACACTGATCATCTCCCATTCCTGAGCCGTGGATCATGGATCATGGAGGCCAAAGCAGGCCGCGCTGCTGTTCCCAGCTATGTGGGAAGGTGGGTGGTGGCGGCAGCCGCCGGGCCGGGTGGGCACAGGGAGGCGGCGACGAGCTGCCTCCCCTCAGGTCCCATTCATTAACAAAGGAGGTCTGTGTTTGGCTGTCAGAGCTGCCTATCAGGGGATTCAGTTTCATTTTCTCGGCCATGTCGGACGCTCCTCTCCGCAGGTCCGGGAGGAAGCGCCCGAGCAGCCTGACTGGGCGGCTGATCTGTGAAGATTAGCCCCCAGGACTCCCAGTGAGGGAGGCAGGGTCCGGGACGCTGCGGGAAGAGCCCCCTGAAATCGATCTGGGGGGTAAATTGCCCGTTTGTCCCTATGGAGGCCGGCAGACGTGCGCGGCACCTTGAGTGCTGCCGGGCCATGGAAAACGGCAAAGAGCAGAACTAGGCGGAAGCCTGTAAGTAAGCGAATCCCTTCTGTTATTACAAGCGCACGCGAAGGAGTGGTGGGATCTGAAGCTAAGAAGGCTCGTTCTTCCCCCTCGCTGAGTTTCAGAATTTGGTTGGCGGTCCCCCCCCTAAAATGGCAGCAAAAAAGCAGAGTCCCGCTTTGAGCAAGTCAATTTCGGCTGCCCTGCAGGGGAAAGGAGAGTCGCTCGAGGACTTGGTGAAGAGGTCGGTTATCGAAGCCATAAAGCCCTTTGTTGACAAGCTGAATGAAACAGATCAAAGGGTGGGCTTAATTGAGAGCGAAGTGAAAACCATTAAGGAAGCAGTGGGGGGGGCAGAGAAGTCTGCTCGGGAAAATGCGTCACTCGTGAGGGCAACGAATAAAGAGTTAAAGCTGGTGGAGAACCAGCTGATCGGGCTACAAGTGGAACGAACACAGACAATTTTGTGCCTCCAGAAGGCAACTAAAGAAGAGGTAAAAAGCGCCCTTTTGGAAGTTCGTCGGGCTTCTTCAAAATATGCAACGAAGCGTCAGCTGCCTCGCGAGATCATCATCGATTTTTCATCTAAAAGGATCCGAGACGCTATCCTATACCCAGCAATTGGTCGGAGGTAGCAAGCCCCTTGAAGGTTGCCCGCTATCAGCAGGCACCCAGGGAATACATGCCGGTTGCGGGAGCATTCCCATGCTTCGTTTGGGGCCAACACAGGCCACAAATGGGCCAAATCAGCCTCATGCAGAGCACGAGAGCTATTGTGTGGCCAGTGCAGTGACATCAATTCCGAAAATGATGTCATCATGTTAGCCCTGAAAAGAACGCCCTTGTGCCCAACACGAGTTAAGTGCCAGAGACCTGATCTTCCTGGTGGGAGGGGAGAGGGACCTGGCAACTCTAATCAGAACCCATGCTAAACAAGAGCCCCACCCACTTTCTGAAAACATTTGGTGGGTACTAGATAAGGAGACAATGGGCACCATGGTGCTCATAGTCATATCACTCCTATCAGCCATTTATTCAGCTCCCAGGCCTCTAGGGCAACCCAAGCCCCCCAGAATTCTGCACTGGATATTAGAAGTTTCACTTCCAAAAACTGTATCAGCTCTTCAGACAAATCTAATTGAGTTTGCTGCTTCATAGTATTTAGTATCTCTGGGTTTAGGTAAAGATCCTCAGTCAGTTTCAGTCTGGAAGTAATATGTCCTACAGGATATTCAGAAATAATTCGGGACTTCTCTAGCTATGTCCAGACTTTGGCATGTGGGCAGTTTACACACAGCCCAAGCATTTACTTCATCAGATCCAACATTCTCCCCTACCACAATGATAAGATTCAGTAAGAGCCAGGGGGTACCATTTGAGAATCTTCCCTCACTATATCCCAACAAATTGTTATCTCAAATACTGCAGCATAAGTGATTCCTTAAAGATGTGTAATGCTTTGCCAATTATGCTCTTTGTTCCCACCTGCTGATCTATAAAGGAAAGATTATAGTTTGGGATCCTGAAATTTAAAGTGCTAGTCCCAGTGAAAATGAAGTGAAAGAGTGTTGTCAAATGCTCCCATCATTTGATTTCAATGTGACATGCTACATCCTAAAGTCACTTTCCTGGGATTAATCTCCACTAAATAACGTAAGACTTATTCTGAATAGATCGGCTTCACTTCACTTCCTTAGTCGCAGCTCATTTTAGCTGGATTATACCCCACATCTTTACACTACTTTATGGGAAGTCTTTAAGATGAAAGCCCATTACTGGGAATCATATGGCATACATTTGCTTTAGAGTGAGAGATCATAGGAAGAAAGGTCTGCATTTAAGCAAAAATACTTGCAACATCCTACTCAGATGAAAAAAAAAGGATTAAAAGAATGTCCCAACAAATAATGCTACTTGATCATCAGACAACTGCTGGTGATCAAGGCAGGCTCACAAGTCCTTCACCCTACTGTATTGTTTTTTCATAAAAGAGTACCCATCTGGTGACTCTATGTGAAGATGTGTATGATCTTTATCATACCTTAGCTTGTATAAGACAGAAGAGCATTAGAGAGGACAGAGAAATGCATTAATACTCTTAAACAAATTAAGAACTGATGTGTCAGAGTGGATAAGACAATGAGCTATGAAATCTCCTGTTCAAAATCTCACCTTAGTCTCGAACCAGTTATGCTGCTATTTTTTGAGCTGTAGTCAGCAACACCCACTACTGGCTTATTTTTCAGTACTAGTTTTTAAAGGGCTGAGATAATGTGTGTGAGTGCTTTATTCAGCAATGCTGTATAATAGCTAAGTATTCCAGGGATAGCCAAAACGTATGTTGAACAGTAAGACAGCTGTCTCTGCAAATTTACTTTGGGTAGTTGTTATGTCCCTCAAGGGGCACATTTCATGAACCTTTTAAGAAATCAGAAGGCAACACAGGTTCAGTTTGTCTCAGTGTAGTGCTACCATGAAGAGAGAAGTTGATTCCACTTGGAAACACTAAAATTCGACTAGATTTTGAAACAGGAACTGAGCAGTACTTACCATGGTTCATATTGTCCACTGAAAATGTTAATGTAACCTCCATGGCTAATTTGGTTTAGCTAGGGTTGCCAGGGACCTGGAGTCCCTCGACGGGAGATCCCCAGGTCCCTGCACTCTCCTGGTGGTGGATTAGGAGCCAGCACTTACCCTGGCTTCTGTCCTCATGCGCACGTGCCCCCGGCTCACATGATGATGTCACTTCCGGGAGTGACATCATCATGCAGGGTAAAAGGGGGCCCCTAGGTCAAAGGGCCCTTGTCCTCACCAGTGTAGGCTGCTCTTGCTGCAGCTGCAGCCCGCTTTCACCACCACCACTGCGGCCAGCTCTCGTTTGGCGCAAAGGGGCTGTGGCAGCAGCAAAAGCAGGCAGTGAGAGCAGGCGGTGGCAACAGCAGCAAGAGTGGGTGGTGGTGAGAGTGGGCAGCGGCAGTGAGAGCGGACAGCAGTGAGAGAGGCCTGTTCTTGCTGCCGCCACTGCCACCCGCTCTTACAGTATGGTAAAAGTAATGTATGTGTGTTGTAAATAGTTGGTATTATTATTAGAATTATATTATTTTTGCAGGGCTGTAATTCCCCCCAAAGCAGACAGAAGCCTGGGTTCCACTAACAAAACCCATCTGTACAGCTAAGACTATATAATTTATTTTCCCACTGATGTTCTCGTTGTCTTAGGTTTAACTAGATGACACAAGACTTATGTGTAAAGACTTACATTATTATAAATACCATTTTACAACCCCACATGGATGCTTTGAAGATGGGGAAGGGTCATTGGAGGACAGGATCTGGCCTGCCAGGAGCCATCCAGGGATCCTATAAAAAGATTCCTTCTGGAATCCCTCACATCCCCTAACCCAATCCAAGTACCACAGGAAACTAGGCTTCATTGGTCTCCAGGTGTGCCAGGACCCAGGTAATTTTTTCCCTCAGCAGTTCTGGACAAAGTGTTTTATCATTTGGTTCTTGCAGTAAAATACAAGGATTCATGTGTCTGAATCCGCGAATTTTCATGCAAGAGCAAATTGAAGCATTGGAGACAAATTTTAAACTGTGGAAGTGCCATGTAGAGACATGGTTAAGCAACCTCTTCCCCGGTAACACTTCCCCAATCTTCAAAACATCCATTTGGGATTACAAATTGATATTTAAAATACTACAAAAGTACCAGTAGTCTACAGAAGTCCCAAGAGTCTTTTGCTAAGCAAAACAGAATATGATGCAATAGAGATTTTGGTTCACTTGGCAATTTAAACTTCTTTTTCCAGTCTTCTGAAAGTTTGCTATCATACATCTACTTACAGACAGCTCAACCCCCACTCCATTTCCCTCCCCTTCCAGCCTCCCTCCATTTCACAAGGCATCTGAACTGTGTCCCTAGTTTTCAGCCATTCAATAAATCTTGCTGAAGGATTTTCTAACAATTATTCATGCTGTCTGATGTCCACTTGAAAAAGAAATCAAAAACAATTTTGTATAGATTCCTATTTCAAGCCAACATATTGTTGATGGATCTCGGCTCTTACTGAGTATACAAACCCAAACTTACTTCCAATGACAGGCATCTTCAGAATGCTATCCAGCTGTGTGTTTTCATTTCACACCAAGTGACCAGGAGCTTAAATCCTAAATGGACAAGATATATTATAAACAGTTCCAATCTGTGCTACAATCCCCACGGCAGCACAACTGTATATACAGTCTGGGGGTGAGTCCAATACTAATAGTGCTACATAGCCACAAAGGAAGATACTCTGAGGACTTGCTTCTGGATATACCCAAGCCAAAAATATACCCCAAATTAGTCATTTTGGCTCAGCTCAGGTGTATGTGAACAAACAATGACAAAACCCACCCCTTCTCCAGAAGTATCAAAAAATTATCTCCCAGAATTTCTGGGATTTTGCAGAGGGAAAAGGATGGCTAGGTCTCCTACCTCCTGCCCATGGCTTTTGAATTTTTTTAAAGAGGCATGACTTACCAGACCACCCGTCATTAGTTTGCTGATAGCTCTCCAGAGCCCCTTTGCAACCACCCGCTGGTTCTTTCTTCTGTCACAACAGTCAGTGGAGCCTTCCTGTGCCCTGACAACTGGAGGATGGCTGCTGGACCACCACATGGACTCCTAGTTTTAAATTACAACCAGCCAAGGCTTTGTGAGGCTTCAGTAGCCTTCTCAAGGCTTTGGAAGCTTTCTTGAGTCCCCAAAAGCCTTGTGAAGCTCAGGCTTGCTGCAATTTGCCGTCGAGACTCCACATGTTAGCCCAGCAGGCTAGTAGCTATTCTCTGGTTGTTGGAGCTCTGGTGGGGTCCACACAACAGAAGGAAGAGCAAGCAGGAAGCTGGAATGTGACCCTAGAGAGCTGCCAGTGGGCCAGTGCTGGCTAGCCTGGTAAGCTATGCCTTACTTCCCTTTTATTCTCTTTAAAATACTTAAAGAAGGGAGTCATGGGGTGGGGTGGGGTTAAATTTTAGGATGCATTTTTCTACTGGGCATGTTTTCAGGTGCCAGAATGTCAGAATCCAAAAACTGCCCCCCATGACTAAAATAGTAATAATCTCCCTGAAATTCTGGAGTAATGAATGCAGTTCCTGTAGAATATGCAAACCCAAAATTAAATCAAATATTTTTGCAGTGCACGCCCTTTACATCCTATGGCTATAGAAGTCTCTGGCTCCAAGACAAATGACTAGCTCCAAGCATAATCAGAATGTAGGGGCTCCTGGAAGTCACTTCGGCATCTGGAAACATAGCAGCTGCTGTGATATTCACTTGCTTTAACCAATCTAATGATGGTTTCTTAAAATAATAAGTTTATTGTTTGATCTGACCTTGTAATTTTGCACAAACGCTCATGAGAGGGTGCCATCCAAGTAGCACCATCCTGTGCATCACTAAATGTAGGATATGCTTGTTGGTTGACATGTGCTGTTGCTGCTGCCATATATGAGCATGCCTGGGATATCTTGGTAAAAATAATCTTTGGGCATTGGAAATTAGGTACCATGAGAAGTACATTTCCCAATTGTACCTTGGATACTTCCGGAACAAATCCAAGGCACTGGCTGAAGAGAGGAAAGTGAGGCTGGGAGGGGAGACAGAGAGAGTGAGACAGACTCTCTTCCCATCTATTGTATTGTAGCCACCAATACTACAAGTGCCAACAGCTTTGGAAATCATTACTAGGTGACGATATGGAGTGGATGGAGAAAAGAAAGCAGAAGATTAGAGAATTCTTCTCAATCTGTGCAAGAGAAGAATTTAGCAACAACAACAAAAACAACAACAGCAGTGTGCTTATATACTGTCCTTATAGATAACCTGAGATATGCCAATAAAGGCTTTGTTGTTGTTGTTGTTGTTAGTGCCACACTCAGAGCGGTCAGTGTTATTATTCTCCTCACAATACAGCTGAGGAGCTGGGGCTGAGAGGAGTGGCCTACCCAAGGCCCCTTACTAAAGTCATGGCAGTAGTGAGAGTCAAACTAGCAGAGTTCTGATTTGCTGATCAGCCAGTTAACCACTACACTACAGCAGCTATAGTGCTTACCTTTTTATTAATAGTGATGATTTCATTTCTACAAGCTTTGGTAGCATCTCTCATTTTAATGCTTGTGAGACCCATTTGAAAAGTCTAGCCTCACTCAGTAGTTGCCAAATAGTCTTAAAGTAATACATATGGGTAACATTCTATATTTCCATTACCTTAACTAATGCACAATAGCATTGAGCTTCTAGTTTTGTTATTTAGAACATTGTTCCCAGTAATAAATAGCATACCAGAGCACTGAAACTCATTCAGTACCTTTCTTGCAGGTTACACGCAGATGTATTTATTTATTTATTTTTACAGGGGAAAGTGCTGTTTCCTCATTATTGTTGGAGGTTGGGTTTAATATTGCAAGTTACAGAGTGCCAGTTTTTATGGACTTTCTTTACAATTGGAATGGCAGACAAATAAAAGGGGACATAAAAAGGTCATTTGTTTTTGAAAGTTTTACTGCTACAGTTCCAGATAGTTCACAGAAGTGTAAAAATACCTGAACCCATATTAGTTCTACCATATATTTCAGCCTTTTTCTTGTCCAAATACGTCAGTAGAAATAGCAAACAAGGAAAACGGGTTTGTTGGTCAATTATTTTCTGCTTTTTCAGAAAACAAACCCCAGTTTTTGTCTATTTCAGAAGCTGTTAATAATCATTAGCTTCTGATAGTCTTTTTATATACATTGCCAAGATTTTTGCAGAGATTCTCAATTGACTGTTAGAAATCAATGGGCATAATTCATCCAATGCAAATTACATTCATTTGATTTCAGTGGGTTTTGAGCCTATTGACAGTTCAATAAGTTACATAGTCACAGTTCATTAACAGTTCATAAGTTACATATTGTCTAGATTAAAATAACAAGAGATGCAAACAAGTGTAACTTGACTTTTAGAACATGACAAAATTGGATTGTTGAATGTCTCTTTCAAAAATTGAATGCTAAAAGGAAAATACGGTATATTTCAACTATTTGGGGATATAGGGCGGGATCCAAAGCTCCCATGAATGGAGAGAGTTCATGGAAATGACTTTCCCTTCCTCCATACCATCCGAAAATCTACTGCTGAGCATTGGGGAAAATTTCCAGAACAGCATGCTAGATGGTATCTGAAAGAGCTCTGGACGCTATGAAGGAATTAGCAGCCCTCCCTTGTATAGAAGGCACTCAGGGTTGTGGAGTTTACTCATTTAAGGGGGAGGGGGAGTTATTCCAGCTGAGTCTGGGTTCTTGCTGCAATCTACTGTGCCACATAGAGGTGTCCAAAATTAAACAAACGAGCCAGGAATATGTCCGGAAATTGCTGTTTCATTTCATTAAAGCAGCATCCGGAACAGTGAACCAAATCTAAGAAACCAAATTATAATGACTTGCTGCCACCCAAAACTGTGTGCTTCATTTCACTTCAGTTCTTATCTTGCACTTGTGGCAGTATCTTGTTTCCTTAAATGCATTCACTGATCCCTGAGGGGAGAGCGCTGTTAAGGTATTAACTCTGTTGGCGGGAAGGGGGAATGAGCGCAATGCACATGAGTGCATCTGGTTTTATTCTGTTGCTAGCTGGGCAATGGCATTGTCACCCTACTTATCAGGTCCTCGCAAGGGAGACCCCTACCCACCTATCGGCTTTGGAAGCATATGGGAGGGGGAATGTGCATACTTCAGTCGTAGGTTGCAACTCAAAAGACACTTCTCTGGGAGTAAGCACTATTGAATAACATGAGCTTTACATCTGAGTAGACTTATTTAGGGGGGTGCATTTTGGTTTGGTTTGCAGTGCTAACCAGGCATTGGTCTGTCTCCTCCATCCTGTAATGAATAGTGCCCGGGGGGGGGGGGTGGTAATAAGTGCAATCAAACAAACTTGATGTAAGTCCAAGAAGTCTTCAATCATACGTTGCAATTCTAAATACTCTTACCTTGGAGTAAGCAGTATTGAATTACATGAGTCATACATCTCAATAAACCTGTTTAGGATTCCCTTCTGCCATACTCCAAGTGATTGGACTGCTCTGCGCTTCTAAAACAATCCTGCCTGGCCTCAGCAAAAGGAAAACTTACGGGGGGAAACACAGGTCTTTTTACCTGGAGGGAGGGATTGAGACAATCATGCTGCCTGCCTGCAGTGATGGAGATTGGTGGCAATTAATGCAAGATCATCTCCTCATCGTGGGTACAAAACTGCAAAGCATTAGGCATGGCTCCAAAAGGCAAAAGTAGGATGTAGGATACAAAGGTAACAATTTATTGGCATTATTGACGAAGAAAAAAGTGAACATGAAGATTGTTTTTAATGTCACTGCCACCCCACAATGACTTTGCCAGCCAGTTTCCCTCCACAGTCTGCACCTGCCAGCCTTCTTCAGGTTGTGTGTGTGTGTCTAGTGTAACTGGGGGAAAACTCAGTGGATCGATGCTTTATAGGGAGGAATGTGAGATATTGGTGCCATTAAGTACAAAAACTGCTGCCCCAAAGAGCCTAGGAACCCACATTGCGAAGAAAGGGGCCAAAACTCATGATAACAAGGAAAGCGTGAATAGGTTAGATCTCAGCCAGCAATGCCCCATCTGAAGAAAATGAATAATAATATTTGCTTCTGTTGCCCCCACCTACATCCCATTTACAGGAGCTAAAACAGCCACACAGCTCCAGAAAACAGTGCAGGGACTGAGGAGACAGGAGCTGCTCATGCCCCTGAGCTGTGGTGATCCTGGGCAGGATTGGGCCTCCATGGTGATTAACTGATCACCATGATCCTCCACCCAGCTGCTGTCCCCCAACACCACTCACCTGGCCAGTGAGAGGAGAGATGGGGGGAGGCAGGTGGAGCACGTGGCAAAAAGGCTTATGCATGCTCTGCAGAGCTTTAAATGATGTCACTTCTGGTTCAAACAGGAAGCAACAGTGTATCAGTGGAGCTGATCCTTTAGATTCTTAATGAATCAGCCCTTCTGAGACACCATCACTTCCAGTTTGAACTGGAAGTGACATAATTTCAAACCATGTGGAGCACATGCACAATTTGTGCGTGCAATCAGAAGAAGAAACTGTGATTCCCCCTCCCACCCGGCACCTCCCTGTCTCCTAGAATTAAGGTATGGGGACCTGGGGACCCTGAATGACGTTAATGGACAATAAATTCCAGATGGACCAATGGAAGTACTTCTTCAGTTAATGAGTAATTAAGCTGTGGAATTATCTGCCGGTGGATCTATGCCATCCTAGCATAGGTGTCCTTTAAACAACGATTAAACAGATTCAAGGATGGTAGGTTGATCTAAGGCTATGAGGTCTAAAGGGAACCTCCAGAGGCAGCAAACCTATGAATACCAGTCCTAGGAAGCAACAGGTAACAAGCAACAGGCCTCTTGCCCCTCCAGGGCAACTGGTGGTGTGAAAAAGGTACTGGACCAGTTCGATCACTAGTCTGATCCAAAAGGGCTTCTCTTATGTTCTTAACTCATACCGCAGTAACATCGAGACTAGTCTCCTATAATTCATTCTACATAGGTCTCCCCTCAAAGTTAGCTCAGAGACTCCCGCTAATACAGTACGCTGCAGCTTGTTTACTTTCAGTGACGAGATGGAGCATGCAAACCACTTCCAATCTGCACTCACTCCATGGGTTAGTCATTAGTTACTGTGCTTAATTCAAGTTCATGACTATTACATTCAAAGCTCTTCATGGCGTAGGCCCCTTATATCCGCACAACTGCCTGTCTCCCTATGTTCCGCCACTGCAGCTTCACTCATCTGAACAGGGCTTCTGCAGATACCACCCTTCAGTTGGGCAAAATTAATAATAATAACATAATAACATTTGATTTATATACCGCCCTTCAGGATAGCTTAATGCCCACTCAGAGAGGTTTACAAAGTATGTCATTATTATCCCCACAACAAACACCCTGTGAGGTGGGTGGGGCTGAGAGAGCTCCAGAGAGCTGTGACTAGCCCAAGGTCACCCAGCTGGCTTCAAGTGGGAGGACTGGGGAATCAAACCTGGCTCTCCAGAATAGAGTCCTGCACTCTTAACCATTACACCAAACTAGCTGCCTGCACACATGCTTTCTCTATGGTAGCCCCCACCTTGTGGAATGGCCTACCTGAGGAAGTCAGGAAAGCTCCCACTCTACTGGCTTTCCACAAACTAGGCTACTGGGTACTGTCTGCTGATGTAGATACACTCCTACTGGGTAGTTAGATGTTGCTAAAGATGTGTTAATTACTTATGCTATACTTCAGAAAGGTTTCATCTATGTGTATCGCTTCATGGCAGTTTTCTAATGTGTGGCCACCATAAGTTATTGTATCCATTTTCATTGAATCTCTCAACTGTTGATGAACATTCTGTATTTTTCCTGAGAATATCCTAGCTGTGGATTATCTTGTATTCACTTGCAGTATGTAATCCACCTTGGCGGAAAAAGCAACTAATAAAAGGTTGTTTTTTGCTAACAAGTAAAGTTAACATGTATCTGGATTTTGGATTATTCTGTGTGAAAGGTTTTCTGTGATAGTTTTTAGTAGTTATAAACATATTGGGCACCATCCTCAATCCAGTAAAACTTGGACACTTAATCCATCTGAAAACAGTGGGTGGTAACACAGTGAAGAGCTTGTATCTTGCTATTGATCTTCACTTAGCTTTTAGCATGCTGGGCCTGGATTGAGCCCTTTTAATATGCTTAGAATGCACTAAAGTTTTAACAAGATAATATCCAAGGCATAGCATTTTCCCACTTAGTCTGTACTTGGTTATATGCATTGCAACCAATTGACATTATTAGCTCTTTGGAGATGTCTGACGTTTACAAGCTTAGCATGTAATTTTGAATTGCAACCCTTCCCCCCCATTTGGAGAGCAGTACTTTGATATGTGGAAGAAAGTGGCTTTTGGACATTGCAGGCTGAAGACTCAGAAGGAACAACTATATCCTGTCATGTAAATCCTTTTTAGTGTTCAGATTACTGACCCAAATGCTCCTTTGGTAGTATGTGTCAATCCAACTGCCATGCAGTTATATGATGCACACATGCATTTTAATAATCTCTGTTTTGCATAAATGTAATCAGCAGTGGCTGCGCTACATATACAGACGCTCAGTGGAAGAATGGGGGCAGATTGCTCTGTCATCCCTTTGCACCTTAATCGAGATACTAGAATCTCTCTCCTCTCTCTGTCTGCTAATATACTATAATTTGGGTTGACTGCGAGCTGCGTTGTTCTAGTAAAGGCTTAGCCTTTGCACTGGGTGAAGCTAGGCAGGTGCCTGGGTTGGCAGTTATAATTTACTGCCTAAGCATTCCCTGTATTCATCTTCTTCCACTGGCTAGGAATCTTCCGTCACTGGTCTGCGAGCGAGAAAGAATAGCAGAGAGTAAGTCCAGCCTAAGGCATTTTCCTGCACCAAACATGTGCAATCTGAAAACTTCACTGCAGTTTTCGTGGAAACATCTCAGAGAATGGTGGAAGTCACCTCTCAGATCAGGCTTTGCTGATGGTGGCAATTTGGGGGGGGGGATTCAACACTATGCTGGCAAAATTGGTACCATTGGACAGTAAGCAAATGAAGTTTTAGAGATGACAGGCTTGTGGCATAAGGAAATAATTAAAGGGTCAAAAAACAGATGAAGTGTACCTAGGGGTCACCTAATGAGGTGAGGTGTGCGTGGAAAACATGAACCCCAGCAACCTATTATGATCTGGAAGTCCCTCATAATGCACACAATTCTTCTGTTCATAGTTGCCACTTTTCCTCTTGCATATAACAACAGGATGCTAGTAGAAAGCATGTTTCAATTGTTCTTCATGAGCAAATGCTGCTCAACACTGCAAACCTTCCATAAGTGAATTGAAAAATGGTTTTTAAAAGCTGTAGCACCTGCTCATGGCCAATTCTTTAAATGACCAATTGGCCATGGAGCTCCTACCATGAGTTACCATTGATTCTGACAGGCATGGAAGGGAGAGACCAAATGCTGCTGGGTGAGCAATGGCAAGAGGGACAGGATTTAATTGAGGCCAAACAAGCCTTGGTGAAAGTGGGAACCAACCCACAAGTCCCATGATCTTACCACTAAGCAAGATTATTGGTATGTCTCACGCTGTATTGTCTATCCTGACCTTTCAGGGCCTCAGGCAGAGAAAGGTCTTATCCAACAACTGTTTGCTGACGTCATTAAACTGATGATGCCAGGAGACTGAACCTGAGACCTTTTGTGCAGGAAAATATGTGCAGGAACTTTGATGGCTGTGGTCATGTCTCTGGAATGATCTCTGCATATGTTCAGGAATGCTCTTTTCTCATATACCAGAGTTCAGTTCTAGCAGTGAAAAGAGTTCTGGGACTGAATTATGGCTCCAATTAAGTCTTAGGCATAGATCAGAAAAGGCTACCAGTTACCTAAGACATGTATCAGAGAAAAACACCTTCCAAAGGGCCAGCTTTCAAAGGGAGCATTCCCTCTTACCCCCTTCCTCTCTCTTTGGTGCATAAATGAGCAGAGTCGTGTGTATTTTGATAGGCAATGAATTGTAAAGGCTGACTGCTAAAAGATTTACTTGAGGTTCAGCAGCATAATAATCTCTTGGACATTTGCTATTAATCATGGTTGCTGTCTGCCATTTCTACTAATTAGTACACTAACATTATTAAACCTCTTAAAGATTATATGGGATCTGGGCTGTGTTATTGAATTGCTAAGGGAATGAGAACCCTCAGAAATGTTACTGCAAACCTACCAAGTCTGCAGCAGATTGCTTGAGCTTCTGGACAGTTCTAATCTACATTTGACAAGAGGGGATGTGTATCTCTCAGTATCTGCTCTACCCATCCATAATTAGAAATGAAGGCTCTTTATTGTGCAGCCTATAGTATGTCAAATCAGTCATTTCTGGCGCGATGAATAAAGGTCTCCGAGCTCAATAATTCAAAGTGACTGGTACAGTAGTAAGTGAAGTTTTAAACAACGGTAGACAAGTTGATTAGAGCCTTTGGAGATGCATGCTCAGAATAAAAGGGTAACCTTTGCGAACTTTGAATACAAAGCTTTCAAATGAATTTCATATGAAATATGGGGGCACAGAAAGGCGCTATTCAAGGAGGTCTGATTAATTGAGTCACAGTACTTTGTAAACCTTGACAACACTGAAAAAGGTATTGATATGCTGTGTATCCATACCAAGATGACAAGATCGACGGGAAAGGCAAGACTGCGAGGCACAAAAGAGGCTCTGTAGAACACCTCTGGAGATACGCTGATGAGTGAAATGTAAAGCCAGGATTTACAAATATTACACTCTTGAACACTGTTACTGCATCCAGCCAGCAAGAGAAGTGTGTGTGGGGGGGATCCCGTTCAGATCCAGTAAGTGGTTTAAGATGTGCAAATAAAGGTTTCTGCAGGGAGGCAAGCATTTGAAGCCACCTGGAGCATGTGGTAGAGATTGTATCCATCAGTACAGCAGCTGGGCTGAAATTATAAAGAGCACTGCTTTTCATCACACTTATTTTTAATGCACACATTTCTCCTGTCACCGCTGCTCTGGAGGGGGAAAATACTGACAACAAATACAAATGGTACCCATTACATCGTATTCATACTGATGACAACAGAGACTAGGAGCCCACCTCTACAGTAAACAGTGCATACTTATTTATTTACTTGCACTGTGTTGAATATTATCCAGCTGCAAATTTCAGAGAGAATTTTTTTCCTGGAAAAATATTTGTTGAATATGCATTCCCACACCCCAACAATCATATTTGGCACTATAGTTTCTTGGGTGCTTTTTCTTCAGCATCACTCTCTCCCATACCCCACCCTACCTATTGCTTTCCCCCTTTTCCTGGTCTAGTCACACAAGTGTCTTCCTCCAATTTGGCATCACAGAGCAATGCCACAGCTGAGGAAGGCCTGTGGCTCACTGGTTTAGCCCATGTTTTGCATGCAGGAAGGCCCAGGCTCAGTCTTCATTATCTCCAATGAAAGGATATCAGGGACAAGGTGTTGGGAAAGAAAGTCATTTTTATACATGTATATATGGTTTTAAAAAGCTTTTATGATAGATTTACAATGTGCTGCTTTTAATTCGTAGTTATCTTGCTGGCCTTAATTGGACAGAAAGGCAGAGCATAAATTCTGTAAATAAAAGTAAATAAATAAATGTCCGTACCTGAGACCGTGAGGAGCCACTCTCAGTCAGAATAGGCGGTTCTGCTCTTGATGGAGCAATAGTCTACAGCTTCATGTTTCAGCCAATCAGTTGCCTATGTCATGATGACATTACTGAGGGCGAAGGAAGGCAATCAGGAATGAGGGCCTAATAAACGAATACACAGTCTGGTGTGGAGTTTCTCATTATTGCTAAAAAGGAGAGGCATTTATGGCACTGCCAAGATTGTTTTAACAAAACACAACCTGTGAGTAGTTTTATCTCAATTCTGTTATTCAGTTGAAACCCAAAGTTCCCAAATTCACATCAAGAATAAAACAAAAACACATGCAAGAATCCATGGTAAAATTTAAATCACCCCACATCTACTTAACCCTGGGAGCCCAGCATTCTACTGCTGAGACGATTTTGAGATACCTCTAGGGGAAAGGAGTTCTGCAATTGTGGGGCAACCAGCCACCAAGAGTGCCATTTTACATGCCTTCGCTGATTGAACTTGACACAAGAATGGTGCAGTCAAGGGGGAACACTCAGTTGAACTCAACAGCTGTTCTGGACATAGGAGAGGAAGTGGCTCCTGAAGATATGTAATATGGGGGGAGGACAGCCTGTCAAGACATTATTCTAATCCACACCAGCACATTAAACTGTGCCCAACACAACAGGAGACCACTACAAACACTGGAGCAGTGCAGGAAGGCCTTGAGATCTCTGAGAATCACCTCACGAAGGAGGTGAACATCTCCATCTGCACTAATTGAAGCTTCCATGCAGTCATTAAGGAGAAATCCACCTCTGAGACCGCAAAGTCTGGGATGACCCTTGCCAGACCGTGGCACTATATAAAAATCTATAGGCCTTTTCAGAAGCTAAAGCTTTTCAAGAGCACACCTGTTTACCAATCCAGCCTGGAAAACATATATCCCGAGACCAACTTTATATATACAATTATATGTTATAGGAATATAGAGATATACAGGCCCAAATTACATATACATTGTCGAAACAGTATACAGTGATTAAGAAGGAATGTTTACTGAGTTGTGACAATAAAAAATGGACGTACTGGTCTTGATCCAGTTTATATCCACTGAAAGAACGGGTGCTATTTTTGTGCCAATTGCATATAAACAGCAAATATTGTATCGGGGCAGAAAAGTGGCGAAAGAAAGAAAGAAATTACTTAGAAACAATAGCAACAGGCAATACACATACAAAAATAAAAGGATAAAAGGATACATGTTGATATACCTCTAACGCTTTCCCATGCAATCTCCAGAAAACTTCACCTGTTGATTTTGACTAACGTGGCACGTTATTGCACAGAACCTCTGGCCATAAAAAAGGTGACCATCCTCTTGCCAACAGAAATCATCAGCTTTTTAAGCCTACATGTACACTTTCTTTTACCTTTTTATAATGAAAATACAAGTACTAAATCTTAGATGGGTTGTGTTCTGATAGATGAAAGACGGAGGGTAGGCTGTTTCAAAAATCTCTTTGTATACTTCTTTCCTTTATGAAAATATTTAGTTAATGATATATACAAATAATGGGACTAATAATAGAATATAAAGATGTGGCTATTTGCCTCTTTTCTCTTTTTTTTCTGTTCTGTCTCTGGAATGGCTAGGGCTTAGTACCTCAGGCTTAAGAATTTAAGGACTGAAATGTGCCTTAAGAAGATTCTCACTTAGAATATAAATAATAGTAAGAAACGAGAAAAGGAACTGAATAGATGGGTAAAAGAGCAAAGAATTCAAAAAGTGCCTGGAGAGATCTAAATGGACTGTGTATTGTACAAAGGGGGAAAAAGGGAGGGGGGTACTCAGTTACTCAGTTTCTTTTTTTATGGATTGATGTATGTATTGCAAACTTTTTGAAATTTTGCTTATATAATGACTATCTTGTACATGAATCTGATACTAAAAAGTTTTTCTTTCTTCCTGTTAAAATAACCTAATAAAAATCTATATTATAAGAAATCGTCAGCTTTTCAGGTTCTGTTAAGAATCGTGGTATTCTTGTTTGGATTATTAGAAAGAGCAAAACAGTAAAAAGACCAAATTAAATCCAATATATTAAGATGGTATAGTAGATCCACATGTGACTTCTCACTAGCAAGGAATCCACTTGTTAAGGTGCTCACAATGGCATTAAACAAGCCATATTGCATATATAGGGACAGCTTGTGCTATTAAGCCTGTGTGGTGGGTGGGAAGGAATCAAACTGTTCCAAGAGAGAGTTATGGGAGGCTCTGGGCTGCATGGACACACAATACCACCTACTGCTCCACAGCAGTTAGACGGGATGTGCTTGCCTAGAACACAATGTGTTCTTCCTTTTGACTGCCATGTCCCTGCCTTCTCTTCTCTAGCTTCTACTATTGGAGCCAATTAATCTACCCGCTGTTACTCCTACTAATACTAGTTTCCTATCAAGGAATAGTCATAGTACTTGAGAGGGAGCATAACACTGTAGCTGGCCTCCATTTAAAATCCATGCACAATTCTTATCTATTTGCAGTTTAATAATTTTCTTCAAAAAAAGAAAAGAAAATTAACAGGGTCATCTCTCTCTCTTTGACTATTGATATATGGATATGGATAGGTACAGTGCTATCGCCAGTCTTCCTTTCTAAGTGGGATACCCCATAGCCAGGAAGGCCTTCAAACAAAAGAATGGAAAATTAGTTACTTCCTAAGACATTAAAAGAAATGTGTATACCATTGTCACTAACCTCAAGAGTCTATGGGTTGCATACCATGGATCTCTCTCATGAATGTGACACATATGCCGATGTAGGAGTCTCTTTCTGATACAAAAGTGCCATTGCTAGCAGAACAGATTCATGGGATCCAAGCCTATGTGTATGTTGATTGTCTATGAATTGCTAAAATCAGAAGTATATATGGAGAATAAGAAAATCTATTTTATTTATAATGAACACCTTTGTTATATAAACAACACTTATACAACTTTATACCTAGTTATGCTTAACCATCAACATATCTAATTCTCCGCATGGTCAAAATATTTAAATCCAGAGATTTAAGCCATAAACAGACAAGATCTTTCTACAGACCTTTAAAAAGCCCTGAATTTCTGTGGGAGGAAGATAAAGGGGGCAGTGAAGTGCAGGTTACTTATTGTCTCATTAGCCAGCACTGCACAACTGGACCATAGTTTTCCCAGGCATAGGCTTCCATGGGGAGGCAAAGAGGCAAAGATAGGAGGTAGATAAATGTAGCTCTGACCCGGATAGCCCAGGCAAGCCCCATCTTGAAGGTAAGTAGGGTCAGACTTGGAGCGGGACCACAAGTGACGCCTGACACAGGTTGGACACTTGCCAGCTTCCCTCAAGTTTTGATGGGAAATGTAGGCAGCTTGGCGGAATGTTGGAAAAGTGACAGTTGAAAAGTCCATTGGACAGCAGTCAGAGAGCCAAGCTGCAAGACCAGGATGCCTACATTTCCCATCAAAACTTGAGGGAAGCTGACAAGTGTCCAACCTGTGTCAGGCGTCACTTGTGGTCCCGCTCTTGGTTAGTAATTGGATGGGAGACCTCCAAAGAAGACCAGGGTTGAAGAGGCAGGCAATGGCAAACCACCTCTCTTGGTGTCTTGCCTTGAAAACCCTAGCAGGGATCATAAGTCAGCTATGACTTGACAGCACTTTCCACCACCAGATAAAGGTAGTTTGGATGATGGGTGGAATAAAGAAGAGAAGGAAGCAGGAAAAGGAGAGAGGATATGGATGCTTTCAGGGAAAGGAAAGAGGAAACAGTGGGAGAGGGAGAAATGAGATGCTGTCTGCAAGTCTTTGCAGATCCCTTGCTTATAACATCTAAATGGCATTTTTAAAGGAACTTTTAGGAATGAAGGAGATCATACTAAGTCTGCCCAGAGCCAGGGTAAATCTTAGGTAAATGTAATAGGCAAGCATTTCCCTGCCAAGTATTTTCTCATTGAGAGGCTTTGCATTTAACAGTGCTTTGTTGTTGCTAATCTCTGTATGGTGGAGAAAATGGAGCAAATCTAAAGATAGTTACATTTTTCTAAATCCATTGAAGTCAATGGCCTTGCAAGGGCATAACTCAGTTTTGAATGGCTGTGTTACTGTCTGCCTCCCTGGAGTGCCAAATGCAAGCCTCTGCACCAACCTCAAGTGTGGAGCTGTGAATGCTATGGTGTCTACTGTTTATTTATTTATTATTTTATTTTATTTATTTTATTTTATCATGTTTATATTCCGCCCTCCCCGCAAGCAGGCTCAGGGCGGATAACAGCATTAAAAACATTTAAAACATTTCATTAAACATTATCATAAAACATTAAAAGCATTGTATAAAGATATTAAAAATAGCAGAACCCTTTTTTTTTTTAAGTGGCGATTACAGAAAGTGCAGTAGTGCAATTGAAACATGGCAGCCGCTTCAGAACAGTGGTGGACAGCTCTCATAGGGAGGGGAGTAGATGTTATATCCTCCAGCCAGTGGATGCCCAGCCTCAGCCATAAGCCTGGCGGAACAACTCTGTCTTACAGGCCTGGCGGAAAGATAGTAAATCCTGCCGGGCCCTGGTCTCGGTAGACAGAGTGTTCCACCAGGTAGGAGCCAAGACTGAGAAAGCTCTTGCTCTAGTCGAGGCCAGGCGGGCCTCCTTGGAGCCAGGGACTGGTAGTAATTTCTTTTCTCCTGATCGGAGGGTCCTCTGGGGAATATACGGGGAGAGACGGTCCCTCAGATACACTGGCCCCAGTCCGCACAGGGACTTATAGATCAATACCAAAACCGTGAACCTCATCCGATACTCCACTGGCAACCAATGCAGCTCACACAATATTGGTGTAATATGCACCCTATTTGGTGCTTTCATAATGATGCGCGCCGCTGCATTTTGCACCAGCTGTAATCTTCGGGTCAGGCACAAGGGTAGGCCCGCGTAGAGCGCGTTACAGTAATCCAACCTAGAGATGACCGTTGCCTGGATCACTGTAGTTAAGTCACAGGTAGATAGGTAAGGGACAAGTTGTCTGGTCTGCCGCAGATGGAAAAAAGAAGACCTGACAACCTCTGTGACCTGTGCCTCCATTTTCAGGGAGGCATCTAGGATCACCCCCAGGCTCCTAACCCTTGGAACAGGCACAAGCTGTGCCCCATCGAGGGTCGGGAGCCGGAGTCCCGAATCCAGTCCCCCATGGCTCAAGTATAGGACCTCCGTCTTTGTTGGGTTCAGTTTCAGTTGACTCTGTTTCAACCAATCAGTCACAGCTGCAAATGCATGTTCCAGGACATCTGGGGCTGAGCCGGGCCGGCCGTCCATCATCAGATATAGCTGGGTGTCATCTGCATATTGATGGCACCCAAGCCCAAAACTTCGTACCAGCTGGGCAAGGGGGCGCATATAGATGTTAAACAGTAAAGGGGAGAGTATTGCCCCCTGTGGGACCCCACACACCAATGGGTGACGGGGTGACAATTTCTCCCCAAGCGCCACCCTCTGTCCCCGACTGTGGAGAAAAGAGACAAGTCACTGTAAGGCAGTCCCTCGTATCCCCACATCGGCGAGGCGGTGAGTCAGAAGATCATAATCGACTGTGTCAAACGCTGCTGACAAATCCAGTAATATCAGCAGCGCTGAACCACCTCGATCCAGATGTCTGCGAAGGTTGTCTGTGAGGGCGACCAGCAGCGTCTCCATCCCATGTCCTGGCCGGAACCCGGACTGAAAGGGATCTAGGGCCGAGACATCATTCAGAAAACCCTGTATCTGTCCCACTGCCACCTGCTCAATCACCTTTCCCAGAAACGGGAGGTTCGAGACTGGGTGATAATTGACCAGGTCAGTGGGGTCCAGTGATGGTCTTTTCAGGAGTGGTCTCACCACGGCTTCCTTTAGTGGCCCAGGGAAAAACCCCGTGCCCAAGGATGTGTTAACAATGGCCTCCAACGAGGACCACAGACCATCGGCACTAGCCTTTACCAGCCACAATGGGCATGGGTCCAGGGGGCACGTGGTGGGCCTAACAGATTGCAGGGTCCTGTCAATCTCTTCCCCGGAGAGTGGACTGAACTGATCAAATATTGACCCTAAAGACGGCCAAGGGGTCTCTAGTTCCTTCACTATATCAACTGTGGCTGGCAGGTCACGGCGGAGAGACAAAAATTTTTCAGCAAAAAAGCTCCCAAAAGCCTCACAGCTGATGTCCGAATTCTGAATTTGGCAGTCTCCCCCTGGGAGGGAGACTAGTGATCAAACCACATTGAACAATTTTGCTGGGTGTGAGCTAGCTGATGCGATGGAGGCTGTATAAAACTCCTTCTTCACAGCCTTCACCGCCATCTCATAGGCTTTCATAAACGTCCTATAAGATGATCTTGCCTTTTCGTCGCGAGATCGCTGCCACACTCGCTCAAACCGTCTTAGCTCCCACTTCTTTTCTTGAAGCTCCTCTGTATACCAGGGAGCCCATCTTACACAGGGGCAAAGAGGGCAACGGGGAACAATTTCATAGATGGCTTCAGAGAGCCGGCATTGCCAGTCCTCCACCAGCTCATCTAACAAACCGCCATGGAGCATAGGATCCCGCAGAGCATTCTGGAAACCAATTAGATCCATAAGTCTCCGCGGGCGAGCATAAATCAGCTCACCGCCCTTGCGAGGGGGGGGGGTGGCATCTCCAGTCGAGCCCTCAAAACCGCGTGGTCTGACCATGGCACTGGGTCTATTGCCTCTAGATCCACATCAAGACCCATCCCGAAGATCAAGTCTAGCGCGTGGCCCGCTCTGTGTGTGGGGGTCAATACAAATTGGGAGAGTCCCAGTGCTGCCATGGAAGCTACTAGGTCCACAGCCTGCGCAGAGGAGGCGTCTTCAGTGTGGACGTTGAAGTCCCCCAAGACCAACACTCTGGAGAACTCCAAGGCCCACCCCGCTACCACCTCTAGCAGGCGCGACAGGGTATCTGCTGGTGTGCTAGGTGGACGGTACACCAGGCAGATGGCCAAACTCTCCTCGGCACCCCACACCAGGCCTACACATTCAATGCCAGAGATCTCAGGGGTGGGGAGCGGCTTGAAGGAGAAAGACTCTCGAGTGAGGATTGCCACCCCTCCCCCCTGGCCTCCTATTCGGGACTGATGAAGGACCGAATACCCTGGGGGGGGGTCAGTTCTCCCAGGGCAACCGTTTCACCCTCCCTCATCCAGGTTTCGGTCACGTATACCAGGTCCATATTGCTCACCGCAAAAAAGTCTTGCAATGTAGCAGTCTTGTTATTTATGGACCTGGCATTGCACAACATCAGTGTCGAAGGGGGGTTCCTTCTCCTAGCTCCATCCCCAGCGTATTTCGGGATGGGATGCAGGTTAGAAGGGCACCGAGCTAAATCATATCTCTGTGCCCTTCTCAGCCGAGACCAGCTCCCACCGCCATACCTCCCATATCCCCAGAGGACTGGAATCTCTGACTCCATACTGGCCCCCCTCCCTATGCCCACCACTATCCAGTTCACTTCTCGTTTTGACCAGCAGCAGAGGACAAGCTCAATGCCAGTCCACACAGCAGTGACCTATGGCACTGATATAACCATGGCCGATTCCAGACGGCCCTCTGCATTCTGAAACATCGCGCGTCGTCGTGCGGAAAACGTGAAATATCGCGTTTTCTCGCATGAGTTTTGCACGACGTCGTGCAAAACTCGCGCAAGAAAACACGATATTTCGCGTTTTCCGCGCGACGACGCGCGACGTTTCGGAATGCAGAGGGCTGTCTGGAATCAGCCCATATATCATATAGCAAAAACCTAACCATATGCACATCTCAGACCTTATGAAACATTCCTATCAAATACAATTTACTCTTGAGTCAATGTATTTGAACACAGTCCCTAGTAACATAACCCTAACCATGTAGTTTAGCTCTCCTCCACTCATCAACTTTTAAAGCTCCAATTTGCAGCAGTCTGGGAAAACTTTTCTATCTTTTTTAATAGTTTCAGGGAACGATTTCCTTTTTTAGGCCGCACTAACAGGGTAGCATAACCAAATTCAACCTTCAAGCTAACAACCTTTTTGTCCAGAGGTTGGAGAATATGTTACTATATTAAGGCCACAGTAGATCATGTGGTGCAGTAATATGTCCCCCAATTTAGTCAGTTCCAAACCATTCATTCAATTTTAGTTTAATTAAACTCAGCAATACCTCACCCCCCCTCAATCTAATATAACACCACATTAACTTCAATTACAACCAGCAGTTTTGATTTACTCAGGTTGATATCTTAACCCCCCCCCCCTTTTTTTGTTACTTTAAACCACAGCTAAACAGGGTGGTACAGTAGTTACAATATTCCAATTCTAGGGCACAATAATATAATCAACTAACTCTAGATTTCTCAAGCCCTACTCTACTATCAGTGATTTAGGTCTTTGGGCTGATAACTCCAAGGGTTTCCTGAAACCCACTTACTTCTTTCTGAAAACATTCATTCTACAAAGCAAAGGGCTACCTCACCGAACCAGGACATGTTTTGGGTCTGCAGGGAGCATAACATAATAGTTATCTCAACCATGGGGAAATGCTTGGTTTTTAACCTCCCAAAATTTTAGAACTGTCCCCAATGGTAGCCATTTTAAAGCTCCCATAGTACCCACATAAAAAAGAGTCCAGTAGCACCTTTAAGACTAACCAATTTTATTGTAGCATAAGCTTTTGAGAAGAGAACGTGATTCTCGAAAGCTTATGCTACAATAAAATTGGTTAGTCTTAAAGGTGCTACTGGACTCTTTTTTATTTTGCTACTACAGACTAACACGGCTAACTCCTCTGGATCTATAGTACCCACAGGCTCAACAAGGTTGAGGGCCCCATAATGTTCCTGTGACTGGAGAGCAGGTGAAAGTTTTAATTGCTGGTAAAATAGACTTGTTTCTTCTATCTTCCTGAAATTTGAAAAGTAGGATCCCATGAACAAATAATCCAGTCTCTGAGGATTTCATCCCAGTTAGGTGGAACACAAAAATATTACAGCTGTACATGTATTTCCCAATGAATCTAGGTTGCCAGGTCCCTCAGGGGGCCAAGTGGGGGGGGCAGAGAGCTGGGGGAAGGACAGCAGGATACTTACCTCTTGCCTATATGCAAAGTGTGTGTGAGCTCCAGCATTCCCCTATCGGACCAGAAAATGACATCATTTTCCAGTGTGACAAGGGAGCATGGGAATGTATGCATGCTTCCCCTCCCCAGTGCTTTTCCCCTCCCCCACTGGCCAAGTGAGTGAGCTTGGGGGGCGGGGTTGGCAGGTGGTGGTGGGGCTAGCAAGCCTATTTAAATCTAATGGAAGCATTCTTTTAAAAAGACTAAAACTGAAGGAAAACAAAGTGTTAATGAATAAAACAAGCCAAATTGTTGTGGGGCAAAAACATGTTTTGAAACTGCCCTATTTTCTTTAAATTATTAAAAATAGCATCTGGGCAGAGGAGGTCAGTTATGATTAGCAAAAATGTCTGGGGGTAGAAGAGTTAAGCCTCCTTTCCTCATGTGGGCCCCACTTGAAATTGGGATGCCATGTAGCTGTAATTTAGCTTTAAAAGATACTGTTACAGATCTCTCTTTGCCTCATCTATTTTGGCCCTCAGAGATTACTTTGTAAATATGAATATGATCATTAGCCAAGAAGATATTAAATTATTACGAGGTTCATCTAGTGCAGAGATTATGCTGATATGGGGTTTCTATTCTTGTCTAAATCTTTGTCTTTAAAATCAAAATTATCCAAATAGTCTACTACATTCATGGCACATGAACACTTCATGCAGTTAAGAACATTTTTGGCCATCTTTCCCATTGGGCTGCTGCTTTCACCCACAAAAATGCAAAACTATGTGAAACAATGCCAAAATTCATGTGCATATTAAAGTTACTTAATTAAATGACTGACCAATAGATACTATGTAACTTCACACATGCTTGATTATCACTTAATGTCTGAAAATCAAGTCATGACTAACAAATGTGAAAACAAATGTTTTTAGAATGTGGGCAGGGCCAGGTGGGGCTTTTGCCCAGCAGAGCTTCTGATTGGCGAACTGGAGATTTGTTTGGCTGTGATTTTTTAAAATGTTTCTTTGACAGCAGCTGCCACCACAACACAAAGATCTTCACTGTATGGCTGAAGATAAGCTATGGCAGCCATTCTGTGACTGACTGCACCTCCTCTGGCAGCCATTTTGTGGCTGGGCCTACCACCCTGTGCCAGAATTCCAAAGGTTCTTGTAGGCTCAAAAAGGTTAGGGACCCCTGCTATAGCGAGGGTTGCCAGGTCCCCTCACCCCTTGGCGGGAGGTTGGAGACCTGGCACTTACCTCTCTGTTGGAAAGGTGTGTGCACTTCTGACATCATCGCGCAAAACTATGTGAAACGGCATCCCTAGCTATAGCTCCTCATATATCCATCATACCAAATAGATTCTATCTTCTTCACAAGTCTGTTTTCTGGTTTCTATTTTTTTCTTTCAAAGGCTTGCTTACCATACATACATCCTTATAAAAATTCTCTCAATATGGCCATATCATAAACGAATTCTCTAAGGCATCAGAGCAGTAAGTCCACCTATTTTTGAGACAGTTCTTGTCATGCTTTTTACTACTTACATATATTTTCACGGGGAACATTGTCTGGTTTTGCTATTCTGAGTATAAATTCACTAGAATAGACTGGCATGGGTCTGTTTCTGCTAAAGTGATTAACAGTGCTAGCCTGTGCTAGCACTGTGCTGTGCTGTATTAGTTATTCCAATCTAAGCCCATTGACTTAAGTGGGTTTAGACTGGCATGAATCTGCTTAGGATCACCCTGTTAAAGGATCAGTAACTGCCTTATACGCAAGGGTGGTACCCTTCTACTATGCATACCATAGATAATTAGAAAAAAATGCGGTGTTTTCAAAAACTTTTCCAAAGCTTCCTGTCATTTTACTATTCAAGTTTGAAGCAAACGTAAGGTTACACCTTCTATAAAGGCAGGGATAATAAAAGGCAAAGACTTTATGTATGTATGTATTTATTTATTTGATTTATACCCCGCCCTCCCCACAGATGGGCTCAGGGTGTCTAACAACATTAAAAAAATACATTAAAAGTCACAAAAACATAAAATCAATAATACTTTTTAAAAAGTAATTAAAATAGTCCAAGAGCAGGCTATTTAAACAAATATTGGGAGTCTGTATACAGGCATAGCAGATGGCCAAGGGCAGCCCCAGAAGAAGTGGTGGTCTTAGATGGAAGAAGGAGGAAACCCGCTGGCACTCAGCCAAAGGCCCGGTGCAACATCTCCGTTTTACAGGCCCTGCAAAACTGTAACAGGTCCCACAGGGCCTGGATCTCCAGCAGGAGAGCGTTCCACCAGGCCAGGGCCAGGGCAGAAAAAGCCCTGGCCCTGGTTGAGGCCAGACGGATGTTGCTTGTCTGCAGAGGGCAACACCCTGCAGGGTACTTAATGGAAGAGGCGGTCCTGCAGGTATACAGGTCCCAGTCCGTGAAGGGCTTTAAACACCAAGGTTAACACCTTGAACCGGAACCGGAACTCCACTGGGAGGCAGTGGACTGAGGGAGTGGGTGCCCCCGGCTGATACTGTCTGTGGCTACATTGTCATGGATGCAGATAAAAACATGCTGGCAGCCCTGAATGACACGTACCTTGAGGGCAGGGCCGGATCTACAGTTGCCAGTGCCCAGGGCAACCGTAGTCAGGCTCTATGCACGCGCATAGTGCACACGCTCCTGGGGCTGCATGATGACGTCACTCCTGTGACATCATCACGCTGGGGCGCCCAGCAGCCAGCGTGCCACGGAGCTGGTGGCAGCGTGAGTGGCTTGGAGGCTGCCCGCGCCGTTCACCTGCCCCGCAAGACAAGGGGCAGCCGGCTTGCTGCGCACCCTTTGTCTTGGGGAAAGGCGAATGACGCGGGCAGCCTCCAAGCCACTCATTCTGCCTTTTGCCTTTCCCCAGGACAAGGGGTGTCTGGCTTGCCGCATGCCCCTGGCGCTACGTGATGACATCACTCCCGTGACATCATCATGCTGGGGCGCCCCCGCAGCCGGCGTGCCGCGGAGCTGGCAGCAGTGCGAGTGGCTTGGAGGCTGCCCGCGCCATTCACCTGCCCCACAAGACAAGGGGCATCCGGCTAGCCACGCGCCCCTTGTCCTAGGGAAAGGCAAATGATGCAGGCAGCCTCCGAGCCACTCACACTGCTTTTTGCCTTTCCCCAGGACAAGGGGCATCCAGCTTGCTGCGCACCCCTTGTCCTGGGGAAAGGCGAATGACGTGGGCAGCCTCCGAGCCACTCGTTCTGCCTTTTGCCTTTCCCCAGGACAAGGGGCGTCTGGCTTGCCGCATGCCCCTGGCACTGCATGATGATGTCACTCCCGTGACATCATCATGCTGGGGCGCCCCCACAGCCGGCGTGCCGTGGAGCTGGCAGCAGTATGAGTGGCTTGGAGGCTGCCCGCGCCGTTCACCTGCCCCGCAAGACAAGGGGCAGCCGGCTAGCCGCGCGCCCCTTGTCCAGGGGAAAGGCGAACGGCACAGGCAGCCTCCGAGCCACCCGCGCTGCCTTTTGCCTTTCCCCAGGACAAGGGGCGGCCGGCTTGCTGCACGCCCATTGTCCTAGGGAAAGGCGAATGGCGTGGGCGGCTTCCCAGCCACCCGCGCTGCCTTTTGCCTTTCCCCAGGACAAGGGGCATGTGGCAAGCCGGCCGCCCCTTGTCCTGGGGAAAGGCAAAAGACAGCGCGGGTGGCTGGGAGGCCGCCCGTGCCGTTCGCCTTTCCCCAGGCGTGCTCCTGGGGCTGGCAGCCCATTTCTGGGGCTGGCAACTGCACCTGGTGCCCCCTCTTTGGCGGCGCTGGGGGCAGACTACCCCCCCTGCCCCCCCCCGTCGATCCGGCCCTGCTTGAGGGCATTGTCTGCCTAGTGCACAAGCTAATGTAATGATAGTGAGCTTACCCGGCAACTCCTACTGCCTCCAAAAAGTTCACAGGGTTTGCTAGTGCAGGGCTGGCAACCATAAATGATCATGTTTGAGTATGCAAATTTGAATTCACATCTTTTTTAGCTATGAAATATGTTTAGGATAGTCACTTACTCCCAGCACAATCTTTCTTACAGTAGAGTTACAAAGGAAGAAGTTGCTGTCTTGAGCTTTTGGAAGATAAACAATATAAATAAACAAGCAAAAAAGAACATGATGTCTTTTATACAGAAGGTTCCAGATTCAACCCGGGGGAGTTCCAGTTAAAGAACCTCAGGTAAATTATGCTAGAAGAGACCTTTTTCTTCCTAAGACCCCAGAGAGATGTCGCCAGTCAAAGTGTACAGTATTGAGCTAGACAGATCAACGGTAGATCAAGGCCTATTTATGTATGATGCACTTTTGAAGGATTTTATTTAGTTAAATTTCAAGCTATGATGTACAAATACAACAGATCACGTTTTTCCAAGAAAAGTCTAGGAACGTTCATTGGATTGAAAAAAAATCTACTGTTCAAACTAATAATGGGACACCACATTAGTTATTCTTGTTTTTAAAAGAATCATTGGGGCACAGTCTTGGAATAGGAGGATTGTTATGATGATTCCAAAGAAATTTTATGGTGGGTTGTGTTTTAGAATGGGGTGGTGGTGGTGGTGGAAGAGAGAAGGATTGTGGGTTGTTATTAAAAAGATAGTTATTAAAATTGGGGGCGGGGTCAATCTAATAAATGGTCATTTTAATTAGCATACAAATCAGTAATATGCAGCACTGCATGTGATTAGTCATGTTGTAGTCTATTCTCTGAATAGGAGGTCAGTTACGTGACTGGCATTCTGGACAGTATTGATCATGTGATTGTAAGCCACAAGCAAATGAAAAAAAACAAAGCAAAGCAAAACCAAACATGAGGATGTTGCCTCAAGGCTGCTTTCACAGCATTAACTAAAAATAATAACTGTTGTTGACCTGTGGAGAACAGGGTTGCCAGGTGTTCGGTATTTACCTGGACAGCCCAGTATTCTTATGAACTGTCCAGGGAAAATGAAATTAAAATACCAGACACCTGGCTGGGCAAGAGAAGGAGATGGTGCCATGGCCTGGGCTGGCCTTGCTCTGCCGCTTCACCCTGCAGAGCCACCAAGGTGGTGGAGATGGTGGATGATGTCACTTCTGGAAGTGATGTCATCACGTTGGCCCTGAGAGTGCACGCATGCAAAAACTTCTAAACCAATAAGTCTCTTCTTTACTATGCCATCTGACAACCCTAATGGAGAATCTTCTGTGCATGATGTATACCTGTACCCAGTATCTTGAGGGACTAAACAAAGGCCATATATGTGATGGTAGAGGAAGAGGGCCATGTTATTACAAATCTCTGCTTTAATGATTTCTTTCTCTTCTCCAACATGCTCAAACAACATGAAGCAGTGGATTGCAGAACAAGCCAGGTATCTTCACATTTCCACTCCATGCTATACTGATGTTCAGCTGCCTGGCAAAGATTTTAAAAAGGGTGACCTGGGCCTTAGCAGTTTAGTGGGATTAGCTAGCTGCTGCTCAGGAGCAATGAGTGTGTGAAGTAAATCTCTGTAGAAGGCTTTCATGGAGCACCACTTGAATCTTGCTGACAAAGGGAGTGAAATAGTATTTCTATGGCTGGAGGAGGGGCTGAACATCTATCATGCCTTTCAAACTGTACAGATTGTGCTCAGGCTGAATGAAGAGATGTTATGCAGAAAATGATGTCAATGGCCAGACATTTTAGCCATTCAACTGCTTGTAAGTTTTTCTTTGAAAAAAGATCTACCTGACAGGCACACTGAAATCAGTGTGCTCTTTCTAGTAATTTCTTAGCTTGAGAAATGGATAGAGCCACCTGTGCTATACTGGGTGGATTTATTCTACTGATAACTAGCTATGAATCATGGCTGGCTAATACTGTGCATTAGAGTTTGCTTAGAAATTCTTTGCACTTGAACTTTTCAGAGGAAAAGTCAGATTTGCCACATGGCAAAGCAGCCTTTGACACATGCATTTATATCCTGAACTTCGGGCTATATCTTTCATGATGGCCTATTTAAACTTGATATGGAGTATCAGCATTCAAGACCCATGACAGCCTTAAAGCTTAGCAATCTCCAACATGTCAGTTTTGCCATTCTGTACATTTAACTTCCCCTTTTCTAAAGAAAGGAAAAAGAAAAAGTATCATATTTCTCTGAGTAATCATTTGCTTTTCAAATTATGCCTGCCTAGCTAAGGCTTGTGTACCAGGTGCCATGTAAAAAGCATGTTAAGAGGAGATAAAAACCGTTTATCCTGCCCCTTAATTAGAGATGTCTCATCTTTACCACTGACAATAGCAGAAGGCGGCTGTGGCAGAGTAGAGATAATAGTGTTGGAGCAGAGAGAAATTAAAGATATGTTATCATATGTTGGTTGTTGCAAAGGAGCACCTCTCCACGGCATCACTAAGATGGTACTCAGGAAGAACAGAGCCTTGGCTCTTGGTATGACTCGAGAAGATTAATTTTATAGTTATTAAATCCAATATAGATTTTTTTTATTAGAGTTAAAGGGGGTAGAGAAATGATGTCTCCATTAAAGGTGCCAACAGTAAGTGATTCAGAGTTGTTAGCTCTGTCAATAAACAAAGAGTGAATGTTTTAGACCACCACAGAAGTACAGTGTTGTTAGGGTGAGCCAAGATTGCTGATTTTTTTTTCTGTAAGAGGTGTGGTTCCTGCCCTTTGTGATCTAGGAAATTCCTTTGCCCACCTTTGTCTTCCAAATAACAAAGACAGCAACATAATGGGTGGGGCATAGTTAGGAACCATTGCTGCCCAACCAATTACTGTCCACTTAGGTCTTACATATAAATATGTGCTCTTCTTGATTTCCAGCTCTATCTAGATCATCCTAGTTTTTCAACTCGTTTATTCAATGTGAGATTAGCCCAGAAATTTGGGCACCATTTCAGATTGCCTTTAGAAAAGTTTATTTTTCACCTGCTTTGCATTGCTGAGTTGTCAGGGGACATTATTTAATATACTTGGTTCTTAGGGACTGCTTAGGCCCTGGTTGGGTAGGATGAAATACGGCAGGGTTTTGCTTTAAGGTAATGCATTTGGTGAACACCCTGAAGCATCTCATGATAGAAAGAGGGTTCAGTAACCAGACCATAATTGTTGACCAGGCTGCAGGGAGCTGCCTCAGGGTTGGCACTAGTTTGAACCTTAGTGCTGTCCACCATGGCGGGGTGGGGGGGAGGATGGTAGAGGAGCAGCTCCATCAACTTAGCAATGGCTATGCAGGGTAGGAAAAGTTAGGGATAGAATTAAGGCTACTCCATGCCTTGGGCCAGGGTAAGATTGTCTGTGAAACCAGCACGGGTTAGGAGTGTATAATAAGGCACAGAACAGCTTTAGTTAATACACCCAGTTAAGTCCAATTCTAAGGTGTCTTATTTCAGGAAAAGGTGGGCAATGAAAAGTAATTTTTTTTGTTAAGATCCCTCAGTTTTTGTGAAACCACTTGAATTATGAAAATATGAACTGTTGAGCTAGGTGAGACAAATATCCTGCCTCCAGCAGTGGTCAGCAAGAAATTAGGGTGGTTCCTGTGAACTCGTGTCTCTTTTATGGCCCTGGAAAAACGAGAGAAGTCAGAGTGTCCTCACATAGGGCTGCCAGCTCCAAGTGGAGAAATTCCTGGAGATTTTGGGAGTGGAACCTGGAGGGGGCGGGGTTTGAGGACAGAAGGAACTTTAGCAGGGTATAATGCCATAAGTCCACCCTCCAAAGCAACCATTTTATCCAGGGGAACTGATCTCTATGGCCTGGAGACCAGTTGTAATTCTGGGAGATCTCCATTACCTGGAGGCTGACAACCAGACTGAGAAGAGCAGGGAGGCTATTCTCCCTATTGTTTTCTCTCATTAACAAACTACAGCCACTCACATGTTTGCTGAATTTGATAGCACCTTTCCTAGCCAGCTTAATATTAGTTATATTATGCATTACTACAGTCTGGACAGTACTTAGAATTAAATCAACAATATCTTTATTCCGTAACAATTTCCTCCATGATGCTGTAATTTATCGAGTCTAGGCATTTTACCTTTTTTGTTATTTAAGTTTATATTCACCCAATTTTGACCATTATCCGCCTGACTCGACAGTTTAATCAAGCATTCCCCCTTGGTTTTCACAAATGAATTTCTTCTGTCTCTTATCCAACCATGCCCCATGACCACACGCAACACCTATATACACGAATCACTTTAATACCTTGTAGATTGCCTGACCGATTGGCTAAGCCATATGATGAGCCTGTGCATCAACTACCCAAATGGTTGCATCACACCAATTATTCTGAGGCTAGTTGGAGTCTTTTGCTATTATTATTATTTTGTAATTGCAGAATTGCTGGCTTCTTGTGGGTCATAAGAGTTCCATGACAACTTTGATCAATAAAGTGCTATCATTTCTAACAATTTTTTTGTCATAGTAATACTATCGATCAATTTATCATTCTTTAAATATAATACATTGTCACTTGATATGAACTCTTTTGAATCCCTTTATAGAAAGATAACAATATCCCATTGAGTTTCAGCAATCCATGAGGAATTGACAGGACACCATATGGAACACAGGTGCACTCTTGTGCAATATATGTTCATTTTAAAAGGGCCAATGTAAGAGAACTGTCCAGGGGATTGTGTCCCATAAACACCTGTCGATTAGCCTTTTTATACTGCCATTTGGCATGTTGGTTTTTCTTTTACACTCTGCTCCGGTGTAGACAGAGCTCATCCAGAGTACAGAGTTCAATCTGGGACAGCACATTTTCAGAAAGATGTAGACAAATTGGAATGGGATGAGAGGAGGACAATGCAAGGCACCAGGTGGCCTGGAAAACAAACCCTATGAGGAAAGGGGAGACGGTAATGGGTACGTTTAGCTTGAAGAAAAGAAGACCGGAGTGGGGAGCTGTGGCTCAGTGGAAGAGCTCCTGCTTTGCATATAGAAGTTCCCAGATTCAATCTTCAGTTAAAAAGGACCAGGCAGTAGGTGATGTGAAAGCCCTCTGCTGAGACCCTGGAGAGCCACTGCCAGTCTGAGTAGACAATACTGACCTTGAGGGACCCGATGGTTTGATTCAGTATAAGGCAGCTGCATGTGTATATGTTCCTGTGTGCTTTTTAAATACCTGAAAAGCTGTCACATGGAAGAGGGCTAAGACTTGTTATCTGCTGCTCCGGAGGGTAAGACTAGATCTAATTGGCTTAAGTGTCAGGAAGGTAGATTTCAGCTGAATATTAGCAGAAACTGCTGAACAGAAAGAGGAAAGGATCAGGCAGGGCTGGACAGCCATATATCAAGAATGTGCTAACTCAGGGTTTCTTGAATTGGGCAGGGGGTCAGATTAAAGGGCCTGTAAGGCTTCTTCCAACTCTAGGACTCCATGACTAAGATTTCAGGAGCTGAGAAATGCCTTGTCATATTTGCAGAAACTGACACTATTTCTTTGGGGATTAGTGTTATCCATATTTCAACTTCAAAAAGGAGTTTGAACTTATAAACAAAGCAATCCTGCACTGAGAGGATGGCTCTGTGAGTATACTTACAGGGAAGGGCCAGGGCTGCGCAAAAGGGCTTCTGCTTTACGTGCAGAAAATCCCAGGTTCAGTCCTTGGCATCTCCAGTTTTAAAAAGGACCAGATACCAGGTGATATGAAAGACCTCTGCCTGCCGCAGTGGCCCTTCCTGAGAGCCACTGTCAGTCTAAGAGCAGAACCACAAGTGACAAAAGGCACAGGTTGGACACTTGTCAGCTTCCCTCAAGTTTTGATGGGAAATGTAGGCAGCTTGGTGGAATGTTGGACAAGTGACAGTTGAAAAGTCCATTGGACAGCAGTCGGAGAGCCAAGCTGCAAGACCAGGATGCCTACATTTCCCATCAAAACTTGAGGGAAGCTAGTGTCCAATCTGTGCCTTTTGTCACTTGTGGTTCTGCTCATAGAAACTGAATCTATGGAACACTCCGGTTACATTTTAGATCCTCCATATGAATGTCTCTGACTTGGGATTATTGGCACATATCAAGAGGAGAAAGATTTTGACTTTGTGACCCGGGGTGGAGCTCACAGAGCACTTTCAAGTAAGGGCACAACTAGATGATACGGTGCAACCTAAGAATGCCACAGCCATTTTACCTCAGAAAAATTCCTTTAAAAATGCTGTAGGGGCCTGATCCTGCTTGGGACTACAGTATAGGGGGAAATAGGGGCTTCTGACTTCTCCCCACACTGTTTGGGCTTTTGAAAAATTACACAGGAGAAGAAAGGAGCCCTTCATTCCTGATGTACCATGATCCCAAGCAGGATCAGGTCCTAATGGCACTTTTAACAACAACAAACAAAAACAACATTTGATTTATGTACCACCCTTCAGGATGACTTAACACCCACTCAGAGTGGTTGACAAAGTATGCCATTCTTATCCCCACAACGACAATCACGCTGTGAGGTGGGTGGGGCTGAGAGAGTTCCTAGAAGCTGTGACTGACCCAAAGTCACCCTGGCTGGCTTCAAGCAGAAGAGTGGGGAATCAAACTCGGTTCTCCAGATTAGAGTCCTGTGCTCTGTCTTAACCACTACACCAAATCAGAGAGTTTCTGAGGTAAAATAGCTGCAGCATCCCTGGATTGTCCCAGCGGATGCTGTATCATTGAGTTGTGCCCCAGCTCCTGCCCAGCACAATTGCTTTGTGTTCCCAGGAAAGCAATGGTGCTTTGGGCAACACAGTGTGGTCCAACGAATGGCGTAGCTCCATTGCCGATGCAAACCTGGACCTGAGACATTTGGCTACTTATTAAATGAGTTTTAGGGAATGGCAAGTTGGCCTCATTTATCAGATTTCACACATAAACACATGAATCTACTTTACACCAAGTCAAACAGTTGGTCTAACAAATCTGGTATTGTGAACTTCGACTGGCAGCAGTTCTCTCCAGAGTCTCAGGTCTTTTCATCATTCCCAGAACCTTTTAATGGAAGATGCCAGGGACTGAACCAGGGACCTTCTGCATGCCAAGGGAATGCTTTGTCACTGAGCCATAGACCCTACCTTGTGTTGTTAAGTGACTGGGCTATGAAACAATAACTTCCTGTTCTAAGGAAAGTCTTATTCAGGATAAATGTTTTATAATAATAATATAATAACATTCGATTTATATACTGCCCTTCAGGACAACTTAATGCCCACTTAGAGTGGTTTACAAAGTATGTTATTATTATCCCCACAACAAAACACCCTCTGAGGTGGGTGGGGCTGAGAGAGTTCCAGAGAGCCATGACTAGCCCAAGGTCACCCAGCTGGCTTCAAGTGGGGGAGTGGGGAATCAAACCCGGCTCTCCAGATTAGAGCCCTGTGCTCTTAACCACTACACCAAACTTGTTTTCATTGCACATGCTCAAATGCATGGATTTAAGCTCCAGAATTAACATGTTCATCCTTCTCAGTGTCATTAGTATAATGTAAAGGAGTGGGTTTGAAAAAACGTTTGATTGAAAATTGTATTTATACAATGCATGGAGCCTTGCAGAATTTCACCCTGTAATTTCAGATTTATGTCCTATGGCTCTCGTCTTTTGAAATTCCTTCCTGACTTCAGAGAAATAATTTTACATGATGCAGGGTGGGAATGCAATGTCTACTACAAGACCACAGCAAGGCTTTGCATTAATGGGCTCATGCTGCTGCTAAGCGTAGCCGAGGAATTGTTCAGCTTCTCCAGGTTCACGGGATTGTCATTGTTCAAATAGCAGAGCAAGGTCACTGATACTGTTATACTTGTTAGCTTATGTTGTGTAATAGAGGTAATTTTTTATAGTTAGATATGGGTTTCTTTTTTCTTTTTTTTTTGTTTGCTGAGTAAATTTGTGCTTGTAAAAGAGGTTTCTGAGAGGTTTGAAGCACCAATCTGAAAGTCTAATGTATCCTGGGTTTTGTTTCATTCCCTGGACCTTTGCCGAAAGCACAGTCAGCCCTGTGGCTTTCCCATTAAACTAGCAGAGAGGCATCAGAGAATACTTGGATGGCTTTTATTCTCTCACTGATAAAAGAAAATCTTGAAAGCCAGCAGTTCAAGGGCTCAGGATGGCGGGGGCGGGGGGGGGGGGGAGTCCCAAAGCAGCCTGTAGTTTCACATTTGAAGTAAATATTATTTTATTAAGGCTATTCAGTCTAAAATGACCTAACACCACCATTGATGGGAAGACAGGAAGTTTGTATTTTTTGTGTTTTATTTGCCTTTGCTGTTTGCAGAAGTATTCTGCAGTGTCATCCAATGCTAGTGTAAGTTTGTTTGCTTTTTATAATAAACCCTTTTGTTTTTGCTTTGGGGTTGTTTTGCATTCCCATACCACACTCAGGTCAGTGTTATCTGGACTGATGTCTAGATAATATTGTGGTTCTTTTGTTACTGGCAAATGATGGTTATTAATAAGACATTCTACCAATCGGGCTGCCAGGTCCCTGTACTCTCCCAGTGGGAGGGGGGTGGAATCTGGCACTTATCTCGTGCTGGCAGTGTGGTCTCTATTCATGCATGTGCACTCTGGCACCTGTGCAATGATGTCACTCCCAGAAGTGATTTGTCACGCTGGCCGCAGAAGTGCTCCTATGCTCCATGCAGGGCCAATTTGGCCTGTTTGAGGCCAAAATCAGCTCCAAATGAAGCGCAGGAGTGCTCCCATGCCTGGTGTGACATCACTTCCAGGAGTGATGTTGTCGCACCCCCTGATAGCACACACATCTTGCATGTTCCTGGGGTGCCTGCTGGTGGCAGGTAACCTCCAGGAGCTTGCAGATTGGCGGGCAAAGGTGTAAACCCCTGGGAATTCTAAGCACACAGTGGATGCTAGTTAATAATCTAGCAGCTGCATTCTCTACCAACTGAAGAACTGGTACTAATGCTACTGCTTATTTAGTGCCACCACTCTCCTGGGTGTGGTATAAATGATAGCAGGGGACATAATTTTTTCCCAGAGGTCTTGCAATCAGCAGTATATGGGTAAGACAGGAGGGAATACACCTGGAGGTTGTACAGGTGTATACAAGCTGTATACAAGTACAGGTCAGGACCAAGGGATCACCCCGGACCTCCTCCCCGACCTGTCTGGGTGAGTCACCCCTGCCCCAGGTGCGAGCCATCCATGCGAATGGGTGTAACCTGGCCGGCCAGGTGAATGGTTCCCCCCTTAAAGCTCCAAGCACCCCAAGCCATGGAGCCTGAGGGAAGGACTTGTACAAGGGGTCCCACAGGCAGTCTGCCCTCTCAGCTGGCAGCCGTACAGCCCACCAGCCAATCCCTGACAGACCCCCTATTCCCCACCAATGGGGAGCTGCCACCAGGTGCTCAGCGGCCCGCTTTGTCTACCCAAATCTAACCTGCCACAGCTAGGCCTCTGTTTAGGCCCTTACACCCCACAGTTGCCCTAGTGCCAACCACCACCCTTGCCATCAGTTACTACACTAAACTGCCAAGCCCTTTTGCAAAATGCCCCCCCTGCTGCCTGAAGGCCTTAAGCTGAGCTATTGCTGCTAGAAATACTCCCTTCTAAGTAAGTATAAAAGGGGGGTGGAAAGCCTAGACAGAGAGGGGGAGGCCTACCGGCATCCACTGTGCTAGGCCAGTAGCAATAATGTAATCCATCCCTCAGGTGGCTGCAATTCACCCCTGAGGCCTACAGCAAAGCCTATTGCTGTTTCTGCTGAAAGTACTCCCTCCCAAAGTAAGGGGGAGGGAAGAAGTGCCTAATTAGACCAGAGACCTGCAAGGACTGGGTATAAACCTGCCTTAGCCCTCCTGATTGATAAACAACAGTCCCCAAATGTAAATAAGAAGGGGAATAATAATAATAATAATAATAATAATAATAATAATAAATCTCTGCCAAACCACTGAGCCTGGCACTGGGCCTTGGCTTGCCTCCTGGCGTTTGAAGGTAGCAAGCAGGGGAATATCACAGCTTTCTCCAAGGTAGCTATAGCCCCCTAACCCTGAGGACCTTCTGTAAAACTGGCCTCAGAGGAGCTTGGCTGAAAGAGCTTGATATATGCTCCGCTCAGGCTGAGCTTTCAAAGCTGACTGAGCCCTACAGAGGTGGAGCCACCCCTTATAGGGCCAGGCCCCACCTCTCAAAACCTAGATGTCCAGGAATGTAAGGCTGCCTCTCCCTCTGTGCAGTGAGGCAAAAGTGGCCCCCAGCCAAAGCATGTTTCACATGCAGCTGGGTGTGCCATTCTGTGACTAATTGTCTTGGTCTATGTTTTTAAAAAGGAGACAATTCTTAATGAAATTGAGAAAGTATTAAGGGGAGAAAGGACCTGGGAGTGAAAAAAAGAGGAAAAAATCAAACATATTTTACAAACATCCAAAAACACTTTAGAAACAAAAAACAGAATTCTTATAGCAGTGAGAGCTATAAAAGAGTTGGACGTATGCAGAAAGGTATGAGGATATCCTAGATGAAGGAAATGAACATGGCTGGATGTAGTGTGACACTGATGACTGCTTTTTATTTGCAAATGTTTGAAAATCTTTATTGCATACTGGAATAGATCATGTACCACCCAACTGAACCCAGCCTACCAGTTAAATGTTGTAGTTTGCCAAGAATTCTTTGCAATTCCAAGGTAAGCAAGGAAAATTTTTAGATTTTCCTCAAACCCAAAGTAGAGAATCATGCATGACTAGTGGCTTGAGCTGAATCTGGCTTGCTGAAGTGGATGCAGGACTGCTTTGTTGGGTTTATTCTGAAGAACCCTGTTCTACAGGCTTAGTGGACTTCTCCTCCCTCATTCCTGCCTTCTCCCTAAGAAGTCAGCTCAGCATTCTCCTTCCTTCCCTATTCAGCTTGCCTGGTGCCCAGCTTCTAGGCTACCTCTCACCACTACACATGCCACTTATCCTGTTGTTGGTAGACATAGTACATGCAAACATGGCCTATGGTGTGCTCCCTAAATAAAGGAATGAAGAGTCTTAAGTTGTTGTCATAGTTTTGTGTACTGATGCATACTTTACCTAGCGAGGGCATAAATGTTGTGGGGTCTATACGTATAGATAACAAGAACAAGTACTGACATAAAAGACAACTTTAATCTGTAGAGTGACAGCATTTGTTTTGCGGTAGTCTCAAATCATTTTTTCCTCCACTTTCATTGCCCCATGCAATTTAGGAGCATATTCTCAAATTACATCGTTTTCCTGTTGGCTAGTATCCAAGATAAGAAACTGTCTTTAAATTATGAATACTGAGATGGGTCCAGGCAGCTTTCCTATTCATTCTCTCCTATTTAATCTCCTTACTCCAGTCTCTGTTGCACATACTTTTTGTCTATGCATGTCTCATGGGGGGGGGGGGGGGTCCAAAGGAGATCCCCCGTTCCTTTTTACAAGTGGAAAACATGGTTGGATCCAACATTCTATACAGTCAGGGTCACACCTGAAGTACCTTTTTTGAGTTATCTTGTGCAATCAAATTTCATAGCGCAGTGGGCATTTCTTCTAATGCCACAAAGCAGCATAAGTCATATACACTTCATTGAAAACTATGCACACTAAACTGGGAAGTTTCAGTTTATATCCATTAATATTAAATTTCCTGGGAGGAAGGGCATTTCCCCCTTCTCTTACAGCAATACCACACAATCATCAGGCTTAATTACAATACTGATATTCATATTCCACATTGGAGTTGTGTGAGGAAACTGCTAGAAGTTAATGTTTCCATGAAGATCTTTAGGCGTTTTACTTTGAACTCTTGCTTTTTGTCTTGGGACAAAATTAACCTTCAGCATATAAATGAATCCCTATAATCTAAGCCACACATGGGATTTTCTACTTGCCGCCTCTCTCTGAGAAATATATATACGTCTTTGTCCTAGCAAGAGAAGGACCACACAGGCTTTACCCAAGTGGAAACAGCTGCGTCCAGTCTTCAGCACTTACTTTGAAGGGCAGCATCTGTGTGGTCAACCATCAGATGCAATAGCATGGGGCTGCCTGTTTACAGATCATTTATTTAGATGCAAGTCTTGGCAATCGTTATTTTAGTAGCTACTGTGTGTGCCTGCTTCCTGAATACAACCTTATCTTGGGGCAAACCTATTACTTTTGTTTTGAATAGTATATTCCAAGTTAGTAATTAATGAATTAGAACTGTTTGGCCCATCTTTTTTTTAAAAAAAACCAAAAACTTTCTTTTATACTGCACTTCCCCTCCCAAATTGTCTGATGAAGTAAGAAGTCTTGGGGATGGAAAGCCACCTTTGCTGAAGTTTCCAATATTATAGGAAACCAGTCTAGGGAGAACATATATAAACTTGCCTTATAGCAAAACCCATTGCTCAGTATTATCTGTTATGACTGGCAATGTTGTATCCCAACACCTGCTTTCCGAGACTTCTGGGGCTGAACATGGGATCTTCTGCATGGAAAGCATGTGCTTTGCCATTGAGTCCCAGCCTACTTCCTGGAGTACATTCAGCACACTGCTTCCCTCATTCACCTCAAGCTTCTTAAGCAATTTGCTTTTGAAACATTTAATGGCTTAGAAGCATGAATTTCATCACCACTTCACAGATGGCTTCATCCAGATGTATAGTTGGCATGCACCCAACGTTTCTATACCAGCAATGTGAGGAATGTGCTGTTATTTACCATTTTATGTTTTCCTTTCCAAGTGACAAAGGTCTTGAAGACAAACTTGAAGAATGCTATCTGTCAGATACCTGAAAGAAATAATTTGCTCATGATCTTTTCAGGGAATTTATGGCATAGTCACCTGAAGAACGGGTTCATACTTTACATGGCATCACAAGCACACTGTGTTTGTCTATTTTTTTGCTATGATCACTGTAAAGGGAACTTGATGCTGTTGCATGCTGGGAAATGATGACTTTCAGAAGGGAAGGTTAACACATGCCCAGCACATGTTTGGAGATTTGGTCTCCCATTTCATATTGTACATGTTTACCATCAAACATATAAAATGTGCAGCAGCTCTAATGGTATGACAGCTAATGAAATTTTGCAGATTGTTATTTTTATGTTAAGGAGATTAGTGGGAACCAAAGCCATAGGAATAGTCCTATTCATTATTTCTTTTGATCCATCTCCAGAATCCAAATTTCCATCAACCCATAAAATAGTCATCTATACAACCAGGAGCTATAAAATATTCAAGGTCTTTCTATATTCTTGTGCAGATGACAATGTAGGGTGAATCAACACATGGGCAGTCTCTTAAATTCTGTCCAGAAGGTCAGGAGAATGTATGGTCTGGGCATGGGGCCACAATCCCAGCTTGCTTCCATATGTTCATTTATATTCTGTTGTCCTACGCAACATAGGACCTGCTAATCAGTAACACAATCAGATGCTGTACAACTTGCCTCTTCTGTCCCTGAATAAAAAGGTGTGTTCTCCTGTGGTCTGTACCTAAGACTTTTAAGTTGAAGATAAGTTACCTAGACAAAAAGGAAGGCAAAAAGGAGACGTTTCCTTAGCAACACAAGAAGAGAATTGGCAGAGAACATCCAAAGAAAGTTCTCAAAGAGCTACACTGGGCTAGTTTAGGGGGAGAGAATATTTACTTGAAGTTTAAATCCATCCATTAAGATTTTTTTTTAAAGCTACAATCCTGAAATATATGAGCTATCAGTCAGTGGTGCCTGTGAAGCCATGGGTAACTTTCACGGGACTTTTGTCTGTCTTTGGTTGCTGATTACAGAGAATGTTCTAGACTGTGGGAACTGATGGGAGTAATCCTTACAAATACCAATAGAGAGTAATCCTTTGCCTAATGTAGAGGGCTAGACTTCTAATAGGCTTCCAGGATTTCTAGCAATCTAGTTTATCTTAACATTCATTAAAAGCAAACCAAGTACAAACTGACACAACAGTTTAATAGGTACACTCTCCATTTTCTTGCTGGGTCAACAGGTTGTTTCTGAATATATACATAGCATTAAAGCATACCTATCAATCAGCTTATTTCTGACCCCCCCCCCCCCAAGAACGTTTTGTAGCTTTGGGAAGTATTAACTGGTCAGGTATAAATTATGGATTATTTTTGTAGTGCATTTAACGTTTAATAAACTAGGGTCTGAAAAATAGGGAATTCTTTCCCATTGTTTCCATTCTATCCAGCTAAGAAATATCGCAATACAGAATAATAAGGGGAGTAGGGATCCCATTCCCCCTGTGGGCATAGGGAATTCCTCACTTTCACCCTCCGCCCTCCACCATCACTCACCTAGCCAGCAGATGGGAAAGGCGCAGGAACGGGCCTCCCGGGTGCATTCCAGGGGTGGGGCAACAATGCCACTCCTGGGAGTGACCTCATCATACTACCCCGAGAGTGCTCCTGCGCTTCGCCAAGGGGTGATTTTGGCCCCAAATGGGCCTGCTTTGATGCAATTGTAGAGGTGCATGCGTACTTTGCACACACGTGAGGAAGATCATGGAAAGACTGGAAAGGTAAGCACCAGGTCTGTTGCCTCCCTCCAGGAGGCTAGGGGGACCTGGTAACCATAAAACGGAGGGATGCGAATTAGCCTCCTTCCTTCTCTTCCTCACTTATTTCTTTCCCTCATCTTTCACTTTTCAAAAAAGAGGGGAGGGACAATGGTTCAGTGGAGCACCCACTTTGCATCCAGAAGGTTTCAGGTTAAATCCCCAGCATTACCAGTTAAAAAGGATCAAGTAGTAGGTGATGTGAAAGGCCTCTTACTGTAGTCTAAGACACCTGAAACCGATGGGTTAAGATTGAAGTACCCTTTCATACTAGAATTTCACCCTTCTAAGACCATTGATATCAGTGGGCGTAGAAGGGTATGATTCTGCCTAGGATTGCACATTTCATGGCTTAAATGTTGGGAGGGATTCATGATCCCACAAACCTAGTGTGGAACAAGACAATCTGATAGGTACAGGGCAGTTTTGTGGTCATTAACAGGACTGCAAAAACAGAAAGGAGGTTGTCTGCGTCAAGTACCTGGGAAGAAAACGTTCGGGATGTCAAATCTGGGATGGAAATTCTTGGAGATTTGGGAATGAAGCCTAGGGAGAGTTTGGTTTAGGAAGGGGAGGGGTATATTGCTGTTAAGTTCAACCCTCCAAAGCAGCTATTTTCTCCAGGGGGATGGATCTCTGTGGACTAGAGATAAGTTATAAATCTGGGTGATCTCCAGGCTTTGGTTGGAGGATGACGACCCTAGACATAATGCAGCGGGTGGGTTGTATTCAGCTTATCAGATCATAAATTGTGCAGGCCTATTTTAAGCGCTTGAATCCAGCATGGATGAAATAACCAGTATCTCATTATATTAACTTTCCTGCCAATGGGAGGAAAATAGAAAGAAAAGGTTAAGTACAAGAACTGAGTCATTGCTGTAATATGTAAACCTAATGCAGGCTCTTAATGATTAATATTTTATAGAATGGAAGGTGAAAACTGGATAGAGAAATGCCACTTGAAGATAAAGGAAGTAATATACTTAAGGACCTGTATAGCTGTGTTGAGAATTAACTGGAATGTGTCTTCCTTAATTGATAGACCAGTGCAACATGAAGATGAACTAAGGGAGGTATCCTAGCAACTGTATTTTCATAACAACTCAAGGCCTGCAAGATTATGGTGAATTTCAGCTGCATTTGATTGATAAAAAAAGGCAAGGGCAGATCATTTTAGCTAATAAAAATAGCAGGGAGTAAATTTGAAATCCAGGAATTGGATATTACCATTAAAAAAGGAACAGTAAGTATATTTAAAATGGTAAATTCTCTTTCGAACGGGAATTCTTTGGAAAGCTTATACTTCTTTAAGAAAGCTTTCTGACTCTGAAAATACTTTGTTCAACCTTCAGACAGGTCATATTTCCTATTTTCCATTGGCAGGGACAAGTCAAATGTAGCTCAGCCCTGCAGTGTCACCGAATGCTAGACCTCTTTGGTGTCTCACATCAAAGTGAATTGCTACATTTTATTTCCATTAGGAAAAAGAAAAGATTTGCTCCTGGAAACACAGTTTATTCTCATCTGAGACTAGGGTTACACCAGCAGGAGTCTGGGGGAGGGGGGAATGAGAGGCTGGCACCTCTCTAGGAATTTCCAGAAATCATAAAATCATAGACTTTCCAATAATTCCTAGACAGCTGTGATGTCACCTCTGGGTTTTACCCAGAAGTGATGTAACGATGTTGCCTAACTGTGATATTTTAATTTTTCCCTTCTGCCAGCCAGTGTGCCAGTGGGCAATAGAAGCTGGGGGTGGGAGATCTCCTTTTCCTGGGAGGAAAATGGTAAGCCTACTTGAGACATCTTAGTCTTCACTTCTTTTAAGGCAATGTTTTTATTGACAGTAGATAAGAAATGAAATACATATTCATTCTTTATTATTCAACTGAATTTTAGAGTGTACTGAATACCTTTTTTAAATCTGTTGGATGAATATGTATTTCATTTCTCACCCATTGTCAGTGAAAACCTAAAAATGTTGAAAAAAATGAGAGAAAACAATGTCTGAAACGTGACTAAAAGTATTGCAAAAGGCAAATCTTTATTTCCTAATGAAAATCAATGATATTTATTTGAATGTGAGAAAACAAAAGAGTCCAATGCTTTGGGGTAAGCTAGACTTGTCCCCCTATGCTGGTCTCAATTTCAGAGGTGCAGCAGGTATTTCTAGTCTTTCAACAGGTTTGCTGATTGCAACATATTTATTTTAAGTCACGGAACTACAAGGTATTTTTCATGCTCTGACTGGGCAATGATGGTCCCACCAGGTCTGCAGTTGGCCTGCAAACTGCTCCTAATGGGCTGGATCCAGACTAAATCAGCAATTTCCACCATTTCCCTCTTCCCACTACAACCCCCCTATGTCTTTCTTCAGGGTCTCATACCCTTCAGGAGCATCATGTTGTAGAGATCAGTGGGTTCCTAGTGTATGTGTGTGGGGTGGGGGTGGGGGGGATAGGGCAGTTACATTCCGCTGATGGAAAATGTAATGTGGATCCTAGTCAATAAATGCTGTTTCTTTTACCCATTTTGCTGCTTGGAGAGAGAGATTATGCTGGCAATCCAAGGGGGTGATTGTTGCATCATAGTAGGTCACCACATGTTCCATTCTAAGCACCTGCAAGAAAGAATACAACCTCACCACTCTAGTTAACTTGTAAAACTGCTCATACTGGGAGACACTGAGCACAGCAAGTACTAGGATCTGAAGGTTGGGCTGCTGCTGACACCTAGAACCTGGCAGATGGCTGACCCTGACTCCAGATCTCCCATTTCCTAGGGAGAAGGAAACAGAACATCCCCCAATCAGCCTTTTAGCATCAGTGAAGTTAAAAGGCATGTGCTTAATTCCCTTCAACATAGCTGCAGGTAGAAAAGAAAGGAGAGGGCAGCAACTGGGGAGTGTTAGCCACAGTTGGGCAGGAAAGTAACTTTGGCAGGAAAAATGTGGCCAAAATGGGGAGGGAGGAAAAAACTAGTTGGCATGGCCTTGGACAATCTGTCCCCATTATCCTGTTCCTATATCCCTACTCTGGGTTCCGTCTCTTATAGCCAAGCTACAAATGATGCCTGACACAGGTTGGACACTTGTCAGCTTCCCTCAAGTTTTGATGGAAAATGTAGGCATCCTGGTCTTGCAGCTTGGCTCTCTGACTGCTTTTCAACTTTTACTTGTCCAACATTCTGCCAAGCTGCTTACATTTCCCATCAAAACTTGAGGGAAGCTGACAAGTGTCCAACCTGTGTCAGGCATCACTTGTAGTTTGGCTCTTAGTCTATGTGAGCGAGTCAGGGAGTAAATGAGGAATAGTTTACTTGTGAAAGCTAAAAAAGTAGCTAAAAAGGTAAATGCAATTTTGGGCTGTATCAACAGAAGCATAGTGCCCAGATCTGCTCTGCTCTGGTTAGATCTCACCTAGAGTACTGTGTTCAGTTTTGAGTACTACAATTTAAGAAGGATATAACCAAGCTGGAACGTGTCCAGAGGAGGGCAACAAAGATGGTGAGGGGTCTAGAGACCAAGTCTGATGAGGAAAGGCTGAAGGATCTTGGTATGTTTAGCCTGAAGAGGAGATAACCATCTTCAAGTACTTAAAGGGTTGTCATATAGAGGACGGCTCAGAGTTATTTTCTGTTGCCCCAGAAGGTCAGACCAGAACCAACGAGATGAAATTAAATCAAAAGAGTTTTCAGCTAAAGATTAGGAAGAACTTCCTGACAATTAGAATGGTCCCTCAGTGGAACAGGCTTTCCAGGACGGTGGTGGGCTCTTTGGAGGTTTTTAAGCAGAGGCTAGATGGCCATCTGATATCAATGCTGATTCTGTGAACCTAGGCAGAGCATAAGAGGGAGGGCAGGAAGGATTACATCAGTGCTTAGTTCTCATGGCCCCTTCTTACATGACCAGAGTAATGCCAATCACCACCTTGGGGTCAGGTAGAAATTTTCCCTAGGCCAGTTCTGATAGGGATCCTGACAGTGTTTTGTCGTCTTTTGGGCACAGAGCAGGGGTCAGTGGGTGTATTTGGGGAGGGGAGGAAATTGTGAATTTCCTGCATTATACTAGATGGACTAGATGACCCTGGACAGTACCTTCCAACCCTATGATTCTATGATTCTATCACAAGATGTTCACTTCTACCTCCCTTCAGGGATAAAGCAAGACAAAGAACAGAAATCAGTAGTTGGATTTTAAAAAAAGTCTTCCATGCCATTTAAAAGGTCAGACGCTGCTGTTCTTTGGTTACTTAACCGAAAAATGATGATGACATTTTCATATCGATAGCATACTATGTGTTGTATGTTAATAGAATGGCAAGGCTTTCACTGACAGCTGCCTTAGAGATTATATGATGACCTTTCCAGGAAAGGATGGCTTTCCAGGTGTGCATGTTCTCAGCCCCTGAACAGTTTCCTTCCTTCCCCAGAGTCTCTCCTGACCCAAAAACAGATAGGCCTACATTGTATTTTTCCAAGACACTGAGTATTTAACAAGTCTTGTTTACCGCTTGGTATTTTATGTAGGATTGGCAAAAAGCAGACAGTACAGCAAGAAAGCAATCTTCCACTCTTACAAATTGCTCTCTGTATTGGAGGACAATGAAAGAATTTTGCGGATCGACACATAACGGCAGCATTTTTGTTCTCATTAAGCAAAGAATGTGAGCAGCATAAATTTAAGAGCAACTGTATGTGGCATGTGACTCACCAGAACAGCATGAGAGTGGATGCATGTAATATCAAGGCAATGATGCGAAAAAGACATGGACATTTTTTTCCCACTGGAAGATCATTGACATCTTGACTCACTCTTCCTTTCCCTGAAATTTTAAATTCTTTTCTGATTCTGTTTTGATTGTCCATCTAAATGTGACTTACTTTAAAGAAACATGCATTTGTCATTTTTTAAAAAAATGATTAGCTTATGTAAAGTCTTGTTACAGTTCATATAGAGAACACTGTAGCTAAGATGATGAGATTCTAGCAAACTGTCCAGGATTTGGGTATAAGTGGTCACCTTTCTTGAAACTGGGAAGCAATTATTATTCCAGATTGTATTACTTTCCTGCTTCCTCTCTTTAGGAAAGGTATTCTCTTTCTATTAAAGGACATTGTCCATCTGCTCTGGAGCAGGAATAGACATTCAAAATATGAAGGACTTGCCCATCACCTTTAATATCTTTAGGAACTTGACCATTCTTATAGTGAATGCTTTCTTTCTGTTTAAATAATAGCTTAATGGGAGAAAGAGGGGTATGAAGAGGTCTTTTGAGTTTAGTCAGTTTATTTATTTGAAACTTGTTTTCTACCAGATTTAAATCTCTCCTATTAAATCCAAATTAAACCTTTCCTTCCAACATTTCTTATGTTAAAGTAGCAAACTTTGAGTGCAGTAGCACCAGTTTGGTGTAGTGGTTAAGAGCGTGGGACTCTAATCTGGAAAGCTGGGTTTGATTCCCCACTCCTCCACTTGAAGCCAGCTGGGTGACTTTGGTGACAGTGTTCTCTGAAGCTCTTTCAGCCCTACCCACCTCACAGGGTGTTTGTTGTGGGGATAATAATAACATACTTTGTAAACCACTCTGAGTGGGCATTAAGTTGTCCTGAAGGGAGGTGTATAAATCTAATGTTATTATTATTATTCTTTAAAGACCAACAAGATTTTCAGGGTATAAGCTTTTGAGAGTCAAAGCTTTTTTCATCAGATACAGGGAGGAGTGGATTCCTGAGCCTTTATCTCCATTCCTAGTTGTATCTGATGAAGGAAGCTTTGACTCTTGAAAGCTGTATACTCTGAAAGTATTGTTGGTCTTTAAGGTTCTACTGGACTCAAATCTTGCTCTTCTACTGCAGACCAACACAACAATTTATATGGAACAAGTATCAGAAAACAGCATAATCTTAAAGAGAGACCATTGGAATACATACATTGATTTCGCCAGCATTAGTTGTTTTCTAGAAAGATTTCTTTCAGTGCCACTGTGTTTATTTCTAAACATTCACATGGCCCAAATAACTGTAATCTATCCATCTATCTATTTCATCGAAGGAGAAAGGAGTTCCCCTCCCTACACCAAATGGTTGTTGATTAGAGCACCCCATAGAGTTAGCCTCCTAACCTTTGAATGTTGCATTAAGACAGTAGTGCTAAACCCTTCTACATCTGTAGTCTTAACTATCTGAATCCATTATAAAATGTGATTGAATTACTTAGTTTCATTATGTACGATGAATGCAAAATATTTTCTCCAGTATTTAATTATGTTAAAAATATGTAATACTTAGGCATGATAAGCATTTAATGCATTCTGTTTTGCAGTCACAATACCTTTGCAGAAATGACTGTTAATGCTAGATTAATCACCCAAATGTTTTAGCAAAGGCTGAGAAGTCTTATCCTTTAATCTGAAAGACTGCATAAACCATTTTTATTTTGTGAGTTTGCACAATGCTGAGATGGCTTTGTAACCATTAAACAGTGTGAATGAATAATACTCTGGAGCAGCTTGTAGCCCATTTTATCTGGAGATCTCAAAGTGCTTTACAGAGATAGGGAATTAGTGAGAGTAATTAGATCGTTTGTATTTCTCTGTCATTGGTATATATTGCCAGGGCAGGCATTTTTCCCTGCTGTGTTGCCTAATGTAGCTTTAAACATTCGAAATAGCTTGGCATTTTCTACCATTGTTTATTTATTGCTTTTATTATCAAGTTATTGCAGAAACTTAGCATACAGCTTACAGAGACTCTTGATCTTACATTAACACAAGTCCCATTCCATTTCCTTGAGAGAAATGCTGCTGACCCATGGGGAAGGCAATCCCCATGTAACTCCCATCCTTCTTGCTGCTGTATGTCCTTCTTATTGTTAGAACTGTATGGTTAGTCCTCATCTACAGACGTAGAATAATGATTAAGTCAATCAGATTTGTATAGTCCAATTGGTCCTAGTGGCCCCTAGCCCCCCTGCAAAGGAAGAGGAGAAAGCACAGCCTGTAATGAATTCTCCTTTCTAGTATAATTTCATTTTGCCAGTTTCATGCCTTATTCCTTGACCTGTTCCCACTTTCAACCTGATGCCCAAAAGACTTATCTCCACATAAGTTTGCCAGGCTTAGCCTGGCATGGATGTAGAGGGGTGTGTGACATCGGTGACATTGCTTACCTCCAATTTGTAATGTAGACTTTGATTTTCCAATTAGCCCATGCCACCTGGAAAGATAATGATATACAGCAAGCTCTTCTCTTTATTTCTAAATATCCTGATGGAGAGAAACTGACATTAAGTGGATAGGATGGCCTTGGGTCCTCCTGGCTAAGGAACAACTCTTTCCTGACACTAGCTAGCCCTGTTGCCTACAATGTGTGAAAAGCATTTAAGATGATGACAGTGCCAGTGAGAGTTAACCATATAGGTAAGACTTTATGGTCCAGTGCTTTGTTTAATAGTTGAGAAACCCAGCTCAGTGATATTCAGTGGCTCAGTCAGGAGCCACGTGTGATTGGTAGATATGTCACTTGTGGTTCTTCAGATCTCCAACATGGAAGATACCCCATGTTTCAGGAGGGTTGCAAAGCTGTTGCCTGGTATGGGCAGTGGTAGGCAGGTGGCTTCCATCTTGAAATGGCTGCCACTGCAGGGACTGGAGGGTGGGTATGTTGTGAGCCTCCCTGAGATCTGGAGCCTTGTGCCAGGGCTTGAAATAAAGAGCCTGTCCTCTTCAACAACCCTTATAATTCTTTACAGCCTTTGTACTTTCATCCCAGCAACTGCCAGGAAGACCACAAGCCAGTTGCAGACCACCATCGCCTCTATCACAGAGCCCCCCCCCCTTGGAAAAAGCAAGCTGGCCACAGTAAGGTGGAGGTGGTTTTATTCCTCCCTTCTCTACAGCCAGCTTGCTCTCTTCCAGGAGCCTCGGCAATCTCACACTCTTGTCTGAACTGCTGTGCCTCATGCTGGGGAGAAAGCAATAAAGGGTGCTCACACAGGCTTCTGGCAAAAAGAAGCTTCACAACACAGTTGGCTGGCTCAAAGCAGGCTTCTGCAGTGTGAAGCATGAGCACTCTTTACTTCCCTCCCTGCCTTCTCACTCTCTCCCTGACATGAGGCTGAGTAGTCTTGGCCGTCTTGCTTTCCCCTGAGCTGTAAACCTCATGCCACGGAAAGAGAAAGAAGGTTGCAAGGAAAGTAAGGACACACAGGAAAGAACCCTTCATGCTCAGAGGTCTTCTGGCAATTACAAATGGTGATATATTTAATATTCAGTTGTATCTTATATTCTTGTATTTGGTGGGTTAGCACACAGGGCACAAAGTAGTCATGTGGCTCTTTTGTTGATGGTTACCACAAATATGAGCCATGGAGTGAGTATCAATGACCTAGCTGGAATACGCAAATTAGGGTGTTTTCATGGATATAGCGGGGGAAAGCTGAAAAGTTCTGAAGTGTCCTGATTTTAACCCAGGAATACAAAATATAGCCAAACAAACTGAATTGGATCCAAAGAACCACAAGCAGCAGCATACTCATGGACTTTCTCCACTTCCACATGTCTTATGTAGTGGCCGGCAGTACCTGAAAAGCTGTGCCTGAGGGTTGGCTTCCTCAGGTCCAGCACAGGATGTGACACAGGAGCCTGCAGCTAGAGGGAGAAATTCCCTCCTCATTGATCAGTGCTTTTCTCTAGGGTGTCAGTTTGGCTGGCTCATAGAGACTAAGGGAGCAATTCTAAGTAGGTTTGTTCAGAATTATGTCCCATTTTATTCAATGCGCTTATTCCCAGGAACGTGATACCGGGACTGTACTGCAAAATTCTAGGGACATCTCCCTCAACTATTTGTTTTAGTCAGCAAGAGAGCCACTGTGCATTTAAGGAAGAGGGTATACAGAAGCTCCTTACAGCTCACCAAACAGTGATGTCCCCTATGTTATATGACACAAATGAGAACTTGAGCTCCAATGGCTGCTCATTGGATAACTTTGATGGGTGTCAATAACAAATCCTTCTTGTGGGTCAGGAAAATATTAAGGAGCATTACAGCTTTTCCTACTTGGCTTTAAAATTTGCATTCAGTCTCATGCTACATTCACAGCTTGGTCTCTGGAACCAGGTCAGGCACGTGCATTTGAACTACAATCAACTGATAACATTGACATATGTTTCTGGCAGTCTCATGTTGAATTGCTCTTTTCGATATAATTCATAAAGCATGCTTCTTTTTTTAAGAAGGAAGATGACTATAGCCTTCTTCTATGCTCACTGTAGCTTGATACACTTTAGATAACTAAAACAGAATCTTGGGGCCAAGCTAGAAGTGACGAGTTACACTTGAATGGCAAGTGAACAGGCTCACATGTATTCCTCCCTGTTCACTTGTGCTCCACTTGCACTCTACTCGATTACATAGCTTGGCCCTATGAAAACAGAGGTAGGAGATGGGGAGAGAGAAGAGAGGAGAAGGGAAATCTAGAGTAGTGGTTCCCAGCCTATTTGATATGGTGACCGAGAAGCTCAAATTTAGTTTGTATGGTGACTAGACATGGGCACAAACAGAAAAAAATGAACTTGAACAACCAACAATGAACATTGATGAACATGACCTGTTCACGAACATGTTCGTTGTTCATGGGAGCCAGCAGGCTCTCCTCCAGCTATCCACACCACTCCCAGAAACCCTACCTGAGCAGGCAGCGGGAAATGTACCAATAATAAATAATAGCTTGGCCCCAGAGCCTGGCAGCAGCCATGGAACTAAAGGGGTAGATCCCTATCCCACCACGCACAAAGAAAATTCAAGCACCAATGCACTCTATCAAAATGCCAACAGCAACTGTCTCTCCCTCTCCATTGTCTGCAAAACCGGAGCTGGGAGCCCCCTCCCTGCTGCTCTTTGCTTCCTTGTAACAATTTTGGAGCTCCACACTTGAAAGGAAGACCTGCCTATCAAGCTAAATTGGCTTAGATTGGGGTTTCATGGGCAACAGCAGGAGTTCAGACACAGTTCAGGCAGTCCCTACCTCTGGTTGCCAAGGGAATTGATGGCAGGTGCCAGACTGTCTGGCTTAATGAACAGCAAGAAACGAGCCCCCCCCCCCATTTTTCCAGCAACTATTGTAAAATTACTAGTTATCAGACAGCTTTTTCCCTCTCATCATTGTCACAAAGGGCAAGGTAAGAATGCGAGAAGCTGGAAGGAAGAAAAGGAAAGAAAGTGGAGACTGCAAAGGGTAGGTGCTGCCATTAGGGATGGCTGGCGTGCAACCCATTGTTCTGATTCACAGGTTGTGAAACACTGATCTAGAGTCTTTTTATTGTTCAAGCAGTAGGGAATTTACTGTACTATTCTTTCATAATGATGATGGATTGCTGCCCCCTTATCCTTCCTTTGCTCCTCTTCCTCCTCTGTACATATTTCTTGGATTGTTACTTGTAATGTTTTGATTTCATCTTTGTAGAGTCTTTTTAAGGAATTTTATCTAAAATATTACTGTTAGCCGGGATGCATTCTTCTGGTTTTGATAATTAAAAAAAAGCAGTAAAGGCAAAATGGCTGATCCACTTCCAGCCTCATCTGCATCTAGGAAAATTCTCTCCTTTTCTTTATTTCTACATGTAATTTTCAATAGCTTGAGCTCTCTGGCAGAGTTGAACATGATCATGACCTCTTAATAAGATGCCCTTGAGTTCTATTATGCATATTGTGGAAGCTATCCTCGGAACAAAAAATTTCTTCTTACATTTTTCTTTAAGCCGAGTGTTTAGTTTAAGTGCAAGTTGGATATGGTGGCCTGCCATAGGGAAGGTCATGTTTGCAGTTGCTAGCTCATAGTTTATATCTGCATATCCCCTGTAAGAATAATTCATCCTGTATAAATATGCTACATGCCCTGACCTGGATAGCCCAGGCAAGCCTGATCTCATCAGATCTCAGAAGTAGAGATGAGCATGAACCAAAATATGAATCAAAGTTTGTGAAGAATCAGGCTGGTTCGTGGTTCATGAACCGACTGCTCATCAGAGCCCATTTCTGATGCATTTGGTTCATTTTTTGGTTCGTCACTGCAGACAGCCTAGCGCCGATCAATCAGTTTCCTAGGCAACAAGGGATGGACTTCCTGCAGACCTTCTGCTGACCTGGAAGTGGCCTTCTGCTGACCCAGAAGTAACAATTTGCTGACCTGGATGTGACGTTTTCATGAACCAAATGAACCCGTTCATGAACCGGGACAGGTTTGTGAAAGTTCGTGGTTCATGAAATGCAACAAACTGCATGGTTTGGTTTTTTTCTGATACGTACCCATCTCTACTCAGAAGCTAAGCAGGTGTTAACCTTTGTTAGCAATTGGTTGCTCATTCTGGCAAACCTACTTTGGGCCAATCATATACTCTCAGGGCCAAGCTACAAGTGACAAATGACACTTGAACAGCAAGTGAATTAAGTGGAGGGCAAGTGAACAGGGAGAAATACACCTGCCGTTCAAGTGTCATTCGTCACTTGTAGCTTGGCCCTCAGTCTAACCTACCTCAGAGAGGTGTTGTGAGTATAAAATGGAAAAGTAAAGAATGATGTACGCTGCTTTGAGTCTCCATTGGGGAGAAAGGCAGGGTATAAACAAAGGAAATAAAATAAAAATAAATCACAAATTTTAGAACAAGGAGGAGTAGAGAAGGAAATAGGGAGCAGCTGGTAATAGGCAGAATGTTCCATTTGTTATATTTCTGTTCTTACGTACTGATGAAGCATGGTTAGTCAAAGCAGGGGTAAAGGAGTGACTGGCTTGAGGTCACCCAGTAAGCTTTATGATTCATGTGGGGGTTTGAACCTAAGTTTCTCCACTTCTAGTTTGATACTCTAACAACTACATAGCCCTGGATCAAAATCTCTCTGCAGCAATTTAACATTCCCTCCAGAGTGTTTAAGCTGCGTGCAGAGTTTTGTTTTACAGACATTGCAAAGTGTGAGATTTTTTTCTTTAAAAAAGCAAATAACACTAGCTGCTGCCACATTTGTTTATGAGTACACATGGCATCCTGAGCCAAGACTGAGCTCAAATACACAGTTTTTATTTTATTGACACACAAAGCAAAAGGATAAAGTTTGAGGATGTGAATTACCAATAAGGGTGTGCGCTGAGAAAATTCTTGTTTCCGTTTTGGATCTGGGGCTTCCAAACAAACTCTGTTCCATTATTCGTTTGTTCTGGGTGGGCTGTTGCTGGTTCAGATCTAATCTGTTTGCTTTTTTTCTGTTATCATGAGTTTCAGGCCTATTGCACATTTGCAAGGCGAGTGTTGTTGGCTACACATGCACGCACGCATGCTTTTCTTTTCCGGGGGAGTTCAGGAAACAAGGCTCTGGGGCAGCTCTTTTGCACTTAAATTGCACAGAACATACTCCTCCCTTGAAACCATCAACCCATTGTTTTTTTTCTCAAGTACACTACAATGGACCCCCAAAGAAGGCAAGTGTAGGTGGTTGGGTGCACACTATGTGAGAAACTGGCAGGCAAAGTGGTAGCAAGTAGCGATGAAGCACATGTCCAGCCAACATTCAATTAAAAATCCTTTTTTCCTTTTCCAAGTGATAATAGTGCCAATAAATTATTCTTCCATTGCATCCTTGTGTGTCGCTTGCTGCCATGTTTCTTTGTGCTTCTTTGCCGTTTTGTTCCCAGTCTCAAGATGAAGTGCAGCTGGCAGCAAATCCTTTCATCGCAGAGTTCCACTGCAAAGACTTAATCAACCCCAATCTCCATCACCCAAGTGCAGACGGGCAGGAAGGCAGCATCAATTCCACCCCTCACACCAAACAGACCTCTATTTTCCCATAACATTTCATTTTGCTGTGTGGGCAGGCAGGGGCAAGTAGGCCGATGGTTCGCAGCAGCAGACAATTTGTGTTTTTAAAGTAGTGTTTTGGCAGTTGGATGCTGGATGGAGGAGTGCAGAAACCTGAAGAGAAAACTAGATTAGTTGATGTTTTATTATATTGCACTTTTGTATAGCATAGTGGTTAAATGGCTAGGCTGCAAATCAGCACTCTGCTAGTTCTACTCCCATTACTGCCCATGAACTCGGCAAGTGGCCTTGGGTAAGCCACTCAGCCTCAGTTCCCCAGCTCTGTAGCTGTATTGTGGGGATAATAATAACACTGACTTTGTTCACTGCTCTGAGTAAGGCACTAATCTGTACAGGGCAGTATATAAGCACATATTATTATTGTTTATTATCATTGTTCATCTCTTAAACTGCAATACTGCTGGGGGAAGAATGAACATCTAGTGCACAGCTGTTAATGGGGTGGGAAAATACGTGATTGTCATGGTTTTGTTTTTAGTTAATTTATATTATTAGTCCACCTTTCTCATTGAGATTCAAGGCAGATTGCAGAATATAAGTCAATATGATAAATGTCTGGGACATTCAATAAACAATACCATAGAATTTGAATTGATCAGAAATCAAACAGATCTGAACAAAACATAAGCAAATTGACATGATCCATTGATGTGGAGAAACTATCTAGTAGGAGCATAATTACAGCAAAAGACAGTTCACAGTAGTTTAGTCAACAGTCCCTATTCTTTTACCAACACATCTCTTTGAAGCCATTTCCTTACACACAATCCTGTTACCTGTGTAAAAATCCTTTCTGAATAATTGTTTTGCATAGTTTGTGGAAAAGCCAGTAGAATGGGAGTTTTCCTGACCTCTGTTCCTAAGGTGGAGACCACCCCAGAGGATGCACATGTATGGGCAGCTGTTGATTTTGCCCATTTGTAGGCACCTGAAGAAGACTCTGTTCAGATGAGCAAACCTGTGATTCAAGGGAACCAGTTGCTTTTACTCCATAAAACCCGAAGAATCTGGCGAAACTGAATAACACTGAATGAATGAAAAGGTTTTTTCCCATTCAAACCAAACTGCTGCAGTCTAGTTCTGTTTTATCTGCTTTTCTCTTCACTTAACTTCTTAATGGTTGGTTTGCATCTAGATCACAAGTCTTATACTTTTGGAAAGTATCCTAGTTCTTCAGAAAGCATTTTGCAGATACTTCAACTCTGGGTTTTTTTTTAAAAAATTAAAATAGCAAACCACATTGCTTGGATGCAGTCTATCTATTAAGTGTCTACAACTATGCACTTTACAATTAGAAGTTCATAGTTCCCCCACCCCAGAAACCACCCAACATTCCTAGTCCAAAAGTTGCTACACATAAAGAGGAAAGTCTAGGTAGTATATTATTAGTATCTCATCATTAAGTGTTGCAGCACCCCAGTAGATACCTCTCTTCAGTTTGATTGATATATGATCATTTCTCACATGCCTTAGTAATCCTGCTGGAAAGGTTAAATCTAATGGGTTCCTGAACAAACACATAAAACTTAACTTCCCTATCAGCCCTGAAGTGGGAAGACAGAGTTAGGACTGTCTTTCATCACTGTAATATTTATAGCCAAACAAATGAGCATTTCAACTCTGCAAATCCTAAATTTGTTGCCAGACAGTATCTGGAGATTGTTTTCCCTCTTTTGATTAAATGCAGATTCTGTACTCTTTTTTTTCCTTTACAAAAACCAGCATCTTGAGTTAGTCCTTGTTCTTTGTTTTTCCTTCTATGGTCTTATGATGAATGAGATTCACAATTAATGACCCACATCACCAAAGACTAAAGAGTTTCTTTGTTCATGAACATAGCAGCCTACTTAAATTATCTGGATAACTGTAAATATAGGCTAAATTCTAGAATTCTTTTCAAATGATGGAGGGAGGGGTAGGAAAAAATTAGTTATTTGGCCACATCTACTAATTTACATTTAGTAATTATTCTGGCTTGAAAAGAATGTGTTACATTTGTGTTTTATGGAAGATTTAAGGTCTGCCGAAGCTGAGCACTTTTATGCATAAATTAAATTCTCTTCTTGAACCCAGAAAATTTTTGGTCAGATTGCTTCACTTTGGCTCGATTGTGCCTTTAATTTTCTATAAGCTCAAAGCAACTGTTTGTCACATGAAACTTTCACCTAATTACCAGGAAGATTAGCTTTATGAACGATTCATTTGCAATGCTGCAGCACTTCAAAATACTGTGTTCCCTTATCCCTTCTAGTGAATGCATAGGTTGCATCTTGTGTGATCCATCAGCCATTCCCACATTCCTTCTACCCAGCAGTCCTTTCCAACCACAGAAAATTTATTTATTGATTCGAAACATTTATTAGCATCCTTTCTATCCAAAAATGAGCTCAAAGTGGCTTACTATATAAAATATGAACATAAATATAAAAAATGACCATTAAAAACAGATTATAAAACACAGTAAAATACATTTAAAATGGTTAAGCAAAAGCCATCCTAAATGATACAGTCTTCACCTGCATCCTGAAGTAGTGAAGGGCCCAGCCACACCTCCCTGGTGAGACTGGTCCACAGTAGTGGAACTGCCACCGAAAAGTCCCTCTCCCATGTACCCATCAACTGACCTTTTTTGGTTGATGGGGCAGTCAGCAAGGCCTCTCCCTGTGATCTTAACTCCCAGGCAGGAACTATGGGAGAAGACAGTTTTTTAGATCCGAAGCCATGTAAGGCTTTAAAGGATAGAACCAACCCTTGTTTTACCCTTTCTGTGTTCCCAGTGCAATCTCATAATCCACGTGAATTTTAGTTCATGCAGGTCTTGCAGCCACTGGAATAAACTTTCCTGGGGTTGGGAAAGGACTGGGGGGAGTAGAATGTCAGAAAGATCTGTAAGCCTTGCATCTGTGGATTGTGGTGTGCAACACCCCACAAAGTATTGGCAGCCTGTTCAGGATTAAGATCAGGCTAGCTGATTAGAATTCTTCATCTATTTCATATCCATTCAGAAAACTGAAATTGCTTTTTAGGAGACTCTTTAATGATTATTCAGCAGCACTATATTCTAACTCCATGTTTAATAATTACAGCAATGAGCAAGATAGCCATGAATATGCTGTTTCACAATTCTATTCATTTTGTACCATTGTTATGACAAAGCTGTCCATAATTTGCCAGGTTAAAAGTAAGGATGAGCAAATGTTCCCTATTTCATTTTTTAATATTTGTTTATATATTTGTCAACAATGTTTGCTGTTTCTTTATATAGACTCATTTGAATTCTGTACGAGTATTTGTAGTGTTTTGCATGTAAATAAGTTTGTATGTATTAATGTGCATTTTTGACTATTGGTTACTCTGGGTTTAAATGCAAGCCTCTGAAGAAAGAAGGAGGGAGCTGGATGGGTGAATGGAGTCTACTCTAATCGGACAGTAGGTGAACCTTAGTGGATAGAATAAACTACAGTTTTTAGTTGGAGTGCTCATTCTGTCAAGTTAGTGAATCTGTGTGGAGTTCTAAGAAATTCTAAGTCGAGCAAACTCTGTGCAAGCCTAGGTCAGAGTCAAGCTAAACCAGATGCCCGGCAAGGGTTGAAATCTGTGTTTCAGTGACACAGTTTTATCTGAGAACTGCAGGTTTCAAAGGCAGGGCTGTGTAGGCTCACTGAGGAATAGGGGAGGGGAGGGATTCCCTCACAGCCCTCTGACCACCACCTCTGATGGCTGCTTTGATGGCTCCCGTCCTCCTCCCAGCTGCTCACTTGCCTCTCTCTCTCCCCTCCATCTTCTGGGAGGCAGTGAGGGCAATTGAAAGCTGCCTTCGCCCTGCCTTCTGTTCCTCCAGGAGCGTGGTGTGCAGCCACCCAGAGCGTGGGGTGAGGAAGCAAAAGCAGGAGGATTTCTATTTGCTTTTATTCTGTGTCATCCATACTACCCCTGGACTCATACACTGGGGCACAATGGAAATTTGCAAGCCTAACCCAACATAGTACAGAAGAGTAAGAAGAATTTCTGGGTTGCACTAGGTTCCGCGGTTTTCCTCCTGCCTTCATTCCCTTCCCATGTGCTCTGGGTGGTTACATGGCCGCACACCCACATTCCTGTAGGAAGTAAAGGAAGTAGGAAGGTGGTGCGCAATGGCCCCCACTGCCACCCAGAGCAGGGTGATAGAGAGGGAGGCAGGTGAGCAGCTGCGGGGGAGGGCAGATGTAATAGCCAGCAGAGGAAGCAGGCAGGCCAAGGGCTGCAAGGGAATCCTTCCCCTTCCTCATCCCCTGGTGATCCCACGTGGTTCTGTTTTTGAAAACTACAGTTCCCAAGTAAAACTACATCACCAAACTCTGGTTTCAACCCTTGCCCAACATCTTGTTTAGCTAGACCCTCTGTCTGTGAGTACCTCAGAGGCAGGTTATTCTATCTAGGTCAGGCAAGCTGTGTGGAAAAGTCTAAGTGAATTTATATCCGTGTGGATGAGAGGAGTGTTTATTCTGCTAGTGATCTGTGTGAAAAATTAATCTTTATGACTGGGACTGAGAATATACCTGTAAGAAAATATAACTATTTTGAAACCACCAAGCTTATGAAACTATTCTGAAACCAATACACTTATCATACTCTGCATCTGCAATCATCACACTTATGTACTTATAAATAAATTCTACTTTTGATTAAACTGAAAAGTATCAGTATTTGTCCTCACAGCCACCCCCACATACTGACTGTTCTGTCATACCATACTACCACCTATAAATAAGCCTTCCTATAAAACCAGTTAAACTGAAGAGATCTAAGATGGAAACCTTTGGTGGCAGCAAAAACCTTATGGGAACACTGAGGGAATCAGAGAGGCAGTAATATAGTTCATACAAACAGGCCAAAATGCCACAGTGGGTTCAAACCCCAAAGGGAAGGGGAGCTTGAGGTATAACTCTGGGTAGAGAACATTGCAGCTCTGTGTGTGTGTGGGGGGGGGGAGGAGTGTCAGTGTCCTGAGTAGAGATGGGCATGAACTGAAATATGAACCAAAGTTCGGCATGAACCAGGCTGATTCGTGGTTTGCGAACCGGCTTTTCGTCAGAGTCCATTTCTGACGCGAACCACCAAGACCTTAGAGAGGTTTGTTTTGTTCAATTTTCAGTTTGTCACTGCAGACAGCTTGGCGTCAATCAATCAGTTTCCTAGGCAATGGGGGATGGGCTTTCTGCAGACCTTCTGCTGGCCCAGAAGAGGCCTTCTGCTGACACAGTAGTGGTGATTTGCTGGCCCGGAATTTACGTTTTCATGAATCAAATGAACCAGTTTGCGAACCAGAGCAGGTTCATGAAAGTTCGTGGTCTGTGAAACGTGACGAACCATGAACCTTATGGTTCGTTTTTTTCTGGTTCATGCCCATCTCTACTCTTGAGGTAAAAGTTTAAGGTAATGAAGAGAGGAGCTGTAATAATGTCCAAGGCCAGGTTTAAAACACAAAACTAAGGACAGCAGCAGGAATACTCCAGAATTAGGCAAACCTACAGAATCATATGATCCCAGCATTCCTCTTTACCACCAAGAGATGGTCCATGGGAAGTTGTATTTCTTGCTGTGCTCTAATAAACAAGAATTTGACCTCCATGGTACCATTACAATTATTGTCAAATCTTTGTCATTGTAATATGGAGTATCAAATATTTAAAATAAAAATATGACAATAACTAAAGACAAAAGTAATGTTGAAAATGTGTACATTTTATGGTAAAAATTGGTGTGAGAAAATAGAAATATTTGAAAAAATTATCACACAAAGAAATGGGGGAAAAAGCATTTTCATGTTGACATAAGATCCCTAGTAAAAAGGTGACAACTCTAATTCAACTGTCCAAAGCAATGTGTCCCAGAATGTGGGCTTCCTAAAGCCCACCTTTTCATAATACCTTTTGTCATGTCTGTATCCCATCCATGCCATTAATTGAGGCTGACCTGTTATTCTGAACCAGTGTTTCATGCTGTATCTTAATGTCATATTGCCAATGCCATAACTACTTTGCTTTCACAGGCTTACTGAAGCTGCAGGTGTTTTATCTAACGGCTTTGGAACTCTCAGTGCTTCTGACCTTGTACACTGCTCACTCCCATGAATTACTGTGTTTCAACTTTAATCTTCTGCTTTATCAGTGTCTAGACTTGATAGTTAAAATATGTGAGAAGTTCTCAGGACTGGTTCATGCCAAAAGTTATGTTTGCTGGTGGAAGGGGGAAAGGAGTAATTGTGTTCTTTAAGAGGAAGGGTTTTCACACATGTTATCATTCCTGTCAACCTTGCTGTTACTGCTTAGTTGCTTACCTTGCTTCTAAGTAATCCTATGGACATATCTGTGGAAATGATCTGATTCCTGAATAAAATCTTTTAACCAAGAACCTGGATTCTTTCTGTAATGGTATGGGGGGTCTATCGGCCATAGCCTGTCATCCATAGCCTGACACCTTTAATACAACTCCTTAACTCCTTTCCATACTCACATTGATCCAAAGCAACTGGCATCGACATATATTCCTACTGTTTATTATTGCCTCCTTTTCCCTATCCTCCATTTGTGATTAGAGATGGGCACGAACCAGAAAAAGAACCAAACTATAAAGTTCATGGCGCGTCACATTTCACGAACCACGAATTTTCATGAACCTGCCCCGGTTCACAAACAATTTCATTTTGATGTATTGTCGAAGGCTTTCACGGCCGGAGAATGATGGTTGTTGGGGGTTTTCCGGGCTGTATTGCCGTGGTCTTGGCATTGTAGTTCCTGACGTTTCGCCAGCAGCTGTGGCTGGCATCTTCAGAGGTGTAGCACCAAAAGACAGAGATCTCTCAGTGTCACAGTGTGGAAAAGATGTAGGTCATTTGTATCTACTCAGGAGGGGTGGGGTTGAGCTGAGTCATTCTGTAAGAGTTTCACAGGGTGTGGAATGCTAATGGCGGGAGGCTTCACTGTATCCATATGCAAAAGAACCTCCTCAGGATACAGTGAAGCCTCCTGCCATTAGCATTCCACACCCTGGGAAACTCTTACAGAATGACTCAGCTCAACCCCACCCCTCCTGAGTAGATACAAATGACCTACATCTTTTCCACACTGTGACACTGAGAGATCTCTGTCTTTTGGTGCTACACCTCTGAAGATGCCAGCCACAGCTGCTGGCGAAACGTCAGGAACTACAATGCCAAGACCACGGCAATACAGCCCGGAAAACCCCCAACAACCAATTTCATTTTGGTTCATGAAAACGTAAATTCCGGGCCAGCAAATCACAACTTCTGGGTCAGCAGAAGGTCACATCTGGGTCAGCATAAGCCCAACCTCCATTGCCTAGGAAACTGATTGATTGGTGCCAGGATGTTTGCAGTGACCAACCAAAAAATGAACCAAATGAACCGCCCTAAAGTCCATGGTGGTTCGTCAGAAATGGGATCTGATGAACCGCTGGTTCACGTACCATAAACCCGCCTGGTTCGTGATGAACTTTGGTTCGTATTTCAGTTCGTGCCCATCTCTATTTGTGATCTCACAGCAAATTGTATATTACTGGTTCCTTTGGGCAGGGACCTTGTACTCTGTAAATTGTCGTACACGTTGATGGCTCTACACATACTTAACATGTTCACTATACACTTCACAACAAGAAAAACAATGTCTGCTTATGTTGCAATGAATAGCAAGAACACATTAGTTCAGATTCGAGGATAATGCATTTGTTATTGGCAGTGACCACATGGTACACACTGCTTCATTCATGTTTAAAGGAACAGATCATGTGAAGAAGACTTACTCAACCTATAAACTGGAACCACAAAGATATAAATTAAGGAAGATTTCTCAAAACAGCATGAAAGATGTCATTTTTGTTAGCTTTTCTACAAAACTGACTCTGCCAGAGAATTTGTGACCAAGCACATGACTTCCAGTTCTAATCTCTCTGAATGAAGAGTGTCCATCAGGTCACATTCAGCTTTGTGAAAAATAACATCTAGATAGGACTAAGGATGAAACCACCAAATTCACTTTCCCTCGTGACCTTCTGTTTTTTGGGTTTACTTTGGCAAGTGTCTCTGTTGGACAAAAGGGCAACAGAGCCTTGACTTACTGGGTTGAAAATCCTTTCTGCACTAGGTAATGAATCTTACTGCTGGTGTGAAAGTAACGAAATGAGGTTGCTGACCTGAGAGCTGAGAATGGGTTCAGTGGGATTTCTCTATTTAAAGCCCAAGCAGCAACAGAAGCAGCAACAGAAGAAAAGCAACCCTGAAACCTTCAAGAGCACTCAGCGAAATATTTCATTGCAATGAAGACCCCATAATTCCCACAGATGTCTGAACTCAAGGGAACAGGTTTGGCACTAGGAAGGCATATCATATTAATACTATACCTGTGGCTCATTTTTGAAAGATCATGGATTGCAGATACATGCACACTTACTTGGGACTAAGCCCCACTGATCTCAGTGGGACTTGCTTCCAGGCAAACATGTGGGCCGCACAAAGATTCAAGATTTTAGGCTTTTAATTTAATTAATGAAACTAAATTAACTAATTAGTTAATTTAACTAATGAAACAATTAAACACTGCATATCAAGGTCAACCAAGAGTTTTGTCTTAAAAGGAGATCTTCTATGTCTACAGCAAATAAAACAGCAGAAGAGGTATATTAGACATGTACCAATATACAAGGATATATGTTTTGTTTCTACAGATCATATTGGAGGACATATCAAAGTGTGATGGAAATGTTATTAATATTTATTCATGGCTACCTGACCCAGTAAGATGAGGGTGCTATGGGGGAATGGACAGCTAGGAAGCAGTTGAGCGGGGACATGACACTTAGTAATAAGGATTTAATGGATCTCATTAGACTGATAGGGAATCATTAGAGAAAAAAGGGTAAGGAGTTAATGGATTTTCAGCCAGGGCTTAGCTGGGGACATTTTGTGCTTGTTCAAAAACTCGTGTATCACACCTGCCTGGATAAAAGCTGCAACAAGTGTTACTAAATACCAATCCCATTCCCTTAAGTTTGCATACTTATTATATACCTGCTCTATTGTTATAAAATAAACCCTTTACCTAGCAAACTTTGTGTGCAAGGGCTTAACCTATGCTGAAGCCTCAGCCTTTTAAGTGGACCACAAAACAGAAACGTTCTATTTCCATGAAAATCTGCAATTAGAGAAGGGAAAGGGGTTTCAGGAGTGGTCTCTAGGTATACTACAGGTTCTACCTTCCCATAGGTCACAACAAGGTTTATACCAAAACATTTTGAAAAGGCATGAAATGTAATAAATAAAATTAGACGTTTTCTATAGATACATTCAAAGTGGTTATCAAATTTTCAGGATTGCTTCTTTAGAGGAACAATCACAGTCAGCCTATCCCATATGGGGACTTTTCTTCGAGTGATTAACTCTGCATCTTCAGCTTCATTCAGATGGCTTTAAGTCTTACAAGTGACAATGAAGGAGACGTTGTGTTCATTGCAACAAGAGGGATATCCATGGAACAATAACACTGCAGTCCTAAGAACACTGGTTTTAGATTGGTGATAACATTGTTACCTTTGTAGTGAAGAAACAATTTATTTCCTATTATTGATAGTTCCTATGAATAAAACAAATAGGTAGTTGTAATCTACTTGGAATGTATTTTATATTTATTAATTTAAATATAAAATTATTTTAACTGCGTGATGGTATACAGTTTTATTGTATCTTATGCTACTGATAATACCCGCTGTGGGTCCAACTCCTGACTCTGAGTTGGTTGGAAGAAAGGCAGGCATATTGATGTCATTGCCACAGGTTTCCATTTGTGTCTGCCATTGATTAGTTTCCTTTGCGCTATTTCTATTACATTTTAATGTCACTTATGTACAACTACCTCCCCCAAATAAAAATCACATTTAAAAAGATTATTAATGTTAATTGGAAGAGTCTGCTACATATTTTTTACTTCATTTACATCTCACCTTTCTCCCCAGTGGGGATCCAAAGCAGCTTACATCATTCTCCTTCCTCCCTTTTCCCCCTGTACAAGCCTTTGCAGTATGTTAGGCTAAGAATATGTGACTGGCGGAAGGTCCCCCAGTGAGCTTCCATTGCAGAGCGGGGAATCCACCATGGGTCATTCAGATCTTAATCTGTCATTCTAGCCACTATACCACACTGGCTCTCAATGAAAATGTTAAAAAAAAAATTCATGGTTTCATTTCTCACAAGGGAAGAAATGAAACTGAAATGAGAATATTCAAATTGAACCAGGTAGCTTTTGAAAGCTGGGCTCATTCCTACACTGAACTTGTATAACCATAGTTTACAATCAACATAGCTTGCAATGGTACTTCCATCAGATCCACTGGAGAGGCTATGATGACTCAGTGGTAGAGCATTTGCTTTGCATGCAGAATATCCCAGGTTCAATGCCCAGCATCTCCAGTTAAAAAGATCACATGATGTGAGAGATATCCCTGGAAAAGACACTACTGACCTTGATAGACCACGAGTCAGTACAAAGCAACTTCATTTTCTATATTGACTGACTCACATTTTTAACATGGCTACCTATCTGAATCTATCACATATTTAACTCAATATTGGAGGCTGTTTTAAAATACCAGAATAAAGACATCATTGCCATTTCTCACTGTTCTTTTTACTGCTATATGTTCTGCTGTAGAACACAGAGTAGATCTTTAAATATTACAAAAGTAAATACACTCAGACAGCATTTTAAAATATCTGATCTGCACAATCATGGTTCTTCCAAGATGCTCTCTAGGAGTTGCCCTGCAGCTGTCTACAAAATCTATTGCCACTGTATTTTAAAACCAAGAATTCTCATAGTAATTTTCATGCAAACTCACATAAAAATGCTTAGGTAATTATCCTTCCCTTTTGTTCAGTGTAATGAAGCACATATTTCATTCCCGCTAGTGAGCTGCTAATTTTCCAAGAGCAAACAGCAGGAATTTATATATTGCAATATGGAGCCAGAACCTGCCCCTATGATCCAGTCATAGTGTGTGCGCACATTCTATCATGGCTGATGCTCCACATGAGCTTGTTTTAATTCTTTGGGATGGAAAGAGATTCTGTGAGTTAACAATATCATTCCAGCAGTGCACAAAAATTAGCCATTGTGTGGTCTGAGACATTGTTCCTGAAGATTAATATTAAAGAGGCTTGCTCAGACCACATCTAGTCTTGGGGTACCAGACTCTCAAACTGCATCACTTTCAGCTTTGTTTCCAGAATGGAAGAGTAAATCCAAGGCCTGAGATGAGTTAAACTGAGAGGAAACCTTTGGTTTTAGCATGGAGTCTTTCTTCAAGGACTTGTTTCTAAAACTCATTTTAAAGATAAGGGGTTGAAGTCAATGCTTCCACAAACAGCAATGCTTGCTTTGTTCCCCACTTGCTATTCCAACGTCCCTTGAATTGCATCTGTATAGGCAATGGTGGGGCTGGTACCCTGGGCAATAATCACATGACACACCAACATTGGCTTAAAATAGGCCACAACTTTATTGATCACAGTCATTAAAGGCATACAGCAACAGATCCACGGCATTAAACAGCCTGTTGCTGCCTAATGAATACTTCCCCAGCATGACTGCTGGGTGCTGTGAGATGGTAGGGGCATCGCCCCATCCAGGCGAAGCCCAAACGGTCACTGCCATCAAGGGCGAAGCCTACATGACCTGCCTGGCACATACCCTTCAGCTTCCCCCAGATCACTTAAGGGGACCCCAAAAAGGGATGGGGTGAACCATCCAATCAGCCCGACTCACCCCAGTGGATCTGGCCCAGTGCCTCAAAACTGCCATAAAGTTGTGACAGGCAACCCCCCTGCCGCAGTTGGCATCCCAAGGGAGGGAGGGAAACTGTCCAAATTTCTCTGCCTGCCAGCCAAGGAATGGCAGTGTTGAGTTCGAGGGGCTGCTGGACAGGAGCCAAGCCCCACATGTTCTCCACCCTGAACTCTTCCCTGCAGCTCCCCTCACCTGGAAGTGGTGCTTGTCCTCCCCCCAGCCTAACTTCCCGGCTGCACTGGTGTCTGTGAGCTCCTTTGCCAGGAAGCTGTCAAAACCTCACTGTGTAAACCTCTTGCTATTGGCCTAGTTAGAATATATGGGATAGGACTAGGCTTGTCATTTACCTGCTGGAGGTGGGAGATCTCCTGGTTGCCCACTGTTACTCCAGCAGCTGGTTGGAGGGGAAAAAAAATGAAAAATAACCTTTGGCTTGTAACACAAACTGCCTCCTTGCCTTCCACCCAAACCAGAAGCAAAGAAAGAGGTAGACAAGAGCTTTGCAAAAGAAAAGTGTATATTGCAATACGGAAACACAGCTTCAAAGCAAGCCTTCATGTGTTTCAGTAAGACAAAGGATTACCTAATCTTTTATACTTTATGCTTGCATTACTAAATTATCATTTACAGGATACTTAATCATTGGCTGTACATTCACCTGGCCATCTATGTACCGTTTATTGATTGGCCTTATTTATTTCACATCTACTCTCGTGAGATTTCTACAGACATTGTGTAGCCTATCATATTGCTTACATTATAATTTTGCCATACATGGTAAGTGTGGACCCCTGTTCTAACTCCATAGGCTGCATGCATCCTTACGGGGATGCTGTTTAGGGCACGTATCCGCCCTGTGTTGTGCCAGCTGCACTGGCTCCTGGTTGAGTTCTGGATCCAGTTCAAGGTACTGGTCTTAGTATTTAAAGCCCTCCACGGACTGGGACCTGCATACCTACAGGACTGCCTCTCCCATTATGTCCCCTGCAGGGCCTTGCACTCTGTGGATAAGCAGCTTCTGGTGGTCCTCGGCCTGAGGGACATTCAACTGGCTTCAACTAGAGCCAGGGCTTTTTCTGCCCTGACCCCAGCCTGGTGGAACACTCTCCAAATGGAGATCCAGGCCCTACAGGACCTTTTACAGTTCTGCAGGGCCTGCAAGATGGAAATGTTCCGCCAGGCCTTTGACTAGGGGCCAGCTTTTTGTCTCCCTTCTGACCGCCATACCCTCTTTTTGCAGCCATCCTTGAGTTATATCATGGTGGTGCCAGGGTTTATGATGATCTTGCAGTAGCCTATCTTTCTGATCGCACCTGAATTTTAATGTGTTAATGTGCTAATAAGGTTTTTATTGTATTTTAACAGTATATTTGTTGGAAGCCACCCTGAGCCCGCTTGTGGGCAGGGCTGGGTATAAGTTGAATAAAATAAATAAATTATGCCAAGCACGTGCCCTCTAAGAAGGGAGGGGGCATATACTCCTCCTTTTCACTTCTGGAGGACGAATCATCCTTGGAATGTCTTTGTATCGCTTTTTTTTATGTAGCAGCCTTACAAGATGTTGGGGCGGGGCGGGGGGGGGAACTGCTTTGATACAAAGGCTGCTTATGAAGTTTATATAATTATGTACTGGTTCCTCAGGCTCAACGGCATTATGTCACTTCCAAGGAAAACCCAGAAGGGATATCACACCTCTCTAGAAATCACCAGAAATTCTACGGTTAAAAAAAGTTTGTCATCTGCAACCTTGCTGACTGGTAGAAAAATCTCAGATTTTGTAATTTTGAATTCCAACAATGATCTGTTCTGGTCTTCTCTTCTAAAGTTGTTCAGTTTTTCATTTCTGAATTATGTACAAAGGACTGTGCATGTGGATTTCGCCACAACTCTAACTTGTGTCTTTTCTCTTCTTCAGTAATTATATGGACTGGCATGCATTCATAAAACAGTGCTAAAAAGAATACTGATGCATTGTAATGCAAAGCTCTGTACACAAACGAACAGAAGAAATTGATTGCTCCGCTTCTGAACTTAATTTTAGAAATTCTTTTAGGTAAACCAGAATGCAGTACATGGGGACAGGCTGGAACAATATAGAAATGAAACCAGGGAAATCCACTCATTGCTAGGGAACGAAACCAGTTAAATGCAGGACCACCATTTCCTATCCTACCAGGCAGAGCAGAAAGATAACATTGTTAATGTTATCAAAGGCTGTGGAAAGATTCAGAAAGATCAACAGTGCCTACATCCCTCATCATCTACCAATGTGGCTAAAATTAGTGTGTAAAGCAATAGAAATGGGTCCTAATATTTATGTTCATCCACAAATGCCTTTTAATGTAATTCCTTGGCTAGATTCCCCATTTCTGTTTCAGTGTTCTAACCAAGATCAGTCTGACCAATCCACTTTAGATAGAATGGACCTGTCCTATTGTAGGCATTGTGTGTGCAACTTCTCTCATTATCTCAAGCAATCTTTTTTCAGATAATGCTTTTGCTACAACATTGAAGCACTGATAGAAAACAGCCAGTTCTGTAGAGTAATCATTTTTGGTACTACAGGCTTGTATAATTGCATGTCCAATCACAGATTTAGATTATAAAACTTCAGCGAAGAATGTATCTACTTCTAATGGCTGTGCAGTGCATAGTGTATTATAAGGACATGAAGATACTAGATGAGAATGTGGCACCATCCTGGCTACCATGTAGCGGCTCAAGCCAGGGGCTGAGATTGCCTTCCTGGAAGGAGGAGGGGACAGGCATTTTTCCCGGGCATCTGGGCTTCAAGCAGGGGGCGGAGACAGGAGCCGTAGTCGGCGTCTCCGCACCCGCATTCACAGTTGCTCCGTGAGATCGGCCCACCCTCCTCACCCTGTTTCAGTGCAGGATTAGCCGGCTGCTGTTCCAGAGCCAGGTAGGAATTTTTGTGGTGTAGTGCCTAGTAGGTTTCCCTGGCAGGAGAAAGTTGGGGAACAGGGAGCGGGCCAGTGAGCACCCCTTTGGCAATTTCCCATAGGTGGGGAAATGGGGTCTATCAGGAGGGATGGTATGCTTCATGGCTACCATCACCTGTGCAGACCGTCTCCAGGGAACACCAGGTGCAAGTCCTTCCCTCGTGCTTTATGGCTGAGGCTTTAGGAGCTTGATGGAGGGGAACCCTTTGCCTGGCTGGCTGTGTCTAGGCCATTCCATGAATGGCTCACGCCCAGGGCAGTGGGGCTCACCCAGTCAGGTCAAGGCAGAGGTCCTGGAGTGACCCTGTGGTCTTGGCCTGTACCGCTAGTTTGCCTTTGCCACAGTTTAGTGTTGATGTTGTATTTAATAAAGCATCTCTTAGTTCCAAAACCTTTTGTCTGTCTCAGGGCCAAGCTACACATGACGAATGACACTTGAACAGCAAGTGTATTTCTCCCTGTTCACTTGCCCTCCACTCAATCCACTTGCCGTTCAAGTGTCATTCGTCATGTGTAGCTTGGCCCTCATTCTTCTGACTGGGGGGGGCAATGATAAAGCAGAAGCACTAACAACCTTTATTAGCCAAGAAACTACTGTGATTATTTCCACTGTATTCAGATGGCTGTAAGGGTTCATAATAACACTAAAAGAAAGAGGAACCTATCTGTCAGTGGGATCATTTGCTATTTTGAACAGCAACTCATGTTGAACCTGCAACCTACACAGTCATTGGCACAGATGTGTGGATTGCCATGTCAGGCAGACAGACTCTTACAACCCCCCTTATACCTGTAAGCAGAAGGTAACCTGGGTGCATTAAGCAAAACATAGTTCTACATGTTTTAGATCTCTCCCCAAGTCTTTAGGATCTTTCTGTGTCGCAGAAGTGTGAGACTCAACGTCTTTGCACTAAAATGATGTGGATGGCTCTGCCGTGCTTGGCAGCGGTCTCAGGTTTCCATGCTGCAGCCAGAAGATGACGTGCGCTGCAGACAGCAACACCTGTTTGAACTCTGCTTACTCCCTTAGCTTTTCTGCCCAGGTGTTTCTTTTGTCACCCCACATGATAACAATCTGCAGGTGCGTTGAGCTGTTGGCAGGCGAAGTATACATTTCCACCTGATTCGGTAAGGAAGGAAAGGCTTAATCTACAAGAATGTAAAACACAGCAAGATATCAGCTGCTCATTTAAACTCCCCGTTTCCTGAAATATAGCTTAGTCTGTCTTTTTGCCAATGCAGCTGGGAATACAAATCCTCTCTTCCCTGGCTAGCCTCTCCTCAGCCTCCGTGGGGAACTTCACCAATGAATTTCTAGCTACTTCTACCCGATGGGGCCAGGCTGAAAATGAGGAAGATTTATATACCTGATTTCCTAGAGGGCATTCTTGACAAGGTAGAAAGGAGGAGTACTCTCAATTACACTGAGCTAAATGAGTGGCCATTTTTTTTAAAAAAAAATTGCCTCCAAATGCCTATCAGCTATTTGTTACAGGTTCTTCCATTCAAATTAATGTCCAGAAGTATCACAGGCATGTGGAGCTTGCCAGAATAGTCAGCCTGATGATTTGTCAAGTGTTATTCAGTACCTCTCACTACCAATTGCTTCACTTATGGGAAAGGGTTAGTGATTTTAAAAATAAGAAATGCAAGTTGATTCCTAACCTAAATGACACCAGGGACACCATGATGAGAGGGAGATGAATTTCAGACTCCTGTCATGAGTTGGAAATAGCTTTACGTTCCCCCCACCCCCCCACCATTTGGGACTTGTAAAGATTTCAAGCCTGCAATTTTTACATTACCAAGTTAATATGAAAGACCTGAGCTTGGGTGAAATAGTTCTGAGGCAGACAGTCCAGTTTTGACAGACATGCTAAGCCAAGGTGTAAGACAGTGAGGCATTTCATAACAGGATCTCATCTTGTGCTGCATTTGCACATGACAAACACAGCTCAGTTGGTTTGTGGCAGGCACAAACCTGGTTGATTGTCAGGTTCTTGCTCTCCCCCCTCCCCCTGCCCATTCTCACTGCACAGGACACCAAGACTGAAGAAAGACATTTTCAATTAACTCCTATTAACTGTGATGTCAAAATGTGGGTGCCTGAACAACTTGGGGCTTGTTTCCTTCCCAGTAACTTGGATTTTTAATCATGGCTTCATCTTGGTAAAGAAACTGATTTACTAGCCTCAATTTGGTCGGGTACGGGTATCTGGATGTCACACAACTGAATGAAGTTAGTTGAAGAGTTCTGCATTCAATCTCAGCATGCTTTAGGAGATGAATGGATGGAAGAACTGGGTGGGCTGAGCAAGTAACCAGATTTGTGCCCATTTCAAACTGAAGTTGGCTTATGCTGCCCAAGTGCAGTTTATGACTAGGAAATGATAGGGTGATGGATGCAGGAGAGATGCTTCTCCCTACCTCAAAAGGGCCAAACACACAGAGGATGATAAGGAGCCCTTAATCTGTTGCTCTTTAGTTCTGTATATTACATAGCCCTGTGGCTACACAGTTGCTTGCAGATGGAGCTCAGGTCTCTTCTGCACTCCTTAGTGCCTTTAACCAACTTTTGATTGGTGCAACTGCAGCTGTACAGCCTTTCCTGCCCACAGTTAGACCTGCTCTGCACATGCAACAGAAAAGAGGTGGTATTTATTTTATTAAATTTGTAATCTGCTCTGCCTGCACATGGGTTCAAAGTGGATAACAACAACATATAATCACACATACAAAACCAGCCATAGTATAAAATAAAATCGAGCAAGACTACAGTTTCAATAGAACAGTTCAAGATGCAGTGCTTTATATTGCACAACCCAGATGCATCCAGATCCTGTGAGGTATTGGTGGCAAGCTGTTTAAAATGAACAGTAGACTTAGGAGAGGAGCCCTTCCCCCAGCAGTAGAATCTTGAGGTATTTGAATGGGTTGTACTACTTCAGGCTACAGTTGGGGATTACATATTTAATTCTGCCCGTGCAAAAACTCATTGCAAATAAAAATTAGCACTAGCAGAGTGAAAGTTTCTCGCATATAGGGTTCTACTTATAGAGAACTGTAAAGGGGAGGTGAAACTGACAGAGCCTTCAGGAGTTAAAGAGGCAGGGCTTTTTTTCAGCTGGAACACAGTGGAACGGAGTTCCGGAACCTCTTGAAAATGGTCATATGGCTGGTGGCCCCACCCCCTGATCTCCAGGCAGAGGGGAGTTTAGATTGCCTTCTGCACCAATCTAAACTCCCCTCTGTCTGGAGATCAGGGGGCGGGGCCACCAGCCATGTGACCATTTTCTTTGAGGGCAACCCACTGAGTTCCACCACCTTTCTCCCCAGAAAAAAAGTCCCGTAAAGAGGAAATAAACAAACCCTCTGAGGAGCGATCTTTGCTGCTCTGTAGAGAGGGGAAATTGCCAGAGCCTTCCAATCTGTCTTTTAAAACTCAGCTTCCTGGCTAATATTGCGACTCCCTTCACATGAACGCCCTCGTGTAATTCATCTCTTGTAGTTTAATTCATAGTTTTAAAATGTGAGAATGTTAAATATCCTAGTAAGCTGCTCAGAGCCTCTGGGCTGCACCAGAATATAAATAAATAAAAAATGAAAATTTATTTTCTTCATGGTTTAATTCTAGATGAAGCCATCAAGTTCCAGTTTTCTTGGTCTTTTGTTGTTGTTTCTTATTATGATTCTTTTTTAAAAACAGTTTTATAAAATGTTGTCACTGGGTATCTGCCAACTGGTTCCTTCGCAAAATAGGACCACAATATTTAGTCAGATAACTTAATTAAAACATTTTCATTAGGAACATAATTTTAATGGGGCAGCAGAAACTTCTGTCAGGCTTTAAAAAATATTAAGCATAACCTGTAGCACCTTTAGATCCTCTTATTTACTATGCCACCATCCAAGGGAGGATTGTTTCTGTTTACGCCAATGGATTGCCCAAAGGAGCCCTTGGTCTCTGCTGCCGAAGGGTGCATGTGTCTGACAGAGAAAGTACATTCTCTGTTCCAAGAGGGAGTCACTGAGCATGTTCCCTGTTTTCAGCAATTCAACTTCCTTTCCCTTCTCACACTTCCCTGGGCATAAAATAACATGAGTTAGCCTGATAGGTGTGAGGGGGAAGAAGTAGAGGCATACAAATGAGGTGAATTGGGGAAGGGAAACAGAAAAACTGGCCTTTCTTACAGCTCAATAGAAAAAAAGAGGTGCAGGGCACTTCGTTGTAGAGGGCCTGGAGCAGGGCTTCTTCCCAATCTGAAGATTCTTCCCAGTTTTAACAACAACAACAACATTTGATTTCTATACCACCCTTCAAGACAACTTAATGCCCACTCAGAGAAGTTCACAAAGTATGTTATTATTATCCCCACAACAAAACACCCTGTGAGGTGGGTAGGGCTGAGAGAGCTCCTAGAAGCTGTGACTGACCCAAGGTCACCCAGCTGGCTTCAAGTGGAGGAGTGGGGAATCAAACCCGGCTCTCCAGATTAGAGTCCCGCACTCTTAACCACTACACCAAACTGGTGTAGATTCTTTTTTTTCTTTTTTTGGCAAAATGACATCTAACCCATATTGTGCTGCACTCTGTCCCAAAGAACTTCAATATATGGGAGGTGGGGGGTGCGGTGGGAAGAGGTGTTCCTGACCTTCAAGTAACAAGCATTTACGTCATTTAGGCCTTTGCAAAACTTATCCAATGCAAAAAAAACCCCTCCACTAGGTATCTAAATTTGCCCCCCTCCAAAAAAACTTGAAGCGCAGGTCAAATGACCCTCCTGCCTCCCCTCTGAATAACTTAGCTGCTGCATTCAGGGTCAGTTGCAGCAGTCTTCCAAGATACAAATGACAGTGAACACATGTACACAGGCCTCTGCTCTTAACCCTTGGGAACTTTGGGGGATGGGGCACAGGGAGAGGAACCATTGACTGATATTATTTTTTATTTTTTTTTATTTTTTATTGGTGAGTACATAAAATATTATTCAGTACACAAATTCCCCATCTTATCTAAATTATAACAGCCCCCACCCTTTCCCCCCGTCCTTATTGACTTCCAACAGCTTTCCAACCCCTAACCCATCTTATTACTCAAATTACTCTTAACTATAATTTTTCTAAATGTTATATATATTGTATCACTTATTCTAAGCATATTCAAATTCTTCTATATCTCCAATTTTCTAAGATATCGATCTACATTTCACTGTTTAAACTATCTATTTTTAATACAATCTCTTTATTACTACTATTAGCTTTGATTAATTAATAGCTAAGTTTCCCCATTAATGGTAAAGTTACTTCTCTCTCCCCTTTATAAAATCACATATTAATAATTCTCAAACTGCCACAGTTCTCCTTTCACATCCCATTTTTTTTCTAGGTATTGTTTCAATTTCCCCCAATCTGCAATGTATTCTCCTGGATCAAGATCTTTAAGTTTTCTTGTCATTTTGTCCATTTCAGCCATGTACAGCAATTTATATATCCAATCTTCTATAGTTGGTATTTCTTGCACTTTCCATTTCTGCGCGTACAAAAGTCTTGCTGCTGTAATCATGTAAAATAACAATGTTCTGTACTGCATTGGGACATCTTCCATTCCCAAGTTCAGTAGCAACAATTCTGGGTTCTTATTTATTTGGGTTTGCAAAACCTCATTAATTCTTTCTATTATATCTCCCCAGTATTGCTTAGCTACCTCACAAGTCCACCACATATGGTACAATGATCCTTCATGCTTTTTGCATTTCCAGCATTTGTCTGACATATTTGTATTTCCAAGCGCAATCTTCTTAGGCGTTAAATACCACCCATACATAATTTTGTATACATTCTCTTTAATATTGGTACAAGTTGAAATCTTCAAAGTGTTTTTCCACAAGTGTTCCCATGATTCCATTGTTATTTCTTTATGAAAGTTTATTGCCCATTTCACCATCTGGACTTTGACTGTCTCGTCTTCCGTATACCATTTTAAAAGTATTTTGTATATTTTCGAAATATCTTTTTTACCTTCTTGTAAGATCATTTCTTCTAACTCCGAGTTTTTCAGTCTTATTCCTCCCTTTAAACAATCTGAGTTGTAAAGATCCCTGATTTGCCTATATTGAAACTATCCATAGTGAGGAGATACCTCTTCTTGTGTCTTTATTTTTGGTATTCTGTGTTCTATCGACATTATCTCTTTATAAGTTAGACATTGTTGTTCATTATAGACAGTTCTCGGGTCTATTACTTCATATGGTACCACCCATGAAGGGATACCACTTTCCATGTAATTCTTATATTTCTTCCAGATTGTGAAAAGGCTTCTTCTAATATAGTGGTGCAAAAACATAGAGTCCGCTTTAACTTTATCATACCACAAATAGGCATGCCATCCATTTTTTATGTCCCTCCAAAGCCAGCAGTTTACGGTCTTTTAGCGTTATCCAGTCTTTTAACCATGTCAGACAAATTGCTTCATAATATAATCTTATGTTTGGCAGTTGCAGCCCCCCTCTTTCTTTTGACCATTGACTGATAATATGATGTCATTTCCAGGTTTCCCCCAGAAGTTATTGTGATGGATAAGGGCAAATGAGCCAGGCATTTATGAAGACTGACTGGCTTTGAAATGACAACAAATTACACCTTATCCATCCAGGAATTAAAACATGGTATCTCTTTCATATATTAATGCCTCTTATTGGCTGAGCAGGTTCTGGCAGGTTTTGTGTTCCAGAACCCAAGGCCCGGATTTGTTAAGGCCCTTTTACAGATGTGAGAGGGAGACCTGAAAAGGAGCTGTCCCTTCTGTGTGTGTGTGTCTGTGTGTCTGCGGCTGCGGGGAGACAGTGTGACCAAACAAAGGACAGCATCCTCTTTATGTGCATATACCTGTTTGAATCTCCCAGCAGGAAATGGAGATCAGATACTGAAGAACTGTAAGTTTTAAGTAGGATAGCAAACGTAACATGTTTCCATTCATTTTTCAGTCTGTACCCTAGTCCTGTAAACTCTATTTATTCTAGAGTTGTGCCTGTGGAAATAAAGTTGCATTAGTTAAGTGAATAGATTGCCTTGGTTTACATGCCACATTTATTCAGGTACTGTTCTCCAGTTTCATTTCAAAGTGAACATGTGTTGGCTCTTTCTTTCAAACAGATGTATACATGTACATGCAGGATGTACATGCTTTCACTGTAATATGTAAATGAGAAAGAGCCAATAAGATGAGAAAGAGCCAATAAGGGTTGACTTTACCAATGAAACCAGGGACCAGTACCTGGTAAATGGGGTTTAAGTCACATATTCAGGTGTGCATGCATTGAATGTAACATGAGAACTATTCAAGAAAAATCAAGTATTCACACAGATTTCAGGTGTGTTCAGTGCAACCTGTGAACAAGGCTAGATAGCATTGCAGTTACCCAATCTTGAGCTTAACAGAGGGTGGAACTGGTGCACCGGGTGGAGATGCCAAAAGACATGGCTCCTGGCCACAGATGCAACCAGTTCAGGGCCAGCTGTTTCTTCCTGGGGAGTGTGATCATGTGTGGAATAGGTCAGATGACAATCCCATGGTATACTGGACTGCCCACCTTTGGCAACTGTTTTATCTGGATTGAGTATCAGTTCATTGCTGACTCTAGAAATTATCTGAGGCATTTCAGAATGACTTCAGTGGATTTTAATATATGTTCACCCCCACCGACTTCAGAAATACATCTATTGGAACACAGACAATTACCTTAAAACTGATCAGTATCCAGGTATATGTTTTATAGACTGTCAGGGCCACACAGCTGGTTTAGATTTGAGGAATTACCATAGGGGAATAACCATGCAATCCTAGACATTGTTACACCCTTCTAAACCCATGGGAATTAATGAGTTTAAAGGGGTGTAACTCTGTTTAGGATTGCACTGTAAGGCAGGTTCTATTTTTGACATTTCTGCAATGAGACCACTTGTACATTATGACCCAGCTTGATTTACTGTAAGAAAATAAGAGTGCTGTAATTTGTAAAAGACATTTATTACACGAATGTTTTTTTAAAAAATTGCTTAGCGTCTCTGTCCATCCCCATCTGGTTTTATTTTAATCTCACTCTAGTCACATATGAAATTTTGCTTAGCTGTCTTCATTTTCTTAGTCAATCTTGATTAATGACCTTCAAAGTAAAAATAATTGGCCTGCATCAGGCTTGTTTTATAACTCTTGTTCACAAAGAATGTGAAAGGCTGGAAAATGAGCCTAAACAGAAGGAATGCATTACGTTAGCCTTTGAGGAAAAGCAGTCCTCCAGTTGTATTTCACTGTATATTTTTATAACAGGCGCCTCCTTGACCGTCCACAATATTGCTGATATGTTGTGCCAAAACCTTATGTCTGCTTCAGCAGACTGACCAGGTCATCTCTAAGGGCACAGGAAGCCAGCCCCATCTCTTAAGGCTGCATCAAGCTGGGAAAAACCATTTGCACATGTGTTAGGTTGCAATCCTGGGCTTGCTTGCCTGGGAGGGAAGCCTTTATTACAAAGGACTTACTTTTGAACATCTATGCCTCTGATTGCAATCCAGTGCAGAAAATGCCCTCTTTATGGCGATTGATTATACTGGATTGTGCTAGTTTGTGGCCTGAATGTAAATGATCAAAGCCAATTGTTTGGAAATATCTATTGATTGGCGAGATCATTTTATGAACAGATTAACGCATGATATTTTTTTAAAGCCCACGATATTTCTCTAGTGCAGTCTCACTGATGTCAGTGATTTGAGGACAATCCTTCCCTCACTCTGCAGTTGTAACATTAATACAATGAAATTACATTAACATTAATTAATTAATTTTATATTTTATGTCTGCTGTTTATAGTCCACCTTTCTCACTGAGACTCAAGGCAGATTACATAAAGTAAGAAAAAAACAATCAATAGGATGAGACAACCAATAAACAGAGCAATAAGGTTTGAATAAGCAGAAATCTGAAAACAAGCAGATGTCTGAAAACAGAGCTGAAACCAAACCAAAACAAACTTAAGCATTAACATGACACATTAAATAATGCAGAAATTACATTGTAGGCTCATACCACAATGCACAGTATATACTACACCCAGTAGTCCCTGTACCTTAATAAAGGTAGAGTCCCTATACCTTTATTAAAGCATCTTTCTAAAACAAAATATTACAGGATAACCTTAATTGTGAGAGGGAAGGTGGCATGGTATAGTTGGATCTCATCAGATTTCAGAAGCTAAGTAGGGTTAGTACTTGAATGGGAAACTACAAAGGACAACTCTGCAGAGGAAGGCAAAGGTACACCACCTCTGCTTCTCACTTAGGGTTCCCATTCCCCTGCCTGGGGTAGGGGATCCCCTGATCTCAGCCTTTCCCCCCGTTGCCCACTTACTTGGCTTTTGGGGGATGCATTCCCTGGGGCACCCCCTCTCCAGGTGGTGTGGGGCACCCCGGTCGGGGGGTGCGCTCCTGCAACATGAGAGCAGGCAATGATGGCAGCAGCGGGAGCGGCCCACTCTTGCTGGCACTGGTGCCATGGCTCACTCTCACCTCCACCGCCCACTCTTGCCGGCGCTGCCCATTTTCGCTGCCACCACCACTGCTACGGCCCCTTTGTGCCAAACAAGAGTGGGTTGTGACCGTGGCAGCAAGAACAGCCTGTCCCGGTGAGTACAAGGGCCCCTTTGACCCAGGGGGGTGCCCTTTGACACCTGCGTGATAATGTCACTCTAGTAAGTGATGCCATCACACAAGCTGGGAGTGTGTGCTGACTGTGCACATGTGCGAAAAAAGAAGCTGGGATAAGTACTGGCTCTCAATCCTCTGCCAGTAGAGCCCAGGGACCTGGGGATCTCCGATCGAGGGACTCCAAGTCCCTGGCAACCCTATTCTCACTTGTTTTGAAAGCCTCTTCCTGTTGTGACTTGGTTGACACTTTACACATACAAAACCTTAATTACCTGTGTAAAAAATCCCTCCTGAATGATTCAGTTTTGCATAGTTTGTCAAAAGAAGGAAGGGTGGGAGCCTTCCTGTCCTTATCATTCTATAAGGTAGGGACCACAACAGAGAATGTACATGTATGGGCAGTTTTTGATTTTTTTTTCCATTTTCAGGGTGGCACCTGCAGGAAGCCTTGCTCCAATGACTGAAGTTGTCATGGTGGAGTTGTCATAGGAGAGGCAGTCCCACAAGGCCATGAAGGGCTTTGTATGTGATAGTTAATACCTTGAACTGAGTCTGGTAACTGGTAACTGATGGGTAGCCAATGGAGTGACAGCAAAATAGAATATGCATGCTCTGCCTGGATCCTGATAATAACCAAGCTGCAGCATTCTGCACCAACTGGGGTCTCCAAGCTAACTTTAAGGGGAGACGTATGTAGAATGCATTGATGTTACTGTGGCATGGATAAAGGTGGCCAGATAGCCATTATGGGATAAGGGTACCAAACATGACCAGCATGGTCCACCATGGGCCAATAATGACATTGGTCCTGGCTGCTCCAGCCATTCTAAAGCAACTGCAGACTAACTGTTGCCAATGATGCCAGCAAGGTGACATCATTCCAAGGACCTGGGTCACACTAGGAGCTAGTGGGGCTGGGCAAATTATGTGATACTTGGGTTGGATCTGGATGGTAAGAAGAGTGCTCAGAGAGAATTGTTGTCTGGGAGCTCATGGAAGCTCTCATCGACCCCACCTTCTGCCTCCAAGCACCCTCCAGTTACAGCAGAACCCATCCACCCTATTCCTCTTGGTTGCTACTGAAGAAAGTCGAAGGATGCCAAACCAGTTCTTTGTTGACTGACTTTCCTCCCGCTCAATGCCAGCCATTTTCCTTTTGGCTTTATACCACTTTGTTATCGACTTTTAGTTGGCCATTAGGGCGAGGACAGAATTTTAATTGGGTTCCCTTATATGCAGTTGATATCCATGGGGTTTTGCCTTTTGCGTAGGAAATAAACCCATTTATTCATGTTGTTGTTCATACACAACATTGTTTCAGTCACCACTAGAACTTTTGCATTCAGTGGGAATCATCATAGCCCATAGGTCAATGGGGGAAGACTCTACATGGTCCTTGACTCCTCGCCCTTAAAGACTCACTTGGCAACTGCAGGTGCAGATAGAGCTAGTGGGTCCAAGCAGAAGTTTTCACTGCCTCCTCCCCATTCTTCCTCTCCTGTTGATCCCCCAACAATTTTACAGTTTTTTACCCATGCATCACCAAAATTTCAAGGATCTGTGCAATAAAGAAACTTATTTTTCCTTTTGTGTGCCATATGTCCTATTATATTCCTGTTTATCTACTACATTTTTATCCCACCATTCCTTCAAGGAGCTCATGATTCTTTGTTCCTCCACTTTCCACAGCATAAGATTGCTTAGGCTGAGAAACAGGGATTGCCCCCAAAGCCATCTCCAAGTGAACTTCATTGCTAAGCACCATCAAGCCAGACAAGGGCCGATTCCAGACGGCCCTCTGCATTTCGAAACGTCGCGCGTCATCGCGTGGAAAATGCGAAATATCGTGTTTTCTCGCGCAAGTTTTGCATGAGGTTGCGCAAAACTCGCGCGAGAAAACGCGATATTTTGCGTTTTCTGCGCGACGATGTGCGACGTTTCGGAATGCAGAGGGCCGTCTGGAATCGGCCAAGATGCTAGGAGTTCTTTGTGTATGATGATATTTTTTAATGAATATGTTAGATCTTGATTCAAACTTGGACTTTGGTAGCAAGACTGAGAGGGGTGGACTTAGTCAAATGGTACCCTGCAATGTTGTGACATAACTTCTGGCTGTGTAGCTGAAATTATCGTCACCACATTGTAAGAAGTTCTAGGCTTTATCTGAAATTCCATGTCTTTTATCATAGAGTTTCAGATGAATCCTAGAGCATTCTGCAACACAATGATGTCACTTCCAGTTATGCAGCCAGAAATGATGTTGCAACATCACAATATGCTGTTTCACCCCTTCCACACACCCCACTGCCTTAATGTTTTGGCAGGCAACCTGACCAGCCTAGACTGGTGAAGAGCTTTATCCTCATGCTGAAACAGCCTTATCTGTCCCTTGTAGGAAAACACACGCTCCCACCCCCCATGCAGGTTCTGATATGGGACATGTATGTTTCTCCAAATGAGTAAACAGCATCTTTGCAGGGTTATTTCAGCTCAAAAATAGAAGGGGGTAAGTTAAGATTAAATAGTTTCTCAAAGGAATGGCTGTGGCTCAGTGGTAAAATATCCACTTGTTCTGAGGAAGCTATGTTCAGTTCTGGCCTCTCTAATTAAAATGATCAGCGCATAGGGGTTGTGAAAGAAAGAGAGCTGCTTCTAAAGTAGAAAGAGCAATGTTCTGAGTATATATAAGGCAGCTTCATTTATTCACAGTGTGGCCTTGATCCAAATCAGGTCATGAATATCTGCTATTTCATAAACAATTTGAAATTTCTATATACAGAACTTCCAATACCTTGCCTGCTTTGGCCATGAGCTCAGTCCTAGTCTGACAAACAAGCCACTATACCACCGTGGCTATTGGGCAGGATCATCATTTGAGAAGGACCATGAGAAATCTCCCTTTCCCCTGTGTTATAGGCCACACATGACAACGTGTGGAACGACAAGTTCCTCAGTAGCAGGTTCCTTAAATCTTCGATTTAATCTTTAAAATATCCACTAGAGGCCTTCTAGTTGTTGCTGTGAATCTTGTACCATTAAAGTGCCTTCCTCCAAACATGAACATATGATGCTGTTTTTAACTTTGGTCAATCTAGCTTAGTTTTTCTGTCTGTTCTAATCGGCAGCTGTCATTATTGGTCTTGTGTATAAGTCACATTTATGCTGATCTCAATAATGTGTGAAGCTTTTTTGCTGTACGCAACACATCCTTGGATATTACGGCAATACCATGTCTCTGAACACAAAGTAAAAAAACCCTTGTGCAGCAAAGCAAATCTGATTATTAGCTATTTTTAACAATACGTCATGAAAATTATTATTGATAGGGTTAAATATGCTAAACAGCTCTCCTTTTGCTTCCCCTCCCCTTTTTAAACTTTAAGGCACAACAGAAAAAATAATTAATGGAAGAGAATGTTATGTCTGTGCAATTCTTTTTTCAGAGCACTGTAATTACTGTATTTCACAGAGCCCTTTAATTACATGGTGGTACCGATTAAAATTCAATGGCATTTCTCAAAGAGAAAGTGCTCTCATACCCGTAAGGCTTCTCTTGCAAATTGCCATTTTTTTAAAAAAGAGAGCGAAGGTCTAAATGCTAACATTCACCTTCCTTCTCAGTGACTGAAATGCCAACGAGCTGCACAGAATTTTTAAACAGACCTCCCACATTCTTGACGGGATGTTTTCTATCAGAGTGATCCACAAATATTATCATTCAATGACAATACAGTTTCATCAAGGTACGTCTCAATCCACAGGATGCAAGCCCCACACAACAGACGGAAAATTTGGCGCAGCGAAGTGCATACTGCGTGTGTTACTTACTGGTTATTGCGGTGGTCATACCGAGTCCCGTATGGCAATGTATTAACGAATAGTATGCAAGCACCTTCTGTTGAAACATCTGCGACAGGGAAATTTCAGGCATTATTCCAGATTTTTTTTTAATGCTCTGGACCAAATTTTCTTCAGGACTATAAAATCTGGCAGGCAGCACTGTTGTGTATGATTTTTTAATAAACTGGGACATGCCTTGGTTAGAGGAGTGAGGAACAGGGGCTCTTTGGAGACTTCTTTCCATTATGAGAAGTTCAGAAAACATATGACAGTTCACAAAATAGCATATCATAACTTTACCCTCTCTGTCCCTAAGTATAAGATTTTCTGTATTTTTCAAATATACAGAGATTAATCATTTTTGAATCAAAACCAAAATAGATTTGTTGTTGTTTTCACCTTGCAGATTAGATGATATCACCGGTAGCATTACTTACAAATACGTTCAAAGGGAGTGCAGACAGCTGAACACAGATTTTTAGTGTCTTTACACTTCATGCTGCCAAAGACTCTCATGAAGAATTTTCATTTGCTTAAGAGACATAATTTTCTGGAGAAGAAAAGAAATCAAATGGAGATGTGCACACTTGATCTCAAAGGGTCTAATGTACTTTTCATTCAGCATGAAATTGCCTTTTATTTCTTTGAAGCACTCCAACCAACTGTAATTGGTTGCCATCCTAAAGAAGAGCAATGGTACTTAGCAATAAATATATACATTATTATTGCATAAATAGGCATGTTTCCATTATAAGAAAACAATGATGTTCTTTTCTAGGCAATTTGAGATATAATTCCTATTACACCCCTGTTAGGGTACACAAGTAACTTCAGTGTAAAGATAGGGCACACCCTGTACAATGGGAAGGAGTTTTTGGGTTCAATTGACTGAAATGAGAAGATTAAGAACATCCTCAATTCTCTCCCACTGAAATCAAAGGGACCTAGAAGTACTTGCCCCTGGCTGAATCTTGCCCTGGTAAGCAATATCTGTATCACATACATGAAGATACAACATAGATATAGACAGAAATTGATAGTAAATCAGCCAAACATAATTTGGGATTAATATTAAACACATGGTTAGTTTATAGCATTTTTATGTGGACATCTTGATTGAACTGAAATAACACCCGAAATGGAACGAGATGATGGATCTATTCCTAATACCAAATAAAGCACATTTCTAAACCTTACAAGAACTAGAAATGAGAGCACATTACAGTCTTTTTAGAAATCCTATACTGTTTATATAAAAATCCATTGCTTGTGAATAAGCAAATATATTGGCACGGGAAAACTGGAATCTGTAGACATTCAGTAATCTTTAAAGTTCCTGAGGAGAAAACAAATCCTTGATTTAAATAACAATTGGAATGTTAAATACATGTCATATGACTAGAATAATAAATTTCAACATCCCTATGCAGAGAAGGTACGTAACAAGTCACCTATTGAAAAATGGCTATGTTACCATAGTAAATAATTTTGAAAGAGGCCTGGGTTTTACCAATGACCTCAGGGGCTAGGTTTACAATATGCCCACCTGTGACAGGCAATTTCCCAGTAATTTGCTCTGTTGCCCGCTGCCTCTCTGAATGATGGCAGGAGAAAAATAAAAGGGAAAAGGCTCTGGCCTAGATGCTGGCACGTCACTTCTGAATACAACTTGGAAATGACAATGGTAGCTCTAGGAATTGCCAGAGACTATGGTAAAAACAAGTGCTTCTGCTCCAAGGTTGTTTTAGATTTTAAAGAGTAAGTGAATTGGGACCAAACCCCAGTAGAATCCATTGCAGTTGTTATAGCACAGGCAGTGCCATAGCGAGGCTCGCCGCCTCCTGGGGGCACCTCCAGGGCTGTTGGCACCTCTGTGACCACTCTTGTGTGCGTGTGCAATGACATCACTTTATAAAAGTGACATCATGCAGGGCATGCTGCCCCCGGGAGTGCAGCCATGATTCCATGTGCTCCTGGCCAGCAGCTGCAAGCCAGCCGCCCCATCAGCATGGCAGGCAGCCAGGGCGGCGCACAGGCGGCCTCCCAGCCCTCCTGCTCAGTTGCCCTGCACTGCTGCCACCAGCGCATGCTCCCAGCCAGGCACAGCAGCTGTGGGCAAGGTGCAGCCAGCGGTGTAGCAGGCGGCCAGGGCAGCATGCAGGTGGCCTCCCAGCCCTCCTGTCAGCTGCCAGCACTGCTGCCGCCAGTTTCACAGCATGCTCTCCCAGCTGACAGCCACGCCCGGTGCCCCCTCTTTGTTGGTGCCAGGGGCAAGCGACCCCCCCATCCCCCTAGATCTAGCCCTGAGCACAGATTAATATACTCCTACAAACTCACTTTGCAGGTGGCTATATTTGCATAAATTGAAGTTTCTAAATAGTCTGCAAAGAACTGGTGTGGTTTAGTAGCTAGTATCAGACTAGGACCTGGGATGACTAGATTTGAATCTCTCACTCAACCATGGAAACCTGCCAGGTAACCTTGAGCCTGTCACAATCTTTCTCAGCCCAACAAGGTTGTTGTTATGGGGATTAAGTGGAGGAGGGGGGAATGTGAAAAGCCTCTTTGGGTCCCTAATGAGGGCAAAAGGCAATGTTCTCTCTTTTGCTCTCTCTCCTCAAGCAGAACATATAAATGTTGTCCAGCCTGGTGGTTACTGCAGTATGTATCACAAGGGCTTTTTTTCTGGGAAAAGAGGTGGTGGAACTCAGTGGGTTGCCAGCACAGGAGGCAACTCTTGGCGGGAGGTTGGTGCCCCTGGTACCACATGTACGCACGTAAAGTGCATGCAGGCTCCCAGGGCCAATGATGTCATTGGGTCAGCTGGAACTAGGGGGGAGTTTTTAAAAGTTTAAATTGCCCTTGGTGAAAATGGTCACATGGCTGGTGGCCCCGCCCCTGATCTCCAGACAGAGGGGAGTTTAGATAGCCCTCAGAGGTGTGGAGAGCAATCTAAACTCCCCTCTGTCTGGAGATCAGGGGCGGGGCCACCAGCCACGTGACCATTTTCAAGAGGTTCCGGAACTCTGTTCCACCGAGTTCCAGCTGAAAAAAAGCCCTGTGTATCATGGTGCTAGTGTAGTCAGAGACCAGCCATGGTAGAATGCATAGATTTCTGATATTTATCATTCAGCTTATGTCTTTAGAGAGCTTTTTACAAAGTCTTTATCTGTCATAAATATAATATAAAGTCCTTTTCTGTGTGCACTTATGTATTAGGTTGTTTTGTGAAGAGAAGTTGCCCTCCAGGTCCATAGCAGGTCAAACAGTTTAATGAATACGTAGATAAAGATACAGTTTAGTAGATTCAACCTCAGATTAACTTTAATTTGTTTACTCATATCTGATTATTCTTTCTGTATTTTCTGTATTGTTTTGTATACTGAAGCTTGGATGTTCAATGCCATAATCCTGTTCTGACACTCTCTGGCGTATAGCCCATTGAAATAAACAGGAGCCGAAGGAAAGCATAAGAGTGTTCCCATTCATTTCAGTGGAGTTTGTGCAGGGGGCCTCCCTTATAAACGGTGAGACATGTATTTATGACTGTTATGTGAACAAGATATTCCACTGGGTCACAACTGATATCTTATATAATACTTGTTAGTTTCTGTTTTCCAGAACTTACAACTAAGAAGAACTTAATTTAGGGGAATGTTTTATTTCCTTACAGGTGGCCAATATTCTCACTTCAGCCAAACCAAACACTCGAAGCTATTATTCTTGGAAATTGGCTTGAAAGGCAAACATTTTATAGCACAGATTTCCTCACAAGGAAAAAAAGAGGATAGCAAAATTAAAACGGGGCTACCAAGGCAAACTGTTGTCGAGCTCATGACAATTTGCTTCAGATGTTTATTAAATTAATCTACCAATGTCCTAGGAATCCTAGATTTATATGCAAAACACTGCCTCGATCATGATTCTGTCAAAGAAATCGTGCTATCTACATTCACAAAAATATAGGTATGGCCTTTCCCCTTTAATTTTGAAAGTATAGTTTCTATTTCATCATCACTACAAGACATTCTGGGAAGTGTGTGTCTGAAAAATATGTAATGTTTTCCTTGTTGCTCTGAATTCCCAGCTCAGGGCCGTTTCCACACTACTTACCTTCATCCGGAATGGTGCAGACCATCAAAAAACCCCCACAGAAGATAACGTCTTTTCATTTGCGCAATATCTTCTGCGGGGTTTTTTTTGATGGTCTGCAGTGTTCCAGATGAAGGCAAGTAGTGTGGAAATGGCCCAGACCATCAGAGATTCTTATTTCAGAAGTTGCATATATTCCTTGACAACAACTACCTAGGATGTACACATTGTTTGTTACTCAAGACAAAACTTAGCTATGATATGAAAAGAACCACACCGTTTGTGTCCACATATTGCATTTCTTGAATAGGAGAGATATCCGCATTTCAGTAAAAGTGTAAGACTTGTTCATACTAGGTATGACATGAATTTTGGCATAAACATGATTGACGGCAAATTTGCCATGCAGGGGCAGTTCCATGTTTTGAGGGCCCTAGGCAGACAGTACTCAGGGATCCCCCATGCCCATTATTAGGCTCCCTTTCTTTGCTTCCCGTTCACATGCCCCCACCTGCCTTCCTTAGCCCACTCGCAAGCTCTCCCACCACCTGCAGTCACAGTTGCCCACACTACCTATATGCCCTTTCCTCGATAGTTGGTTGGTGGGTACAACTAGGACTGCCACTTGCTATGGCCACCAAAAATTATTGTGCTTTGTGCACCACCCAAATGCTCTTCTCCAGCAGTGCTAAGTGGCATATGCATTTGAGAACAGAGGTGACAAAGCACATACAAGCAGGCAGTGGAAGGGTGTGAGTGCAGGCATCAGAGGAGATGTGTGAGGATGGAGTCAGCAGCAATGAACCCCAGCGGAGCCCACGGACCCCGGCAGCTGCCCCACCATATGTTGATGCCAGCTCTGTTACCACGTTTGACTGTGACAATCCAATATAAGCCAGTCTCCTGGTCTGTTCTGTTTGGTATTGAACTACTCAAATGCCTGCTGAAGAGGTTTGCATCAACTTTCTTTAAAACTGTGCATGCATGAAAATGCTGCCGATCCAAGTATATTGGCAGCAATGAATGTTACTAAGGATTACTTAAATGAACTTGTGCCTGATTAACTGTCTAAATTGTTTGCCAAGTGGAGCAGCAGCACAGCAAGGATGGGGGGAGGAGAATGCAATCAGGCTGTCTAAGAACGTGCATGTCCAAAAAGCTGATTGCATATAGGAAGGAATTACACAGGAGTTTCCTTTCTTTAATATTTGTTACTAATTCCATCAAGTGACTGTTTATTGGCTTGTTTTATATCTATTTATTGTTTCTTTTGTTAATATAATTTCATTTGCATCATTCAATTTTATTATTTCCAATTGGTTTCAATGGAGAACTTCACCTCCTTTCATGCCTGTATCTTCAGGGTTTTCAATGCAAACAAGACATAATTTTGTGTGTATGTGTGCGTGTACAGCAATGAAAGGCACCCGTGTTTGATGTTAAAGTTTGGGGGGGAATTGATAGGAAGGATTCCAAGCAGTAACACAGACAGTACTGCAGCCACTTAGCTTGAAGAACAGTAGTATGAGGAAGAGGCAGACTGACAAAGCAAGGGCACTCAGTGGCACAAGGAGGGCAAGGCATCTAGGCAGGCAGGCAGCAGGAGGAGGACCTTGAGGAAGATTTGCTTGGATGGGGTTTGGAGAGCAGCAGGCATGCAGAAGAGTGCAGTCTGCAAGGGAAAATTAGGCACAGCAGACTAGCTGAGCAGGTTTTGGGGGCAGAAAGGAAGGCAAAGTCCCACTTCATATCCTTCAAGATTGGGATACCTCACACATGTATGTGATCCTAGTGGCCAGAGCTTGCAGTCAATCAAGAAAGCACAGAGGTAGACATGGGCATGAACAGCATTACAAACAGAAAAAAACCACAAACGCCCAATCTGCTGTTCGCAAACAAGCTGTTCATGAGGGCCCATCCTAAACGAACAGGTGGTCATTGCAAGCTTTGTTTGTTGCCTTTGGCAGCTGTTCACCAAGCCAGACAGTCAAGCATCTGCAATCAGTCCCCTTGGCAACTGGAGGTAGGGACTAAACTCTGCCTGAATTCCTTCTGGCTTTCCTTCTGGCTTTAACCCTTCAAAGTACTTCCAGCAGAGAGTCCTGTTTTTGCCACTGTGAAGAGAAAATGACAGCCAATGGGGAGACCCATGGATCATGCCTTTCCCAGGGTGCAATCTCTCTGAAACTTGGGGAGTCTTCAGAGGACAGTGAGGACTATGTCCCCTGCAAATTTGGTGGGTATTGGACATTAGGAAGGTCAGTTTGTAACCCCTCAAACTAGCTGCCAGCAGACACTGCTGTTTTTGCCAGGACAGGGCTGTTTAAACTATCAGCTGACAACGAACATGTCTGGGAACAGTTCATGTTTGTCCGTGTTTATTGTTCGTTGTTTGTGGATGGCAATGAACAACGAACAGAGTGTTTGGGGTTTTTTTTCCGTTTGTGCCCATGTCTACACAGAGCCTTTTCCCCACCTTCCCCTAAGGAACACTGGACTCTGTCTACACCTTTCTTGAATATGCTGGCTGCCTTGTAAAAGTGAAATGAATAGACGCAGAGATTGCAATAATGAAAGAAACCAAACCAAAATGAAATCATGTTTTTCTTTTATGTTTACAATATAAAGAAAGAGACACCTCCAACACTCAAAGTAGCACAACTGCAAACGGAGAACACCGTACGTGGAGGAAAATGGTAAACAATAGTGACTCAAATTAGTAAACCCAATTGTATTCAAAATGAAGTCAAAATAATCTACCAAAGAACTACTAAGCAATGAAATCAAGGCATCCACAATCCAAATATTAAACAGTGAAAAACTTCATAATTATTCATAATCCATAAGCCACTTCAATACACTGGTAGAGTGTATAGTCCAATCCAAAAATCAATGATCCATGAGTCCAAAAGGTAAGTAAACAAAGTATGCTGAGACTAAATTAATAGTCCAGTCTTCTTTTGCAGGTGTGGATCGTTATGGAGATGTAGCATGTCCAGATTATGTGTCCAGCTGCCCAACAGCCAGGGCCAGCTGTTTGCCCACTGTTTCGTCCAATCACCTCCTCAGGGGTGGAATATACACCTCTCCTGCATCATACAAATACACAATCAAATATGCAACAACATGCAGCAATACAATCAGTCAAAGTCAAAAAAGGTGGCTCAAAGGACAGCTGCCTTTTTTTACTTTGACTGGTTGTATTACAGCACATTGTTGTGTAATTGACTGTGTATTTGTGTATTTGTCACAATGTGTGTGTAAATTGCCATGAAATCAAGACCCTGTAGGATTTTCAAGGCAAGAGAAGAAAAGAAGGGGTTTGCCATTGCCTGGCCCTGTGTAGTAACCTTGGACTTCCTTGGTGGTCTCCCATCCAAGTATCAACCAGAGCCAACCCTACCTAATTTCTGAGATTCAGTTGGATTGGGATAGTGCCAAACCAGCAGTATTCAAGCATCTATAGATCACACATGCACATTTATCCATTGACAAACATAAAGTAGTGACTTGCATGTATGAAAGGTGCCATCACATAGCTTATCATAGTTACAACTAGACGTGGGCACGAACCAAAAACATTTAACGAACCAGCGGTTCATGGTTCGGTGCCACTGACAAACCCGAACTAACAAACTGAAACGAACATTTCCCGCTGATGAACTGGTTCGAGGTTTGTGGTTCGTGGGCCTCAGAACAGCCCCCGTTGCACTTAGAGAGCCCATATTCACAGAGTGTTTAGCAGGCTCTCCTCCAGCCAGCACCCAAGTTTGGTCAAGATTGCAATAGGGATCTTGGAGTTATACCCTCTCCAATCTGAGGCCCCCAGGAAACTCCCATTCGATACAATTAGAGCCACCAGTTGACGTTGGCCCAGTGTACAAGGGGTTGGCCATCAGAACTGCCTATCAGGGTTTGCAGGGATGAGATTGGAGTGCCCATGGCTACAGAACACCCACTTCCCCCTCCCTCCCCCCGGGTGTCTTCTCCCATGTAACCAATTTGCAGCTCCATGGTTGGAAGGAAGACCTGCCGATCAAGGTAAGCTGGGCTTCGATTTGGGTTTCCAGGGCGACAGAAGGAGTGCAGACAGAGTTCAGGCATCCCCCCAGCTCCATTTCCAAGGGAATTGATTGATGGTGCCTGACTGTCTGGCTTCACGAACCATGGGCGAACGCAACGAACCAGGCTTCCAATGACTGCTGGTTTGTTGGCCATGGACCCTCATGAACAGCTGGTTCACAAACAGACAATCAGGCGGTTCGTGGGTTTTTTTGGTTCGTAATGCAGTTCGTGCCCATGTCTAGTTACAACATCCATATCACCCAGAGTTAACAACATTTTCAGTTGGTACATTGAGCTAAAAATTATCAGATAATAAAAGTTAGTGATGAAAACATCTGATGCTCATGTGGGGTATATGAAGGCATACTACACGTATATGTAGTATATGTGTAGTATATAACGGTATACTTTAGGATTAGTGTTTTTCAGTGGTAGTATGTTGTTTTTAGCACATATTTTGGAAAGCCAATATGTATGTCTACAAGCATGCAGGCATACACACATGTTCTAAACATATCATGCTGAAATAATTTTCAAGAAAGGCTGTTTTGAAAAAAGTGCCATGTTAGGGGTCTTGACTCTTGAGGCAATGTATGAGCATTTTGCCTAAGTATCCTAAGGACTGCACAGGTGTTAGGATTGCCAGGTTCCCTTTCCTTCTTGGTGGGAGAAAGGGGGGACCCAGCATTCGCCTTTTGAGGTTCATCCCGGTATGGTGTCATGACATCATTTCCAGGAGTGACATCATTGTGCCTGGCAGCAGTGCTTCTACCCTACACAGGGGCCAACTGGAGGCAATTTTGGCCACTGTGAAGAGTGAAAGCATGCCTACTGCTGGGCGCAATGATGTCACTGTCAGAAGTGAGATCATGTCTGTGGAGAGTGTGCCCTCTGCATGCTGGCCCATTCTCTAGGGCCTTTCCCCCCTGCCAGCCAGATGTCTGCTGGCAGGGGGCTGAGGCAGGAAGCGGGGAATCCCTCCCCCTCCCCCTGATCAGGAGACTGGCAACCCTAGCAAGTGACTTCTACATATATGGCAGCCTCTGGAAACCTTGTATATGGACACAGCCATTGAGGCCCCTGAAAAATCCATAGTGGCAATTCAGAGGAACTTGGTCTGAAGCAGCTTTTAATGCACCATAAGAAATTGAAATTGAAAAAGGAAACCAAAGAAGAGTCTGGCATCTGTAGAAGTACTTCTATAGCTGCTTCTTGGAATGTGACTGCTGACATTGTCTAAAGGTAATACCAGAAGTTCACAGAGGGCCAGTTTGGTCCAGTACAATGAGATTTTGATCTATTTTGGATTAATTTTGCCATGAAATTTTGGTTAACCCATCAGGAACTCATTAGACTACTTTGTGTAAGTCACTCTCTTTTGTACTTAGTTCTCTGCTTCTGCAATGAAATTAACACAAGATAAGATCATGGTATTAGCAAACTGCCGATCTAAAAAGTTTGGTAAATTAAAAGTAAAAATAGAAAAAGGATTCTAAACACCTCCATTCTTTAAATGGAAGCAGCCAAATATCTCTTGGATATTGCAAGTAATGCCTGATAAAATGTGTTGGCCAATGTGTACACAAGAATCAAGAGCATGATTGTTCATCATGCTGCACTCCTACCAATGGTTCATAGATGCTGAGTGCCACAGGTGATGAAAATTGTCACTGTTAACTCTTATGTTCCCACACTAGGCAGAAACCATACAGTTAGTGCCTAATTTGTTGCAGACACTTGATACTGAAGACTCTCTGAATAGAAGATGCTAACTACTGTTGGGAGCAAGGGTAACTTTTGGTGTTCATTTTGTTGCAGTTTGTAATGTTTGCCAGTAGAAACAAACTGCTTAAAGAGATGATGCCGAAGCTCTTCTTCCATCTACAATCAGTATGCCCATTTTAGCACCTGGTGACTCAGTAGTGTAAGCACAGTGGAAGGCTACTGGTAGCTTTGTTTTGCCAGTATATGCTTCTACAGAGCTGCTTTTTCCTTCCACATGGTCTCCAATTGCCTTTGTGTGCATGAGTGTGTGTGCATGATTATTGCCCATCTGCTGCCCTGCTCGGCATGTATAGGAAGACAACATATGGGCCAGACAGCAAGCACACAGAAGGCAGAGAGGTAGGAAAGAAGGTCTGAGTATTCCTCTTGCTACCTACCACATGCCCGGCTGCTACTGAGCAATTTTAATTGTAGCTAGGAAATCATCCTCTTTCTAAACACAAAGAAGTGCGGCATTAAAAAGAACAGGAGGATTAGCCAGAGTGTAGCCACATTTTGACCTTGTTAGAACTTAAGCAACAGGCACATCCAGTTTCTCTGTAACAATCACGAATAAGAATAACTCCTAGTTTTAAGGGCAGTAGTAGAACTATCCCATGACAAATAGTAACAGCAGAACAGTATGGGATAAAGCATCAGTGGAATTGTTCCCCATGTTTAACTGTTTATCCTCAATGAAGAAATAGCAGCTATCAGCAGCTATCACTATACCTTTGCATTCAGTCTTTGTTCTTTGCATCTAATCCTGTGTTATCTTTTGCTGTAAATTGAGCTTTAGGACTGGACTGTGTGTCTATTAAAATGTAATTCTTAATGATTAAGACAAGTGTTATGGCTTCTAAGACAGAAAATACTAGAAGCCCTGACCAGGACAGCCCAGGTGAGCCTGATCCCATCAGAATCTAAGCAGGGTTGGCCTTGGTTAGTAATTGGATGGGAGATCTCTAATGAAGACCAGGGTTGCAGAGGCAGACAATGGCAAACCACCCCTGTTACTCTCTTGCCTTGAAAACCTCACCAGGGGTCACCATAAGTCAGCTATGACTTGAGGAAACTCTTCACCACCATAGAAGGTATTAAAAGGGGATTGTACAGATCCGTGGAGGAGACCTCCATCAGTGGCTACTAGCCAAGATGACTAAAGGGAACCTTCATGTCCAGAGGCAATAAACTGAATACCAGAGCCAGGAGACAACATCAGGGACAGCCTCTATGACCTGTTTGCTAGCTGTCCAGGGTAACTTGTTGGCCACTGTGTGAAAGAGGATGCTGGACTGGATGGATCACTGGTATGATCCAGCAGGCTACCTCTTACATTCTTACATGCAGTTGCATGGGATACCCTTTGTTTCTTCACACTTTAGTTTCTTGTCCAATGTTCTGGTATGACCTTGCTTTGTTCCAACATTCACATTTTACAGATGCAAGATTCCTTCTGAAATCAGGTCTTTTTGGCATCCCATTTACTGAACAAAGACAAACAATGATTTTCAGCCAATCGTGGCTTTATGCCGCCCCAGTGTACAAATCTGTATAATTTCCTTTGTGGTTGTCATGCCATTTAGTCCCGATGAGAAATGAATGTTTAAGCTCCGAAATCTGCTGATCTTAGTCACTGATGATGAAATAAATACTTGAAACATTCCTACTGCTTTGAACAATATAATGCATGCTATGAATTTATCCGTTCCTTTTCTCCTCCCGCAAAGAGATTTAACAATTTTTTTTCCACTGGAGGTGAGTGAAAGATCTTGCTCTGCATGGTTGATCAATCTTTTTTACTGTATCTATTTTCAAATGCCTGGTGTCATTTGATTCCATTTGTCAAAAGATATCTGTGGTCTCTGCATCGGTGTTGCTTCTGTGGGCCTTAGGCACTCGGACATTGTTCTCAACAGAATGGGAGTCTGACAACGTGATCCTAAGCAGAGTTAAATTCTTCTAAGCTGATTGAGTTCAATGGATTTAAAGAGTGTAACTCTGTTTAGGATTGCATTGTTTAGGATTGTTTAGGATTACATTTATTCCCTTTCAGTTTTAAATTTTCTTTAAATGTTAATCTTCTGACAGTAATATGCAGCCTGTTGCAAAAACCAATAACCATACTGGAAAACTGGAAAGTAGCAAAAAACACAGTTCTGTGTAAGGGATTGTAGGAAAGAAGCTGAAAATGAAACTGTCAGTGTGCAGATATACATTGTTTGGAATACTGTGTACAGTTCTAGAGATGAGCACGAACCAAAATATGAACCAAAGTTTGTGATAAACCGATGGTTCATCAGAGCCCATTTCTGACGAACCGCCACAAACTTTAGGCTGGTTCATTTGGTTCATTTTTTGGTTCATCATTGCAGCCAGCCTGGCACCAATCAATCAGTTTCCTAGGCAACAGGGTATGGACTTCCTGCAGACTTTCTGCTGACCTGGAAGTGGCCTTCTGCTGGCCTGGAATTAACTTTCTGCTGACCCAGAAGTGACAATTTGCTGACCTGAATGTGATGTTTTCACGAACCAAATGAACCAGTTCACGAACTAGGGCAGGTTTGTGAAAGTCCGTGGTTCATGAAATGCGACAAACCACAAACTGCACAGTTTGGTTTTTTTCCCAGTTCGTGCCTATCTCTATATAGTTCTGATTACCCCAGTTCAGAAGAATATTTTGGAGCTTGAAAAGGTACAGTAATCAAGGTGTTGGAGCCATTTCCCAAGAGTTTGGGACTTCTAGCTTTAGAAAATGATGACTAAGGGGGAACAAAATAAAGATTTACAGTGCTATCCATAGTCCTATCCTAGGCAGAATTACACCCCTCTAAGTCCATTGAAGTCAATGGACTTAAAAGTGTGTTAGTCTCTTTGGTATTGCTCTATTATAAAATTAATTGGAAAAAGCAGATAAAGACAACTTTTCTTCCCAAAGTACTAAAAGTCAGGGCTAGAGGTGTGCACCAAGAAAGTTTCCGTTTCTGGGGGGTTCTGGAATAATTCCGTTTCATTGCTAGTTTGTTCCGGGTTGGCCCATGTCAGCTCCGAATGGATCTCTTTGGTTTTTTTGTTTTCATTAGTTTTTCAGCACATTGTGCACACATTGGCTGCATATGCACAAATTCACACTGTTTCATCACCCAAGTGCCAGGAAGGCAGGCAGGCAGAATAATTGGCTGAATACCCCCACTCCACCCCAACTGATATATGATTTCCCCATAAGTTTTCATTTTGCTGTGGTTAAAAGCCTGGTGCCTACCTGCGGCTGGAAGGTACAAAACAAAACAAAACACACCAACTTTTTGGTGGGAGGGACTTGTTACAATTTAGTTTTCTGGATTTGGTTCAGTGTTCTGGAAGCTGCTTTAACGAGCTGAACCAGAGTGTTGTGTGTGTATTTTTGGCTTGTTTTTTTCATTATGCACACCTCTAGTCAGGGCCACTGACTCTGCTTAGGATTGCTCTGCACAGCAGCCAGGTACTTTTAAAAGGAAATGTCTATGGGGCAATTGACCAGAACCTCCAACAGGGAGGTTGGCCCTATGAACAAATAGTTCTAGATTTCATTTCATTCAATGGCAGGTAACACTGGACCTGGAAAATGTTAATGTAGGATCACATGTCTCTTCTATCAAATAGGTTTGCCTAATTATCGTGCCATTGACTTCAATGAAGGGACCTGATGTTACTGTCCTGTTCTGCTTAGAACAATACCTTAATAAATCAGAAAGCGGACTGACCGCAAGTGGATGGTAAGAAAATCACAGTACCCAAAGTACAAATTTCAATGCTCTGATGTTATATAATGAATGTCACTTCATATGAACGTATAGCTACAAGTAAAGAAACAGTAATATACATAAATCAATAGCAGGCAAGCCACTCCTTAAAGTCTTATAAGTCCAACAGGTGTGGTTCTCCACTTATGTAAATATAGTAAGTGGGAGCCAAAAAGTCCATAAAGGCAAACTTGTAAGTCCCACAGTAGATATTGTAAGTTCCACAGTAGGTAATGCTCTTGTGTCTTCCTTGCAACAAGTATGCTGTCCCAAAGGTGATATGGACAGGTAAAAGCGTCTCTGCCCAACAACCTGGGCCAGCTGTTGCCAGTTGTTTCATATGTGGCACCTCTTCAGGGGTGGCCAACAACACCACCTGTGGTTATCTGTAAAGTATACAAACCCAGTCTTAAACAGTCAAAAATGCGATTCACAGTCAACAATGTACTCAGCACGAAGTCAAAAGGCAGTGGCTAAGCCGCCTTTTGAGTATTAGAACAATACCTTGACAGTTACCAAATACCAAAAAAGGAATTCTTACCAGTGCCACCCAGATTCTTGATAGGCAGTGATGGCAAATCCCCTCCCCAAGAAACTCACTTGCGCTTAAAAAACATTAAAAATGGAAGCACATTGTTTGCAGAATGAATGTTATATTTTGTAAGCTAATCCAAAGGGCATGGATTCCCTTCCCCAACCTTTTACAGCCTATGGGCACCTTTGGAATTCTGTCACAGAGTGATGGACGCACAACCACAAAATACCTGCTGCAGGAGGTGGACACAACCAACAAAATGTCAGGAAATGAGGTCATGCATAACTCTAATAATAACTTCAAGATTTCAGGCAGAAGCTCTGTTTAACAGGATGCCTTGTAAAATGAACATAATGTTTAAAAATATTTTCTTGCATGCCATCAATCACATAGTGAAGATCATTGTGCTGTGGTGGCAGCTGCTGTCAAAATAATGTTTTTTTTATTTATTTATTTTATTTGACTTATACCCCGCCCTTCCCATGAGCGGGCTCAGGGCAACTTCCAACAAATATAATATTAAAATACAATAAAACATTATTACAGATAGCATGAAAAACAATATTAATACACAATTATACCAACAGCATAAAAATCCAGGCACCACTAAACAAATCTGGCCATTACAGAATCACCATAGCCACGGGCACTGCCATGATGTAACTCTAGGGCGTCTGCAAAAGGAGGGTGTGGTGGTCAGAAGAGGGGACAAAAAGCTGACCCCTAGTCAAAGGCCTGGTGGAACAACTCCATCTTGGCCCTCCAGAATTGTAAAATGTCCTGCAGGGCCCGGATCTCCATTGGGAGAGCATTCCACCCGGCCAGATTGAGGCCAGCTGAATGTCCCTTGATCCAGGGACCACCAGAAGCTGTTTATATGCAGAGCGCAAGGCCCTGCAGGGGGCATAATGAAAGAGGTGGTCCCAGTCTGTGAAGGGCTTTAAATACTAAGACTAGTACCTTGAACTGGACTTGGATGTCCGGGGCAGCCCCAGCTTACCCTGGACTCCATGCCAACACCCACCCAGATTCCCCTGCCCCACCCCGAGCTGAGCCCAGCTGCCGCAAGCCCGGGTGCCCCACGCCGGGCACCCCAGCACCAGCCCTGCTTACCAGCCATTCCACCGCTGGGGGAGAAGCCTCACCAGGCCGGGGGCCAGCCAGGGAAGGCCGTAGAAAAACTGAGCGGTGCAGGGAAATCCTTGGGGCAGCTAAGCTGTGCGGCTGTGCAGGGGAAGACTGTGGGGCCCGTTGACCAGCAGAAAGCAGCAGCGGAGTGCCCGCTGAGCCACACAGAAGCCCAGGAGCTGACAGCGGGGCCCACCAGCGAGTCAGGGGAAGTAACCGCACCATGGCCAACCTGCTGGCCATAGGGAAGTGGGACCCCTGGCTCATGGCCACAGCCACTGTTACAGGTTCTCCCAGGGCTGGCTGGGCCAGCCAGGATGAACACTGGGTGAGCACAGGCAGGGCAGAGGGTGGAAGGGATGACAGAAGGGATGGGGCCAGGGAGTATAGGAAGCTCCCAGCCTTTTGGCCAGGGACCCCAGCAGGGGATGGGACTCCGGTGTGATGGAGGGGGGTTGGGCCTATCCCAGGGCCAAGGGCCAGGTGGCCTGAGTGAAGGCATTAGAGGGCAGATGGGGCAGGAGGGATGATTGGTGGCCCTGGGGTGGGAGGGATGGAAGGGTGCCATAAAAGAGGGACCTCCCCATGAGGCTCTGGATGAGTATGCTGGCATGAACTGTGAGCAAGAGAGAGGGTTAGAGTTCATGTGCCAGCAGCCAGGAGGAGGATAGAGGTGATGTAACCACCCTCCCCTGCCAGCTCTGAAGCTGAGGGAAGTCCCCCATCAGTGCACCCGGGAGGATGGCAGAAGGTGGGGGCAGCCAACCAGGTGTGTGGGGGGGTCACAATGGAACTCAACTCGGAGCCAGTGCAGCTGGTGTAACACAGGGCAGATGTGAGCCCTAAACAGCATGCTGCTGAATTCTGGACCAGCTGTAATTTCTGGGTCAAGCCCACAGACCGCCCAATGTACAGCGAGCTGCAGTAGTCTAATCTAGAGGTGACCATTGCATGGATTACAGAAGCTAGGTCCTGGGATGAGAGATAGAGCATCAATTGCCTGATCTGCTGAAGATTTAAAAAATGCCGATCTGGCAACAGCTGCAACCTGGACCTCTATAGAAAGTTTTGCATCCAGGAGCACACCCAGGCTCTTCACCATCGACAAAGGCTGTAACTGCACTCTGTCAAGGGCTGGGCGCAGGATTCCCAATTCCATTGTCCCATGACCCAGACACAGAACCTCCGTCTTCTGGGGATTCAACATCAGGCGACTCTGACACAACCATTCCGCCACAGCATCCAAACACTGGGCCAAAGAGTCTGGGACGGCATCTAACTGGTTGTCCATTAACAGGTGGAGCTGGGTGTCATCAGCATACTGGCAAGGGGGCACATATAGATGTTAAATATCATTAGGGAAAAATTGTCCCCTGATGGACGCCACACCCCAAGGGATGGTGGGCAGACATCTGTTCCCCTAGCTCCACCCTCTGTCCCTGACCATGGGAAAAGGAGCTCAGCCATTGCAGGGCTGTCCCATAGATCCTCACAGTGGTGAGGAGGTGAATCAAAAGATCGTGGTCGACTGAGTTGAACACTGCTGTAAGATCCAAAAGTATCAGCACTGCAGTGCTGACCCACCTCGATCCCGGTGTCTCTGCAAATTATCTGTCAGGGCAACCAGAGCTGTCTCTGTACCATGGCTGGGCTGGAAGCCAGACTGGAATGGGTCCATGGTAGAGCAATCATCTAGGTTTAAAAAAAAAAATCTACGCAGGCAATCTGATCTCCAGTGGCCAATTGGTAGCCCTACTGGGCAAAAGCCCTACCTGGCTCAGCCCACTTACTAAAAACACTTGGCAGGTGCCAGGAGGCACCATGGAGCCCAGGGGAACAACTTTGGGAAACCCTGAAATAGGGTTATTGTTGGGAGGGATGGTCTTGCCATTTTAATGCCTACATATTAACATACTGTTGTATTAAATTCTGATTTTTAAGTATAAATATGCATTAAAAATCTATTATTTTCCAATTGAGAAAAAAATTACATTGACATAGAGGGCAGGGAGAAGGAAGGGGGCCCTCTAACTGACATAAAGCCCCCTGAAATGGCAGAGACTGCATCTGGGCTGTGTATATTTACTCAGAAGAAAGCCACATTTAGTTCAGTGGGATTTATTCTGGTGTTAAGATTGCATAGGATGGCACATCAGTGCAGCTACCCTGTCAAACCCTGTTTTTTGAGTGATAAATAAGCAAAACTGTTCCGGTTTCCTTTTCAGTTCACCAAGTGTTTCGTGAACGTTTCTTCCCATAATTTGGTCCTCTTGAACTGGCAGACATTTTAAGTTTTGTTAAAATAACACTATTCTGAGCATATCTATCAGCATGGAAAACATAAGAAGAGTTAAAATCCCAGTCCTGGAGATGATTATTTTCTTCTAGAATCTTTTTCCAGATGTTAGAAGCTTGGCATGTTGCCTTGGTTAAGTGTCAAGCCTGCTTGGGCTTTTCTTTCTCATAGTTTTACCCTGGTGGTCTCAAAGAGTTACTGGAATCCTTGTTGGGCATGTTTTGTATCAGTGTGTACACCAATAGTGACATTGAGATGAAACAGGTAGGGGAATGGAAGGGGGATCTGGATTCTGTCTTGTTTAATTCTGATAGCAGTCTCCCTGTCTGCCCAACCAGCCCCAAAGCTTTCTTGCATCCTTCTTTGGCTCCTTTATGTACTATTTGCCTTCATACGGTGTAATCTCTGCTTTTATCCCACGCCCACTCACGTCTTGCTCCCAAGGAAGAGCTGTCAAAACTCCTTATCTGTTGATAAATGAAAAGAATTTGTGTCTGCGCTGCCTGGAACTGGTTAATGCTATTCTGGACAATGACTGATCTAGCCAATTAGAATTTTTATATGTTTTACATTTGTGTGTGCGCGGGCATGTGTGTGTTGGTACATGATAATCACCCGTCTATAGTGTATCAATGAAAAGAATGGCTGGAGGAAGGCATCTTCTCCCTCCAACATACACACAAACAGCTTAATCAGCCTCCTTTCTATATCTGAACAGAGCGTACCAGAAGCTCTATCAGTTCAGCCTCATACAGCATCATGCAATGCTCTATCAGGGCTGGACAGCTTTTTTGAGAGCTAAAAGTGTGTTTTAAATGGTGTTAAAGTGCCTTTTATTCTCCCAGGAACATTCCATTTTAAAAACTGTGCTGTATTGCAGTCATGTTTATTGGAGTTGGTAGGGATGGAGGTAAGAGAGACATTCCTGGTTTAGGAAGGAGAAGACATGTTACAATGATTCCATTCACCCACTTCCATATTCCTCCCTTCATTAGCTGAGTAATTTGCTCTGGTTTCTACCTTGCTCCTATGCCTCATGTGGTTGAGGCGTTAAACTGAAACTCCATGGATGTGGTGCAATAAACAATCTAGTGGTATACAATAGATTACCAGGCTCATGGAAATCCTAATGGCCAATTTCTCATAGCTGTACAGTATGTAGGCATGTTCAAAGAGTGGGGACAATGCAGAGCTCTCAGCAGCTGCCAGTATCATGAATCCATCCTAAGCTTTACAAATTCTGATCCAGGAAGGAACCACTCTTCTAAAGGCCTTGGTATTCAGGGCTGGGGAAAGAGATAGGAGAAGTAGTTTCTGTCACAGTCTACTAGGGAATGAGGATTGTGTCATAGTACATTTGATAATGTGTCAATGTGAATATTTGTGCATGCATACACAAGTAAAACACATTTGGGCAACAACAATATGTTTTAGTTAAATTCATCATTGTGTAAAACACATTGTTGTCCAAAAAAATCATGGTTATGGTTAAAGTACAAATTCAGGATACTGGGGAAAGTAAGTATTTCCAGGGAGTTTACAAATAGATACCATACCTTTCTGGTGAAGTTTCCTGGCTGCAGATGATGCTTTCATTCACAAACAATATACACTTCCACATGTGGTTTGTTCCTTGGAAAAGAACAATCAGCTACATGTATGGAAACAGAAGGGGTGGGGGGTAATTCATGCCATATCCTGGTGAAAAGTTACACAACTTTGTTGCAGCTGCAGCTCAGGAGAAATGAGGGTCCATCAAGTCCAGGAAGCCTTTCAAGAGCCTTCTGCGCAAAGCAACCAATTAAACCTGCATAGATTAGAACAATATTATTTATTCCAGACCATCCAAGGAATAGTTTCTGTATTAGGTCATCTGCTTCTGCTTATTTGTCCTTCCCAAATTCTTCCTCCTTTTTTTTTTAACAGAAAAGCAGACTCATTTTACATAAATGAAATCAAATACTGTATATAACAGAGATACTGATACCTTTAAAAATATTAACCATTAGAAATGTGCGTGTGCACATACATTGTATGTATGTATGTATGTATTTTTATTTATTTATTTACGTTAATATTAATCTGCCTTTCTCACTGAGACTCAAGGCAGATTACACAGAGGGAGTCAGTACAATCAATATCAAAGACATTGCAATATACATGTAATGGGTATATACATGCAAATTTGCAAAGATTTAAAAACCAGCAGAAATCCAATACATATCTGAAGAAATGTTGAAACAAAGCATAAGCAATTCCACAACTGACATATTAAACAATGTAGGAACTACCCAGTAGGCTCATGCTTATTGCAATAGTTGTACAGTCTATGGTCCCTCGATATTTACAGCAATAGTAGTAAAGTCTGTGGTCCCTCCTTATTCCTTTACTGATGGCTTTCTTATCCCTTTATTACTGGATCTCTTGAGACCACATCCTTACAATACAGTCCTCCCAGCTGGCAGACGATCCGCAAGCCTCTAATAAAAATCCATAATTTTTTAAATTTAATTTTATTTAAACAATAAACAACAAATTTATTTAAACAAGCAATAAACAAGCTTGTTTATTTAAATTTATTTAAATAATATGCCCCTTTATTATGGCCCAAATGAACCAGTAGACCAGTTCGTGGAAGTTCATGGAAACGAACTTCCATGAACCACTGGTTTGTGAACCATGAACCGGCCTGGTTCGTGCATTTTTTTGGGTCATAATTCGATTCGTGCCCATCTCTATTTGTTATTATCAACAGCATCCACCACAAGAAAGCCAGATGGTGTAGTGGTTAGAGTTTCAGAATAGGCTCTTGAATCTCCATTCTGTGGTAGAAACTCACTGAGTGACCTTGGTCCAGTTATATATTCTCAGTCTAATTTATCTCATGGGCATGGGGCAGATTGGCCATTAAGAATACCTGGATGCCTCCCAGTGGATCAATATCCTCCCTGCAACTAGTACGGGCCAGCTCAGTAACAGAAGAACTGAACTCTGTGAAAGATGGGGCAGGTGACACTCTAGCCCTGCATGTGGCAAGGCATGGGAGGCAGTGCCTGAGCCCCACACAGGGCTGGAGTAGCAGTGCCTGACCCACCCAAGTTCTAAGCAAGGTAAGGAAGCACCTAGCCCACCTGAGCCCTGTGCAAAACAAGGCGGGGAGACCATACACCAACTATTATTAATGTTTTGGTAAAGGGTTATAATTTTGATTGTTGCTTACAAAGGAAGTACTTATGTCTTAATCGTTTGAGTATATGTCAATTATTTTATCTTTCATCTGACACACTAAATTTATTTTGGGAATAAGATTGACCGAAAGGATCAATGCACATATATTAAAACTAATCTTCTTAGAAACTGTATCCTGGCAAAAAGACTCAAGAAGGTCATCTACTCGCAAATTCCAAAAACAAAAGGCTCAAAATGGTGTGCAAACTCCAAATTCTCTATATTCTCAATGCTTATCGCTGCCCCTCCCCGGCAGCCTTTGGTACAAGTTGACACTTTTTTTTCACCCAACACCGCTGAATTTAATTAACAGTGCAGTGATTTATAAAGATGTAACTCTTCTTAGGATCGCAGTGCATCCTATAGCCCATTGTGAAATTTTTCAGGTTGCAGACTTGGGGCCACTTCATTGCACAGCATGATGATTAAAAAGTAATCTGTTTTCAACATAATTTACTTGCGAATTGTGTGTTTAGATGTAAAATATGCCCAAAACCATTGCAAGATTTTCAGGAGCAAGATTTTCAGAAGTAAGTAATCATTCTGACTATAATTATAATTATAATAATTGCCATGTAAGTAATTATTCTGATTAGGATCCTGCAAATGCATGGGTGTCCCATTACCACTGGTGGGTCTCTTTCGTTGGGTCAAAACAGAGGAGATACTGGGAGATTTATGAGTGGATCCTTCAGCAATTTCAGGTACTCAGACCTCAGGCTGCAAGGGGAAAGGAGAGGGGGTTGAGCCCACTCCCACATCGTTTTACTAACTGAAACCATCCTTCCCCATGCTGTCATTAACTGTTTAAAGGGAAAAAAGAGAAATGCTTGATAGGTAGCTTTAAAAATGGCAGGGAGATCTGCTGCCTCTAAGTCATTTAGTTTGGCCCTTTGTCCACAACCAACAATAGACAGCTTCTGTTTCACAGATTCCAATATTTCATAAGCAAAAATAGGGGCATTCTTGGAAAACCTCTATTCTCATGCAAAAGATCATTTTGCAAGCTACATTGAATTATTCTTATACATTGTTGAAGGCTCTTTGCTGCCTGTGTGCTCTGGAATAACCTGCCCTACATGAATTAAAAAACAAAGAGGGTATTTATTCTTTGGGTTAAACCTAATTGTTGTATCATACATTACTGAAAGATCTCAATTAGCTTCCCCTCAACTGACAGACTGGTTACTACATGGGGCTGCACTGGAGATTTGGTATTCGTGACTAGAGATGGGCACGAACCGCATTACGAACTTCAAAACCCACGAAATTGGCGATCGTGCGATCGTGATCCAGCGGTTCGTGATCGTCCATGGCCAATGAATCAGCATTCAGGAGAGGCCTGGTTCGACGCATTCGGCCGTGGTTTGGAAAACCAGGCACTCAGGCGCCAGCAATCAATTCCCCTGGCAACAGAGCTGGGGGAATGCCTGGACTCTGTCTGCGCTCCTTCTGTCACCCTGGAAACCTGAATGGAAGCCCAGCTTACCTTGATTGGCAGGTCTTCCTTCCAACCACGGAGCTGCAAAGTGGTTACAAGTTGGGAGAAGACACTCAGGTGAGGGAGGGGGAAGTGGGTGTTCTGTAGCCATGGGCACTCCAATCTCATCCCTGCAAACCCTGAGAGGCAACTCTGATGGCCAAACACAGACCTCCTGTGTTGCTCAATGGGACCTGTGCTTATAAATAGCTGTGGGCTCCCAGGCTGGGTTTCACTTTCAGCAAGAAGTGGAGTGGGACAGAACTCTTGCTTGCCACTTGCTAGCCTTTGGGGAGAGAGACTGAGAGTATAATTGAGCTTGGATTTTTGTGGGAGTTTCCTGGGGGCCTTGGATTGGAGAGGTATAACTCCAAGATCCCTTTTGCAATCTTGTCCAAACTTGGGTGATGGCTGTAGGAAAGCCTGCAAAAGACTCCCTGGGAATATGGGCTCTCTAAGTGCCATGGGGGCTGTTCCTTGCCCAACGAACCATGAACCGGTTCGGCAATGGGAATGTTCATTGCGGTTCACGACCTTAGGATCGTCGGTGGCACCGAACCGCAAACCGCTGGTTCATTAAATTTTTTTGGTTCGTGCCCATGTCTATTTGTGACTATACATCATATGTATACGTACTAAAGTCAAGCAGCATCATTTTGACCCCTTTTCCTCCATACTTCCAAAGGCCAGGGCAGGCATCATCTGAACCCAGAAGAATAACAACTTGAACAAGTCTTCCCTTTGGGATTTAATATGGCATCCCTTAGAGGCAAAAGTGGGGACAAAATAGGGTCAATGATTTAACAAGGATAAGAATCAGAAAATAGAGAGCTTCCTTTATTAAACAGCAGCAGGGAACAGCAGGATATGATTCCAGTAGCACTGGAATTGACAAGATTTTCAGGGTATAAGCTTTTCAGATACTTCTTCGGGGAGCTTTGACTCTTCAAAAGCTTATACCCTGAAGATTTTGTTGGTCTCTAAGGTGGTATTGGATTCAAATCCTGCTGTTCTACTGCAGACCATCATGGCTACCTACCTGAAGCAGCAAGGAACATATGCTGTTTGTGCCTCAGTATCCCTTCTGCTGGATTCTACAGACACTCGCTCTAATCCAAAGAAGGTGCTCATGAAGAGACCCAGCCTGTATGGATAGTCTTTCCCTTTTCAGCAGATACTGTATTTCCACGTACGCAAAAGAAATATTCCTGTGTGGAAGTACATCTACCAGGAACTGAATGGGGAAGCTCTGTGTGTACTTGAGACTGTAATGGATCATTGGATTGGGGGGAAACTGTTCAGTCACTGATCTCCAGAGCTAGTTTTCACCAATTGATGACCTTCTCCAGTCAGGATGCAATTCAACATAGATAAGTGAACAGTATTACATCTGGGCCACAAAAATGTGAAGCACAAATACTGGATGGGGGGCACACTTCTGGGTAGTAGTATACATGAAAGAGATCTTAGGGTAAGAGTGGACTGTAATCTAAAGATGAGCAGTCAGTGTGATGCAGTGGCAAAAAAGGCAAACTCAGTCTTGGGTCGTATCAAAAGGGCCATTGCATCAAAATCGCAGGAGGCCATGGTCCCTCTGTATACTGCCTTGGTCAGGCGGCACCTGGAGTACTGTGTGCAGTTCTGGAGGCCTCACTTCAAAAAGGATGTGGACGAAATTGAGAGGGTGCAGAAGAGAGCAATGGGAATGATTAGGAGTCTGGAGAATGAGCCTTACGAGGAAAGGCTGAGGGCCTTGGGAATGTTTAGTTTGGAGAAGAGGCAATTGAGGGGGGACATGATTGCTCTCTTTAAATATTTGAAAGGCTGTCATTTGGAGGAGGGCAAGGAGCTGTTCCAGTTGGCAGCAAAGGATAGGATCCGAAGCAACGGGCTCAAATTACATGCAGGAAGGTACCGGCTGGATATTAGGAAAAAGTTTTTCATGGTCAGAGTAGTTCAAAGGTGGAATCAGCTGCCTAAGGAGGTGGTGAGCTCCCCTTCACTGGCAGTTTTCAAGAAGAGGCTGGATGAATATTTGTCAGGGATGCTTTAGGCTCATCCTGCATTGGGCAGAGGGTTGGACTAGAAGGTCTGTATGGCCCTTTCCAACCCTGTGATTCTGTGATTCTGTGACTTATGCATTTGCCTGCTTAAAATGATTCAGACACATTTCTCAAACTGGTATTTGATAACCGCTATTGTAAATCTTGAGAAGGATCAATGTAACCTTTCCTCGTGCCCCAAATATCACAATGAAAAGAACTGACATTGTAATTGTTTGGTTCTTGAAAATTCAAAATATCAGCAGGGTTGAGGCAAGCTTAGCAAAAAAAAAACCCCAAATATCCTTTACAGTAGTCTCCTCCTGTTCATCTACAATCACTTACAACACCAAAAAGCAATAAGGTCATTCTTTCCCATATATAGTTTTTATTTCCCTCTAAATATCAATGCCATATCAACTGTTAATCTGAAAACCCTCATTTAATGTCAGCTTGCTCACAGTTATGAAAATTCAGGTAATGTCTTCCTGCTACTAATTGTATTTGAGAAAGTGTTATTAATTTCATATATCAAGTTCGCAGTGGCCATCTGTTCCCTCCGAACTGCTGCGTCTCCCTCCATCTGCCCTGTTTTTCTTCTGCTAATCGGGTGGCAAGGGCTCAGATGATCGGGAAGTTTCACTCTGACTTCTGATTTGTCACTCATTGTCAAACCAGCTGTGCATTTTTAACAGACTCTTTTTTTTTTAAGAAAAAGAAATAAGAATGGGTGGTATGGAATTTCAATCTTGCTGTCTGATTGTTAAAAAAATCTAGGACAACTTTTTGTTTTCTGTTCCAAAATTAAATAAATAAAAGCAGCCAGACTGTATTTTCTGTTTGGTAGAATATTCTTTGCTGATACCAATTTAGTCACATTCGAATACTCACAATAGAAAAACAAACAACCCACAGAGATGAATATGCATGTCCAGAAAGTGATAAAGGTTTCTAGAGTGTAGAGAAGTAGGGGCAAGCTGTGAAATCCCTAATAGAACTACAATTTAATAGTTATCTCTGGACCAATTTGTAGGCTGCATTTTTGAGCCACGGGAATTTCTCCGGTGAGATGAAAATGTATGGATGCACTGAAATAGGGCCAATGTGAAGCAACCATGCACAATGAATGACTTCCCTACCAGGCTGTGCACAGCAGGTCTCCAGGTCCAGCTCTGCAAATCACAATTTGGTAAGTAAGTAATTCAGGTGAATGAAGGCATCTCCTGCAGAGCAGAAGGGGGATCAGGTCTGAGGGATGCTGAGTTAGCACAAGTGATCCTCATGAGACATATCATACTATGTTGATCTCAAATGGAGTTCCCAGTTGGTCACATGCAAGAGAGGAGAAATTGTGAGGTTAGTGTAGTCAGTGGTATACACATGACAAAAAAAGTGCAAAATGTTATATAATATATTGCGTTTTCCCAGTGATGCCGCTTCTGGCATTATACATTAGTGATTGCTGCATGTTTTCACAAAGTATAGAGCTGTGATGTGCAAGCTGTCTTTTTCATTGGTGTAAATGCTGGATGAACACAACGACTTATGATTAAACCTGGGGTCCTTGTGGTACGTGTTCACAGTACACATTTTTAAAGAAGTTTCTGCTCACTCATTTACAGAGTTCATTATGAAAAAAACCCATAGCAGATTCACTAATTTGGTAATGTTTTGTAACATTTATGCACTTTCACATGGGTCCATATGCAGAGTTCACACTCAACTGTGAGACTATGTGTAGCAAATGGAAGTTGTAAATTGATCAGTTTATTCATAGTAGATACAACAGACACAACATAGTCATCACATCACAATAAAGTTAGTGGATTTAAGGTGTTCGAGAAGCCAGACAGTCAGGCACCATCAATCAAGTCCCTTGGAAACAGAGCTTGGGGAATGCCTGAACTCTGTCTGCACTCCTTCTGTCACCCTGGAAACCCGAACTGAAGCCCAGCTTACCTTGATCAGCAGGTCTTCCTTCCAACCATGGAGCTACAAATTGGTTACAATTGGTTACATGGGAGAAGACACCCGGGGGGAGGGAGGGGGAAGCAGGTGTTCGGTAGCCATGGACACTCCAATCTCATCCCTGCAAACCCTGATAGGCAGTTCTGATGGCCAACCCCTTGTACACTGGGCCAACATCAACTGCTGGCTCTAATTGTATTGAGTGGGAGTTTCCTGGGGGCCTCGGATTGGAGAGGGTAACTCTAAGATCCCTATTGCAATCTTGACCAAACTTGGGTGCTGGCTGAAGGAGAGTCTGCTAAATACTCCCTGTGAATATGGGCTCTCTAAGTGCAACGGGGGCTGTTCTGAGGCCCATGAACCATGAACTGCGAACCGGTTCAGTAACGGGAAATGTTTGTTACGGTTCGTTTGTTTGGGTTCGTCGGCAGCACCGAACCATGAACCATAGGTTCGTTAATTTTTTTTTGGTTCATGCCCATGTCTAATCACAACTATGGGACTGGATGGCAGTAGAGTTACATCAGATCTTTAATGAATGGATCCAGTCTCTATGCAGGCCTCCCCATTCATGATCATTGGCACATAGCTGAGGATTGCCACATTCTTGTGAGCTGCCTAGTAGCTTGGTGGGATGGAACACTGCAAAGAGATATAGGAGATGGGGGAGACTGAATCCTAGCCAAGACTAAGCCTATGTTTCTGGGCAGAACTATGGCTTAGTAGTAGAGTAAATCCTTTTTTACGGGAAAGGGGCTAGGCTAAATCCCTGGCATTGCTAGTTAAAGGATCTCAGATAGCAGGATTTGGAAAGATGCTTCTAGAGAGGTACTTCCAACCAGAGTTGACTGTACTGAGCTAGATGGATCAATAATCTTACTAAGTATAAGTTGGTATGCAGCATATGAGCTGCATAAAAAAGTTTTGCTGTTGCATACAAAACCCAAAGAGATGTAGTATTAAATTCTGGAATTATCTCTAATATCCTAAATTTGAGAAACCATTATATTTTCCTTAAAAGTGAAAGTATACAAAGTACATTTGATAACCAGACCTTGCTTAATTTGGTAGTAGAACTGCTGCTGGTGGTATGGTGGTGAAAGGAAATTGTAGGTTAGATCGATCACATGGGGTGCCAGTTGATCAACCTTCCCTTAAGTCTGTTAAATATAAACCCATCCATATGGAGATGTCTTCACAAGAAAGTATCACCATGTGGTGACCTTTTTCTGTCATAAATGATCCTCTAGATCTACCTTCAAAAAAACTTCTCATCTGTCCTCAAGCATAGAACTGAATTTCATGTTATGTTCCATGATAAGATATATTTCAATATGATTAATACGACTCTGCTGATAACAGCAGGCAGAAGGATATGAGAGAGATGGGGCATTAGAAAAAGAGAGAGTTTATGTGTGTATGAAAGAGACTGTGCAACTGTGTGAGGAAGAATAAGGGGGGAAAGAAGGCTTGTACGGTTGGTTTAAAAGCCTCCCCATATACTGAAAAGAAATTATGACTGTGATGGCCTCTGGCTAATAAACTTTGTTGTTGTTGTATGACTGTGGATTTCCAGAAACTCGTATTGTTTTTCTTCCAAAACTGATGACCAGATCGGCAGCAATTTATGTTACAATTTTTAAGGCTGAGCCATATGATATTGTGTTTTATTTAAGAGTAGGGCTTGTACCACTGAGGCGGGAAACATGTACCTTTAGAAAATTTTAAAGATTGCATCGTGCCACCATATGTTGCCTCCTTTAATGTTTTGAAAGTGATTGCTGACCGCCTAAAGGTAGCACATCTCAAGTTTACAAGCCACATTTTGCTTCAGGGCAGAAGTGAAACCATTTATTTAAAAGACCACAATATGGTTGGTTTTCAAGGTGTTAATTCGGTTCTGTGTTCTTCCAGCATTCTTTAAAATGGCATACAATTCAGAAGAAATCAAAATGAAAGGGCTGGGAGCATAATATGGGTAATTTCATTGTGCTATTAAATAGGAGTGAGGGAAAAAGAAAACAGTAACGGGCAGTCAAAGGCATATCTTTTCTAAGTTTCCTTGGGAACCTCTCAAAGTGAAAATTTTGAATTACCAATCAAGATTTTCCAGTATGTAAACATTAGTGAAAATAGAATAGTGACAGTTCTTCTGATACAAGTGCTTTAACAGAAGAGTTTGTTAAAACATTTATTTGGGATTGTCTTGTGCATATTTAAAGAGTGAAGTTGTAATGTATATGTTTTAATATTTAAACTTGATTAAATTTGGATTTCTTGGCAGTAAATTAATGTACTTCTGATCAATGTTTGCTTTCAGATAGCCTCAGAAAAGGGAAGAGAGGTGGAAAATGAATAATTCTATCCAAGACATGGCTTGTGCTTTTCTTGTGCCTTTCACATACTTCTCCTTCAAGATAAATAAGATTTTCAAGTAATACGGCTTTCTTCATCACTTCTTTGCAAAAAGAAAAATACCATATGGGCCAATACTGCAAGGTAGTCCTTGCAAACATCGTCACACGTACTTTGGTAATATTAACATGGCTGATCTGAACTCTAATGCAAAGCACAAAGCATCAATGACCAATTAAGAATTAATGGAATAATGACAATAATTAATTTTCTGCATTAACTAAATAGAAATTTAGAAACAGCTGTTTGGTTTACCACAGTGATCTAGAACAGAGGAGGGTCGACGATGTTTATGATAGGTATTTATTTTTTTTAAGAGTCTTGGGAGCTACCAGTCCCTAAATGTCAGTTTGTTGGGTGGAACCAGTCACCATAAGCACCAAAACACTTAAATCTACCAAAAATAACTCCATCCAGCAAACCATGAATACAGCAAAATGCTGTATCTATTGCATTTTTGGACAAGCAATATTGTTCACCTGTTAGATGGGAGCAAGGGGATCTCAAACTAAAGTTGTTGGTACTGCTGTGTGTGGAGGATGCTATCGTACTGCAGGTGAGGGAAGGTTTAAAGAACTTCAGATCTTTTCCTGTCCCCTGACTGGATCACCATGAACTCCAGAGAAGGTGTGAAACAGTGCATTAGACCTTTCCCTAAAGACGTGGGTTGAAATCACTGCTCAGCCAATGGACTCACTAAGTGGCACAATGCAAACTTGAAAAGTATTTGGAAAGTAGATGCGAGCTGGCTTTCAATCACAACAGGGATACTATTGATCTACCTCTTGCAAAAAATGAAATAGTAAAGCACCTTCATACTCAATGGCCACACAGTTCCTCCAATGGAACAGCATTTGTTTGTGCAAGAAGGGTAGAAATTTATGCTGATTTTGCTCTCCCACTACAACCGATCCCATTGCATTTTGCCCCCAGTGCTGTTTCTGAGAGTCCATAGACCACCAAGAACAAATTTTAGGGGGGACTCAGTCAGCTACAGCAGTAAGGGGAAATGGGAAAGTCTCGTTCTACAAAGTCAACAGATGGTGGAATATGTGGCAATATATTGAAGCTTTTAATAACAATTAACGTGAAATAACAATTTGAATAGATGAATAGAAGCCATGTTTGAAGTTGTTGAAAACAGAAAACTTCTGAGAAGCGTCAGATGCTCTCAGGATTTGTGCTCAATGCAGATGGATTTTTCCCCTTTGTTCATACTTACTATATTTCCTTTCTCAATTTGTTTTTCACTTCATTAGGAAATCTAAGCATTAAGATGTCCCTTCCTCCACCTTCCAACTGCCATTGTTAGGCTGTTGAAGGGAGGGAAAGAAGAACCTTCATACCCCTCCATTATGCCTGGATGCTGCTCAGCTGAGAATCCATTCCTCAAGAAACATTTGGATTGAATTTGAATGTCATTTGTATTTGTTTTGAATTCCTGTTAGCCACTTTAGGAGCCAATTTTTGTTGAAAAGTGGGAGCTAATATCACAAAGTGCCATAGATAAGGAGATCAACTTTACTTTTCAAAACAGCGCCCACATATTTCAAGAACTCTTCTGTTTTAACAACCAAATAAACTAGGGTTGCCAGGTCTGGGTTGGGAATTTACTGGAGATTTCAGGGGCGGAGCCTAGAGAGGGTGGGGTTTGGGGAGGAGAGGGGCCTCAGTGGGTATAATTCCACAGAGTGCAACCTCCAAAGCAGCCATTTTCTCCAGGGGAACTGATATCTATCACCTGGAGATCAGTTGTAATTCCAGGAGATCTCCAGCTACCACTTGGAGGTTGGCAGCCCTAAAATAAACCCATGTTTTTTTAAAAATGCAGTGAATACTTGTGCATTATGATACCAGACAGGAACTTTCTACATGTTTAAGAGCATTCTGAAACTAAATAAATATCCCTCTCTAATGTGCTATGAGTATTTTCTGCTGCTACAAGAGAAGTTGTTGGATTATAAAGGCATTTTTATGTCTCTCCAGGACAGTTTTTTTTTAAAGATAGTGTACATTTCTTAGAGGGTGTTGAGGCGTGAACTGCTTTGAGCCATGCTAAACAGTCAGGTAATTGTTTATAAGAAAAAGCCACAGCCTGTGCTAAAACCAGTCTCTGCTTTTGAAAGTGCTCCACTCTTAGACATACAAGTCATCTCTATTAACCAGGGATAACACTGAGACTCCATTCCCCAAGTTCCACTTCACTAAACAGTTCGTGGAGAGAGGGGGAAAAATAGCACTGCAGTTCAGTTTGCTTAATATGAGTATCCATGTTAACCTAATACTTTTTCTGGTTCCCCCCCCCCCCTTAATGTGACAGTGTATAACATACTTTTCTATCAGGTTATAGCTATCTGGATTTATTTAAAGAGGCCCCCTTATTGTTTGCAAAAGAAACAAAACCCTTACAATGATAGCAGATTAGGTTCCCCCTGAGGCCTAGTTCAGACAGTTTGGGTCTTTGTGTTTGACTTCCCTCTATTGTAAGCCTTGATCAGTGGCTTGGGTTTTGAAGCCTGCGGGGAAGAGATTAAGTTCTCTTCAGCTGGCTGTCCGAGGGTGTGGCTTTTTCACATTTTGGCTAGCAGATGGTAACAAACCAACAGGTGCACCTAACTCGCTGCACACCAAGCACTTTACATCTGCTAGGCACACAGTGTTCAGCACCCCAACCATACAAATTCATTTCCCCCACCCCACCCCCCAGCCGCTCCATACACACATACATGGACCAGATGGGACACTTACTATTAGCAACTATGAAAGCAGACAAGGTGCTGAGAGACGAGGGCTGGTGACCTTCAACTATTAACCTTTGCATGCTATATACAGCAAAGGATCAGTGGGACAGGAATGCTTTGATCTCAATATTTAAGGGATGAAAAATGAATAAAAGCTACATGGTGATTAGGTCATGTAGGAAGTGGTGGGCAAAAGAAATGTGCTGCAGTGAGTGATGGGCTCGCTCAGCCATTGCAAATGAGAACTAGTGTACAGCGTTGTGGCTTGGTGTATGAGCTGGAAAGCTACCAGTTATTAGATGCTTTGGGAAGCTATGGTGCTCTTGGCCTCAAATCCACATTGGGAAATAGGGGGACGATAATAATACTCATGTACCTTGCATGGTAAGGATTATTGAGAAGGTGTATAAAGCAGTTTTTAAAAGTCCTTTATAAGTGCTATTATTCTTAACAGGCAATGTTTCTTTCTTGTATGGGGAGCTCATATACTCTCAAATAATAATAATAACAACAGCAACATTTAATTTATATACCACCCTTCCGGATAACTTAACACCCACTCAGAGTGGTTTACAAAGTATGTTATTATTATCCCCACAACAATCACCTTGTGAGATGGGTGGGGCTGAGAGAGCTCTGGGAGAGCTGTGACTGGCCCAAGATCACCCAGCTGGCTTCAGGTGGAGGAGTGGGGAATCAAATCTGGCTCTCCAGATTAGAGTCCTGCGCTCTTAACTAGACATGGGCACGAACCAAAAAAAACCCCCCTGAACCATGAAGTTTGTGGTTCGTGGATTTTGATGAACCAAAAACCATGAACTGGCATGGAACTGGAGCCAGTTACAAACCAGTTCATGGTTCGTGGTTCATGGGGTTTAAATACCCCTTTCTGGCTGCTTAGCAGTGGTAGGGAAAGGGGCTTTTAACAGTTTAAAGGGCCCTTTCCTGCCTTGCAAGCAGCAGGTCCCTTTAAACTATCAGCTGGCAGGTGGCGAGGGGATCCCCCCTTGCTGCCTGCCAGTTGATAGTTTAAAGGGACCTGCTGGTATAAGGGCCCTTTAAACTGCCCAACTCCCACGCGGTGGCCATGTGAGGGATGGCAAGGCTGTTTTCGGCCTCCTCTGTCCCTCTGTGGACCTGCACGGGGGCAGAGGAGGCCGAAAACGGCCTTGCCACCCCTCGCAGGAGGAGGGGGAGGACACTGCGGGCCACAGGAATCCTCAAGGTAAGTGTAGGGCTGGAGTTGGGGGCTGGGGCTAGGGTGGGCTGGGGGGCTGGGGCTGGGGTTTGTGGGCCATTTAAAAGGCCCTGCCGCTTGCAAGCAGCAGGTCCCTTTAAACTATCAGCTGTCAGGAAGCAAGGAGAGGTCTCCCGTCCCCCCGCCGCCTGCCAGCTGATAGTTTAAAGGGACCTGCCACTTGCAAGCTGCAGGATAAGTTTAAATAGCCATTTCCTCGGGGAAATGGCCATTTAAACTGTCCCTTTCCAAATATGACCCAAACGAACCTGAACCAGTAACCAGTTCGTGGAAGTTCGTAGAAAGGAGCTTCCACGATCCGTGGTTTGTGAACCATGAACTGGCCTGGTTTGTGTGGGTTTTTGGGTCGCAATTGGATTCGTGCCCACCTCTACTCTAAACCACACCATACTGGCTCTCAGATGATGTTATCTTCAGTCCTTTCCCTACATGTGGTAGGGAGTGGGGTGACATTGAATTGGCTGTCCATGAGGAATCTTTGCTTTTTGGATCACAATTTGTTTGCTTGCTGGAAAGTTAGCCTTTGGAAAGAATCATACAGATGAGTGTGATTTATTGTTGTTCAACCCCTATATTACATATACACAGAGAGAAGAAGAAGAATGAAATGTTGATGAGTAGCCACCTTTTGGTTGGCTGGACTTTTGGACCTTAGCAGCTACATGAAAATAAATTTGGCATCTGAAGCTCTTTCAGCCTCTGCTGCCCCTCAGTGCTGGGAAAAGCTTGGGTTTCTCTTCGTTGTGCAGCAGATTCAAGGGAGATACCACCATATATCTTCCTTGAGATGTGCCATTGTGCCGTCTTTTCCTTTGTAGTTTGTCACCCATTCTTCTACTAGGTGAAATAGACACTTGGTGAAGTTGCAAGATGGGTTGTAGCTGTTGAACCAGTGCATCAAAGCAAAGAAAACTAACTTAATGTTTTCCTTACACATTTGAAGATACGCTGAAGGGATTATATATGTGCTGTCATTTTGTAAGGCAGTAGCAACAACTTCAGCTTTCTTCTTTCCCCCAACATTTAAATATAAAAGATCATACCTTGAAAGCCTGAAAGCTCATATACTTTGGCTGGTATGGTGTCCCTGGACCCAGAATGCATGTATGTATTTATTTTTATTGCAGCATTAACATAGTCCTGGATACAACCTACAGACTTGGATCCAGGAGTTGCATGACTCTTGGGTGACCTTGGGCCTGTCACAAAGTCTGAGACTAACCTACCTCACAGGGTTGTTGGGAAGATAAAACAGCAGGGGAAACTGATGAATGCAACCAATAGCTCTTTAGAGTAAGGGTGGTCAAAATATACTGAACAAAAATACAACAAAGCACACAGCTTCCTACATTTAGCATATTAGACAAATATATCCTCTACAAATTAGACTAGAGATGACTTCAGATTTCTCAGCCCTGCTGTTTTGACCAGGGTGTGGAGAACCTTTATTTTAAGTTTGCTTTTCCATTGTGTGAATTGGACTTGCAATTATTTATTTTCATCACAGTTTGTTTCCTCACAACAAATTTTCCTGTAAAATGTACTTATTTCAATATTATCTGTGATAAAAAAAATAGGCATTACCTATTATGTAACTGTTTCCACTTCTTCCCTTGTTCTGCCCCCTGCTCAATGCTTCTCCCCAGTGCTTTCATTGCGTGCTTCTTGTCTCTCTCTCTCTTTCTGTATAAACTTTTTTTTTTCTGAATCCCACAAATCTGTGGAGATTTCTCCCCTATCCCTAAGTGACCCTACTATGCAGCTTTCTTGATTCTCACATTGAGGCCAAGTTCATAATTAGATGTATGCTATTTGATATATATAAATTGCACATGTTGTATGTATAAATACTTTATAAAATCATATATTATAACTGCATAACATGTATACCTAATACAAATAAATTTACAAAACTAACAACAAAATGCAGAGAATAAGAACCATTGACAAAAATATAAATGAATATGAAGAAAAGTGAAATACGGGATATTTGCTCATCTTTAACAGAGGCACAGCTATTGGTTTCTCTCCCTTGTGATTCCTTCCCTTCCTTTATTCCTCCCTCCCAACCTGATGTAAGGTCTGTTCTCTCTCCTCACCCCCTAGGGTTCTCTACTTTTGCTGATGTTCTGGATCCATTGCAGGGTCTCAGCAAACCTGGCAGCTTCTGCTAAACTAACAGCTGTCTGCAAATCTCCTGGCTCAGGGGCTCGCCTGGGTCAGAAGCACATCATGAAGCAATGAATTCGATGTGTCTCATCCTGAGGGATCATCCAAGCATAAAAGATGTGAAGAAAGCATTCAGTTCAAGAAAGACTGCCCAACCAGCTGAAAAAGTACACAATGCATTGTGCAAAGGTATCAACAGAAAGACCCGTTGGGGAGAAAAGCAGATTTAGGGGAGGGAATAAATATTACGGTAGGGTAGTGGTGCAGAAGATATTCATGATTTCCAGGCGAAAATTTCCCTAAGAAAAACAATTCTCTCTCTAAAAATGAGAGATCAAGTTTTGATCGAGGATTTTCCAGGCAACATAGTCTGATCAGTCATAAACTATCTGATGGAGGGGGAATGGAAACAGGGCAAATTCTGCCCTTATCTCTCTGCCTTAATTCCTATAAACTGAATTGTGGATTCTCCAGGCTAAAAAAGAAATAAAAATAAAATAAAGATTCTGCACTTGAGCAAATACCAGTTGTCCAACCTGCCTAAATCAAACATCCATAATTTCATTTTTTCACTATTATATACATCATATTTTGCATATTTTATTCTGGTCTTCCTCAGAATAGACAAGCAAGGCATGAAAGCTGAATCTCCAGTTGTGGGAAATGTCATTTAATCGCCTCTATGGCTTCTGAGTAGATTGTGGTTATCTTGAGGTGAAATGAGTTCTGTAGGCATGTAGAAATGGTATTGTGAATTCTAAGATATTAGACTGTCACCCTCTTAGTATTGGGAGATCATTTGTATAGAGAGGAGCATATTTAAATTGCCACAGATCATATCATAATGCCTTATGCATGCAATTCAACACACATATACTGTGCTACTGCAAGACTGACCAAAATATGCTGAGTTGTAAATGCTCATCAAATTGTAAAATGGGTGCAGGATGAAGTGATAACACAACCAGTTTACCACAACTACTTCCTGACATGCATCACTCAGCCCAAAAATCAGTTTATAAGGAATGGAGTATGGATACTAAAGTCACAGAGGGACTGATAGATATCCTTCTGATGTTACTTAATAGGCCTTTCCCCAAGAAACTTAAGTCCATACACAAGACACCTGGACATGTGTTTGTCGTGTCGAGAGATGCAATGTTAGGCAGGAAGCATAGTTTTGAAAGATAGAATTGGAGGAGATTGCTCTGGCAGACAGAATCACTCACAGCCCTTCGCTGTCTCCCGTGTGTCAGACTGTCTCCCCTTCTGGAACTTTTATTCTGCTGCCCTTGTTGCCACTTTGAATTAACCAAGCCTCGGCAGGGCAAAGGCTCCAGAAGGGGAGACGGCAGAGTCAGCAGAGGGCTGTGAGAGAATCCATCTACCCTGGAGCGATCTCCACCGGCTTTGTGTTTCAAAACTACAGTTCCTGGTTAACATTACGTCTCCCAACTAGACATGGGCACGAACCACAAAAAAAATGAACCATGCGGTTCATGGTTCATGGGTTTCCACAAACCAGGAACCACAAACTCCCATGAACTGGGGCAAGTTCCCGAACCAGTTTGTGGTTTGTGGGATTTAAATGCCCCTTCCTGGCTGCTTAGCAGCAGGGAAAGGGGCATTTAATCATTTAAAGGGGCCTTTCCTGCCACTTACAAGTGGTAGGTCCCTGGGGGAATCCCCCCCACCATCTGCCAGCTGATAGCTTAAGGGGACTTGCCTCTTGCAAGTAGCAGGGCCCTTTAAATGGCACAAACCCCACAAACCCCAGCCCCCCACTCCCTCACCCCAGCCCCCACCCCCACACTTACCTTGTTTTCTCTGCACCCGTAGGGCAGCAGACAAGGCCAAAAACTGCCTTCCCATGGGAGGAGGAGGCCATGGCTGTGAAGAAGACAAGGTAAGTGTGAGGCTAGGGGTGGGGGGCTGGAGCTGGGGCTGGGGGGGGCTGAGGTTTGTGGGATTTGGGTGTTTAAAGGGCCTTGCCGCTTGCAAGCAAGGGGGAATCCCCCCTCACTGCCTGCCAGCTGATAGTTTAAAGGGACCTGCCGCTTGCAAGTGGCAGGAAAAGTTTAAAGTTAAAAGTTTAAACTGCCCTTTAATATGACCCAAACGAACCAGCAGACCAGTTCGTGGAAGTTCGTGGAAACGAGCTTCCACTTTTTCTTAAACATGCTTAGAATCATGTGAACTTCCTAATTTGACTGGCAATTAATTTTGATAGGAGATTCTGAGCAAGCTATCAGATAGTAAACATTTAATATTTAGTGTTTAAAATATTTAAATATTTAAAAGATGGCACACAAAAATTTAATCCAGCTGTAAGAATAACTAAATATTTAGACTCTTTTTGTAAAGCTGTTAATGTTTACTTGTATAATTTGGTAAGGAAGAAAAAAGATATTAAGGGTCATACAGGTGTCACAAATATATAAATGGTATATAAATAGTCATCTCTTTAGCTGTAAATATCCACAAACCCCTGGAAGAAACTTTTCTGTAACATACTAGAAAAATCCAATTCTATGTAAAAAGCAACACACACCTTTGAAACAGGTTGTCAAACATTCTTTTGGAAAGAAGCTGAATGTCGTGGTCTAAATCCAAAAATGTAGCATGTGAACAGAGAAGTTGCTAATAAGATGTTGTCCTTTCAATAGCTGGGTAAATATAAGAATTTCAGCAAGTGTAGTTATCATGGGGATAGGAGCTGCACCTGTGAGAATTCCTGCTTCTGCGCAATAATTACCTGTTTGGGAACCCCGTTTTGCTACATTTCCAAATGAAAGCTCTCAGGTTGTAAGGTTTAAACATATGATCCTATAGCATTTATTTAAACAAAAAAATAGAGGGGTCTTTACGTATAAAAATTCCAAAGGTTATTTTTTCCCCTTTCAGATCCCTTCTCAATTTCTTATGTAACTAGAATATGTTATGTAATTGTTTTCTTCTCTGTTTTGTGCTGCTTTTCTTCATTATGATTGCAAGAGACCAGATTGGGAGGACAGGACATCAGCTACCCACGAGGGTGCCAGAGGTCTCCCAGACAGCTTGCAACCCAATTTATATTGTGAGATCTGTAATCAGCTAAGAAGGGGTTAAGTGGTTGAAGAACAGATGTGTCCGGGTCCTGTTAAGCTACACTGACCAGCTGCTATGTCTGAAAAGGTTGAAGAAAAAACAAGCCAGGCTTGAGATAAGTAGAATTTTGCTCTCAAACGATAGTGAACTTCTCCAGCATGTCATGGATAAAAATAGGGACAGGCTTGTAACACTGTGATTTTTATACCTAGGATCTCTGTCTGAGCACCCTCAACACTTCATTGCTAAAGGCTTAACTCCATCCATTATATTAATTTATCATGCAGTGACTTCTGAGCCAAGCAGGTATTTGTTCTCTCCGTTAAAGATGTACCTGAAAAACAGAGTTTCAGGTCGGTAGCCATGTTGGTCTGTTGTAGCAGAGCAAGATTCAGGACCAGTTGTTCTTTAAGGTATTACAGGACCTGAATCTTGCTGGAAAACATAGTTGCTCTACAATTGTGTGAAATGATAGGCTGTGCACTTCCTTCTCACCTTAGTATTCATGCTTTTGCATTCACATGTGTGTGTACTAAAAAGGGTTCATTCTCCACTTCTATATTTAACTTCTAGAAACACTGAGGACAGAGCTAAACCCTAAAGAATAAAAACCCATCACTTAATTTTTGCAGAACAATTTAAGAAGTTATCCCAAAAGCCAGAAATAGGAATGGTGAGTTTTTCAGGTATGTGTACTAGAAAATAAGGAATTCTCATATTGTTGCTCTATGTGAAAATTATACTATCAAGGCAATTCAAAAGAAACTGAATGCAGCTTATTTTCTGCATTCTTTAAAAAAAACTTACTCTTAGCACTGGAATATGTCTCTCTAGAATCTGGTGTGATATAGAAGTTTTATCTCCTCCAGCTCCTGCCAACAGAGCTACGGTTGCTAGTTTTATGAATGGCCCTGCTCCCTTGCCTTTAACAGTGGCCTGACATGAAGGGATCTAGCATTTAATGGCATGGAGATACAGATATGGGTAAGCCTCATATAAGTTCTATATATCAGGCTGTTTTCTAGGGCATAGATGCAGAAGAAGGGGCAAATAAATGTTTTCTATTTCTTTATATCACATTTTTATTTCCATTTTTTCCCAAGGAGCCCAGGGTAACTTGCATGATTCTTCCCTCATGATTTTAGCTTCACAACCACTTTATGAAGCAGGCCCAAGCTGTGTATGTGGGAAGGGAGGTTGTGCTTGGCCCTGGGTTACCCAAAGAGCTGCTCAGTCAGTCAGAATCTGAACCAGCCAGTGTGTCAGACTAGGACCTGGGAGAACCAGGTTTGAATCTCTGTTCTGCCATGGCAGCTTGCTGGGTGACCTTGTGCCAGTTACACCTTTTCAGCCTAACCTACCTCACAGGGTTCTTACGAGGATAACATGGAGGAGAGGGGAATGATGTAAATTGCTTTTGGTCCCCATTGAGGAGAAAAGGGTGGCACATAAATGAAATAAGTAAATGATCCCTAAATGACTTGAATCTAGGAGCTGGCGGTGTAGGCCCAGGAAATGATGCATGGGGCAACAAATTGCTTTGAACCATTCCTGAAAATAAAATCACAGGTTCAAATGATACAAGGAAGAGCCAAAATTTAAATGGGGACTTCTGGTTTAAACAATAGAGATAAAGAATTTAAAATCCTTGTTACGAGTAGCCCCTTTATGGTAGAGAGAGACTTTGGCTTCCTGATCAAAGGCAAATTATTTTTAACATGACATTTCGTAAATTTAGGGTGACAAGATGAGTGGTGTTGGTCACTGGCTTAGATGGCTTTTGAAAGCGTTAGACAAAGGTCCATTAATGGCTATTAGCTATGATGTGAAAAATAAGTCTCCAATTACAGCATATCTCTGCATACCAGGTGCCAAAGGGTAACTGCTTTTGGAAACAGTATACTGGACTAAATGGGAATTGGTACGATGTAGCAAGGCAATACTTACAAGCTTATATTGCATTTTCTGGTATAGATTCTGCTCCTTCAAAAGGATATAACACAAGAAATAGATAAATATTATGGGTAAGAAAGAAATGTACAAGACGAATAGGCAAATTAAACAGAACTGAGTAAAGTAAGAAAACTGTAGGTAATCTCTGATATGTGCTTTTTAGTCACATTTGACTGGAGCAACTAAAAAAAAAATCCTACTAGAACCAATGATCTGCATTATTAACACAATGAAAGGCTTTGGAGAGGAAAGGGTTGAGACCAGCTGTGACCTGATCCGGCAGGGGTCGTCTTCCTGTAAATTTGAATAGTAGTATGTCTGGCAGCTCTGCAGATCAGAAGGTTTTAACAGTTACTTATTTTTGATCTGCTAGCTGTTTATGTTGCCTAACCTGTTTAAAGGAATTTGGTACAACTGTGTAAGCAAAAGCATATTTGCATAATATAAATGACCTGAGCTATTAAGATATATTTAGTAACTCCATTAGAGCTCTTTCACCAAGCAGGTAGAACCTAAAGGAAGAAGTCTGTGAAAAAAAATGCATTAAGCATCAATAGTGAGTGCATTATTGATTTAACTTTTATAAATGATACCTTTTAAAAATTCTTTTCTAGTCTTGAAAATCAAGCCTTTGTGCTAAAAATATAGTTGCCTCTGACATCTTATTCAATTGCTCTAATTCTCTTATGAGACCCAGCCTAGCATGATTCTTCAGTCCCACTGAAGCCAATGGTGCTTATGGCTGAGTCAATGTCAATATCCCAGGACTAGAGATGGGCACAATCCGCATTATGATCCAAAAAAACCCACGATAATGGCGATCACGTGATCGTGACTCAGCGGATCGTGATCGGCCATGGCCAATGATCCAGTGATTGGGAGGGGGCTGGATCGGGGCTGGATCGGGGCTGGATCATGATTGGATCGGGAAGCCAGACACTCAGGTGCCAGTAATCTATTCCCGGGGCAACGGAGCCATGGGAATGCCTGAGCTGTGTTTCCCCTCCTTCTGTCGCCCTGGAAACCCGAATGGAAGCCCAGCTTTCCTTGATCAACAGGGATTCCTTCCAACCACGGAGCAGCAAAGCAGTCACCAGTTGGGAGAAGACACCCAGGAGAGGGATGGGGAAGGGGTGTTCTGTAGCCATGGGCACTCCAATCTCATCCCTGCAAACCCTGAGAGGCAGCTCTGATGGCCAAACACAGACAGCCAAACACAAACACAGATGCCGACGGTATCACCCACCGTTCTTTTCTCACCAGTGCACTCCTTTTTGGCCAGGCGGGCGGGCGCATGGGGGGTGCCACCGGCGAGCGGCCAGACCCCCTGCCCCCTGAGGGGAGGCAGCTTGTCGCCATCTCCCCATGCCCGTCAGGCCCAGTGGCTGCCACCAACACCCACCTTCCCACATAGCTGGGAATAACAGCGCACCCTGCTTTGGCCTCCACGATCCACGATCCATGGATCGGGAACGGGAGATGATCGGTGTGGATCGTTTAGTTGGGATCGTCACTGGCACCGATCCACGGTCAGCTGGATTGGCAATTTTTTTTTGGATCGTGCCCATCTCTACCCAGGACTGAACCGGTTACTTCAAAGACTCCAGTTAAAATTTCACTTCTGCTGTGAACTTGCTAAGGCAGCCTTAGCTATACTTCTGACATACAGGAATAATACTGATCTATTTTACAGGACTGTTGTTATTAGATAATGTATGTGATTTGCACTTCTCCTAGTCATTTTTTCTTAGGGTCCCCTCTCAAATAGAGGTTTGATCTGATGTTTTTGAATGGGTTACCTTTAGAACTTCCGAGGTCACCTTGTTTGATGGTTTTCAGAAAAGGGTGCAAGGCAGCATTATTCAAGATAGCCTTTTGCTGATTTGTAGATTTGGTAGTTTTTTTTTATAATGGTCATTGCTGGTTTGTTGGAGGGACTATGTGGTAGCTTTATGTGAACTGTCTTATGGTCCCTCTGGAGAAAGACGGTCTATGAATATTTCAATTAAAGTAAAAGGAAATGAAGCATATGCAGCATTCTGAGGTGCTATGTAGGTTATACCTTAATTATCTACTTAGTACCTGGCTTGCATTGAACAAAGAAGATGTTTGGCTGGCAAGCCATTTATCAGCAATGCTATGTCTATTGCTCCTCTGGACTCAATTAAGAATTGGTTCACTATTAGTGATGTATGAATATTTCCTCTTCATTTCCTTTTGGCTTCATATATTGTCATTATATGCCTTTTCTTATCACTCAAATTTGATACCAATGATCCTGGTTTGTTTTAAAGCATTTTAATGACATTATTTAATGTCATTAATTATTTTTTAAAATTTACATGCTGCCTCTTCAGAGACCTGCTTGAAGAGTCTCGCAACTAAAATAATACAACAAAACCAAACTAGCCACTTCTTTTAAAAAAAGGGGCATAAAACACAGAGCAGCTTAAAATGATGTTCATAAAACAGTCCTCAGGCTAGAAGCCAACAATAATAATGGACTTTCTGTACCCAATAGAGGTGGACATGGACAGGAAAACAGAAGAAAATTTGACATGGACTGACCCGGTTCAGCATTCGTGAACCAGCGGGTCATGGGATGCCCATTTTCCACGGCACCCATGACTTTTTGGCTCACAGCTTGCAAGTGGCACTGGAAGCACTTTAAGTTTAAATCTCCAAGGGGGTGGTAAAGTGCTCCCAGCACTGGTGGTGGCACCAGGAGCACACTTTAATATTTAAATCCTGGGGGGCGTGGCACCGACCTTGGAAGGGATGGATGCCTAAAGAACTAGCTCCTTCCCCACTCAGCCCCAAGACTGGTTAAAAATACTCTTAATAGTTTCTGACGACTTAGTAATGAAAGGAAAAAGAGTCTCTAATGCCAAGAAACAAAACAGCAACATTGCAAGAAATTTAAAAGAATACTTTACAAGCACTGAAAACATGATCCCTTCAGAGACAATTCCAGGAAGGAAAGCAAACATGGCAGCATCCAATGCTGTGGTGAGCATACAAGACATAGAAATTCCCGATCCTGCTTTAAATGCTTTATTTACAAAATTAGAATTAAGTTTCAAAAAGCAAATCTCAGCCTTAATAAATCCACTAACTGAGCAAGTCACTGATATGAAAAAACTGTTAAATGCTGTGGCTCAAAAGACAGATAAGGCCCTTAACTTAAATATTTCAATGCAAGAAGATATCCGTGCTTTGCAATCTGAGAACGTGCATGTACAGGACAGAATTCTCTCACTGGAAATGCAAGCCTGAAGCCTTCACCTAAAATTTAGGGGTTTTGATGAAGTAAACATCCCTAAATCAGACCTTGCAAAATTCTTATCAGAATGGCTGGCAACGACCATGCAAATAGAGGAAAGCACAACTCAGATAATAAGTAAGGCTTACAGAGTAGGTTCACCTAACTCTGAAAAGAGGAAAGGTCCAAGAGACATATTGGCAAATATTTGTGGACCGGAAAATAAGGAAAAAAGTGCTTGAAACAGCAAAGAATCAAAAAACACTCGGCTTTAATGATATGCAAATTACCGTATATACTGATCTGCCAAAAGAAGTCCTGGATAAACGAAAGCAACTAAAACCAATCACTGAGGAACTGCAACAAGCTAAAATCCCCTATAGATGGGTTAATCTTTGCAAGCTGAAAGTCAAGCATAACAGCAAAACTTACCAAGCTGCAGATCAGGAAGAGGGAATGCTACTGCTGCAATCAATGGGATTAACAAGTGCAATGGAAACCGAAAGCAGCTCACAGAAGAGGAAGAGAAGCCTGCCTTCAACTCCTCAAAAGACTAGCAAGATCCCAGTGAGGGATGCCTGAAGATCTATATCATGATGGAACTCTAGCCTCTGAATTTGGGAACTGTAATGTTTCTCCTATATGAATATTAATATAAGCTATCTTTTGGTCTTGGGGAGGGGAGGGGAATGTTTAGTTAGACTAGTAGCCCTTAATTAAGAGACAACTCTCCGTCTGGTTATTTTAACAATAATCCTGTCTGGTAGTGGCAGGATTATAGAGGGTTGTTTAGCTAGAAGTTAGAATTATATTAAAGTTACTTAGAACAAACTAATATTTTAACAAATTAGTTTTAGATAAGGTAATAAGTAATAGTTGGTGATTATTTGTTAGTGTGTGTTGGTTTGGGTGTGTGTGTTCAGATTATTTGTTGTAGATTTTTAAGGTTTAAAACAAATAGTTCTTTCTTATAATATTATAGGTGTTTATTTTAATAGCTTAGAAGTGTTAAATTCATAATTCTTAAGCAGTATTAAATGTTTTAACTAATATTAAAGTATAAAAAGGAGTAATTTCATATAGTTCATCAAGTTGATAGGAATTAAATAGCACTTATTGTTAACTATATTTTAGACCTGTTACTTGTTAAGCAGTAGATTCATAAGGACAAACACATTAGCTATAACAACTGTTTTTGACTATTGAAGTTTGTGAGGTTTGATAATAAGCTATTTGCATATATTAAAGTTGCCTATAGTTCTTCATTGCTAGTTAAATTATACTTAGTGACTCATATAGATTTCTTAGTAACGTATATAGTTAACTATATTTTAGATATGTTATCTGTTAAGCAGTAGATTTATAAGGACAAACATTAAATATAACAACTGTTTTTGATTTTTGAAGCTTGTTTGTGAGGCTTGATAATAAGCTACTTATATATATTAAAGTTACTTATAGTTTTTCATTACTAATTAAACTATACTTGACCCATTTAGATTCATTATAAAAAAAAATCAAATTAAAAAATAGTGGGTTTTTTTTTTACAGTTAACTGTTTATATAGGCTAAGGTAAATTAATATATTAATAGTTGACAACATTGCTATTGTTAGAGAGTTGATAGGTTTTGAATATTTAATTTGTACTGAAATTTACAAACACTGATATACCTTTTTTATTTTTCTCTTATAAACAAAATGACCATATCCAAATTAAAGGTACTCTCACAAAATGTTTGTGGTCTCAACAACCCAGTGAAATGAAAAAGGGTTCTGACCTCTCTTGTAAAGACATCTCCAGATATAATTTTACTTCAAGAAACCCACCTCCATGCTAAGGTTGAAGAAGAACTAAAATCGTCATGGCTCAAACACCAATTCCACGCAAAAGGTAGTTCTAAAGCTAGGGGAGTTGCAATACTTCTTTCTAAAAATATTGCATTCATATATAAAGATGTCTTAAAAGATCCAAGAGGCAGATTCATATTTTTGAAAGATCAAATAGAAGGGCAAACTTATACACTAGCACAGGGGTGGGCAATTGTTTTGGCTCGGGGGCCACTTTGTGGGAGCGGAGGTTAGCGGAGGGCTGCACCGTTTAAATGATTGCATTCATTAGTTAACTTTGCATTTCAGAAATGGTATAAATTGTATCATAAAAATCAATAAATATAAATTAAATAAAATAGTGGTAGTTTTATTCAATTTATTTATTGTGCTAATTTCATATAATCTATAGCTGCAAGCACAGGAAGGAAATCTCGGTTCAAGGCAGATTTTTCTGACTGTCTTGGCGGGCCACAAAAAACTCTGTAGTGGGCCGCATGTGGCCCGTGGGCCGCAATTTGCTCACCCCTGCACTAGCATCTATCTATGCTCCCAATGACAATCAGTTGTGTTTCCTTGAGGACACATTAAAACAGCTGCAACTATTCCAGGAAGGGTCGGTAATAATAGGAGGAGACCTTAACTATATTTCTAATTACAAATTAGATAAAACAAATTCCACTAGCAGAAAAACCAAAAATAATAGAGATGACACCCTTTGCCAACATTATTAAAGAAATTCCAACTGACTGATATTTGGAGGGTCTTACATGACACAGAAAGGGACTATATATACTATTCGATGAGACATAAAGTATACACCAGAATAGATTATGTTTTGCTTTCATCAGATCTCGTAGAAAAGACACTGAATGCTGAAATTGGATTGATCAACTATTCTGACCATGCATGGGTAGAATGCATGGTCTCCACCAATGAGGCAACAAAGAAATCGAGACACTGGACTTTTGACAAAAATTTAATTTTCAATCTCAGTGCAGTTAATCAAATTAATCAACATATAAGTCAATACTTGACAGACAACCAAAATTCTGACACAACACCAAATGTGATATGGGATGCATTAAAAGCAGTACTACGAGGGCAAATAATTGCCTTATCAGCCCATATAAATAAAAACAAAAATGCTCAAAGGTAAGATATCCTAATCAGAATACAACAATTAGAGAAGCAACATAAAGAAACAGGAAACAGGAAAATATATAGACAGCTATTAAATGAGCGCAAACTACTAGAGACTTTAGAAATTAATACAGTATATAGAAATCTCCTATTCATGAAACAGAAATTTTGGATTAAATCCCCTAGAAACCTAAGACACTTAGCATGGAACATAAAAGAAAAAAAGCATCCAAAGATATTAAAATAATAAGAGACAACAAAGACCAAGTTCATATTAAAGCTCTAGATATAGCAAAGATATTTAAAGACTTCTACTCCAAATTATATGCAACTACTAACCCAAATCTAGATGATATTAAACAATATTTACAGAACCATGAAGGCCTTAATAAAATTAATAACATGCATCAGGCAATAATGGAAAAACCAATAACAGGACAGGAAGTATTAGACTCAATAAAATATCTAAATAACAATAAGGCATCTGGGCCTGATGGCTTTTCACCAGAATTTTACAAAAAAATTTGCTAATTCCTTAGTTCACCCTTTGGTAAACGTTTGTAATAATATTATATCTTCTGTCATTTTGCCTTTATCTTGGTATGAAACAACAATCTCACTAATCCCTAAACAAAACAAAGACAAATCCAATCCTAGTTCTTATCGTCCTATTTCATAGCTAAACACTGATTAGAAAATATTTACAGGCATATTGGCTAGACACCTCAATACCTTTATTGGGGAATATATTCAATATCAGCAAGCTGGTTTTATCCCCCAAAGGAACCTAACTGATAATGTTTTCAAAACTTTAAATATAGTATCATACTGTAAACAAAATCACCTAAACTAACTACTACTTTCTCTCGACACAGAGAAAGCGTTTGATTCGCTTGAGATCTCATACCTCTTAGAACTCTTAAAACACATGAATTTTGGGCACAATTTTCTTCAAATCATTAAAGCTATATACGCTAAACCCACAGCTAAAATTAAAACAAATGGTGTTGTCTCAGACTCAATTAAACTGTACAGAGGTACGCGGCAGGGCTGCCCACTGTCACCAGTACTTTTTGTTATAGCAATGGAACCACTCACAGATGCAATTAGAAGAAACAAGTATATTAAAGGTATACACATTAACCAAGAAACCAATAAGATAAGCTTATTTGCAGACGATCTCTTATTGTATATTACACAACCAATTAGCTCTTTAAAACATCTGGATGTTGAACTATTTAAATTTTAAAAAATATCAGGTTTAGTAGTAAATCAAGTCAAATCTAACATTCTCCCAATCAATTTGACAGAAACACAAAGAGTGCTAATTGGGCAATACCATAAATATCAATGAGCTCATCCATATTTAACATATCTTGGAGTAAAAATTACAGTAAATCTGAACATGTTAATACAGTATAACAATATAAGTAAAATTAAAGAAATTAAAAGAGACATAAATACTTGGGGAAAGCAAAACCTTAGTTGGTTTGAACAATACAACCTGATAAAGTAATTTATCTTGCCTAAATTGCTATTTTTGTTTAGATCGATGTATTGTCGAAGGCTTTCATGGCCGGAGAACGATGGTTGTTGTGGGTTTTCCGGGCTGTATTGCCGTGGTCTTGGCATTGTAGTTCCTGATGTTTCGCCAGCAGCTGTGGCTGGCATCTTCAGAGGTGTAGCACCAAAAGACAGAGATCTCTCAGTGTCACAGTGTGGAAAAGATGTAGGTCATTTGTATCTACTCAGGAGGGGTGGGGTTGAGCTGAGTCATCCTGTAAGAGTTTCCCAGGGTGTGGAATGCTAATGGCGGGAGGCTTCACTGTATCCTGAGGAGGTTCTTTTGCATATGGATTGGTACTTGATATGCTGATCTTCTCTGCAGGGCTATTGTCAGGGATAGAATGTTTTGTTAGCCTGGTGTTTTTCAGGACTGGCAACCATGCTCGGTTCATTCTTAAGGTTTCTTCTTTCCTGTTGAAGTTTTGCTTATGCTTGTGAATTTCAATGGCTTCCCTGTGCAGTCTGACAAAGTAGTTGGAAGTGTTGTCCAGTATTTTGGTGTCCTGGAATAAGATACTGTGCCCTGTTTGAGTTAGGCTATGTTCAGCCACTGCTGATTTTTCAGGTTGTCCAAGTCTGCAGTGTCTTTCATGTTCTTTTATTCTTGTCTGGATGCTACGCTTTGTGGTCCCGATGTAAACTTGTCCACAGCTGCAGGGTATACGGTATACTCCTGCAGAGGTTAGGGGGTCGTAGCATCTGTTGTATTTTTCGGGTGGGTCTGAATACTGCTTGAAGGTTATGCTTTTTCATAAGCTTTCCCATCTGATCAGTAATTCCTTTGATATATGGCAAAAACACTTTTCCTGTGGGTGTTTTTCTTTGGTTGTTTGATTCATCCTGGGTTTGATTGCTCTTCGGATTTCATTTCTGGAGTAGCCATTTGCCTGAAGTGCATGGTTTAGATGATTAATTTCCTCATTGAGAAAGTGCGGCTCACATATCCGTCTTGCACGATCCACTAATGTTTTCATTATGCCTCTTTTCTGTCGGGGGTGGTGATTGGAGTTTTTGTGTAGGTACCGATCAGTGTGAGTTGGTTTCCTGTAGACCTTGTGACCTAACTGAAAGTTTGCTTTGCGGATGACCCAGGTATCCAGGAATGGGAGTTTTCCCTCGATTTCTTTCTCCATGGTGAATTGTATGTTCAGGTGGATGTTGTTGAGATGATTCAAAAACCCCATCAATTCTTCCTCCCCATGGCTCCAAATGATAAATGTATCATCCACAAACCGGAACCATACACTAGGTTTGTGGGGTGCTGATTCTAGAGCTGTTTTTTCAAAATGTTCCATGTAGAAGTTTGCTATAACTGGGCTGAGTGGGCTCCCCATGGCCCACGTCAGGAACTACAATGCTAAGACCACGGCAATACAGCCCGGAAAACCCACAACAATCATCGTTCTCCGGCCGTGAAAGCCTTCGACAATGTGGAAAAGATGTTGGCAGGTCATTTATATCTACTCAGGAGGGGTGGGTTTGAGCTGAGTCATCCTGTAAGAGTTTCCCAGGGTGTGGAATGCTAATGACGGGAGGCTTCACTGTATCCTGAGGAGGTTCTTTTGCATATGGATTGGTGCTTGATGTGCTAATCTTCTCTGCAGGGCTATTGTCGGGTGTAGAGTGTTTTGTTAGCCTGGTGTTTTTCAGAACTGGAAACCATGCTCTGTTCATTCTTAAGGTTTCTTCTTTCCTGTTGAAGTTTTGCTTATGCTTGTGAATTTCAATGGCTTCCCTGTGCAGTCTGACAAAGTAGTTGGAGGTGTTGTCCAGTATTTTGGTGTCCTGGAATAAGATACTGTGCCCTGTTTGAGTTAGGCTGTGTTCAGCCACTGCTGATTTTTCAGGTTGTCCAAGTCTGCAGTGTCTTTCATGTTCTTTTATTCTTGTCTGGATGCTACGCTTTGTGGTCCCGATGTAAACTTGTCCACAGCTGCAGGGTATACGGTATACTCCTGCAGAGGTGAGGGGGTCTCTACTGTCTTTTGCTGATCGTAGCATCTGTTGTATTTGTTTAGATCGCTTCCCATACCCAGAAGGCTGCTAAAGCAATGGCAATCAATCCTTAATCAATTTCTTTGGCAACGTAAGACCCCAAGAATAGCTTTCAAAACATTGAGGAAAAGAACACAGGGGGGATTTAACTACCCAGACATGGAAATCTACAATACCACTGCAAGACTAGTTAATCTAATACAAATAATCCAAGACAAAGGACAAACAGACTGTAATCCAGTCTGTTAACATCCCACAACAGGAAAGTACAATTCAAGACATGATATAGAAAAGAGCAAATCAAAGGCCTGCAGATATTTGTCACAACCCTTTTTTTTAAACAATTCTTGAAACCTGGGACAAGTACAGAATTAAACTAGTACCAACTATTTCACGCTTTGCTACTATTTTTTCACAAGAGGGACCTCCAAGTTTCTCTTTGATTAACAAATCAGGAAACAGAGATCAACTCAATAATCTCCGCCTAATAGATATTGCATCTAAGACGGGTCTAAAGGAGAAGCATAAGTTGGAAGAAACTATAGGAAAAAAATATACTTTGGTTTCTTTACTTTCAATTAGTTTATTTTGCTAAAGATATTAAATTAAAAGTTTTAATGAGTAAACAGAAAACTGATTTTGAACAGCTTTTGGATACACAAGGATTTGTGTGTAAGGGTCTAATCTCTAAGATCTATAATCTACTACTTCATGCATTAGACACTAAAGGCCCAAGTCCACACTTAAGATGGCAGAAAGAATGCAATATTAATATTTCAGAAAGCGATTGGAATCAAATTTGGAACTCAAGATTATTTAATTCTAAGGTTATTAATACTACACTTCAATCTTAAAAAATTGTTAATTTCTGGTACCTTACACCCCAGAAACTATCTAAAATTTACTCAAAACAGTCCCCTTTATGTTGGAAACAATGTGGAGATATAGGTAGCTATTCACATTGATGGTGGGAGTGCAAACGTGTTGAAGAATTTTGGAACAAGATCCTAAATCAGATACAGCTTATTACTACATATGAAATACCTCTAAAACCAGAAACTATTTTTTTAGAAATCTGGAATGATCAAAGTATACCTTCCATTAGAAGAGACCTAATTTTCACATTGCTTCAAACAGCTAAAACCTCATTAGCCCTATACTGGAAATCAAAAGAAATCCCTACGATCAACACCTCGTTTAACAAAATTTGGGATCTACTTTTAAGGGGAAAAAATCACAGAAAAATTGTATCTCCAAATTAACCCCACAGGTATCTCAGACTTCAATACTAAATGGGAACCTTTTTTAGAATTCCTTTCTAAAAATGAGCTTTTGTTAACAAAATTGCCCTATCAAGATATCCTAGATATGGAAATGTGGCGTTTGTGGTAGTCTTACCCACATAAAGTTCTATTTAATACTGCTTTTGCTATAATAACATTTTACTTGTTAATTTAATGTAAGTTAATAACTCATAATATGGTTACAACGAACTGTTTTAAATATCTGTCCAAGTTTTTTAATGTTATGTTTTGTGAGTTATATGTTGTAATCTAATTCAAAATTAATTAAAAATTTTTTTAAAAAAATAATAATATTTAAATCCTCCTTTGCTCCAGCTGACTGGCGGGCCTGGACTCACAAACCAGTCTGCAAATTGGCGCCAGTCCATTAAAAGTTTGTGGTCTGTGTTCCGTGAAACACAAAAGACCATGGCCCAATGGCCCATGGGTTTTTTTCTGGTCCATGCCCACCTCTAGTACCCAACATATGACACCCTAGTCTTTGGCATTAATATTTGTATTAGAAGTTAGATCTGGCAATTTGCTCTTTTTATTTACTTGACTGAAATTCTATTTTTCACGTTCCATTAAACCTATACTTTTTTAAAAAAAGTAAATTTGTGTGTTTTGTTATGGAGAAATGTAATCTTATCACATACCTCAGTGCCATGAGTTTGAGAGCTAACCATGTGATTACTACATACCCTAGGTGGTCTCTCCCCCCACAAATACATAGAAGTCCTACTCTTTAACCTGTTTTGGCAGCTGTTAACACTTTGGAATTTTGTAGGAGGGATCCCAATCAGATTCCATGGAGTACCAGGTCAAGAATCTTCAAAGGCCCCTAAGAATGTCACAGGGACTTATTCCAATTAACTATGCAGGCTTAATGTGTGTTCTGCACTTCTCCCTCTTCCAATCAGCTTGCGGGTAGAGGGCAGTTGTTACTGTATACCTCTAAACCTGCCATAATTGTAATGCCTTTAAATAAATTTATGATGTAATCATGTTTAGAATACTAATTCCAGAAGGGTAGGTGTGCTACAGCAAAAACAAATGAGCATCTTGTGGCACCTTAAAGGCTAATCTATTTTTATTTTAAGCATTTATGGACCACTGCATCCGGCACAGTGTACACTTCTAAATATCTATTGTTGGGGAGCACCAGCAAGCAAAGCTATTATCTTTAGGCCTCCCGTGTGAAATTCCTATGGGTCTCATGTTGGACAATAGACTGGATAGAACTTTGGTCTGATCCAGCAGGGCTTTTGATATGTTATGTGCTGTTTAAGCCACTAAGAAAAAGGAGCAGTTAAGACTCTTTGAAGTTTGGTGTAGTGGTGAAGAGGGGCAAGACTCTAATCTGGAGATCTGGGTTTGATTCCCCACTCTTCTGCTTGAGGCCAGCTGGGTGACCTTGGGTAAATCACAGCTTCTTGGAGCTCTCACAGCCGCCCCCACCTCACAGGGTAATTGTCATGAGGATAATAATAACATACTTTGTAAACTGCTCTGAGTGGGTATTAAGTTGTCCTGAAGGGCAGTATATAAATCAAATGTTATTATTATTTTTCAGCCCTAAGACTGATTAGTAGCCACACAGAAAAGAAGAACCGCATTTATAAATTTCATTCTTCATCTGACATGTCTCTGCATACAGCCTTGTTCACAGTTTTTCCCGTATTGTGATTTTAGGATATAACAAGGTGTTAACAAGAAAAACATGTTTTCACTAAAGCTATATACAAAGTGTACCTCTTGCCCTGAGTCCTTCTGTGTGTTTATGTTTTTCCTAAGGAAGTCTGTTTTCTATAATGAATAGATAAATTTTAAGTGTACACGTGGGTGATGGCTGGGTTGGGGAATTTCTCCAAATGTGCATTGTTCTCATCCCCGACCCTCCAGATATTTCTGGCAGAGGAATGAGAGATGGGACAGTGCTAATATAAGACATTGCCCACATGCTGAACTTCATTCTTGTTTTCTACTGTTACTGACCTCTATGTGGCTTTCATCTACTTGAATTATTAAGTCAGATAGAAGATAGTGTATGTGGCTCTAGTTAGAAGAAGTTCTCCATCTCCCAGACCAACCAGACCATTCCCAGTTTCAGAGGCCTTGAGACTTGTCTCAGTTCTTTCTGCCATTTCAGATTTGTTACCTTGGTCATTCCACTTTCCTGCAAGTATGTTAAAGACATCGGTGGGAAAAAAATGACACAATAGTCTCAAGTAAGATTTTGAATGTTGAATCTACTGCCCATCAGCTTCATTGGATGCCGTGAAGTTCTAGTATTTTGTGAGAGGGAGAAAAAGTCCCCTCTGTCTACCTTCTCTTCCTCATGCATAATTTTATAAACCTCTATCATGTCCTTCCCAGTCGTTCCTTTACTAAATTGCTAATTCCCAAACTATTCAGGCATTCCTCATAGGAAAGGTGGTCCAAACTCCTAATCATCTTGGCTGCTCTCTTATCTATCTATCTATCTATCTATCTATCTATCTATCTATCTATCTATCTATCTATCTATCTATCTATCTATCTATCTATCTATCTATCTATCTATCTATCTATCTATCTATCTATCTATCTATCTATCTATCTATCTATCTATCTATCTATCTATCTATCACATTTATATTCCACTCTCTCTGAAAACCAGGCTCAGAGCGGATCACAATAGCAATATAAAACAGGCAGCAATAATAATTAAAAACATTTCAGTAAAAAAAATCTTGTATACTTTGTTCAGCTCTGCAATGCTCTTTTACAGATACAGTGACCAGAACTGCACAGAGTATTCCAAGTGAGGACACACCATAGATCTCTACAGGGGCATTTCAGGGCTTTTTTTTCTGCCGGAATGCAGTGGAACACAGTTCCGGCACCTCTTGGTGCCAGGAGCTGGAGGCAGCGGTGGCAGTTAGTGGGCACCCATGTGGCTTCTCCGCCGGGCCCTCTGAGCAGCCTCTTCATCCCGGCACCTGGAGCTGGAGGCAGCAGTGGGCAGGTGGCCAAGTGTGGGTGGGCTACATGGTGGCCCTGGCCTCATCTGGCTCACGTGCATCACACTCATCTAAAGTTGCCAGCTCCAAGTAAGGAAATTCCTGAAGATTTGGGGGCTGGGACCTGGAGAGGGTGGAAGTTGAGGCTGTTTGCTTCCAGTTCCTGAAACTCAAGCTATACTCCTCCCCGCATCAAGTATGCCCCACATGATTACCCTGGTATAAATGTTAAGGAAATTAAGTTCTTGTTTTTTAACACTTCCAGTACTGTATCCAACTTCTGGTTGTTTTCAAATTTCTGCAACCCATTCTCTATTGTATTGTTTATTGAATACCCCATTCTGTTGATTGTATTGACTTACAGTGTGAAATGTGCCTTGAGTTTAATTGAGAAAGGCTGACTACAAATAGTGCAAACAAAATAAAATAAATAGCAGCCCTGCAAGGTTTTTAAGGCAAGAGATGTGCAGAGGTGGTTTGCCATTGCCTGCCTCTGTAAAACAACCCTGGAGAGATCACCTACTTAGCTTCCGAGATCTAAGATAAGGTTAGCCTGGGTTGTCCTGATCTGGGCTCACGTGGTATACTGCCCAATACGTGGAGTATCCAGTTAACTCTTATGTGAAGTTGTGAATAGACCTTTCATCCACACATTTCTCTAATCATTTTTAAAGTCCCTAATACCCTCTAGCAGTTGCTACATCATGTGGCAGTGAATTCCATATATTACAGAGGAGAAGCGGGCAGGCCTGAGTCATGGGAGCACTCCCGGGGGGCGGCCACACCCTGTGTGATGATGTCACTTCCCGGAAGTGACATAATTGCGTGATCCTGGGAGCATGCACACTTTGCCCTGGATACTGGCAACCCACGCTAAGCCATTGAGTTCCACCATCTCTTTTCCCAGAAAAAGCCCTTTTTATATAATATTTATTATAATATTGACCATTTTATTTTAAATCCCTTTTCTAATCATCCCCAACATAGAGTTTGCCTTTTTTTGCAGCACACTGGGTTGAAATTTTCATTGACTTATCTACTTTGATCCCAAGGTGTCTTTCTCTCTCATTCTTAGCAGCTGGGATTTTTTTGCTCCAGTATACATGGAGCATACACTTGCCTACATGGAACTTCATTTGCCACATTGTGGCTCACTTACCCAAAATGTGGAGATCTTCCTGAAGCTTTTCACAGTCTGCTCTGGTTTTCACCATCCTGAGTAGTTTTGTATCATCTGCAAACTTGGCCACTGCACTGCTCACCCCCAGTTCCAGATCATTTAGGAAGAAAATATTTATTTATTTATTTATTTATAGTCCGCCTTTCTCACTGAGACTCAAGATGGATTACACAGTATGAGGTTAATACAATTAGTATCAAGTAAGTACATTTCAATACAATACCATTAGGTAAACATATACAAGTTTAAAGACATAGCATTAGCAAGGATCCAAAACATAGTAGAAAATACGGAAGCAAAACATAATTTTAGGACTAACGTTAGACAACATGGAGCGCTGGTTGTACATATTTAGAGCAGCAGATAATATATAAGGCAAAAATGGTGATGAAGTCTATGATCCACAACTCATTAGTGAAGCATCTGAGACCCCATCCCTACAATACAGCCCTCTCATTTGAGTAAAAAGCCTTTCTGAATAGTTCGGTTTTGCATTGTTTATGGAAAGCCAGGAGAGTGGGGGCTCTTCTGACTTCCTCAGGCAGGTCATTCCTCAGGATAGGGGCCAACACAGAGAAAGCCTGTGTACAAGCTGCTGCTGATTTCACCTGTGTGCAGCCTGGTGCCTGCAGGAGACCCTGTTCAGATGAGCGAAGCTGCCGTGGAGGAACATAGGGAGGGAGGTGGTCCCATAGGTATGTCGGACTAAAGCCATGAATAACTTTGTATGTAATAACTAATACCTTGAACTGAGCATGGTAAATGATGGGTAGCCAGTGAAGCAAGCACTGGTCTCAACATCAATCCTTGTTAGGAGGACCCCACTGTTTACTTACCTCTATTGTGAAAACTGTCCATTTATTCCTATTCTTTGCTTCCTGCTGTTTAACCAATTTTTAATCCATAAGATGATATGTTCAAACCACTCTCTGTATGACTTTCATCTCACTCCCACTTTCCACATCTACTTGGCATATTTTATTCAGCTTTTCAGGGAATGTTGGTTTTTATTATTGTTTACTTTCAGCAGTACTCTGTAAATTGAATTAGTCTTTTCTATTATATTTGACGCTAGCTCACATGTGGCTGTGTCAATCTGGCTGGCATCTTAAAAAAACTAGACTCTGAGCCAAGCCACAAGTGACGAATGACACTTGCCTGGCAAGTGAACAGACTCACATGTATTCCTCCCTGTTTACTTGCCCTCCACTTGCGCTCCACTTGATCACGTAGTGATCATGTAGTGATCAAGTGGAGCGCAAGCGGAGGGCAAGTGAACAGGGAGGAATACACGTGAGTCTGTTCACTTGCCAGGCAAGTGTCATTCGTCACTTGTGGCTTGGCTCTCTGATTCTCTGCTATGGGCCAAACTAGACAAGATGGCATGATTGTGAATTTCTACTTCCAGCTGCTTGAATTTAAAAGTTTTGTTTTGATTTTAGCTTTCTTTTCGTGACTTGCATAATTTTGTTTTCTCACATTGATTTTTCCCTTTAATATGTATTATTTTTTCAGTCCTGTGCATCATGAAACCATCATTATACGTTCTACAAATATTTATCAATGATGTGTTGTATGTATAAATACTGTATATTTTGCACATAAAAACTGTACAGCAAGTGAACAGAATACAAACAAAGCTACAAAGTCAACCATGGAAACTGAAGAATTGAAACCAGTGACAAAAATATAAACAAATATAAAAAGAAATGGAATTGGGAACATTTGTTCATCCTTACTAATAGGAACTGTGTGATCATTCCCTGATATGTTTATTTTTACTGACTTGCAGCTGCACTGGCTGTGTGCACATATCTGAATCTTATTAGAGAATGCTCCAATGCCTCAGCAATGGCTGGGTGAATAAGCTTGCCAGGTGCCTGCCAATGGCAAGCAATTGCCCTGCAATTTGGACCTCTTTCTGAGGATCAGAGGGAGAAGATAGGCTGGGGAAAATGAGAGCATGTGTGTCTGCAGGCCCAGTCAATGACATTAGTTCTGTCATTAACTGGGCCTGCAGACATGTATGCAGCCATTTTAGGGTTGCATGTGCTCTGCAGAAGAGGTTTAACTGCTTTGGGTTCATTCTGTTTTTTTCATTCATTCATGAGAGAGAGCTGGGGCCCAGCATGAGCTCTGCAGAGGAGGGTAAGCTGCTTTGAGTTCATTCTGCTTTTTTCATTCATTCATTCATTCATTCATTCATTCATTCATTCATTCATTCATGAGAGAGAGAGAGCTGAGGCCCAGCATGAGCTCTGCAGAGGAGGGTAAGCTGCTTTGAGTTCATTCTGCTTTTTTCCATTCATGAGTGAGTGAGAGAAAGAGAGAGAGCAAGCAGAGCTGCGGGGGACTCTCCAGAGGAGACTAAGCTGCTTTGAGTTCATTCTGCTTTCATTTCATTCAGGGGTTTCTGTGTATGTGTGTGCTGCTTGGAGTTCATTCTGTTTTATATTCATTGGGGGAGTGGGAGGGTGGGGCTGTGTGTGTATGTGTTCTGCTTTCAGTTCATTCTGCTTTCTTTTCAGGGGGTGGGGCTGTGCATGTACGTGTGTGTGTAAGTTGCTTTCATTCTTTTGTTGACTAAAGTTGAAATTGTTATAGTTCCCACAGCTTTTGAATGCAGATTGGTTCTGTGTTAGTTAAATATATCAGTTATGGTTATTTGTATTAGTTAAAATATCAATTATGGTTATTCCAGTTTTATGCTAGGAATGGATAGCTGTGTCCAAGTCACAGAAGGCTTTCATCAATATATTCATCAGCATATAGATGTTCTTATATCTTAATAGCTGTAACTCAAATGGTTCTCCCCACCCTCAGCTAATTAGCATCACTGAAATTGCAGTGGACATATGGGTGTTGAAGTTTTTATGAATATTGTTTGTCTGGGACATTGGAATATTACGGAGGAGAAAACGTTTTTTAGTAGTCTATATATCTGATTACTTCTTTACCTGCCTAAATTGTTAAGTTTTTCTATTCCTTTTCTTCTTTTTGCTTTGTTTTGAAGTAATATTTCTGTATATATTGTCCTTATTATATCTTTTTAATTATGATATCTAATGGATCAACATATAAAATATATAATAGGTTAATCTACTAATTTAAGACTAGACCAAAGTTTAACATGCTAAGTCAATCAATGGAATTAATATTAAATAATCTGTGATAGAATTTATTGTGGATAGATAGCATATAGATGTTTATAGTTTCATTCATGCAGGATCCTCAACAGTAGGTGGAAGTATAATTTGTATTGCTTTGGACTATCTGCTTGGAATTGAGGAAGGGGTATAAAAAAAGTTCATATATTTTACTTATATTTTGTAGGTACTTAAGTTTATTATTATTATTTGAAGTATTTCACAGCATACACAATCTGTTAGATCTATTTAATAGTTTTCTGTATAAGGTTCTATGCACTATTAATTGTTCTTTCCTACTTCTTAAATAAAATCTAAAAAATTGGAGGGGGAAAGGAATATTTACGAATATTTCACAATGTCACAATAGCTTAGCCGTTGGTAAGGTAGAGTTGGCAGGCAACAAAAAAATTTGCCATTTTAAACTAAGTATAAATCTAATGCAGCTAAAGTTGAGTATCTAACTTTGAATTGCTCCAGTCAAGCAAAACTCTCCCTGAATATTTGAAAATTTAATATTAATTAGATTAGGAATTTCAGTGGAATTTTGAGAAAGAATTTCGGAATTTTTTTTCCTGTGCTGGCAGAGGGAATCTGTTAGAATTTAGATTTGTGAGCTGGGTATTGGATTTTTAGAGGCCCTGTCCTTCTTGTATATATATTTTAAAAAATGATTTCAAAGAAATGAAATGTTTGGGAAAGGGAATGGAAGATTTCCCTTTTTGTAGAGGATACAGAAAGGAAAAAAAATCCTTTCTCATAACACTAATTTTCCAAGCTTACTAACATTTTTCTCATCGTAATGCATTGTGCTGGGTTCCGGGAAGCAGTGGCATTTCTGGGAGTGATGTCACTTCCAGAAGTGATGTCATCACACATTTCTGGGACCGCATGTGTGCTTTGCCCATGCATGTGTGATAATAGAGAGTTCCACCACCTCTTTTCCCAGAAAAAAGCCCTGATCCTAACCCATTTTCACTGAATTTCCCCTAGCCTGTCTCCTCCCCAAACATACCATTTTCACAGGTGAGTATCCAGGTGAGTATAGTGAGTACGTATCATCTGAGGGGAAGGGAGAGATGGCAACCCTATACATGACAGACTATTTAACCCTTTCCCCATAAGCCATTTGCCTGCTCTATACTGGCCCTTATCTTTCTCAATTGTATGGTGGAAGGAATATAGGCTCCTTCTATTTTTCTCCCAGGGCTGGAAAATCAAATTTGATTGGGAAAACAGTCTGAATTAATAGCTTCTCACCCTGCACTGAAATGTTAAGAAATATTGCCAGAGTAATTACTGTCTCAGTCCTGTTTATACCCCTTTAGAGATCAGTATGTGCAGAACTGGCTCAGAAACTTTTCATTTATTTGTTTAGAAAATCCACACCGTATCTCACCAAGATAAAAAAATTAAATTCATAAAACCAAGTAGCATGTAAAAAAACTATCAAAAGTAAATAAAACAAAAAGAGCATAAAACAGCACTCAGCAGTCCAAAATGATATTGATAGTCTTCAGACTAGAAGGTAACCTTTGAAATAGCTTTTAAAGATGACCCCTCTCTATTTAAAAATATATATTTTATTTAAGAAAGAATAGAAAAGATTACACCTCTCAAGCCACTTGCTCTAGGTAGGGCTGCCTGTAGACTTTCTACTTTTTTCTTATTTAAATGAACTGTTCCTTATTTGTGTAATTAAAAGAGTCATGGAAAAGAAAAAATGCACCAGAACTGCAAAAAAGTTTAATGCATTGATTCAAGATGGAACGAAATGGCTTAGCCTAAGAATCCCATGAGGCATGGAGTACTAGGAAAGGAAAGGAACTGCACCAAAAAACAGTGGGCAGGGGAAAGGTTAATCAGTTTTCCTTTCTATTTGTTTGCTGAAAACGACTCCTCCCTGAAGGTACATTTCTTTTTTAACAGCCAGAGCTTCATAGGTTTTTTTTTTCACAGCTTCCTAGCTAACCACAATTTGTGGCTGCCATTGTTATCTTCTCCTTGTGCAAAAGCTCCTCGTGCAGAACTTGTGCAAGGAGTGTCACTCATAATGCAATGTACTTGGGAATTCTGTGTGATAGGAACCCCCTTCTTTCCCCAGCTCTTGAAAGGGGAGGAAGGATAGATCATCTTATACTTTCCCCTGGAAGCTTTTTTCTGGACATTTCTAGGAGGCTTACTTATTTTTTCATATCAAGCTAAGATGAGACTCTGGCCCATGTTGGATTTGTGGAGACCAGTGTATGTGTATGTAAAGTGTCATCAAGACACAGCCAAATTCTGGTGACCCCTGCTGTTTGCCATTGACTGTCTCCGCATACTAATCTTGATCTTTCTTGGTGGTGTCCCATCTGACCTGTGCTGACCTTACTTAGCTTCCAAGATCTGACAAGCTCAAACTAGCCTGGGCCATTCATGTCCGGTGAAAAGGAGCTATTAGGGGTTAAATACACACATGTGCATGTAATGAGAGGGGCTTCTATGTATACATAGATAGAGGTTGAATTCTACTGACTGTATAATCACAATCTAGAATTATCTGTGGAGTGTGTTTACCAGAAGATGCCACAATCTTAAATAATTTCCCCTACCCCAAACATTATGTGCTATGTGTTCCTCCCAAGACAGCCAAACCAAGATTGCATTTGGTGCTTATGTGGGCAGTCTGAAAGCAACCATAAACAAAATAAAACCTTTTTCTGGGTTTGTTAGTGTATCCTTTTTCACTTGCCTTAAAATCAATGGTCTGTGTTGCATTTAAACTTACATGATCATATAGTAGGAATTTGTAGGAAGTTGGCAAAGAAATTATTCAAAATGAAGATTCTCTACTAAACAAGTAATTGAAATATGAAGAGATGTAACAAGGACAGGCTGAACAAGAGCCCTATTTCCAAGCCAGCACATTTGTACCAGTTCATCCTTTAGCATGAAACTTATAGCCTGATCAGGTGCAGTTGTACTTAATATAAATTAAGTTACTTGAGAAGGATCAACAGTGAGATTCAAACTGGCCTAAACAGATATTGTGGTGCAGCCAAGATAATAGAACAACGTCTGTATGCAAAATATAAAAAGACTGCTGTGGGGTTTTTTTCCCCCCCGCGTGCACCATATGTCGACCACAATTGGTGTACATATGGGCAGAGGACATTCTCGACTGTAATCTATATCACAGGGACCAAAAATAAAACAGGAGCAAAAGGCTAAAATCAAAAATGCTGTTTTTTAGAGGGCAAATTAGAAATGTTTGTTGTAACAAAAATATTGGTGCTTTAATTAATAGCATTGCAGCACATTCTGGCATGGAGCAATACAGAATGGATCTGCAGATTTGTTTCCCCCTCTAAATCCTTTTCTTTTCAAAGCTGAGTGCAAATGATGGCGTTAGAAATTTGTATGTTAGGGGAAAATAATTTGCTCCTTCATTTTATACTGAGTAACTAATGTACATTTTCCCAACTGTTCTTGCTGCATTTACTTTACCATGTGAACATGCAGATAGCATCACTTAATATGCGTTCTGTTCCAATGCTAAGATATGTGCCATCAGCTGTGGCTTGTAGTGCCATCACTGCTAGACCATACAAGAAGCAGGCTTTCACATTGCAAGGAATAGTTCCTTATTTATGTCAGAATTGCTCAAAGAAAAAGAGAAATGCACCTTGATTGCAAAGGGTGACATTATAATACATTACAGGACAGTATATTCAGAACAGGAACTAAATACAAAGCAATTACTAAAAATGCTAAATTACTATTTCTTTTGGTAATGCTGTGGGGCTTCTTTAACTTGGCATAGTGCAGGGCCTCAGTGTGTCTTGATCCAGCTCCAGTTATATTCTAATAAAGCAGGGGTGTCCAAGTTTATTCACTAGTGGGCAACAGGATGTAGAGTGCTATGTACTGTACATCTATCCAATCTTTTGCACTCACTATTCCAACATAGTGTCATTGTTGCTGAACATTAGAATCAAGAGGGTCCATGCTTGCTGTACAAGTATTGGATGTCATGTGACTCAGAACCAAACTACAAAGGACAGCAACCACATGTCCATCCCATGGCTGCTGACACCATTTTAGAAGCAATTGTAGTTCTTTTAAAATTGCTGTGATGCCCCAAACTGTGTGGCATGGGGAGCCATAGAGGAGCAATGCAGAGGCTGTTTTGGCATCTGAAAAGGTACAGGGGGAGAACAAGAATTCCTGGAATCACTGTACAGCACACACTCCCCAGGCAATTTTAAAAGAACTAAAAATCCTGCAAAAATGGCTTCAGAAGCCATGGGATGGACCTAGGGTTGCCAGGTCTCCCTCACCCTCCAGGTGGGAGGCAGAAGACCTGGCACTCACCTTTGCACTCCCAGGCTGCACGATTATGTCACTTCCAGGAAGTGATGTCATTGCACAGGGCCTCATGCTGCCCCTGGTAGTGCTCCCACACTCCATAGTGGGCTGGTTTTGGACTGTTTGGGGCCAAATCTGTTTGGTCAAGTGCAGGAGCTCTCCAAGGCCCTCTTGGCAATGCTCCTGCACTCCACAGCAGGCCAAATTGGGCCTGTTTGGGGTCAAAATCAGCCCACTGAGGAGTGCAGGAGTGATGCTGAGGTGGCACAATGGGTCCTGGAGTGCCTCTGCACTTTGCAGCAGCTGATTTCAGCCCTAAACGGACCCGATTCAGCTTGCTGCAGAGCATGGTAGTGCTGCCTGGAGGCCCCTGGAGAGCTCCTGTGCTTCACAGTAGACCAATTTAGGTCCCAAATGGGCCTGATTCGGGCCATTTTGGACCCAAACTGGCCCACTGCAGTGCACAGTAGCATGCTGCACCACCCAGGAGTACATCCTGGGAGAAGCGTTCTCCCGCCTTTCCCCCCACTGGCCAGGTAAGTGGAGGCAGGGAGTGGAGGGTGGGAGCGGGGGATCCCCCACCCCCAGCAGGGGACTGGCAACCCTAGATGGACCTGCTGTGGCTGCTGTCACTTGTAGCTTGACTATGCACCGAAAAAGAGAAAGAAGTGAAAAATCACATTCGTGAACCATTTATGTTTGTTGCAATTCACATTAACAAGGTCCACACTACATGTCAATTCCCAACATACAACAATAAAGTTCACAGTATGTACAATTTAAGACACACAGAGTCCTGAAAGGAATTAATCCTATATTGCATTAATTATGCATGCGATATACAAAAGTTCAGTCAGTGACAAGATGCAGTCCTGCAAAATGCCGTGTGTAATGAAGCAAAAGACCGTTTGCTGTGGGTGGCAACGAGTACGAGCCGGCAATGTCTCTTCACTCGTTTCAGACCAAACCGTCTTTCCTCAGGCCAGAATATAGAAAAATCTTATTTAGTTGGGTAACCGTTTCACATCGAATGCTCTGTAAATTTCCTGTGTGAATGCTCTGTGTGAATGCTCTGTAAATTTCCCACCCCCAGCAGGGGACTGGCAACCCTAGATGGACCTGCTGTGGCTGCTGTCACTTGTAGCTTGACTCTCAGACAGGCTTTATTGGAGGCTTTATTCACACCTATTTTCCTTTTTATCAGTATTTCTTCATATTGACCCAATTTTCTGATACAATTGTAGTGAAATTAAACCCCCAAAATGCAAATAATTTGTTTGCTAGAAATATCAGATGGGCTACATGTTGGATGGCTCCTTAGAAGAAGAAGGAGTTACATGTGCAATAAATAAAGAAAAAGTAGAGTTGCCTAGTTTTGTGATTCCTTAAAGCATAATGAAGAAGCTGCCATTGATGGAACTTATTATTGCGAGGTGTCTGTAATCTTGAAATAACTAAGATAGATAAACCCATGTGACTTTCAAAAAGAATAATCAAAAGCTCTATTGTTAAGAAAAAACCTATCTGTCTTCAGTGGCTGTGCACTTCACCATATTAAAGGTATACTGCAAATGTCTTTTGTACTTTGAAACTGATACTGTAGAATGACACCAAATTAGGAAAGGACCAAAAGCATTTTTATGGCATATAGGAGCTGTTCCCTGAATATTAAAGGACACTGGAGAGATCAGTTGCTGTTAATATATGCACAGTAACTCCCTGCCATAGAAGAGACCCAAATTTCTCTCCCAGAGAGATTAATCTCTGCACAGATGATCATTCAAGCAAGGAAAAAATTCTTTGGATGTGGTTCTTTAAATGTAACTCCAAATATCAAACAATGATGGTGTGTTACAGTGACACATTTACACAACTGGGACCCCCAGGTGGGAGGTGTGATTTTATAGATATGGAGAGGGACATAATTTAAGGAATAACAAAATACAAACATAATTTTGATGACATTAGATATGAGGAAAGGTGGGATTTTTCAATTCTGTGGGTTTCTGAGAGGGGTTAAGTAGGCTTTTAAGAAAAAATGTTTGTCCTCACTAACCTTTATCCATATTTTTTCCCAAACACTTCTCCAAATATTTCCATTTCCATATGATAAAATAACTTAATCAGGTTTTTTAGGGATAGCTTGATTTATAAAATTTGTTCCATGTTCATATTGAAGGAGTCCCCCTCCCCGCATTTGGCATATTAAGGCAATTAATTGTTTTGGTCATTTTGATCATTTTGAATGCAGGAACCAACTGGAGTCTCTAAAAAATTTAAAAGAAAATATTTGCCTTGCAGTGATTTTAAAATTCTGTGTGAACTTCCAAGTTAATAACAACGAGCAAGTAGTTCTAGTCCAAGAGTCTCTCTCAAACTCAATGTAATTCTCCTCACAATGTAATTCTACTCAATGTAATTCTCACCAGACTCCTGGGAGAGTCTGGTGAGCCCCGCTGCCCCAGGCGTGGGCCATTCTTGGAATGGCCTAGACCCAGCCGGCCAGGCAAAGGGTTCCCCCCCATCAAGCTCCTAAATCCTCAGCCATACAGCACGAGGGAAAGACTTGCACCTGGGGTTCCCTGGAGGTGGTCTGCACAGGTGGTAGTAGCCATGAAGCATACCATCCCTCCTGATAGACCCCATTTCCCCACCTATGGGGAATTGCCAAAGGGGTGCGTACTGGCCCGCTCCCTATTTCCCAAATTTCTCCTGCTAACGTGAAAGGCCAAGCCTCACCTTAGGCCCTTGCACCCCAGAGGTGGCCTAGTGCCACACCAAGCCTTGCCGCAGGTTGTACAGAAAGGTGGCGATGCCAAGGCCCGTACAGGAAACCCTGTACAATAATAGCCAGCAAAAGCAGCCCAAATTTTGCTGTGTATTAAATCCTAACAAGCCCCCCAAATGCTAAATAAACCAGGTGCGTGCACCTCAAAAACAGGGCTTCAACTTAGCCCAATAGGTGGGAGAGGACTCCTCCTCCCATTCTACCTGCACAGTGATGGAACTTTTCCCCACAAACATGCTGGGGTATAATGTTCTTCCCTAAGAAAAAAGCAGGAGAGGACCTTTCCTCCCTCAAAGAACCCAGGGGAGGACCCTTCCTTCCCTAACAAGAACACGGGGTGGACCTATCCATCCCCTAAATCAAGAACGTGGGGGAAGACCATTCCTTCCCTAAAACACCGGGGAGGACCCTTCCTTCCCCAAAACAGTTGATACGGGGAGGACCCTTCCACAAAACAGTAGACACGGGGAGGACCATTCCTTCCCCCAAAACAAAGTGCAGGGGAGGACCATTCCTCCCTCGAAACCAATGGCACGAGCCCAGCCCTCCGGCCTGCCATCTCTGCTGTTCCAAGGTGGCCCCAGATGCCCTCTGGATCTGATCTGCTGGCTCCAGTCACACCTAGGAAAACTCTATTAATATTTGATAGTATCAGCGCACCCCAATGGCCACTGCTGATGGGGCCCCTACTTCTGAAAACCAGCACATCCCAGGGAAGCTATTACACACCGGAGGAAGGGGGTGCCCATGCCTGCCTATAAAACACTTCTTAAACAACAGTACCAATAAACAAACGAAGCTACCCATACCATTCACAGGTGCCCGGTGTCACGCCTTACTGGAAGTTACCACTGACACTCAATTGCCCTCAATTGGGCTGGTTACCCTTGCCAGCCAACTGCTTGCCTCCTCTCCCACCGGGTTGCCCACTGCCCCTTCCCTGCCTGGATCTGGGACAATCTGCATAGGGGTGGTTGACTGAGCAAGAGGGACATTTGTGCCTATATTTACATGCTTTCCGATTACAGGATCCTTTTGCCGTAAAGTCCCAGCAAAGCAACTGGCGTTGTGATTGCTGCCCATCGGGTGCCCGGGCCCCTGCCGATGCTAAGGGGCAGTGGATGAGGTGGCCACTGTCTGACCTATCTCCCAAATTTGGTTTTGCGGGGGACATCACCTACAGCCACAGCTGCTGGTGAAGCTGGTCCCAGGGGAGGTGCGGGTTAAGAGCAGCACGCATCCTAAATTCCTTGTTGTACTGCAGCCATGCAGCACCGACGAAATCTGTGTATCCCCTGTAAATAATGTTCAGATACTGGAAAAGAGACACCGCGCATGAAGGCACCCAACACTCCCGCATATATCAAAAATCCCGGGAGCCAGTTGTGCCAGTTGCGATCCACCTTCCTCCTCCTAATTTTCTCTTTATCCCTCTCATCTAGATTGCCTTTATTTTTCTTCTCCAGCTCCCTGAAAAGAAGAGTAAAACATCCACATACTCCCCCATGACAATCTTATCCCTAGTGGCCTGTGTAAGATGGTCCCCGAGGGTTAGGGCCGTATCACCACAAGGAAGTGCCCCATAGGGGACCTGTCCATAAGCTCCATAAGGCAGAAAGCCCCATGGCAGATATGCTCCATACTGCCACCTTGCAGAAGGAATACCAAAAGTCTGACCCTCTACCATCCCCAACACTATGTGGGGGCTCCCCACTGCTGCCTGAGTGGTCAGCACATTCGACAGCTGGCCCAGCCAGCCTGATTGCCCTGACGTCTGCCAAGGTGAACTGTTGCAAAAGTAGGAAGCTGTTATGGCACCAGAGGACCCGGAGGCAGTGGCCTGACCCCACGGCATCCATGGCCACGTGCGCGCCTGCTGTGGCAAGGTGGACTTACCCTCCGGCCACCGCCACTGGACAACCATCCGACTGCCCCTCTAGTTCAGCTTCCAACACTGGGTCATTGTCAGCATCATGAGCCTCACAACTGCTACTAGCCGCTGCCTACACCCCATCTGAAGCAGACTCTAGGGCAGAAATATGGTTAAGAGTTTCCCTCCTAATGGCCAACTTGGAAGCAGCCCTAACTGGCCTAGCCCTCTGTTTACCACCCCTTACCTGGGTAGAGGTCCTCCTAGCCTTTTCCAAAGCCTCAAGTTGCCTCAAAATTTCTGCCCCAAGATTAATGTCCTCATCATCCTCTGACGAAGAAAGGACAGGCAAGGGCCTCTTGGGAGGCTGTTTCTTGACAGGCTGCTTGCCCTTGGACTGCCCTCTGCCTTTTCTGGACGCCATTTAGAATAGCTCAGTTTTCAGGAATACCAGCTCTGTATGTATGTAATTAATATATCAAGCTCAGGGGAAGCAGAATCATAAAGTACCCTACCACCGTAAGAAAAACAGGGTTTCAATATGTGCACTCTCTGCCCCAGTGTTTATGTTCTCCTGCACTGGAAAAAAGGCCCAGCCCAAAATAGCCATCCATCACAAAATGGTGGCCACTCCAAAATGGCAGCACCTCAGAAACTGTGCACTGGAGAGCACCAATGCCACTAGGCCCTGTTTAGACCCACGCTTCAGGTGGGCCTCAAGTTGCAAGGCTATTATAGCTTATGACCCCCCTTGATACTAAGCCACACCAAGAGGGAAGGAGAGGGAAAAGAAACTCTATCCCCCACTGGTGAACCTAAAACCACTGTGACAACCACCCCATATTACTGCAGCCTGCAAACCATTCCCCCTGAGGGGGGAGGCCCAAAGCCAGGGAGAGCAGAAGAACCGCGCTACACTGGAAGAGGCGGTCGAACTGCAAGGCCACGTTCCGCCGCAGCCGCGATTCCCCTGCCTCACACCTTCAATGCCACCACCACTGCAGCAAACAATGGTGAAAAAAGCAGCCACAGGCCTATCAAGCTGCTCCGCAAGCGTGGGGGAACATTCACAGCCCTGCTCGCCCAGCCGTTCCTCTGTAGATCGGCACAGCGCAGGAGCTTAAAAGTACCTCCTGCTCCATCCAATCACACGGAGCAACTGAAGCCTTGGGGGCGGAGACTCCTTCAACGGCTCTTGTCTCCGCCCCCGAGCTTACAGTCCAGATGCCCGGGAAAAGACATCTGCCTCATCCACCTTCCTGTGGGGGCAAACCTCGGCCCCTGGGTCAAGTCGCTGCATGGCTGTCGGGAAGGGCCACATTGCTATTACAGATCTCTGAGCCCCACTTGGAGGTTGGCGACCCTACCCTATCATGTCCCTATATTTATATGACTCCTACCTCATTCGAAGATCTTCTTCATATCTGAGGAGGAATTTATTTGTGAGAACAGCAGAAATAATTCCAGACACCCAGACTCTTCTGTACTTCAGTAGGAACAAGAGTTGCCAGCTCTAGGTTGGGAAAGTCCTGGAAATTTGGGGGATGGAGCCTGGGGAGAGTGGGGTTTGGGGAGGGAAGGGGTGTCAGTGAGGTATCCTGTCATAAAGTCCACCCTCCATGACAGCCGTTTGTTCCAGGGGAACTGATCTCTGTGGCCTGGAGATCAGCTATAATTCCAGATTTTCAGGCACAACCTGGAGACTGGCAACCTTAGAAGAAACAATTTATTACAACTCTCTTCAGAAGATTCAGCTTTCTTCACTGTCCAACTTTCACATCCATATATGGCAATGGGGAATACCATAGTTTGGATTATCTTGATCTTGGATCCCAGAGAGACATCTTTATCTTTAAGGATCTTGTCTAGCTCCCTCAAAGCTGCTCTTTCAAGTCTCAATCTTCTTCTGATTTCTTCATTGCAGTCTCTCTTTTGGTTGATGATTGAGCCAAGGAATAGAAATTCTTGAACGATTTCAACTTCCTCATTGTCAACTTTAAAATTGTGTAAATCCTCAGTAGTCATTACTTTTGTCTTCTTGATATTCAGCTGTAATCCTGCTTTTTGGTAGTCATTGTCCGGGGTCTGAGTCCCAGCCCCCAGACTTGCCAGGAGGAAGCAGTGGGAGGCAACCGGGAGGCAGTGGCCCTACCACCCCAGCCAGCAACCAGGTCCAGAACCTGCCCACTCCAGGGGGAAGGGGCGAAAGGCCAAAGCCTCAGAGGGCTGGAGGGAGCAGGGAGAGACCAGCCAGTCCCACCCTCCAGGGGGAAGAGAGGAGGCTAAGCAGGACAGAGGAAAAGGGCCAAGGCAGGCAGAATAGGGACCCAGTGGCAGCCCAAACAGAGCCCTTACCAGCCAAGGAGGAGAAGCAGCCACTACAGCCCAGAGCCACACCCCAGCTAGAGGACAGCAGCCTGGCTCAGGAGTTGCTAGGAGCCAAGCCCCTCCAGGTGGAGCTGCCACAGGCATTCTGGGGGAGGAGATGGGTAGCCCCGCCCAGCATCAATGAGCAGGCAGCCCAGAAGCTGGTCAGGGCAATTCCTCGCGAGCAAGGCGAGGCAAGCTCAGCAGTTCAAAGGCCTACTGGGGCAGCTCCTCATGAGTAAGGCCAAGGAGACCTCAGCTGGGGATGGCTCGCATTCAACCCCACCCTGCCAGCAAGGCAAGGAAGCCAAGAAGGGATTAGTGGTAGGAGGGAAACACCTGAGGGAAGGCACGGCTGGGCCAAGTCAGGAGAGGGAACAAGCCTAGAAGGAGGGCGGGGCGGGGCAAGGAAACCCTATATAAGGTGGCTGGGAAGAGCTCTGAGGTGGTGGGTGTGAGTAAGGAGTGATGGTGTGGAGTGAGAGCAGAGTAGTGCAAGAGTGGAGGCTTGGAGGAGAGTTCTGGGAGGAGGAGATGATGGAGGACACAGGGGGAAAGCAGGCCAGGTTGAGCAGGCCAGCGAGTGGATTGAGAGGGAGTCAGGGTGATGTATACTGCCCCTCCTTCCACAGAACAGGGTCCTGCAGCATCCCTGGTGCCCCTCTGATGTCAGGGCCGGCCCAGCTGGTGCCCTGCCCAGCGGCGGCAGCGACAAGCCCTGACAGTCATTTCAAGTCTTCACTATTTTCTACCAGTAATGTGATGTCATCTGTATATCTCAAACAGTTAATGTTCTTTCTGTTGGAAGAGGAGGATCCAGTGCTGTCCCTGTTCTCAGGTTTCAGAGGGGGACAAACCTCTCTAGAAAGATAGAGAGGTCAGGGCACTCTGTTTACTACTCTATACTGCTCTGACTGTCCTTTAATATGCAGATTGCTATTCTCAGGATATCCTCCTCCTGACTTCCTCCCTCTCCCTCCTTTCTGGCTTTGATCTAGGCAACACCTCTCTCCTTCTCCATGCATGCCTTCCCCTGCAATCCATGTCCATCTTTAGACTAACTAGGTAGTTAGAATCTATGTCTCCTCCTTTCCTATCAGGGTATGGTGTTCCTGTAATAAAGAACTCTCATTTCTTTACTAAATATAAACCAAGTGTATGCTTTTATTATTTTCCTTCCTGCACACACACCAGCCAGCAGAACGAGCTCACACAACCACCTATAATCAAGCTTCTTATGCTATATGAACATGATAGACTCTGCTAACGGCCCAAACATGGAATCCTTTAATTAGGTTTCTGGGGCCTACATAATGATTTATTTATCACCTTCCACCAATTTTCACTCCACCTTCTTCTGGATCTAATCCAGCTTTCCTTATGATATACTCTGCATAGAGGTTGAACAGATAGGGAGATAATATGGGTCCTTGACTGACACCCTTGTCAATTGGAAACCATTCTGTTTTCCCCATATTCTGTCCTGACAGTAGCCTCTTGTCCAGAGTACAGGTTGTGAATCAAAACAACCAGATGTTGTGGCACCCCCATTTCTTTTAAGACTCTCCATAGCTTTTCATGATCCACACAGTCAAATGCTTTGCTATAATCTATATAAGAATAGTTTATGCACAATATTGGAAATTCAATAAACTTCCAACAGTTGATGCCTGGTTAATGAAGATGTTGGAAATTGCAGAAATGGCAAAACTAACGGAGTTGTTGAGGGATAAAACAACCACCAATTTTGTGAAGAGCTGGAAACCTTTCATGGACTTTCTGTATGTAAAAGAGAAGTCAGAGCTAATGATTTGTGGATTTGAAAATTAGAATTGTAAGGTAGGCAACAAATAATAGGCTGAAATAGGGAAAAATGTGGATATCTTCACAGTAAAGTCGAAGTTATATATTAGGTAAAGATATGGGTATTATGGAAGAGTTATTAAGTAATGAGTTTAAAGAAATTCTGTATAATGTCCAAAATGGTACGTCTCCCTCTACGTTTTCATTTGTTTGTTCCTTTTTTAAAAAAAATGTTTTTGTTTCTACATGCGAATTTTTGTTTGTTGTTTGTTGTAACAAAATAAAATAATAAAAATGAGAGGCGGGGAAGCTTCTCTATAATCTATAAAACACAAGCTGATTTTCTTCTGGAATTCCCTGGTATGTTCCATTGTGGGACACCATAAATCTGACTGCAGTGCCAAGCAGACTTCCCAAGAGCAGAGAGGAAAATGATACATGTTGAGGAAACAATGCCAGCCCATGATTTTTGCCTGCTATGGACGAAGATGGTTCCTCATGATCCTTCTGTTACTATAACTAGATCTCCTCTAGATATTTTGAGAAACTGCCTGGTCTTCAAGACTATTTGTAAAATTTAAAATGTATGTGGTGGATTTGTTCGGTTCTTTTTAAAGAAAGAGTTGTTAGCTGCAGTTTCACTGAGCAGATAGACATTTAATAGTTTCAACAGACTGTGTTGGGATACGTGGTTCTGTTGACATAAGGAGAAGAAATTATTAGAATTTGGTTTCAAAAAAGAACATAAGGGAATACATGTAATGCACGTCTGCTCTTCTGGCGGAGTACTGTATGGAACAGAAGCTTAGCAGCAATAGAAATGTAGAACAGTGTGGTATGCACAGGTTTAGGCAGAATAAGAATGAGAGCTATGAATTAGCCCCCCCCCCCCTTTTTAGAATGTCTGTACCATTTCACCAAAGGCCAGTATCTAGCAAAGTATAAGACATCCATACAGTACATTCCTAAGCAGAGCTGGGTTTGGAAAGCTGTAACTTTATGTAATGTTTTAGCCTTTTTTGCCACCCTGTAATGGTTGCTTAGTTTGATAACTTTTTTACACCTTCAGTCCTTTTGTTAAACCTTGTATGTTTGGCTTTGGACTGTAAATTCAGCTCCTCCTACCTTTACCTTAAACTTATACCTCAGGAGGGCCCTGGTCCTAATAAACATTCCTTATATTTCCACTCACACAGAGCTTAGGTGTTCTCTGCTCTACCCAAGCTGTTACACCTTCCCTTCTATGTTTGTGTGACCTGTATATTGCTGCCTCCCCAAAAGGTTTTGCTGCCGTAGACCTCCTTGTTGTAACTTGTAATAGCTGGCAGGGTGACAGAATGGTCAGCATGTAGGGGTGCCAAGTCCCTATATCCTCCCAGTGGAAAGGTGGGAATCTAGCACTTACATCATGCCTCCTGGGAGTCTTTTCCTCATACACGTGCACTCCTGGTGCTTGTGTGATGACATCCCTTCCGGGAAGGGACGTCATCATGCTGGCCATGGGTGTGCTCCCATGTTTTAGGCAGGGCAAATTCAGCCTGTTTGGGGCCAAAATTAGCCCCAGTGAAGTGTGGGAGCACACCTGTGGTTGATGTAACATCACCACTTTGGAAAGTGATATCATAGCGCCCTGCCAGAAGCGCACCCAGCACATGTTTTCCCAGGTTGCTTGCTGGTGGTGGGCAATTGCTGGCGTGTTTGCAACCTTCCACCAATCTCCAGTGATCAGCAGGCAAGAGGGCAAACCCCCAAGAAATTGCTGGCCACTGATGGGCAACTGAGAAGCCTATTGGAATGTGAGGATGCTTATGAGGAAAATTGTGAGCCACAGCCCCGCCTGCTAGGTTGGCCCCGCCCTCCGATCTCCTCCCAGGTGCGTTGGCAGGTCTAATTCTAGGGCTTCAGAGTCAGCTGAAGAGGGGTTTTTCCTTCACCCTAGTCCTCCTCCTGGCCACCAGTGAGGAGCTCTCTCTCGGCTGCCTCCTTTCACCAGTCTCACATCCCGTCTCTGGGCAAGTTCCTCCTTTATAGCACCCTTCCATCCCTCCCCCAATCAGGCTACCAATGGCCTTTCACTCCCGTCTTCCTATTCACCCCCTCCACCTGTACTTGCCTGCCCTTCCCCCTGGGATAGGGTGGGCACCCCATCTCTACACGGGAGTTCCTACCCCCTCCCCCTCTGCAGCCCAATCCCCCGTTGCTGCCCATCTGCCTCCAACCCTGCCCTCTGCCCTGGTTCCACATCCTGCCACCTCGTTCGGGCATGCCCAGCATTCTTCCGCGCCAGTGGGGCTGGCTCCTGGACGGTTCCTTGGCCAGTCGAAGTTGGCTGATTGAGGCCTTGCTGTGGTGGGGCTGGCCGTCTCGGTGCTGGCTGCCTCAGTGCTGGCTGCTTTGCCGTCTCCTCCGGTGGCCTCATTGCTGCCCCCACCCTCGCCGCCACCACCAGCCATCCTGCAAGTGTCGCTGTGCCAGTCAGCAGCTTGGGGGACTCCCCGCGAGCTTCCCATTGCCTTCCAGTTGCTGAAGGTGAGTTCTGCATGCTCCCCCAGGGCTGGGGGGAATAGACCCTCGGCGGGATAGCTGGCCTCACCTGGGGGGGGGGCTCCAAGTCCGGGGCAGAAGGGGGCTGCTCCGGACACAAATAAAGGATCTTTTCTTCTTAAACAAAAGCAGAATTTATTTATAGGTACATAAGCTTGATGGTTGCAGAGTTTTGATAAGCATAGTTTCAGAATAGTTCTTAAGCCTGGTGGTTTGAGAGATAATTATATAATCACAAGCACAGAGACTAATTTTCTCTCCCTCAGATATACATAGACTTTCTTTGCCTATCTTAGACAGAATTTTTGAGAACACCACACAGTCTCAGAAAAACAAAATCTCATTGAACTTGCCAGAATAAATTCCTCTCGGGAACACACAGACACTCTCAGGCTGCACACAGCCTGCCTGTTTTTACTAGAATGGCACAAATAGTTCAGGCTTCACACAGATTGCTTGACTGAACTGGGATAAAACCCCTTTCAGGCTTCCACTCAAGTGCTTTGCCCAGAATGCTTTCCCTCAGCACAGTTTGCTCTGTCCCCTAGAGTGCAGCGACTGTCCAATGAGATTGCACTCCATTCACCCATCTAGCCCCCTTCCTTCTTTCCTCAGAGGCCAACATTTACACTCATAGCAACAACTTAAAAAAACCCACATTAGCAAGGAGAAATAAGAATTAAACTATTTAAATGCAAAACATTACATTTTAGGATTGCAGTATTAATTGTTTTGCCTTTTGAAAGTGAATAATGTGGAATTTTGCCTTGTCAGTGAACAAATACATAATATATCGTGAAGCTGCCATTCTGAATGGCAATGACTCTCCAGGCTCTCAGGCAGAGAAAGGTCATTCCCAACATCACCTACTTGAGATAATTTTAACTACGGATTCCAGAGATTGAAGCAGGGACCTTCTGCATACAAAGCAGGCACTTTACTACTAAACCATGCCCCTCCATGCCCCGCAGAATAAAATTCTACTGCTACATCCAACCTTTCTACTTGATATTTTAAGATGCCAATTGTTTAGTAGTAACATTCTTCCATATTGGTGTTCATTGACCCAGATATTAAAGATCTCTTTCAACCACCAATGGTACAATTAATGGAAGCAATTTTCACACTGCACAAATGGATCCCCAAAAGTAGGTTCAATAGTTTTCCATCTACAGTTTTTATATGGTAGATCAAGTTCCAAAAACTGATGTGCCCCAGACAAAAGGATTTTATCTTAACGTTCTTCTTGATATAGTACTTTCTCAAGTGCTTCTGAAATTTTATGTATTCAAATTTCTCCTCGGACTTTAGAGTTCTGAATTAATTCACTTTGCTTCTGAAGTGGAATTGATGGCATAGAATTGTACACTGTTCCGTTTCTAAATTTTGTCCAGAGTACTATGTATGTGCCATTTGGGGAACCCTTTAGATTGTTCAGTGTCATTTTCTACATTACAAATGTGTGTATGCAGACTAGAGTTGGCAGGTTCCTCTCACCTCCTGCCAGGAGGGTAGGGACAGCTGGTACTTACCTCGTGCTGTCCACAAGGGTCCCCAGAGCTGATGCGATGACATAACTTCCGGAAGTGACATCACCACCCTGGCTGCGCAACCACTCCTGTGCTCTGCACAGGGACGATTCAGCCCATTTGGGGCACAAATCGGCCCCAAACAATGCACAGAACGCTCCCATGACCAGCACGACGACATCACTTCCAGAAGTGACTCACCACACCTGTTGGGAGAATGCGCACAGTGCACATTCTTGAGGGGCCTGCCAGTGGCAGGCAACCTCCTGGAGCTTGACACCTCCCGCCAATTGCTGGGTGATCAGTGAACAAGGGGGCAAATCCCTAGGAGTTTGTCCGCCACTGGCGGGCACCTGGAAACCCTAATGCAGACTAATTCAACAATGCAAAAATGTATGCCATTTTATTTATGCCAATAAAGCTATTGACTGACTGACTGTCTACCATTTTATCAAAATTCTTTTTGTGCAGTAGGCTTGCCTGTGAGGGATCCCTGCCACCTTTCACCTGGTCGGTGGGGGAAGAAAGGTGCAGGAACACGGTAGTGGGGGCAAAATGTGCTCCCACATGTTCTGGAGCACCCTCACGCATGCCTGCATCACTCCAGGAATGACATCATTCCTGGCACGATGCGGAAATAATGAGTTGTGCCAGGGGCTGATTGAGTGAAAATGTTCCCTTAATTTAGTGTTGATATCATTCCTGGAGCAACACGGGGAGTTCCAGCATGCGCACAAAGTGCACATGTGAGGTGAATAACCCCCTCAAACTATCCCACACACCTCCCCCCCCCCCGGGTTGGGGCACTCAGGGACCTGGCAACCCTATTGTGCAGTGTTTTACCAGCGTGGAGGAACACACATGCACACCAATAACACACTGCACACAAACGAATAATAATGCAGTCATGTATAATCATGCCAATATTGCTTTTTCATAGTGCTGTTATAAAGGATTCATATTATGGAAAATTGAGGCAAATGGTGCATGATCCAAAAAACTGAGCCCTCCCCACTGCAGTTAAACCAGAATTAAGGAGGAGTGGAAAACACTGCAGAGAGAAATTCCAGTCAAGAAAGGGTCACATCAATCAACTTCTCCCTATGCTTTATGTGCAGCCATAATCCAACACACAACTCCCGACCTGCACTCTGAAAGGGTAATATCCAGGGAGGACTTAACTTAGTGTTTGGATCCTGAACAACACATGGATTGAAAAAATGCTTTGTAAGCAAACAGAAATATTTTCTCCAACACTGTATCTTTTGCTAGTTGTGTTGGCCTGGGGTCTATTTCATAATGAACACTTAAGACTGACCAGCTGCCAGAGGAACTCGACCATAGAAGAGCCTCATTAACAACTGCAGTCTTTCTTCTTCAGCATTTTGACATATTTTAATTCTTTCATAATCTCCTTTCATTTCATTAGTTTCCATAATGCTCAGTGTACAGGAGCTAAAACAGAGCAATATCTTCTTTTCTTGCTAAGGCAATCAGCTTAGAGATTTAGAGTGTTGTATTTGTAACCTCAGGTTTTTTTTCACACAAAATGAAGTTTTGTCATAGCTAATAATTGATCTGACAAAGTGTTCACAGTGACTTGAAGGGTGCCTTTGGTTACCAAGACAGATTTTTATAATAATGAGTCTTTTTCCTGTGGGGGGCTGTGAACTGCTAATTAGCATCTATGACCCAATATTCTCAGCAAATAAGAGTAATAGCAGTAATTTCTTGCTTTATGTAGGGTGGAAGTCTAATATTACCAGCACTTCTGTTGCATTTGTAATTAACTGCAAGCAATTATTATAGTCAAGGAGTATATCCTAATGCTCGTAGGTAATAAAAAAAAATTGGAATGATGTTTGTAAAACTCATATGTTCCATGCTGGGTGCACTGATTTCTTTCAGAGTGCTGTGATTATGTACATAACTATTTTTTAAATCCTCTTTTATGTCTCTGCACATTGTTATCATTCTTAATGTTTATGGGCAAGTATATTGTCTTCATCATAATTCCCTGTAGTTCCCACCCCCTGATGGTTTTTAATTAATATTTTGATTTCCAGTATGCCTCTGAATACAAATGCTGGACATTTGGCCAAAGTATAATCTGTAGGAGGCACTGATAGGATTTGTTTTGACCCTGTTTAATTAAATATTTTACTTTTGGTCTAAGAGCAGGGTGAACTTTCAACCACGAGTCAAGATAAAATTGACATATCGTATATCATAGATGAAATCACAAAATGGTGTGTTAAGGGGCATTTTAGTAAATGAATCGTCTACAGCTACAGCGTAACATATGTTCCGAGTCAGAGATTTCTTGCATCCTTTAAGAAGAGTATCAAGGAAAACATCTCTTCATTGGGTCAACTCTCCGGAGCTTTGGTCAATTCACTGGAAAAGCCAGTGATATTTCAATGCATGGAACGGTTATTTATATGTTTAAAAATATATATGCTGCTTTTCAACACAGGTACATTTAGAGCAATATTCATAAAAAGATAAACACCACTGTTGTATCTAATATCTAAACATTTTCCACTCCCATGTGGAGCAAAAATACAGACAATAAATCAGGGTTCTCCAAACCCAGGTGAAACACCATGTTTATAGAAAAATCTGATTTGTTTTTTAAAAAGTCAGATGTTGCAAAAAATACTGCAGAATTCAGGTAGCGTTTTGTGCCAGTGGGGGTGCTAAGTCATTGTTGGGAAATTGCTGGAGATTTAGGGGTGGAGCCTGGGGAGTGGTGGTTGGGGAAGAGAGGGATCTCAGAAGGGTATAATGCCATAGTCTACCTTGCAAAGCAGCCATTTCCCCTACAAACACTGATAACTATAGTCTGAAGACCAGTTGTAATTTCTCTAGTTTACAACTGGAGGCTGCCAGAAAAACCCAAAATGCTCTCTGAAAACACTGTGGCAGTAGCCAGAAGCAGGCAAGGAGGGGAAACAGGAAGCAACTCCAGCGTGCCTCCCCTGCTTGCCTGCTTCTGTTCCCATGGTCCATGCTTCTGGAAGTATAAAAGAGAGAGGGCAGGGAAGAGAGGGGAAGTTCAACCAGGTTTGCAGTGGGCCCAAATCCAGGGCTTTTTTTCTGGGAAAAGAGGTGGTGGAACTCAGTGGCGGAACTCAGGACCACACAATGACATCACTTTGGGTCAGCTGGAACAAGGGGGTAGTTTTTTAAAGTTTAAATTGCCCTCAGCAAAAATGGTCACATGGTGCAGAAAGCAATCTAAAGTCCCCTCTGCCTGGAGATCAGGGAGCGGGGCCACCAGCCACGTGGCCATTTTCAAGAGGTTCCAGAACTCCGTTCCACCATGTTCCAGCTGAAAAAAGCCCTGTCCAAATCAGTCCACTGCAAAGTGCAGGAGTGCTTTCAGGGCTGCACAATGAGATCACTCCTGGGAAGTGACATTGTTGCACTCCCCCAGGAGCACCCCCAAGAGGCCCATTCCCACACCTTTCCCTCCCCCACCAGCCAGTTAAGTGAATGGGAATCCCTACTTATTATTGGCATGTCTCATAAAATAAGCCCTCCCCCGGCTGGCCAAGTGAGTGGTGGTGGGAGGCACAGGGTGGGAACAGAGGATCTCCCACCTCCATTGGGGTACCTGGGATCCCTAGTATGGTTCATGTTTATATTTTACAAGTGAGCCCAAGCTGGTGATTTATTTTTTGAGACATTTCAATAATAAGTAGGGATTCCCATTCACTTACCTGGCTGGCAGGAGGGTAAGGTGTCCCTCCCACTGGGGTACTGGTAACCCTACATAAGGTCCAAACAAGGCCTTTTCATATTCAGGCAACAGTACAGGAACTAGGGTAACAGATGAACAAAATCAAGATGAAAATTATTTCAATATAGACATTGAGTCAGTGGCAACTACTTTTCAGTCAAGTGAGCATATCCATATGGATTCTTTGCACACTGCCAGTGACTGCAGAAGAAGCTGGAAGAAGTTTCAGCAAGCAAGAACTCATAAAAACTGCAGATTTCCAGAACGAGGCAAGAATGGTTAATCCATTGTCTATTGAGTGTGAACTTGCAAGAGAAATTGACTTGGGAGGAACTGCGGCAGGAGCTAGTTCACAGTTTTGCAATTAAAAAAAGCCAGAAAAGAAAAGTTTTAAGTTAATTGCACTAGTATTTGCAGCCACATTGGTCTATTAGAATTTTTAAAAATAATAACAACAACATTCGATTTATACACTGCCCTTCAGGACAACTTAATGCCCACTCAGAGCGGTTTACAAAGTGTGTTATTGTTACCCTCGCAAACAGATACCCTGTAAGATGAGTGGGGCTTAGAGAGCTCTGGATGAGCTCTAACTGACCCAAAGTCACCTATCTGGCTATCCTACGTGGAGGAGTGGGGAATCAAACCTGGCTCTCCAGATTAGAGTTACAGAATAATCAGCCAGTGTGTAGGACTCTCATTAAACAAAAATATCAAATAGAGGTGTGCATGGATTGGGAAAACCGCACAGACCACTGGCTCGTGGTCCATCGATTTCCATGGACCATGAACTTTTCATGGACCAGCCCGGTTTGCAGACCGGTTTGTTGGTCCACAGTCTGTCACTTCTGGGGGGCCTGGCTCCACCCCGTCACACCCAGAGAGCCCAAACTTGCAGAAAATCTTCAGCATCCTCTCCTCCACCCACCCTCCATGTTTGGTCAAGATTGCATTTCAGACGTCCAATTTACAGACCTCCAAAGCTGCCACCCCCAGGAAACTTCCAGTAGATACTGGAGTCACAAATGCCAATTGACATGCATTGGCTAGCAGCACCAAAAAGTTGCAGTGAGGCAAAATGAAACAGAAAAGGGTGGGGGAAGAGCCCCCTCACTCACCACACAGGCACCTTCCCAGGAATTAATCCTTGCTCCTTGCTCACATACTGGTTACCCTACCCTCCCTTGCAGACTAGGGCTCTTTGCTTGGCAGGCAGAGCTGCCAATCAAGGTTTTGAGAGCTAAGATTGGCTGCAGAACGTCCCTGCCCTCCCTTGCAGAATTTCTCTTTGCTTGGCAGGCAGAACTGCCTATCAAGGTTTTGAGGGCTAAGATTGGCTGCAGAATGTCCCCACCCTCCCTTGCAGACTGGGGGCTCTTTGCTTGGCAGGCAGAGCTGCCTATCAAGGTTTTGAGGGCTAAGATTGGCTGCAGAATGTCCCCGCCCTGCCTTGCAGACTCTTTGCTTGGCAGGCAGAGCTGCCTATCAAGGTTTTGAGACTATGAATTGCTTTTTAAGTAGTCATGATTCTGAAACCTTTGGGATGGGGTGGTGAATCCGCCTGGATGAATTTTGTGTGTCTTTGGAGTCTGACCATATGGCTTGAGATGGCTGCCTTATTTAAATCTCTATTGTTACTTTTAAATATTCTTTGTAATATATATTATTTGGTGAGGGGCAATTGCTAAAATACTAATTAAACTGTATTTTTAAAATGTCACTGAATGGTAATTAGTAGAAAAGAGCAAGAGTCCAATAGCACTTGAAGAAGTGAGGTGCCACGAAAATGGAATCAAAACTGCCTACATTTGTTTTGGAAATAGTGACGTCAGAAATCGTGCAGAAAAGGCACCGGCATTCAGTGAGTGGGGCACTGTTTTTAGGACCTGTGGAAATGGCCACTGTGTACATAGGACCCACTCTACGCATTCAAATATTTGGTTAGCTGAAAGGGGGGGGAGAATACTTTCCCCCCCACTAGGAACATTCATTCTGCTAAGCACACAATGGAGACTCCATAGATTCTGAGGATAGTTAAGCAGGTAGCCATGTTGGTCTGCAGTCAAACTGCAGGATTTTAGTTCAGCAACACCTTAGAGACCAACAGGATTTTCAGAGTGTAAGCTTTTGAGAGTCCAAACTCCCTTCTTCAGATACCTCTCTTCACTCACACTGATTCTCAAAAGCTTATTTGAAATGATTTTTAAATATTGAGAATAAGATTAGAGTAAATTAATCCATTATAATAAAAATTCATGTAAGAGAGATATTAGCATGTGTGATGCTAGTATTATCCTGCTTCTAGGGGGTAAAGGTACAATATTAAGCAGATCATTTCAGGTGGGTAGCCATGTTGATCTGTAGTAGAAGAGCACGATTTGGGTCCAGTAATACCTTAAAGACCAAGTAAATTTCCAAAGTATGAGCATTTGAGAGTCGAGCTCCCTTCACTCTTAAAAATCTCATACCCTGGAAATATCATATGCTGGAAATTTGGGTGCTACTGGACCTGAATCTTTAAACTTTGGAGGATAATAACAACAACAGCCTTGTGCTTATATACCACTCTTCTGGACAGGTTAGAGCCACCTCAGAGTGGTTAACAAAGGCCGATTCCAGACGGCCCCCCGCCTCGCGAAACGTCACGCGTCGTCGCGCGTCGTCACACAGAAAACGCGAAATAATGTGTTTTCTCGCGTTTTCTGTGCGACGATGCACGACGACGCGCGACGTTTCGCGAGGCGGGGGGCCGTCTGGAATCGGCCAAAGTCAGTGTTTTCATTATCCCCACAATACAAGCTGGGGAGCTGGGGCTGAGAGTAGCAGCTTGCCCAAAGCCACCTCCAGAGTTCATGGCAGTAGTGGGAGTCAAACCAGCAGAGTGCTCGCTCAGAGCCCAGCCACTTAACTACTTTGCTACGGCACTGTAACACCATCAAAATGCTTTTTAGTGTACATTTGAAGGAAGGAAGCTTCATAACTATGGAATAAAGATCCAGGACACTTCATTCTATGTAGTGCTAAGGCTCTGAATCTCTTTAAGCCTGCAGTCTCCTTTTGAATTTTGAGAGGGTGTGATGAGAACCATACCGAAATGGCTTCTGCAGGAGACAAAGCCAAATGCAATACCTCTCTCCTTGCTCTGCAAAACAATCACATGGTAATTGCAACCATGCTGAAATTTAAAGTCTGGCCATTTGTCTGTCAAGGTTAGTATTATCAATAGTTTTGATTGACTCATGGTCCAGCCCATGGAAGAAAAGCAAGCCTTGAGAAGAAGAGGATAGGCTTCTATTCCTCAGGGCCGGATCTCAGGTTGCTGGCGCCCAGGGCAACCCTAGTCCGGCCTCTCGTGCGTGTGCGCACGCGCTCCCAGCACTATGTGATGATGTCACTTCTGTGACGTCGTCACGCAGGGCGGAGCGTGCCACCCCGTGCAGTGTGCTGGTGGAGGCAGCGTGCAGGGCTGGGAAGCCATCTGTGCCATTTGCCTCGAATGGCGCGGGTGGCCTCGCAGCACCCCGTGCTGCCTTTTGCCTGCCCTGCAGGACAGGGGGTGCGCGGCAAGCCAATTACTACTGATTTTATAGTTTTCATGATTAACTTAACGTATTGCTTGAATGTTGTGAGCCACCCTGAGCCCATTCATGGGGAGGGTGGGGTATAAATCAAATAAATAAATATAGGTGGTGGTTGGAAGGGAGGTGTGAGCACGGCTTCTAGTGCTGGGCATTGGAGGGGAGGGGGCCCTGAGCACTCTCTACCTAGGGCTTATCAAAACCTGGAACTAACCCTGTCAGAAGTTCTAGGACTTGCAAAATTCTGTGATTAAAATCCATAAATGACAGCAAGCCATCATTTCTCCCCACTAGTGCTTCAGGCATCCGCAAGCAACAAAGTGGGTTGTCTTTCACTATAGTGGGTCACTTGGCAGCCACATTCTTGCCCCTCTGCCTTTTTTAATTCCATGATGATCACTGAAGCAACTTTATACTGAATAAGACTATTGGTATATCGAGGTCAGAATTATTTCTACTCCTATCAGCAAACATTCTTGATAACGTTCTATTTAGTGACATTCATGCCATTAAATTCATAAGCTTTTCTATTTATGGGGGGCTGTTTTTAAAAACTTTTTTTCCCTGGAAAACTGAAGGATAGCCCAAGGGGGGAGAAAAGGAAAAAGATTAGGGAATAAAAAGAAGCCTGAAGGGGGGCAGGGAATGGAACCACACAGTGACCAAGGAAAGCCTGAGTACCTCCTGATCCTCCAGTGGCTGTGGCTGGTATTGCACAGAAATGGAAACCCCTTTCATTTCAATGAGGGCAGCAATAAGAAGCCCTGCCATAGAATGGCCCTGCTCACTTTCTAAAACACTCAACAGGCTCCAGGAGAAGAACTGACAGGTGCAAAACTTCATTCACAACTTGGAACTTACCCAATCAAATGCGTCTGTTTTTTTATGAGTCATCCAAAACAAAATTACTGTAGAATAATGATATAAAAGTTATGTATTGTAGTTATCAAAATATTTGGGTACCATGCTGAATCCATTATTTTCTCCATTTAAGTTGGTAGAATGTTATCCATTGTACAATATTATCCATTGTAGAAATTTGGAAAGGAGAGAGAATGACAATTAAGTCTTAATTGACTTGTAGGGAAAAATCTGTGTGGTGTGGTTTTTGTGATTACTGAATCACTACCACTGTATAGTTGACCAACTGCACTAATTATCAGAAGCAGAGGTAGACATTTCAGAAATAACCCTTTTTAACAAGCAATGGTTCTTGCCAATATTGTGCTAAACTTGTCATGTTTTACTTGATTCATTGACCCAAAAATGACTATCATGTATAGCTACAGCAGCCATGAACTGAACATGCTGTTTACTACTTCGAGATTCCTGAAATGGCTAAACCAGGAGGAACAAATAGGCAAGTACTACAAGAAATCTATGAGAAGTAGTGTTCTTGCCTTTAGACTCCCCCACCCCCGTAGCAATATTATTTATTTTTATTCATTATTTTATTTAGAGTTAGGCCACCTCTCCAAGGTTCTCCAGATCCTCCAGAGTCCTGCTGCTCTTAACCACCCAACACCCAACATTAAAAACCTACTCAAACTTAAAATTACACTTAAAATAGTTTCCAAACTAAAATAGTCCTTTAATAAAAAGCCTTAATTAAAACCCAGGTGAACAGAAATGTTTTTTCCTGGCACCTGAAAGAAAGCAACATAGGTTCCAGTCAAGCTTCAAGCAGAAAAGTATTTCATAAAAGAGATGCCACTACTGAAAAAACCCTGTCTCTGAAGCAGGGGCACAGAAAGCAGGGCTTGTTACACAGATCTTAACTGATGAGCGAGAGAGTTTGGGAGGAAAGGGTTCTTAGAACTCTCTGGTAGACAGAAATTATCATCTGCTATTCCTCTATAAGAAATAATTTTCCAAAAGGGCTAAGTCAATATGGCTTTGCTGGCAGACAGCAATATATGTAATATAGCAGAGATTTTTAAATGGTGGGCCATATAAGATTAGAAAGTGATAGGACTATTAATAAAAAGAATTTCTATAATACCATTAATATTGATGCTACTCTAAAGAGTACTAATTTCCCTTTCATTAGTAGTCCTTGTAATAGCACATTTGGATGATGTAACCTAATGCAAGAGCCTCATATTTTTTTAAAAAATAGGGATAGATAGAGTAGGGTTACCAGTAGAGATGGGCACGATCTGGATTACGATAAAAAAAACCCCACGATAATAGCAATCTCCCAATCATGACCTGGTGGATTGTTGTCTTCCACGGCAAACAATCCAGCAGTCGGGACTCCGGGGCGATCGTGATAGGACCGGGAAGTTAGACATTCAGGCACCAACAATCTGTTCCCCTGGCAACGGAGGCAGGGGAATGCCTGAGCTCTGTTTGAAACTTGATAATATTTCCCCTAGCAAGGAAAAGCTCTTCTCAGTGTTAACTCTTTCAAAAACCCCTTGCTTTGAGAGCAGCTATCAAGCTTTTTTGCACTCCTCTCCTGAGTTCGTTCAGTGCTGAAAGAGTTAACTGAAAAGAGATATCTCTCTCCTCCTGTCTTCTCAGCCCAGTGCCTGCTTTTTGCAAGAAGTTGGTATGTGATTTGATGTTTCATTTGTGTTTTTCCTGTTTAAAAAACCATAGGATCCGCGAGGATCCATGTGGATCCTGGTTTTACTTTCTTCCTGTTTAAAATATGCTTTTGGAAGACTGGTTGCTTGCTTTTAAAATTGGATGGGATAGAGGATTCTATCCCTGCTTTTTTTAAAAAGCTGGCTGAAACTTGTTGACGGGATGTCTCTCTCTCTATTTGGAGAGGCAGGGACGTGTTAAAAACTTTCCCCCCCTCTGCTCTAAGTGTGTGCGTGTGTGTGTGTGAGAGAGAGAAAACGCCTGGTTAAAAACTCCCCCCCCCCCCGCTCTAAGTGTGTGCGTGAGAGAGAAAACGCCTGGTTAAAAACTCCCCCCCCCTCTGCTCTAAGTGCGTGTGTGTGTGTGAGAGAGAGAAAAGTCCCCACCCTGAGGGGAGGTGGCTCGTCACTGGGTTAAAAACTTTTTTCCCCATCTGCTCTAAGTGTGTGTGTGTGGGGGGGGGGTGCCCCTCCGATCCCAGATTCCAGATTGAAAATGGGACTTGATCGGAGTGAATCGGTGATTTGGACTCGTCGCCATGAGCGTGGATCCACGAACAGATTGATTGGGGTTTTTTTTGATCGTGCCCATGTCTAGTTACCAGCTCCCCTGGGGGGCAGGAGATTCCTTGTTCCCAGCCTCTGCTTCCCCACCCCTCACCTTGCCTGCTGGGGGGGTGGGCACAAGTTTGGGCCTAGAAACTCTGGAGTACACTCTTGTACACTCCAGAATCCTTCTATGTTGTGCTGGCAATGCTGCCATTCCTGGCATGATGTGAAAGCACTGGGTTGCACCTGGGGCCAATTGAGTAAAAATCAGCCCCAAACACTAAATTAGGGACCAATTTTTACAGAATTGTCCCCTGGCATGACGTATTGTTTCTATGGCATGCAGAGAGTGACATCATTCCCAGCATGACGCAGGAGCTTTCTAGAGTGCATGTATGAGCTATAGCCCTGCTGGCACACATCTCATACATGCAGCTTTTCTGTGTAGGTCATATTGAGTTTCTTCTACAAAACCAATGTAGGTTATTGTTCTTATCTAATTACAAAGAGCTCCCTTAAATACTCAGTTAGCCAATTAATGCCAAGGATATATTTTAAAAAAGTAGATTGGTACTTATACTTTATGCATATACAACCATAATTCATTCCAGTTACATACATTTTCTACTTATTAGTGGCTATATTCTGAAATATAACTTGCATTCAAAAAGTGGAGCTTCTGGGAAGCAAGGCGGCAGAGACAAAAGAAAAACTACTTCCCGTGTTTGCAAGGAGCTGTTCATTTTTTTCCTCCTTCCAGGTAATTTCAGCTTTCTATAGTCATATGATTTCCATTATTACCAAAACTATTTGTGTAGTATTTCCATACAATGGTCATTTTGCAGCTTTAAGCTCAGGTTCTTAAAGACGTGACGGCAATGCATTCTTTCAGAATCTCCTGGTAATCAAATTGCAAGAAGACAGTTATATGAGCCTTCGCTCGTCCTCAATTGCCAATGGAGAGCAAATGTGGAAATTATGAGTAATGCAATTGATGGACCTAAAGCTTTTAAATACCAAGACTCTCAACAACTGAGATATATATGAGTTCAGAATCTAATAAGTAGTAAATACAATAGGTTTCAATAAGATGTTTTATCAAGTGCTCTGCCTCGCTTTTTCACTCCCTTTTGCTTTTATGAACAGCATTAGCATCTAATCAGTAGACAAGCTGGAAAATTTTATTGTGACACGTAATCATTTTTAGCTCATCATATTTCTTATTTCATATGCCCTTGCTGTGGATTTGTTCACAATGCACACACTTTCCAAGCTGTTTGTCTCCCCCATTAATTTTTTTAACTGAATCCTATTATGGCAAGGTGTTTACTGACAACTTATTTATGACATAGTATCGCAGGTACTTGTATAAAGTACCTACAGTGTTAGTGTACTAAATGTAAACGTCTAATGGACTTTTGAATGCCCCTTGATTTACAAATCTCTTTAAGTTACACTGACGGCCCTAAGGTTTATGGCAGCAGCAGTTTAATACCACTGGAACCAAACCAAAATCCATCATTCATTTTAAAACTAGTTTTATTTTCTTAACACATGCTGCCTTATTGGTAAGCAAGGCTTAAGCAAAATTTCTAAAAGTTTCTAAAACTCTAAGCATTTCTTTTGTACTGCCATCAGAGAAGCAAATTTATTAAATGTTTTCTTATATTGGTTCTGTGGATATTAGTGGGATTTTGAATGGATTAAGGTTTCATTGTAGAGTAGCAAATAAAATATTAGGATCAAACTAGACAAGCCAATGGGAGCTCCAGGTTTGGAGCACCCAAAGTTATTTACAGTAGGTTAGCCCTGTTCCTATTACAGAGCCCCATGGCACAGGGTGGTAAGCTGCAGTACTGTAGCCCAAGCTCTGCTCATGACTAGAGATGGGCGCGAACATGTTTGTGGTTGGCTGTTCGTGGGGGCCAGCAGGCTCTCCTCCAGCCATCATCCAAGTCAAGATCCCTACTGCACCACTCCCAGAAACCTGACCTGAGCAGGCACCAGGAAAGGTACCAATAATAAATAATAGCTTGGTCCAGAGCCTGGTAGCAGCCCTGGAACTTGAAGGGGTAGATCCCTATCCCACCACACACAAAGAAAATTCAAGCTCCAATGCACTCTATCAAAATGCCAACAGCAACTGTCTCTCTCCCTCTCCACTGTCTGCAAAGTCAGAGCTGGGAGCCCCCTTCCCCCCTGCTCTTTGCTCCCTTGTAACAAATTTGGAGCTCCACACTTGAAAGGAAGACCTGCCTATCAAGCTAAATTGGGCTTAGATTGGGGTTTCCAGGGCAACAGCAGGAGTTCAGACAGAGTTCAGACAATTCCTGCCTAAGTTGCCAAGGTAATTGATTGCAGGTGCCAGACTGTTTGGCTTGACGAACAGCAAGATGAACAGCAACAAATGAGGCTTGCAACAACCACCTGTTCATTTAGAATGGGGCCTTATGAACAGCTTGTTCGTGAACATCAGATTGGACTGTTTGTGGCTTTTTTGTTTGTTTGTATTGCTGTCCGTGCCCATCTCTACTCATCACGACCTGAGATTGATCTTAGCAGAAGCCCGGTTCAGGTAACTGGCTCAAGGTTGACTCAGCCTTCCATCCTTCCGAGGTCGGTAAAATGAGTACCCAGTTTCCTGGGGGTAAAGTGTAGATGACTGGGGAAGGCAATGGCAAACCACCATGAAAAAGTCTGCCAAGAAAACGTCGTGATGCGACGTCCCCCCATGGGTCAGTAATGACTCAGTGTTTGCACAGGAGACTACCTTTGCCTTTACCTTTAGCCCTCCTCCTATTAAAAAGGATGTATATACAACCTGCATGTCATATGTATGCTGTTTGTAAGAAAGAGCCAATGCATGCTCACTTTACAAATGAAATTGGAAACCAGTACCTGGAGAAACATGAGGTTTGAATCACACTTTCAGTTGTACATGTGTTCAGTGTAACATGAGAATTACTTACCGTATGTATGAAGGAAAATCAATTGTACACTGAACACAGATTGTACATGGGTTTTGTAGGTATCAGTGGTGTGCGTGCTTCATTTGGATTAAGACTTCAAGACAGAGTGATGTGAAATATCAATACAAATTAGCGGAGTGTAGATAAGCTTTGAGGCAAGCGTTGAAGGCACTTCAAGGCTAGCACTTCTATTATCAACCTTGGGGGAATCCAACAACTGCTCTGACACATACTTAATAGCAACAAGAACTTTAATGAAGTAAGTAAAAAGTATGGTTCATCTAATAAGGGGTGAGAAATAATAACTTGGTTCCCAGGGTGAGTCTTTAACTAGACTTGCGAGTTAAGTGGTAAGAGTTTATTATTCCAGGCCCTTTCCCCCAAAACTATCCTGGCACAGTCCTTGCCTTTATAACGAAGAGCTACTGTGGTCTAAAAGTGTTGGACCAGCATCTGGGAGACCCAGGTTTGAATCCCCACTCTGCCATAGAAGCTTGCTGGTGATACGGTTGCCAACATCCAGGTGGGATCTGGAGATATCCTGGAATTATAATTGATCTCCAGACTACAAAGATGAGCTCATCTGGGGAAAAATGTTTGCTTCTGAGGATGGACTGAATGGCATTATACCCTGTGGCAGTCCATCCCTTCCCCAAACTCCACCATCCCCAGGCTTTACCTTCAAATCTCCAAGAGTTTCCAAGCTTGAAGTTGGCAAGCGTACTGGGTGACCTTAGTCCAGTCACACACTCTCAGAGTGGAACTACAAGTGACAAAAGGCACAGATTGGACACTTGTCAGCTTCCCTCAAGTTTTGATGGGAAATGTAGGCATCCTAGTCTTGCACCTTGGTTCTCTGACTGCTGTCCAATGGACTTTTCAACTGTCACTTGTCCAACATTCCGCCAAGCTGCCTACATTTCCCATCAAAACATGAGGGAAGCTGACAAGTGTCCAACCTGTGCCTTTTGTCACTTGTAGTTCTGCTCTCAGTATAACCTACCAAAGGATAAAGGTAGTTGTGAGGATAAAATGGAAGAGAGGAGACTGATGCAAGTAGCATTGGATCTGCACTGGGGAGAAAGGTAGGGTGTAGATCAGTGATGGTGAACCTTTTTGAGCCCGAGTGCCCAAACTGCAACACAAAACCAACTTATTTATTTCAAAGTGCCAGCACTGCAATTAAACCTGAATACTGAGGTTTTAGTTGTCCCAACTAATTAACATCTCTCTCACACACTCACTCAGGAGCACGAATGGAAGTAAAACAAGTTACATCAAAGCAGTTTGCCCTTCTTTAGACTAGCAGCTTGCAAGCTCTCTCTCTCTCTCTCTCTCACTCACTCAAGAGCCACGACTGAAAGTAAAGCAAGTTAAATCAAAGCAGTTTGCCCTTCTTTAGACCAGCAGCCCTGCTTGCAAGCACTCTCTCTCCCTCTCTCTCTCCCTCGCTCAAGAGCCACGACTGAAAGTAAAGCAAGTTAAATCAAAGCAGCTTACTCTTCTTTAGCAAGCCAGCCCCAGCAGCCTTGCTGCTGCCTCCGCTTCCTGCTGCCTTGAAGAAAAGGAATCACGTGGGCAGGGCCAAAACCCATGTGATCTCTGCTCAGAGCTACTGGAAGGCCATTGCAGGCGTTCCCCCTCCAAATGAGCCCTGGACCTAGCGATCGGCGACTTGGCTCGTGTGCCCACAGAGAGGGCTTTGCGTGCCAGCTGTGGCACGCGTGCCATAGGTTCGCCATAGCCAGTATAGATGAAACAAACAAACAAACAAACACCTTGAGCCTCAGTCTGATAGCAGGACTCCAAGAAGTTCTTTGCTCTAGCTTTGGCACTCCTCACATTGGACCCCTTCCAGCTTTCACAAGCCTGTTCCTGACGGCAGTTTTTCTCACCTCTGTTTTCTCTCTTTTTTCCTCCTCCCTTTCCACCTGCCACCCCCTCCTTCCCTATGGTTCTGCAGTCACAGTCGGGGCTCTTGGAAGATTGTAGTCCCCCAGAAATTCCACCACATTTTCCTGACTATTTTCCTGACTATTTGTTCTGTTGGGGCAACCATATAGGTGTTCGGTATGCACTGCTGGTGCCAGGGTTTCTGGTGCCTGTGGCCACCCCACATGCACGTACATGCAGGCGCATGCGAGCCCCTGGACTGCATGATGATGTCACTGCATGATGACATCATCATGCAGCAAAGCTGGCCCCATTGGCGGGTGGGTGGCTGGGATGGTGCGTGAAGGCTGCCCGCACTCCGCATGCCACCCCGGATGCCTGCTGTGCCTGGCCCGCGGCTGCTGTGCCCGGCTGGGGGCATGTGGCGGCAGCAGCGACAGCGTGGGGCTTGCCGGCTGCAGCAGCTGCAGGCCAAGCACACCAGCTTGGTGGCATGTGCCTCTGCCCCTGGCACCCCCTCTGGCACCCCCTCCAGCACCCGCATCGCCCACCTCACTGCCTCAATGGTGGCGCCGGCCCTGTCTGTATGTTGCTTATATGTTTGTTTCAGTGGGGAAAATAGCACCCCCATGGGGCTGTTAAAGTTTGATACAAGGAGGAAAAGATAAACAAGGACAGTATGAGCTACTCAGACTGGCAAGGTTTCAGGGGGAGGTCTTTTGTACTACTTGATTCTTTTAATTGGACACTCCAGGAATTGAACCTGGAACCTTGTGCTTATGAAGCAATTTTCTATCATGATTCCGGTTTGTGGCGCAAACTGCGCCACAAACCAGAGTCATGCCAGGAAATCATGCCAGGAAGACGCCATCATTCCGGGAGTTTTGCGCGATTTTGTGCAGCCAGTAAGATGTGTGAAAAGGGCCCTGCTTAGGCTTACAACAGTGAAATCCTAAGCTCACTGAAATCAGAGTTACTGGAGTCACTGCTTAGAATTTCACTGTTAAGTCGACCAGCCAGTAAAAGTAGCCTAAATTACTCCATTGCATGGCTGTGTTTGTTAGTTCACCTTCAGAGCAGGGGGGGGGGAATCTCAAAGAGGAGTTCTCTGAGTGAGACAACAAATCCACATACATTGCACAATAGATGGCCAAGTTTTAAATGCCCAGTTGAGCTAATAACAATAATCATTATGATGAGAATGATGCTGAGATAGGGGGAAAGTATATTCTCTTTCTGCTTAGCCACCTCATCATAACTGTATTTCCCAGTGACAAGAATGAAAGCTAAGTAAAGAATCTCTTGGATGCAGAATTGTTTTTCCATGGATGAGGGATTACTGATTGGCTTTTTAACTTAGGCTTTTCCAAATAGTTTTTCAGTTATTTAATTTACTCTACATGGAGCCTATTGATTATTCAAGTTGGCAGTCAATTTTATAGGGCACCCCGCTGTTTCTTTGCTTAATGTAGTCAATGATAGTAATTGCTTGATCAGTGCAGCCCATGAAATAGGTTTTGTGTCTTTTTTCTTTTTTTTTACAATGCATTGATGGCTTTATCTGATGTAGTCTTGGCAGGGCTCGGGTTTTACAGCACTATCCCAAACTCCCAGAGGTCTCTAGATTAATGGCAATGGCTTTCAGTCGGAGCTGCTGATACAGCTCTACAGAATGTATTCACACATCTGGCATGCCACACTTGGCACGGGTGCCAGCTTTTTGTTGTGCAGTTACCGAATGGCTCACCAGTGCCTAGTTAACTGTTTTCACTAAGGGGATGAGATAAAAAGCCATTCATGGAGATCTTGGCACCTTGTCTCTGTTCTCTGGTAATTACAAATTTTTAATTTTTCCACTGCACTTTTTATGGAGACAATTGATAGTTAGAAGCAGCGAAATGTGCCAAATATTTGTCTGCAAAAAACCACTCATTTGGAGCTCATTCCCAAACTGATGGGGCTTTCCCGCGAAGCTGTCACTTTTATTCCCCTGTACCAGATTATACGTGTGAGTCTCTTTTATTGGTAATCCTGCACCCAGTTAAACAAGTCATTGAAATCACAGGATTGTAGTGAAATTCACAGTGCACAAGCCTGCAGCCAGCAATTATAACCATTTTTCAAAGAGCCACTTTCTTGTGGCAAGTAAGCAATCTCTCTGGTTGATGGGGGTGGGGAACAATATGACAAACCATCCTGCAATACAGGTAGTTTCAGGTGGATGGTAGCATGTTTGTAAACTGATTTTTTTCTTGCTTTCTTCCTGCAGGATTGAATAATACTATTCTAGACCATTTTCAGGCTTCCAGACAATGCAGATGTATCCTATGCATGCTTACTGGAAAGCAATACCCATTGAGTTCAATGGAAGTACTCATAAGTATACATAGTTTGTTTGTTTTTTAAAAAACTATAACATGTCTGAACCACAAAGTTGGGATTCCTTCCTGAAATGATATAGCAGGTACAGGCATGCTTAATGCCTGACTGGGAGAGTTTGCCACTTTGAGTTTTATGATGGAGAAAGGAGGCAAAAGAAACAATAACAAGCGATAACGTAACTTTGAGTGTGCACATAAAGAAATTTCTTTTTGATTAAACTATATATTTTTGTACGCGTCTTTTTAAAAATCCTGGGTTACTTGTAATTCATATTTCTCTTTAGTTTTGTGTTTGGTAATACCGTGATTATGATCTAGCTCATGCAAAACTTGTATTTCACCAGCAACAAACTCTTCTACAGGCTCTTTCACCCAATTCTTCCTCCTACAGCAGTTCTCTACTTAATATCTAGTGCCACTCAGGGGCGGGGAGAGGTGGGATCCCTTGAACCCCAGGGGTAGCATTTTAGGGGGAAGCAGGAAAGGTCAGCTTCTTGAGTGGGGCTGTGCTTGCAGTTGGTTGTATATGTCATTTTCATACATATTTTGCACACGATTCCATAACAAAAACTTGCACAGATATTGTGCATTCTGTTTTTATTTAAGTTTCTTGCTTGATAATCTTGTGCAATCAATTTGGCAATTTTTTTAAAAAAAATCTTAGTCGTGTGGTTTGTACATTCAGTGTTTTCTAGGAATCTAAACTGTTTTACATAAAAAATGTTGAATCAAAAAACTAGTTCTAAAAATAGACTTTCAAGCCAACAAAAAAACAACAGCACTGTTAGCTTGTGAGTACTTTTTTTTTTTTTTAGTTCACTAGGTTATTCTTCCTTAAACACATTTATCTGGAAGTAAATCTCATTGATTTCATTGGAAGAAAGGGACAGATAAGTTAATCTTGTTTGTATAGTATGTCTCAGTGCCAAATCTCCAAGTAAGGCTGTGAGCCTATGTGCACTTACTTGTGAGTAAGTCTCAAAACTGTGATGTTTTACTTCTGAGAAAACATATATAGTATGAAGCTGTATTTTCATTTAGAATCGCAGTCTAAAACATTGTTCTTGGATGTCTGTTTCTATACTTGCTTTAATAATCTGAAGAGTATTTCTGTAACTGTGAGATATAATCCCAATAAGCCAGCCAAGAAATGAAAGGAAATGTGCAACACAGGTGCAGAAATCCACAGACAATATAATTGTAGTATACACAGACAATTTACAATGCCTATGGTGACATTCTGCCAAAAATGTAAACATGTGATAGATTCTGAACCAGCTGTGATATGAACCGATTTTCCTCAGCAGAGTTTGACAGAGAGTCCGGACATGTGCAGTCCTCACTCCTTATATTAATTCGTTTCTCTCCAGGTAGTAAACTCTAAATGCATAATGCATCTTTGGGTAGTAAAGGTCTACTGAGAAGACATCTGGAATATGCTATTTAAAATTCCTGCTCTGTCTTTAGCATCCCAGTTACAGTGGGAAATAATGCATGAATAGCATAGCTCGCCATGCAATATTAATAACCCATGTCCCTTTGTGTTTAGGATAAATAGCCTTAATAAAAATCTTACTGGAAGAAATTACAGAAATAATACGGTCTGCCCTTCTTGGTCTTCAGATTGTATTATCATTGTATCAACACTGTCTTCGGACTGTTTGACATTTCCTCTTCATTTGAAATGCATTTACAATGAAAGATTTCACATTCTCCTACTTAAAACTATCAGGCATATGGGGAAAATTATTCTTGCAGAGAGTTTATATGCTCACATGCTTGAATGACATCAAGAAACATTGAAAATGTACCATGAGCCAAATGGTGGACAGAATTTAGGGATGGTCCAGAGATTCACAAAGTGGCTTTGAAAGAAAGTCACAATCTATCTCACTTCTTAAATTGTAAATAGGACCGGGGGGGGGGGATGTTGTTGGCAAAATGACAACCAAACTGGGTGAGACACAGGAGATCTTAATGGTTGAATCTCTGTACAACACCAACATCCTTTTGTCTAGGGTTGTTGTAGAGTGGGGGAATTTCTTTTTCTGAAATTCACTTTTTAGATATAGCCATTGATTCTTCTTATTCTCTCCCTCTTTTTCATTTTAAGAGCAAGATTTTTCTTTTGTTTCTCTTTGAAAAGAAATAAAGGTGCTCTTTTGTGACTTTAACTCTCATGGCTGTTTTATGTTATGCATTCCACAGTGATGCTCTAGCAGGAAGATAGGAAGGCTTGGAAAGACATTGCCTGCCTCTGAGCATCTACAGAGTGAAATTCTGAAATTTTTCAGAGTGTCCCTTCCTGCCTCTCCTCTCTTCAAAATTCTCTTTGATCAAAAAGTAATTGGTTAGACACTGACTCCAAATTCTTAGGAGGAGGAAAAGAAAAGGATTGTTGGATTTGAGGAAGAAACTAGATATAAAGGGAAAGATAATTTTCCTAACCCTATTTTTGTCTAATATAGCCCATATCTATCAGTAGTGAATTTCTGTATGTTCCCCCCCAAAAATTATGTGGTAAAACAGGAAGAGAAACCCACAAATGGGAGAGAGTGAATGTTTGGAGTGAAAAAAGAAAATGTAGGATTGGCCCAATTAAGTCCCTGAAAGAGTGAATTAGGGTCGGGAAAGCATGACATGAGGTTTGTAATCATCAAAGGTGTTTTCATATTTGGGTCTCTTACCACTTGGAAGTTAAAAATGTCCATGGGGAACTGAAGAACTGGAAGTGAGGGACTTTCTCTTATCCTAATTAACTACCTTCCTCCTCCAGACATTTTAAATTGAGAAGGGGCAGTTCCTGTAAAAGGGATGATATTTGGGTTGGGTAATACATACTCACCAATTCCATTCTCACATTCTAAAGCAAGGGGAAGGAGGTTGTGTCACTGTTCTTCTGCGCTTCAGGAAGGAAAGGGGGAAAAATTGTCCCTTTTCTCCCCCCTTTCCCCCCTAAGGATTCACCCACCCATCAAAGAATGACCAAGGATGTAGTAACTCACAGAAGCAGAGAATTCTTCTGCCTAGTATTTCCCTGGACTAGATAGACCACTTGCAAGACTGTGAGTCCTTTGGAGGAACTGCAGTGGACTTGTGACTGTGATAACACCACTGTGCCTGTCTTCATGGAGAACATGGCTACAGGAATTATGAGTAGTTGAAGTGAGCAGCAGATATCCCTTCCCCCAGCCAAATATACCAGAGCCTATCAAAGATAGGCCTGGAGAGTTCCCATGGGTTAAAGCAAGAATTCATACAATTGGCAGCAGTATTAGATTTACTAGATCATACTTTTTGACCAAGTAGTTTCACGTGGAACAGCCTCTCATATTTCTTTGTAAAAATTCCAGATGCTATATACTACCTGTGTGTGATTGTGATTAATGGCATATAGATTAATATTTGTTGTTTTTAATTCCCAGGGGTTTTCTTAAAGACAGAAATTTAACTCTAGAAACCGTTTTTCAAATCCAGTGAGATTCCCTTGAAACATGAAGTCAAAGACCACAGGTTGAACAGTGAAGTATTGAACTCTGGCTTAGGGTTGCCAGGTCCCTCAGTGGCCAAAGCAGAGGTGCAGAGGGCTGGGGGGCAGGGGACAGCAGGGTTCACCTTCTGTGTGCGTGCTTCAAGCATGCACATTCCTATGCTCCCCCATCATGCTGGAAGATATCATTTTCTTGCACAATAGGGGAGCACAGAAGCAAGCGCACTTCTCTCCCCATGCCTCCCTCCTCTGCCAGCCAAGTGAGTGGGTCCAGCATCCCCAGCCTTGGGCAGGGGGCATGCAAGCCTCCATCGGGCTCCACATATTACTTTTTCAGATCTAGAGCTAACAATTCTGAACATATAAGAACATATAAAACTGACTTCTTATACTGAGTCAAAGCATTGGTTCATCTATCCTAGTACTATCCGCTTGGTTCCATGTTAGCAGTGGAACCAAGTGGAATATCTTTCCCAACTCTGATACTTGACAACTGAAACTGAATCATCCACATGAAAGGTATGTTAAACTATATTAATTAAACTATATAGTATAGAAGCAGCAATTGTAAGTAGAGATGGGCACGAACCACATTACAAACTTCAAAAACCCACGAAATTGGCAATCGTGCGATCACGATCCGGTGGTTCGTGATCGTCCATGGCCAACGAACCAGCGTTCAGAAGAGGCCTGGTTCGGTGTGTTCGGCCGCGGTTCGGGAAGCCAGACAGTCAGGCACCAGCAATCAATTCCCCTGGCAACGGAGCCGGGGGAATGCCTGAACTCTGTCTGTGCTCCTTCTGCCGCCCTGGAAACCCAGCTTACCTTGATCAGCAGGTCTTCCTTCTGACCACGGAGCTGCAAAGCGGTTACAAGTTGGGAGAAGACACCCAGGGGAGGGAGGGGGAAGGGGGTGTATTGTAGCCATGGGCACTCCAATCTCATCCCTGCAAACCCTGAGAGGCAGCTATGATGGCCAAGCACAAACCTCCTGCGTTGCTCAATGGGACCTGTGCTTATAAATAGCCGTGGACTCCCAGGCTGGGTTTCACTTTCAGCAAGCAGTGGAGTGGGACAAAGCTCTTGCTTGCCACTTGCTAGCCTTTGGGGAGAGAGACTGAAAGTATAATTGAGCTTGGATTTTTGTGGAAGTTTCCTGGGGGCCTTGGATTGGAGAGGTTATAACTCCAAGATCCCTTTTGCAATCTTGTCCAAACTTGGTTGATGGCTGTAGGAGAGCCTGCAAAAGACTCCCCAGGAATATGGGCTCTCTAAGTGCCACAGAGGCTGTTCCACACCCCACGAACTGCAAACCGCGAACCAGTTGGGCAACGGAAAATGTTCTTTGTGGTTCACGACTTCAGGATCGTCGTTGGCACCGAACTGCGAACCACTGGTTCATTAAATTTTTTGGGTTCGTGCCCATGTCTAATTGTAACTAAAATCATACTAATCTGGTAAGGTTTTTGTTTGCTTTTTAACTTCTGGTTCAACAAGAAAATTATATTTTTGCAAAATTATTGGAAACTGTTACTAAGCCTATAGATGGCAGAGATCCAGCAAGACATGTATACTATTTAGCCTTTTAAAATGCTTTTTAACACATTCCTTTCACTTTCTGTAAAGACTCCTAAGGAAATTTAGCAGCCATGGGACAGGACACAGAGGATAGAGCTACATATTACATCTCGTTCTGTCACTCTGTTTTCAAACCTGAGCCTGCTTGCAGGGAGGGCGGAATAGAAATACAATAAAATAAAAATCAAATAAACGCTTCTCTTTTTTCCAGATTGAAACTGAGATGGTAGCAATTTAAGTGGGAAGACCAATGAGACAAAATGGGTATTTTTCACTCTTCCCTCTGGAACTCCAACCAAGGAGCACCATACAAAACTGCTTTTACTCTGATGAGAAAACCTTACGGATACAAATAAACTTATTTATTTATTGTTTAGAAAATATATTTGTTTAAGTGCTGAAAAATTTGATATTACCAAAAAAGCAACACATTCTACCTTTTTGCCCTACCATGGCCATCAAGGCAGCAAAAATACCCAGCTGCTGAGTTCTGCCCTCCTCTGTATCCAAGGTACTATAAGAACTCCTGCCTCCCAGAGCCTGTCGCTGCCAGAATGAGAGAAAACTGCAGCCTGTACTGACAGGGACCAGCCTGGTATATCCAGGATGACCCTAGGCTGTTGTTAGTTAGTTGTATTTTTATTTACATTTTTTGTGTTTTTAAATTATTAATTTATTTGAATCTGTATTTTGGTATTGCTGTAAGCTTCTTTGAGTCCCACAGGGAATAAGCAGGGTAAACATGCTAAAATAAAGAAAATAAATAAATAAAAACAACACATAATAAAACAATCATAAAAACAATTAAAAGCCAAACTCATAAATATACATAAAACTTAAAAAACAGCAATTAAGACATAGGGCAGGAAGGTCATTGGGATCATTACAGGAATGCCAGATGAAACAAAAAAAAAGTATATCTGCTGGTGGAAGAAAATGATGAAAGAGGACAGATCAATATCCCTGTGGTGGGAGATGTGTAATTTTGGTGCCTTGACCGAGAATATATGCTGCTTCTCCAGAAACTGACAGGTTAAAATCATTTGGGGATTGGGGATTTTTGATAGGGAAAAGAGGAAAAGAGTTCAATAGGTCCTTTCTCTCATACTCGTCTTCCTTTCAAATGCCATCCCCTCAGCTTCACCCAATGCCCCATCACTTCTCATCTCCCACATCTTCTTTTGTTCTACAGCCAAACCTTATCATCAATACACCTAAATTTTCAACATGTCCACCCCATAAAAACTTAAAACTGTGTGACACCCCAAGTTTGCAGAAAAACCTGAAATCTAACAAAAGTGGTGGTAAACTCCCCCCCCCACACACACTATTAGTGCTTGTACCATTTAGAAATGAATACCTTAGGGAGACCTCTTTTGCCTGCTAGGAAAAATGTTTAAAAAGCAATGTCATGTCATGTTGTGACATCACTTCCTGAAAATATCCATAAGTGACATCACATCACCAGAATGACACTGACATGACCCTCTAGGATCTAGGCAAAATACTGTGGTTTCCTCTCCACCTTCTCCCCTCCTCCTACTACAAGTTGCCAAATAGTCTCATAAAGGTGATGATGTCACTTCCAGGTTTGTGTTGGAAGTAATGTTGCAACATCACCACAATACCTAACCCTCCTCCTATTTCCCGCATTGTAGGACAACTAGGGCTGCAGGGCAGGAGGTCTCAGACTATACTTATCCACCATATTTCGGATCCAAGATAGCCTCATCCATGTATAGGCTTCCCAGTGGCCCGCCAGTCACTGGCAATTGGTGGGAGATAGCAAGCTGCCTGGAGATTGCCAGCTACCAGTAAGCAACCTAGGAAAGCATGCACCAGGAGCACTCCTAGTGGGGTGTGATGACCTCACTTCCTGAAGTGATGTTGTCACACCAGCCATAGGCATGCTCCTGCACTTTGCTGGGACCAATTTTGGCTCCAAATGGGCCAGAATTAGCCCTACCCAAAGAGACACAAAGTAAGTGCCATGTCCCCTCCCCTCCCCCTGGAGGGTATAAAGACCTGGCAACTCTATCCATGTAGGCTGTTCAACTTTGAAAAGCAATAGGATGTTCAGCCATGCTGGCTGGATGTCTTTGAGAGCTCTAGGCACATCCATTGTAAACAAAATATAACAACTAGTCTCCAACTCCAGCTTTCTTCTCTGGTTAACATGAGAGCCAAATTCATCTGTTTTGACTGAACAAATCTTACCACTTTGATTTGATGGCAACTCTGCCTTTTTAGCTAATGAATAAAAAAAGTATTAAGTCAGCCATGTTAGCATGGTTGGAGAAATGACACAGTCCTACACATACAGAGTTGCACCGCTATAGTTTACTGCAACAGGATTTGTAAAAAAAGTGTTAGCTAACAACAAGTCTTCCAATAGGTAGGTAAGGCCTTCAGTATGTAAAGCCTTATTTATAGGTAGAAAGGAATAACAACAAGAGGTGGGGACAGAAAAACATTCAGTAGGATCCCCCTACAGCTCCCCCTAGAGTGCAAATAAACTAAACACTCCCTTTATTAGAATTTACATTAATGAAACTATTCTCATGCTGTCATCTTTTCAAAAACCCAATCACAAACAGCAAGCCAAGAAGATAATTCAAATCAAGCATCTGTGGATTACTGGAGCATCAGCTTGATAAGCAGAGGTTATTGGCCATTGACACCTAGGCAGAAAAGGAAGATCCCTCCAGCAGCTTATTCGCAAAGGATGGCTGAGGGTGTCAGAGGAAATTCCCTATTTCACAAATCAGTAAACAGGATTTTCTGACAGACTGAGGGATTAGCCTTTTGGCCTAGCCTCAAAATGGAATTTGGAATTACTTGACTAAAATTAGAAAGGAAATTAAAGAATGCGATTTAAAAAGAAACCAAAATAACTACCTCTCTCTGTGATAGGAAAATAGAACTGAGGTAAATGACAAGTGAGGAAAGGGAGGGCAGACATACATTCCGCACAGCTTCCGAAAAACCCAAGGGACTGGCCTTTGTACTGCTACATAATATTCTACCCGCATACAGCTGGCCATTTCTTCCATCTTAACTACATGAACACTGCAGGACTGGTGTGTGTGCGTGTGTGGGGTTCATGTGAGATGGATGCCTGTGCCATAGCTCTGCTCGCAACCTACCGAGAACTAGGATCGAGCTCTTCTGAGGGAGACCATGTTCATCCTTGCTCTAGCCTTCTTTATTGTGATCCGTACTGCCTTCTTGCTCCTACATAAATTTCCCTTTGTGTTTTCACAGACTTTTCTATGAAACAAAACACCTGTTGCATGCTGCTAATACACTCTGCCCTTTATTTTGCCCTAACCTGCTTCACTTCCTAAATCTACAAGACTCTTCCTATTTCCTTGGTCACACAAGTCCTACAGCTGATTCTACATGAGTGTTGGCTGTCATTTGGGGACACTCCTCAACCTGTGCTTCTGTGTCATTCCACTTTGCCTCCCCTTCTGTTAGACACTGCAACCCAAATCACTTGTCGTAAAATACCCAAGCCTGTAGAGATCCAGGTACTTCTTTCCAACCTTGCAGAGGACATGGAATCCTTTCAGCACATGGCTCATGTACACGTGTGTAAGAAAGGGGAATAGAAACAACTGAGGGCCAAGCTACAAGTGATGAATGACACTTGAATGGCAAGTGTATTTCTCCCTGTTCACCTGCCCTCCACTTGCACTCCACTCGATCCACTTGCCATTCAAGTGTCATTCGTCACTTGTAGCTTGGCCCTCAGATGCATTACTGCCAAAGTGCATGTTGCTGCTCACCCTGAAGAAGAAGGAATAGTAGTTCAGCCTTGAGTTAGTAAGAAGACCCAGTCTTGCTTCTCCTTCAGTCTCTGGTAGAGATGGGCACGAACCTAAATACAAACCAAAAAAACCGATGAACCAGCCTGGTTTGGGGTTCGCGAACCAGGGTTTGTGGAAGCTCGTTTCCACAAACTTCCACGAACTGGACTACTGGTTTGTTTGGTTCGTATTAAAGGGCCAGTTTAAATGGCCATTTTCCCGGGGGAAATGGCCATTTAAACTTTTCCTGCCACTTGCAAGCAGCAGGGCCCTGTAAACTATCAGCTGGCAGGCGGCCATGGCTGCCATTTGAGGGGCGGAAAGAGCGTTTTTGGCCTCCTCCTCTGCTGCTTGGGCCTGCAGGGCAGCAAAGGAGGCCTCCACCACCCCAGAATCAGAAGGAAGGTAAGTGGGGGGCTGGGGCTGAGGGGGTGGGGATTGGGGCTGCAGCTGGGGGCTCAGGTTTGGGCCATTTAAAGGGCCGTGCCTTGCAAGTGGCAGGTCCCTTTAAACTATCAGCTGGCAGGCAGCAGGGGGGATTCCCCCGCCTGCCAGCTGATAGTTTACAGGGTCCTGCCCCTTGCAAGCGGCAGAAAAGGGCCCTTTAAATGATTAAATGCCCCTTTCCCTGCCAGAAAGGGGCATTTAAACCCCACAAACAACAAACTGGTTCATAACCAGGCCAGTTCCGTACTGGTTCGTGGTTCGTGGATACCCCATGAACCCCATGGTTCAAGTTTTTTCTGGTTTGTGCCCATGTGTAGTCCCTGAGACATTCAAAAATATAGGCCTCATAAAACTGGAAACAAACTGTGCTGACCAAGGCTCTAGGCACATGCAGAATGAAGAGAGTGCTCTAAATGCACACTACCCCTCCCCGTTACATCTTAATAAAACAAGGAGTTAAGAAATCTGAGATCCTTAAATACAGTATATTTGGGGTCTCACTATGACAGTGGCAGTTCTCTCTTTAGGTCATAGTACTGCCTCACTGATGCAAAACTGTTGGGTGGAGAATTCATGAAAGAGAAGGACTACTGAACCCTCTCCCTGCCCATGTTCTTCTCACACATGAACACACATGAAGCTGCCTTATACTGAGTCTGGCCACTGGTCTGTGTTGTTCACTCTGACTGGAAATGGCTCTCCAGGATCTCGGGCAGAATTCATTCACATCACCTGCTATCTGATCCTTTGAATGGGTGTTGGCAGGGATTGAACCTGGGCTTCTATGTTCTCCTCGACATTGTATTTTTTAAATGCATCCTAGACTGTGGAAACCCCAGCCAGGTTCTAAGACTGTTGGATAAAAATGGCTGCAGGATAGTTTGGAGGAATAAGAGAATGGGAATGAAGAGGACACAGCAGTTCTTTCCTGTCCATTACTTTTCTGCTTTTAATCATCCCATCTTGCATTATGCCTGTGTTTTAATATGAATCTACCACTATCTAGTTAAAACCTTCACATCCTCTACTTTATTGCATACAAAGGATTTCTAGATATATATTTGGTTAAGAGTTCTTACATATCCACCTGATGTTTTGACTGGTAGCCAGCTACAAGCCCTGACTTGCAAAAAAATGTCATATATCAGTAAAGGTCAGTGTTCAAAATATTGAGTTCTGGTTGAACAATGTTCCTGCTAATAGTATCAGAATTTAGTATGTACTTTCAGTCACATTTCAAAATAACTGTGAGAAATGTATTCAAATATTCACAAAGGGAAGGGGGGAGACAAACATTTGACCACTCCACACGGTATTTCAGTTCTAAACTATTTAGTAAACAAAGGCTCGGGCAAAGTTGTGTGGCACCACTCAGAGACAGATTAGGGAGAAAAGCCTTCATGTTGTAAAGCGGGCTTTAACTACTGCATACTTTTCAGTCTATTTTACATTCTGCCTTTGAAGAAAGAATTCAACACTGCCTCAAGGAGAAAGATAGCAGGAGTTTTAAAAAGGTGATCCTGGTAGTTTCAGTAAAGCTTATGTCTGTTTAGCTAATTTAAATAGCCTGAATCAAATTGTACAGTTTCTTTTTTTTCAAATGGTGCATCTTAAGCATTTAAACAAAAAAGCTAGATAAGAGCAATAATAACTTGCATATCTGGATCAATATCTCCAGCACTTGTTCTGAATACACCCAAGTGGGAAATCTGCAAGGACTTGTGTATGAGGTGGGGGTCACATAATTTCCCCCTGTATCTCCTTCCTCTGACTATTTCTTCTTTTTCTCCTCCTGGCAGCCCCCATATCCTTGTTTCCTGCTTCCTTCTATCCTCCTCACTTACTAATCCACCTTTCTTTTGTATGCCACCCCATCTTCAAGTTAACGTATTATTTATTTACTTCATTTAAATTTCACTTTTCTCCCCAGTGGGGTCCCAAAGCAGGTTGCATAATTTTCCTGTTCTCCCTTTTATCCTCACAACAACCCTGTGAGGTAAATTAGGCAGACAGAGAAAGATTGACTGAAGTTCACTCAGGCTTCCACATCAGAGAAGGGATTTGAATCTGGGTCTGTCAGACTCTAGTCTGACACTCTAACCCAGGTGGTCCCCAATGTGGTGCCCGTGGGCACAATGGTGCACACCAACACTTTTTCTGGTGTCCAATTTTTTTTAGAAAGTGAGTGGTAACTGCTGAGGCTTTTGAAAAGTATGGCTACTAATTGGCCATTGGAGTATTGATTGGCTGTGCAGATTTTTAAAAATATTGCTTGGCAGAAACTGCTTCCACAGCATAAGAATCTTCACTTTGTGACTGAAGGCAAGCTGCAGCAGCCATTTTGTGGCAACCATATTGTTGCTGCTCCCACCACACTGTGTTAGAATTACAGATGCACTTTCAGTCTCAAAAAGGTCAGGTACCCCTGCTCTATTATACCACACTGGTTGTCAGCTTTTCCTTCCTTCCCTCTGGTAGCCCCTCTCAGGGAAAACTCTGGTCAAATTGCAAACACCATGTGGTAGCAAGTTGCTCAGGTGAGTTTTGTGGTGGCCACTACAAGGTTCAACCAATTCCTACGAGTTGTGAGGACACTGCTACTGCGTCCGGACAAGCTGCATGTTTTCAAGTCATCCAGTAGCCACCACTGCAGCATGGTAGCAAGTTACTCAGTGGTTGTTGCTCGGCCCTGACAGAATAGGAAGGAGCAGAGCAGGGGTGGCTAGGAGGACAAAATAGCCCTGGAAAGGGCCTTCTCCCTACCTTTTACTGACAGAAACCAAGTTTTGAAGGCTGGCAATACTGTTGTGGTTGTGAGATTTCTGAGGGCATCCAAGGATTCCTAAAGCATTGTGCCATGCTGGAAGTGCATACTATCATGTCTTTGCCCACTAAACTTCCAGTCAGTTGCCAGAGCTTGGCTGGCAACCCTAATCCGACAACAAGGAACTATATCTGTAAACAATCTTAGAATCCTGCCGGGAATTTATAATTAGCATCAGTCAGTGTAGAAATGTTTGGTGTTTTTCTACTTTTTGCCATTTCCATAGGTTTTCTGCTTTCTATTTTTTTAAAATGCTCTGTAAATTTCTTATTTTCATTCACTCATTCACACACCCACACTCAGAGGTTATAACAACTATATGCTGGTGGACTCTTTTCAGCAGTGTTCAGTCACAGTGATTTATAGTTCATATATGTGTTTGAGTATGTATGTATGTAGGTAGGTAGGTATAATTTTTCAAAATATAATAATCTTTTTCCAGGCTGCTTGAATGCTTCTTCATATTGGGGTACAAAATTATTGAACGAGTGACTTTGGCAGTTTTTTATAGCCCAAGTGGCAAAGCTTTGAATATATTTACCTTGGCCATTTCCACATGGCTCCCCGCTGCTCGTAACAACCCGGAAGATCGCGCAAAAAACGCGGAAGATCGTGTTTCCTCGCGTGAGATTTGCGTGACGTCATGTGACGTCACACAAATCTCGCACGAGAAAACCCGATCTTCTGCATTTTTTGTGCGATCTTCCGGGTTGTTACGAGCAGTGGGGAGCCGTGTGGAAACGGCCCTCATGTTTTTATAGCTGGCAGAAACTGATAGGTTTTTTTTTAAGTGAACATGGGCATTCCGAGTATGTCTTGTGTTAGCAAATGGTTTCCACCTTGAAACAGCCACCAGCACAGCAGCATGAATTATGAAATTCCCAAGCCAAAAATGTACATGAAAATTGCTATTTTGGTTGTTACCATGATTTCCCTTAATGGTAACACAAATCTGGAATTCTTGGGAGTTACAAAATTCCCTCTCCAGGAAATCTGTACCTGTGTTATTTAATGTGTTTGGGTGCTTACCATCAGCAATACAGCAATGTTTTTCTTTGATTCTACTGATTTTCTGGGTAACAGCATTACTCCCTTCCAGTCAGATCCTTGCAAGGGATGAGCACAGTAAACTGTTTTTGGAAACAAGCTCCTGAGGTAGAATTGTCCCCTAAAATCCAAAATGAGAGAAGAGGGTGCCTGGGGCAGAGTACCTTAAATATATAGTCCCTCTTGGGTTGGGATGGGGTCTCAAGGGGACAGATTGCTTGGGTATCATACCTATTATAAAGGATCATCTGGGCACACAAATGTAGAGGGAATTTGTACAGAAATATTTATGGATTTTTTGTACAATTATGGATAAAGTCCTGGAATTCAGAGGCTTATATAGTATTGCAGTACCCCCATAGATGCACTGTATTAGTACACATGTCTCATAGCAATGGGATGATTGATTCATCAAATGCAGTAACACGCACTATTTTTAAAAATTTGAACTATTTTTAAAGATTGCAGGGATGGGAGAGAAAGAGGAGCAGAGGAGAAAAAGCCTTCCTCACATTGAGAAAGGAAACAAAGAACAGACTACAACATGGAAGGATGGCAGACATAGAGTTTTCAGTGGAAAGGTAACAATTTTTTTTGTCAGTCTGCCAGTATAAGAATAGGAAAATGAAATGAATGCACTTTTTTTTCATGCTGGTGGCTGGCTGGCACTTTCCTGCTAGGCCACCGCTTGACTGCTATCCCCTCACCCCATTTGAATCAAGTAGAGAGCCCCTGTCCTGAAAGACACCTACTTTGGGAGTATGTATAATCAGACCTCTTTGTTCAATCTGCTTGAGACTTAGCAAGGGGGGGGGGCTTTAGATTAGAAAATGGACTGTGTTCTGTGCAAATTTGATGGCATTATCATTATAAACAACTGCCCCACACCCTGGCGTGGATTCCCCATTGAATATAATGGTTCTGAATATCTGGATTCTTGATAAACACATAGATTTGAATCCCGAAACAGATAGTGCCCTACCAGAAAATCAGCAATCACAATAGAAATCCCTCCCCCAACAGAATTCCAGACCCAAAATTATAAGGCATATTTTTCCTGATGCACACCTCTGTAGGGACTGGAGGACATATAAGCTGCAAGTTTCCTTGAGACAAGGAAGGACCTTATGCCAGGAATGGAAGTAAAGGGCAATCCAGAACACACAAACACCCCCATCCACAGCTTCTGAGCTCTCATCCCAGCACCAGGGCAGCTTCAAGGAGGACAGCAAACTGGATACAGAGAAGAGAGAGCACAACAACCACTACCACTGCAGCAGCCACCCAGAAAAAGAGCAAAGTGGTTACAGCAGTGTGTGTGATTTTAATCCCCTGTCTCCATGACCAATTTGCTCTCCTCCAGGTGTGTTGAGAGTTTCACTCTCTTGTTTGACATTTTGCTGAAGAGAAAAAGACAGAGATGGAAAGCCCTTCTCCTCACTCCAGATACACAAGGGCCGCCTAAATTTCAATAGTGCTGGGGAAAGACTACCTGATGTGCTCAGAGGTACTCTGGCAATTAAAAAGGCCATACTTATATATTTAACAATTATAGCTTATTGTATGTGTTTCTTTGAGGTGGTACATAGGATATACAGTAGTCATGTGGCTCTTTTTGTTGATGGCAATTAAAAATGTAGCTCTCCCTGTGCCACAGAATGAGTATCACTGCTTTATGTTGTGATTTTGTATAATATAGATGGAATTTGGACTTGTTTTTTGGATGGCATTTAACCACTGGAGTATTATTCAAATAAGACATGTTCTACATTCTTTACTCCCAATTGAAGAAAAAGGATGGTGTTCCATTTCATGATGCTCTCACTTGGTCTATTAAATTGTAAGTTTTCTTACACCTATATGGTTGTTTTGCATTTCACAAATGTGTACCTGTTGAATCATTTGACATTTGAGCAGCTAAAAATCGTTAATTGGTTGACTGCTCTATTATGTAGAATCCAGCACAGAATTCACTGAAATCAATGGGATTGAAACACCGGCAATTACTGTGCACAAGATCATGGTCAAAGAGTTTAACCCCTGTTTTCACATTTGGTTATAACAACTACATGTTGATGGACTCTTTTCAGCAGCGGCCCATCACAATGCCTTGTAGTTCATTTGTCTGGAAGAAATGGACAAAATGAAAAATCCTTGTTTTCTGTACATGAAAATAACTTCCCTTCCCTTCCTTTTGCCTCTTGATACTAGAGGTATAGCTTGCTCTCAGACAATTTGTTATGAAACAAGTTGAGGCAAGCCTTATAATAGGATTCAAACTGTAAACCTCATGCCTTGAGCTTTCCCTTAAACCCCTTATCATATATGCAGCCTGGAACCTCCTTTTGCATCCCAATTAGAGTAATATATCCAAATCTAGCTCCAATTGGGGCCATGGATCGACTGGTGGGGAAGACGGAGGTGATTTTTCTCAGCTCCTCTTCATTCCCATAGGCACGTAGCATTTGACAGATTGGGCAGAGCTGCCACGGAAGAGTCTGACGCAGATGGTGTAATTAGAAAATGCGAAGTGCGAGTGTGAAATTTATCTTTGATCAGCACCTCCTTGCCAGATTGCCATCTATGTTAATATGATGATGGCTTCTTGGAGATAGAAGCAAAACAGCAGCCTTGAGGAAGAAATGGGAGACTGTTCTCTCACAATACCGGGCGGCGGGGAGGGGGGGAGAGATATTTTCTGTTTTCGTTCTGTAACTCTTGGTTTCAGTGGGGCAAAAAGAACACTAAACACTGGAAAAACGAGCCTCCTCTGATACAGATCTCATGGTTCCTCACAACAGCACTCAGTATGGCGAAGCTGTTCTACTTTTGTGGGAAAGAAAAAAATATTAATTTTTAATAGAGAATTAATTAAAAGATCAATTATAAGCAAGTGCGTGCAAAGTTACCGTCTCCTTTCTAAAGGCTTATGATGAAAAGGATACCAGCCAAAGAAACACAAAGGACCGTTGCTAGAAAAGTTTAGCTGATCAAATTATGAATAGTTCAAGATAATGCCTTCTTGCAACTTATGTGGTTTATTTCTTTCCTGTATAAAACTGCTTATTTTTTCATTAAAAATTTTTCTTCATAAATTACAGTATAGAAGGGGGAAAGGGCTTGATGAAATGCAGTGATACAAAGTACAGACCAACATTACAGCATATATTATTGGTGCTTTTCAAAGGCTTTATGGGTAGGCTCATTCCTGCAACCATGAAGCTGTTATTATCACCCTTTAATCATATAGAGACAGTATGTGTAGTGGTTAGAGTGCTGGATTACATATAGGGAGATCCAAGTTCACCATGAAAATCACTGGGTGACTTTGGGCCTCTCATTTTCTTTCAGGCTAACCAACCCCACAGTGTTGTTAAAATGGAAGTGGGGAGCACTGTGTACACAGCCCTGATCTCTTTAAAGGAATGGCAGGATAAAAATATACTAAAGAAATGGATACTAAATAAATGGATTCAGATATTTCTGTAATTATAGTGGTCTTGGGAAGAGCAACTAGTGGTGTATGCATACATTTTAAAAAACATGAGACTGCCGCAAAAGCCTCATGTCAAATTCTCTTTGCCTTTACAACATGGAGTATTCCACTTATCCCATGTTCTGACATTCCTGCTAGTCAGTGATATAGAGCAGGGGCAGGGAAATGCAATGATGTTGAGACACAAGGTAAGTGATACAACAGGTGGGAAGGGGAGATAAATTCAGGCCCCTCATAGTGTAGGACACACATATCTGAAGAAACCTCACTTCTCATTTGTCCCTGTACACCAACTATAGAGGTTGCCACCTCCCAATTGGTTCTCTGCCAGCTTGGCATATACTAGAGTCTAGTCCTTTCCCCTAATGGCTCCTGCCCTGTGGAATAGGCTTCCCAAGGAAATGAAGGTGGCACTATCTTTAGATGTTCTTCAGAGACACTATAAGGCCATTGTATATACAGGAGCTTTTAATTGGGTTAAAGCTGCAAACATTTTCTTAACATGGGGTGTATGTGAATGGGGTTTTATATATTTTGTATGTTTTTTAAGCTGCCGTGATCCACAAGGAAAAGATGGGGAATGTATGAATGAATGAAAGAAAGAATGAATGTCGGCCAGTGTTCAGCAGATCCCTGATATTGTTCTTGTAACATGTTATTCTGCCCTATGTGCATGGAAATCATATCTCATGTACCTATGGGAACTGCTTGTTCACATTCTCCATGTATATGAACACATAATGAATAAGCAACAAAATAAGTTCCACTTATAAAGTGGCTTCCCTGACCTTTGTAGCTCAGGTGAGCTTGATCTCATCAGGACTGGGAAGCTAAGCAGGGTCAGCGTTGGTTAGTAACTGGATGGGAGATCTCTAAGGACAACCATGTTGCAGAGGCAGGCAACAGCAAACCATTTTTAGTCTCTTGCCTTGAAAACTCCAGCATGGATTGCTGTAAATCAGCTTGAGGGCAGTCTCCATCACCACCTCCATGAAGTGGCGAGAGATGTCAGCTATTGTCTGGCAGCCAGTGGGAGAGAGGATTCAGGGATGGAAGGAATGACGTTGCACCAGATAGCCAGAAGCGGTGTCATGTTGCTGGGATGCCATCAATACACATATAGGATTAGAACAATATATTGCTACAATCTACTTGTGAAGGTCCACAGTCACTGGGCTAGCTGCCATAGGCTGAGGCTATGAGCCACAGGCAAAGAGCCAAGAGCCCTTTTGGTCTTGTCGGTCAGGTTGTGCCTTTGGCCATGACCAGACTTACGTACTTGCAGGCACCTGTGATTGTGTGTGTGTGTGTGAGAGAGAGAGAGAGAGGTGTAACAAAACTACAAAGAGAATCAAGGGAGAATAAGAGGAATCAATGGCTATATCCAAAAAAAGTGATTTTCAGGGGGAAAATGTCACTCCCCATAAAAGTACTAATTGCTGTTCAAGAAAAAAATTACCAGCCTTTTCCTTCTTGGTTTATCCCCCCCCCCCCCGCACTTCCCCCCTCTTCCTTTTGCTTATTGCGTATTTTCCATTTATTTCCCCCATCACTTTCCTTTTTTCCTATTGCCGTAACTATTTCATTAACATTTAAATCATAGGTCTGCAATATCTGTTTAATTAGGAAGAGAGGAAAGGGGAGATACATAGAAAGAATTCTAAGAGAGGAGAAGGAGAACAAAGCAAATTATCGGGTAGTAGGCAGGAGGAACTTTGAAATTTGTTCAAAACAGAATTGCTCCTTGTGCTTTTGTGGGGAAGGACAGAATAGAAATATTTTAAATAAATATTGTTTTTAAGAAACACCCGAAAGTCAATAGTACGTGGGGTTAGTTGTATGGTTCTTTGGAACCTGGCTTTTGTAGGCAGAGATATGCAGTAATGTTTTTAGTTCTTTGATATGGATGAACAGCCCTCTCTCTGAATGAAGGGTCAAGGGAGATAAAAGGAGTCATGAATGATCCAGTAGCTGTGATTGCAGATGAGAAAATCTATGATTATGGACATTTCCTCATTACACATACAATAGAGAACCTCCGGAAGGGTTCACTTATCCCTGCCGAATGTGAAAGGATCCATGGATAAAGCTCCACAAATTTTTACAAGCCACATTATATATTTTTGTACTTAGGAAGGACTATTTCTATGGATAATATACTTCTATAGGAATGCAGAGAAAGCTGAACGAATTGCACTTGGCATAGACTTTAGCTTCCTGAGCTCAGCTTTCTTTTTTAAAAAAGTTTCTAGTCCTTATGGATGCAATGTGGGCGTTGTTAATGCCTTCTGACATCCTGGAATTAGAGATAGAATAGCACTTCTGGATCAAGCTTTGATAGTTATTTTTCACGAAGGATGCTCATCTGAATTTCTCCCAGGATTTTTGAGTTGAAAAATAATTTATCTTCTTTTGAAATGAAATCGATCTATTAGGAGTCCTTCATGTTTTCAACTTTTTAATTTCCAAATGTTATAAAGGATGCTAAAACTCGCTTTCAGTTTTCCTCAGCTTTCAGCTTCTTCAATCCATTTCTGTCTTTTCATCTCCCCTTCATTTCCAATGTACATACCTCTGTTGATAAAAGGCTGCAGCCTTGATGGTATCATATATATCAAGATTCTTTTGGCATAGTGATTTATGGCTGTGCATACATACTTGTGTGCATTGATAAAATACTGCAAGCAAGCAGTCTTGATATGATCATATGATTGTGTCAAGGGTTTTTTTTTGTATTACCAAGGTATAGGATTGGTTAAACATTGCACAAAAACAATCATACATACAGACATATCATGGTTGCTTTGTTGCAGTGTTTTTTTTAACTTCATTGGCAATAGAGATGTGTCAATTATGTAAAAAAAACCTGAAATCATTTTTCCTTGCCTCAGAATTTGAATTGCCTGGGTGCCAAATTCTACTTTTTTAAAACATGTGTGGCACATGACTCTGCATCTAGGGGAAACTGAGGCTCAAAGGTTGGTTCAAGGTCACATTTTAGAGGAAAAGCAAGAATTAGCCTCTTTCAGATCTCTTATTTGTCTTCATTAGCTAGAAACATCCCGCGTCTCACTTACAGAAGGAGAATCATTGTCATATCATATTTGGACAGTTCAAAAGGTTTAGGTTTACAAAGCTTTGTGACACAGTTCATTTTGTTATAAGCTGCTCAAAATGCTCACATGGATGGTGCTAATTTTCAGGAAGGTAAATTAGCATAATTAATGACCAGCCAAATTTGGGGGTAATACAGTATGTAATTAACATTAGAGAGTTCTGTTGTACCACCTGCCCCCACATTTCATTGTTGCAGTGTACGAACTGTACAGGAGGCTATTTTCCCCTTTGCTGCACTGAGCAGAAAGCAGCTTTCTTCATCAGAATAAGCCATTAGCTGTAATGGCATGTAGGTGTAATGGAATGTGCTTGAAACATCTGTGCTGAGAGCAGGGGAGAAATTGCGGCATGCAGTCGTGGGCCTTTGGGGAGCTTGATTAAGGATTGCTTCAGAGAACTTGAGATCTGGCTTGGGATGCAAAAAAAGAGAAGAAAGGAAAATAATGCTAATAGATTTACGGATGTACTGCAGGGAGAACAAAGGATTTTAATTTTTTTTTACTTCCCTTTATTGCTCTTATATTGCATCTGTTCTCTGTTGGGCTTTGACTTAATGAACTGATCTGGAAAAAATGTAGCAGAAAATGCAGTTTAGCAAAAGAGATTGTGGCTGTATAAACATGAAAATAGCTTGCTTTTTTTCCTTTGATGAAATCTTCATTAACTAAAACAGACTCGTGCATTCGTATTATCCCACTTGATATTGGCTGGCATCTTTAAAGGGGTTCTTTACCATTCGGATATGTTTGTAACTACAGAACGCACATCTACATGTCTGAAAAGACTGTCATTGAAGTGTGTTCAATTGGGTTTTGGAAGCCTATTTTAATCTGCATTATTTCTTTCTAAATGGGAAGAAAAACCCTGATTCAGAGTATTGAGATCATTTATCTGCACATACCATTTGGAAATCTAACTGTAAGGGAAATTACATTTGTTATAATGCTTCTTCTACTTTGATTCTGTTACCCATCAAACATTTTTTTAAAACCTGAGTATCTTAGGCTGGGGCGGTTACTATTATTTCCTTTATATATGTTAGCCAAAATTATTAGTTGTTTGAGATATCTGTTTTACCTGGAAAGGGTCATAATGCAGTTCATGGAGCATAGCTGGATATAGGTAATAATGAAACTGAAAAATACCAGAAAAGGGTTTTTTATGATTAGCTTCATCTTCTGCTTTCTAATTATAAATGACAACAAAGCAGTTGCATTCACCAGCATCCATCTTTTCATTCTGTATGAAGTAAGCCATGCTGAGCTGATGCCCCCCAAAAAAACCCCGTGCAATGAAGTTTAAAATATGTAGGGAGGCACGATGTAACAAAAATGCAAAAAGCTAATAATATTACTGCAACTGCCATTGTTTACAATGTACAGCACCTGCTGGGTTTTTTTTTTTTTTTGAAAAAAAAAAGGACAAGGAAGAAAAAGTGAAATCATCAAACTGTTCCTAAATGGAAAATCTGGGCACCCGGCCAATTCCACAATGTGTTTCAGGTGTACTGTAAATAGGAACAATAAAAGGTGCAGAGGAGAATATCAGAAATGTTAAATCTCAGAGACATGAGACTATTACAATGATGTTACTTGAAAGAAGAACCTTGGTCCCCTTCCAGTTTTCTTGTGTTCAACATTTTACTATTGTATAGGACTGCAAAACATCTAATTATTCTATTTTTTGGCTAAAAATACTACTCATCTTGATTAAATTAACCCCAAATAAGGGAATAGGGAAGTATTTATGCTGAGAAGTCTCACGGGTGCTCTTTATTGTCTATCTGCATTGTGAAGGGAAGCACTGATAATCTTATATCAAAGGCCAATAGTAATAACTCCCCCCCAGGTTTATCCACACAGTACAGTTTGATAATATTTCCTGTCTATCCTCAGTTTCCCATTTTTAAACCTGTAGCACATGATGAATTGGAAAGTAAATGGAAGTTTGGGTCACTGCACCCATTTAATACCAGCGACATCCATCAGAACAGGGATAGCCAAGCCATAATAGACCTTACCTACTAGTTCGGTGTGAACAGCTGAAGAATAATCTTCCACAACTGCTAGTATACATTACCAATAGTGTGATTATTTGGGATTAGAGAGAAAATTTCACAAGCTTGCTGGTTGTGTTAAAAACGGTGTTTAAAAAACAAGAATCATCAACGAAAAGCAATAAAAAAGAGGCCAACCAAAATCAGTGACAATATATGGAATCAAAAACAAACAAATGTCCCTATTGGCTCCTAGCATGTTAATAAAAGTCATCTTCATACATTACATTTCTCAACATGCGCACTGTATAGTATGAGAAATGCCTGTTCAAAGGTCTGTTTTGTTGCAATTCTCCTTTCGGAGAAGTTACATAGGTAAAAGTACCATATTTATTTGTTTATTTGAAGATTTATATCCTACTTTTCACTCTAATAGGGACCCAAGCAGCTTATAAAATCATTCTCCCCTCCTCTGTTTGATCCTTCAATAAAAACTGTTGAGGCCAGTCAGACTGACACAGAATGAGTGTGCCAAGGTCCCCCAGTAAGCTTTAACATGGTGGAGTGTGTAGACCCTTCGCCTCCCCACCTACCAGCTTTGTAAATGTTTGGAAGCAAGACTTCAATCACAGGCTGCAATCCAAAAGACCATTCCCTGGGAGTGAGCACAAGGGGACATGGTACCAAAGGTAATAATTTATTGGCAGTATAGAAAAAGAAAAAGTGAACAGCAAGCAGAATTGTTTTAATGCCTCTCCTTTCCCTTAGCCAGCCAGTTTCTTGCCATGTGCACTGCTGATACTCACCTTCTTCAGGATCTGTTGTCGTTGAGTGTGTGTGTGTGTGTGTGTTGTAACTGAGGGAAAACTCGGTTGGTCGATGGTTTAGACGAAGGACTATATGATTTTGAAAGAATGGGGCTGAAACTCATGATAATGAAAAAAAAAACCCAAATGGATTAGATCCAAGCTGGGAATTGCCCAGCAGGAAAAATACAGTAATGATGCATAGGTGGTTTAGAACCACTAGATCCAAAAATGAAACATAATTTTTTTCAGTGCTCATTTGTAACTCTAGTAACTGTGTAATGTCCCCAAATATAGCAATCAAATAATAATCTTCATGGTGAGGGCTATGGTAAAAATTAGAAGCATAACCCCTCCCCCCAGCACATGGAATGAATTGTGTACTTCATTCTGTTGTTTTGTTAAAAGCTAATGGGGTGCACAGATGTAGACAATTACTTACGTGCATATGTGCCATTACTTGGAAAAAATAAATTATGCCCATAGTCCTGAGAAAAGGTTTGTGTGTATGTCATATGCTGTCAAGTCATTTCCAACTTATCACAGCCCTATGAATTCATGACCTCCAAAATGTCCTATCATTAGCAGCCTTGCTCAGATCTTGTAAACTGAAGGGCATGGCTTCCTTTATCGAGACAAGCCACCTCATTTTGGGTCATCCTCTTTTCCTACTGCTTTCAATCTAATTGGTCTACACCATACTAGCTCTATATTATATTAAAACAATATTGAAACATAACCCGTAAGAGGATTATCAGGCTAGAAGACCATTTAAAAAAGCTTTAAAAGATAGAGCCGTTCAGTTCAAAGCCTCAGTAAACAGAAACATTTTGCCCTAAAGGACAATAAAGTATGTTCTACTCAATGGAGAGGAATTTCCAAAGGTGAGATCCTGCCACTGAAGAAGCCCTGCCTCTGGTTCTTACCCATCTAATCTATGTAGGTGGGGAAACAGGAGAGGCTGGGGAAAGCATCTTCACTGCTGGGCTGGACCGTTAGTGGCAAATAGTTAGCAGTCCATGCACTGATATGATTAAGTATGTCATGTACCACCTGGAAAGCCATAAGGCTCTGCTTTTTTTTAATGACCCCTACTGCCAGTACTTATAGAACTGCAATACCAGTTAACTATATATTGAACCCGCTGTAATATAAGACTGAACCCTGAAGCAAGAAAATTAAGCCAGTAGACAAAAAAGGAACTGCATAATGTTTAGCTGTGTGGTGCTCAGAATGTGAGACAAGACCATGGAGAGCACAGTTGTGTCTGTTTCTGGTAAACAGTGGGCCATTTAAGTTAAGTGCATCTTCTAAACCTGCATCATATTGCTTATGAAAATGCCATTGTCCTAGAAATAACCAATGTATTTGTGTGTGTGTTGGGTGGGGAGGGTTGTTTGGAAAATCATAACCCATCTCATCCTCTCGCAAACCTTTGTCCAAGGAAGTCCATTAGTCATAACAAGTAAACATTCTTGAAAACATGCCAGAAAAGGGTGCCAGTAAGTAAGAATATTAATCTACTTGAGCAACTGAGTAAGAAGGCCTACTGTGGATATTTTCTTCAGTAATAAATCTTGGATTTTCTATAATAAAGAAACACAAAAGATGTGTAAGTACACACCTGTAGGAAAGAGTTAACAGTTTTGTAAAGTTTTACAACAGTTTTGACTTCACCACATCTGGATGAAGCTGTTGTCTCTCTTCTTTGGATCTTTACGTCAGAATCGGCGTGCTTCTGAGCATTCTTATTTTGCTAGAAGTCCCATTGAGCTTCTCCAAGAAGGTTGTCTGCTTTGGTGGACAATCTCCCGTCTTTTGCCCTTCACCCCTGCCACTTTTCAAATGTACAGCCAAAAAAAAAAAAAAAAAAGGAATGGCATTGTGAGATTCCAGTTACTTTCCTGGTCAAAAACCTGGAAACCTCTGCATTGCTTGATGCTTTAGGAATTTCCTAGATCTCTATAGTTTTTACAATAGAGATGTGGTAAATTCCTACACCATTGCACTATAGGTTGACTTTAGTAGAGAATAGAGATGGCCATGAACTGGGGGAAAAACCCGAACCATTCAGTTTATGGTTCGTCACGTTTCACAAACCATGAACCACAAACTTGTATGAACTTGCCCTGGTTTGCAAACTAGTTCATTTGGTTCGTGAAAATATCACTTCTGGGGCAGCAGAAGGTCACTTCCAGGGCTGCAGAAAGCCCATCTCTCCCGTTGCCTAGGAAACAGATTGATCGGCGCCAGGCTGTCTGCAATGACAAACTAAAAAATGAACCAAATGAACTGGCCGAAAAGTTCGTGGCAGTTCGTTAGAAATGGGCTCTGATGAACTGCCAGTTCATGAACCATGAACTAGCCCGGTTTGTGATGAATTTTGGTTCATATTTTGGTTCATGCCCACCTCTAGTAGACAATGTTTGTATCACTGCATTTCATCATTAAAGGGGTGAATACAAAATTTGTCAGTGAGGGCTGACCACCAGCCAATGGGGACATGCCCTCCCTATTGAACTGATAAGAACAGGTTGATATTCGTAGAGAATGATTGTATCACTTCCTCTAAGCACAAGAGAATAGCAGTGAATACAACAAAATCATAAATCAGATCTGACCACCAGACTATGGAGGACATGCCACCCTATTGAACTGATAAGAACAGATATTACACTTGGTCTTAGCAAAAAGGCTGAGAAGCAATTACAGCGCTGCATGATGTGATCATATTACCTCCATGTTTTCAGCTGGAAATTATGTAGCAGCTTTGTATGATACCATTATGCCCATTTCTAACCCCTGGGGGTCCCACCAGTTGCAAGCCATAGGTGCTTACTCCCTTATAATTGAGCTTAGGAGTGTAGTGTGGAACTTCTAAGTGAACTAGTATTCCTCAGCCAAGCATTAGCGGGTATAGCTCAAGTAAAATATCTTTGACTCCAGGATGCTTGAACATGTCTTAGTAATTAGTAGAATAAACAAATTAAGGAAAGCCATACATTCATAGAGTGCTTATTCATATAACATTTTTTCCACCAGAAGGCCAATTATGGTGGAACTTTCTGCAGTCCCACCATAATGGACACCCATGTCATGTGCATCCAAGTTTTTCATAATTAACCCTTTAAAATCCCACTGATTGTAATATGAAATAAGAGTAATGAGCACATTTGTCTTGGTAACAGATCATAACAAAATAACAACATAATACTGAAGGAAAAGGTTATATAATAATTTTAGAAATAAAACACAGGGTTTCCCTAATATAATTTCTGGGCTCTCTCTCATAAAGATCACATCATATATATTTAGTTAGCTAAGAGAGTAATCCTTAGCAGGTATACCCAGCTACTCAGGTGTATTCAGTCAGGTCTTACACTCAAGCAAGTATACTTAGGATTGTACTATTAGCAAATTAAAATTAACAAAATAATTTAGGGATGGCTGATTCCCCCCCCCTTCCTCCATCTATAACAAAATTTCTAGTTTTATCAAAATTCTTTAAGCTTGTCTTGAACTTGCATAGAGGGTTTCTCTGAAATTCACTTTTGACAAAATCTGGCGTTATCCCACAATCTCTTGTTTGCCCTAGGACTGTAGAAAGCATCAGGCACAAACAGAATTCGCAAAGCCCTACCTGACAAGCCTTGAGGTATAAGAAACAGGAGTTCATACCCAGGGAATGAAACATACACATAGTTGTTGTGGGTTTTCCAGGCTGTATTGCCGTGGTCTTGGCATTGTAGTTCCTGATGTTTCGCCAGCAGCTGTGGCTGGCATCTTCAGAGGTGTAGCACTACAATGCCAAGACCACAGCAATACAGCCCGGAAAACCCACAACAACCATCGTTCTCCGGCCGTGAAAGCCTTCGACAAACATACACATACCTAGAACCTGCTAGGGTGCTGACTTAAAAATGTAGTTTGGAGACTGTTGTTAAACAGAAGCAAGCTAGACCTTAGATTCATGACACCACCTTTCCTAAGACAATTTAAACCCAGCTTCAGTCAAAGGTTTGGTTACACTATTTCATAAGGCTCCAGACGTACTAATTGAGCAAGGTTGGGGTCAAATAACACCTTAAACCAACTAGATTGCCAAGCTATGAGCTTTTGAGAGTCAAAGCACACATTGTCACCGTTGACTCTTGAATAGAGATGGGCACAAACTACAAAAAAAACAAACCATGTAGTTTCCATGAACCAGGAACCACGAACTCCCACAAACTGGGGTAAGTTTGCGAACCAGTTCATGGTTCGTGGGGTTTAAATGCCCCTTTCTGGCTGCTTAGCAGCAGGGAAAGGAGCATTTGATTGTTTAAAGAGCCCTTTCTTGCCGCTTGCAAGTGGCAGGTCCCTTTAAATTATCAGCTGGCAGGAGGCGAGGGGGATAGTTTAGTTTAAAGGGCCCTACTGCTTGCAAGGGGCAGAAAAAGTTTATTGGCCATTTCCTTGGGGAAATGGCCATTTAAACTGCTTTTAATATGAACCAAACGAACCAGTAGACCAGTTCATGGAAGTTCGTGGAAATGAGCTTCCATGAACCACTGGTTCATGAACCACGAACTGGGCTGGTTCATGGGTTTTTTTGGGTCGTATTCAGGTTCATGCCCATCTCTACTCTTGAAATCTCATACCTTGGAAATCTAGTCAGTCTTTAAGGCACTTTTGGACCCAGATCTTGACCTCCAACTGCAGACCAACCCAGCTACCCACCTGAAACTATACCTATTCATTGTTGTTGATGTGTATTTCTAAATTGCCCATCATACCCTGACTAGTATCCAAAGTGAAGTAGCTGCAAGAACTTACTTGGGGTGGGGAGAAAAGGAACTGGTTCTGTGAATCCAGCCTCAGTAGTTAGGTGGGGAATACAACTCATCAGTCCTGGAAACCCTTGTCTGGGTATGGGATCTCAGGTATATTTCAACGCTAACACAGGGCAATAAGATAAAGGTGCCATGCCACCACTGATGGAAAACAATGTAATTTTTGGAATGTATTTCCAATCAACTTTTGCTTCTTTAAATAAAATGCATGTTGGAACCAGCCATCCAACCAACTCACAAAGAGAAATTAGATTTGCAAGCATGGACTTTCGCTGTTGCAAATGGGCTTTTCGTTAGTCCACTGAATAACCATTTGTCATAGGCTTTACTGTACCATGAAGTTATGATTAATATTATGGCTTGACTACAGCAGGTAGAAAGACCACATTCATTTTCAAAGTCACGTCTCATTGATTAGAATTCACTGCAGGTTATTCAAATAACGATCCACTCAGTTCCCGAGAGAATTTCTGTCTGATTTTTCTTTATCCTCATTAAAGATCCCAGGTGCAGACAAAGCTTTACACACTTCTAATTTGCATTATCCTTGGGAAGGAGGTAATTCACATGCCTCCAGTATATAGCACTTGGTTAGGGGTTTTTTTTAAAGTTTGCTCTTTCCTGTCTATTTAAATAAATCAAGAAATTTAGCCTTTATAAACCATCTGACAATAGAAAATGCCAGATTTTATTATGCTTAGTAATAAGCACGTGAGTTTTGAAATATCACTTATAATTCAGATAAAGCACACACACCCCACTCAGTCCTTTTAAACATATAAACTCAGTCCCTGACACCTAAGGGAAAGAATAATTCCTCTACAGAGAAAAGACACAAGTATTATACCACCATTTTGCTCTGATAAATAAGGAATTGTTTCTTCCTAAACAGTGACCAATAAGTTGGTGATTGCCCAAAAGATTTTAGATATTATCTAATTGTATGCCATCTAATTTTGCATTTGCTGAACACCAAATGGTTAAAACAGAAAAATGGTATCAATTCCTTCCAAAGCACTGTATGCTTGGCTTCACATCTGGATTTCCAAGGCATAAGCTGTGTGGGCCTCTGGATTGCAACAAAATACTGTGCCTTTTACTATTTTTATCTCTAGTCTTTGTTCTAATGAGTTTAGCCTCAAGGAGAGTGACAGCATGGTTGACATTTCATTGGGTTTCCATTTCTCAAGAGACAGGAAATTTTTTAACTAATTAAATAATGTTATAACATCTTCGAAACTACAAAGGCAATGCAAAACCACACAGCAGTGATCCTCTGGTTGTTCAGATCACACTTGTGCATCTATAGGTTTTATTATGCAGAATTGGCTCTCTTCAATGTCTTAGAAGCAATTCATATTAGATAAGCTTTGACTTTGATGATAATGTTCAAAACAGGTTTGCATATATATGAAATGAATTCAAATAGAGAAAAAGCTGTTAATAAATTACCGCAAAATGTGATTGAGTGATTCCTCCCATTTTCAACATCACTTGACAAACTGTGTTACCCTTAATTATGTTAGTAGTGACAGAGAATCTATACCATAAATAATAAGCAAAGAGTGTTAGCCATAAATAGATATTCAGGTGTATGGGTTAGATCCAGCCAACCTTCTCAGGCAATTTCAAACAATTTCCCTCTTTGCTCCAGCCTCTATGCCATGTGGCTTTTATGCACATGGATCTCATGATCCCCAGCAAAGCATTTGGGGGGGTCAAAGAGGAGCCTTTCTTCTCTTTTCAGCATCAGTAGAATCTACCTTATATTTCCATTACTTGCAGACTAACACATAGCTAGGATAGTACTTATGTTTGTTTGCTACTTTTATATATAACCTTTCTTCCATCATGGATTCCCAGATGTTCCCCGACCCCTACCCACACAATCAGATGACTTTAACCCTGAAAAACAGTACTATGATGCCCTGAACGAACTAGTCCCACCTGGGTTCTCAGTCCTTCCTCAGTCCTGAACGGGAGGCCGGGGGGGATGGGTGGTGATTCTTGTCTGAGAGTCTCCTTCAGCCTGCTCCCCATCCCGGAGATCTCCAGCATTGACTGTGTAGGTCTAGTGTGGGGTGCCAAGGAAAGTTTGGCCATCTGTGTGGTGTACCGCCACCCAGCGCACCAGCAGATGCCCATCTGCTGGATGGGCCTTGGAGCACTCAAAACTATTGGTATTGGGTGACTTCAACGTCCATGGTGACAATGATGCCTCTAGTCGGGCTGTGGACCTGGTGTCCTCCATGGCTGCACTTGGACTTTCCCAGATTGTTTCGGCCCCTACACATCAAGCAGGCCACACACAGGATTTGATCTTGGGGATGGGGATGGATGTGGTGCTAGAACCAACTGAGTTGGTACCATGGTCAGACCACGTGGTCCTGAAGGCTCAGCTGGATATCCCACCTCCCCCCTGCAAGGGCGGTGAGCTTATTTATGCTCGCCCGTGGAGACTTATGGATCCAATTGGTTTCCAGAATGCTCTGCAGGATCCAATGCTCCCTGGCGGTTCATTGGGTGAGCTGGTGGAAGACTGGCAAGTCCATATTTCCGAAGCCATCGATGAAATCGCCCCCCATTGCCCTCTCCACCCTCGTACCAAATTAGCTCCCTGGTATACAGAGGAGCTACGTCGGAAGAAGCGGGAGCTGAGACGACTAGAGCAAGTGTGGCGGTGAACTTGTGACGAAGAGGCAAAAGCATCTTATAGGACGTTTATGAGGGCCTATGAGATGGCAGTGAAGGCTACAAAGAAAGAGTTTTATGCAGCCTCCATTGCATCAGCTAGCTCACACCCAGCAAAACTGTTCAATGTGGTTCGGTCTTTGGTCTCCTTATCAAGAGGGGACCATCAAAGTTCAAATTCGGATATTAGCTGTGAGGCTTTTGGGAGCTTTTTTGCTGATAAAATCTTGTCTCTCCGCCGTGATCTCCCAGCCACAGTTGATACAGTGTGCAAACTGGAGGCCCCTTGGCAGCCTTCTGAGATGATATTAGACCATTTCAGTCCACTCTCTGGGGATGAGATTGACAGGATCCTGCGAGCAGTTAGGCCTACCCCATGCTCCTTGGACCCGTGCCCTTCATGGCTGGTGAAGGCCAGCGTAGATGGGCTATGGGATGCCCTGGAGGCCATTGTCCACATGTCTCTGAGCTCTGAGATCTTTCCAGAAGCGTTCAAGGAAGCTGTGGTTAGGCCTCTCCTGAAAAAAACATCTTTGGACCCTACCGACCAGGTCAGTTACCTCCCAGTTTCGAACCTCCTGTTCCTGGGTAAGGTGATTGAACGGGTGGTAGTAGACCAGCTGCAGGTCTTCCTGAATGATTCCTCATCCCTAGATCCTTTCCAGTCTGGCTTCCATCCGGGACATGGGACAGAGACATTGCTGGGTGTCCTGATGGACGATCTGCATAGACAGCTGGATCAAGGCGGGTCAGCGCTGCTGATATTGTTAGATCTATCAGCAGCATTCGACACAGTTGATCATGACCTGTTGATCCACCACCTTGCCGATGTGGGGATTCAAGGGACAGCTCTGCAGTGGTTTGTCTCTTTTCTCCACAGTCGGGGACAGAGAGTGGCACTAGGGGAGAAGTTGTCACCCCGCCACCAGTTGGTGTGTGGTGTCCCTCAAGGGGCAATACTCTCCCCCCTGCTATTTAACGTATATATGTGCCCCCTCACCCAGCTGGTACGAAGTTTCGGACTTGGGTGCCATCAATATGCAGATGACACCCAATTGTATCTGATGATGGAGGGCCGGCCTGGCTCTGCCCCAGATGTCCTGGAACGTACCTTCGGAGCTGTGACTGGATGGTTGAAGCAGAGTCGGCTGAGACAGAATCCCTTGAAGATGGAGGTCCTGCATGTGGGTCTAGGGTCCATGGGTGCAGGACTCCAGCTCCCCGCTCTCAATGGAGCACCACTTACGCCGGTGTTGAGAGTGAGGAGCCTGGGGGTGGTCCTGGATGCTTCCTTGTCTATGGAGGCACAGGTCACAGTGGTTGTTCGATCCTCATTTTTCTATCTAAGACAGGCTCGACAACTTGTCCCTTACTTATCTACCCATGACCTTACGACAGTGATCCAGGCAATGGTCACCTCCAGATTAGACTACTGCAACTCGCTCTACTCAGGACCTCCCTTAGCCTTGATCCAGATACTGCAGCTGGTTCAGAATGCAGCTGCACGGGTGGTTGCCAGAGCACCAATCATGGTTTATATAACACCTATCCTCCGTCAGCTGCACTGGTTACCGGTTGAGTATCGGGTCCGGTTCAAGGTTTTGGTGTTGACCTATAAAGCCCTATGCAGACTGGGCCCAGCATACCTTCAGGACCGCCTCTCCCCATATGTTCCCCGGAGGTCACTTCGATCAGCCACTAAGCACTTGCTGATGGTCCCTGGCCCCAGGGAGGTCCGTCTGGCCTCTACCAGAGCCAGGGCCTTTTCAGTTCTGGCTCTGACCTGGTGGAACTCTCTGTCTGAGGAAACTAGGGCCTGGCAGGATTTGTTATCTTTCCGCCGGGCCTGCAAGACGGAGATGTTCCACCAGGCATTTGGTGGGGGCTAGGCTGTCCTCTCACCGGCCATACCACTGAAGACCACCACCCATTAAAATGCTGTATTTTAATATTTTATACCAGCCAATTTTAATTGTTTTGATATAATGTTTTAATGTTTTGATAATGTTTTTACTGTTTTAAACTGTTGTTTAAACAGCCCGTCTGATGGGGAGGGCAATCTAGAAATGCAATATAATAATAATAATAATAATAATAATAATAATAATAATAATAATAATAATAATAGATACTCCAGTTCTACTTTTTTGGTAGAATTTGGAGAAAAGTGGCTCTATAACTTTTTCATCCAAGAACATCATCACCTGTACAATAGTAAACAATGTCCCCAAAGTTCAGTGTTTGATCATGTACAGATTACTTTCTGTTTAAAAAACTACATCTGGGTAGAAAGTAAACCCCAGGAAATCAATGCATTTTTGCCATTTGTTGTTTTTTCTACCCATTGAGTTTATTAAGAAAATGGTGATACAGGGAACCATTATAAGTGCCCTGCAGAGATACAGCCCTTTATGACAATCACAAGGTTTTTTTAAAAAAAAAAATTATGGGCCATTTTTATCCTTAGATACAGGGGGATTTTGTTTGGGATGGAAGAATACCCCAAATGCAATATGTTTCAGGTTTTTTTCAGATGATAATTGGAAGGTTAAAGTGATTTGCTGGTTATAGTGCTAGGTAAACACTACACAAAGAATATTCTGGATTTGATAAACCAAAGATTTCTTACATTTGCTCCTCCTTCACCCCTCCTTGCTGTCTCTGGTTCTGAAATCTGTACCTTCTATAAACCATTGAAATGTATATAGGATTACAATTAGACAACAGTATATTAAAAATGGATGCTATGATTGTGAGCTTACTGGACATAGCCCTGAGACCATGTTTTAGAGGACAGTTTGTGGTTTAGGAAGGGAAACGGGAGGGAGGTTCTCTGAGATCACCCATCTGGAAATAATTCCTGTTGGCCAAGTGGATGAGGCACTTGACTATGTCCTTCCTATAGCACTGGCTTCAAATGACCACTAACTACAAACGGAGATGTGATCTGTCTAGTAGGATGGATAAAAAAAAGATTAGGTATATTGCACTCCATGCCCTTGCAACATTTATATGAGGCATGCATGGGTGCAAAAACAAATGGAAGAGGAAATGAATTTTTGGTTTCTTTTAATGTCACTTACCTCTAAGTAGTGCTTGACAAAATACAAGGATTTACTTCCCTTTTTTCTTCTCTCTCTCTTATTAATGATCTATGACTCAAACTTTCCCAGTAAGCCCCAGAAGAAAAGTCTTCCCAATCCCAAGTGTTAGTTAAGCTGTAAGGCATCAGCTACTCTAGTACTCAGCTCAGAGAAAGGCTCAAAGAAAATAGAGGAAAGAAAATATGTGAATCCACAGTATGCTTGCATAAAGAATAATTGTTTGCTTTATGGGTAGTGGTAATCAGCCCAAGGAAGAGGGCATACACTCTGTTATACCAAGATGGGTAGCCGTGTTAGTCTGTCTGTAGCAGTAGAAAAGAGCAAGAGTCCAGTAGTATCTATAAGACTAACAAAATCTGTGGTAGGGTATGAGTTTTTGTGAGTCACAGCTCACTTCTTCAGAAGTGATCTGAAGTGATCTGAAGAAGTGAGTTGTGATTCATGAAAGCTCATACACTACCACAATTTTTTTTAGTCTTATAGGTGCTACTAGACTCTTGCTCTTTTCACTCTGTTATACAGCACTGAAGTATTTCCGTGGTGATGGTGGAAAGCGCTCTCAAGTCATAGCTGACTTATGGAGACCCTGCTGGGTTTTTCAAGGAAAGAGACTAACAGAGGTGATTTGCCATTGCTTGCTTCTGCGACCCTGGTCTTCTTTGGAGGTCTCTCCCATCCAGTTACTAACCAAGGCTGCTTAGCATCCAAGATCTGATGAGATTGGGCTTGCCTTCTCTAGCTAGTTCAATTTTTTCAAATGCTACCATTCCAGTAAGAATGTTGCCAAAAGGTGCTTTCCTGTGGTAGCACCACATTTGGAAGTGTTCATGTCTAAATATGTGTGTACCCCAACATGTGCAGCATTCCATACCAGTGCTGCACTTTCTTGGTGCTTGTTGGGGTGAGCAAAGGTGGTCATGTTTGAATTGCCTTTCAGGATATGTATTTTGGGGTCACCCCATGGTTACAGTACTTTTAAGTGCACCAAGATATTTGTATTCCTAAAATCAGTGGTTTTCTGCCACAGAGAGAGATGGTGCTTTTGTGTACACGTATGTGCTCTCTACTAGCAAGGATCAGGCAAGCTTTAAGTTTCTTTTCTATCCCCTTTCCCAATTTGTAGGGCAGGTGGACTACTGCTGCTGCTGCTGCTGCTGCTATTTATTCAATTTATAGCCTGCCCTCCCCGCAAGCGGGCTCAGGGCGGGTTACAGCACTAGATAAAATTACAGTAAATAGACAATAAAATCACAAACTCATTTTCCACAGCATAATTACCAGTAACCTAGACGGGCCCCCTTCCCATTTCCCTGCACATCATAAACATAAAAAGAGAGTGGAGATGTGAGTTTATAACTCAACTCTAGTTTATCATACTGGGGGGAGGGGCAGATGATCATATAGCCCCTCTGCTGGTAGGAGACCGGCAGGGAGGCTGATTAGATGGATCCTTTGCTGGCCTCAACCATATGCCTGGTTGAACATCTCCATCGTACAGGCTCTCTGAAAAGATACAAGATCTTTGCAGGCCCAAGTGTCTTCTGAGAGAGAGTTCCACCAAGTGGGGGCCAGGAACCACCGGTAGGTGTTTATCTGCAGATCTAAGTGCTCTCCGGGATACATACAGGGAGAGGCAGTCTCTCAGGTATGTTGGTCTGAGTCTGTTTAGGGCTTTATAAGTAAAGACCAAAACCTTGAACCTGATCTGGAACTCCATGGGGAGCCAGTGTAGTTGCTGCAGAGTTGGAGTCACATGCGCCCTGAATGGGATTCCTGTCAGGATCTGCACGGCAGCATTCTGGACCCGCTGCAATTTCCAGGTCAGGCCCAGAGGAAGCCCTGCATAGAGTGAGTTACAGTAATCTATTGCCATGAGAAGGGAAGACTGGGCTTTTCCCTTTATTTCGCCAAGACTTCATGTCAATGCAGAAGAAGGAAATACATTTTTCATTGAAACCAATAGCAATGACTAATAAATCAATTTTCCTAACATGACTAAATTTACTTCTCAAAGCAAAGAGAATGCAGGTTGGCACATCAGCTCAAAGCAAAAGCAAAAGCCACATAACACCTTTTTATTAGGGCCAACCAGAAATACACTAAACAGTATTTTGTTTTGTTTTGGTTGGTCCTAATAAACAGTATTATGTGATTTAAAAATTTAATTCTGATATGAAACAGTCCTGCACAAGTTTTCAAAATTACATAAAAACTGGCTCCAATCTGTGTCTTTGTATTGGGGGGTGGGGGTGAGTTGCAAGAGCCCTAATATGAAAATCATACCTATGCAAATAGGTTTGGCAAGTATCATTCTGTCTGATGTTTTCCCAGTTACTCCATTTTCAAATGACTTCCCTTAGTCATCCCTCACATGAAAACATGTGGCACAATGTTCACTTTAGAAATATTTAGTTAGGATTGGTATGCATTATATTTTTATCCCCAGCCTTCTTACCTGGAGCTCAGAGTGAAATATGTGGCTTCTGCCTCTTCTACTTTTTCTCACAACAGCACTTTCATAGAATCATAAGGGATCTCTAGGGTCATCTAGTCCAACCCCCTGAACAATGCAGGAAATTTACAACTACCTCCCCTCCCCACACCCCCAGTGACCCCTGCTCTATGCCTAGGAGATGGCAAAAGCAGGCGGCAAAAGTAACTGGTCTAAAGTCACTCACACTGCCATTACTGGATTGTCACAGAGAATGCTTTCATCGCTATCATCAACAAACTGATTAATGAACACGTTTCAGCACAATCTCCACCAGGCCAAAAAGGATACCATAAACAGTTTCAGAAATGATCTTGACATCATAATCAAAAAAGCTGACAAAGGAGAAGAAGTTGTGATCATACATAAATTGGACTATACAAAGAAGGCAACATTTCCTAGTACCACATTTTACAGACCACTATCAAAGGAATGACAGAAAAGAATAACGAGGGAATTATCCACACATATAGAAAAACAAATCTGTAGTGACACTCCTAAGGAACACCAGCCAGGCACCTTCTATCTGCTAAGATACACAAATGAGGCAATCTAGGAGGACACTTTATTGCTTCAAGTATTGGGACAATTACTATAGCGGTGTCTAGTTATATGGACTCCATTCTCAGGCTGCACTCCAAATTACATATCTGACACCACCGTCTCTTGCCGAAGCAACAGTCTATTGACAGTTTCCCAGGAATAGGGTTGCCAACTCTGAAATGGGAAATTCCTGGAGCTTTGGGGATTGAGCCTGGGGAAGGAGGGGTTTGGAGAGGGGAGAAACTTCAGCAGGGTTTAATACTGACTTTACCCTCCAAAACAGCCAGGGGAACTGATCTCCATAATCTGAAGATAACTTGCAGGGCTTTTTTTCAGCTGGAATGCAGTGGAATGGAGTTCCGGAACCTCTTGAAAATGGTCACATGGCTGGTGGCCCCACCCCTAATCTCCAGACAGAGGGGAGTTTAGATTGCCCTCTGTACCACTTGGCAATATAAACTCCCCACTGTCTGGAGATCAGGGGGCGGGGCCACCAGCCATGTGACCATTTTCTCCGAGGGCAACCCATTGAGTTCCACCATCTCTTTTCCCAGAAAAAAAGCCCTGATAACCTGTAATTCTGGGAGATTTCCAGGCCCCACCTAGAGGTTGGCACCATACCCACAAAACCTCATTTTAGCCACCATGGATGATGAGTCTCTGTATTCCAACATTCCCCACAAAGAGGAATTACAAGGCATCAGGAACATTATCCCTGATAATACCACAGTAGACTTGGCTAATAAACTGTGCCTATTTGTCATTACCCTCATGTACTTCAAATCTGACAACCATTTATACCTTTAAATTAATGCCATTGCCATGGACATTCACATGGCACTACAATATATTACAGTAAGAACAATAAGAACACTTTCTTGGGACTAAGCCCCACTGAACAGATTCTCAAGGATTTTGAAAACCAAACTAGACGGGTTTTTTTTAAGAGTTAAGTCCAGGTTCCCCATCAGAAATGAAGCTGTGGGGGAATTACAGCCCCTGCTTTGGCTGTATTGTATGGGAAAATAACTGCCCTTAGTGTTGTTTTTGGTCAGGAAAAGACACAGAGGGGAAGGCAAGAGCGCCTCCTTCCTCCAAGTCATAGTTCCCAGCTCAACTGGGCTCTCTTTATGTTAAAACAGACAGTACCTGCAGCTGCTGTGTGGGGAATCTGGACTTGGCTCTTTAAAAAATGTAACTAGTTTCAATCTGAGTAGAATTGCTGTTTTACAAAAGTGTATAGCTGTGCAGGGTAATTCAAACATAAGTATTTCCAATCCAAGTCCAACTTTGTATTTTTACACAACACTGGCTGCCTTTTCTTTTTTTTAAAGAAAAATACTGCATTAATTAAGCTTTTTCACTATTTGAAAAAAAGTTATGCCATTTTCCTGCATGAAGTGGAATAATTACAAAAAATGCCTCTAAAAAGAAAAGACCTATACTTCCTGGGCCCCATGGCTGCCTAGCCTTCAGTCTCCTGTCGCATACAGCACCCAAGATATGTGATTATCTTAGTGGCTATTACATTGATGGGTGCTATAGAATCGTGCATATATAATAATACTCTTGAGCCACACACTCTGTCAAGAGGAAAACAATATATTTGATATTAATTATTCGATTTCTTTATCACGTTGTCAGCATTTCTCTGATAAGCTACCATTTATATATCTTGTTTCATGACTCTTTAAGTGTCTAATGACATTATGGACTAAAATACAATAGCTGCAAAAATAATGTCTTCTAAGAAATGGTTGTGCTTTCAGTTATATTTTGAGACATTGGGTGCTGTTTGCCAGTGATTCATACCCCAGAAGCCATTACAATTTGTCCTTGTAAGTTCAGAATTTATACTAATAATAAGACTTTGTATCTGCATGAGGCCTTTAGCCCAGGTGCTCAGAACAATGTCATTCTTCATCAAAATATCTCAGGCCATACCTATAGCACAGTCTAAAGCTGATTTAACAGTCATTTTCCCTCCCAAGGGAAGTTTGAGCACTGTAGTTTGGGAAGAGGAGGGCTACAGGAATCTCTACCAGCCAATTCTTAGTGCTCTTGCCTGCTATAATTTCCAGGATTTATTGGGTGAAACCACACTGTTAAACTGGTATAAAGGCTACCTCTTCCAGGCTTCTTGTTGCTAACACAGTTGCTGGGAGCAGTGCCAAATGGTATTCAAGGAGCTGCTTGTGGCCTTGTAATGTTTTGGCCAAGAATAGGGCCCAAAGGAACTCCAGCTATTTCTGGGCCCATCATTGAGATATTTCACACTCACAGTTTAAAGCGCCTTTTTTTAGCAACCGCAGTGGCATCGGCTTGGCGCTGATCCTTTCACACTTCCCAGCAGTTTCGATTTGGCCTCTTGTGATTCTGCCTGGAAGCCTCTGTTCAGTTTCGGACTTTCGGACATGAAAGAAAAGCCCCGCCACTCTGACTGACAGCGTTTTGAGAGACGCTGTTGAGGGAGGGAGAGAAAAGAAAATTGATCCACGCTGAGGAGAAGGGAGGAAAACAACCCGGCTTAAAGAGTAAACAGGCAGCGCTCGCATGAAACGCGCTGGGGCACAGAGAGAGCACATAAAGTGGAGAAAGGGGAATGAAGTTAAAACAACCCCCCCCCCCATCCCTTGCAGGTTCCACCCAAAGGAAAAGTATCTCAGAGTCGTAAGAGAGACGTGCAGCCAAAAAAATGGCGGAAAAGAGGAGTTCAGAGAGCTATTATGTGGGTGTGGTTAATTTCACAAAATCCAATCAGCAACCAAGGAAAAGAAGAGGAAGGGGGGAGCACCGCAATTGGCATTAATCGCGTCTGCCCCGACTGGGCGGCTGATTAAAAATTAACATCGGGCTATATCAGCAGGGAGAAAAATCGAAGTAATGGGGTAAAAAAGCGGCATTGCGTCCTATGACCTGCTTGCAAATGTGAAAGCCCTGAAAACATGGGATGCGGAACAGGTACAGACACGCTTTAAAACCCGAGTGCGAAAAGTCTCATTGTTCTGAGTGGTGGGCCACATGCCTTGGACAGGGCTTGTATCATTGTGTTTGCCTGGGATCCTTTGGCTCCATCTGCAACCCTAACCACATGAACTCTTTTACACTATAATATCTGTCAAATAAAACAATATGTTCTTCTTTTATATTAAGAGGCAGAGAAATCCTCCCCACCCCCCTGTTATGCTGGGATAGTGAGCAGACACTTATGATGGGGTAATTTGTGGACTTCTTGTACCAAAGAATTTTTCAAATTTTAGCTTCAAAACATGCCTTCCTGCTCCATAGAAAATGTTGCTGTTAGGATATGTATGCCAGATCCCCTTTACTCCCTCATATCTTCAGTTTTATTTTCCTATTGAGTTTATCCCATGAAGTGTTTTTAATAGTCAGTGTACATAAGCAGGCCTTCTCTTGTAAGCTTATAGATTGAGGATTTGTGATAGGGGAAATATTTGGGCTTCACTATCTCCTGATAACAGTTGGAATTAGGCTTACCATTTACTCAGCAGCATTCCGTTCCCTGCATTTGATAATTTGAAGACTAGGAGGAAATAGGGGTGGATGGCATCAGTGGTGACACTCTAGGCATTTTGCTCAGTCTCTGTGATAAAGATCCCTAGAGTATCACACAGAGGTAATGTCATATCCCTCAAAACTTCACCCCCTCCAAGCACTGGCCCTCAAATCTTCCAGCACTTGTTGGTAAGCACTCTCTATCATCTCTATGGACCCCTTCAACTGTGTGTGCCCCAAGAGAAGAACTGACAGCTCGAGCCCTGCAATTTCATCCTGATGGACTTCCAGGGTCGTCGGCTTCCAGTGGTGGGAGTTGGCTGAGTCACGGTCCACTATAAAGACTTTCATGGCCCCCTCCATCTGGTTGTTGTTAAGGGGTGCTTCGCTAGCTTGCTGAGACTTGATTGGTTTGAGGCATTGGGCATCCAAGTCACTGGAGTGCAACAAGTCAACCAATCTGATATCGATGCAGTCTGCGCAGTTTCCTGCCATGTTCAATGGCTCCTTAGGATGCTACATGGGGCCACCAGTATCCTTCGACCCTGATCTGGCCATGCTGAGCGTTGAGTCCCCTTCATACTCAAACTGTGCATCGATGAGGAGTTAGAGCTCCTGATCGCCCAAGGAGTCCTCAAGTCCGCATTGCACACCCAATGGGAGACACCGATCGCCACTCCCATCAAGGCCAACAGGGCTGTTTGGATTTGTGCAGACTACAAGCGCACAATAAATAAGGTGCTCCAACAGCACACATACCCAGTACCAGTTGTCAGGCACCTCCTGGCATCTCTTGAAGGAGGAAAGACATTTGCCAAGATTGATCTGGCACAGGCTTACCAGGCAATGCCACCATGGAAGCACAGACCATCGTAACACACCACGGGACATTCAAGGTCAAGAGGCTACAATTCGGGGTCAGTGTGGCCCCCAGCATTTTCCAAGGACTCATGGAAGGCCTGCTATGGGGAATTCTGGGTGTCATCCCCTATTTTGATGATGTCTTGATCACAGGAGTGTCCTCCACCGAACTTGTTGGTCGCCTCCAAGAAGTTCTCCACTGTCTCCAGGACACCGGGCTCAAAGTCAAAAAAGAGAAGTGTCAGTTTGGGGTCCCGCGAGTTGAATTCCTCAGGTTCCTCATCGATGCCGACAGCATCCACTCGACAGACAGTAAGGTGCGGGCCATCACCGATATACCACCACCTCGCTCTAAGAAAGAGTTGCAAGCACTCTTAGTCCTCCTGAACTTTTACCATGCCTTCCTACCACACATGGCATCACTAGCTGAACCCATCCATCGATTGCTGGAGAAGAATGCTCTCTGGGCTTGGGGCCAGAAGCACACCCTTGCGTTTGCAGCTGTCAAGGAGCTCCTGTCTTCTAACTCTGTGTTAACACACTTCGATGAATGAAAGCTGCTCATCCTCACTAGTGACACTTCGCCGTATGGAATTGGCACCGTCTCTTGAGTCACTGGATGCCAGATGGATGGGAGGCCCCCATAGCATACTTGTCAAGGACATTATCAAAAGCTGAGTGCAGCTACGTGCAAATTGACAAGGAAGTCCTAGCCTTGGTTGCTGGAGTGAAGAAATTTCACGATTACGTATACGAGTGCCAATTTGAAATCGCAACAGACCACAAGCCTCTTCTCGGTCTCTTCGTGCCTGACCAGCAGACACCACAAGTAATGTCTCCCTGGATGCTGCGCTGGTCAGTCTCCTCTGGCAAAGCAGAGTCATAGTTCCCTCCAAGCTGCATCAGTGGGTGCTTGAGGCACTTCATGTTGGGCACCCAGGAATTGTGAAAATGAAGGCCCTGGCCCATAGCTATGTGTGGTAGCCGAGAATAGACTTGGCAGTGGAGAGATAGGTCCAGACTTGGCAATCTTGTCAGGAATCTTGCCCTAACATGCCACAGACCCCTGTACAAGCTTGGGAGACAACGTGCACACTGTGATCGTGGCTCCACATATACTTTGCTGGGTCTTTTCAAGGGCACACATTCCTAATGGTTGTGGACTCCTTCTCCAAGTGGCTGGAAGTCATTATTGTGTCAGCCATGACATCAGAGGACATCATCCGCTCTCTATGGCACCTGTTTGCCACTCATGTTTGCCACTCCATCGTGTCAGACAACAGCGCCAAATTCATGTTGCAGGAGTTCCAGACATTCATGGACAACAACGCCATCCAGCATGTAACATCAGTGCCCTTCTTCCTTCAACAAATGGGCAAGCAGAACTCATGGTGAGGTCCACAAAGGACTCACGGTGCAGGCTCGGTCATGGGGACTTAAGCCTGTGGCTGACGGAACTCCTTCTATGGCAGCTTATCACTCCACATGCCACCACGAGCCGGAGTTCTGTTGAGCTGTTAATGGGGTGAAGATTAACCACCTTACTGGATCGGCTCCATCTGGACTTCTCCCCAGATTCCAGGCGGGAGACAGGAGCGTCAGGGTCACCAAGAAAGTTCCACCTGGGCGACCTTGTGTATGCTAAAAACTATGGGAGTGGGCCAGTGTGGTTTCCAGCAACCATCACCTGAGTCACTGGACCTGTGTCGTACGAAGTGGCTGACTCTGCCAGCAAGGTCTACTGTTGGCATATTGACCAGCTGTGGCAACTCTGGCTGCCACAGGAGCAGGGGCAGGACAGGGACTCCCCCCCCCGCTCCATGGACTCTGGAGCGGAACCAGCTGTGGCGGCCAAGGACTGCAGCATCCAGCCACCCATGAACTATAGCAGCCTACCAATGGCCTCGAGCAGAATAGAAGTTTCCGCAAGGGACTTCTCCGACACAGAAGCACAGCCAGTAATGGACACTGGGCCTTCTGTCGTGGGGCCCCCAGGCACTGAAGGTTTGCACAGGTCCCAGTGAGTTTGCCATCCACCAGCCTTCCTTGGGGACTATGTTTGGAATGGGGTGTCCCAACCTTAGGAAGGAGGAGTGTTATGTATTGAGCTAGCTTCAATAAACGCTAGGTTCCTAATGTCTCTCTTCTTATTGGTGGTTTATTGTTGGCAGCAGCTAACGGGTCCTCTCTAACAAAGACCAATCACCATCTTGTAAATATGTTATTATGTATATAGTTAATGCAAATCAAGGATTCTAGTTATGTGTTTTTCACTGGTTGTCGTATAAATGGGGGTGTGGCTTATGTGTATATATTTGACTTCTGTTGGGTTCATTCCTTGGTCTGGTCTGTCTGTTCCTGTTCAATAAAGATGTTGCTCTGAGCTGAAATTATGACTTACTGAAATCACTATGAGCAGAAATCACAGTACATAATAACCAGTTTCTCAGGAAGATTTGCCTCACCTTTTAAAATCTCACAGCAGAGTCTAAAATGTTGTGGAGGAGATGAGTATCAGAGAAAATTCAGTGTTTTTAGCTTCACTGGCAAAGTCCTGGAGCGAGGCCTTGCTCTTTCGAGAAGAATACAGGCAGCACTTGAGTTGAACAGTCCTTAGAAATCAGATTTGCTAAAGTTTTACTCATCATTTGGTTGTGCTCCAAAGCTTTCCAACCAATTAACATTTACCCAGGTCAGGCTACACAAATGCTGTCGCCATCAGAGACTATTAATCAGTTCCTGTTGACCTCCTGTTCAATTCCTATGCGGTGTGAGATTCCCTTTCCTTCTCAGGTGTTCTATACACAACACTGAGAACTCATGGATAAGGCTGTTAGGCCTGTTATGCTACAAAATGAGGTAGTAATTGGGGTGGGGTCTGGAGATCTCCCAGAATCACTACTGATCTCCAGACAAAAGAGATCAGTTTCCCTGGATGGGCTCTATGGAATTATACCACATTGATATCCCTTCCACAAACATTGCCCTCCCCTGGCTCCACCCTCAAAAATCTTCATGAATTTCCTAACCCAGAGTTGCCCACCCTAGGCAGGGACAAGCTTGCTAGTGTCATGTTGACACACAACATCATTTCTAGCTCAAAACTAGAAGTTATGTCATGACATTGGGGTGACACTCTATGTTTTGCCCAAAACTCTTATGGTTACCTTATTGTTTGCGGTGAATTCTAGAGTATCATCCCCAACAAGATGACATCACTTCTGGTTTTGCACTGGAGGTGACACTGCGTATTGATATGGCAAGCTCCACCCCATCCCCACCACTCCAATTTCCCCTCACCACCCTGCAAAGTGGAGACAGGGAATGGGGCCAATGCCAGGAGGTGAAGTAGCAGTCAAATGGATTTCAGGCTGTTCATGAAGGATTCAATTTTCCAAAAGTCCTCTACATTAATAATTCCCTACAAGTGGAAAAGGAGCATGCCATATGCTGAGTTAGGCTAAAATCTTTCTCCTTGGTGTACTTTTTTTTAAAAAAAATTAAGGAATGTTTACATTGAGGACATTACAAATGGGACTTCCTTTGCAGTATGCTTAATACACTATCAGAGGAATATTTGCCACTGTCACTTAGTACTTCTAAAGCAAGGGTGAGTAACCTTTTATAATAAAAGAGCCAAATTACAATAATATTCAGAGCAAGAGATCAATGTAGAGTCAGTATAAGAAAGCCTATTTGCATAAATAAAAATATACAACCTAACATTATTTACTTGTTGATAAATAGCCCATAAAGTTTCTGCAGCCTAAACACTGGTTGTAGTTGGTCTTTATTAGGAAGTTGCACACATGAGATCTCACAATAAGTAATAAATATATATACACAAGATCACCCTAAGGAATTGTTTTAGTGCCCTGAGTTTGCACTTGAATTACTGGAAACTGTTCACCTCTATCATTTCCTTTTTTGTGAAGCATCTCTGAAATGTCCTTTAATCATGTAAAATAAATTTTTGCCTGCCATTCTCTTCACATGCTGATTATTTTGAATTCCACCTTCTTCTCCAATATACTAAAAAGATTTCATTTTATTTTTAAAAAGTCATGTTTGTTTAGTACTGAACCACAAGTTGCACTAGAGGCCTAGGTTGTAGATCCCTGTGCTAAAGATGAGTGAAAAGTGAAAGAATGATCCTGCTTTCTCTGGATCCTCTGAGCATGTGAAAATGGAATGAGGGGTAAAGGCCAACTATCAAGGCTAGCCAAATTTTGCAGGCACCTGTAGGACAGACTGTGAGGAGACTAAAAGAAAAATCATATCTTAATAGAAGAAAATTAGTAGTTTATTTCCACCTCAGGTAAAATTACCTGGGGTATAGCCTGCTAAACTCTGTTCAGAAGAGGAACCAGTATAAAATATACTTCATATGGTCATATATTTTTCATTTACAATCTGATCACACATAAATATACCCAGAAAAAGGTTGATGGAGCTTACTACATAAAATACAAGTGTAAGATTGGAACATTCACTGTTCTGGAAAAGAAATAGGATCTGAATTTCTGATTTCCTTTAAAAAACTGTGGTTTTATTGTCTGATGTTTTATTAAAGATTATTTTTCAAATGCAAGTTTTTCTGAAGTGTGATCTTATTTCCTTGGTTAGTTAGTTTAACCACATAGACTTTCTATCTTGTAAAAATCACCACTTTGTGCGTACAAATTACCATTAAGACAGATTAAGTCAGTAAAGAAAAAATAATAAAAAATAATAATCCTACCATTTAAAAAATTGTATGAGGTGAAAGTTTCTTTCTTATAGAGTTCTGAAGTTCCTTGGGAAGAGCATGTGTGAAAATCTCTTTAAGCCCCTTAAAAATAGATTCATAACAAATACCTAATAAATATGGTCACGATTGGGCCCCATGCAATGTATTCACTGGCAATGCTTGACCCGTCAATCTGCCACCGCATAGGGTAGCAAAACCTTGTGGTCAAATATACTTGAAGTAAAACAGTGGCTAAGCCATTGTTCGCTTTTGAATGGACTTTTGGATCCTTTTCTGTCTAAGGCTGCAAGCTGAGACTTCATCTGTACATTGAAATAAAGAGAAGATTGGGAGCATACAGTGAGCTCTCCCCAAAACCTCTATTTTCCCTTTAACTTCAGGGAATTCAAGAGATTTTATTGCCCTTAATGAAAAACCCTCCTTAGGATCATGAGGTCGATGGGCTTGGGGAGCTATTATTTCTAAAAAAGCAAACTTGCTTGGCTAGCGAGTTTTCCCAAGCTCTCATTTTATTGTGATTTCCAGTGGGGGATCTTGTTTCAAGGGATATTATCAAAGTAAAGGACATTTCTTCTGGGGCTTATTTTACATAGATTAGATCTCATTATTCAACTTGCTCTTTAGTCTATATTCTTTTTATAGGCTTCTGGCTATATGAATGAATTTAACAGCATGTGAATTTATTCTAATGAATAATACTCTTTCTGAGAGAAAAGGAGGCAAAGTGCAGCTACAGTAATACTTTAAAGCTTGGTATCAACAATACATTTCAGCCACACGGCAGTTTAATCTTATCTCAAGCCAGGTAGCTGAACACTAATTTCCATAAAATTTTCCAAAAGCCTTCAGTTTTAAACAACTTTGTTGCTGAGGGATTTTACCATGAGTAAAGTTTACTTTCTAACAGGTATGTAGAAGGTGCAGTAATTGTTGTAGCTTTATAGGCGCACATACATTTGCCAAAGCATCTGCTAATTTATGAGGGGAAAGATGGCTTTTGTGTGGTACTTTAGAGACCAATGACAGTCTTACAAATTCTAAATTTAATAGAATATGTTCCAGTCCCACACTGCTGACCAGCTAAAACTGTAAGGCTGGAGACAGAAAATTTAGAGAACACACATGAAGCTGCCTTATACCGAATCAGACCATCAGTTCCTCAAGGTCAATACTGACTACTTTGGGCCAAGCTACACATGACGAATGACACTTGAATGGCAAGTGTATTTCTCCCTGTTCACTTGCCCTCCACTCAATCCACTTGCTGTTCAAGTGTCATTCGTCATGTGTAGCTTGGCCCTCAGAGTCAAGCTACAAGTGATGCCTGACACAGGTTGGACACTTGTCAGCTTCCCTCAAGTTGTGATGGGAAATGTAGGCGTTCTGGTCTTGCAGCTTGGCTCTCCATTTAATTGAAGTTTACAGAGCAGCAGTCTATGGGAGGGAGAACATGCAGTCAGGAGGGGAGTGCAGGCATTGGACTCTCACCGGGCGCCCCCCATCCCCTCCACTGAGGGCCAAGCTACACATGACGAATGACACTTGAACAGCAAGTGTATTTCTCCCTGTTCACTTGCCGTCCACTCAATCCACTTGCCGTTCAAGTGTCATTCGTCATGTGTAGCTTGGCCCTGAGTGTGTGTGTGTGGGGGGGGGGAGGTTCTGTAAACTTCAATTAAATGGAGAGCCAAGCTGTAAGACCATTTCCCATCAAAACTTGAGGTAAGCTGACAAGTGTCCAACCTCTGTCAGGCGTCACTTGTAGCTTGGCTCTCAGACTGGCAGCAGATCTCCAGGGTCTCAGGCTGAGGTATTTCACATCTCCTGCTACCTGGATTTTTAACTTCAGATATCAAGGATTAAGCCTGGGATCTTCTGCATGCCAAGCAGATGCTCTACCTCTCAGCCACAGTCCCTGACAGTTAAAGAAAGTTCAACAAAAGGATCACTGTTTGTGGTTTGTACCTCTGGTAAAGAGGTTTTGTAGGGTGTTTTCAACTGTTTTAAAAGTTTCTAAAATCTATTTGACCAGGGGGAGAAGCAGGACAAAAAAAAAGCAGTACTACTCCCACATCTTACAAGTCATTGTCTATTTCCAGGCTTTCTTTGACATGTCTTTATTTAACCTTGTGTACACTAAAAATCCACTCTGCAAAACCGTGATGGACCCCTGTTCTCCAGTATAAATTTGCAGAGTGTGAATCAGTTTGTTAAAAATTTCTGTGCACATTTAACATGTACACAGTGTGAATCTGTAACATGCACTCATTAAACAACAATGTTTCACAACAATGTGAAAGGGTCCTAAAAACTGAGTTGCATTTTTATAAATTCAATTTCAAGATCTGAGGAGGATCAGATAGGCAGTGAATAGGTGCCTGGTTGTATTTGGCAGCAGAAAAGCAAGCTATCCTGACTCTGTGGACCGGATGAAGTAACAGGTCATGGCAGGAACTTGTTAAGAGAGACATTCTACACCGGCAACTGCTGGTTCCCAGTTGGAGGATTAAATGGCATCAGGCTCTTCCCCTTTTCAACTTAACCTGATGATGGCTGAACAAGGCCTTAATTCTTTAGTTTCTTAAAGCAGCAGACTCCAACCCAGTAAAGGATGAGTCTCTAAGTCAGTTTTCTTGTAGTGGTGGTATATGGGGCAACTATGGAGAGCTAGCAGGAAGCAGGTTCCTCATTTGTTGGAAAACTGGGGCTAATTCCTAGACTTTGTAGTCAAGAAGACCTTGAGCAGTTCCTAAAACTTTCTACCTTCATTGTCCCCTCTGAAATTCAGTGTCAGGGGCCTCCCTGCAAACTCCACCGTGAACTCCTATGTCCTCCTAAATTTATATAGCAATGAAATCACAAAGGCCAGTTTTGTCCCAATTTACAAAGGTTAATCATCAGATCACATTCAAATTGCCTATATGCATACAAGTGTGTGTATGTAGTGCTCCATATAATCTGGAACCTTAAATAATATGGCCCTCGCAGCCAGCAGGCAAAGGCTGCTAAGGTTGGGAGCTGCTTTTGCAGCCCCAGAAGGAAAAAGCGGCTTTTCCCTCTCCTTCCAAGCATGTGGGCTTTGCGGGAGGTGGGGCTGAGCCTCTTTAAGGCGGCACTGCCTCCCAACTCCCGCAGTTGGCTTTGCACACTCAGGAGGGAGGTAGCTAGCTTCCTAGCTTGTCTCCGAGCGGCGAAGAGTGTGGCAGTGGCAGCTGGGGTAGCAGCAGCAGCAGCGAGGCAAGGCGAAGTGAGGTGAGGCACATGTCCTGAGAGGAGCCGATGAGGGACACATCCTGTAAAAAGCTGGAGTTCGGGCAGCAGTGTCCTTCCTTGTGCCTTGTGGATGCTGTTGCAAGACCGAGGGAGGGCGTCTTGTTGAGCTGCCATGGAGGTGGCCGTTCAGCAGCGCCAGTAGGCCCTCCTCTGTTGATAAGGCAGGAGGGTTGCGAAGCAGTGGCTCCGGGGACGATTTCCCTCACTTTGCCTTGCAAGGAGGAGTCGCAGCAGCGGCCAGCAAATGGCGTGTAGTTGCGCTGTCACTGAGGTGGCAGTAAAATGGTGCCATTAGGCTCTCCTATGCTGTGAAGGCAGTGGGTTTTTTTCGGGGCTGTTGTGGCGTTTTGGGTAGTGGTGTGCCTGAACCTGCCTAGGCGGCAATGCAGTTTTCCCCCAACCCTCCACCTAGGTGGGGAGCTGCCTGGTGGTATTATCGGAGGTTTAGTGGGTGTAACAGTGCCCCCTACCTTTCCACTGAAGATCGGCAGGTGGCTGCTAGGTGGGTGGACTCCAGCAGTGCAAGCTTTGGGCCTATTACAGCTCAGCTGCCATTTTGAGAGCCTACTGTTAGGGGCCAATTTGAGTTAGGCCTTCTTCTCGGCAGCCATTTTTTTGGGGCCTGCTTTTTGACAGCCATTTTGTAACAATATTATATGGCAGCCATTTTGAATATTGTGACATGCCTAAGGGGAAAGCGAGAGGCCCTTCTAAGGGCAAGCAGCCTGCTAAGAGGCCTGCTCCAAAACACGTTGCCCCAGCACTGTCTTCCTCGAATGATGAGGAAGGGGACGTTTCCAGTAGACAAATTCTGGCATGAATTGCTGCACTGGAAAAGGCCAAGGGTGCCACTCCAACAACAACTGGGAGGTCAGTGCAGCAGAAATCAGGCAGGTTAACAGCTAAAACAGTCTTTCGGCGTGACATTCTAACATGTCTTTCTGCTCTTGAGGAGTTGGCAGGTTTAGCGACTGGCAGGAAGAGCAACAGCGTCCAGTCGGCTGAAGGGGCTCTGGAGGTTCGAGACTCTGTTGACACTGAACAAGCTTGGGTGGATGAAGTTGGGCCCACCGCCTTAGCTGTAGAATTGCCTGCGACGGAGCCGGTCGAGGATGCTGGTAAGATTACTTCCACACAGCAGAACTACACTTGGCCTTGGGGGCCTTGGCCTCAAGTAGCTGCCCCCACACTGCCAAGTCAGGCACAGGCATCAAGTTCACAGGTTGGCTCATCTCAAGCCCTGGCCATGGCTACTGCTGCTTCACCATGTGGCCAGTCTAATTCATTGGAGCAATATGGGGTTAATGCCCCAACTCTGCAGGGACAAGTATTTGGCGCTCCCTTTGGCTGGTATGGGGTTGTTAATCATGGGACCGCAGGGCAGTCTGCGGTATGGCAGTCTTGTCCACCTGATTATTGGAACCCCCAGCAGGGTGCAGTTGGGTATGGTATGGTCCCCTTCAGTGCATTACCATTTGGTGACACAGTACTCCTCCTTGGGGATCATTTGACACAGGCCACCAGGGATGAAATCCTGCGGGGGAAATATGTTGATGTCTTTACCCTTATCTTCAGGGAACTGGAGAAGAAGGATAAAGAGGATTTGGATGAGAGACAAAACGAGAAACTTAAGCATAGAAAGGTGGATAGGAACTGGTCCAATTGGTTACCAGGGATGTTTATCTACGCGGGGGTCAGCTCGGGCACAGCCTTGGCGGGTGGCTCCCCTGTTTCAATATATGGATATTATTTATAAGGGCTACACAGATTTCTCAGCTGCAGCTTGGCTGCAATATGATGAGGAATTCCGTATGAGGGCAGCCCTCAATCCAGCTATGCCCTGGGACCATATTCACCAGCAGTTGTGGCTACAGGTTATGTCCCCTGCAAAAGCCAACGTAGGGGATCGATCAGATAGTGGTCACTTGCTGCACAAGTCCCAAACCCCCACAGGCTCCTGCACTATGGTGAGGCAGGCGGTTCAACCCCGGCTGCTCTGCTGGGAGCATGGTTCTCAAGGGGTTTGTTCCCAGAAATCTTATTCCTTCTGGCACCAGTGTCCATTCTATGGAGGCCCCCATCCATTCACAGCATGCCCTAGGCAACCCAAAAAGGGGGTAAGAGTGGTGGAGGTGGTGGGGGTGGGTTTCCAGCAGCCTTTTAACAAAGGGTTCCAGCCCAATAAGGCAGAGGGTCCTTAGATGGCTGCTGGAACCTTATCTCAGGTGACAAGATGCATTAATTTTGTTACAGGGTTTTCAATTTGGTTTTAGAATTCCATTTCAGGGTATTAGGGCTCCATTCATGTCATCGAACCTAAAGTCTGTCGCTGGCATGGAGGGGCTTGTGCATGCCAAAATGGCTAAGGAATGTGCTGAGGGCTGGGTATTAGGCCTGTTCCCCGCTCCCCCAGTCCCTTGCCTGCGGGTTTCTCCCCTGGGTGTTGTGCCTAAGATGTTTCCAGTTGCTTGAAGAGAGACAAATATCACACATATGTGCATGCTTAAGTTCTATGAATCAGGGCCAAGCTACAAGTGACAAATGACTCTTGAACGACAAGTGGATCGAGTGGAGCGCAAGTGAACACGGAGAAATACACTTGCTGTTCAAGTGTCATTTGTCACTTGTAGCTTGGCCCTCAGTCTAATGTTCTTGATTGGGAAAAAATTTCTACTGGATCCTAGTCTTTCCCTCTCCCCCCCACCCCACCCCACAATTGTTTTCATTGTTCATGCTGAGACAGTTTTAAATGGGCCGTTCTCATATTCATATTCAAGGGTGGATTTTTACAACTCAGGGCCAAGCTACACATGACGAATGACACTTGAACGGCAAGTGGATTGAGTGGAGGGCAAGTGAACAGGGAGAAATACACTTGCCGTTCAAGTGTCATTCGTCATGTGTAGCTTGGCCCTCACTCAGGCCATGTTTATTTGAAAACTAGGGGTCAGAATCTATATTAGAGATTGTGAATATAAAACCATAGTGTTAGCTTAGATTAATTAATATGGATGTAGTTTTCTGAACATTTTCTTCTACTTCACATGAAGACCAGGAAAATGGTAGATATTTTCGAAACTTGTATAACTTGAAATCTTGATGAATCAACACAGAACAGAAACCCAATAGATTGGATCCGGTGCAAAATTTCTGCTCGCAGTAGAGCTCTTGTGCAAGCAGAAATGCAAGAAAAAGATCACAGTAGTCATTTGCTCTAAGTCAAACTTGTATTCTTACTTGAGTTTCCACTTGTACAAGATCTTCTGCAACCATTTGTGGGCACTATAAGTACTAGGTGTTGCATAATATCTTGCACAAGTGACACTGCACTAAATCCATTTATGTTTCCACTTAAGCATTACTAGATTCAAGCCAGTATATATGCAAATACTGTCTAAAATTGCTGAGCTTTTGTCATTGCTAGAGGTGAAGAAGACTCATTTAAGCCAACTTCTCCTTTAATATGTAACTAAGGATCTCTCTAGACAATATGTTTCTGCATGGGCATGCACTGGTTTTAATATGTTCCATGCAGTCACATGTCAGCTGAGAGGAACTGCTTCTTTTTTAAAAAAAGGAAAGCTCAAACAAGCTCCGAATGGCACTACAGGACTAGGAAAGGCTCCTGCCCTCTCCAGTGCCATTTTCTTGCATGAAAACTGTGTGTGGGGGGGAGTTATTACACTGATTTTGCAGCTCCATATGAAGCAGCAAAGTTGGCAAAATACCCCCCTCCGCCCCCCACACACATGTGCTCTCTTTGTGCAGGAAAATGACTTGAGGAAGACAGGAGTTCTTCCTCCCCTTGGAGTGCCATTCTGAGCTTGTTTGAGCTCTCTTTCTCTGTTTTTAAAAGGAGCAATTCCCTTCGGCGGACATATGACTGCATGGAGCATGTTAAAACCAGAAACATATCATCTAGAGAGATCCTAAGCACCCAGTATTGAATTGCATTGCACTCAGTTGCATTGCACACTGACTTCTTGGTTACTGATGAAAATAAAGTTTGATTTAAAACTTGAAAATTAGTCCCATAATTAATGAAATTATACCATAGTTACATAGTAATTCCCTATAAAGCAGGCAAAGAAACATGCTCAGATCCAGATTTCGGCTCCTGCAAACAGGATTAGTTATTAATGACCTTCCCTAAGGATGCATCCACATTCCAGTTCAGCAGTTAGTTTTGTCTTTCCCTGCCCAGGTACTAACCTTCACAAGTTTCTGAATAGATCATGTGCTTTACTTCTTAAAGAGCAATCATAGCAGCAGGAATGCTGAAAGCAAATCATATTCAAGTTCAAATCAAAACTTTAATACGACTTTCATCTCAGAGCATCTGTTTGCTGCTGTTGGCGAAATGAAGTTTGGTTCAGACCTGGCTCTGAGGATATTCAGTGTTTGGTTCTGGGGGACCTGAGCATCTGCGCCTAATCTTCCTTGAATGTTAAGGGTTTCATTGCACCTATGATAAACATCGGGATGTCCTAGGATGTAGATACGTTTCAGGTCATGTTCATTCTTTAGCAGATGGGATGCCCAAGATATGTAGCTTGGAGATATGTCAAAATTCTTCTTGTCATGCACAGATCTCTATTAAGTAACTTGTATCTTGTGTCCTTGTCCTGCTAATGTGGGTGGCATCCATGCTAAATCCTAGTTAATCTCTGAAATAATAAATGATTTGAGTGGTTGACTTGGTCACTCAGACATCCTGTATTGCTGACTGGAGCCCCAGCAGCTCAATGTGTTCTAATTCAGGCCCTAGTCTTATATTGTTTGTAAACTGCCTGAGCATGTAGCAGAGGTGTAGTGTGGACAGTGCTACCAGTGTGGCTTCCTTGGACGCAGAAACCTTAGGGGTGCAAAATTTCTCAAGCCTCCCCCACCTCTATACCCTCCCCAAGGTGGCCAAGGCAAGTCACTCATATCTTCTGGGAGACTCGTTCCTCACAATGGTCCAGCCTCCCCCAGCTTCCCCGCCCCGAGCAGCCACTCACACTGGATCTCCACCAGCCTCAATACCAAACACCCGCTGCGCTCTGCCTGCCTCCTCCTCACCATGGCCTCCTCACTCCCATTGGCCAGCCTTTCGCCCAATCGTGCTTGGTGGCCAAAGTCTCTGTCTGCACAGGCACCCTGCGCTGGAAAAAGAGGAGGGGAAACGGGTTCCCATGCGCACCTGCACCTAAGAGGCAGCTAACTGGAGCCTCAAGGGACGGCTGGGCCAGGAGCAGCAAAGGACACCCGGTGTGGGAGCTGGTGGGTGCCTGGCTGCAAGGGAAGGAGCCGAGGGGAAGAACTGCAGCTCTTGGCCCAGCAGAAGCTCCGTGGCTGGGCTGGGGCACCCATTGCACTTGCCCCAAGCTGGGCTGCTTTTTATGGTACAGAAGTAAATAAACTTGCCTGGAAAAAAAATCTCCATTAAGCCTCTGTTCAAGGGATAAGCGATTTTTCTCCAAGCTTTGTGTTGGTGACCCTGGCAGAGGCTCTCCCAGGCATGCTTTTTAGGGCCAGAAACACAGCAGAAAGTACAGCCACAGAACTCAGAGCCATGACACTCTGAAGGCATGTGTCATGTAACCCTTAGTTCTGCTCTGCTATTACACCACAGTAGCTCTCCCAGTTTTCCATCTGACTGTCATTATGATCCCTTCAGCTCTAGCACGGACTTCTCACTCTAGCCCTCTCTTGAAGCCTCACATTGGCTTTAACGTGGCTGCATACCTCTTGCTCCTAGGTCTGTTTGAATGCCCCCGGGTTCAGCACCTGTCCTGCCTGTCAGTTGCAAATAGACACTCATTTGGTGAGCTGTTCTGCTTTATCCAACTAAATTCTGATGCGTCTGTTTTTTCTCATATGAGTAGATGGCTTTTTTGCAGCATCTGTCACCCCATTCATCTGCCTCCAATTTTAAAAGAAAAATGCATGGGTGGGGGTGGGGGTAAATTTGCAACATCTGAGTTGAGACTTACTTCTTAGGTGTCTCACAGTTCAATCCTGAGGAGAGTTACTCCAGTCTAAGCCCATTGATTTCATTAATCAAAACATATCAGAGATCTACAATGAGCCAAGAAAGAATGAGTAGCTTAGCAATGCTATCAATTGAGAGAGATTTCAATGTAGATTTCAATACTGTTATTCAAAAATTTGCACAAATTAAAACCAGGTGATTTTAAATAAATTTGAGTATACTAGCATTGAATTCATTTTACTATAATTACATCAGTATTTTCTTAAAGTACAATACATATGCTTGGGTGGTGGTGGTAAGGGGTTCAATACTGGACTGGTGGAAGGGACTCAGGGAGTGCTTAATGGGCCACAGGTTAGGGGGCGCAAACACTTGCCTTGCCCCGGGTGCTGTCAACCCCCGCTACGCTACTGGCATGTAGTGAGTGATAGCCTAGTTCCAGCCACTTTGGGGGATAGTTTTTCTGTCAATCCTTTTCAGTCTGCCTTCTGACTTAGGTTTGGGAAAGAACATAGAAACAGCCTTGGTTGCCTTTGTTGATTACCTTTATCAGGAGATAGGAATCTCCTGACTCTTGATTCTGCTGGAAATCTCAACATGGAATCCTGGATCACCTGTCTGTGTTATGGACTGAGATGGGAAGATTTCAGATGTGTGCTGCTCGGAGATGTCTTTTTCATCTCCTAGCACATACATTAAGGATGCCATAATATTCCTTCTTTCTTATGCCACTTAATATCTATGGAAACCACTGGGAAATCTTCCCTGAGATGTCAGGAGGATATGTCATCAATGACATCTAACTCTCTTCTTATGCCTTCAAATTTATGCCCTTTCCTTTAATGGACTGATTGAGGACTAATAAACTGAAGGTTTATTTTTATTTTATTTTTTAAAAAAAACCCTTTGATTGTTGATGGGTTAGTGGGCTTTGGTGTTTGTGTTTGTGTTTGTGTTTAGTCTCTTCTAGATGATGGTGCACTCCTATATAAGGATCAGATTTGCAGCTTGGGGATGTTATGGGACCAGGCTTGGAATCTCAAGTGGCATCTGTAACCTGGGTTGCTTCCAACAACTTCATTTGATATGACAGTGGTGCCTTCTCTAGGGAAAGGTGGGCCTATAAATGCAGCTGCAAAAAAAGGCCTTCTCCCAACTCAGACTAGCTTGGAAGATGGCTCCCTACCCTGACTTGGCCAATCTGGCCACCTGGATTCATGCCACAGTAACATCAAGATGAATCTACTGTAATGAACTACGTAGGTCTCCCCTCAAAGTTGACTAGGTAGGAGTCTCCAGCTGGTGCAAAAAGCTGCAGCTCCTTTACTCTCAGGAGCTAGATGAAACATGCATATCACCCCTATTTTACAGTCACTCCATTGGCTTCCCATCAGTTACCAGACTATCACATTCAAAGCCCTTCATGTCCTTGGCTCCTCATATCTGTGTGACTACTTCCCCTCCTATGTTCTGCCGTGGTGGCATTGCTCATCTGAACAGATCCTTCTGCTGATAGCACTCTGCATTTGGGCAAAATCAACAGCTGCCCACACACATACTTTCTCTGTGCTGGCCCCCACCTTATGAAATGACCTGCCTGAGGAAATCATGAAAGCTCCCACTCTCCTGACTTTTTGCAAACTATGCAAAACTGAATTATTCAGGAAGGCTTTCTGCTCAGATTATGGGACTGTGTCATAAGAAATAGCTCAGAGGGATGCTTTGGTAGGGACAGGGACTATATGCTATGCTATTGGATACTGTATGCTGATGCAGATATGTACCTCTAGGGAGTTTCCATGTTGCTTAACATGCTTCGAAAATTAGTTATGAGTTGCTTCAGAAAAATTTCATCTCTATACTCGACTTAATGCTTATGTTCAAATTTTCTACTACTGGATCCTATCTTATCTGTTTCCCTGATAGTGAACTCTACTTACTTAGTAACTCTACTTAGGATTTCATTGTAAATATCCTAACTTTGTTCATTATTGTACTTGCCCAGCAAATGTCCTACCTGTTGATTGTATTGTATTTTATTTGCACTGTGTAATCTGTCTTGAATTTTAGTGAGAAAGGTGGACAATAAATAAATAAATAATCCATACCTGGAATCCACAGGACTTGAACTACTGTGGTTCCCTTTACATATGGTTGCCATTGAAGTATTTGTAAATTTCAGCTGGTCTAGAATGCAATGGCCAGATTTTTGACCAGTCAATGTCTTTATTGCCTTTGGATTGGTTTTCAGGGGCTATTCAATATGCTACTGTTGGTGTTAAACCATCTGGGACTAGATCACCGTCACTCTTACAAATTTATTTGTGTGCTGAGATCTTTATTCCTTGCTCTACTATGGGGGTTCCCACCATCTGAAGTACGATGGGTGATGACTAAATTGTCAAGCTTTTGTAAAGGAAGATTTTATCGGTGATATTTTATTTAGTTTTAATGGTTTTACAATATATATTGTTTGAAACTGCTTTATTAGATGCTTTATGTCCATTTGTTAGAAAGATAAGTATTTTAAATAAATCAGCTGCAATCTTAGTCCCCCCCACCAAGACAGCAGTGAGTATTCACAATTGTACCCATGCAACCACAGTCTCCCCACTCACAATGTAGGTTCATGAAGAAATTAGAATTAGTTTTTACTAAAGCTATGAACAGTCTGATCCTGTGCATATTTACTCAGAAATAATTCTAATAAAGCTTACTTGCAACTAAGTATGTATATGATGGATGGATGGATTTTGGTGCTTTCAATCCTCTTTTCTCCACTCAGTGCAGACTCAAAGTGTCTTACAATGTAAAGCAGGGCTCATTTTGAGGGGGAACGCACAGGAACGCAGTTCCGGCAGTTCCCCAAAGAGGTCACATGACAGGTGGCCCCGCCCACCCACCTCAGCCATTTTGGGCCCATTTCGGCCTGGACTGGGGCCAAAACCGTCTGGATTGGGCCTCTGATGTCCCGATTCTGACCATTTTGGGCCCCTTTTTGGCCATTTTCAGCCCATTTTTGCCATTTTGGGCCAGTTTCGGCCCTGAATGGCCAGAATTGGGTTCAAAACAGCTAGGATAGGTGATGTCAGGGTGTGTGGCATATGCAAATTTGTTATGCTAATGAGTTATGCTAATGAGTTCCTCCAGCTCTTTTTCTACAAAATGACCCCTGATGTAAAGGCAATAAAAACAGAAAACCTCAATTCCACAAACAATTTAAACACATGTTTACAAACAACAAAACTACCTGCCACAAGCATTTACAAACAACAAATCTACCTGCCATGATCAGAGTAATTCACAGGGTGGGAGACAGCAGGTGGTAACATCTCCACCCTTGCTGGATACAGTGTCTTCAGACCAGCAGGCAGGACTTAGTAAATGACCACAGAGTGAAAATGGTCAAGAAGAAGGATGGTGATGAAAGGACAAAAGTCACAGCTCTCTCAGAGCTCTCTCAGCCCCACCCACCTCACAGGGTGATTGTTGTGGGGTAATAATAACACTTTGTAAACCGCTCTGAGTGGGCATTAAGTTGTCCTGAAGGGCGGTATATAAATCGAATGTTGTTATTATTATTATTATTATTTATTCAGACTAGTCAAGGGAAGTAGTTTAAACTTTTGCATGAAACAACAGAATAAAAAATAGAGAGCTAAATCATAAGAATGTAAGAAGAGTCCTCTTGAATTAGACCAGTGCGGATGTAGTTTCAAAGCTCAGCACCATGACTGAGAAAGTTGTTTCATGGGTGGAAGGCAGATACAAAAGAACGCCACTGGAAGAACCCCTGTGTCCCTGTGGTGATGGGAAAATAGAATCGCTAGAACATGTCATCTTCGACTGCAAAATACATATGCAACTTCGAGAAGTTTATATAAGGCTATACTTTCTGCCCATCCAGGTAGACAAAGAGCTTTTCTACTTTCAAAAATGCTCTCAGATAGATCCCAGGACATAACACATAAGGTTGCTAAGTTTGGTTGGATGGCAATAAAGAACAGGAGTTCATTTACTACCAACTAAAGACAGTTTTGTACTATGATTTTATGGTACCTGGGTTTTATGATATGCTGAAATTTAAATTTTAAGCATTTTTAAATATTTTAAACATTTTAAATATTTTAAGGCAATGTAATCTATTATGTTACTGAGGTATCTTTTAATCAGACTTCTCTAGTTTATCTCTGTAACATTGATCATTCCTGTAATTCTTTTGCTGGTCTAGGACTATAATAATAAATTTGATTTGATTTTGCCACGTTGCTTCATGGGTTGCCACCTATCTAACATCTGATGAGGGAGGCAACCAAAGCAGGGCATCTGAGGATGGGCAGCATGGTCACATATGGGAATAGGTGGTCCATAACATATGCTTGCCCCAATCATATGTTTTAAAGGTCAGTACCAGTCCCTTGAATTGGGCTCAGAAGTAAATTAGGAGCCAGTGTAGATAGGAAAAGACTGGCGTTCTACGGTCCCTGCAACCCACTGCCAGACCCATTCTGGCTGTAGCATTCTGTACTGATTGTAGTTTCAAGGTATTCTTCAAGGGCACCCTCAAATAGAGCGCATTGCAGTAGTCTAATGTAGATGATGATGATGATAAAAACATTCAATTTATATACCGCCCTTCAGAACAACTTAACACCCACTCAGAGCAGTTTGCAAAGTATTCTATTATTATCCCCACAGAAACTATCACCCTGTGAGGTGGGTGGGGCTGAGAGAACTGTGACTGACCCAAGGTCACCAGCTGGCTTCAAGCGGAGGAGTGGGGAATCAAACCCGGCTCTCCAGATTAGTGTCCTGCCACTTTTAACCACTACACCAAACTGGCTCATGTTACCAAGGCATGAACCACAGTGTTTGTCCATGAAGAGCCTTAGCTGGCTCACCAGCCAAAGCTGATGAAAGGCACACCTGACCACCCACTTATCCAACAGGAGGCCCAGGTTGCCCTCTTCTATGTTTTTTTCAGTTCTGCAATATCTTTTTTGAAATATGGTGAGCAGACCTGTATGTAGTATTCCAGTATTATGCAATATGATTTAATGTCTCCTCATATTATTAACAGACCAAGTGAAACGCTGCTAGTCTTGATGTATCCTGAGTTACAAAAACAAGTGAACCTTCTTCAGTGTAATAAACACTGCTCCATACAGACATTCTGTTGGTTCTGGGATGTGTTCATTGAACTCTTTAATGACTGAAGCTGATGACTGGGAGAATAACAACAGTATAGAAAGCACAATCAGCATGGTTGAAAGAGACATAGAAAGGCCATGCTCAGTGCTACACTTGCTTTACTTTTAGTGGACAGATTCTAGTGGGAAAAAAGAGTTCATTTAGTAGTAATCACTCTTTTTTTTTTTTGAAAAAAATTTTTATTGGGTTAGAATCCGTTATTTTTACATTTACATTCAATTTTCCCCAAATTTTTCATTTCTAACCCCCTCCCTTTCCCCCCCTTTTGTTGACTTCCAACAGCTTTCCCACCCTTTGTCCCTTTTCCCTTCTATTAAATTCCTCTATCTAAAACAGATATACATTCTCCATTATATTAAGCAGTACATCCTTAACTACTTTTCTTGTTATATACCCAAACTGTAAGTCTTTGTTTCCATCTTGGATAAACAATTTATCCCATTTTCCAGTTTTAAATATTTCTATATATCATAAACCTATATATCATAAACCATAAAAATCTTACATTTAAATCAAACAATTTGACTTATTCTCTATATATTACTCATTCTATCTTTTTATGGTAATTCTATATAGCTCATCACATAGTCAATCAATTTGACTCTTCTGTACATTCAGTTTGGTGCATTATATAAATCTTATCAAAGAAAGAAAATATTGTTGGTTACTCCATCCTTATATTTAAACCTTATCATTAATTATTTTCTATCAATATTCTATCTATTAACCTATATATATCTATATATATATCAATCTGTTAATCTAACTGCTTATAAATTCACATTTATCTCTTCCTCCCCCAGTAAAGTCACCCCCCTCTATTATACTTTTATTATACTTCAGTAGTTCTCAAACTGCCACAGTTTTCCTCCCACCTCCCATTTCTTCTCCAGATATTGTTTCAGCTTCTCCCAATCTGTGTTAAACTGCCCTGAGTCCAGATTTCTCAGTTTTCTTGTCATCTTGTCCATCTCTGCCATATACAGCAATTTGTAGATCCAATCTTCAATAGTTGGCACTTCTCGTACTTTCCATTTTTGCGCATACAAAAGTCTAGCTGCTGCTGTCATATAAAATATTAACGTCCTATGATGGGCTGGAATTCCCTCCATTCCCAAGTTTAGTAGCAGGAGTTCTGGGTTCTTATTTATTTGAAATTGTAAAATTTCACTCATTTCTCTTATTATTTCCCCCCAGTACTGCCTGGCTACCTCACATGACCACCACATATGATAGAGGGAGCCCTCATGCTTCTTACGTTTCCAGCATTTATTAGAAGTGTTCAAATTCCCTAGCGCAATCTTCTTTGGTGTCATGTACCAACGATAGATCATTTTGTAAATGTTCTCTTTAATATTAGTACATGTCGTTGTCTTCATTGTAGTTTTCCACAAGTATTCCCATGCCTCCATTGTTATTTCTTTATTAAAATTTATAGCCCATTTCACCATCTGTGTTTTAACTGTCTCGTCCTCGGTATACCATTTCAACAGTACTTGGTATACCTTGGATATTCTTTTCTTGTCTTCTTTAAGAAGGGTCTGCTCTAGTTCCGAGTTCTCTGTTCGTATACCCCCCTTTACAGAGTCCGAGTTATATAAGTCTCTGATCTGTCTATACTGGAACCAGTCGTAATTAGGTGATAGTTCCTCTTGCGTCTTTATTCTAAGTTTAGATGCTTCAGTTTTAGTTATTTCTTTGTACGTTAAACATTGTTGTTCATTATCAACAGCTCTCGGATCTATCACCTCATATGGAACCACCCACAAGGGAGTTCCTTCTTGTAAGTAAATTCTGTACTTCTTCCAGATTATATATAAACTTCTCCGTACAAAATGGTGCAGGAACATCGAGTTGACCTTTACTTTGTCATGCCATAGGTATGCGTGCCATCCAAATATTTTTTTATATCCCTCTAGAGCTAATAGTTTCTTGTTCTTTAATGTCATCCACTCTTTCAACCAAACTAGGCAGATTGCATCATGGTAAAGTCTCAGATTGGGCAGTTGCATTCTGCCTCTCTCCTTTGCATCTTGTAATACTTTTACTTTCATTCGAGGCTTCTTGCCTGCCCAAACAAAATCTGATATTTTCCTCTGCCATTTTTCAAATTGTTTAGAGTCTCTGATGATTGGTATTGTCTGTAGCAAAAACATTACTCTTGGTAACACATTCATCTTAACTGCTGCAATCCTGCCCAACCATGACAAATTCAGTCTATTCCATTTAATCAAGTCTCTCTCTATCTGAGTCCATAGTTTTTCATAGTTGTTTTTGAATAAATCTATATTCTTTGCAGTCAGTTCAACTCCCAAATATTTCACTTTGCTTGTTACTTCACAATCCGTTGTTTCCATTAACAATTGTTGTTTCTGCTTAGTCATATTTTTACATAATATCTTTGACTTCTTTTTGTTGATATAAAAACCTGCCAAGTCTCCAAACTCCTTGATCTTATCTATCACTTTTGGCATGTTCTCCAATGGGTCCTCTACAATTAACATTATGTCGTCCGCAAATGCTCTGACCTTATATGAATAGTCCTTTATTTTTATTCCACGAATTTCCTCATCTTGTCGTATTTGTATCATCAGAATCTCCAATACTAAAATAAACAACAGTGGAGACAACGGGCAACCTTGTCTTGTTCCTTTACTAATCGTCAGTTTCTTAGTCACTTCATCATTCACCACAATTGCTGCAGTCTGGTCTCTGTAAATTTCCTTGATTGCTCTGATGAATCTTTCTCCCAATTGTAGCTTTTCCATAGTGGCAAACATAAAGTCCCAGTTTAAATTGTCAAACGCCTTTTCAGCGTCAACAAAGAAGAAACCAACCTCTTTATCACAACGCTTGTCATAATATTCAATAGCATTGATCACTGTCCTTAAGTTATCTCTTATTTGTCTGTCTGGCAAAAAGCCTGCTTGTTCCTCTTCTATAACTTCCGAGAGCCATCCCTTCAGTCTCTCCGCCAATATCTTCGCAAAAATTTTATAGTCATTATTAAGTAGCGATATAGGTCTATAATTTTTCACGTTGGTCAAGTCTTGGCCCTCTTTTGGGATCAATGATATGTTCGCTTCACTCCAAGTATCTGGAATCCTTTGATCCCTAAAAACTCCATTCATCACCTCTTTTAGGAATGGTGCCAGTTCATTAGCCATTGTCTTATAAAATTTAGCCGTAAGTCCATCTGGCCCTGGCGCCTTTCCTAGATTTGCGGATTGTATTGCCTTGCTTATTTCCTCGTCAGTTACTTCACTGTTCAGTTTATTTCTCCAAGCTTCCGAGATTTCTGGAAGTTTGGTTTTCTCCAAATATGTCGCTATTGATTCTTTATTTACTTCTTTCTTATTGTACAGCTTAGCGTAAAATTTATAAAAGGCTCTACTAATGGTAGTCTGCTCCAGATACGTTTTGTTGTCTTCACAAATTTTGTTTATTATTTTCTTTTCCCTTCTCTTCTTCAATTGCCATGCCAGGTACTTCCCAGGTTTATTGGCACCCTCAAACACTTTTTGATTCAGTCTTTTAAGATTCCACTCCAATTCTTTATTACTCATTGCTGTTAGCTGCTCTTGCAGTATTTTAATTTCCTGGTATAATTTCTTTTTCCCTGGTCCCTTTTTTAGCTGTATTTCTTTGGCTTTTATTTTCTCCTCAATCTCTTGTCTTTTCCTCCTCTTTCTTCTTTCTTGCTCTACCATTTAAGTCCATTAGTATGCCCCTTATAACCGCCTTATAAGCATCCCAAACTTTATTGGTTGGTACTTCTTTATTCACATTATATTGTATAAAAAACTTTGTCTCTCTTCTCAATATTTCCATATTCTCTCTTTCCTGTAACAAGTCCTCATTTATTCTCCATGCTTTCCTTTTTCTCCTTTTTCCTAGTTTCCCACATAATTGGATTGTGATCTGAGCCTACCATCGGCATTATTTCTACCTCCTTAGTCCATAACGCTAAGTCTTTTGAGGCCCAGATCATGTCAATTCTTGATAATGTAGAGTGCCTTGCAGAATAAAAAGTAAACTGTCTACTTTTAGGATATTCTCTTCCTCCATACATCTTCGAGAGTCTCTTGTTGAATCAACTCAAAGAAGAGCTTTGGCAATAGTCCTCTTTTCTTTTGTGCCGTTGTAGGCTTTTTATCTAGTTCCAAGTCTGTCACTCCATTGAAGTCTCCAGCAAGAATTATCTGGTCATATGAAAGGTCGTCTAAATGCTTCCTCAAATCCTCAAAGAAGCTTTCTTTTGCACCGTTAGGTGCATAAAGTCCGACTACCAACACTCTCTTTAAATTCCAAATACATTCCACTGCTACAAATCTGGCTTCCACATCTCTCATAACAAATTTTGGCTGTAGCTCCTCTTTTATGTACAACACCACTCCTCTTTTTTTCTTGTTGGAGGCCGCTACAAATTCTTTGCCCAATTTTCCAGATTTTAAATATTTTACATCCTGCTTTCTAATATGGGTCTCTTGCAAACAGACAATATCACATTTTTGTTTTAGTAGCCAGTGAAAAATATTTTCCTCTTATTCGGTGAGTTTAGTCCATTTACATTCCAAGATATTACTTTACATTCCATGCTCATAGTCTTGTTGGTAAGTCTTTTTCATTGTCCTTAATAAATCGCTCCATCTCTCGCTCAGATCTGATACGTTTTTTGACCCCTCCAAACTCAAAGGACACTCCTTCTGGTAACTCCCATCTGTACCTGATTTTCATGTCCTTCAAGATCTGAATTAGCACTTTATATTTTTTCCGGTCCAATAACACTGACCTAGGTAGTTCCTTCATTATAATGATCGTCTTGCCATCAATCTCCAATGGATCTTGAAACTGTTTTGTCACAATCTTCTCTTTCATATTTCGTGTCGTAAACTGCACAATCACATCTCTTGGTAGTTTCCTCTGGGTTGCAATTCTCGAGTTCACACGATATGCCACATCTAGGATAGCCAGAACTTCCTCCTCCTCCTTCCCCAGGTATTCAGCTAACACCTCAGTCATCTGTTCTTGCGCTGACTTTCCTTCCACTTCTGGCAAGCCACGAAAACATAGCTGCTTCTCCATATGTTTAGTTTCTGCAACTGACATTCTCCCCTTCACCAGTCTCATCTCTGTTTGTTGCGTGTCTGCTAAATTCTCCATCGCGTCTTCTACTGTTTTAACTCTCTGCTGCGTTCCTTGTAGTTCACTTTGTATTGTTTCCATACCTTTTTTCACTTCTGACAGCTCCGATTTTACTGTCTGTGTAACCTCTTTAACCTCTTTAATCAATTCCAATTTCGTGTCCTTAAGTTCTTTAATCACATCTAAAAGTTTTTTGTCCAGGTTTTCTATTGCCGATTGCCACTCTTTTTTTGACATCGTGGGGCTTGCTTTAGCTCGCTCCCACGAGTCCGCTCTCTTCCTTAACTCCGTGGCGTGAAATTTAAAGTCTTTTTATTTTAAATGTCCCGGTCTTCTTGCAAAAATTAAATTTTAAAGAGTCCAAAATGTCGGGCGTCTTTTCTCTATGGTTTCTCTATAATTTTGTAATCCAAGATGGCCTACTTCCTTTTCCGCTGAAGCCGCGACCCTTCCCCTTTCAAAGATGGCGATTCCCTTCTTCCTGCCCTCCTGCAAGGGCCGCTTCTCTCCAGCCACTCTATTGTTATTACGCACTTCCTGTCTCCCGTCTTCCCACAGTAGATCTCGCGATGGTGTCTTTTTCTCACAGCTCCAAAGCCACAGGTATTCAAAACAATAGTCCGTTTTCTTTAATAACTTCTTTAAACTTAGTCTCTTTTCAAATACAACTCCTGCCGAGTCTTCCCCTCCTTTTCACTAGTCTGTTGCAGTTTAAAAATCTACTTTTTTTCCTCTCTGTTTTTGTCAATCTGTCCCGTATCGAAAGATAATGATCTTTACCTTCTCTTCACTTTTCTCGGGTTGTAATCGCTGTTTCGATTTTAAGTTCTCCTCTCAGCTTCTTCCCCCAATCGAAGCTTGGGTATGTAGGTCTTATGCCAGCCGAATTGGCCCCAAAACTGCTGCAGAGATTGTAGCCGACCCGTCGCAAGGTGGGACCTCAAGGATCGAGAGGGGACCCGTTGTGTAGAGCCCCCCCTCGTCCGAGATCTAACTCACCCTAGGGTCTTGAGCATTCTTTGCCTGCTCTCTGCCTGAGAGCAGTCGGCCGCGGGCTATTTTCACCCCGCCGGCCGGTTTAAAACGGCAGTCCGGTCAGCTCCGCAAGTGGAGCTGCGTTAGACCTCCATGAATCCCAAACCGGAAGTCCAGTAGTAATCACTCTTTGCCATCACAAAGCTGGCATTCGAAAGCCCATTAGCCTCTAGGTTGTATTTAAGCAGTTCATTTTTTTTATGCTCTTGGTACTTCTAATTCAAGGTTTCCCAGGCCTTTGGGGGACACCAGAGCAACTAAAGTAATGGCAGAACATAAAGAACAAAGATGCAAATTGTCAACAATTTTTTAAAAGTTAATTTTCAAAATGTTTGGAAACGGATTGAAAATAATGAGTGTATGCACGCTTTCATGCTGCTTCCTGTTTTCCTATCCCTTAGTCATCAGCTATGTTTTTTAAAAAAATCAGTAAAATAAACAGTTTTAAATTTAGGTGGAAAGTGCCTTACAATGCAATCCTGAGAACACTTTCCTTGGAGTAAGGCCCACTGGATAGACCTGAGTAGGATTCTGAGTAGACCTGCCTAGGATTGTTCTCTTGGAGTTCTCATTTATTATTGCACAAATAGACGATCTACTTGCTGTTTTATGAGAATGTGGACCTTCTTGCCAGTTGTGTACAACCCTGACATTAACAGATAATATACATTAATAGATAATAATAAATAAAATAAATAAACCTTGACATTAAGGGTTAATAGATAATCTACATATATAAAGACAAGTGTCCTGACTGACTCATCATTGCCCAGCCTAAACCCTTGGACCTAGAAACATGAGATTTGGTGAGAACATTCCTTTCATGATATAAACACCAGTTAAAAAGGGGTAAAATGTGTTTTCCCATAAGGATGTAACTTCCCTGTATGGCTGGCAGGCTGCTGCCTGCTCCCCCCCCCCCCCCACATTGCCACCTTGGCCATTCTTCTTTGATTGAGCCAGGCTTTCAAGGTCATTTGCATATGCAGCCTGAATGGTCTTCACCCCAACATTCTAAACAGTATGCAGTTGCTATTGGGAGTCACTGAATGTGTCCTGAGGTAAAATGCACCTTTCAGTCTTCCTCTAAAAGTTCACTAGGGCCGCCAATCTCTCTGTGGGCCTGGCTTTCTTGTGTGGCTGGCAGGGTGCTGCCTGCTTGCACTCCCCTCTCTCTGATTGGACAGCTGTGGAACTCTGTGTTCTTTTTTTTTAATGTCTAACACAGAAAACTACAAAAACTACAAAAGTACAAGGGATAGAAAAGGGGGAAAGAAAAGAAAAAGGGAAGGAGGGCTGGGAAAAAGGGGAAGGCAACATACAAACAATAAACACTACACTACAGTGCTTTCCCTTCATACTTCCATAATTAAAAATTAAACCCTTATAAAATATTGATGGAGTGGTTGACCTTACAAAATAAAAATCACAATCCAACTTAAGTCTTCTCCCCCCCCCCCCAGGCCTCGGACGCAATTCTCTCTGAGCAGCAATAGCCGCAACGCTCGTTGCCTCCCCTCCCCCTTCAGACTTCGAATCTTCTTCTTTTTGCTTGGTGTCTTGCCCAAATTCTTGATTTTTGGCCTCAAAATCCCTTAGCTGATCTTCTGAATTTATCTTGTAAGCTTGATCTTTATAACTGAACCAAATTCCTTCCGGAAATAGCCATTTATACTTTATCCCACGTTCCCTCAGGAGAGCAGCAAGCCTTTTATACTTAAATCTTCTTTTCCAAACTAGAAATGGAACGTCCTTCAGTATCTTAACCTTATTTCCCAGAAAATCCAAGTCTGCATTATATGAGTTGTATAGGATAGTGTCCCGGACCCTCCTAGATGAGAATTCGATAAAAATCTCGCGAGGCAGCTGCCGCTTCGTTGCATATTTTGAAGAAGCCCGACGGACTTCCAAAATGGCGCTTTTTACCTCTTCTTTAGTTGCCCTCATGGGTGCCACCAATAATTCCGAGGCAAGATCCCATAAATCCTCGTTTTCCTCCTCTTTCACATTCTGGAGACACAAAATAGTCTGTGTTCGTTCCACTTGCAGCCCGATCAGCTGGTTTTCCACCAGCTTTAGCTCCTTGTTCGTTGCTCTCATGAGTGACGCATTTTCCCGAGCAGACTTCTCTGCCTCCCCCGCTACTTCCTTGATGGCTTTCACATCGCTCTCAATTAAGCCCACCCTTTGATCTGTTTCATTCAGCTTGTCAACAAAGGGTTTTATGGCTTCGATAACCGACCTTTTCACCAACTCCTCGAGCGATTCCCCTTTTCCCTGCAGGGCAGCCGAAATTGACTTGCCCAAAGCAGGACTCTGCTTTTTCGCTGCCATTTTAGGGGGGGGGACCGCCAACCTTCTGAAACTCAGCGAGGGGGAAGAAATCCAAGTCTTCTTAACTTCAGATCCCACCACTCCTTCGCATACGCTTGTAATAACAGAAGGGATTCGCTTACTTACAGGCTTCCGCCTAGTCCTGTTCTTTGCCGTTTTCCATGGCCCGGCAGCACGCAGGGTGCCGTGCACGTCTGCCGGCCTCCATAGGGACAAACGGGCAATTTACCCCCTGCATCGATTTTTCAGGGGGCTCTTCCCGCCGCGTCCTGGACCCTGACTCCTTCCCTGGGAGTCCTGGGGGCTAATCTTCACAGATCAGCCTCCCGGTCAGGCTGCTCGGACGCTTCCTCTCAGACCTGCAGAGAGGAGCGTCCAACATGGCCGAGAAAACGAAACCGACGGTCGGAACTCTGTGTTCTGAGGTAAAAATCAGGTTAAGGAAACTGCAGGCAGTTGAAGAAAGACGGTTCAAGACTCCTGAATAGGGATTTTATATAAAAGTCATTTATTAAATGTTCATGGGGAGATGGTGCATGAACTTTCTAGGGGCCATTTCGATGTGAACCTCTCACATGAACCTGCCAAAGTGCCCACCAAACCACTCCTCCCTCAGTCCAACTGCACCTCACACCTCTCGCAGCCATCACCTCTTACTGCCCCTAAGAAGCCTCCTGGCAGACATTGTGCAAGATACACTGACGCTAAAAGGAGGAAGCAACTTAGAGATGTGGCAAAGAAATATGCATATCATACTCCTGTTGTGCACCGAGCAGCAGTGGCTAAGTACCAGCAAGATCACCCCCGAGTAGCACAGAGTGGCAGAGTCTCTATGAACAAAGCAATCCTGGAAGATGAGTAGAGAGGCTCTCACTTCCATGGAAGGTCAAGGCTCACTCAGGCATGGCACATAATCCTTCACTACCTTCAAGCTGCCTCTTAACCTCATCCATGCAGAAACATCCCTGTTCAGCATCTCAAAAAAGAAGGAACATGTCCCAAGTGCTGTGGAACTGTAAGCTCATCGTTTGAGATGAGAGCACCATGGCACAAAAGGGGTGTTTTGAGACACTGAAAATAACCCTCAAAGATGTCTGGGGCAACAAGAGACTGACGGGGGAGTCACTGTTCTGCTGGCTGGAGACTTCTGGCAGACTCTGCCAGTAGTCCCAAGGGGAACTCGAGTTGATGAGGTTACCATGTGTATTAAGACTAGAGATGGGCATGAACAGGAAAAAAAATGAACATGATGTTTGTTGTTTGTTGCCATCCACGAACAGGGACTCACGAACAACCATGAACATGGCCCTGTTCACAAACATGTTTGTGGTTGGCTGTTTGTGGGAGCCAGCAGGCTCTCCTCCAGCCATCATACAAGTTTGGTCAAGATCCCTACTGCACCACTCCCAGAAACCTGACCTGAGCAGGTACCAGGAAAGGTACCAATTATAAATAATAGCTTGGCCCCAGAGCCTGGCAGCAGCCCTGGAACTTGAAGGGGTAGATCCCTACTGCACAACTCCCAGAAACCTTACCTGAGCAGGCAGCAGGAAAGGTACCAATAATAAATAATAGCTTGGCCCAGCGCCTGGCAGCAGCCCTGGAACTTGAAGGGGTAGATCCTATCTCACCACACACAAAGAAAATTCAAGCTCCAATGCACTCTATCAAAATGTCAACAGCAACTGTCTCTTCCGTCCACTGTCTGCAAAGTCAGAGCTGGGAGTCCCCCTCCCCCTGCTCTTTTCTCTCTTGTTGTAACAAATTTGGAGCTCACACTTGAAATGAAGACCTGCCTATCAAGCTAAATTGGGCTTAGATTGGGGTTTCCAGGGCAACAGCAAGAGTTCAGACAATCCCTGCCTAAGTTGCCAAGGGAATTGATTGCAGGTGCCAGACTGTCTGGCTTGACGAACAGCAACGAACGAGGCTTGCAACGACCACCTGTTCATTTAGAATGAGACCTCATGAACAGCTTGTTCGCGAACAGCAGATTGAGCTGTTCATGGCTTTTTTTTTGTTCGTATTGCTGTTCGTGCCCATCTCTAGTCAAGACATCATATCTGTTGCCCCTCATCAGGAAACTCTCACTAAGAAAGAACATGAGGGTCCACTTGAGAGGTGAGGTGTCCACTGGGGAATTCTCTGAACTCCTACTAAAAATAAGGGATGGAGAGTATCCCAAACTTAAGGGAAAGGTGATCATCCCTACAGGGCTGGGCACAGTAGTGATGACCCTAGGAGACCTAACAGCCATGCTATACCCTGATATCACCACTGTCACGGAGAAGTCCATGGACTGGCTGTGCAAGCATGCCATTCTGAACCTCAAGAATGACAAGGCTGCCATTATTAATGAAACACAACTTAACTCCCTCGAAGGGGCAGAAATGGAGTATAGATCTGAGAACTCAGTAGAGCAAATGGCTGACGCACTCCACTACCCCGTGAAGTTCTTCAGCACGCTCAGCCCTCTTGGCTTCCCAGCCCACAAGCTTCTCCTCAAAGTGGGGGTTCCAGTGATGCTGCTCCAGAACCTCAGCCCACCTAAACTTTGCAATGGCACCAGACTGCAAGTGAAAGCCCTCCACAGGAACGTCATCAAGGCCACATTGTTCACCAGCAGTGCTCAGGAAGAGTCGGTGCTCATACCATGCATACCACTCATACCACCAGATAACCTCTTCGAGTTCAAGAGACTGCATTTCCCCCTCAAGGTCTTCTTTGCTATGATGATAAACAAGTCCCAGGGTCAGACACTGAAGGTGACAGGAATTGACTTGCGGGAGGACTGCTTCTCACATGGGCAGTTCTACGTGGCCTGCTCCAAAGTGAGCTTACCCAGCAGCCTGGTGATCCTAGCACTTGAGGGAAAAGAGGTCCTTCAGTAGAAAAAAACAGTTGTATGTATTTTTCACTTTATTTATTGCACTACAGTCTTTTCCTTTTAAAAATATCTTCAATAAATGTTACATTTTGAAATTCACTTCATCAGTTTTCAGTATCAATATGCTTCACTTTATACAAACACCTTTGTGAAACTCGGGTACTATGCTATTATACAAAAAAAAAAAAACCCACAAACCAAAATATGTTACATACCTATAAATATTATAACTGGATTTAAAGTAGTTAAATACTGTAGTGAAGCACGGGTATCAAGCTAGTAAAGATAATAATAGATACTAATAATAGATACTAAAGATCCTTGTGGAAATGCCTTTAAGATTTAAAATGCAGCATCTCCTGAACTAGCTACAAGAGTCATAAGCAGTAGCAGAAACATTTAGTCAAGAATTTTTAATACAATTTTCTGCGGTTCCTTCTGGTGCAGGACAGAATAAAGACATGCAGCCTAATCTTACCTATATTTACAATAGGCCCCACTGATTTAAATCATTCTGAGTAAGAATGCATAGGATACTGGGGCAGGGAATTTGCATGTGCTCCATGCTGTATAGACGTGTTTAATAAATACTCTTTAACCCCATTAGACACCTTATCTGAGCTCCTCAGATTTCCCTTAGCAGCCCTTTCTATGTCTGGAGTCCAAAAGCCCAGGATTTCATGACCATTACTTTATGACCATTGCTTATGAATCTCAGAGTGGGACCACCAGTGACGCCTGACACAGGTTGGATACTTGTCAGCTTCCCTCAAGTTTTGATGGGAAATGTAGGCAGCTTGGTGGAATGTTGGACAAGTGACAGTTGAAAAGTCCATTGGACAGTAGTCAGAGAGTCAAGCTGCAAGACCAGGATGCCTACATTTCCCATCAAAACTTGAGGGAAGCTGACTAGTGTCCAACCTGTGTCAGGCGTCACTTGTGGTCCCACTCTCAGACCAGCATGGGCTTGGAGCCAATACTTTGGATGGCAAATTGTAATGTCCACTACCCTAAGTGACTATGTCTCTGCCTAGTGCTGTCCCTTCAGGTTATCTTTCCTTTGCTCTCCCCAAACTTTGTTTCCAACATATCCTTTCCCCTCTCACCCATATGCCCTGGCATCCTGATCCTATCTGTGTTTCATTGATTCCCCATGAACTTGCATGTAAGACCAAAGCCTTGCCTAAATACCATCACTGCAGAGAGGACCCTGAAGCTTCCCTTTACCCGTCTTCTCTTCCAATGGCTCTTTTTGCAGGAATGCAGTTGTCCATCTAGACAGTACTTTCCAGCAGACACATGATAGCTTCTTTGGAAAGACCTATGACTAGATGGAGTGATGATAGCAGAACGTGTATATTTGTGTGCGTGCTTAGGTAGCCTCTTCTCCTTGCCACAGAGAACATGGCGCAAGCTCCAGTCTGGATCCTAGCCATGTGTGTATAAAGTGACATCAAGCAGCAACCAACTTATGGTAACCCCATAAGGTTTTCAGGCAAAGGTGGTTTGCCATTGCCTGCTTTAGTGTAGCAACCATGGGCTTCCTTGGTAATTCAAGTACTAACCAGGGCTGATCCTGCTTAGCTTCTGAGATCTGATGAGATTGGGTTAGCCTGGGCCATTGAGGTCAGGGCAGATCCCAGTCATATCCTATCCTATGGAAAGCCATGGGACTTGCATTCAAGCAAACATGGCTTGCTTTAGCCAAGTTTCTCTGTCACACATATATACACTGCACTTCTCTGAATCTTTCCTCCCAGACAGATGCATGGGCTGTGCACGGAATCTCTTGTGAGGTTGGCAGTTGGAGCTGTTTGCTTCACTTAACTCTGCTGTAAAGTGCACTCTGGTTAAAATAATGGCAGCTCTGTTATAGGACTCAAAAGCAGTGGGAAGTATGGGGACTGTGTGTAATCCAAGTGTGCCCTATGGTTTTTCTGGCTGTGCTCTAGAATATACTTGATAAAGAAGAAGGGGCCATTAGAGGGAATATGCTCTTTTTGGTTTTTTATGTTTAAATATATGCTGTCATTGTGAGCTTTTTTGTTTCACTCATTTTCATTGCTGGTGTTCCCAATTTGTTTCTTTTATGGTATTACATGCTATTTATGCAGTATTTAAATGCCATTTGTATGTTATGTGACATTTATATACAATTGATGCAAAAATAACATTAACAATTGCATAAATTTAACAAGAGCAGTTTGGTGTGAAGCAACCGAAAATGGTGGGTTTGATTTGCACAAGGAAAAGGTGAAAACATTATGGTGGTTTTCAAGCCGAAACAATGAAGCTGCAAAAAGTGGTAGTATCCCTATGCTGTCCTGGAAGGTGGTTAACTGTGCAATCCTATGCAGCGTTATGCCATTCTAAATTATGCTGTAGGTGAGTAGGTAAATCTTTTCATGTTCGTTCCTTCATAACTTGACTATATACAGACTTAGTGGCCATATCTTACACTTGGTAAGAGTTGGAATTAAGGATGAATTGGATCCCAACTAGGTTTCTACTGGGGCAAGGACTTCCACTTACAGAGAACAATTTTCCTGCTTTGCCCCTCCTGTTGAAGTGAAAAATAACCCCAACATCCGGGTACATTTCAGCCTCCTGTAGGAGGGTCAAGGCAGGAAAATCAAACCCTGTAAGCAGAAGTCGTTGCACCTATGGAAATGCTATCAGGATCCAGGCCTATATTTTGTTCTTCTTGCTTTTCAGCAATTAAAATATTTTGTTGACTTCTGATTTTTTTTTTAAAAAAGAAGTAAATACCTATTGTAATTTATGAACACCCTGACCTGGATAGCACAGGCAACCCCAATCTTGTAAGATCTCAGAAACTAAGTGGGGTTGGCCTTGGTTAATATTGGATGGGAGACCTCCAAAGAAGTCCAGGGTCACAGAGGCAGGCAATGGCAAACTGCCTGTTTGTCTCTTGCCTTGAAAACCCCAGCAGGGGTCACCATAGGTCTGCTATGAGTTGACAGCACTTTCTACCACCACCGTTTATAAACATGTTTTGAAGATTTTTTTCTACGCTGATCAATGCAAGTAAGATTTTCTGTACAAGTAGCTGAATCATCTTCAGAAACCTGATCATAATTAAGCCACAAGAAGGTTGTTATGATGAAAAGTGGAAAGATGAAAGTCTTTGCACAATAACAAAAGAGTTCTAGTCTACAATTTTTTGACAATTCGGCATTTTTTAAAAAAACATGATTTGAGTAGCTTTTCTTTAAGAAAATTACCAAAACCATATCTATTTCAGTACCCTTGGAGTTCTCCATGGTTACAAAAAAGTCCTTTCCATCTCTATCTGTCAGGCAGGTCAGATGTTACACAACAACAAACATATATGCATTTATTGGTTTAAACACTTTACTCTGCTTATCTCCCACTGAGGGGGTTCAAAGCAGCTTACCAAATAACTACACAAGCCATAATACAGATGAAATGAAGATATACAACCCAACAGGATCCCAGTGCACTCTTAAACTGGTGATAAGACACAAGGTTATGTATGCATGTCTAATCTTAAGAGAGGATCCTTTAGGGTATATAATCTACTTTGTAATATTCTTCGTGTTTTAATAGCAATCCAATAATGTATGTCTGTGCAATTCCCATGTTGCAGTTTGGAGAACTGAATTTCAGATGGGCAGCTGTGTTGTCAAAGAGCAAGATTCGGGCCCAGTAGCATCTTAAAGACCGGGCTCGCAGGAACATTTGGGTTAATGAAAAAAAACCCTCAATCCCAGATTTCCCGACTCAGATTTTAAAAAATCAAGTAAATTCCTTTGCTCCTGACTAATGATACCAATTTGAAGATGGGTTATTCGTTAGAGTCTGTATTGTTCTTCTGAGAGGCTCAGAGCAGCATTTTCACCCTGCAAGGAGATGGGTTAGGCTGAGAAACTACGTAAGGTTAGTTTAACAGAGTGGAAATCTGAACCTGGATTTCTCACACTGAAGCATAAAAAATTACAATGCAACCTTAAACAGAGTTACACCCTTCTAAGACCATTTTATCCCTGCATTATACTCTACTGCTGTAATATGATTGTTCGATGTTGTATCTAATGATGTTAATACCATTTCTCTGCACTGTAACTGCATTCTGAATCATGTATAAAATTCTATGCTTGTTTCAGATTTCCATAAATCCTAGTCTTAGTACATTGCTTATTAGATGACTCATCCTATTGATTGCATCAATGTGCATGGCCTTCAGTCTCAGTGAGAAAGATAGACTATAAAGTAGAAGGGATGCCAAGTCTCTCTCCTGGTGAGAGAGTGGGGGACCTAGTGCTTACCTTTTTGTCTTCCCGGGGGCCTCCTCATGTGCATGCATAGAGAGCACATGCTCCCGCAATGATGTCACATGTTACCCACAAGGACCTTTGCTCATATCTCTTGTCAGACAGACTCCTATGCGACCCTGAAATAGGCTATTAATTGAATCCAGAGATCCCTATGTGCAAGCAAAAGAAACTTCTGCTTGTGCATGAAGGTGGGATTACTGATTTCTCTCCCCCTGACTTCAGGCTCCTTTGTCACATTGCATGCAAATCCAGAGTTGCCTTTGAGACCTCTGGGAGAGCAGGGGGCTGTAACCCAGGGAAGAAAATTGATGGCCCCTGTGCATTCGAGCAGAGGAGACTGCTCCTTGTCTATGTAGATCAAACCCAAAAGATAGATCAGAAACATAAATTGTTCTGTTATGGTCTTTAAGGAGGGAGAAAAACCTGAAAAAATTTACTTAGATTCCTTTTTAATGTTTTGATTCAAGCCCAATTGTGTATGGGTTAAATTAAATTGCGTCGCCCTAATTCAACCTGCCTCATTTTTCCTTAAACGTGGCCCTACTATTCGTTTAACATAAAATAACAGATTTGTGTTGGTGGTGTTTTGTTCTTGATAGTGAGAAAAGTTGTTACTGAAAAAAAACCTCAGCTACTCACCCTGAAGCAATCACTAACATTCCAGGCCCTGACTATAAAAAGGAATGAAGAGAGCAGATGGAAGCAAACAAAAATTGTATTAATAATACATAACAAAGTGCTGCTTGCAAATGATATTTCAATAGAATGGAAAAAAAAATAAGAAAAGTGTGGCTTTCATTGGACCTTAATGTCTTTATCCCTCTCTAATGCTTCCATCTTCAAGCAGTTCCCTTTTATTGACACAACAACACAAATTGCAGAAGTAAATTGAATCACGGACTTGGAATGTAAAAATCAATGAGAAATAATTTTGTAGCACTAGAGTGACTAGTGTAATGCTAGGTATTCATTTAATTAACCATGAGCTTTTCCACATAATGCACATTCATTGCCAGCTTTTCAGCTCCTAGTTATTCCAGGAATAATGGGTTTGGGATTCATCTTTAGAAAAAACCTGCATTAATATTTGAAAGCATTTAAATCCATTAGTGGGTCATCTGAACACTGCAGGTCACTTTTACATTGCTAATTGAAACAATAGTAATGGATTATAATCTACCGTCTAATAATACTCTGCGTGTTTTACCGGTTTTATATCTGCGGATTCCAGGAAATATGTAAATTTGTTGCTGAACCATTCTAAAATATGGAAATCTAAGTTGCGTATAAAACTATTTCTCACCAAATAAAGAAAGGTGATACACAGCATTAATAAACCAAAGAGTTACGTTATATTTTAGTGTCAGTAGACATTTCTTTCAATAGACCTTCTAGTGTTCATTGCTTCTATGCTGAAGGCTTAACATCTGGCACTCACATTTTCCACATTACGATTAGGAGAAAGTGAATATCATTAAAACCAGCAAGTAAACAATCATGTCATTGTTTCCATATGTGAGCTATACATTGACTCAGTGTCCTGAAAGCTTTTCCCTTTGGGGGGGGGGGTGTTCTACGTGAATTTATGCAAATGTTTTGTTTTCCATGGCTCCTCTCAAATTACCCAAGCATTTCTACATTTCGTGATGATAATTATGCCATGTGCAAATGTGAACATGTTTCTCTCTTTTTTTAAAAAAGTAGAACTACTAAATGTAAAAAAAACCTCTGATAATTGAATAGAACTCCAAATGATACTTAAAGCCTCATTTTCATTTTTAATTAAATGCACATCTTATGCTGTTACCTGAGTCTTCATGGACTTAATTATATTCTGATGGTGCAGGCAAGTCAAAAAGGCACTTCTCATTAGACTGAGTGGGGAAACTGCTTTAATAAATTTTTGTGCATGGGTGTGTGAATTTCAGGAATTTTTGTTTCTGTTTGCACCTGCACCTGCAAGTTGATAGATATAAACATATCTTCTGAATTTCAGCCGGATTGCAATGAAATATAGTCCTTTGCCCATGAACTATGATAAACATCCTAGTGCATTTAATACAGGATCAAGTTCTAGACATTAATTTGCCTCAATGCATGGCTTCTATTTTATTATTGCTACAATAACCTAAGCCTTAGATAGCTGGGCATGTCCTAGGAACATCAAAACATTTGGACAAGTTTTTGATGACTGAGTGTGCTGTTTAAATATGCTGATATTGTGATGGATCATTTTAGTGACATATTGTTGATTTAAATAGCTAGGAGTAGTGATGTGTGTAACATCTCCTTTATAGTGTTTCTGGTTTTTTTACTCCATGTTCTCCGATATCCATAATGATACTCTGTGGAATACCATGGACATCCTTACTTTTAGGAACTTGGGGTGAACATTTGATGCTCACAATCTGCATGAAATTGTGAGTGTTCTCCATTAATTTTAAGGGAATGCAATCCAGATGCACATCTAAATATGGATGGTGTCCTTTGCTTTCAATGGAATGTGCTTTGAGATGAATATCTCTGTTCTTAATCCCCACACTCCAGAGAGTTTGCACAAGAGTTTGTGCATCTAGCCTACAATAATTTTGTTTCCCCACAGAAAGGAAATCAGATGGGATCAGGAAGAAAAAGGGATTCAGGATTTGCACCAACAGATTTATAATTTCTTCTTTGGAAATAAAATGTGCTGGATTAGTACCACATTCCTAGCTAGGTGTTGTCAGTTACCAAGGAAAAAACAATAGTTGTTAAAAAATTTCTTAACATTCAGTAGGTTCTATATTCTTACAGGACTATTCTAAGTAGTGTTATACCAGTGCAATCCTCTAAATCCACTAGAGTCAATGAGCTTAGAAAAGTGAAACTTCATTTAGCATTGCACTAATGATCCAAAGAAACCTTAAGAATGAACAGAGCATGGTTTCCAGTTCTGAAAAACACCAGGCTAACAAAACACTCTACACCCGATAATAGCCCTGCAGAGAAGATTAGCACATCAAGCACCAATCCATATGCAAAAGAACTTCCTCAGGATACAGTGAAGCCTCCCGCCATTAGCATTCCACACCCTGGGAAACTCTTACAGGATGACTCAGCTCAACCTCACCCCTCCTGAGTAAATATAAATGAGCTGCCAACACCTTTTCCACGCTGTGACATTGAGAGATCTCTGTCTTTTGGTGCTACACCTCTGAAGATGCCAGCCACAGCTGCTGGCGAAACGTCAGGAACTACAATGCCAAGACCACGGCAATACAGTCCGGAAAACCCACAACAACCATGGGTGCATATAGTACCAGATGTGCTACAGCATGCCGAGCCATTGCCTTAAACATTAGTTCTGTTTTCACCATCTGTAGAGAGGTCAAGCACTCTTGCTGTTCTCTAGCAGAGCCAGCATGCAAATTATTCACTTTCTGAAGGTCTTCCCCAATATTCTCAATATTTCTGAGATAATATTATGGTAACATTTACAAAAGGTTCTGACAGAGTTTACCAGCAACACTAACAAGATTATTGTCATACTGAAATGTTCTGTGCAGGGTATGGATAATCCAACAGGATCTCTTACAGTGCAATCCTAAACAGAATTATACTCTTGTAACCATATTGACTTCAAGACTGCTTGAGATCGCACTGTTAATAGCTGATGATTTTACTGAAGAGTCAGATATTTTAGGAAATTAGCATTTTTAAGCTCATGTATATCCAATACATTAAATGGTTACAAGTTTCCCATTTGAATACTATGAGTTAGACTATTATGAAGTGTCACACAATGGGAATGAACACCTTTGACAAAAGATTGTTAATGGTCTTTAACAGTTGAAGATTTTTAGTCAATTGCCACTTGTTAGATGGTGGCCTCCTGGTAAATCTGTTTTCTTGAATAAGACCCAGAGCCAACAGAGTTTGGAGAGGATATCTCCAGCATAAGCAAAGAGGCAGTAGTGTGTAAATGAATGACATTTTGGAAATTTTAGGGACAGAGTATGAGTTGGCTGGGCACGTTGGGGTACTTAGCCTTTTTCTGTACACCTAGTGTGGGATAGAGGATATGTCTTGCGGGGGGCCCCTCAGCTCTACATCTTTATTTGTAAATAAAGCAAGATTACAGAAATCTTCCATTCTCTCTCATCCAAGGGGAACTAAACTGAGGTTGTGCTCGCCTTTGGAGTGGCAGAACTCTTATATGGAGAACTGGGTTTGATTCCCCACTCCTCTGCTTGAAGTCAGCTGGCTGACTTTGGGTCAGTCACAGCTATCTCAGAGCTCTCTCAGCCCCACCCACCTGACAGGGTGATTGTCATGAGGATAATAATAACATACTTTGTAAACTGCTCTGAGTGTGGTATTAAGTATTCGTGAAGGAATATGGTGTATAAATCAAATGTTGTTGTTGTTATTATTATCATTGCTCAGGGAAGTGGTCAGCCTATAACTCTATAATGCACACGGTCTAAGTGAAACTCATTTTGTGCTTATTTTATGATAGCAAATAAGCATTCTTAACTATGTATTCGGTTTATTTATTTATTAAGAATTTAATGAGTAAAATTTTATATTTTAACCATTATTCTTTTCATCAAATGTCATCAACTTTTTGAATACTGATGACACTGCTGTAACTAACCTCTATAAATGTGAGCCCCCTAATTCCAAATATTATTTAAGGGTTTTTTTTCTGTATTATTTAGTGAAACTCTTTATTTTGCCATCCTGTCATATTATTGTAATCTGTGAAAAACAAGACAGTTAAACAACTCAAACAAATCTTCAATCCGTTTACATCCTTTTAAAAAAATATTAAAGGTCTTGTTTTGTATTGAAAGAGTTGGGACGTGTAATTGCACAACACAGAAATGTTGCTTGTCTTCGGACAGAGTTATTGTAGTTGAAAAATGAGAATGCTTTTCAGACTGAAAAGATCAGGAGGTTGATGTAATGAATCTCACAACCTCATTGCTTCATGGTCAAAGGTTCAAATGCAGATCAGGAAAGAAGCAACCTTCAGAGCAGTACCTGGCCCCTGTGAAATGAATTGGTGCTCCCATGGAACAATCCCCACCTCACACAAGCAATTACTTGAGACAGGCTTAGAAATGAGGCAACAGTTTATGTGAGGAGATGGAAAAGTTTTTAAGCTCTTGAAATATTTCAAGACAAGAGGGGAAACTGAAGTTTCTGGTAGGCTTGTGCATGGGAGTGTGTTTCATTTCTTTCATTTCTGTTATTAATTTCAAAAGGGACTGTTTCATTACTGGGTTGTTTCATATGGTTTTGTTTTATTACTGTGTCTTTTAATCTTTTTTTGTTTTCATAATTTTATTTTGTTATTTCCTATTGGTTCCAATGGAAGACCCCCTCCTCCCCCTTTTCTTAAGGGAAAACCTCCATGATTTTCCACCCAATTGGACACAGTGCAGGGGAACTGGAGTATTCCCCGAGGACACCCACATTTCCAAATATCTGACAGATAGAATAAAGGCCTTCCATTTTGGGGGCAATGAAAGGCACCCGTGTTTAATGTTAAAGTTTTTGGGAGAATTGATAGGAAGGACTCCAAACAGTAACACAGACAGCACTGCAGCAACTTAGCTTGAACAACAGTAGTACGAGGAAGAAGCAGATTGACAAAGCAAGGGTATTTGGTGGCACAAGGAGGGCAAGACACCAGGGTGGGCAGGTAGCAGCAGCAAGGACTTCCAGGACTTCCATCAGGCTTTGTGAGAATATGCAAGCAGCAGCAAGGATGCAGGACTTCCATCAGGCTATGTGAGAATGTACAAGCAATTGCATATGTAAAAGAGTAATGGACAAATGGACTCAAACTGTTTGTGAACAGCTGAACCTATTGACCAAAAAAAATCAGTTTTCCGTTTATGACTAGTGAATGGACCGTGAGCTGAACTGTCGGATGTTCAAGCATTCCTGCTTGTCAGCTGTGTATCTCATGCACTAAACTATGTCCGTTGCCAATCAAAAACAGCCTGGTGACCTAACAAAAATATATCTGTGGAAATAGGATTCATCCCAGCACTACCTTCAGGAATAATTGTTGTGACCTTGTTCAAACATTATGTTTACACTGTATCTTCACACCTAATTCTGACAAGATTCATAGTTATAGAAGTAAGAATATACATTCTGAAACTGTAATCCTGATGGTGGCAAATGTACCATTAGTGGTCTCCATCGCTTTTTCAGACTCAATGAAATGTAATGGTGGGAAGTGGGGGGAGCAAAACTTCAAAAGCACGGAGACCGGGTGTTTTTCTCAAAATTCCTGGAGAGAGAAATTCCCTTGGTAGGATTTCCAATGGAGCTTCTGTTTCAGCTGTATAGTACACGTTGGCCAAAAGTATGGAAAGCCTGGAACCATTTATTCTATCTGGAAATGGTCTTCTTGCTTTTATTGTTGAATTTTGTTTCAAACAGATTGTGTTTCTGATTCTTTGCTTTTCTCTTCTTCCTTTTTTTAAAAACAAAAATTGTGTTTACTGAATAGATTTGACAATTCACTAACAATTAACAAACAGTTCACAGATTAAAAAGTCATTATCTGCACAATTGGCATGTTCAGAGAAACCTGCGCTATTTCCCATGGTTACTCATATAATGATTCAGAGCTCAGTGAGTTCTGATCATGCTTGACATCATATTGTGTGGGAATAGCTCTTGTGCATTTTAAGAAATTAGAAGGATGACTAGAGAGATATTAAGGGATTCCAGAAGACATTTCCTATGAAAGTTAACTTTCTGTTGAAGTATGGTTAATTATTTTGTGCAGTTCATATGTCTCTTCTCTTCTACATTATGAGTGACCTATTTTTCTGAAGATGTCCTTTTTCATTTTCATGCTATCAAGAGAAAGGGACAAGATTTTTTTTTAAAGTAGCAGTATGTTCTTTAGGAGACTGGGATCTTGTGCATCTTTCTAAAAAAGCCAGTGTTCTCTGTATATGTAGTAAAAGCGGTTAAATATTCCTAGGTCAATTTGGAACATCTGCTCCTGATTTAATGTTTTGCTTTCAATTATTTTAAATATGTTTTACCTGAAAAAGATTTGTTTTAAAGGGTGAAGGGTGGTGAAGATTTTTATCTCTGTGAATGACAGCACTTCATCAGCAGAACAGCAGTATGCACTCAGGAAATCCCCCATCTGCTCCCTTCTTGACTTTTAAAAGAATAGCAGATATAAAACTGGACTGGAATGTTGCAGGGGGAACCATACACCACAAACGGTTCTAATGACTTTCACATACTTGGACTTGGGTCCACCCAGTCAGTTTCACCAATTTCAACTTAAAATTACACCCTATTGCAATATTGATCACAAACAGCATGATACAAGACATTTTGCTTAGTTTCTTTGTTTACAGAAAACTTCCCAGCCATGAGGGGTGTCCCATTTAAACAAGAGGGCTGCAGAGGTGAATGAAGACCCTATCCCAACTAGTGGTTTATGTATAGGTTACTTCCCAGTAGCTTTTTTCCAAAGTGGCCTTCCTGTCAGCTAAGTTTCAGTTCTGCAAGTTATTTTGGTGAGGTATAGGTGTCAAGTACTGGACTACCGCCACAGACACCTAGGTACAAATTCCTCCTTTACATGAAACTTAATGGGTGGCCTTGGTCCAGTTATTCTCTCCCAACCTAACCTACATCACAGAGTGGTTTTAAGGATAAAATGGAGGAGGGGAGAGCCACATACACCATGCTGAACACCTTGAGGAAGGGTGGGATAAAAAAGTGCCACATCAATAAGAAAGGCATTGGGGAAGATGGGCTGTAGGAAATAAGCTCTGAGCAAGGGGAAGGTTGTGTTGTGTAGGTCTTTAACTGGAAGTTCTGTATAAACAAACCAGAGTTGCTTATGTATGTAGTTGGGGAAGGTCTGCATAAGCAAGCCGAACTGTCACCACCACATCTTTTGGTTCTCAAACATATATTGCTGAACACTGACAGTCACATAAATGGAATTTGGGTTTGTGAAAATTATAGAGAAATCATAACTGAATTCTGAACTTTCTTGAAAGTTGTATGGGATTATGGCAGTCAAAGAGATTGAGGAATAACCTCTTAAAATCTCTGAGGGATTTCCAGATTACACAGAGATCCAGTTTTAGCCAAAATCAGCCTGGGCAATTGGAAGAAGCCGAAAAAGGGGGTAATTTCCTTTCCCTTCGTGTTTTTTTTTTTTAAAGCTTCTCAGGTTACCCGTATGTGCAAATATACAGTGATCCTGTATTTTCCATGCATCTTTCTTTCAAAGTGAAAATGCAGCTGGGGGAAGGTGGTTTTGAGTTGTAAAATAGAGGGGGAGCAGTTTAAAAGCATTTCTCCTTCCATTCTCCACCATTCCTGCCCAGACTGAGGTTTGTTTGTTTGTTTAAAATATTTATATTCCTACCTTTTCCTGCACACCTCAGAGCCGAAGGAAGGTAACAACAATAACTCTGTTCCACATCCTCAGCAAAGAGGAGAGCACAGTCCTTCCCTCCTGAACTCTTCTGGTAGACTTCAAAATGTTTTTTAAAATCCTTGTGATGATCTGCTACATATTTTTGTAAAATGGTTTAAAAGGCTTGTAAGAAAGATTTGCTTTATGTTGAACAACTATTCATATACAAGATTCCCGACCTTTATATATCTTGTTGAATTACCTAAACGTGTTGGTTGAAAAAAATGACCAACTGATTTATTGACATTTACCAATATATCTGTTGCTTACTGCTGTAGTGGAAAAATTCAGCTGTACCTCCAGTTTTAGAATGATAGCATAGCATTTGGGATATTGCTATTTTATCAAAAATATGTTTGAAAATTGCAAAATAATTTTATTTAGAAATAGTGTGGTTGTTGTGGGTTTTCCGGGCTGTACTGCCGTGGTCTTGGCATTGTAGATCCTGACGTTTCGCCAGCAGCTGTGGCTGGCATCTTCAGAGGTGGAGCACCAAAAGACAGAGATCTCTCAGTGTCAGTGTGGAAAAGATGTTGGCGGGTCATTTGTATCTACTCAGGAGGGGTGGGGTTGAGCTGAGTCATCCTGTAAGAGTTTCCCAGGGTGTAGAATGCTAATGGCAGGAGACTTCACTGTATCCTGAGGAGGTTCTTTTGCATATGGATTGGTGCTTGATGTGCTAATCTTCTCTGCAGGGCTATTGTCGAGTATAGAGTGTTTTGTTAGCCTGGTGTTTTTCAGAACTGGAAACCATGCTCTGTTCATTCTTAAGGTTTCTTCTTTCCTGTTGAAGTTTTGCTTATGCTTGTGAATTTCAATGGCTTCCCTGTGCAGTCTGACTTCCAACTACTTTGTCAGACTGCACAGGGAAGCCATTGAAATTCACAAGCATAAGCAAAACTTCAACAGGAAAGAAGAAACCTTAAGAATGAACAGAGCATGGTTTCCAGTTCTGAAAAACACCAGGCTAACAAAACACTCTATACTCGACAATAGCCCTGCAGAGAAGATTAGCACATCCCGCCATTAGCATTCCACACCCTGGGAAACTCTTACAGGATGACTCAGCACAACCCCACCCCTCCTGAGTAGATATAAATGACCTGCCAACATCTTTTCCACACTGTGACACTGAGAGATCTCTGTCTTTTGGTGCTCCACCTCTGAAGATGCCAGCCACAGCTGCTGGCGAAACGTCAGGAACTACAATGCCAAGACCACGGCAGTACAGCCTGGAAAACCCACAACGACCATCGTTCTCCGGCCGTGAAAGCCTTCGACAATAGTCAATGTGTACGGTATTTGGGAGTGACAAATGTAAAGGTATAATTCAATCACATGCTTTGTTCTCTTTGATTTAGATTGTTGTTTATATTGTACTAGCAGCAGAGCCCGTGGTCTGAAAAAATATAATGGGCCCTGCAGCAGCCGTAGAGGTGATGGAGATCCTGCCCCCTCGTGTGGCCTTCCCACTGCCTCCATGGTGTTTTGGGAGGGATGCATCACATAGCAGCTGTGGATAAAAAGTGAGTCGTTGCCAATACGGCTTGCCTTTTATGTTGTAAGATCGTCTTTTATGCCATATTGCATAGATTTTTGCTGGTTTCTACATTTTAAAAAATAAACATACAAATAAATCTATGTGCAGTGAAGTTTGAGCATTAGAATGAGTACAAGACTCAGATTTGTAGTAGAGTTTAAAATGTAAAAGAGTTTAAAAATGGGCTTTAATCAACATTGTACATGGCCTGCACTTGCCACAGTTCAATACCTTTCCCTTAATGGGCAAAACATTCCTTGGCTCACCCTGGATCATTTTGGCTGAAGCTCAAGATATAGCTTTCTGGGACTCAGTTTGTCTTCCCTTGCCTGTTTTCTCCCTGTATAGTAGAAGAGTTGTGGGATCTCCTTTAAATTGCAGCTAACATGGAAACGATTAACTTCTGAACCACTAAACTAAAAACATTCTCATGTACATATGCCCTGAGAACAGAACAGGTCATATGCTGGCCAAATCCCTTCAAGTGTGTCTATGATGGGAAGGAGGAGGGGAATCAGAAACTCAGAAAAGATTTGACTGTTGTCGATGCTACTATTTGTTAAAAGGATGTGATCAGGCCTTCTTGAGCACTCTTTTTCTTTTCCTTAGTAAACAACCTCCAGTGACTTCATTAAATATTAAGAAGCCCTGCTATCTATTAATGTTATCAGGCATGTGAAATATGTCTGATGGATTTATTCTGCTGTAAAGGAACCATCTCCTGGTGTTCCTCCTGGGACTGTACTCCAGCTGTTTAAACTATAATTCCATCACTAGAAGGAGTGTTTGAGGCTGACCTCCACGTAATGTACTCATTGCTGCTCAGCCTGTAAATTGTAAATGAAACCTTTTGTAATAATGTTAAAATATGCATGCAGAGGAATGAGAGCATCAGAGGTCAGCAGCACAGCCTCTCCATCGGGTCGCTGTAGGCTCAGAGCAGCTGTCGGATACACACCAACAAAAATTATACCTAGAGGTTGATTATTGGATCAAGAATGTGCATGGCTGGACTTGATAAATCTAGCACTTTGGAAAGATGAATCTTAATCCATTTGGAGAAGCTTTTCATTCCAGGGTTGGTTACTTTTGTACTTTGTTCTTTAACTAAGATGTACGTTAGTTGCTTGTATGTGTTTATTGCCCTACACCAAATCATTAAAATAGTGTCTTATGTTTTTGCTTTAGATCTGTCTGGGTTGATTTGGGGGGAGTGCAATTGTGTATACTCTACTCTGTACACTGTCATGGTTTTCAAGACATACATCAGAATGGTTGTAGTCTGAGGCAGGAACATAGCCTGGTCTCAGAAGGGAATAGGGAATGTTAATGTGATTCCTGCAGTGTGAATCTTCTGCCTGTTGCATTTCACCACTTCTCCCAGGTCTCTGCTGTATATCTAGTTTTGCTCATTAAGCTGTATCACATTTCCAGGTCTGGGATCTTGTGCAGCCATCTGCCTGGCCCTAAGATGGTCTAGTCCTCCTGACATGTATTTTGGAAGCATTGACAGTTCTACAACTATTTACAGAATTGGACACAAGGATGCCAAGTGGCATAATTCTTCTGCACTTGCCAAAGGCCATTTTCCATATTTGGAAGTGGGAGCTCTCTTTGTCTATGGAGTTAAAGCTAAGGATGCTCGAACATCCATTGGAGCTGCTGGCATCTTGTTCACTAGTTGTAAACAACAACAAAAACATTTTTAAATTATTGGTTCAATAGTTTGTTGATCTGTTCATGTGTGTCTGGCGATTGTCCATCGAGAATGACACCTACTGGAAATTGTTTGTTACAGTGATTGATTGTTGCGGTCAAAATGAGCTTTTGAAAAAGTGTTTAACACGAAATGGGATTATAATGCTGGAACACGCCCATCAAGCTCCACCCCTTCTGAGAATCTCAAACACAGCCATAATTGCGTTGTGAATAAGAGCTTTATTGACTTACTAATTTTTGGTCAGAAAGTTCACATGCCGGCCTTCCTGTAGATACTTGACAACAGAAGCGCTTTCCCACATCTGCAAGAAGAAATATTAAGAAAATACAAGATTATAAACTGTTGCTGGATTGCAAATTTACCTTACTCTACTTCTACCAGTGGTGTGATTGATTGTTAGACCTCTTCTGAGTATAATCATTGTAATATGTATTGAATGTATTTATTGTATTATTGTGATGATTTTATTATTGAGCACTTTTTGCATTTTATATAAAATTTGTAAAAATTCATAGCATATATTGTAGTCCCTCCAATAGGCAGTGCCTTTCCCTTTTCAGAGGAGTCTCTTTTCTTGGCTGATCAATCAGCAGCATCTTTGTAAAGAGGCCGATTTGGGAAAACCTAATATAAACTGGTTTGGCAGGCATTCACAGCTGCTTGGCACAAACTTAACAGGTTAAGCAATTGGCTCAGATCTGATCAACAGTGAACATGCTAAGTTCAGTAGTCCTATGTACTCATGGTGACATTTGCAGCATCCCTAGTTATGGTTCACATCCTTTCTGTATCCATTTGTTAGTAATTTATCCTTTTGAACACTAAAATGCACAAACATAGGAGAATGGACTAGTGAATACTATGGATTTTTGCTGACTAGTATCTCTTGGACATGGACCTCCTACAGCATCTCTGTAAAAATCTGTCACTATAATCCACATGTAAGAATTAATCAACAGGTTGAGAATGCTGCAGACATTTTTGCTCTCATGTCATAGTCAATAAAGCCATACATTACAAAAGAATGTAGTATTTGCCATTGCTTTGCTTCCCCCCCCCCCACAAAGTATCAGACAGATTCGTAGTGAATAGTTAATGGCTATTATTTATTATGGTTGAGAATGGAATCTCCATGTTTTGAGGCAAGATATCCCTGATTACCAGTTCCTATATCAAAACTACAGAGAATGGTGGCACCATTGTGCTGTGTTTAAAAACCAGAAGCATATAGTTACCAAATACCACTGCAGCCAGAACACTGGACCTGTTTGAAGACATCTAGAAAAGCAGTTCTTGCATTCTTAGTACCCAGGCTCCCAGCATAGCTCACTATTCATGCAACCAGGATGTGTAAATAAGCCAGCCAAAGAAATCAGAAGCAGAAAACCCTGTTTTACCCTGTAGCGTTACAGTGAAGTAGTATTTAACCAATTTGAAATGCTATCAATAGTCAAGTAATTTCGGATAGCACATATAAACCAAAGGAAAGTTGGTAGCAGGGTAGGGTAGGTTTGGCCACAATGAGAATTAGATGTATTGATAATTACAGAAAATATTTTACATAATATATGCTCCTATGAGCCACCTGTACTTCATGTTGTCTGTCAGTCCTAGAATTGCTTGTGTTCTGTTTCAGCATTTCTTCAACTCTGTATTGGATTCTTGCTAATGCTATGTCTTTGCTTCTTTACCCTATGGCACTGTTTATGGAAATGCCCTTGATATTGACTGTACATACTGTGTAATCAGCCTTGAGTCTCAGTGAGAAAGGCGGATTAGAAATTGTTGTTATTTATGTCATGGTACAATGAGTACCATGCTGGATGATGAGTTCTGCTATCAATCACAAAATATGTTCTTGCCACCCAGGCCTTTCCCACAGAGCTTTATTTTCTTGGATCAAAGATCTGTCTAGTCCAGAATCCTGGTAACCACCCAAATATCCCCAAGAAGTCTACAAGACAGGTACAAAGCCCAAAGCTTCCCTTTTCGTAACCATGCAGCAGCTGGTATTCCAAAGTATTTTACCTCTGTACGTGATGGCTTCATTGTTCCATGATATTTAGTAAATCTGTGAATTTTTATACTGTATAGTTCCACTTTAAAGCCACATAATTTTCATTGGGATTGCTGATGTGACTAGAGTTTACTTATGGGTAAGGTATCCAAGATTAGTCCTGTGAGAGGAGTATAAATGTTACTTCATGGGACATAAGCTTCAGGGAACTCAAAGTAGGTTAATGCCATCGCTGGCTCATTCCATGGACCATTTAACCAGAGTGCCTGAAATTTGCAGCCATCACTGAAGTGCCAGGAATGCAAAGTAATCACTGCTGCAATTATGAACATGTACACTTGAATTCTGTTGCCTTTGCTACCAATACGGGTATTGAATTAAGTAGTTCAGACAGCCAAGGACAACTCCTGAACAGGTCAGCAGCATGCTCTCTCTCTTTGGTAATTTTTTGCTCTGTGGTAATTATAAACAAATTAATTCATTTGTCTAATATTTCATTCATTTTGCTTTCCTTCTGCTTTCTCTAACTGCTAATTCATATTTTTTGTCTGTTATGCCAGGAACTCCTTTCCAAAATATTCAGCAGTGTTATCTATCTTCACTTTCAAATATTTGCTTAATCACTTTTCTTTTTTAATTAAAATAAACTTTCAATAACCGCCCCCCCGACATTCATTTCATCCTTATATGCAATGCAATTAATTTACAATGTTAATATATATTCTCTTTCCTACTTTGCCATTTTCCCCCTCCCTATTCATTTCCCAGAACTATGAGGTGCATATGTATGTATATCCTCTCCCAAGAAAGAAGTAGAAATCAGAGTTGCAAATGTTCCCAGTGGAATTAGCATCTTACCACATTTGTAATGCAAATGAAAGTCAAACTTTTCAGTAAGAATGTGCATTTTTTCCAAAACAAATCAATTTCAAGAACATTATACAAATGCCCATTTTGTTGGTCAATGAAGTTGGATAATGAAGAAAGCTAACAGAAAGAAGATTGGTTCTTCTGAAATGTGTTGTTGGAAAAGACTTTTACAGACAGCATGGACTGGCAAAAAGAAAAATAAGTGAATTCTAGACCAAATCAAGCCTGAATTATAGATGCTAAAATGATGGAACGGAAACTATCATAATTTGATCACCTCATGAGACGACAAGACTCACTGGAAAAGACAAAAATGCTAAGAAAAGTTAAAAGCAGTAGGAAAAAAGGATAACTGAAAATGAGATGTGTTGAAGGGAAGATCTTCAGTTTTCAAGGTCTGAGCAAGGCTGTTCATGAGAGGATATTTTGGACGTCATTAATTCATAGGGTTGCCATAAGTTGGAAACGATTTGATAGCACATACCATACACAACACACATTTTTTGTCATCACTTTGGTTTTCATTTTTTTAGTTTTGACGAGAATGTTCCCCCTTTCTATTGCACTTTATAATGAATGGAAGCAGGCAGGGCTTTTTTTCAGCAGGAACGTGGTGGAATGGAGTTCCAGAACCTCTTGAAAATGGTCACATGGCTGGTGGCACCTCCCCCTGATCTCCAGACAGAGGGGAGTTTAGATTGCCCTCCACGCTGCCGGAGAGTTCATGGAGGGCAATCTAAACTCCCCTCTGTCTGGAGATCAGGGGGCGGGGCCACCAGCCATGTGACCATTTTCTCAGCGGGCAACCCACTGAGTTCCACCACCTCTTTTCCCAGAAAAAAACCCTGTAAGCAGGTATTGTGTAGCATGAAACATCAAGCTTGCAGTGGCAGTGGCTAGCCAAGTGGATGGCCCACCAGCTGATAGGTAAAGGGAACAGAATCTCTGCTTCTCCCCCCACCCCACCCCAATTCCCTCAGAGCCTCAGGCACTGTTTCAGCAGTGATTCTCTGTCTTAAGACACCCTGAGAAATGTAGTCATTGCAGTTTTTAACATGTTAATGTCAGGGACTCTGGGGACTACACTTCCAAAGATGAATCAGGTAGAGGCGAGAGAAGAGACATTCTATTCCCACCTGCCATATACCATTGACTGGCAAGACTGCTGGCTGTAGGGATCTGACTCATGGATAACTAAAGTTCACCATTACTACTACCTGTGTGTAAGTTTTAAAGAGGTACTAGAATATCAGTCTTTCTAGCAACCATGCCTCTTGACCTGGGCCGTCGTCACACAGGCATCTGTTCTGTTAAATTTACAGCATATAGCATCATCGCTGATATCGGCACAGTAACGTTTCTTTGGGTCACCTTGCGTTTCTTCGCGCTCCCAGCTGTCCACACCTAAGCGCTCTGTTCCACTCTCTCTAATGAGCGCAGAAGCAGCTCCCCCCCCCCTTTTTTTAAAATTTTTTTGGCGTTTAATTCCGCTATAACGGAATAACATTATTTTACTAATCTACTGCTGTTTCCTGAATAATCTGAAATCCATGTGCACAACTGAAGTTGTTGTCAGCTGGATGAGGCTGCAGTCTTCCGCACCTAAGATCCTCTCGGTAACGCAAAACTGAAAGCGGAAGTCGGATAGAACGGTTGCGGAGTTTAAAATTTTCCCGCGCAAAAAAAATAAAGGCATTATATCACTATAACATCGTAATTTAAAAAAAAACGGAAAATGACTGAACACGGCCATTTTTAGCAAGGTGTGGTTTTGGGTTAAAATAAAAATTTCTCTAATGGCAATTCAGTCATTTTTACTTGTTTTCTTCAGCAGAAAATTTTCATTGTGTGATGTCGTTATAGCGATATAAGGACATTATTACCAAAAAAAGGGGGGAGTCACGGGAGAAATGGATTCTGGGATTGAGGAGAGAAAAAAAGGGTGGGCCTATGGTGTGGCAAGGCGAAAAACATTGATGTGAGGCATTCACACTGAGGCACAAAATATCGCAACTATCAAGCACAAAGCAGAAGAGAGAAAATTGCATCAGTGTTGGAATAAGGTGGGTGTTTGCCGGGAAATTGCGCCATTTTCACGCTAAATAGAAGCCCGTGTGATGACGGCCCTGGAAACCTTATCTCAAATTCCAGAAACCTAAGGAATGGCTGTAAGATTGCAAAAACATGTTCTGGGACATGCTAGCTATTGACAGTCAGATAAAGAGATGGATCACAGGCTGAGGAAAGGATCCATAATCAATCTCCCTCTCTCTCTAATGCAGGGAGCTATAGTTTAATAGCAGCATACATACCTTTCATGACTACAGGACCCCAGGTTCAATTCCCAATATTGTCAAATAAAAGATTTCTACTTAAAATAAGGACTGTGAGGTTCCCTGAGGGTGTGGTCTGCCGCCTTGTCATCCACTGTGGCGCTGCTGCAAATATCTAGTCCTTACTCCAGGCTTCCTGGCAGCCATGCTGGCTGAGATCTTCACTCAGTCAAGGGCTCCCCCCTTGCTGGCCTCAGAAGTGGCAGGAAAGGGGCCAGAGTTGCACTACCCCTCAGGAACTCCTTCCCACCTCAATTACAAGCTGTCACCCAACAAATAAACATAAGAAAGGTTATGAATGCAACTCAGACAAGATTTGAGCAATTCATGGATGCTAACAAATATCAAAAAGGGGGCATGATTTCAAAAATATATGGCCTGCTATTGTCCTCTAACATCCCTAACAATTTTAGTTATCAAACTAAATGGCATAAAGATCTTAATGAAGTACTGACGTTAGACAACTGGGGGAAAGTATGGGCATCAAAATTAAATAAATCCTCAACTATATTAACTAAAATACAAAGCTATAAAATTATACACAGGTGGTACCTAACACCCAAAAAAATCTCCTTAATTTATTCTTCAGCATCACCCTCTTGTTGGAAGAAATGCAATAATGACGGTAATTTTGCTTACTGTTGGTGGGAATGTCCCTTGATATCTCAATTTTGGTCAGAAATACTAAATATTATTAAGGAAATAACAGGGTACAGTGTCCCTATGTCGCCAAAAGTAATCTTCTTGGGACTGTGGGATCAGACATCAATCCCAAATGTTAGAAGAGACCTTATCAACCCTCTCCTGGTGGCAGCTAGGAGTGCAATAGCAACCAAATGGAAAGACCAATCTCTACCTACTACAGAACTTCGGTTTACAAAAATCTGGAATCATTTGATAATGGAAAAAATAACTGACAATTTACATCAGACGGAATATCAATCTTCAGGATCAAACTTCTGGGAAAAATGGATCCCATTTTACGAATTCATAGAAGCAAGAGATCTGCAACCTCCCTCTTCACACCACTCATTGTTGATGTATTAAAGTTGAAGCACTGTGTTAATATTTGTAAATGCAATGTATTATATTGGTTTGTTGTTTGATTATTGTTACAGTTCTAAAATTGAATATATATATATATATATATATATATATATATATATATGGAACTCCTTCCCACCTGAGAGTCTACCCTTAACAAATAGAGCAGTCCTCCGCTCTTCCCCAGCCAGGAGGTTCTGAGCTGTCTTTATGCTCCCTCCCCCTAATGGAGTCCCCTCCCCATTCCCTAAGTTCCCACCCCCCAGGGTGAGGCCCAGCACCTAGTCCAGGGGCTGCCACATGACCTCACCTCAGCCCCACCCTCACCTTCCACCAAGGGCCCCCATCTGGGCCAGCCCTCTTGCCCTGCCCAACAGGGTGGGGCCCAACCTGTCAGGAGCCACTACAGTCAGTGTGCTGCTGCTGGGCCTCGGACCTGCCCCCAAGAGTGGGCCCCTCATGACAATGCTGTTGACATGCTGCTGTCATTCCTGGCCAGTGTGGGTGGCTGCTCCTGCCTCCGGGTGTTCCAGTGATGTTCCTGCCCTGGCAATGGGCTTCCAGTGTGGCAGTAGTGCCTGGGGCCACAGTTGGGTCCTTGCAGCTGCCCCTCCTGGCAATCCTGTGGTCACTGATGTCATCCTTCCTCGCAGCCAGGTATGTGCCAAGTGGGGTCTTGGGAGAGAATGGAGACTGGCCATGGCCTGTGGGATCCAGGGCAGGCTGTGGGGCCAGCTCCAGACAAGCATTTTATTAGATGTGCTGATCTATGTCTGTGCAGTTGGAATACAAGTGGTAATGGGCATTGTGATGCAGGATATGTGTAGAGTATTGCTTGGTTGCCTATGCAACACAAAGCCTTCCACAAACATGAACTACAGTTCTACAATGGTGCAAGAATGCATCTCTGCAAAGTATTGATGACCTTATTTAAAACACAAAATGAACACAAAGCTATGGGGATCGAGCAGGCAAAACACACAAGCAAAGCAATTTCCAAACTACCTCCAGCAGAAGTAGACAGGCAAAACAGACAAACTGACCAGGCACCACAAAGAAGCACGCCTTTTGTGAGAATTTATTTTTCTGGCTGGGTAGGCAGAAGGCTTCATTCTAGACTCAACTGTTCCCAAGCATGATTCAAATTAGAACAAATTCTGATGACCATTTGCAAGCAACTTCTTAATGAAGAAGGAGAGGGATCTAACCTCACTACGTACGACTTGGTCTAGGGCAGCTTCACATGTGATGTCGCGATGCTAAGCTGGTATCCATCCTTAAGTCATCAAGTTTTGCAGTTTGAGTGGGGCTGTGGCTCAGCAATAAATCACCTGCTTTGAATGCAGAGCCCCCCCTCCCCCAGGCTCAACCCTCAATATCTCCACTTAAAAGGATCAGGTAAGAGAGGATATGAAAGAACTCTGCCTGAGACCCTGGAGAGCTGCTGCCAAGCAGAGAAGACAAGACTGACTTTGTAGATTAGGGTGGGATGACTCAGTATAAAGCAACTTCTTTTGCTTTTTTATTCTTTTGATTTTTCTTTGTAGGATGAGAAGAATGGAGCGGGGGGGGGGGAAGAATTTTTAATAAATCCGGCAAGACATGTGTCTACTAAATTATATTTACTGAGTTGGGGAGGGGGGAACCCTTTTGCGTAACAGGCACACAGTTTGCCTCTGCGTCTCAAGTGTCCTTCTGTAAGCACATAGACACAAATGATACTGCATGAACTTCTCCACTACTAACCACACCTGGATTCCCTTAGAAATGCTAAAACACAAATATGAATTTAGGCACAAAAATGAGAGATTTTAATAGCAAGAGCATTTGAATGGGAAAGGATAAGGAAAGTGCCTTCCCCCCCGCTTCCCCAGTCATTAAGACTGGAGGAAAATGCTTATAGTAATTAGGTAAGATTGATTTACAGGCCGAACACCACACACAATTTGTGTAGTCTGGGGTCAGGCGGGCAGCTGCAGAAACCGCTCAGCTAATTATGAGAATTCACTGTTCGCTAATAGAATCTCTCTCCACAAACAGCAGCTGTGTGTTTGCTCACGCAGATTATTAATTCTGGCCTTGCCTCAGCTGCAAGTTTCTGCTGTGTCGAAAGGAATCTTCTGATAGAAGTGTCAGTTATCACCCAAGCAATGCCAAGAGTGAAGGAAAAGAAAGGAACGTATCTTCTAATCACAGGTGTATAAAGAATTTTTTTCATATACCTCTCTTTCTGCTTCTCACTCCCAAACAATTAAATGCCAATTTTGGAACTCATTAATCTGTAGGCAACCTAGCGAGATCTAATTTATACCTGTCAGGAGCAATAGGCAGCAGCTAATAGGAAAGTAATTGCAATATAAGTCTGTTTTCCCACTTGGTAGCATGCTTGCTTTTAATGATAACCCTTTGATAGTGTAGCATCAGTACATTACTGGAGATCTTCAGATACATAGGTATATAATGTGCCTTGTTCAATAAGCTATATGCATAAAACCTATTGACGGAGAACCACATAATTGCATTTTACTATGATTAGGGAATATTGGTGCATAGGAAAAACTGTACCTGATTATTAGTGATAAATGAAAATAATTTTCCTGCAAAAATAGTAATTTTCTTTTTTTTTTGTCTCTGTAAAACAAAGTTGTGTTTCTTAAAATGAGTAATTAGGGTAGCATTCCTGTGTACACCCACTAGGCAATAAGTCCTGTTGAACTCAGTGGGCTTATTTTTCAGTAAACGTGCTTAAAAGTCTACTATGAGACTATGCTTTAGAAATCTAAGTCCTGTCAATCATTATGTAGATATAGCCATTATTCACTAACCCCCTGTTCACATGGCAAAAATAATCCCAACAATCTATGACAACAGAACTCCTCTAGACCCTTATTTGATCTCTATGCAATGAGAAAGGTATACACATTTATTTACCTTCTTTTTCACCGAGACTCAAGGCAGATTACAAGTACGATAGAACTATTCAATCAATCAGTAAGCTGATGACAAAAAAACAACATTTGAGTCTAACGGCAAAGATTCCTAGTAAAACAACATAATGCAGTGGGGCTCAGACTGAAGAGGTGGAAGGGGGGGAAACACATTCTTCCTAATAGAAGTCACCTCCCGAGCTGATCCATTTCATCACAGCTATACTACCTGTACAAGACTTCCCTCCTGAATAATTCTGCTTTGCACATTTTGCAAAACAATAGCAGTGTGTGTGTGTGGGGGGGGACTTCCTAATAGCCTCAGGTAGACCATTCCATAATGTGGGAACCACCCTGGAGAATGTGCATGAACATGACCAACATGCATAATAACAGTTCCCCTCGAGAAAAGAGCTGCTTAGAGGGAGGACTGTATGACATTATACCCTGCTGACATCCCTCCCCAAACCCTGCCTGCTCCAAGGTTCACCCCGCCCCAAATATCTAGCAATTTCCTCACTCAGAGTTGGCAATCCCAATCTACATAACAGTAGCTTTCCAGGTTCTCAGGCAATGTACAGTTCTCCTCAGTAACTCCTTCTTCAGGTCCTTAACCAGGGACTGAACTTGGGGCCTTCTGCATGTACTCTACCATTGAACTGCAGCTGCACTACAGACGATGATTCTCTTTCCTATTCTTTTGGTTGTTTTTGGAAGTTGAGTATGCCAACATGCTTTCTCTGTTCTTCGCGTCCGAATTGTTTTCAAAGGCTCTTCAACATAGGATGTTTTATAATAGTTTAGCCCCAAGGTTATTGTAACATGGATTAGCATGACCTGGTTGGCTGCATGCAAGGAAGGAACCAACTGAAAAAATTGCACTTAGCAACCGGCTCCTCCCAATAAAAGGGCAGGATCTAACAAAAGCCTGTACTCCATCTGATCAGCTCTCCCTAAGACAATGTAGCCCTATAAAGTGCAGGGAGTCCAAGTATCTTAGCTAATATATATTCCTTCTTCTTTTCATCAGAGGCCTCAATGATAGTCCACAGCCTCCTGAAGCAATTCAGAGTTAGTGCAATGTGATGCAGGAAATTGTACACACTAGAAATTTATCTTCAGTGATGTTATGCCAACAAACAGCCAAATATGATAGGTTATATGGCATCATAGTGTCTTTTGTTTATGAGCGGTATGCCCTTGTATTTAAAGAAGTACTCATGGTGTCTTACAAGATAAAAAATAATAGCATAAAATAATGAATTAATTAAAAATAAAAATACAAAATAGACAAAATCAAAGAAAACAACCGTAGTTAAAAATCATTCTGAAGCCCATCCAAATATAACTTCAAACCTTAGAACCTTAAAAACAGACATAGAAATAAAAACCACAGCATCAATAAAACCTCAACATCCTAATTTGTAAAAAAAAAAAAAAACCAACCAGACAATCAACTTTAGAGAGATTATTCATTTCACCTCCCTCTGGAAATAACCTGGAGAAAGAGTATCCTATTATTTGTTTTTCAAGAAGCAGGATAGGGTATCTCAAAGCTGTGTGCTTGTTCCTTCAAAGGAATTTATTATCCATCCATCACACTAGGCAGAGTTGGGCTTTACCTTATCATTACATTCTCTATGTGATATTTGATCATCTGGGATTACTAATAATAAAAAGAAAATACTGTGTTTTGTTTTAGAAACATAGCACAGAAAGAACATCAAATCAGGAACCAAAGCAATAAACAAGGTGAGTAAGAACGGAGGCAGAGTGTGCATTTGACCTCCTTAAAAGTACTACTTTCATGCTGAAAACTGAAATTGCAAAACATACGGCATCTCCCCAAAGTAAAATTTAGACACATTGCTTTGTAGAATTAAGTATGGCCGTATTCCATATAAATAAAACAACATTTATCTGGATGCTCGTACTTTCAGAGAAGTTTATGACATTTTCTTTCAATCACCTTTAAGCAAATAGGGGTTTGTTTTCTCTTTGAAATTGCACAACAATAAGGATTAAGTGTCAGCAAATTGTGTTCTTCCCTGTTTAACAATCTCCAATAATTTATCCAAACTGCTCAGCTATCATTAGTTGATAGTTAGAACAGATACTGGAATATTCATAGCCTGGAGTTTCACAATCACAACACTTCTCTGATAAGGGAGGGAAAGAAGGGAAGAAAAAATCTTCCTAGGAATAGTGGTGCTAGTGAATCAGGGGTCATGTAGTGAGCTATGATACCAAACAATTATTGTAAGCGAAGAACCAGCCCTCAGAATGTTCAAGAAAATCAAACGAATAAGTATAATTTGAAAATTAAGATTTTATACTCAGGATGGAAAGAAAATAGATCTTCCATTTTCAATCCTTTATTTCTACTATATGCAAATAGAGTCCAAATTGCAGCAGCGTCTAAGTAGTCATTACTTTGAACAGCAACACAACTGGAAAGGTTAATACTCAGTACTGAATTTGTATTTCTTATTGTTGTTTGTATATTGGGTAACCAAAGTTTCTACCTCCTACATTATAGGGAACATTCTAATGTTTTAACGACACTCTCAGATATAAATTATGTATTTTTTACCAAAAAAAAAAATTAAGTAAAGCAACACTTGGAAGTAATTGCTCTGCGGCAAGCTACTGCATCAGTTGCACATTCAGTTTTTTTCTCTGCAATTATCCACTCAGCCTGTCCCCATTAATATTATTTTTCTTCCTAAAATGGAAGTATTTAAAGCCATTAGAAAATAATCCAAAGAATTCTATTTGCTGAATAAATTTTAATTTGTATGGCACCGAGAATTTTTTTATTAATGGGAAATAAATTATTGCAGTCTTATGGAAGGCGACAAGTTAATAGCTTTATGAAAAGTAATGGAGAGAAAATGATCTTGAAAAGGTCAGGTATCCTGTCTCACAGTGTCTTTATGCACAATTAAAACAAGTCAAGAAAGTGGCTATATAATCAGGACCATGAATATGCATTATATCCTAATGAGTGTGAAGATAGAGATGGGTTAGGCTAGAGCCATGATGGGGTGGTGACATAAAAATGGTAATGTGTGATGTAGTATTTAACTACATGTTTCTTGTTCCCATATGATCATTAACTCTTGCTTGCCTATGCTGGATATGTTTCCAGTGCTATATATATTTCAGTACTATATTATTAATTACACTCTTTTCCCTTTAGGACATGTCCATACACGATTGCCCTGGTGATCTGATCTACAGCGTAATCCTGAGAAGACGTAGGGCCAAGCTACAAGTGATGAATGACACTTGAACGGCAAGTATATTTCTCCCTGTTCACTTGCCCTCCTCACAATCCACTTGCCGTTCAAGTGTCATTTGTCACTTGTAGCTTGGCCCGTAGTCTAAACACATTCATTCCAATGGTCTTAGACTGGAGTAATTCTGTTTAGGATTGCACTGCTGGTGTATTTTTATATTCAGATAATGAGAGGTCTAGATAAATATCATATAAACTGTGATATATCAGTGAATTCTGATAACTCTGATGAAGTAGCATCTGGTTCACAAAATCAATTATTGGAATAATTCTGAATAGGATGCACCATAAGACATTTATCACCCACCCCTTAACCAAATGGCTTTCAGGACAACAATAATAATCTAATCTAATCTCAAAACTAGCATTAAAAACGCATACTCAGGCTCTAAACAGCAATAAACCAAATCAAAAGTAATAATCAAAAGTAATAATGAAAACACCAAAGCTTTATGTGTGTGTCTGTGTTTGTGCATAATTCTCAATGGGGTCTTATCTATAGATACAAATCCAGGGATTGGGGCCAAGGACAAACAAGATAGATGTTTCTACAATCCTAAGAAAAGCCCCAGGTCAGCAGAAAAATCTGATACCTAAAAAAATAAATGACAAGTTTACCCCTCAATATGGTAGAAGCATGTTGTAGTGTAAGAAATAAATGCCCTCAATGGCTATTGCTAGGCAACCAAAACAGTATTACCAACCTTCAAACCTTGGTTTCTGTCAGTCAATGCAAGTTTAGGGGGCAGGGCCTTTTTCAAGGCTAATTTGGCCTTTGAGGGAGGATTCATTGGGGCAACTTAAAACACTTGACCTCACCCAAGACTGGCAGCTTGCTACTGTTCAATAGCAGCCCCCCTCCCACAAAAGCCAGTGTACTATAGTGGTTAGAGTTTCGGACTAGAATTTAGGAGGCCCAGGTTTTTATTCTCACTCTACCATTGAAATTCACTGGGTGACTTTGGGCCAGTCACACGCTGTCAGCCTAACCTACCTCCAGGGCCGGCATGTCCATGGAGGTGGGTCTGGCAGCCGCCTCGAGCACTGAGGCGCTAGGGAGGCACAGGGGGAGGGAGCGCGCTTCACGGAGCTGGGAAGCCACCCGCACGCCGCCTTAGCCACCTGCCACACCTGGCCCACAGCTGCTGTGCCCGGGCAGGAGTGTGTGCTGGCCGCAGCAGCACAGGATAGTCTGAGTGGGCAGTCTCCCAGCCCTCCTGCTCAGTTGCCCCGTGATGCCACCAACACCATCTGCACACAGCTGTGGGCCATGTGTGGCAGGCAGCCGGGGCGACGCAGGGCAGCCAGCTGGGACGGCGCACAGGTGGCCTCCCAGCCCTCCTGCTCAGTTGCCCCGTGATGCCACCAACACCATCTGCACACAGCTGTGGGCCATGTGTGGCAGGCAGCCGGGGCGACGCAGGGCAACTGAGCAGGAGGGCTGGGAGGCCACCTGTGCGCCGTCCCAGCTGGCTGCCATGCCAATAGGGCCAGCTCACAGCAGCATGCTGTGATGATGATGTCACATGCAGTGACGTCATCACACAGTCCGGGTGTGCGCACGCACATGTGTGGGCAGCAACAGCTCTGAAGCTGCTTCTGGCCTCAGGTGCCAGAAACTCTGGCACCGGCCCTGCCTACCTCACAAGGCTGTCATGATAAAATAGAGGACAGCAGAATGATATAAGCCACTTTGGGTTCCCATTGGAGAAGAAAATGGGGTGTTTATGAAGTAAATAAATAATGGGGATTAGATAAAAAGTAGGTCGGTTAGTAGGTAGGTGGGAGAGAAGGAAACAGGGAAAGTTGATGCTATAGTGGCAGCCAGGATGAGGGAGAGAGGAGATAGTTTGGGGAATGGAGAGCAGGGGAAAATGAGATACTCCTCACAACTCTTTGCAGGTTCCCTGCTTCACAAATGTGCCTGGCCTAGTGGCCAATATGACATAAGTGGGCCAAAATGTCCTCAGATAGAGGTTACCAGGGGGTGAAACAGAGGGAAAGCTGAAGACAGAGGGGCAGATTAAGAGAAGGAAGCAGGAGAAGGCAAGAAGCAATGGGAGATTTCAGGGAAGGAAATGAGGAAACAATGAGGGAGAGGAAAATGATTTTTCCTCTATAATTCCTCGCAAGTCCTTCATGTCAATATAGCCAGTGCAATGTAGTCATTAGAGGGTCAGACTAGAATCTGGGAGATCCAGGTTCAAATCCCTGCTCTGCCACAGAAGCTCATTGGGCGTCCTTGGGCAAGTCCTACATTCTCAGCCTGACCTGCTTCACAGAGTTGTTTTGAGGATAAATGGAGGAGAATGCTGCAAACTAATTTAGGCCTTCATTGAGGAAAAAGGCAGGATATAAATAAATAAATAAATAAATAAATAAATAAATAAATAAATAAATAAATAAATAAATAAATAAATAAATAAATAAATAAATAAATGTCAATATGGCCCCATTTGCAAATACTTAAAACTACTAATCAGTTCCATGTACAGACTAGCAAGCTTTTTCAGCAGATTCAAGAGACCCACCAGGCTTGCAGAAAAAAAACTGAAACATGAAGATAGGAGCGGGGTTTAAATCCCCTCCCCCCCCCCAAAATCAGAGGAACGTTTTCTCTTCTGCTGCTGATAATGTTCAAGTACGATATCATTACATGGGCACAGCTGAGGAGCCAGCTGAGGAGCCAGATCAGGCACTGGAGAGGAGGAGGAGGGGCTTTTGTTGTGCTGCCACTGCCCTCTCCCCAGATGGCTGTACAGTGGGCAGGTGAGAGGGAGAGAGTCCTTGCCACACCTGCCCCTCTATTGCTTGAGCAAGGGAGGCAGGTAGCTGGGTGGGAGAGTTCTTCCTGGTGCTTCCTTCCATTTCCCTGCCAAGGTGGTGATATGGTGGGTGAGCAGGGGAGGGAAAGGACTGCAACAGAAGCTATGATGCTGGATCTAGGCAGGCAAGATGAGGAGGGGGTGTGTAGCATACACCACATTCACTTCCCACTATGGCCTGATTGGAAGCTACAGCTGGGCAGGCTGGGCAGAAAGTAGCTGACCTGCCAAGTGAGTGGGGGAGCTGACTGAGAGAAGTGGGGAAGGGAGGAAGGGGGAGAATGTGAGAGAAGGGAGAGGGAGAGAAACAGTAAAGAGAGTAGGAAGAAGAGAGGGGGGAAGACTGACAAAAGGGGTGGAAATGGGAGGAAGTGAGAGGGACTGATAAAAGGAGTAGAGGAGAGGAAGCAAAGGTGGGGTTGGGATGAGTACTCCCCTGCCCCAAGTTCTCACAGGACCATGCTTTTATATATATATATAATACAGAGAGAGAGAGAGAGAGAGAGAGAGAGAGAGAGAGAGAGAGAGAGAGAGACTTGAATATGCAAAGCAGCATCTTAAAATCAATGGGACATATAAATCGAAAGGCCAGGATGATGTGTTAGGATAGGAAGCAAGCATATTCAAGAGAGGCACTGTTCCTCTCCACTGGTATTGCTGAAAAAGGTACAATTCTATGCACATTTACCAAGAAGTAAGCCCTATTGTACACCATAAGACTTACTGCTAAGAAAATATGTAAAGGCTTGATGTGCATGTCTTGTTTCCAGCTAAAGATGCATAACATTCTTATGCCCCTATAACCCCAATCTCAGTTCCCTTCACCAAGGCCAGTTTAAGATATGCTTAATTCCATGTGCATGGATCTAGTTTGGCCCTTCACCTGGACTGCTGCCTTGAGCTACTGCCTGCTTTGTACTGTGTTATACAATTGTATGCCTTTTGACCTTTGTTGCTCCCTTTTGAATTTCCCTGGATTATGCTACTTGGCTCTGGTTTCATCGGACTGATAGCCAATTCCCCCTTGGCCAGCCATTTGCCCTAGAAAGCCAACAAACGAGGCCTGGAGGCCAAGGACTTTCCCCCATGTTGCCTACTAGTGCTGGTAAGGCTGTCACTAGCTGATCTATACTATCAGCTGTATCACATTATCTCTCTTATGGCTTATATCTAATTAATATGGAGAAATGCTCATATACACATGTAGCTATAGAAGCAGCCAGCCGAGGAGTAAGCTTCTTGAGGACAGAGGCCTGGCTTACTTTTCTCAGTGTAATTCTGTAACATTCTATAAATGGTGCTGAATAGCGATGGGCACGAACCACAAAAAAAACGAACTATGAGGTTCGTGGTTCAGGGTTTTCACGAACCAGGAACCACAAACTGGCATGAACTGGGGCGAGTTTTACGAACCAGTTCGTGGTTCATGGGGTTTAAATGCCCCTTTCCAGCCACTTAGCAGTGGCAGGGAAAGGGGCATTTGACAGTTTAAAGGGCCCTTTCCTGCCTTGCAAGTGGCAGATCCCTTTAAATTATCAACTGGATCCCCCCCTCGCTGCCTGCCAGCTGATAGTTTAAAGGGACCTGCTGCTTGCAAGTGGCAGGGCCCTTTAAACAGCCCAAACCTCAGCCCTCACCTCCACCTCCCCAGCCCCAGCCCCAGCCCCACACTTACCTTGCCCTGTGGGCCTGCCGCCCCCTCCTCCTGCGAGAGGCAGGAAGGCCGTTTTTGGCCTCTTCCGCTTCTGCGTGAGCCCACAGGGTGGCAGAGGAGGCAAAAACGGCCTTCCCACCCCTCAAATGGCCATGTGGGCCCGCGTGGCAGTGGAGGAGGGTGAAAACAGCCTCCCTGCCCCTCAAATGGCCGCTGTGGCATTTAAACTGCCCCTTTACGATGCAAACAAACCAGTAGACCAGTTTGTGGAAGCTGCTTATATCGAGTCAGACCACTTGTACAATTAGTGCAGAACCATATATTCTATAGGGTCTTGCACGGCGAGGGGGGAGTCTTTCCTAATGACTTTATTACCTGAGATTTTTTTAATTTTATTAAGGATTGAATCTGGGATCTTCTCTATGAACATGGAACCTTGTCCATGCAGCGCTCTACCACTGAGCCACATTTTCCCCCCTTGAGAAGCTCATACGGTTGCAAGGAATTGCTGAGTCCAGATGTCATTGAGCTGATCCCAGGAATTACTGCTGGCTTCTAGAACTGCTCAAGGTTAACTTGCATGCTTTTGTGGTTCCTCTTTCTTTGGCTACGACTGCCTCAATGGAGCCTACTGCAGCTTATTCAGTCTTTTGTGACTGTCTTCTATTTTAATTGAAAAGCAATAGGAGCATTCAGTCAGTGGTCATTTAATAAAAGATAATGATTGCTGAACAATGATTCTGATTAGCTAATGGTAATTAAAAAGGTTTCTAACACTGCTCACAATATTGCTTATCGAGGGGATGCTGTTAGAAGGTTTTCATTAATTTGATTCTGCACTTGGCTAGAAAGAAAGAAAAGTTGCAATAAATAGAGCCTGATGTTTATGCAGCATTGCATGAGTGAATGTCTGTGTTGGCTACTTTTCCACAGTTATGTCTTTCCCCCTGGTGGTAGTGGAGAGTGCCATCAAGTCATAGCCAACTTATAGTGACCCCTGTTGAGATTTCCAAGAAAAGAGTCTGAGAGGTGGGTCACCATTGCCTGCCTCTACATACCGAGTTTGGAGCACTTCTGGGGTGGCGGGTTGATGTCACTCCTTGGAGTAGATCCAAATTAGCCTTGTTAGTCTATAGTTGCAAAATAGTAAAGAGCCCAGCATCTGATGAAAGCTGTGGTTCTCGAAAGCTTAGGTTACAATTAAGTTGGTTAGTCTTAAAGGTACTACTGGACTCTTTACTCTTGGGAGTGATGTTGTTGCACCACCCTGAGAATGCGCCCTTCAGGCCTGTTCCCCCCCCTGCCAGCTAGCCAGGTGAGTGGTGGTGTGGGTGGAGGGTTGGAGCAAGGGCTCCTCTGCCCCCACTGGAGGAATGGCAACCCTGGCCTGTTGTGGTGAGTCAGGTGGCAGCCACAGACAGGACTTTTCAGTTGTAGAACTTCACAAGTGGAATGATGCCCTCCCCCTTGATGTTTAGGCACCAGACCTCAAGACATTTCTTTTTATCCTGGCTTTTAATTAGGGGTTTGACCTTCTAAATTGTTTTTTACAATCCACTTCTATAATCATAAGGATAATCTAAGCTGCCCAATGATTGATTTTTTGTTTGTTTTTATGTGCTTTATACTTCTTGAGTTTTATTGGCTGGTTTTTAATGTTTGTTAATTTTAAGGATTTTATGTTTTTATGTTGTTTTATTTTGCGAGCCACCTTTACCAGGCCTCTGAAGAGGCAGCATATAAATGTTTTAAATAAATGAATACAAACTCAGAAGCAAGCACCATAATAACCATTGCATCTGCTCCCCTCAATTATTTTCTGAATTCATATAATTTATTTTTCCAAATGAAGTGTTTTTTAGGCCAGATCACATTTAATGAAGTTCTGATTACACAACCCTAACAAACCTGTAACTGTAACCCCTTTAATGTGACAAAAAATGAGACCATGCATTTCTATAGAACGACAAGTGAAAGCAGCACAGGCACCACGAACCACTAACTAAACAAAAGAATGCATCTAAATGAAATAATAAACAATGTTGAAAGAAGTCTTCAGTCTCATATATTCATTCAACCATGTAACATGACTGCCACAAAGAACTCAGAGGCACAACGATGAATCAAACATTCAGCAATAAAGGTCACAAACTTACAAAGATTCTGCAATATTCAAATACAATAATAAAGTGCAATATGGTCATCTGCAATAAATATCAGTAAGAAAGTGACCAGTGCTTAAAAATATAAAGTGACAGTGCCTCGAGATACAAATAATGTACAATGAAAGAATCAAATATACAAATTTCAAAGGGAATTGTCCATCATGTTCAAAGGATAAAAAATTCCATAGTTGATGTAACTGCAATGGGGGAGGCGGGCATTGCCATCTGCTCCGCTCCTGATCCCAGCTGGGTAATGGGGAGTGGGCATTGCCACCTGGTCCACACCTGATCCCAGCTGGGTGGTGGGCATTGCCACCTGTTCCGCTTCTGATCCAGGCTGGGTGAAAGGGGGCAGGCATTGCCATCTTCTCTGCTGCTGATCCCAGCTGGGTAATGGGAGGCAGGCATTGCCACCTGCTCCACACCTGCTCCAAGTTAGGTGAAGGGCAGGCAGGCATTGCTCTGTGCCTGATTCCGGCGGGTTGAAGAGGGGTGGCCATTGCCACCTGCTCCAGTCCTGATCCTGGCTGTGCAAAGGGGGGAATGGGCATTGCCTCCTGCTCCGCTCCTGATCCCAGTTGGGTTACAGCAGGGGGCAAGCATTGCCTCCTGGTCCACGCCTGGTCCCGGCCTGGGCTTCCCACCATGGTGCACTCTCTGGAGGGACGGGCTGCCTCCTCTGGGCTTCCTTCCACAGCAGCACCCTCTGGAGGCACTCCAGGGTGGAAAGTCAGTTGTCAGGAGCATGCTTACTGTTTCATATAGTAGAATATATTGATATAGCATTAAAAGATGGCTTTATACTACCATTATGTTAGTAGTGTATTGGTGGTAGTCAATTATGTTTCTGTTGATCAGAATATATTGCCTATTTAGTACAAATGTCTGGATGATATTTCTGTCTTTGTGTAATGTGTATGGCTACCTCTGCTTTCTCATCCTTGGGGGGAAATTCTTGCAATTCACAGTAAAAGGAAAACTTTGAAATCCTCTTGTACATGCTGCAGGTTTTGAAATTAGCTGTGATTTCTCAGGAGAAAGACTCAACTGTCAGTATCAATACCATAAAGAAAATCTCTGCTCAATATCCAGCCATGATATCGAGGGGCAAAAAGTTGTAAACAAAACATAGGCTGTATGAAGAACAGGAAAAGGACACTGTGCTGGAAAAAAATGTAATTTGGTTTTACAAACGATCAATACATTCTCTTCATCTTCAGTCATGTATTGAATTGTAAGTACTCTGCTCTAGACAGATACAGATCAGCAGCCAAAGATCTTTAGTTAATACTTGATTGTCAGCCTAGATGTTCCTCCGGGTTTGTCTTCCCAAGTGGATTTGTGATTAAGTCCTATGCAGGGTTAAGTGTGCTGGAGGGAAATCCTGGGCGTGAAAAAGAAACATTAGTGACTCGCATCATGGGATCTCAATCTCAAAAGAAAAGACATAATCCTAGGCTGAGCATTCATTTGTCCTGGTTTGATGAAGAAGCATAATGGGAATGAAGTGGGGTTACAGCTAAGTTTGACAGATATTAGAACAATGAGTGTATGAAAATGCAGGATAGAACAGGCACCATGTGCAGAGTTTAGGGAGGCCAGCCTAGTCAACACCAAGTATTCTGTAGCTGGTCAGAGAAAAAGACAAAATTATATGTTGCAAGAAACTCAGGGTTGCCACTGAAAATAGAAGCACCATGTTGAGTTCCTCCTTGATGATATTAGAGTACAGCTTTCCCTCTGTCCCAGTGTTATCAGCCATCCTGCCGGGGTCAACCAATGGTTAGGGGAGTGTTCTCAGCAGCAAGCCAAGGTTCCTTATAATATGTGCTTCTTTCCTTTAAAAAAAATTGAGATTGATCTAAAATGTTAGAAAAGCAACACAGTAGAAGAAAGCAGTACAAAATGAAACAATGGCAGACAAAGCTGAAAAATTATTTCTTTCATCTGAAAAGAAGAACAAGGCAAGAAGTGAGTGATGTGGAGCTGACCACAGGAAATTGGGGGACAGAGAGTTTTATTTTTCTTAGGGGGAAATGGGCAGCTACCTTTGTATTGCTGCTTCAAGATTGGTAATCCTGACACAAACTTGGAATAAGATAACGCTCCATGTACACATGGTTAGCAGAACAGTGAATAGGGATACCAGTACCCCCTGCTCCCACCCTCCACCCCCTACCACCACTCACCTGGCCAGTGGGGTAAGGGGACCTGGCAACTTAAGCAGTAAAAATAAATCAGTCCCACACATGCACAGTTTCATTTTGAAAAGTTTACTGCAACAATAGTATTGCAAAGAAATTTACTGATTTTAGGCCTTCCAGTGGCAGAGAAGAAGTAAGCAAAAAGGAGGAGAAACAAGAAGTATTCAACAAGCTCTGACTGGCAGAGCAGATGAATGATGGCTTCCCTTAGGATTAGAATGGTCTAATCACACCTTGCATTAGAATATCCATTAATTAAACTACTCACATGCTGGCACATTTCCAAGATGTACCCTGTGGTAGTGTCATCTAGTTTTCGTATTGAGCACCTCATGTTGTTCTGTACAAAGTCCACAACATTAATATCATCTCAGAAAATGTCTCCATAACGCACACTGCTTGTTTTTCCCATCTAATCGTTTAGATCCATCCAGCAAATTTTGCGGGGGGGGGGGGCGGGGGATGTCTCCCAACTCTTCTCTCTTCCTTTCATATGTCAGAATTGAAGACAAACTTCTAGATTTTCAATTTTAGGATCGAACTTTTTGCTGTAAAGGAGGATTAAAAATCATAAACAAACAGATACATCAATAAACAGGTAAATGAATAAATACATATAATTGTGTATACTTCTTTTCACACCAGAAAGAAGCTATGAAATACACAAAAGAATCTTTGTGATTAGTCATTGCTTAATTTCATGGGGGCCTAAGCTGGGGGATGGTCACTCTATTGGACCATAGAGATAGATAACTTCCTTTAATGACCCAAGAGATTGTATGTAATGGATTGGTAAGTAGGTCAGCTGCCCCCAATGTGATACCTGTGGGTTCCATGGCACCCATCAGTGAGTTTCTTAGTGCCCATTTGCTTCTTTGTCAAAACATCTTTTGTTCAAAGCAAATTGCCCATTCAGTCTTTTCTAAATGGAGAATGAAGTGCTTCAAAAGAACCCTGGAGGTATCACCTCTGTGTGTGTGCAGAGCACCCCATTGAAGACTGCTGTTTCCACTGGAAAAGGTTATTTGGCTTACAACCTCCCAACATTTTGTGATTGGACCCAGCATAGGGTTGCCAGGTCCCTTGACTCTCCCAGGAGGACATTGGGAGCCACGTGGGGCAGCCCTGCAGGTCAAAGGGAGCTCCCACGCTCACCGAGGGGCATGATTTGGCCTGGAGTGGGCTTGCTGCGGGGCATTGAGGGGCGTGATTTGGGCTGCTGTGGGAGCAGGAGCATGCCGCACTGCCTGGGGGAGCGTCCTGGGGAGTGTGCCCCCTGCTGGCCAAGTAAGCAGGCATGGGAGGGAAGGATAGGAGCAGGGGATCCCCTGCCCCAGATGGGTGAATGGTACCCCTAACCCAGCACCCTATGGCAGCCATTTTGTGATTGGTCCTGGTACTTATGGCAGCCATGTGGTAGCTACACTAATTGCCCTTTCTCAAAATTCCAAAAGTGTCCACAGGGTGAAGGAGATTGGAGACTCCTGGCGCAGGCAATGCAAACTGAAGGACGTGGCTTCTTTTATTGAGTCCCATGGCAGGGCACTTTAAACTATCGGCTGATAGTTTAAAGGGACCTGCTACAGCAGGGCCCTTAAAGGGACAGTTTAAATGGCCATTTCCCTGAGGAAATGGCCATTTAAATTGCCCCTGTAAATATGACCCAACGAACCAGCATGGAAAGGCGCTTCCACAAACCCTGGTTCACCAACCCCGAAAGGACCTGATTCATGGATTTTTGGGGGGTTGTATTTAGGTTCATGCCCATCTCTAGTTATTATAATAGATTTCTTTGTCTCTGCATGCAAGTCACTGAAAAGCTGCATTTAGAATTTTGACCTTATTTCTGTCACCTTATCGTTTGCTTATCTATCTTTAGCAATTTTAAGAGTTTCCTCAGCCATCCATGTAATCTTCTCCTTTCTTTTGGCTACAGGAATAGTCTTTGCACATTTTTCCTTGATAATATCTCTGGTTTCAGCCCAGTTCTTCTGGCTCACGATCAATTAAACTTAGTATTGCAAATCTATTCCTTACCTGGACTTTGAATTCTTCAGGAATATCCTTTAGATTGTATTTTGGTACTATGATTCTAATTTTTGATATTAGCAACTCATGGTCTGTATTACAATCAGCTCCTGGCCTTGTTTTAGTAGAGAGGATAGAGCTTCTCCATCTTCTGCTTCCAATTATGTAATCTATTTGGTTCCTGTATTGGTCAGCTGGTGATTTCCATGTATACAGTCATCCTTTTAGTTGCCTGAAGCATGTGTTAGCAATGAACAGTTTGTTGGCTTCACAAAATTCTATGAGTCATTCTCCTGCTTCAGTTCATGATCCTAGTCCCAAGTTTTCCCACAATGTTTGATTCTGCTTTGTCTCCTACTTTTGCATTCCAGTCACCTATGATTATCAGCATATCTTATTTAGGTGTATGATCAATTTCTTCCTGGACGCTTGTGTAAAAGTTTTCGATTTCTTTCTCCTCAGCATCTGTAGTTGGAATATAAACTTGAATGATGATTATGTTAACAGGTCTTCCTTGAAGTCTGATTGATATTACTTGGTCAGACTTTGCATTGTAGCTTTTGACTGCTTGTGCTATGTCTCGCCTCACTATTAAAGCAACACTATTTCTTTTGAGTTTGTCATTTACACAGTAAAACACTTTGTGGTTTTCTGATGAAAATGCCCTGAGTTAGTCCACATTAGTTCACTCACAACCAGGACTGCAATGTTCCATTTCTTGTTTTACAATTTCTAGCTTATCTGGTTTCATACTCCTCACATGCCTATAATGTGTGTCACACAGCTTTGGACATTCCTTTTTCATCTATCCACATCCACAACTGAATGTCCTTTTGGCTTTAATCCAGTCCCATCATTAAGAACAGTGCTATTCGTACTTGTCATCAGCTCTTCCCTAGTAGCCAGTTGAGTGCCATCCAACCTGGGGGCCCTGTCTTCCAGCATGATACCTTTTTCCATTTTGAATTGTCTCATCATAGGGTTTTCAAGGTAAGAGATTAGCAGAAGTGGCTTACCATTGCCTTCTTCCACTTCGCAGTACTAACCAGGGTTAGTTGAAGTGACACTGTCATTGTCTGTGAAAGATCCTCCACCAGTGTCACCTTCCACTCCTGCTGCTGCCCAGTAGCTAACCTTCAAGAATTCCTTTGCTCTTATCACCATTGGAACATTCGATTCTCTTCTGTTGATGATAGCATTGTTTCCTAAAGGGGTGGAAGCATCTTAGTCTGGTGTCTCAGCTTTGACCATTCTGCCTTGAGTGACTCTTCCAGGAATTTAGGGTCTTCTTGACAAGCCTCTGCTCCAGATGGTGTTGCTCTCAGCTTCACTGACACACTCAAACCCCTTCACCATGTTAAGGTGTGTATCCAAGAGGAGGACTATCATATAGAACATTATTATTTCATCTGCCCACAAGACAGGAGTTTGTTGCCAATGCTTCCTTTAGTTGTGCATACTTACTTTAACTGATGAAACAAACAAATAACCATGCCCATATCTATTGAAATAAGCTGCTCTTAGAAACCTAATCTTTCTCACCAATCAAAAAGAAAATAGTCATTAATTTTGAATTCTTAGCTTTTGGGATTAAAATTATTTTTATTGCCTAAGAGAATCATCTGAAAATAAGCAATGTCCTACTCAATAAGAACAAATTCTTTATAGGTGAAGGAGCAAAAAGAAAAAGAAAAGGAAATATTAGCATTTAATGTCCCTTCCCTCCAACAACAACTTGCAATTCTCTAGAGATCAATAAAAAAGGAGACACAAAATTACAGTACTCATGTAACTTAACAGACTCCTGATCCTGTAGGACAGGACATTTTAAATCATCTAGAATTTGAGTACACTCATTAACCCTCAGGAGTTAGCCATCTGCCGTGTAGTGTATGAAGTCCTCACTATTTCGTATTTCTGAATCAGTTGTATACGACAGTATACTTGCCATTCAGTATGTAGTGCATTCATTAATGTCATGTCTGCTGCTAGATGGAAACAGAAAAGAATAATATCTGGGGCAAGGAAAGAAGTCATCCTTAAAAATGTTATTAGAGTGTGGGTGACATTGATAGAAGACTACATAATAACCTCTTGCTCAAGCACACTTAACAGGTGAGAGACTGTTTCCCCTTTTAAACAATGGGGACACATCTATTGCATAGCCACACAGCCATTGCATATGCATATGTGGCTTCATAATATGTGTGGGGAGTGGTAAGGCAACCATACAATATGAGGGGAAAACCCTCTTGGGCCTGACTCAGACTATATTTTGACTAAAAACTATGAGTGGCAAACATTATCAATAAAATGAGTTGACAAAAGTGACATCATTCTCATACTAACAGAAGCCACAAACAAAAAACTGGATCTTTATTCTTCAATTCTACTCCATCACCACCACCACCCCCGTTTTAAACATCTACTGGGTTTTTTTCACGTAATGTAATTCAAAAAATTATGAGGGCTTGTATTCGATTACTAACTCCCAAAGAATTGACCATACACCTGAATAATTTCTTTAGTAAAGAATCCATCCCAGTTTACTTGTAATTCTGTCTCTTACTGTGCCACTGAGTTTTAATTCCTCAGCTGTAAATACAACGCTCAGCAGCCTTTAATGCTCGCCTTCAAGATGAGGGTAAGCATCATGGCCTCAGTTCTTTAGACCTGAAATCAGAGGTGTCCATCCCCCATGCTCACTTGGATCGGCAGTGCTCCTTGTAAGGGAAAAACTAATGTTATACTCCAGGAGGAGGAGGAGGAGAGAAGAAGAAAAGAGACCCAGGCTTCCATCACCATCACTAGCATGTTTGTATGTTTGTGTGTGTGTGTGTGTGTGTGTGTGAGAGAGAGAGAGAGAGAGAGAGAGAGAGAGAGAGAGAGAGAGAGAGAGAGATGCCTCTTTGGTGGTGACGGAAGTGAAGGAGGAAGGAGAGTAGGTGTGCTCAACTGGAGTTGGTAATTATGTATCAATTCAGGGCTCTCTGATGAGAAAAAATGATCTTCTGAGTGTTCTTTTGCCCATAATCACAGGACTTAATCCAAATAGAGAATTGGAAACTGCCCATCACTAGCCAACAGGGCATTTCATAATGTTATAGTACAACAATGAAACTATGTAATGTAATACCACCAACCAAACTATGACTCAGGATTATAGAGTTTTCTCTGCCAAAAAAATTTCTCCTCCCCCATTCCTCTCCTTTCCATCAATTTAAATCCATCCTTCTTATACAAAAATATAGTCTATCCACTACCCTATAAATGGCATTGTTGACATAGCTGCAGAGTTAACTTAACAATGCAAAGTTCATTACAGCTTTAGACCATGGAAAGTGAAGGGAGGGTTAACAGAAAAATGACTGTTTTATGTTGACTGTTCCTCTGTGTGGCTTAAAACATATTTTAGGTGAAGAGCAGCAAAACATCTCCAAAAGCAGGGTCTAGGAGGTGTAGCAGACTTCCATGGAGATGATTTTGGAGGGCCATTAATGCACAAGATTTACATAAGGCAGAGAAAGAGAGAGAGAGAGAGAGAGATGCCTCTTTGGTGGTGATGGAAGTGAAAGAGCACCAGCAGCAATTTCCAGGAAGGAGAGTAGGAGTGCTCAACTGGGAAGGGTCCATAGACCGGGGTTGGTAATTATGGATCAACTCAGGGCTCACCCATGAGTAAGCTTAGAATTAGAGACGGGCACGAACAGAAAAAAAATGAACATGATGTTCGTTGTTCGTTGCCATCCACGAACAGGGACTCATGGACAACCACGAACATGGCCCTGTTCATGAACATGTTCATGGTTGGCTGTTCATGGGGGCCAGCAGGCTCTCCTCCAGCCATCATCCAAGTCAAGATCCCCACTGCACCACTCCCAGAAACCTGACCCAAGCAGGCAGCAGGAAAGGTACCAATAATAAATAATATCTTGGCCCAGAGCCTGGCAGCAGCCCTGAAACTTTGTGTGTGGTGGAATAGGGATCTACCCCTTCAAGTTTCAGGGCTGCTGAAAATTCAAGCTCCAATGCACTCTATCAAAATGCCAACAGCAACTGTCTCTCCCTCTCCACTGTCTGCAAAACCAAAGCTGGGAGCCCCCCTCCCCCCTGGTCTTTGCTCCCTTGTTGTAACAAGTTTGGAGCTCACACTTGAAAAGAAGACTTGCCTATCAAGCTAAATTGGGCTTAGATTCCAGGGTAACAGCAGGAGTTCAGACAATCCCTGCCTAAGCTGCCAAGGGAATTGATTGCAGGTGCCATACTGTCTGGCTTGATGAACAGCAAGCTGAACAGCAACGAACTAGACTTGCAACGACCACCTTTTCGTTGCAACAACAAACAGCCTGTTCGTGAACAGCAGATTGGGTTGTTCGTGGCTTTTTTTTGTTCGTATTGCTGTTCATGCCCATCTCTACTTAAAATCTCCTTTTAAAAAATAAAGGAGGCTTGGAAGGCCACCACAGGGGGAGTAACAGTTCCTGCCTTCCCCTCTGAGACACTTTTCCATGAAGAAACAGTGCTAGAGGGGTAGTTATTTCCTCATTTTTGCTGCTCCACTTGCACAGAATACTCCATGCCGAGCAACAAAAATGGGAGCAGCATGTCTTTTTCCTGGGAAAAGAGCCTCTGTGCATGGTAGTGTTTCAAGCCTGTTTGGACTCTCCTTTTTTAAATAATAAAAAAGCCATTCCCCACAGCTGCTGTGTAGTTGTGGGGGGCCCAAATTGGGCCCAGGGAACCCAGACACAACTATTCAAAAACCCGACTGTGTCGTTTGGCCCTTAATGTATTGAGGCAGTTTCACAGAACAGGTTGGAAAAGAGCCCTGGAATCCTGAAAGAGGAAAACTTTAGAGGTGGACCCAATTTTCTCACAACAGTAGGTTGTAGCAGAGCTACTTTCCCTTGGATGGATGTCCTCATGATCTCACAGATCATTTTTCATGAGATACTTCCTTGTGTGATTGGGCCAATTAAATGTGCATCAAAAGTGGCAATGATAAATCCGCCTGGGTCCACCACTTCATTTAGCACGTCAAGTAGATGTACAAAAGGGGTTGAGCAAAATGTTTAATAGAAATCCCCTGTGTGCCTCTGTGGATGAAGTAAATCCTCTGGGATAGTCTTGTGATAGCTCCCTTCCCCTGCCCCAATGCAGGACAATCCATGATTTCCTCTCTTTGTTTTGATTCACTGACAGAACTAGATGGAATGTTACAATTTATGTATACACCTTTTCTCTTCTTTATTCAACTCCTAATAGCATACCATATCTGAACTCTTGCAGTAATCATGCAGGTCACAAGCACACAATACAAACTACAGTTAGTCAGGGCTTTAGTCAATGGCCATAAAAAGTGTTCCCACAATGGAAGAATATTGATTGACAACCAAGAAGAAGACTGACAGCTCAATAGTTTGCATGCATTGCGTTTTTGTGTGCATTTAAGAAATTTGAAAGTGGCGAGTTGGTTCCAACCAGCTTTTCCACTGGAAAATAAGGGAAGGGGGGGTTGTCTGTGACCATCAAAAAAGCTATAGTGGGGATCATGGGGCCTACATGGACAAAAGGCACACACAATAGGGGGTGAAATAAGGAAGGGAATTGGATGAGGCTGAATGGAAAAGCTGGTTGGAACCACCCTAGAAACTTTTAGTGCCCCTGGATGATGTCTGGAAATATTCAGGGCAGATAAAGATAAGAAATGAAATAACTGAAAGGAATGAATGTTTCAGAAGAGGCCACCAACCTTGTCTTCATCCCAAAGACCTTAGCAGGATGAGTTTTCAGGGCCAGGTTCAGATAGCCACAGCCAAATAGCAGCTGCGGCCTTAGGGTATTTTCACACATGCAAGTTAGGGTTACTTTTTCTTCACTGGATTTTTCAGTATAAATGCTTACTCTTCAGCATGAGATGGCAGTGTAAATAACACTGGCTTTGTATGTTTTTAAACTCTGGTTTTAATTGTTTTAATGATGTGTTGTTACTGTTGTTTTAATGGTTTTTAAAAGTTATTTTATTTTTTAAAAAAGGTAAAGGTAGTCCCCTATCCAAGCACTGAGTCATTACTGACCCATAGGGGACATCGCATCATGACATTTTCTTGGTAGACTTTTTAGGGGTGGTTTGCCATTGCCTTCTCCAGTCATCTACACTTTACCCCCAGGAAACTGGGTACTCATTTTACTGACCTTGGAAGGATGGATGGCTGAGTCAACCTTGAGCCGGCTACCTGAACCCAGCTTCTGCCGGGATCGAACTCTCGTCGTGAGCAGAGCTTGGACTGCAGTACTGCAGCTTACCACTCTGCGCCATGGGGCTAACATGGCTAACTCCTCTGGCTTTGTATGTTTTTAAACTCTGGTTTTAATTATTTTAATGATGTGTTGTTACTATTGCTGTTTTAATGGTTTTTAAAAGATATTTTATTATGTATATTTTAATTGTTAGCCACCTTGGTGGCCCTTATGAAGGAAAGGGGGGGGGTATAAATTTTCTGAAATAAAAAAAAAATATCTGGAATGTGATATTTTCTGATTGTTGGTAATACAGCAGAGAAAGTAGAAATGAGTAATTTTTAAAAATCAAATATAACTATCAGTCAATGTTATTTTTCATTTTATTGGTATGGGAAATGCAAAAGTGTCACTAAAGAAATTAATCTCATTTACCTTACTTCATAATGGTTGGGGCCAATTTATACAACCATTTAACAACCCATTCACGGTGTAATAAGCTACACATAAAAGCATTCCTCCCAATAAAAGCCAGAAATGTAAGCCTACATTTGAAAACTTGGCCATGACTGTGTCACCATGTACTGAAACTCTGTCCACATTCAATTCTAAATGAAAGATTACTGATGCCACATGATAACTATACTATACATAGGTCTCCTATCTAAACTAACTAGGAGACTCCAGTTGGTGCAAAACACTGCAGCTCAACTGTTATCAGGAGCAAGTAGGAGCATGAACATCACTCCCATCCTGCAGTCACTCCATTTGCTACTCATTAGTTATCGGGTTCAGTTCAAGGTATTGATTAACACTTACAAAGCTCTTCACAGCCTTGGGGCATACCTACAGGACAGCCTCCCTCCCTACGCTCCTCCACAGCAGCTTTGCTCTTCAAACAGGGTCTCCTGCAGGTGCCACCCGGCACATCAGCAAAATCGACAGCAGCCCATATGCGGGCTTTCTCTGTGGTGGCCCCCACCCTGTGGAATGGCCTGCCTGAGGAGGTCAGGAGAGCACCCACTCTCCTAGCTTTCTGCAAACTATACAAAACTGAATTATTCAAAAAGGTTTTTACTCAGATAGGGGGGCTGTATTGTAGGGAGGGGATCTCAGATGCCCCACTAATGAGTTAAGAACCCTAGATCTCATTACTATGTTGTATCGGATTTCTACTAATGCTATGTCTTTGTGAACTTGTATTTATTTACCCTATGGCATAGTTTATGGAAATGTTCCTGATATTGATTGTACTAATTTCACACTGTGTGATACTCCTTGAGTCTCAGTAAGAAAAGTGGACTATAAATGACATAATAAACAAACAAAAAAACTACCATAATATGCTCTTCCCTGGTGTCATGTGCCATATTGCATTGGTAATACAAGGAAATCCAGATGATAGAAGTCACTCAGGCTACATGAGCAATTCCTGTGCCATTAGAAGTATAGTATTACAAGGTATTAGCAGTCAAACCCCTCCTCACACTGAAAACACAGTTTGTGAATATGGCACTATTGTAAATCTTGTCTCCTCATGTGCCCTGGGCATGCTCTCTTGCTAGGGAGAATGGATCCTTACCTGGCTGTAGTCGGAAACTTATTAGAACACAAGTCATAAGGAAGACTAGCCAACTGCCGCACACCCTGGAAATGCGCAAAGACTTAAGACAAAAGAGGTCTTCAAGGAGTTCCTGAGTTAATCTGATCCACACCCTCCTGATCTTCTCCTTTCAATCTTCCCACCTTCCTAATCAGAGATATAAAGGGAACAGATAACTCTTCTGCTAAATCAAAGGCCATCAATCACCTTTTTACCTATAGTTCTGCCCAGATATACTCAATTAAGCCTTTCCCAATTCATTGTCTCAGCCATTAAGCTATTGTTTTGGGGCAGAAGATGCGATTCTGCCCCAGGGTTCATTTCACAGTATAATTGGACTGTCCTGCCATGTGCTCACTGTGTGTGTTCTGGGATCCTACACACCCTCAGATGTGTGTCTGAACTTTCTCCTTCTTGCCACAAAGTGCTGGTCACTCACCTGTTACTCTCTATGAACCTCCTCTGTCTTCTAGACTGATAAATATTGCCCCACCTTGAATCTCCCCCCCTTCCTTCCTATTTTCTTAGTTAGCTCTGAGTGTATGCTGTGCATTTTCCCCATGTGATTGCCTTTTACTGCCCTTTAATAAAACCATTCCTGTTGAACACCCACCTGTTTTGTTGGAGAATCTTCTAAGGGAATGATCCTAGTCTACATTGGTGGAGATCCTGCTAATTACTCCCTCTTGCTCAATCTCCTTGTATACTAATTCCCCCAACTCTCAAGGAAACCCCCCATTTGAATAACAAAAGGAAGTAACTGCATGATACTATGATCCATGTAATTAAGTGTTTCCATATGTTGCCAATGCCCTATACAGGCCAAGCAAATCGGTGTCTTTGTGGTGGCTAACAGGCCAAATTGGCATTCTGCAAACTAACTCCCTTCATCCCACATTTCATTTCATTTGCAGGGTAATATAAAAGACTGTTCAAGTGACTTCTTCACCAAACAGTAGTCATCATTCTTCACAAACAGAGGCAGTTGTCTGACTGAACTGTCATATGCACAGAGATGGATTTTATTTCATGCTGTCATTTCAGTAAAATATGAACCTGTGTGCTGCGTTTAACTCAGTCTGTGTTTTATCTCATAAAGACCTCAACATGCCTCATGTAACACAGGATAGGACAGTCTTCCTGGGTTACTGAGACTACAGGCTAGAGCATCTCTGTGGTTTCATCATTTCCCCCCACAGTAATAACCTGTGGAATACTGGGATATTCTAGTTATTAATCCTTTCTTCAAGCACGTATTAGTGAGATAGAGAACAAGAGGATGCAATCTGAACATCACATAAAGAAAACGAACTGTGTGACTGTGCTCTCCACATACACAAAAGCATAACCTTCATTACAAAAGTCAATCCACTTTGACAAAACTATGTATGATGAAGTGATCCTTAATCACTGTGCATTTTGTTAAAACAAGTGCAGTCAAGCACTCTAGATAACAAGTACTGTGGGAACAGTTGTGAACCTGAGCTGAACCAAGCTTTGAATGCAAATAAATACATGAATTGTTTTTCAAATTATATACTATGTTAGTTAAAATGAGTTTGCTTTGTGGTCAATATATAGAGACTATCAAAATACTGCTTGTGTTGTTATAGGAATATCTGTGGGATATCAATAAAATGTTATTCAACTATGTAACATATCATATAACATATGGTAGAGAACAAATATTAAGGAGCTAAATTCTTAGAATCTGTGATTGAGATTCTTGAAGAAACTCAAAGATATACCAAACAGTGAGCCTGCCGTTGTCATGATGTCATAGGATTCTATTATTTATTTGCTTGCTTGCCTGCCTGCTTTTTTCATTTACAGTCTGCCTTTCCCATTGAGACTCAGTGCATAACACACACCTAAGAACAATGCAATACAAATTGTGTAAAATATACAAATGATGTATTAAAGCTAGATTACAAAACTAGGGAACTATGCAAAAATTACAGCATGACACAGAAAAAACAGTGCAATAAATTAGAACAGGATTATAAAATTGGAGAGAATGTGATGAAATGCTCCAGAGGAGTTAGCCGTGTTAGTCTGTAGTAGCAAAATAGAAAAGAGTCCAGTAGCACCTTTAAGACTGACCAGCTTTACTGAAGCATAAGCTTTCAAGAATCACAGTTCTCTTCATCAGATGCATGGAGGGCCCCTCCATGCATCTGATGAAGAGAACTGTGATTCTCAAAAGCTTATGCTACAGTAAAGTTTGTTAGTCTTAAAGGTGCTACTGGACTCTTTTCTATGATGAAATGCTGTAATACATACAAGAAATGCAATAAAGATGAATTGCAAAATTAGAAGGCAATGCAATAAAATAGTATAATGTATACAATAAACAATGAAAATTGCCAAAAATTGCCACCAACATATACATAGCCCCTTCTCCCCCTCTCTACGCCAATGCTCTTCCAAACATGACTGCTGAACATACTCTAATCTCATCCCACCCAGTTTTGGAGAGTTCTTGCTCAGAAACTCAGCCTTAAATCAATAAGGGTGATAGGACTTTTCACAATATGACTGAGTTCAAGATGTCTCCCCTCCACAATGAAATGAGAAAGAATCAGGGATTTTGCTGACAGGATGCACTAATTAGAATAACCTCTGTCTTTCCAGCATCTAACTGCAGGAAGTCATAGTCATCGCATCGTTTATACTTGACAGTCAGAGAGCCCTATTTTTGCTACAGGGTTAGTACTGAACAGAGAAATATAGTGCTGGTTGTATATGTAGAAGTCAACACAAAGACTTCCAGTGACTTTCAGCGGCATCTACTGCCCAGTAACAGTAACAATGGAAGCAAAGGCCTGTCACAGGAGACATTTTAGTGCAGTTCCAGGTAGATCTTAAAGATGACTAACAACAGACTTGTTGCTGCATTGTAACCTCCAGTGGAAATAGAGAAGTGGATAAACAAATATGGTCTCAGTTTCAGAATCTCTTCACAAAATGAAACTATTCATCAGATTAAAAAGAGCCTCTGCTCTTTCATATCCTCAGGTCTTTCTTTCATCCTGCCGACTACTCTTTCACCCCAACAGGCTCATTGAACCAGAGTTTCATACAGACATCAATGGCGGCTAACTGTTTGTATTGTGATGGCAACCATTAAAAACTTTATAAAATATGGCAAGCAAAACCCAAATAAATTCTATAGAGATCAAATGACCAAAATCAATTCCAACTAAAACCTGCAACAGAAATACTTAGGAAAGTCCAATAGGTATATTCCCAATGGCCTTTGCTTGGTTTTCCATCCGTCTCCATTTCCAGAACTGAACTGAATGGCATATGACTGGAGGGCAACTCTGTTTCTTTGGCTTCTGTATGGAATAGTTCTTACATCCCATAACACATGGTTGAATACTTCAGTAGACTTTCTCAACTCAAGGATGCACAACCATAGCAGTACTATCCAAGTCATTTCTCTGGATGGGAAACATCCTTGGAGCCCCATGTTAACAAACATGCATGCACGGTTTAGACAGAAGTATGACTAATTAAATATGTCCCCTTTGACCTGCTGTTGTTAATCATCAATAGAATGGACTATGGGAGCAAATGGACTGAAAGTATACCACCACAAAAATGGGAATTTCCATCGGAGTGACATATTCATATAATTTTATTTATTTATGTTATTTATAGTCTGCCTTTCTCATCGAGATTCAAGAGAGATTACACAATATAAATCAATATGATAAATGGCTGGGACAGTCAATAAACAATACAATAGAGTATAGATTGCAGAAATTTGAAAGCAAGCATAAATCTGAATGCAGAGCTGAAACAAAATGATTTGGCATCACATATTAGATAATGTAGAAACTACCCAGAAGGAGCATCCTTACAGCAGCACACACTAGACATTAGTATAGTCTACAGTTTCTAGTCCTTTAACAAAGCATCTCTCTCAACCATTTCTTTACAGCCCTCCTATCTAAGTAAAAAGCCTTCTTGAATAATTCAATGTTGCATAGTTTGTGGAAAGACAGGAGAGTGGGAGCTTTTCTGACCTCTTCAGGCAAGCCATTCCATAAGGTGGGGGCCACCACAGAGAATGTCCATGTGTGGGCACCTGTTGATTTTGTGCGACCGCAGGGTGGCACCTGCAGAAGGCCCTGTTCAAGTGAGTGAAGCGGATGTGTCAGATCATAGGGAGAGGCGGTCCTGTAGCTACGAGGGACCAAGGCCATGAAGGGCTTTGTATGTGATAGTGAAAACCTTGAATTGAACCTCTTTACTGATCAGTAGCTAATGGAGTGACTGCAGAATGGGAGTTACAAGCATGCTTCACCTAGCACCTGATAATAATCAAGCTGTGGCATTCTGGAGTCTCCAAGTTGACTTTGAGGGGAGACCTATATAGAGTGCATTACAGTAGTCTAGTCTTGATGTTACTATTGCATGGATCCAGGTGGCCAGATAGTCATGTCAAGTAGGAAGCATCTTCCTCCCTAGAAGAAGGCCTTTTTTGAAGCTGCATTGTTGCTTCTCTAGCAGCAATGCTGAATTCAGTATAACCTTTAACTGAGTCTGCAGGGGTCAACTGAGCCCCAGCCAAAGTGGAGAGCACAATGTCTTTCAAGAACTCTGCCTTTCCAACCAGCATCACTTCCATCTCATCTGGGATCAGTTTCAATTTCTTTGCTTTCAGCCATTCAGCCACAGCTGTCAGGCATTGATTTAAGATCTCTATTGCATCACCAGAGGATTTGGATAGTGAGATACAGGGACAGGTGTCATTCACATATTGATGATGTCCAATTCCATAGCTATGAATTATTTCTCCTAAAGGAATTATATAGAGGTTGATGGGGAACAGGATTGTGCCCTGTGGAACCTCACAATATAATTCTCACACAGAAGATAACTAGTCTCCAACAGCAATCCTTTGAGTCCTTTCCACAAGGGACAATTTAACCCAGTACAAGGCACATCCCCTGACACCTACTTCTTCCTCCAAAGACTTCAACAGGATGGCATGATAATCAAAGGCTGCAGATAGATCCAGCAAGAGCAACAAAGAGACATGGCCTTTGTTTACATTCAAATGGAGGTCATCAACTAAAGCCACAAGAGCTATCTCTGACCCATAGTCCAGACTGAAACTTGACTTAAAATGGACAAGAGCACAAGAGTTATCTATGAAGACTTGGAAGTGGTCTGCTATTGCTCTCTTAATCATTTTTCCTAGAAAGGGCAGATTAAAGACTGGGTGATAATTGGCCACAACATTTTTGCATAAGGATGGATTTTTTTAGTAGTGGGCGGATGACTGCTTCTTTGAGTGGCCAAGGGAAAGTGCCTTAAGTTAGTGACTGGTTGATGATAAACATCAAGGGCTCATTTATGTGGTCTTTACATGATTTTAGCAGCCAAGATGGATCCAGAGCACAAGTGGTGGCCTTCACAGATCCCAGGATCCTGTCAATATCTATTACTGTAACTGGGTCAAAATAGTCAGGAAAAAAATTAGCAAAGCTGTCACAGCTAATTATCTATTGCTAAGCCAGTAAAGGTGCAGATTTAGGAGTGAGATGTCAAGATACCTTAAACAGTTAGGGTGGTCATCATAAATCAGCTGATGCAATGGTTTCAGAGAAATAGCATTTCTTCACACTCGCTTCATGGGTCTTTTAATGGGCTCTACAGCACACTTTTATCAGATTCAGTGTGTTTTTTTGACCAGTGTCTTTCTAGGTGTTGTCCAGATCTCTTTAAAGTCACTCAGCTCCATGGTAAATCATGGAACTGGCTTCTGCCCCAAGGAGACATGGACAAGGAACAATCTTCAAGGGGATTCATGTTCCAAGATCCCATCCCAGCCTCAACTAAGAATGTATCTGGATTTCTAAAAACAGATCATTTTGTAATCCAGAAGGATCCATGAGCATCGATGCATGGACCATTTTATCAGCCCTCCCCCATTTTGTGGGATGTCAGGGCCATATTCACCCTTGCCTTCAGTAGATAAATGTCAGTGGTTCAGGCCGTGGTTCAGGCCAATTCTCTGATCCTGAAAGACGACCTGTACAAAAGATGTGGTATCTTTCATGTGCGGGGCCTGTCACTATCTGAGAGAGGCCTGTCAAGAAAACTATAAAATCCTAGGCCAGCCCTGACAAGGACCATTCATCATGAATGTTGAAGTCACCCAGAACAATTGGTTTAGGTGTCTCCAGCATTATGTCTGAGAGTGCCTCTGCCAGCTCAGAAAGGGTGCTTACTAAGGAACATAGACATCTCAGTTCACATTATAGTTCTTTAAGTTTACATATTCCTGGTAATGGATAAGGAACATTACAGCCCTTTCCCGGTGTTATATCCATCATACTGAGAACCTGGCAACCATGCATATTGGCGGCATACATGACCCACAATGCTCTTGATATGAACAGTCATCTGCTGTTTGAACAGGGAAATGTGCTATTTTGCGTGCATGTATAGCTTTGGAATGCCCAAACGTGAAAAATTGAGGGGTTAATTCATGCATACCGAAAATGTACATGCATACAAAATATGTGAATTCTCCAAAATGTGTATATTGGAAAGATCTACACACAGTTGGGAGACTACTGGTACATGTAGGTGTGATGCCTGAAAAGAGCCTCCATGGTTTGTGTGAAATAGCCCCTTGATGTTATATGCATATATTGCTTGTTCTGATCATCAAATATCATATATATAAATGCACGCCGGATGGAACTGGGAAAATATTATTGAATGAATCCCTTTATATTTAGATTTCATATGTACTTTGTTGTGTCTTCCGGTCTTATAAAAAAATCAACATGGAAATTTTACAATTTCACACTCAGAGGAAATATTTATTTTCTGTATCATTGTGGATTATTCATTTAACAAGAGGAGAGGTATAATTCTATTGTAACTTGATTGACAACAAACAATATGGTAATTTCTGAGGGAAAAATATTTTCTGGTGGTGATTAAAAACTAAATTTGTAGTTCCATATCCCTCTGGATTAAGTAAATACTATTAGTTTGTCAGTTGTGTGTAGTAACTAAGGAATTCAAGATGTGTTTGTCTGCATTCCTTAAAACATTTATGAACACTGAACAGATGCATTTTGTTTTAAGCATATTTTCTTATTTGAACACTTTTCCCTTTGGTTTTTAATATGGATACTGTTCATCGCATATCAAATAAAGCAACTTTTACTTAACTTAATGCCTTGACCCAAATCACATTGAGTCTATAAATATTTTACAATTCGTGTAGAGCAAAAGCATGATTACCAAATCCATGGTTGTGCTTGTAGTGATATGCTACGCATGCACACACACACAAAAACCTGCTTCCCAACTTCTCCTCTGTTTCTGAACAATCCTAAACAGAGTTGCATCTTTCTAAGACTATTGACTTCAATGGACTTAGAAGGGTGTAACTCTGCTTGGGATGACACTGTTTGTCACCCGGAATTGTTATTGTATGCCCCTGTTTTTAAAAGCACCAACTAGCTCCATTAAGATAGTAGGAGGGAAATGTATAGGGTACGCCACACTACTGTTCAAACATCTACTTTTGAGGATGTTTTTTTAAAAAATACTTGTGTTGGGCCTTGAGAACAGTGATAAAGTAAAGCATACTTAAGTCCCTTGATCCATCACATTGAAATAAATAGGAGTGGCACACGCTTAATTTGAGTTAGATCATTTTTTCCAACCTTATAAATGCCTTTCATATTTTATGTTACATAAGTTTGAAGTGCAATGTTCAAGGCATTTATTAATTTGAAGCAATGAGTATGATCAACCCCTAGTTATTATAGTTTACAATTCTTTAATCTAGCTGTTGGCTGTTTAAGGTCTCAGACAGAGAGAAATGGTTTTCAACACCTTTTGGGAAATGCCATGGGCTGAAACCAGGATTTTCTATATGCTAAACAGGTACTATATCACTGAGACACAGGTCCTCACTCGGTTGCTTAGCTCACTACCAACATTTTTAATATTTTGTCATTTTGGTTCTCAGACTCTGTCTTTCTCCCTAATAGGGAGAATTCTCTTATCTTCCATTTTATCCTCACAACAACCCTGTGAGGTAGGTAAAGCTGAGAGCATGTTACTGGCTCAACATCACCCAGAAAGCTTCCATGGCAGAGTAGGGGTTGAAACCTGGGCCTTTCAGATCCTAGTCAAACACTCTAACTTCTACGCCATGCCGACTCTCAGTAACTTCTAGAAAATAATTTTTAAAAACATACCAAATGTAAATTATGAAGTACATATCCACATAGACATAGAATATAAAGCAAAGTTTGTCAAAAATAAAGATTATTAATGAGTTTGCTTCCTGTATGGACAAACAATTTTGAATGTGCTCCTACAAACACTTCCATGGGAATAAGTTCCACTGAGTGAAATGGGACTTATTTCTGATTAGTCCAGGTTAGAATTTCTCCCAATGTTCCCTGGAAATGATTTGCAGGCATTTTTGTGGTTGGTTCTTTATTCCAGCCACCCTCCCAACCAAATGGCAAAAGAAGTGGAATTAGGGAGTATTGTCAGTGCATGTGCACATACCATCTCTTCTGCCTTGCTCACTGTGATGAGGTCTACCTAAAGAGTCTCTCAGCAGCATGATAACTTATTTTTAAAAGAATTGGCTGTGAAGTTAGATTTTTTTATTAATAGACTAGATAAGAAAGTTGGCTCTGTTCATCCACTTTAGAACTAATTATTCATTTTAATCTAAGCAGATTATGATGCTGAAAGATAACCACACGAACATTTATAGCACTAGCAAACGGTGGCCAAGAACATTGGCTTATGCAGCCTGTTTGGTTTATCTGATAGGAAGAGGGGGGCATAGAGGAAACTGCTTTGGTTGATTAGCAATGTGTTGCATGGGACCATTTATCATGAAGCAGATCATTTAAATTTTCCTTTACAAATGAGTCCAACTCTCTTTGCAGGCTGCAAGCTCTGTTAATTGTCACAAACATTACATCTCCCACCCCCTCCACATTATTAGCTATTTGGCAAGATCTCTACTGCTGACTAAAAACTTGGCACAATCAGGTCTTGCTGAATAATTTAGGCTGTTGGCAGCTGGAGGAAAAAGAACACACACACATCTAGTAGATAGGCGCGGAGCTCAAATACAGCAGCACTATGTAGACCACTGTACAGTGAGCAGTGACTTCTGCCTCTGTTTATATATAAGCAGGCCTCCTCAACAAACAGGACATGATGCATATTAACGTGTAACTTGTAATTATTAAGTCCTCTCTTGCCTCTGACATCCTGCAAGGGATTGAGACTGCCGAGTTTTGGAATTTGTGCTTCAACTCTTGTCTAGTGTACAGCAGAGTGCTGATTGGAAGTGCAAATGGACATCATTCATAATGTTGGTATGAATACAATTGGACCTCTTCCCAGCTACTGCTCAATCCCTTATTGATACACTCTTTCAAGTGTGCAGCTATCAAATGACTTCCAATTGAAAAGACAGACTTAAAGAATGGGTGGTATTTAACACAACCTTGTGGGCACCAAATTCCTGGCTAGCTTCACCTCCTGCAGCGTGGAATGAGTTTCCAATCCATGCCTTTATTGTTTCAGTTCCCAACATGTAGGTATCCAATTTTAATCACACTCACTTCAAGGAGCTTGGGGCAGCATTAGGTTTGCCAGCTACAACTTGGGAAGTTCCTGGAGATCTGGGGTTGAAACCTGGAGAAAGTGAGGGTTGGTTAAGAGCAGCAGGACTCTAATCTGAAGAACGAGGTTTGATTCCTCACTACTCCTCTTGAAGCCAGCTGGTGGCCTTGGGTCAGTCACAGCTCTCTCAGAGCTCTCTCAGCCCCACCCACCTCACAGGATGATTATTGTGAGAATAATAACAACACACTTTGTAAACCGCTCTGAGTGGGCCTTAAGTTGTCTTGAAGGGCAGTATATAAATCAAATGTTGTTATTACTGTGCAACCATATCAATCACATTTATGGAAGTGAGTGAAAACAGAGGAGGATCACATTATAGTCATCCTTCTCCATAATCCAGCAGCTCTTATTAGCATTTATTGCTTTTTTAAAAAACTATGATAAATCCTAAAATAATAATTATGTACTCTTACTCCATTTTATTTAATGAGGAGCACTAAAGGAAAAACTGGGAGAATGGCTATTGTATAAATAAAAGAGTAGAGATTCTTTCAGCCCCCATAACCCTGCATGTCTTCCAAAAAGAACATTTGATCAGTATTGAACCGAGTTTTCCTGCCACACACTGCTTTGTAATCATGGACAAGAAATGTATCTGAATGTGATCCAATATAATACAAGACAGTGATTACTTAAATATTAATGCATGAAATACGCCCATTTGTGCTGAGATCACATTGCACTGAATGCAACTAAAGTGTCCATCCATATTTGTATAAGGAAATAGCTTAGGAGTGTGGGCTATAGCAGTGTAACCCCATGGGAGAAGTACTACTTTTTTTTTCTGTACTGATCATGTAGGTACTTTGGATATGTTCTGTTTGTATTCAAGATCAAGAATTAAGCAGGCGAGCACCAGGAGCAGGACCTTGGCCATTTCCACACATCTTCCCCTCCCGAAAAATAGCACAAAACTTACGGAATGATGTGCCTTCATGGCGCGATTTTCCATCATGACTTTGCTTTGTGGCGCATTTTCTGACATCATCGCATCACGAAGCAAAGTCATGTCGGGAAATCGTGCCATGAAGGCGCGTCGTTCTGTAAGTTTTCCACTATTTTGGGAGAGGGGGAGAAGATGTGTGGAATCGGCCCTTATTTGTTGGGGGAGGTGGAAGCACTGTTGGTAATGGTGTGACTTTTTTATGGGGGAAACTTGGAAGTGACATCATACCTCTCCAGGAATCTCCAAAACCTCTATAGTAAAACCAAAGTGTTTCTGGAAATTCCTAGAGAAGCATAATATTGGCCCCACAATAATTTTTGTTAAAAAAAAAAATGTTTCATTTATTTTCAGTTTCTATTTTCACTTAAAAAAAACAACAACCCTATAACATCAAATAGACCAATGGTATAACGTTTAACATCAGATAGACTAATGGACAAGACAGATTCACATGGACTGACTTAGAACATCAGCTCTTTACAGCCTTATAAATAATAACCTCTAATGTATAATGAAAAAGAATAACAGAGTGAAGCTGCTACCTTATGCACACTTACCTGGGAGTAAGCTGAGTAAACATGAATAAGATTGGGCTGCAAGGTTGTCAGCTGATCGATTTCTTTAAAAATGGTTAAAGCAATGCTCAGTGTGTTAGCCATGCCAAACTAGGGGAATAAAGAAGATTGACATTTGTAATAATTTTTTTTGGACCTTTGAAAGCCATATTTCTTCCACTGCAAGAGTGGCACCACTTATCTGTTTGAGCATGACAGCCTCTAGAGCATGAGAACCTTTTAATAAAGCAGACTACTCTTTTGTTATAAATCATTCATTGGGGTAAGAGACTCTTCAGTATTAGCCGTGTTACTCAGTTTGATGAATCTCAGAATGTTAAAAGTTTTAACATCAGCCCTATAAGAAGGTTTGCATTCACATTGTCTGATGCAGAGGAATACTCAAGATCAGTTCACTTCAGTTTATTCAAACTTAACAGTCCATAGGCCATACACTATAAACAAAGAATTAAAAATAACAGTAAAACAAAAGTGTGCCACATCCACAATGCAGCTTTTGCAAAGGCTACTCAGAAGTAATCTTAATGTTAAACAGTAAATACTCAATCTAAAGAATAACAGTGAAATCAGACAGAAATTTTACTTACTTACTTACATACTTACTATGTTGTAACCTCACCTTTCCTCCAAGGAGCTCAGAGTAAAATTCATTATTCTCTCATCCCCATTGTTGTCCTCACAATAACTCTGAGAGAGGTTAGGTTGAAAGCAAGAGACTTGATGAAGATTATCCAGCAAGTTAATAGAACTGGATTTGAATGCATGTCTTCTCTGTCCCAGTCTGACTTTTGAACCGCTATCACATCCTGGTCCTTGCTTTGAGGACTAGCATTAGGTGTGCTAAACCCTTAATTTTGGGGTAAATGCCAACAGCTGGAGGCAGAATAAGAACAAGCTTAGCAACAAGTCCATTAAAGATGGCAGAGTTGGATGTTGTGGGTTTTCCGGGCTGTATTGCCGTGGTCTTGGCATTGTAGTTCCTGACGTTTCGCCAGCAGCTGTGGCTGGCATCTTCAGAGGTGTAGCACCAAAAGAATTCTTTTGGTGCTACACCTCTGAAGATGCCAGCCACAGCTGCTGGCGAAACGTCAGGAACTACAATGCCAAGACCACGGCAATACAGCCCGGAAAACCCACAACATCCATCGTTCTCCGGCCGTGAAAGCCTTCGACAATACAAAGATGGCAGACCTCATGCCTCTGTGACCAAAAGAAATAGTGGTTTCTGTAGAGAAGATCGTGGTTTGTGAATTGTGACTTTCATTCTCATAGATAGCAAAAGAGGAATCTGGAGTTGTGCATGTACACCTGGCCTCTGGGATCTGCTTGATGATAATAACCAGAGACAGTATGCGAGGCTTTCTTGAGTTCCATGTTATGGTTTTAACTAAGAGCAGAACCACAAGTGACAAAAGGCACAGATTGGACACTTGTCAGCTTCCCTCAAGTTTTGATGGGAAATGTAGGCATCCTAGTCTTGCAGCTTGGCTCTCTGACTGCTGTCCAATGGACTTTTCAACTGTCACTTGTCCAACATTCCGCCAAGCTGCCTACATTTCCCATCAAAACTTGAGGGAAGCTGACAAGTGTCCAACCTGTGCCTTTTATCATTTGTGGTTCTGCTCTATGACATGAACTTCCAAAGTGATGCATCTATTGATGAATATGACAAGGCCATAGTCTAAGAAGTGTTCTTTGGTGGATTACTAAATTAAAGTCTATAAAGCTGTGATTCATTTTAACATGTAGCTTTAGTGTTTCTTTTTTTAAAAATCTACCAATTTTAACAGTAGTTTTGGGGAAAATAAACTAAAATATACTCTGGCAACTTTCCAGCACAAATTGGTGACTAGATGCTTGATTTCTATTTATTCCAATTGCTACATCACCCTCCTCTTCCCCCTTGTATTTCTTGCCTATGTTATTATTTAGTAGAGTAAGTAGCAGGATTTAATGTTTCCAAGAATTGGCAACAGATTGCTCCAGCAGTACTTAAACAGCAGTACACTGTATTTATTTGTATGCTGTGTGTTTCTCCAATGTATGTAATTCTATCTCCAAATTCAGCATTTGTTGGCCATTAAATAGGGAATGATTCTGTTTAAGTCAAAACAGCAGTCAAAATACAAACAATGCTGTATTATGGCAAGGATGTGAACTAAATAGTTGACACCAAATTTCTGGAAAATAACCAATGTTTTTGTGTCAAATAATACACCCTACTTTGAAAGAGTGTAAGTCACACCATTAATAATGGAGAAAATTCCCTTTAAGCACCTAGGGGGAAAATTCTCCTTATGCATTTGAACTCAGTGGCCTACCAATTTTTCCCCTTTTTATTTGCTTCCTTTTTATGTTTTGCAAAATTATCGCTGCACCAAAATGTTCCCTTAAGAGAAGAAATGAACACAGTTATGCTGCATTTCAAATGAGGTATTAGCTGGACAACGCAAAAGAATTGAGAGGAAAGCAAATTATACATTGGATTTAGTTTCTGGGACATATAAGTGGTTTTTCTTCTAAGTGGTTTTCAGTTGAAATCCACAACATGGCTGGAGTTCCAGGTTCAAGAAATCTCCACATCTAGAGGGAATCTAGTCTCCATGGATGTGATTATCCAGTGGCTAACTAACAACTGACAGTGTTTACTTAAGTGGGAGTCAAGGAACCAGTAACAGCCATGGGAACAGTGTGTGTCTTGGTGGCAAGAGAGGCACAAGATTAAATAAGCCATAGTCTTTGAATAAAGCCATATGAGGACAACACAGGAGCGTTTTGTTAGGAACAATGAAGTGTGGTGGTGAATCCGACATATATCCTATTTGAAATTTCTCTTAGAAAGTAGGCCACTTTACATATTCAGAAAATGTCTGCTGGGACTGTAACACTTCAAAATCCAAAAGGGAACTGACTGTTTAATTGAAGACAAGTTTTATCCTGGATTTTCCAGCTAGGTCTTAGATATGTACAGTATGTCTTGACTTTTGTATATTTCTCCCACTACTACACAATTCCTTCAACTGTACATCAAGATCAGAATGAAGCACCTGAGACAGAGTTTGGCAAGATGACTGTTGTCTGGATAATCTGTTTTGAATGAGCTTTGTGTTAGGAAAATGAGAATAGCATTGATCTAAAATGCTCCTATCTGATGCATTATATTATATCCCACTGAATCCAAAAAGATTCTGCCTTTGCATATGTTATGACTGACAGGTGGAGAATTTGCCACAGAATCATCCTGGCTACCATAATATGTAGCCCAGCCCTCATTCCTTGGGCATTAGAAGGCATTGGTGTTTGCAAGGTTTGGGCCTTGAATCCTACAGGGTAACTATTTTATTACTTTACACCATGTTGAGTGGTGGGCTACAATTGCCCAGTAATAACTATAGACTCATACTGTGGATAAGACGGTCTGCATTTGCCATTAGTATATTACATCAGAAAATTTATATTCCTTAAAAGGATCTGTTGGCTTTGACTGACTGTCGTTACTGTTTTAGAGACAATGGAAAACTACATGTCTATAATTACTTAAACAATGTATAAATCACTTGACATGTTTTACATTAATACTGCCCTTGAGGAGTTTCCTTGGATATGTTTCAACTTATAGGAAACACAAAAAAAGCTCATTGTATCTAGAACCTTTGCTGTCATATAATCAAGAGTGATGCTACACAAAAGTACAGAGGCTACCTTGCTTATTTGTTGCAGATGATTTTGTGTTAGGGTTGGCAGCCTTCAGGTGGGACTGGAGATCTCATGGAATGACAACTGATCTCCAGACCGCAGAGATCAGTTCCCCTGGAGAAAATGACTGCCTTGGAGGGTGGCCTCTATGGTATTATCTCCCCTCCCCATACCCTATCCTCTCCGGGCTCCACCTCTAAATCTCCAGGAATTTCCCAACCCAGAGTTGGCAAACCTTTTTTGTGTGCACTGGTTTGATTGGCAAATTGAAGACAATAACTTGGTGTATTTATCAATTATATGTTCTCTAAGGGACTGGCTCTGTCACATTGCTCTGCCCACATTTGTAATGAAACTGATTCACCACCCCAAAACTGCTGGCAAAAATCAACTCAAAGAAGCTTCATGTAGCACGTTAAAAAGTGATATGAAACCTTTATATATTACTCTTGTAATAAATGAACATATTCAGTTGCCTTTTATTGATTCAGATCACCATTCCATGTTGTTCAGTATGGCAGTGCATTACCAAGATTTTAGTCACACAAATTTTTTGGACCTACTGTTTGGAATACCTTTAACCAAAAATGCCAGGAACTGAACCTGGGAGCTTCTGCTTGCAAAGCATAAACTTTGTTCCCAAGTTACAGTGTCTCCTCTTACAAGGGTTATATTGTCATTTCTACTTACACAAAAGACCCATGGAAATGTTCTGTTCCACATATTGTGAATGGCCACAATTGTCCTTTCCCTGGAACTTAATAGCCTATAAGCCATATGTTAGAGTATTTTATGAATGATTTATAACTGCATAAGTAAATAAGGCTAAATCACATGTACACTTTTTTATCTTACCTGACAGTAAGATCTTTAATTTCTGCTGTTCTGAAATGTTCTGTAGCCAAACAGTCTGGGGAGTAATATATTGATTACAAAGTGGAATATAACAGGGACAACTGAAATGGATATGGGCAATTGAATCAACTTGATCTTCGCAATAATTACAAAAGTCATGATTGTGTGATTAGTACATCCCATTTCTTCCAGTGTGTGTCGCTCATGAGTAGAGATGGGCATGAACAGGAAAAAAACCCCGAACATGATGTTCATTGTTCATTGCCATCCAGAAACAGGGACTCACAAACAACCATGAACATGGCCCTGTTCACAAACATGTTTGTGGTTGGCTGTTCATGGGGACCAGCAGGCTCTCCTCCAGCCATCATCCAAGTTTGGTCAACGCCACTCCCAGAAACCTGACCTGAGCAGGCACCAGGAAAGGTACCAATAATAAATAATAGTTTGGCCCAGAGCCTGGCAGCAGTCCTGGAACTTGAAGGGGTAGATCCCTATCCCACCACACACAAAGAAAATTCAAGCTCCAATGCACTCCATCAAAATGTCAACAGCAACTGTCTCTTCCTCTCCACTGTCTGCAAAGTCAGAGCTGGGAGTCCCCCTCCCCCTGCTCTTTGCTCCCTTGTTGTAACAAATTTGGAGCTCACACTTGAAATGAAGACCTGCCTATCAAGCTAAATTGGGCTTAGATTGGGGTTTCCAGGGCAACAGCAGGAGTTCAGACAATCCCTGCCTAAGCTGCCAAGGGAATTGATTGCAGGAGCCAGACTGTCTGGCTTGACGAACAGCAAGAGGAACAACAACAAATGAGGCTTGCAATGACCACCTGTTTGTTTAGAATGGGGCCTCATGAAAAGCTTGTTCACGAACAGCAGATTGGGCTGTTCATTACTTTTTTTTGTTCATATTGCTGTTCCTGCCCATCTCTACTCATGAGATCCCACCTATACATATAAACTACTATGCACAGATTTCAAGCATGACATAGGAGTCAGAAACACAGAGTTTGTTGCTTTGATCACAATCCCCCTTCTTCTCATGTCCTAGAGAAAACGGACATGATATTCTTACTATCATTACTGACTTCTTGTATTCAGATATATTCCTGTGACTTTTTCTTCATTTATTTCCTCCCTCATTTACATTATAGGTGATTTGTCATACTTCCCTTTTGATGGTAATTTCTTGCACATTCCTTAAGCAGTAGTTAAGTAGTTAAGAGTTTCAGACACCTCTCCCTCCTGCCACATGACAATTGCATTCAGTCAACTGGTACAGATTTTTGGGATTTCCCCCTCCCTGGAGAGGACATTAGACTAGAAGGCTTCTATTTTAGGGGTTAAAAATAGCTTTTATTTTTCTTTAAGCAGAGTTTAAATGCCAGTACTTCCTTTTGTTCCTCTAGGATGCCACTGGGCCCAAATCCAGCTGTTCTACCTACCTGAAGCACCTCCTTTGGGAAAGACACAGTCCAATTGAAAAATATAGAAAGGCTTATTTGAATAAGAATATAGAGGAATTCATTGGTAAATACAATAGTAAGATTTCCAGTTCAGCAGGAGTGTAATATATTATCTCATGGCACAGTGACCAAGCAGATAAATCAAGCTAGTATGGGTTTGATCCTATGATCCACAGATGCAAGGATGACAACTCTTTCTGCATTCCCCTCCCCCATCAATTCCTTTCCGCCCCCATTGCACCAACAGATGAAGGAGAAAGAAAAGTTTCATCTCCTTCCCCACTGCAGCCTCCAGCCTAAGGTTGTTAACTGGGAAAATTGGATCATTTGTAGGAAGATGTACAGACCCATACATAAAACAAATATTTTTGTTTTTAAAGGTAAATTATCAGATCTTTCACATGACAGTTGACCTAAAATGGCTAGTAAAAAAAAAAACCCACCAAAATTGTTTTTTTTTAAAGATAACCCTTCTGACCATTTGACACATTTCACAGAACTCTCACACAGCTTTATTTAGACCTGGAGACAAGCCAGCAGCCCATTGTTCAAGTTCATATTTCAGCTGACTAGATGGAAAGTCACACATTGTGAACAAGGAAAGCCATTCTGCAAACTGGACGCCAGCGTAGGACTTTGGCAACCAGGCTGTAGATGAGAACAAACATGATATCAAACAGTCTAGTGTTTAAAATGAACAAGTATCTCTAATCAGCTTTGCCTGGATGTAAGTATGCTTGTCCAGTCATTGGAAATTTTGTCTCCTCGGCGATTTTGAAAAATGAAGGTGGCTGGGGATGAAATGTACCTCAGTCTGCTTGCCACTTGAAACCTCAAAGACAACTCTGAGTCCTGAATGGGAAAATAACATTTCTTGTTTCCCTTCTTGTTTACCTTCCAGTCTTAGGGAAGAATCAGTCTTATTTCTATCCCTAAACAAATATTAATATTGGGTGACTCTACAAACTCAAGGGGACTCTACAAACTCATGGTAGGAGGACTATGAAATGCCTGAAACTCTCTGCCTATAAACAGCTCCTGTCCCCACTCCAGTACAGATCCCTGGGTGGACAGAGATGTAAAAGGAGACAGGTGACATTATTAGCCACCACCTCCCCCCCCGACGCACACAAGCATGTTACCTGAGCAGCATGAAAACTTGACTATGCGTTTATAAGATATTTATCTCACCCTTCCTCCAAGAAACTCAGAGCAGTGTAATTTATTCCTTACCTACCTGTTATCTTCACATAACTCCTGTGAGGTAGTTTTTAGGCTGAGAGAGAATGTTTCTCAAGACCATTCCATTCGAAGGTCAGCCAGTGAGCTTTAAGGCAGAGTGAGCCCAGATTTCAATTATTGTAATGTGCTTTAAATGGTACTGCCCTTAAAAATAAGGGCTAACTGTTGGGAACATATTACTCCCATCTTGAGATATCTTCACTGACTATATTTATTTCTGAATTAAATTCAAGGAGCTATAAAGCTATTCTTTGTGAGGGGAAAGCCATATACCTGAAGGACTAAGAGTCTTTCTGTACAAGACATCTTAGACAGGAACGCTCAAGTAACTTACTTTCTGTGTGGTCTTATACTCAAGTGTACTGTGTCTCCCTAGCGGTGCATATGTATTGTCCATGCGACAAGAAGTGTAAGATCTTTCACTTGATCGTACTCATGAATGATGTCTTGCATAGAGAGACTTTAACTCTCCCTATAGATCTGTGTCAACTCTACTAGTGCCTTCTCTTTGTAGAATGTGATTGGCCACTGCCTGGGCAGTCTCTTCCCAGCTGTTCATTCTGGAACAGCTGCACAGTGGAGTTATTTAAGAGGATTTCTGAGGCCCATTAAGTATTGTTTTAGGCCAGAACATGTTCAAGAGATGCACTGATATATTTGTTGTAGGCACTAATACTTTTGGTTGTTATTGGTATTTTTCTGGCTGTATTTTTGTTGCTGTTGTGGTATAGGTTGTTTTAGTGGTTATACTGATGTACTATTTTATTGCTATTTTTTAATTTTATGTTGGTATCTGCCTTGGGTCCTAACTTTGATGGGGAAAGGAAAGGCTTGTATATATTTCTAAGAAATAAATGCTAATTCCTTGTCTTTTCCTGCAATTGACTAATAAGGCCAATATATGCCAACTAACATCTAAAAATTTAAATCAGGACTTACTACAAGTGTAGATAAAGGTTTGCACAAACCCAGGCAAATTATGGCTAAGTTGACGTGTTAGATATTACAATCAATTGGCCTTTAAATTAGTACTGCACTAGTATGTTTTTAGTTTTTGATTGGTCCTGATTAGACATGGGCACGAACAGCATTACAAACAGAAAAAACCCACGAACAGCCCATTCGTCTGTTCGTGAACAAGCCATTCATGAGGCTCCATTCTAAATGAACAAGTGGTCATTGAAAGCCTCGTTCATTGCCTTCATCAGCTGTTCATCAAGCCAGACAGTCTGAGGCTTTTCAATCAATTCCCCTGGCAACGGCAGGGACTGAACTCTGTCTGAACTTCTTCTGGCTTTCCTTCTGGCTTTAACCCTTCAAAGTACTTCCAGCAGAGAGTTCCGTTTTTGCCACTGAGAAGAGAAAATGACAACAAAGGGGGAGACCCATTCATCATGCCTTTCCCGGAGTGCAATTTCTCTGAAACTTTGGGGGGTCTTTGGAAGACAGTGAGGACTATCTCCCCTGAAAATTTGGTGGGTATTGGACATTGGGAAAGTCAGTTTGTAACCCCTCAAAGCAGCTTCCACCAGAGAGTCCTGTTTTTGCCACTGTGAAGAGAAAACGACAACAAAGGGAAGGACCCATGGATCATGCCTTTCCCGGGGTGCAATCTCTCTGAAACTTGGGGAGTCTTCGGAGGACAGTGAGGACTATGTCCCCTGCAAATTTGGTGAGTATTGAACATTAGGAAGGTCAAATTTGGTGAGTATTGAACATTAGGAAGGGCAGGAAAGGGCCCTTTAAACTATCAGCTGGCAGGCAGCAGGGGGGAATTCCCCCTGCCACCTGCCTGCTGATAGTTTAAAGGGATCTTTAAGGGGTCACGAACAACGAACAATGAACATGTTTGTGAACAGGGTCATGTTCGTTATGGTTTGTTGTTCGTTGTTTGTGGATGGCAACGAACAACAAACCGCTTGTTCGAGGGGTTTTTCTGTTCATGCCCATGTCTAGTCCTAATGGACGTCTTTTAATTTTGCAAGTTAGTGTTTGTTATGAAGTTATGTATCCATGTCTAGATTTGTTACACTCTTGCTGTATTTTATATATGCTAAATTCTGGTTGCATTTTATATATGCTAAATTCTGGTTGCTTTTTATCTCATTCCTCTCTGGTCGCTGACTGTAATAATGACTGACTGACTGACTGACTGACTGACTGACTGACTGACTGACTGACTGACTGACTGACTGACTGACTGACTGACTGACTGACTGACTGACTGACTGACTGACTGACTGACTGATAAGGCTAGTATGCCAAAATTTCTTCCCTGAAACATTCCCTTAAACTGCATAATATAAAGTATTGTGTCTTTGTGTGAAGGTGGGGAGAGACTTGGTCATGGAGACAGTGTGAGGATTCTCAGACCAAAATACTCCCATGGGATTTTTTTCATTCTGCTGCTTTTGAGATTGCTCCCTTCAGTTTGGAAAGACATGGTAGGAGAGGGATTGGCTTCAGAGAACGTTTCTAAGGAAATGTATGTTTTGAGCTCAAGTCCCAGACCCTATGTCCTTTAAGCTATGCAGAGGGATGCTCCCTTTCTATTTAAAAGTCTGTGAAGTAAATTAGATGCACAGCAAATGTGAATTTGGCCTATTGTACTGTACTAATTTCAATGGACTGTGTATTCCAACTATAGCAGGTTGTGCTTTCCCTGGAAACCAAGTGATGCAGTGTGGATAGACAGCACACATGTGCAATTGGATATGCATCTGATCTAGGCTTATGACTACAATTGATATGTGCTTCTGCATGTGGATCACCATAGTTGGACTGGATGAAGAAGCTGGAAGGGATGGTGGTAGAAGGAAAAGGACAACATATTTCTCTTTGCTATACCTCTCCTTTTTTCCTTCTGAGGTAGATCCCTGCCCCCCAAAACACCAAACTTGAAACAAAATATATAATCTATGAAAATGTCCTTTAATTTCAAGAAGATGAAGCACATCTCCCCCCACCCCCATTCCCACTAGTATGGCTGTGAAGCCATCTCATATATTAGCTTCCAGAGTAATAAAAAAGAAACATGCAAACTCCCAATATTTGCTCTTGGGTTTATTTCAAGTTATTATTCTCCTACCAGTTTGCTAATTTATTATTGTTTTGCACATTGATTCAAAACGGCATGTGACCTTTTATGAGAGCCGTCGATGTTGTCTCCCAAGCCCCTATTAGCACTAATGGGCATTGTGCAGGTTCCCTAGAAAGGGACTGTACAGTGTAGCGTTTTTATTACATAAGCTATTGGAACATGTATTGTTACAGTTTCGGAGTGCCAATTGTATTTGCAAGTGGTATGAAATTAACAAGTATGGAATTAGCCACCATGAGAGTAGAATGTATGAGTTATTTGGAAAATATTTGTTTAGTTGCCTTGGAAATAAATAGTCCTGAATTGATTTTTAAGAAGCTTTGATAACATGGTATTTGTTCCCTTGAGTAGCATGAAAGAATGCTAAGTATAACAGGTCTTTGTTCCTGAAGTATTCTGTCTGATATGCAAATAATAATTTTAGAAAATCGATATACAGTTTTAAGTGAATGTTTAAAAAAATTTCCAGGCACACCACTTTAGCATCGATCTTCTCTCTTTTTTAAACAAAGGCTCATTAGCTTTTAAAATATTTTCTTGCTCTAATTTTCATGTTCCAAACTGAACTATGAGTCAGTCGAAATGAGATTTAAAATAGGTCTCAATTTTCTATGCATGTAACTGCTTTTAATTGCACAGAACAAGTTTAGACTGCCTCTGTCCAATTAAGACAAAAAGAGAAAAGGATAATTAAAAATAAATCATAACAATCAAAAGTCACATTGGCAATTTTTAAAGATATTTCCCTCCTCCCTGATTTTTGAAGTTGTTAGAAGAAGAAATAGAACAATGACTTGAAGGTGCAATGCTCCACTTGTGTGCCTGCAGATTTCCTTTGGGGATAGAATACTGTCAGAGTGGAGGGGAATTCTGTATGGATATTTGCAAAGCTTTATAGCGGTCCATAATCTACATACTAATAAGAAACAGCCCTAATCTCCCAGTGGATGTGATGTTAAGGAATTTGGGGGCAATTTATGCATTCAGTGGAATCAAATGGAATATTCTCCTACCCAAAACAAAAAAACAAACAAAAAAAAACTCCTTGAAAAATGATATGGCAAGGGGGAAGTTAGGTTGACACTGAACTGCTAATTTGTATGTGCGCAGAGATATACTTGCCAATTGTTCATGAAGAAAGTAAAAGCCAAAACACCTAACTAAAGAGTTCAACCCACACAAACACACACAAAGTTTCTATCTATCTATCTATCTATCTATCTATCTATCTATCTATCTATCTATCTATCTATCTATCTATCTATCTATCTGTCTGTCTGTCTGTCTGTCTGTCTGTCTGTCTGTCTGTCTGTCTGTCTGTCTGTCTGTCTGTCTGTCTGTTGCCACAATTATTCAATGGGACCAGCCATTTAGGGAGCCCCAGAACAGATGGCAATAGCGGGATGTGTGTTCAGCTCAGGAAGTGGGGAGGGGGGAGCTGAACCAGAGCCAGAAGTGGTGATGGTGAACCAGTGAGTAGCCTCCCCCCCCTCCCATAAAATCCTTGGGTTTTCCTTTCTTTGTGCGTAACTTTGTGTGTGTGTGTGTGTGTGTGTGTGTGTGTGTGTGTGTGTGTGTGTGTGAGAGAGAGAGAGAGAGAGAGAGAGAGAGAGAATGTTCAAATATGAAACCCCACACCTGCAATCTGAAGTGGCATAGTTTAGGTAAAGCTTCACCACTTGACTGGTTAAAATGCCCTTTCATCAGTGTTCTACTGGAAGTGCTGATGGTCACAGAAAAGTTCATGTTGTCAAGCCATTGGTTTCTACTTGTAATGATGATCCTTTTTCCAGCAATCATATACTTGAGAGAAGAAGAAATTAATTGATTCATTTACACAGCAGTCATATACCTTGAGAGAAGAAGAAAAGCAGGGTATAAATATTTTAACAAATATAATAAATAAATATACATACAAGGCGGGTAACCAGGGCACAAAGCATTTAACTTGCATAACTATTCCAGGTATCTGCAAACTACAAGAAAATGTATGAATTACTGGATATTGTAAAGCATCTTAATAACAGATGAGTTTCAGGAAGGTTTAAGTACAAGGAAAGTAACAACAATGAACATCCAGTTGGAGTATCCTGCATGGCAACGGATCAAGAACAGGTGGCAGCCTGGAGAAGATTCTGTTCAGGAAGCCAGTAATGAATATTGTCTGTAAATTCTGTAAATAAATCTAAAAAGCATCCTACACTGGATTATCAAGTTGCTGGATCATTCCATCTGGCTTTTTCTTTTCTTTTCTTTTCCCTTCCATGAATTACTTCTCAGTGTGCGCTAGTGCCTCACCTGTGGTGGATCCAATCCCCTTTGGGCTAGCTCCATTCTTGAACATAGGCCTTGTATGTGAGAGAATGCTACATTTCAGCACCAGATGAAAGAATGAGCCAAAATAAACAGAATGTCGTTTAACATAATGGGATATAGTACAAGATAGACATTCTAAAATCTTGGAACTGTTGCCATGTGGAACCATATTGTCTTCCTTCTGCTCCTTCTGTTCCCTATTTTCACACATTTCTCCCTTCTTTTGTTTATTACTTTTCCTAGAATATTGGGAGGGGATCAGATTTGACATTCTGTTAAAGTTGGTTGAGGTACTGACCATTGAATTATAGCTGTCCTTTGAATGCTGAGATTACTGTTGCTATTTTGTATTGATTCTTTTTTTACTGCTTCCTAAAGTGACAGCTGTGTAGCTGCCACTTTACAAGACTGAATTAATCTGCCCTGAGAGTTTAGAATCTAAAAGCTAGATGGAGGTGAACAACATCCGACTTATTTGTTTTTTCAGTTCTAAAAGGCATTAGGGATAGACACATCTCCCCTGTTCCCTTCAGTCAACTCTTCTGTAGATTAGCTGTGCCCGATGTTCCATTCTACTTGTCTTCCAATTATTTATGAAGAATGTATATGATTAAGTTTAGAATTGATCTATGCACAGTTAACTTTTGCTTCTGCTTTTCATTTCTTCCATTCATTTGCGTAATGTTGAGGTATGTTGAGTTGTTCACTGAGCAGGGTACCATCCCTTGCTACATTTAGGAAGGCAGGTAAGACAGCTTTATTCCAGTGAGCCCTTGAAAGGAATGCAATGAATTTTATCAGGAATACAGTCAACAGTTGAACTTACCATGTTCAAAGGTGTTGGTCAAATGTGAGCCGATCACCCAGGCTGTTTGGTTAATGCTGAACAGTTATGGACACCTGCTAAACAGGTTTGCATCAGGTTTTTGCAAAACTGTGCATGTGTAAAGACTAGGGGTGTGCAAGCCAAAAATTTTCGGCTATAGCCGAAAGTAGAAAGCCGAAAGAAGATTCTCTATCGTTAAAGCCGAAAGCCGAAACAAGAATCTCTTTCGGCTTTCGGCTTTCGGGATTCTTTCGGCATTATTTCGGCATTCTTTCGGCTTTTTTCTATGGGAAAATGCCTCCGTCTTCCAGGACGCCTGGAGGAGGCATTTTCCCACCGAATAAGCCCAAAATTGGTGGGGACCTTCCTCTAACCCTTCTCTGACAACCACCCAAGTTTCAGACAGATTGGACTTTGGGGGGCCATGTTATGGCCCCCCAAAGCAGGTCCCCCCATCCTCCCATAAGAAAGCGAAGGAGCAGCATATTGTTAGCATGCTGGTGCTCATCTTTCTTCATTATTTCCTATGGGGAAAAAATGAAGAGGCAGGCTTCCTTTGCCAGGGGTGGCATTTTGCATGCAAAATGCCCCCTTACCCTCAGGGGCCCTTCTCCCACCCCTCCTCCCACCCCCCACCAAGGCTCAGCCTGCTCCCACTTGGGGGGGGGGGCATTTCATGGCCTCCCCAAGTAGGTGCTCTAATCTCTACCACTGACAGCTGGGGGAGGCTTGTGTTGCCAGGGGTGGCATTTTGCATGCAAAATGCCCCCCAACCCTCTGGGGCCCTTCTCCCACCCCTCCTCCCACCCCCCACCAAGGCTCAGCCTGCTCCCACTTGGGGGGGCCATTTCATGGCCTCCCCAAGTAGGTCCTCTCAGCCCCTAAAGTCCACCCCTTACAGCCCCACACAAACCCAATTCCCCCCCAGCTGCCACACACAGACCCAAATCCCCACATTAGCCCCTCACAGACCCAAATCCACCCCCACCTGCCCCACACCCATAACCCCAGGAACAGGCTGGCAAAGGCCAGCCCTCTCCCTTTGTTCCCTATGCTGGGAACTTCTAAACTCTCTTTCCCTGGGCAATTCTGCACAGCCCAGGGGTGCCACAATGGTGGGCACACTTCTGAGTGCCAGCTGGTCCCTGTGAAAGAGCACCTGAACCACAGACACCCTCCCTCAAATTCCCCCACCACCTACAGAGATGGCTGGCCAGCCAGCCCCATTGTTCCCTATGATGGGAACCAACTGCACAACAAAGAATAAAACAAGAACAACACAAAATAAAGTTTTAAATTTTTTTTCTCCCTTCCAAAGTACAAGTAGGCAAAGCATTACGACACATTACACCAGCAGTCCCCCACACAGAAAAATAACACAACTCACTTAACATCAGAGAATCACAAAGCACGATTCCTGTCAAAAACACTTTATTTCTTGAACAGCTTTAGGTTACACAGCAGGGGGGAACACCAAAGGGCATGGCAGCACTATCTTACACAAAAATAACACAACTCACTTAACATCAGAGAATCACAAAAGCACAATTCCTGTCAAAAACACTTTATTTCTTGAACAGCTTTAGGCTACACAGCAGGGGGGGGACACCAAAGGGCATGGCAGCAGTATCTTACACAAAAATAACACAACTCACTTCACATTAAAGAATCACCCCAAAAAATTGCTGTCAAAAGCACGTTATTTCTGTAACTGCTTTAGGTTACACAGTAGGAAGGCACCACAGAGCAGGAAAGCAGTGTACTACACAAAAATAACACAACTCACTTCACATCAGAGAATCACACAAACACAATTGCTGTCAAAAACGGTGAAGTGGGTTGTATTATTTTTTGTAGTACATTGCTATCATGCCCTGTTGTGCCCTCCTACTGTGTAACCTAAAGCTGTTCAAGAAATAAAGTGTTTTTGCCAGGAATTGTGTTTTTGTGATTCTCTGATGTTAAGTGAGTTGTGTTATTTTTGTGTAAGATAGTGCTGCCATGCCCTTTGGTGTTCCCCCCTGCTGTGTAACCTAAAGCTGTTCAAGAAATAAAGTGTTTTTGACAGGAATTGTGCTTTGTGATTCTCTGATGTTAAGTGAGTTGTGTTATTTTTGTGTAAGATAGTGCTGCCATGCCCTTTGGTGTTCCCCCCTGCTGTGTAACCTAAAGCTGTTCAAGAAATAAAGTGTTTTTGACAGGAATTGTGCTTTGTGATTCTCTGATGTTAAGTGAGTTGTGTTATTTTTGTGTAAGATAGTGGGGGGGGGGTGGGGGGAAGGGTGGGGGGTGGGGGTGGGGGGAAGGGTGGGAGAAGGGCCCCTGAGGGCTGGGGGGCATTTTGCATGCAAAATGCCACCCCTGGCAACACAAGCCTCCCCCAGCTGTCAGTGGTAGAGATTAGAGCACCTACTTGGGGAGGCCATGAAATGGCCCCCCCAAGTGGGAGCAGGCTGAGCCTTGGTGGGGGGTGGGAGGAGGGGTGGGAGAAGGGCCCCTGAGGGTGAGGGGGCATTTTGCATGCAAAATGCCACCCCTGGCAAAGGAAGCCTGCTTCTTCATTTTTTCCCCATAGGAAATAATGAAGAAGATGAGCAGCCGCATGCTAACAATATGCTGCTCCTTCGCTTTCTTATGGGAGGATGGGGGGACCTGCTTTGGGGGGCCATAACATGGCCCCCCAAAGTCCAATCTGTCTGAAACTTGGGTGGTTGTTAGAGAAGGGTTAGAGGAAGGTCCCCATCAATTTTGGGCTTATTCGGTGGGAAAATGCCTCCCCCAGACGTCCGGGAAGACGGAGGCATTTTCCCATTGAAAAGCCGAAAGAAAGCCGAAAGAATCCCGAAACGTTTCGGCTTTTTTCTTTCGGCTACCCGAAACGTTTCGGCATTCCCCGAAACGTTTCGGCATTCCCCGAAAGAAGCCGAAACTTTTGTTTCGGCATTCTTTCGGCATTCTGAATGCCGAAACGCACATCCCTAGTAAAGACTCTACAGATTCAAACCAACTGGCAGCTTTTAGGGATATCTCACCACAGACAACTTAGACAAACACCAAAGGGTATGATTGTACTAGAACACAGTATTTATTTTTGACTACTTTATATGATTTGTTACTGGTTCAATTGACTGCTGAAACAATTACAACATTTACACAGCAAGGAGAAGTAACAGAACTCCATCAGGCTATGTGAGAATGCGCAGGTGCAAAAAGTCAATTGCATGTACTGTATGGTCAGAAAGGTAGCCAGAGAAGCAACTTGCTAAATATTCACAAACTATATAATAAACAGTTGAATCACTCCTCAATATCAGCTCCCTATCTGCAACCGGCATACAGGAGGTGAGCTGAACAAGCAGGTGTTTAGGCCTCGTTCGAATTATTTCAGCAGATTTGGCCGTGAGTTGGCTGATAGTTTAATTTTTTGTGTGGTTTAAATCTCAATACTTTTAAACTGGTAATTTGTGGGGGTTTTAAAATCTATTTTAGTTTTGTTCATTGGACTATTATTTATGCCCTTGCAACTTTGCTGTTGCGGTTTTCACCACCTTGAGTCCAAGGAGATAGGGCAGGATAGAACAGTTTTAAATAAACAAATAAATCTTTATTTCATGCTCAACAAGGCCCTACTGAAATGAAGGGCACCTTGATTCTATCTTATGCTCATTGAAACAAAGGTTTTTAAATTGCGGAGACGTGTACTGCAAATTCTCTGTAAGCCTAAGGGAGGATACTTATTGGAACATAGCAAGGTATACACAACTTTTCATGAGCAACTGACCCGTCTGAAACAGAGTAGGGTGTTTTGAAAGGGGCTAGGTTTGCATTGTTAAATGTTTAGTTTGAACCTGTCCAAGAATTTTACCACTTATTCTCTCTCCAGAGAGAAAACAGACTGTCTACTAACCTACCTGGTCAGTTTCAGACACAGATTTCTGTTCAAAACAGCGTGTATATCTGCTGGTGGGGAGAATAATACATTTCAAAAAGAAATAAACAAAGCTTTCCTTTCACTGTGTCACTTTCTTAGCAGAACCAGTGATCCCCCTACAACAGCCTACCAATGGTCCCATTCCTGAGAAAAAAGGAACATGTTCCTTTCAAAAGGGTACGCCGGGACTGGTAATAATACTCTTAAGAACAGAATTGTTAAAAGTCTGTGTACTGACCTTTCAGGTGCGGGGGAAACTCTTCTTGCATGTGAGTTCTTGAAAGATTTCAAGAGAGGTAAAGGAGTAAGCTGTATGTTTTTTTAAAAAAAGCAGTTAAGCCACATGAGCATCAACATTGCATCATTTTTACAAATTCTGGCAGCACAAGCCAAAGGAATGGCAATAAGCAATTGCATCTGTACATGGGTACAGCTGTGAACATGGGTAAGGCAAACTGGGGGTATCTCTCTAATATAGAACTTGCTTAATAGCCTCAAAAGCTGTTTAATATATAGTAGCCTTTCAAAAGTCTTCCATGCTAAGTCCTCACACTGAAAATGTAAGATCTGTAATTGGCTTATCACAGGGATCTTCTAGTGACATGCAAAGAATAGGGAAACGGGGGCAGGGGGCTTCAGGTTCAGCTCATTGATTTGTATAAAATATCCTTTTGATGTTACTATCAGTGCAGTCATATTTCAATCCGCTGAAAGCGATGAGTTGAGATCAGAGTAAATCCAGATTGCACTGTCCATTACAGGTTTGGAGACAGTGTTGTATTCACATGATGTTTTCATTTGTTTCAAGGGGGAACACATTTCCACCTGTACCTTTTTTTTTTTTTGTCTTTCCAAGAATTGTGATGAAATTCTTAGGGACTGTAGCCCTCACAGAATAGATTGTTCCTCTCAATTTTCAGGCAGGTAAAAGAAATCCTCTTCATTCTCTAGTGAAGCAAATCTCTCCTTTTCAAACTGGGCTGGGAAAAGGAATGTTTTTAACATCCATGTGCTCAACACTGCCAAATTGGTATGAGGGAAAAGGTTTTTTATATTTTTATTATTTATGTAGACATTTATAGCTTGTTTTCCCTCCCTGACAGCACCCCAAAGAGGATCAAAACATCATTCTTCCCTCCTCTATTTTACACCAACAGCCCTGTGAGGTAGGATAGGCTGAGGAGGAGTGAGTAGCCCCAGGTCACCTGACACACTTCCATGAAAGAAAGGGGATTTGAATCTGAGTCTTCCAGATTCTTGTTTGACATGAGTAGGTTAACTAATTTATATCAGGTTTCCCTACAGCTGGTTTTAACTACAGTTTACAAAGATGCCTGAGATATTTCAGATCCTGAATCAGTAATTCTCTCACAAAGATTCTTTAATTTTTCATTATCTCTCTCTGTGTGTTTGCTTACTCTTTATAGTAGGGGAAATGTTTTAAGCGTGTCTTGTCCATTCTTCAGGGCAAATGAGCTGCCTGTTGGTGGGAGTGGATTGGAAGAAAGCCTGGACTCCTGCATTCCTGCAGTATTTCATCCCTGCCTATCTAGCACATGTGCAGTGACAGATAACAAAACAGCCCAGGCAAAACCGAGAACCTGCAGAGTTTTTGCAGTGATTGGGGGAAATGATGGCTGTGCACAGGGATGATCTACAGGGATGATCTACTTGATTTTTTTTAGCCCATCATTGCCGAGCTTTCCACCAGTCTCCCTCTACAAGAGGTATGGAGAGTCCACTCCCGCCCGTTGCCCCAAAAGGGGCACAGTATTTTATCTGTTTTTTAATTGATTTTAAGTTGTATTTTAACCAATGTTGTACCTCGCCCTGAGCCCGCTTGTGGGGAGGGCGGGTTAAAAATAAAATTAAATAAATAAATAAATAAATAAATAAATAAATAAATAAGATACTCTCTGTGCATCTGTGTATAATATTTTGTTTGCCCCCCTTTTTTAAAGTGCCATTGACTTCAAAATCAGACATTCTTACAGAGCAAATTGTGTGCAAATATTTCATTTTCAAAGACCTAACAGGAGTTGCAAAGGGGCTTTGTAAATTTCATTGTGAAGATGGTGCCTTTCTGTACTGAAATGCAATTTAAGTTCCATGGGCTCATAAATTTTACATGGTATTTCTAAGCTGTGATCTTTGCTGCCCTGACTTATGTTAATCAGTGTGTTTGTTACCACACATCTTGAATATTGCATTTCTCTGGTGGCTGGCTTATCATCTTCTATAATTATTCTAAATCCCAATTAGTTCTGAACTCTTCTACAGAGTTATTTACTTGCTTGTCGCAATGAAGAGATACAACAGTCTTTCTTCCTCAACTTCTAGTCACTAAAAAAAAATCACATTTTCATGCAATTCTTTTTCATATCTAAGATTAATGCAGAACGCCGCTGTTAGACTGCTGGTCAGGGCCAGGTACTGGGAACACATAACCCCAATATTACAACAAGTCCACTGGCTACCAATTTGCTCCCAAGCCCAATTCAAGGTGTGGGTCCACTCTTTCAAAGCATTACATGGCTTGAGACCAGGGTATCTTCTCCTATACGTCCTTGTCTAGGAGTTAAGATCATAAGGAGAGGCCCTCCTGGCTGCTCTATCAACCAAAGACGCTCAGTTGGCAGGTACACAAGAGATGGCCTTTTCAGTGGCAGCCCCACAATTATGGAACAATCTCCCCAGGGAAGCATGTGTGGCCCCATCACTCTCTATCTTCAGGAGGCAGCTAAAGACTTCTTAAAATTTAGCATGCCTTTTTTAAAAACCACTTTTACTGTAAGGGTAGTTTTTAACTGTGTTTTTAATGTAATTTTGTTTGTTTTTGTTTTATATTGTAAGCTGCCTTGATCTCCTCCAAGTAGAAAGGTGGCTAATAAATATCATAATTAAATAATAACAGTGCAGTCCTATGGAGAGTTACTCCAGTCTAAGTTCATTGACTTCAATGGGCTTAGACTGGAGTAACTCATCATAGGATTCCATTGTAAATGTGTAAAAATAATCAAGGCATTTACCTTCATCAGGGTCTTGAAATGCTCAGGAGAAAACAAGCATATAAATATTTTAAATATTTTGTGCTGTGATTATATATTTTCATATTAATATGCATTGCATTTTTTATCCAATTGTATTATTATTATACTGATGTGACCAGCCCTGAGCCTGCTTGTGGGGAGGGCGAGCAAAAATTTAATAAATTAAATTAAATAAATGTAAATATCAATGAATGAGTGGTGCATCTGTACAGCATTTATTCTGGGAAATAAATACATTGATTTTACAGTCCTAAAAACGGCTACATCATTCTAAGCCTATTAATGAATGTAGAATGGTGTAACATGGTGCTTTGGATAACACTGTTATTCACCACATTCTTAAGCAGAACTACACTCTTGCCTAAAGAGTAAAGAGTAGAAGGTGGCTGTTCCCTCAAATGACTGTAAGCACAACGTTATCACAACGTTATCTTTCACCACATCATAGTTTGAGGTGGGGAGGCAACTGCCATCAACTCCCTGTCCCACATGGCTTTTATTTATGCAGGTCCCATGATCCTCCTCATCGTAACCTTTTTGGTGATCAAAGGAGACCCTCTCTTCCCTTTTTCTTCATCCAAAAAGCTGGTTGGATCCAGCCAGTATTGTTTCAAGTATTTGAGAGTGCTGTTCATAATTTGTATCAAATTGCTATTTGAAAATTGCTATTGGAAAAGGATTTTCTATCTGTGGAAGTAACTGACTTTTAATGACTGACCTTTGTAGGAAATGTGTAGACAATCAGACTCTGAATAAAATGAGAGTGCTCTATGTCTTGAAACATTCACAAAACTTTCTCTCCATACTCTTGAATTTATGTTCGACAATTCTCATGTCAATTATTGAAGGTTTTTACTATCACCCTTGCTGTTTTGTCTTTTATACCTACTACCATTTTTGCATTTTGTTTTGGAAACAGGAATTGATATTTGTTGTTGTTATTGTATCACATAAGCATCAAATATTCTTCACTATAACACCAAAATCCAATACTGAGGAAGCCTCCATACTAAGGAAGTCTCCATTCTGGTGTTCATAACACAAAATCAAACTGTGATGAATAACTCTTTTAACTGAAAAAGCCAATGGACAATTTGAATAAGAAGTTTTAAACTTTATCTCATTTTCCCCCCTTAAAAGCCAATCATTCTATGTAAGTTCTAGAGATATTTAAAGGCAGTAATTTTTTCTCCTCTTTGTTACTACATTATGTTTTATTGTGGTAATAAACTTAACAAAATGATAAAATAAAGGTAACAAATATACTACCATAAACTGTGTCTCGCTTAGTGTTAATCAATAGACTCCCAGCACTGACTGATTGTGCAAATCAATGAATGCATATCATTTCAATTACCAATCAATATTTCAGCAAGTTGTCTTCTAATAGAGCTTATTTTCTAAATAAAATATTAATACGTGTTTATAATGAACCTGGGCCAAATTAAATAGTACGTACAATTTCTCTTTTTATTTTCTAAATTGTAAGGACAGTATGAATATTAAAGATAGCTAAAGTCAGGATCTCATTGTTCCATGTTCCAACAGCCCCATTGTGATTGTACAAGGGAGTTCACAGTTGTTAAAGCTGCCATGTTTCCATGTTTCATTCTCTTACAGTACAATCCTAAACAGTTTTACTGTAACAGGGTGTGACTCTGATTAGGATTGCACAGTTAATATAATTTTTATATAATATAATTTTTTGTTAAAAATTAAAGTGAAAATGTTTGTTGGATTGCTCTCATGCGTCCAACGGACCTTGATTCACGACTCCGAGTTTACCATTTTTGTTCAGCTTAATAGCTTATGTGTCACAAGTTGGCATTCTGAAGTTGCAAAACGTAATTTTGTAAAACCAGAGAATATCTCTTCACCTAATAGTCAGAAACATACCAGTGGTATTGGTCTCATATTGATGTGGCCACATTTTATTCCTGTCTTTCTGAAGAGACAAAACTGCAGCACAGCAAATCCCAGCTCACTTTTCTTTACACAGTCCCTTCTAAAGTCAAGTTGGCAGTGAATACAACACAACACATTTAGATGATAGGGTCCTTCCTCCTTCATGCAGGTAACTGTCAGTCAGACAGTGTGTGGGGTATGATCATTCCATCTGTGCCGTTCAGATTGTCAGATGCATTGTTTTGCACAGCGTGAGGTGGATTGTGAAAAACAACCGGGAAGGATGATTTTAAGTAATTGCTCTGACTTAGACTGATTACTACAGTAACAACAGTCGGTTATAAAGGACCAGCCCTGGCATATGGTGTACATTCGTAATTGGGGGCTGAGGGGAGAGAGAGATAGAAAAAGGAAATAAGGAGGGAGGGTGTGGGAGCTTTTTTAATTGTTTAGATTGCTTTATGATTGATAGTTCTGAATGTTTTCTTTTTCCATGGCTTAACTAAAATAGTAAATAGCAAATAACAGAAAGAACAGACACCAGACATATAAGAAGTCAAGCAAGAAAACAATTTATTTCAGTTAGTCTTTGAAATCATGTTGTTTTTGTGTATGTTTTGTTCAGCAATTATTCTGCAGTTGATGTTCTTGTGGGCTGTTTTGTTGTTATTGTTTTTAAACTCAGGGGACATTCTGTCCATATAGGTTGTTGAATCTAACTCCCAATAGGAATTAATTAGGAACATATATTCGAATGTCCTCAATTTTTGCATACAAAGAGGCTTTTCACACAGTTGGACACCTCATTGAGTGAGAAATGCAATATTCTTCTGCACAAATGCATCTGTGAACAGCTACTATTGAAAATGGGTTTTGAACATCCATCATCTACTTTATTAAAAGTGGCTTACCATACTTGGGCTGTTTTGTGCCTGTTATTTACACTGAAACCAATCTGACACATTTACTAATCATCTGAAGAGCCGTATCTGGAGATTAACTAGCTGTTGGATTCTATTTTTGACTGTATGTGTTAAAGTATAACAGCACAGCAAAGGGACATTTTTTTTCTTTTTAAAAAATCCTAGAAGGTGATCATATTGATTTCAAATCAGTTAGAGCCAGAATCTTTAAAACAGAAAAACAAAAGAATAGGTGTGTGTGCATGCTCTCTAATAGTTTATTCTCTTTATGCTATGATTCCTGTGTTTATCTGACAGCTATACATTGATAATCTGGTTTTATAGTTAAAGTGCAACAGAAGTTCTGTGATTCAAGATTTCTAAAGTCATGTGCATGCACACACATTGTAAACATGTATTAAAATGCTTCAGTTCTTTGTATCCATCAGACAAAAACAGCTGAAATTAAAAGTACGGGGGCAGAAATGCCACAGCAGGAATGGATATGGAAAACAAAGTAAACATGCTCCATTGAAAGATATTACCATATGATTTGTGGAGCACATAATTTATTCTGTTTGCCAGTTATTTATCCATTAATTAATTCATTTTTTCATTACTTTGCACTTTCAAGGATCTTCATATTGATGGTGCTTTTATGAAATCAAAAGTAGGAAAACTTGAATGGTTTTGTTTCAGATGTTTTCCCATGTTGTATTTTAAAATATAGACTAGTTCTAATATAGAATACAACAACATTGAATAGGACAGCATTCACAACTGCTGTTGAGAATCAATGACACTATTATTCTGACACAATATAGAAACTTTATCATTTTATTTATATTGCATCTGCCAAGGACAGGGAAAATATCAGATGGTTGAAATATGTTTTGTTCCTTTAAGTACCTCCCAAAACAACAACCTTAATTAGACTGTTGAGGACAACATTTTGAATCAAAGTTAGCAGGGAATGATCTGTAAATTAGAAAAGTCTCTTTGGACTTAAAATATTGTTTCTTTTCACTGTGGCTAGTGGCAACAATTCCAGTTGAGAAACTTTCCAGGATTCAGGAGAAAAACTCCAATAAATATAGGAACCATATCAGTTCTCATGCAAGATGTTTTGTTTTTACTGTTTTTAAACTCAAGGGACATTCTGTCCATATAGGACAGAAGTTGAACGAGCTCCTAGTCGTAAATGGTGAATCGTTCATGTAAACAGGGGCTGTGCATGTGATTCCCTAGCCCAGTCCAGCAAACAGGAATGTATACATGCAGCCTTGTAAACAATAAATTCAGGCCCACCAATTCCATCTTCCTGGAGAAAAAAAATACAGAATAATTATGTGGTGGTTTTATGCAAGCGCTACTAGATTGGGGCCAAAGCCTTTCAGAACAGAGTATAGGTCTTGCAGAAATCCTTAAGCAATGAAATATTTCTCTCGTAAAAAATGAAACACTATTCAATGACATAATAAAATCATTTACTATTAAGGGTTTTAATATTTAGTGTAAAGAAACAATGTTTTTTTTAAAGGTTTACACAAACAAACTAGAGAGGCTTATTATGACATTCTACCAGGTGAATTTCTCAATGAATAAGAAAGTTATAGTGAGTCCAGACAGTGTACCTGTGAGACATATCATGTGTACCTGTGTACCTGTCAGACATATCATGTAGTTACCCCATTAATTTACTGTCTACAGCCAATACTGGAGGAATTTACACCACTCTTCAGGTCAGATTCAGAAGCTTGCAGGAACACGGAACTTGAAGAATTGCTCGAGACCTAAAACAAAACGCAGGCAATACCTTGTGTTTTGGATTTTGCTTTGGACCAACACAATTGCCTACTACATCTTTCTAACATGAACATTCACAGCAAGGTTCTAATGCCTACTCTTGAACCTTTTTTTTTTTGGAGATTACATTGCAAAACAGCGGTGTATGTATGCAAGTGTTTGTTGTGATTATGTTGTTATACCTCATATAATTTTAACAGTGCTATCATTCCAGGTTCAGTCACCAAATCTTTTTTAAGAAAGGGGATTTGTGCTTTTGGAATGCCTAGTTATTTCACAGGCACATTTCCTTGTTTAATAGAACATAATCACATGCAGTGTTATTATGGCTGGATCCACACATTGGCTGATATCCTGTTACTGTAACCATTTACCTCCTGGATTTTACAACCCTGTTTCTTAACAGAATAATTTGTTTTGCATTAGTATGCAAACCTTTGTGAGTTAATTCCTTCTCTTTGCACATAATAATTTATACAAGATTATAGCAGATTCCACAGGTAATCCAAACCATCCACCCATCATATAACTATCCTAAAATGCAGCAGTCATATATATATATATATATATATATATATATATATATATATATATATATATATATATATATATATATATATATATATATATATATATATATAATACACATAAAACAGTGCTATTACAATGGAACCATTCTTCCAACAGTATATAAAAATGTGTATTATTCTTTCTGTCACAAATTTTTCATCATCCTCCCTATTATTAAAATATATTAGAAAACCAGATTGTGTATATATCTGTGTAAAATGAACTCCCCTGTATGGAAAGATATAACAACAAGAAGAAAACTCCACATATGGTTGTTTCAAGTTAAATCCCTAGTAACTGCTATATTTTACCATTTTTGTTCTGTTACCTATTTAATAATGCATCTATGCATATTGCACCCCTATTATTAATAGTAAATGTACATTTCAACCTGTCAAGTTTTCTTAGCTCCACTTTTGCAAGTTTTTTTTAATAAATAAAAAATAGCAAAGGCATTTCCTAGGGCACATGCTGCCAGACACCCAGCATTTATCTTATCTCAGTTGATGACTTTCCTTTTATCCTGAAATGATTTGACAATGACTCTATGATTTCCTGTACAAATTACCCTTTGAAAGTGGCAGTGGCGCTTGGCAGCGATCTTCACTTAATTACTGAGTGGATTATTAGCATACGGCTTTTTTTTTTCACCCCTTCATTTCTTTATATCTCCTAGATTGCGCTGACAGTTCCCTTTCATTGCATGCTTTAACTCACTGAATACTAAACACTCTGCCGATTGCAATGGAAAAGGGGCTCGGTCTACTCCAGCCCCCTCCCAATTTCTACTTTCCAACCCTCCTTGATGAAGAGTAATTTGTAGGTCAGAAATCAATAGTGTGTCTGGGAAGTACATTTGTGTGCTTCCCATGTTTTCAACAGCCCAGGAATTGATCTTTCAAATGTATTTCTATGTGCACGTCTTCAAATAAAGTGCAGGTTGAACCCCATTCTCATTAAATTGCCTGAGCTCCTATTTCTCTCTTGACTCATTATGTTGTCTTTCTGTCTGTCTTTCTTTCTGTGAGGTAGAAATTGTTCCATCATCATTTTTCCTTCTCTAGATTGAGGATACAAAATGTACCGTTCTTAAGACAACTCTTCTGTCATACATAAATTGTTATTTATTGTTTACCATCATGGGATAAATTAGAATGATAAATCACCATAAGCTTCCTCCCCCCCCCCCAAAAAAAACTCCTCACAAACTTGGCTTGACTGGGTTAGTTTTGGACAATTTTTCCGATGAAGCCACAATATCTGTGGCAGCATTCTGCTTTGACTTGCCAGTTTGCAGCCTGTTTATGTGTATCTGCTCTGCAAAGGAGAATGTTAATGGGCTATAAAAGCAGTTGCTTTAAAAAAAAATCTTTCTGCAGAATGGGAGGCAGGAGCTCTTGAATAAAGGTTACTGATTCTGAGAATATAATCTGATTTGGATGGGGGGGTAGATCTTGTGTTGCACTGTGCCTTTCTTTGCCTCTATGACATGGCCACTTTCTATTTACCACATAAAATTTGGGAAGATCCCTTGGATGTGGGACAGTCTGCACTTTGGTGGGGGGGGTGGCACTACAGTTAGGAATGTTTCCCACTGAAATCTGCTTGTTAATGTGTTTTTTAAAAAATATTTGTTACTATGAGTTTAAATGTAGGTCTCTGAGGAAGGAAGCAGGAGGGCTTGATGGGTGACTGAAATGTGCTGTGATTGGACCCTAGCTGTATTCTACTGGCTCAAGTGAACTGCTGATTTTAGTCAGAGAGCTTTGGGAAAGGTTTTCAGTCAGCCTTTGTGGGTCTCAGAGAAAAGATTCTGGCAAATCAGGGTTAGTTTGTGTATATCTGAGAGAGAAATTATTCACTCTAGGTCAGGCAAACTGTGTGGAAAGACCTGAATTAATCTATGTCTGTGTGGATGAGAAAAGAGTTTATTCTGTTAGTGACAACCTGTGTAGAAAATTACTCTGTGTGACTGAGTGTATAAATATTTTTTAAATATTCGTTACTATGGGTTTAAATGTAGGTCTCTGAGGAAGGAAGCAGGAAGGCTTGATGGGTGACTGAAGTGTGCTGTGAAGATATAAAGAGCCCTGTGGTGCATAAAGAGCTCCATGGAGCACAGTTGTAAGCTGCAGTACTATAGCCCAAGTTCTGCTCATGACTTGAGTTCAATCCTGGCGGAAGCTGGGTTCAGATATCCGGCTCAAGGTTGACTCAGCCTTCCATCCTTCTGAGGTTGGTAAAATGAGTACCCAGTTTCCTGAGGGTCAAGTGTAGATAACTGGGGAAGGCAAACCACCCCGTAACAAAAAGTCTGCCAAGAAAACACCGTGATGTGACGTCCTCCCATGGGTCAGTAATGACTCAGTGCTTGCACAGGGGACTACCTTGATATAATAATTATTTTTGAAACAACCAAGCTTGAGAACTGTTCTGAAACCAATATGCTTATCTAAACTCTGCAACCATCACACTTATGTTCTTATAAATACATTCTACTTTCAGTTAAGAAAAAAGGATCCCTTTTTTACCCGACAACCACCCTCACATGCTGACCTTTCTGTCCAACTGCCATCTCTAACAAGCCTTCCTCTATTACAAATAAACTGAGGAGGTCTAAGGTGAAAGCCTTTGGTGGCAGCAAAAACCATTTGAGGAAGTCAGGGAGGCAGCAATATATAGGTCACGCAAACAAAAAAAGGAAAGGTATAAGCCTTGGTAAAGTAGAAAACACCTGAAGCTCTGTTTGAGTGGGAAAAGATGGTTGATTGTGACCAGAACCCTGCTGAAGTAAAGATTTAAGGTAATGTAAGGAGGAGCTGGATAAAAGGTCCAAAGGAAGAGGTTTAAAAAGAAAACAAATAAGCAAATCATAACAATCCAGAACACATGACCGAACAGTATTAAAGAACATGAACAAAAAAGGTAAAATAATGTATCTGTGTACAACCCTTGTACAGATTGATACACAATCTCATACCTGTAGCTCATGCTTGTCTACCTATGTAGCCATAGCACTTCCTACCAATTTTCTTGCAGGCTCTACTAAAGTTATTTTTTGATGATAAAAGAAGGGATGAATCTTTCAGTTGTTTCAACCTAAAACTAAATTTAAAAAGTGGGTTCCCTTGTTTCTTTTTCTTTTCTTTTTTCTGTAGTACACACTTCAGTGCCATTGGGGTGAAAAGTAACAACCCCCCCCCTTCAAAAATAGCTGCTTGTATGCCAAAAAACTTCACACATACACACACTCAAAGGATTTCTGTTTTTCTTTTTCAACTTGCAGGTGTGCTGTTGCTAGCATCCCTGAATTTCATAGGCACAGATGGATGTACCTACAGGTCAATCAAACAGTCTGATGGAGAAAGCCCACTGAAAGACCTGAGGCGACCTACCTTAGAAAATGCTGCTGTCTGAATCTGCCTAGTCTATGCATACTTAATACCAGAAAATATGTCAAATAAAAAAGGAACTAGATTTATTCAGTAGTGACCTCAAGATAAAATAGTGACTTCTCTCTAGAGGTGCAACTAGTTCCTAGCCTTAGACAATTCTGTGAAGTTCATTTGCAAAAAAATGCTTTGGGGATTTACCTACTGATTATTTGTGATCTGTTTTGATGTTAATGGCAATCATTTTATTATTTCTATTATGGCACATTTAAGGGTTTTTTAAAAAAGTTATGATGTCTCCTGGTTTTAATGTTGCATTGGAAAATGCCTTGAGTTTTATTACAGAAAAACTGAGAAATAAATGGAATTATGATTGGTGTCCATTGGTTTGGTGTTTGTCACTTGTAGCTTGGCCCTGAGTAGGATCTGAGAAACCTAGGTTTAAATCCCCATGCTACTGAGAAGTTTGTTGGGAATGAGCCAGCACATTCTCTCAGCCTAACCTATTTTATAAGATTGAGGACAAAATGATAAGGAGAACTGGCTTGTATGCAATCCTAAACTCCTTGGAGGAAGGAATAAAAAGATACTAGGTAAATTAGAAACTCCAGTGCATAAATGGAGGCCCCCATCTACAATGATCCCAATCAAAATAAATAGTGCAATCTTAAGCACAGTTACACCCTTCAAAGCTTCTGACTTCCATAGATTTAGAAGGGTGTAACTCTGTTTAGGATCACAAGCTCAGACATTAACTAGAACTACTGTCTTATATCTAACTACTCAAGTTTTCTTCTGAAGGTGACCGTTTTTGTCTGTTGTGGATGGAAGGAAGTCAGTAGTATGATATGAGCTCATGTCATGATTAAGGCAGATCTTTTCCACCTTCTTCTCTCAGCCATCTGTATGGCCTGACAAGAACTTCCTGAAAGTCAGGGCACTCTCACAAACAAAATGCACCTTGGCACAGGGACTGCAGTGAAGAAGTGAAATTGGGTCAAATCTCTTTCCTTCCCTTTAACTCCAGGGGATGAGGCGTAGATGAGGCTAAGCTTTCCATTTCCATAAGAACAAGAAATTTCATTCTATTTTGCTTCCTTACTGCATCCAATCTTCCTGAGTCTTTTATTGATAATGATAATGTCCTGAGTCTGACCTTCTGTAGAGGATTTTTGGAGTGTGCAAAAGGTAAATAGAGAGTGGAAAGCCCCCACCTCCTCCCCATGAGATTTTGGTTGTGAGGTGTACTTGTTTGGGCTGGCCAGTTTCTCACAGTTGAATAAAGGCAAATAATCAGTGTTTCAAAAGGTTCATGTCAACAAAATTGTATCTGATTCAAAACGTTAAAACCTTTATTTCTGAACTGCCTAAATCACAGTCCTCTAAAAATATATAGTTGTATAAAATTGGGTGTTTTCTGATTTTCAATTCCAATTTTTTTTTTTTAAAAAAAGTTCTTTTCCAGGCTTATAATAATTATATCCATGTCAAACCCTTGACAAGGATTGCAATAAAATATTTGTAGCTGAATTGTTAATAAGCAATATTTTATATTATGTATGACACTTGAATCATTGTAGTTCTTGAACACCACAGTAACAACACAACACAGATGTTCTCACAGTGTTCTAGTTGCTGGCTTGGGTAACACAGAAGTCTGCAAGAGCTGCTGGCCTACTACCCAATTACTAAATTCCTTTGCTTAGCCATCTCATTGAAGTACCTCAGTTGTCCTCAGGGTAAAGGAGGTGCTTGCCCTCTCCTGGAATCCTAAATTTACTAATCTGCATCAGGTGATCTGCAATTATAATTTGTGCAATTATTACTGCGGGCACTCTTCACCAAGGATTAATAGGGCTACTGGACTATGAATTAACTGACCAACTTAACCATTCATGTCACCCAACAGCAGTCTAGCTCTGTCTTTAAGAAATTCATATGTCATGAAATGAGCTTTAGGCAACAAGGAGATGTGCTGATCTAGAGCCCTTGTATGATGTATAAAATTTACCCTCAGTGGTGCAAATGTAGAGGTATGCACATTAGTGAAGTAGCTTCCGCACGTGGGAGTTTTCTGGGAATTTCATCCTTTTCCTGACTTCTCCCACATGTATTCTGAAGTGGCTTCATATAGTCTTTCCGAGTATGGTCATAATAGCTACCATGGCTTTTTTGTCTTCTCTTCACATGTATGCGAGAGAGAGAGAGAGAGAGAGAGAGAGAGAGAGATGCTTGGCAGGTGAAGCCACAATCCCATTTCTCATGACTTGTAAACTAGAGACAATTGGAGACTCAACCAAATTAATTTAAGGTTTAACAATAACAGATCTTTAATACAAATCTTCAAAATACAGAAATTCACTTTCTGATATTTTCCCAGATTGTGTGCTTGCACAAGATTTCACACCTTGGGGCAACCACAGTGAACTAGTATGTCCCTCAGCAAATGAACAATGGTTCATTTAAATTGGTTTTCTGTTCATTTTGGAAATGTAAACAGAAACACGGAATTGCCCTGCCTTTATCCAACCCAGACATTTAAATAACACTACAAATGTGTAGAGGGCAGAATTCTGAAACTGGTAACAGAATGCAACAGATCAGAATCAGCCAGCTTTTTCTGCTAAGCAAAGGAAAAGATGATTAACTAAAACACATTATAGAAATATGTATGGAAGGATAGCTGTAGAGTCTAATGCTAAGATCATATGCTTGACAATATGCTTATCACAGCAATCGAAGCAGGTGCAGGTGCCCAACTGGCAGCGTCTTCCCATGCTGTGCACCCAAGTCCAAAAAATAACACTCATTATAGGCCTTATCTGTATCTGGGCACATAGCTGTGGGGTTCCTGTTTGAAGACTATTATCAAACCTCTCTTGACTCCTCAAGGTCAGTGCTTGTATAGAGCATTAGGGTTTCCACTGATAGTAATATTTTGAAGGATGGGGACTTCTTTTTTTCTTTGCAGAGTAATACAATAGAAGACAGCGGGTGTTACTGTTGTTACAATCTAATCCTTAGAATCTGTTCATGCACAGATGACACACTGTACAGAGTCAAAAACAGAGAAGCATATGATACTGGCGAATTACTTCAGGAGACATTTTACAAATATTTTATTGAACATTCAAAAAGCTGCATGGGAGTGGCTTTTAGCTGTAGGATAGCCATTTTGTATTGACTGCGCACTTTTCGAGGAGTATATGTTTTTGCCTATATTCAAAGTTCCCTGAACGCTGTGTATTATGACAGCATTAGCTGGGATCATTTTCTCTATTTTATGCCTATAATATCTCTAACATGGGACAAATCCCTTTTGTAAAGCAAATCCTTTTAAGGGACAATAGGATCTGCACCTTTGACGATCCATCCCCCGAAACATAGACTCATTTGACTGCTGGCTGGATATATGGTCAGAGGTACAGGTATCCCTGAAGAAAAATAGCATGAAGTTAAATCAAAATGTGGGAACTGTACCCTGCTAAATAGTGTCCCTCGGACAAAAGCATTTCCCCATTTATTTTCATCTACCCTTTGCTTCTTCCTCAGTGAGGAGCAGTTCCTAATGCAATCAACCCCTTATTCTTCTTTTCATGCAATAATTTATATGTCCAAATGCCCATAATCTGCTGAAGAGTACTTGAACTCCATAATTATTCCAAGGGTTTTTTTTTAAATAAAACATCTCAGCATAGAAAGTGCTTTTACATCCTTTCCCTCATTTATCCTTACAGCAAACCCATAACTGAGGACCAAACTAGACAAGCTTATTTTTGAAGAGTTGGGTCCTGGTTCTCTGGGTTCTAGTCTAAGCCCACTTAAATTAATTTCTGAGTTCAATTCATGGTGGTGCTGCTTAAAGCCCTTTTTACAGCTACCCACAGAGTACTCTGTACTTGGAGCTGCAAAAAAAGAGGGAAATAACTCTCCCCAATATGGTTTCAGCATGGGGGAAGGCAGGAGCCCTTGCTCCCACCACAGCAGCATTCTCAGCTCAAATAGGTATCATTTAAAAAAAATGCTATTCCCTGCAGCTGCTGTGTGGCTGCAGGGAACCCAAGTTGGGAACCCAGACTCAGTTCTTTAAAACTTTAAAACTCATTAAAAATAAGCACTAGTTTGCCTCATAGATTTAGCAGAGAAATAATATGGATCATTAACTGTGCAATCCTATGCAGAGTTATACCAGTCTAAACTCACTTAAATTAACTTCTGGGTTCAATTCAAGGTGCTGCTGCTTACCTTCAAAGCCCTTCATGACCTGGGACTCACATAAGGAGCACCTCTCCCTGCATGTTCTCATGAGACAACTTCATTCTTCCTAGACAGTACTCCCTTTATCTAAGGTATGTTCTGCAGTGATATGGGTTCAGGCTCATGACTAGACATGGGCATGAACCGCATTACAAACCAAAAAAACCCCATGAACTGCCTGATTGATGATTGTTGGGGGTTTTCCGGGCTGTATTGCTGTGGTCTTGGCAAGACCACGGCAATACAGCCCGGAAAACCCCCAACAATCATCGTTCTCCGGCCGTGAAAGCCTTCGACAATACAACTGCCTGATTGTCTGTTCGCAAACCAGCGGTTCGTGAGGGTCCATGGCCAACAAAACAGCATTCGTTGGAAGTCCAGTTCATTGTGTTCGCCCGCAGTTCGTGAAGCCAGACAGTCAGGCACCATCAATCAATTCCCTTGGAAACGGAGCAGGTGGTATGCCTGAACTCTGTCTGCACTCCTTCTGTCGCCCTGGAAACCCGAATCAAAGCCCAGCTTACCTTGATCAGCAGGTCTTCCTTCCAACCATGGAGCTGCAAATTGGTTACAATTGGTTACATGGGAGAAGACACCTGGGGGGAGGGAGGGGGGAAGGGATGTTCTGTAGCCATGGGTACTCCAATCTCATCCCTGCAAACCCTGATAGGCAGTTCTGATGGCTAACCCCTTGTATACTGGGCCAACGTCAACTGTGGCTCTAATTGTATCAAATGGGAGTTTCCTGGGGGCCTCGGATGGAGAGGGTATAACTCCAAGATCCCTATTGCAATCTTGACCAAACTTGGGTGCTACAAACAACCAAAGGCAAACACAAAGTGCAGACGTTAACCTAACAATAGCACCCACAAATGAATTAAACACACACACTTCTTATATTACAACAATTCCTTAAATTATTTAAAGTGCTTCATGCTCCAAATTATACAGAAATAAACAATACAATCAACCACGTTCCTTAAGAATAGTCCCTAAAGTTTCCTAAGTTCTTCAATGCCGTATATTCTTGCTTGAAGGACTTGAGACTCGTCTCTGTTGAGAAAATGTCCCGACTAAAGGCACAGTTGAGCAAAGGGACCTGACATGCTTGAGAGTGGTCCCAAAAATTTCTGGTAAACCCGGCGTAATAGCCGACTGGGAACTGTTAACTAACGTGCTTTCTTCTTTTTATTCCAGGTGGAAATCAAAGGGGAAAAAACCCCAACAGGGCTCCCCTAGCTCGAAGTCAGAAAAACAGGTAAATGTGGCATAACAGCCAACTTGAAATTGACGTTCTTTAATCTTGTTTGCTTTTTTTCCTTTTATAGGTGAAAATCAAGAAGACAAAAGGGGGAGAACCCCTGACGGAGCTCCCCTAACTCAGCTCTACAAGCTGCCGGTTTTATTACTCAGCTTGTTTCGGGATACACAATCTTCATCAGGAGCCGCTCTTGCATCACCATAGCAGTCATGAAACTCTATGAGCACAATACCAATACCAATTGCTAATTAAAGATCTCAATAAATTCAATACAGATACAGTCTTAATATCATCCTTCTTGCTTACCTATGACAGAACCAAAAACATTCATGTGCAGGGATTCAATGCACAAACCGAATGGTCTTGAGGAAAATACCTCCCGCCCTCAATAAATACATTCACACAGTACAAGTTACCATGATTTAAAGATACATCACTTCCAAATCTCAGCTTACGTTACAACGACCCAAATCTATGCTTCAATTCCTGCAGGATCAAAATGAGTTGGTTTTGCAGAAAGCAAGACAGATTATTTTCCAAATTTAGCCCCCCTGGTTTTAAGGAGCCTAATCGATGGATCCACTCCGCTTCCCGTCTAAGTAAATCCTTTTGAATAGTAGGCTGACCTTTACATGTAGAAACATATAAGACCGAGAACCTAAACTCTTCCTCTGTCTGATAATGTGTGGGAAAATGCTCAACCAATGGAGCCTCAATTACACGATTCTTAATACATGACATGTGTTCCAAAATCCTTGTCCTCACTGGGCGCATGGTGCTCCCAACATATACCTTCTTGCAGGTGCAGATAATGACATACACCACTGATTTAGTTTGACACGTTGAAAAATGTTTTAAAGTTACTTTAAATTGTGGTGTATCCATCTGCAAACTATTCCCTGCTAAGGCTAGCAGGCAGATCCTGCAATGACTGCATGCGAAATGCCTTTGGGGTAAGTCATTGCCACGCTCCTCCGAATAGAGATCCGAATGCACCACCATATCTTTAATATTTTTGGTGCAGCAAAAACCCACTCTGGGTTCCCTACTGCAACCGCTAATCTCTGACACTAAATGCCAGTGCCAGTAGACAATATCCTTAATCTGGTTAGACAGAGGAGTGTATTCTAATGCCCAGGTGATACTGTCTTCCATTTCAGAGGATCTTGGAGCAAACAACTCCTTTCTTGCTGTCATTTTGGCCCATTTCTCTGCCTGATCTACAATTCTATGGGGGTACCCCCTTGCTAAAAAGGATTTTTTCATGTCCTGACACCCCTTCACAAAGTCCTCCTCCTTGGTGGAATTTCTCTTTAGACGCAAAAACTGGCCATATGGGATGTTATTGACTAAATGTTTGGGGTGAAAAGAACGATATGACAGGTAAGAATTCCTATCCGTGGGTTTTTAAAAGGGTCTGACACCAACCTCATTCTGTATATTTCGATAAGTAACCACATCTAGGAAACTAATACAGGTGGGGCTCATCTGTATAGTAAATTTGATATTAGGGTCTATACTATTCATCCATGTAGCAAAGTCCTCAACATGCTCTGCCCCTTGGAATAACAAATAAAGGTCATCAATAAATCTTTTGTAATATCCTATACGGTGAAAAAAAGGATTATTGACTGGGGACAGAATGTACCTATGTTCCAAATTAGCCATATAAAGATTGGCTATACTGGGGGCAGCCGAGCACCCCATGGCCACCCCCTTCGTCTGGTAGTAGTATTGAGTCTGAAATCTAAAATAGTTTTTTTCTAACACTAAATCAAGTAGTTGTAACAGGAATGGGGTGCTTGGGGTCTGCAAATCCCTCTGGTAAAGAATCATTTCTATAACTGACCTCAACCCCTCATGGGGGATAGAGGTATAAAGGGAGGGGACATCCATTGTCAAAAATACTTGATCTCTATTCAGTTTTCTCCTTTGATTTAACTTCATGCTATTTTTCTTCAGGGATACCTGTACCTCTGACCATATCTCCAACCAGCAGTCAAATTAGTCTATGTTTTGGGGGATGGATTGCCAAACGTGCAGATCCTATTGTCCCTTAAAAGGATTTGCTTTACAAAAGGGATTTGTCCCATGTTAGAGATATTATAGGCATAAAATAGAGAAAATGTTCCCAGCTAATGCTGTCATAATACACAGCATTCAGGGAACTTTGAATACGTGCAAAAACATATACTCCTTGAAAAGTGCGCAGTCAATACAAAATGGCTATCCTACAGCTAAAAGCCACTCCCATGCAGCTTTTTGAATGTTCAATAAAATATTTGTAAAATGTCTCCTGAAGTAATTCGCCAGTATCATATGCTTCTCTATTTTTTTTAATCCAGTCCTGCAAGGGCTTGCACTGTAAGACTATTGTTTAGCACACTTTTCAGTCTTATTCATTTTGAAGGGAGAGATTGACAGCCCAACCCTACACGTTTATTTAGAAATAAATCATAGCGTCTTCAATAGGCCTTGCTCCCAGGTGAGTGTGCCTAGGAGTGCAGCCTGTCACATGTTGAAATCAATGGGTCTGAAAAGTATTAAACTTTGGCTGGATCACACTCTTAGTGATGAAATGTACATTCTACATTTGCAATATTAAAGTAAATGACAAGTAAAGTTGAAGTTATGAAGCCACGTTTTTATTGGCTTCTCGTTTGTGTATTCATTTTATCAGCAGGGGAAAAGTTCAAGCCTGGTTAAAGAATTGACAATCCCACACAAGATACAGTAACTGAACATTTAGTGAATGATGGTGATATTCTGCAAAATTCATCTGCATTTACCCCAAATCAGCATCATAAGTGCCGGAAATTCCTTGCACCTAATAATCATAGATAAATAATCATCCAGATGGTAAACCTAACATCTTTCTCTTTTAATTTTTTTCCCCAAGGAGCACAATCTCCTTGGAAAATAATTCTCAAAATATATGACTGGACAATGTCAGACAAAATAAAACAGCTTTATGGTTGGCTTTCATCTATATGCCTTATTAGAATCATATCACTCTAAGGCTGTGATCCGAAGCATGTTTACTAACTAATACACCTCCCTGAATTCAATAGGGCTTTCTTGCATGTGATTGGACTGCACTAGATGAAAGTTACAAGCTGATTTTTTTTTGTCACAGTTATTGGCTTCCTTCTACGTGCTGTTTCATTGTGAGCTCCACATCTGGTAGACATCAGTTGTAGACCGTGTGCTGGGAGAAACAGGCTTTTGGTCTGCTCCAACTAGAATCTTAATCTATGTGTTTAAACAATTTTTCTTAAGAATGGATACTTCTATCTCACTTTTATGCTATTCTTTCTCCTAGCCACCATACTTAGGTTCTCTACTCCTCCATTTTATTTTCTCAACAACCCTGTGATAATTTAGGTTGAGAATGAGTGACTACCTCAATGTTACCCATCACGACTGTGTTACTTTGAATCTTGGCCTACCCATCCCAGTCTGATGTTCTAACTAGACATGGGCACGAACAGCATTACGAACAGAAAAAACCCACGTACAGCCCAATCTGCTGTTTGGGAGCAAGCTGTTTATGAGGCCCCATCCTAAACCAACAGGTGGTCATTAAAAGCCTTGATCATTGCCTTTGGTAGCGGTTGGGCAAGCCAGACAGTCTGGAGCCTGCTGTAATCAATCCCCTTGGCAACTGGAGGGAGGGAGGGACTGAACTCTGTCTGAACTCTTTTTGGCTTTCCTTCTGGCTTTAACCCTTCAAAGTACTTCCAGCAGAGAGTCCCGTTTTTGCCACTGTGAAGAGGAAATGGCAACAAAGGGAAGGGACCATGGATCATGCCTTTCCCGGGGTGCAATCTCTCTGATACTTGAGGGGTCTTCGGAGGACAGTGAGGACTATGTCCCCTGCAAATTTGGTGGGTATTGGACATTGGGAAGGTCAATTTGTAGCCCCTCAAATTAGCTTCCACCAGAGAGGGAAGGACCCATGGATCATGCCTTTTCTGGGGTGCAATCTCTCTGATACTTGAGGGGTCTTCGGAGGACAGTGAGGACTATGTCCCCAGCAAATTTGGTGGGTATTGGACATTGGGAAGGTCAGTTTGTAACCCCTCAAAGTAACTTCCACCAGAGAGTCCCATTTTTGCCACCAGAGATGGAAGGACCCATGGATCATGCCTTTCCTGGGGTGCAATCTCTCTGAAACTGGGGGGGGGGGGCGGTATTCACAGTGGGGACGAAAGGGGGAGAGCCATGGATCATGCCTTTCCCGGGGTGCAATCTCTCTGAAACTGGGGAAGGGTCTTCAGAGGACAGTGAGGACCAAAGGGGGAGAGCCATAGATCATGCCTTTCCTGGGTTGCAATCTCTCTGAAACTAGGGGGGGTCTTCAGAGGACAGAGAAGACTAAAGGGGGAGAGCTGTGGATCATGCCTTTCCCGGGGTGCAAGCTCTCTGAAGCTCTCTGAAGCTCTTTTCAGAGGACAGTGAGGACTAAAGGGGGAGAGCCATGGATCATGCCTTTCCCGGGGTGCAATCTCTCTGGAACTGGGGTGGTCTTCAGAGGAACTGGAGTGATCTTCAGAGGACAGTGAGGACTAAAGGGGGAGACCCATTGATCATGCCTTTCCCGGGGTGCAGTATCTCTGAAACTGGGGGGGGGGTCTTCAGAGGACAGTGAGGACTAAAGGGGGAGACCCATGGATCATGCCTTTCCCAGGGTGCAATCTCTCTGGAACTGGGGTGGTCTTCAGAGGAACTGGGGTGATCTTCAGAGGACAGTGAGGACTAAAGGGGGAGAGCCATGGATCATGCCTTTCCTGAGGTGCAATCTCTCTGAAACTAGGGGGGGTCTTCAGAGGACAGCGAGGACTAAAGGGGGAGAGCTGTGCATCATGCCTTTCCCGGGGTGCAATCTCTCTTGAACTGGGGTGGTCTTCAGAGGAACTGGGGTGATCTTCAGAGGACAGTGAGGACTAAAGGGGGAGAGCCATGGATCATGCCTTTCCTGAGGTGCAATCTCTCTGAAACTAGGGGGGTCTTCAGAGGACAGTGAGGACTAAAGGGGGAGAGCCATGGATCATGCCTTTCCCGGGGTGCAATCTCTCTGAAACTGGGGGGGGGGTCTTCAGAGGACAGTGAAGACTAAAGGGGGAGAGCCATGGATTATGCTTTTCTGGGGTGCAATCTCTTTGAAACTGGGGGGGGGTCTTCAGAGGACATTGGGGACTATATCCCTTGCAAACTTGGTGGGTATTGGACATTGGGAAGATTCTCCTGGGTGCGAGAGGGACGAGGAGAATCTCCCCACCTCTCTCACACTGGGCAGGCAGCCTGGCAGTCGGCAAGGAGAATTCCCCCCTGCCGCCTGCCAGCTGATAGTTTAAAGGGATCTTTAAAGGGCCAGGTAAGTGGGTTTAAGGGGGGGCTAAGTGGGGGGTGTTTGAGGTGGGGGTGGTTCTGGCCCCCATGAACAACGAACAATGAACATGTCCGGGAACAGTTCATGTCCGTCCATGTTCATTGTTCGTTGTTTGTGGATGGCACCGAACGTCGAACAGGGTATTCGGGGGTTTTTTCCCATTCGTGCCCATGTCTAGTTCTAACCACTACACTCTCTAAAGAAACTATACATGCTATTCAATCAATGGAAACTGTTATCTTTAGCATGTGTCATTTAAAATAGCCTAGTGTTAATAAATGCAATAATCACTGATGTAGCGATAATAATTTCATACTGAGAACTGACTTTACCCCAAAGGTGAAGTAGAGACATCAGTCTGAGTTATATAACTACAGAGTGGCATAATTAATCTCCCTCAGTTAATTTCTGTAAATAGCTGTGAATTTTGGACTTTATGACACAGAATCCCTTTGGGGTGCTACCATTTTGCTTACTTTCTTCTCTTATCTCAACTACTGTACAGTCAATCTTAATTTGCAAATGATTTTTACACCGAATTAGCCCTCTACCATCACTTCCCCATTTGACAAATGGAGACTGAGAAGGAGAGACTTGGTTGAATGTTGATCAATTGACCAAATCTGTTATTTCTTTGTGAGTGAAGGGGGATGTGGATTTCTCCTGGCAGCAGCAGGTTATTTCCTCTTGCCTGATCACTACCAGAAAACCAAGCCATACAGCCCAACTAACAAGCCCTTTTTGTGCACTCAACTCTCCAGGGTTCAAACAGCTCCATAATGGGCTGAACAACACAGTCTGGACTGTAGCCAAAGCTGTAATCACTGGCACTATTACTCCCCCAGCATCTGACGTGAAATATATGACAGAAATGAGCATTACAGAAAAGACAAAGGGACTGCACAAATGTACACACAGACTGTCCCCAAAGGGTTAGTGAAATGATGGATGACATAAAGAAAGTGAATGTTTTATGTTTTAAAGGATTCAGAATTAGTACTGTCAAGGTTGGCTGAGTCATTTTTCCAATGACAGGAAGAGGTTAGTGCTACCCTTTGACTGAAAAGATGACACTCCACAGCAGTCTTTTCCCTAAGTAGGCCTTGCCGGGAAGCTAAGCCAACAGTAAAATAGAACTGATCTCAAGACTCTGTTGGTGTATCTCAAAGGCGGTTATAAGACAAGTATGCTCTGGCAGTATGACCTAATTTTGGCAGCCAAAACTTCTTGAGGGAAAAGAAGAAGCCCCTCCCCTTATTTTATGAATCCCTTTGGTCGGGCGGAAGGGGGGCTAGGTAGATGATGAAAGCCTTAGCTTCGAGTTCATTTATAAAGTTTGGGCTGTTTCAAATGTCAAGCTGTGTATAAAACATCTTCTAATGCCACCTGCAAAACAGTTTAGAGCTTCTTTTTTACTTGATTCCTATAGGCTTAAACTCTGGCAGCTTTGAGAGCCAGAGACTACCATGGCCAAGGCCACTGGAGAGGGGTTTCAGTTAGGCTGCCAAGCTCTAGCTTATGCAGAGATGGTGGGCTGCAGGCATGACCCAGGCAACCCTCCTGAGAACGTTACATGGCCTGGTAGTTTGAAGGTGATCCAGATAGAGGACTATCTTGATGAAATTTAACCTAGTCATTTTGGGGGGGCGGGGGGATGACAAAGTTGTAGCACTGAAGGATTAAGAGGATCATCAGGCAACCCAAATGAGGTGAGAAACCAGATGTTTTAGCAATGATCACAGATGGATTCCACATGTTCCTCTCGATGGAAATGCTGAACCAAAGAGATGAGAGAGGTGTTTGGACATTGGGGAGCAGACCAGGACCAAGATGGACTCTCTAAGAACCATACCATTCTGTTGAAAAAAATAGCATTGAATGGTGGTGGAGAATATTGTCAAGTCATGGCTGACTTCTAGAAACCCCTAGTGGGGTTTTGAAGGTAAGAGACTAACAGGCGGTTTGCTATTCCCTGACTATGCATAGTGACCCTGGTCTTCATTGAAGGTCTCCCATCCAATTACTAACCAAAGTCAGTCCTGCTTAGCTTTGGAGATCTGACAAGGCTATCCAGGTCAGGGTGAATATAGGTTAAAGAAGACCAAAACCTGATCCTATTCTAAATGTTAATGGTGAAATGCATCGGCACTGAAAATCCTCATCTCTAAGGGGTGTGTGTGTGTCTGCAGCACTAGATCAGCACAACTGGCATCTTTTGTTCTGTCTGGCCTTCTCTGCACAGATCTGAAAGATGCCCCAGCAAAGTTGCACCAGTGAATTTATGCTGGACAGAGCTGATGTGCCAGTGGAACATCACTTAAGCCTATCCACAGAATACCATGGAACTGGACTGACTGTCTCAAATCACTAAAGAGGAATCTTGGTAAATTGTAGCTTATTGAAAGAAAGCTTAAATATGGTCATTTCTCATTGTCTTAAAAATGTCTAACACAAAATGAGAACTGGGTTTCAGTCTGAAGACAGAACCAGTCATGCACACTCTTTTGCTCTTTAGAAGCTTTGAAATAACGAAATAATGCTAAGACTAAGAAAATTTGCTATCTAAATTGTGCACATTATCTCATCCAAAACAAATCTTTCATTTGAAGAATGTAAAACAGTAACACACTGTAGAAAACTTCAGGTTTTAAAGATAAATTACACTAAATCAGTGCTACAGAAGTAGAGCTACCAACCTGTCACAAGAAAATCAGAAGCAATTATGAACTCCCTATAGATTTGAATGGGCTCATTATTCATGGAAATACCTGGAATAAATGCACCAGACCAGCCAAACCAAGACAGATTGTTAGAATTTAATTGCCCTCACACCATGGCAATTGCAAAAGGTGGGGCAAAATGATCATTTCATGAATGTACGTCCGACACTGTTTGTTTCACTGTCAGTGAAGGTTCTATAGAGTGTAGAATCTGGGTCCTGTAGAGTTGATGGGAAATTTTATATTGAGTTCAGCTGGGTCCAGTGTTTTATTCTTGTCATGAAATTGCTTGTCAAAGTTAAACAGAAGCACGGTCATTAAGTGTGGGCGTGTTTATTTATTTAGTACATTTTTATTCCCCACCCCCACCCTTTCCACCAAGGAGCCCAGAGCACCATACATTATTCACCACTTCTCCATTCTTTATCCTGACAATAACCTTGTGAAGTAAATTAGGCCAAAAGAGAGAGAGCGAATGACCCAAAGTCACTCAATGATCTTGATGGCAGAATAGGGATTTGAACCTGAGGGCCAAACTAGACTTGACGGCATCCTTCTGGGTCAGGCCCTGACTTTAAAATGGCAGCAGTCTCATGGCAACCATGAGGATGTTGTCACATCTAGTTTGGCCCCCCGAGTCTCCGACACTCTAACAATGGGTCTTAGCATAGAAAGATCATCAGCAGTATTTAATCAAAAGTATTCCATATCCAAATTTACAGTTACATTACATTTGAGAAATATAATAATAATAATAATAATAATAATGATGATGATGATGATGATGATGATGATGATAGATAGATAGATAGATAGATAGATAGATAGATAGATAGATAGATAGATAGATAGATAGATAGATAGATAGATAGATAGATAGATAGATAAAGTGCTCCACTCAGAGCAGTGAACAAAATCAGCGTAATTCTTATCACCACAATACCGTTGGAGAGGTGGGGCTGAGAGGAGTGGCTTATCCAAGGCCACCTACTTGTTGGAATAGGCAGCTCAGCATGCTTTGGACATTTGGGGGGTGCCGCATGTCTCTGCCAGCATGTAACTCTAGTAAGCTGCTTCTATTTTGTCTAATGTGGAAATGCCTCCTGACTCCTCCTCTGTTTCTGTGCCTCTTGGGAGTTTGCTCTCTCTCTCTTGCCCCATGGTCTTCCAAGGAGAAGGATATGATTCTCTGAGCTCCTGCCATGAAGGCCTTATCCATAGACCCACATCTCAACCTCACTGTCAAACTCAGGCCATGGTTTAGATATAGGGAAAGTGACTCTTTAGATTAGGACTCTTTCTCTCTTCTCCAAGATATTGCTATGGATGGAATCTACCTCAATAAAATTGTAAATTATATCTTTCTGTGATTTGTCTGAAGACTAATTGATACACGTTTGGGGTGAAACACTTCTGACTAAGTAACTCTGTTGCTACCACAAACCAAAATACAATTAATTCCTAATACTACTGAGCTCATGGCAGTAGTGGGATTTGTACCGGCAGAGTGCTGATTTGCAGCCTTTGGCTTAACCACTATGCTACATCAGATATGAAGGAGATATGGAGATTAACTGTTTCTGATGGGGTCACACTACAAAGCAGGTCTACAGCTTGGGGATGCTTGTATAACCAGCTTTGTTTTTGGATGCTCAGTTGGCAGTCAAAGCCAGGAGCACTTTTTAGTAAATTCAGCTGGTATGTCAACTGAGTCTTCTTCTGGACATGAGAGATCTAGCCACTGTTATTCATGCCTAGTGAACTCTTAAGTCTGATTATTGCAATGAACTCAGCATGCCTTGCAGCAGGCACACAGCACTGATGGTGTGTCCCACTGATTGCTAGTTAACAGCCTCCAGGTATAAAAGCCAGCTTACTTGCTCCCATGTGAAAGTTCCCCTCCCATTGTCTGTTCTGATCTTTGAGTGAAGCCATATTCCAGATAACTTTGAGGGTAGGTTAATGAGCATAAGAAATAGGGACTTGTCTGCAGTAGTGCCCTCTTCCTGAAGAGGACTATAAGCTTATCCTCTGGAGATTTTTCGAATTTTTCTGGTCTGTATGCTTTGGCGGGCAGAAGTTGACATAAAGCACATGCTCTGCTGCTTTACGGTTTATAATGCTGTTTCATGTTGTGCTATCACTGTGTTTATTTTGATCATTAGCCATTCAGGGACCTTTGGTGGGGAGAAAGCTGAAGCGTGCTGAGCCTTTGTTGTTGCACTGGGAATGACATCTTTCCCAGCACAACAGTGAAGGTTCTTGTGTGCATGCACATGCTTTACACACGCACACAGCAAGTTCCCCCCCCCATGAGCCCATCCCCCAGTTTGTGCCCCAGGGGACCTGGCAACCCTAATTTGTGCAGACAGGAGCATTTGGGCATGAGTTGCTGCTGAGTAGCTGCTGTTGGCACATGCTCAGAGCTTACTGGATCACTGACTGCCACATATGCATCAAGTTGTAGTATGGTCATGCATCATTTGAAAATGATCTATATTTGAACATTTCATGCTGTTTTAGAGCTTACACAGTCAATAGAATTGTCATGCTGGTACATACCTTGAACTTGCCAAATCCTTAGCAAAGCAGGGCTGGCAAAATGGACAAGAGTTAAAACTGCCATCCCAAGCATGTCTACTCAGAATCCTACTCAGGTGTGTTCAGTGGGGCTTACCTGGAGGAAAGGAGTGCCTAGGATTGTACTGTACATTGCTTTGTGAGTATAATTCGCAAATGGCTTTTTGAATAGGTCAATGGCCACAGGAGAAAACAATGTGGCTTTGTTCTAGACTGGTGCATCCCACCACACATGGATTATAGTTCCCAAGAGTTGTGCAAGAATGTGCACGTGCTCATTAACACAACATCAGGCAACATCAAGTGGGTAATTAAAAGTTATCCTTTTTTCAATGCTTTGAAAGTGCTGCTTGTAATTTGTGATCAAATTGCAATTAAAGGAAACCAGAGTCTGCATATCACTCGTGTATAGGAATAAAGTAGTTCCACTCTATAGTGGGGATTTATTTAGTTATTTGTTTGTTTATGCACCTTATTTATAGTCTCTTATTTGTACCTTATTTAAGCACCTTATTTATAGACTCAAGGCAGATTACACAGCATAAGTCAATACAGGCAATGGTTGGTACATTCAATAAGCAACACAATAGGGTATGGGTTACAGAAATTTGAAAACAAGTAGAAATCCAATGCAGAGCTGAAACAATACGGAAACAAACAATAATCAATACTGAAACAAACCATTTAATTTGACATATTAAACAACACAGAAGCTACCCAGTAAGAGCACACAGACAGCATACTCCATATATCTTTACCACAGCATCTCTCTGAACCTTACAGCCCACCCCTCTTACCTGTGTAAAGAGCCCTCCTGAATAATTGAATTTTGCATAGTTTGCAGAAAGACTGGCGAGTGGGAGTTTTCCTGACCTTTTCAGGCAGGCCATTCCGTAAGTTGGGGGCTACCACAAAGGATGCACGTGTACAACAAACTGTTGATCTTGCCCATTGGCAGGGTGGTACTTAAGTAAAGCTGCTATGGCAGAGTATGGGGAGAGAGGTGATTCCATAGATATGAGGGACCAAGGCCATGAAGGGCTTTGTATGTGATAGTAAAACCTTGACTTGAGCCCGGCAACTGATGGGCAGGCAAATGGAGTGACTGAAGAATGGGAGTAATATGCATGCTCTGCCTAGCCCCTGATAATAACTGAGCTGCAACGTTCTGAACCAACTGGAGTCTCCAAGTTGACTTTGAAAGAAGACCTATGCAGAGTGCATTACAGTAGTCCAGTCTCAATGTCACCATGGGGTGGCTCCCGATGGCCAGATTGGCCATGTGAAGGTAAGTGGCCATCTTGGAAGAAGGTCTTTTTTTCAGCTGCATTAATTTGCTTCTCTAGCAGTAATACTGGATCCAGTATAAACCCTAGTCTATTAACTGAGTCAGCAAGGGTCAGTTGAACCCCACTGAAAATAGGGAGCACAATGTCCTTCAATGTCTCTGCCTTCCCAACCAACATCACATCTGTCTTATCCGGGTTCAGATTCAATTTAAAGAAAGCGCAAGGAAATGGAAACCTGCTTTAAGTCAATTTCTCACAGAAAAATGTGTTAAAAGTGCATTTCATAAGCTGAGTGTGGAACACAATGTGAACCAAACCACCCTCTTAAGGTGGAAAAATTCAGCTGACTCCTGTATGGTGTTTCAAGATTTTTTCCCATAAGAGTGTGGTTGTTTGTTAAGCTGTCTGAATGTGTCTGAATGGATTTAGTTATATATGTATAACTGCACTGCCTTCTTGTCACTGCCACTCCCTGTTACTCTCCTGAGGCCTCATTACCAGCTGTCTGCCACTGTTGCCTCCAATTCTTAAGAGTTAATCAAAAATTCATTTGAAGCGTTTTTTGGGTTGTGATTTACTACTTAAATGTTTCTGCTTGCCTTAAGTGTCCGACCATGAACATAGCTAATCTTTTCAATCCAGTTCATGCAGTTACTTCACAAATGGATATCACTGACTACAGTCACATGCCTGTCATTTAAAGGGTATGTCAGGCTTCAGCATGGGCATGGCTGCACAGAGCGCCAGTGGGCCTGGACTCCAGCTCCCAGGGGCAGACAGGGACAACACAGGTTCAAGCTCTGTGGAAGGAAGGGAGGGAGGTATACATCACCCTTGCTCCCTCTCTATCACTCACAGGCCTGCTCAACCTGTCAAGCTCCCTCACGCCTCACATACTCTCCACCCCTCTTTCACAACCCACACCATCCTCTAGGTGGACTTCCCTTATATCCCTTTACCCATTCCTGGCTCCACCTGCCAGCCATGCCCCCCAGCACTCTAGCCACAGCCCAGGTTGTCCTAGGCAGCCACACCTGGGGTTGCTCTGCTGGCTGCTTTGGCCAGCCACACCTGTGCCTCCTTTGCTGGCTGCTGGGCTCTCTTTGCTGATTGCCTCAAGCAGTCCCACCTGAGGCTGCCCTGCTCCCAGCCTCACCTGGTCCTTGCTATTCCCTTCCACCCTGCTTGCAGGTTGGGACGTGGCCCTGTGCTGCCTTTCTTCTCCTGCCGGTAAGGTTGTTGTCTGGCTGGCTGTTCCTGTCTCCTGTGCCTTCTCCCTTTGGTCTGGTCCCCTCCTGGCTGTCCTCACTCTCCCTGCCTGGGCTCTTAGCCTCCCACTGGAGGGTGGGGCTAGCTGGCTTCCACCTACCCCATCTGACCCTCTGCAGCTTGGGTGCTTCTTTCCCCCCTCTGCTGCCAGCCTGTTCAGGACCTGGATGACGGGGCGGCTGGGTAGCTGTCTCCCAGTTGTCTCCTGTCCCCACCTCCCGGTAAATCCAGGGGCTGAGCCTCAGACCCTGGACAGGGTACCACCAACTATGCATGTACAATCAGGGGACAATGTATGAGCAGTCTGGCAAGCAGGCCATGGACTCAACCATGACCCACAGGGATATGTGCCTCTACAATAATCAAGACTTCATTTGTAGACTCTGCAATTGCTAACATAGCCACAAGCTGCAACTTGTTACTTATTATATAGCCGGTCCTTGTAGCACAAGAAGCTGTTGCACAGTGGGCACAAAGCATGGTAATCAAGGCAAATTTCAACAAAAAGCATTGAATCAATCTAATCAGGAGCTTGCCCTTATGTGTAAGTGAGGAAGTACAGTTAAGGTAAATTCATGTGACATTTGTATTTGCATCAAAGCTCTGAAAATCCCTGGAATGGGCACAGGATACTTAAGAGCTGTACAAAGTGACTTTGTTTTATTATTCTAGTTTCCATCCTTCTACTGCTCTGAAGCAATGTGCTGTCTGTATCCCTTGAACCTGGCTGACAAGGTGGTTTGAGGAAGACCTGTATCAGCCTCACTTGGGTATCCTTTTGCTGGCAACTGAAGCGAGAGACTTGGCAGAAGTTGACAATTTTTTGCTTTGGTTGAACTGCTGTTGAAGGACTATATAGAGAAAACAACAGCTGTCTCTTCCGAGGGTTAATCCGTCCCGTAGAGCCCATCAGGTTAAACTCTGACAGGGAAGAGATGTTCCTCTGTCTGCCCAACAGAATGGGTGAAAAAGTGAAGGTAGAAGAAGAAATTTGCCTATATGAGCATTTCAATATGACAAAAGGACAAAGTAGGGACAAGTGTGTCTATATTTCAACGAATTCTGTTAAACTGCACATAGAATCAGGCAATCAGAGCCACAAATTAATAAGAATGGTTAATGTAACAGGAATAGGACTTAATCATGCCCATCAAACCAAGTAAAACCTGTTATACCATTTGGACCGGTTCTTGAATTTCTAATGAAAGAAAATTACACATTTCTGCCTTAAAGGTGTGAGCTGCAATCTTGTGCATTGTTTTCTGAAAAATAAGTAAGCCTCATTGAACTCAGTGTGGTTTAATTCTGTGTGTGTGTGTGCGTGCATGCGTGCGTGCGTGCGTGCACAAACAGACAGATAGGATTGTGCTGTATTTGTTGGCCCATCACGGGAAGACAGGGATTTTTAATGAATATATTTGTTAAGTCAGCTTGCGATTGTTAATATTTCAGCATGATGTAGTGGTTAGCGTGTTGGGCTAGGATCTGGGAGATCCCGCTTCAAATCTCCACTCTGTCATGGAAGCTTGCAAGGTTCTCTTGTGCCAGTTATGTACTTAAACTACCTCAGAGAGTTGTTAGAAGGCTATAACATTAAAGCAGAATGCTGTTGTAAGTGGCTTTGGTTCCCCACTGGGGGAAAAATCAAGGTTTAAACATGTAGATAAGGAGTCACATTATTAATTTTCTGGTATTTCTGACAGAACTGTCATAAAGATGGGTGAGGGGCTTTGCTGACCACAGACTCCCACCACCCTTTTAAAGGGGAAGGGATACAAAAATCCTTGTAATGAGATATTACTATCTATGTTGGCCAGGGCGTAGACTTTCCAGTTTCCCGGGGGGGAGGGGCTGGGCCTGGGCCAGGGCCAGAGGCATTACTATATCCTATCCTTAAAAGAAGACATCATAGGGAGGAGCCAATGACATCACAGGGAGAGGCTTCCATTGCCACCATCTATGGAGGCGAGGCCATGGGGGATTTAAGGAGGGGCTCCTCACAAATTTAGGGGGACCTGGACACTCATGGGGACCCCCCTAACAATGCCCCTGGGCTGGGCCAAACCTAGAAAAAGGTGGGAGTTGGCCAGTGGTTACAGTGCCATGTCAGTGATCTCCTGCTGTGTCCTGTTTTTGAAATTTACTTTTAGAATAGTCACTTTAATATCTAAAAATATAGATACCATGTGTACAGGACAAACAAATGGTCACAAATTTGACACTAAGGAAGTCACATGAAAAAGCCTGTAGGGGAACATTTCTTAAGTTTTCCTGGACGTTCATTTACAAGAGTCTTGATTCTGTCTTATTCATAAGGGTGACTTAGTACTGAAATTTACTAAAATGTGGCCTCACAGATGCCTTTATTTGGTAAATATGTGGTTGAAATCTGAACCAGGGCAGAATACAAAACAGTTGCTGTGCACTCGATTTCTAACCAATGTACAGAGTTCAGAGTAGTAGCAATCTCCTTCTCATTTCAAACTCATATCCTATAAGTGAGTACAAGCACATTTTGAGACAATTCAGAACAGTGCTAGTCACGTCCCCAAAGAAAACTCAGTTATACTCCCTAGGATTGTATATACCTTGCTTTCTTAGCACACTGCTTAAAAACTCCACCTTAAAAACACAGACATTCAGAACACATTATCAACAAAATCACATAATTAAGTGCACATTCCTTGCCAACGTTCTTTCCAGGCTGCACACAGAGCAAAAGGAAATTTTTTAAAGACCTCTGATCTGCATTCCCACCCCCTGCCCCCTGCCAATCTTGTTCATGCAGATAGGCTTTCTCATTGTTTCAAAGAGACAGCACTCAGGCTGCCATTTTAGGAACTGTGCTTTTCTGCAATAGATGCCACCTCTCCATTTAAAAATGGAATGGAAATTGAAAGAGGAGCTTAGGAGTGGCTGAAGCAGCCCCCCCCCATGAAAAAAATTACTGTTCTCCCACACCCAGCTCCCCCCCCCCCAAACCAGCAAGAAAAACAAACAAACAAAGCTATTTCAACAAGGAAACATAGGATCTACTCTTTCCCAGTGTTCCATTTCCAAAACACAATGTAATGATAAAGTAACTGAAAAGTAAAATAAAATACTCACTTTTTCCCTATTAAAAGCAACAGAAACTGTTCCTTAGCAAAGTAGCATTGATTACAGAGAAAACATGATGATGGGTGGTAGGATCGTGCTGGCTGGTATGAGTGTGAAAGAGAAAGAGAAAATAAACTTATATTTGCCTTAGTTTTAAAAAAGAAGTAAGAGTTCTTTATTATAGGAATATGGAGAGATAAATTCCTATCTACCAATCTATTCCTGAGCAGGAAGTCCTGAGATTGAAAGACCTCCAAAACATCCTATCATTTACAGACTTGCTCAGATCCTGCAAACTGGAGGGCATGGCTTCTTTTACTGAGTCAAGCCATCTCGTTTTAGGTCTTCCTCTTTTCCTACTGCCTTCTACTTTTCCTAGCATTATTGACTTTTCCAGAGAATCTTGTCTTCTCATGATGTGACCAAAGTATGATAGCCTCAGTTTTGTCATTTTAGCTTCTAGGGAGAATTCAGGCTTGATTTGATCTAGTATCCACTTATTTGTCTTTCTGGCTGCCTATGGTATCCACAAAACTTTCTTCCAGCACCACATTTCAAATTAATCACTTTTCTTCCCGTCAGCTTTCTTCACTCTCCAACTTTCACATCCATATATAGTAATAGGGAATACCACAGTTAGTATTATCTTGATCTTGGTTCCCAGAGAGACATCTTTATCTTTAGAGATCTTCTCTAGCTTCCTCCCAGCTGCTCTTCCAAGTCTCAATCTTCTTATTTCTTCATTGTAGTCTCCCTGTTAATTGATGATTGAGCCAAGGAACAGAAAATCTTGGACAATTTCAATTTCCTTATTCGCAGCTTTAAAATTGTGTAATTCCTCAGTAGTCATTACTTTTGTCTTCTTGATGTTCAGTTGTAATCCTGCTTTGGCACTTTCTCCTTTAACCTTCATCGTAGTCATTTCAAGTCTTCACTATTTTCTGCCATTAACATGGTGTCATCTGCATTTTTCAAACTATTAATGTTCTTTCCACCAATTTTCACTCCACCTTCTAGATCTAATCCAGCTTTCCTTATGATATGCTCTGCATAGAGGTTGAACAGGTAAGGAGATAATATGCATCCTTGTCTGACACCTTTACCAATTGGAAACCATTCTGTTTCCCCATGTTCAGTCTTGATAATAGCTTCTTGTCCAGAGTACAGGTTGTGCATCAAAACAATCAGATGTTGTGGCACACTCATTTCTTTTAACAGTCTTTATAGCTTTTCATGATCCACACAGACAAAAACTTTGCTGTAATCTATAAAACACAGGCTAATTTTCTTCAGGAATTCCCTTGTATGTTCCATTAGCCATAGTCAATTTGCAATGTGATCTCTGGTACCTCTTCCTTTTCTGAAACCAGCTTGAAATCTGGCATTTCTCATTCCATATATGGTAAGAGTCTTTGCTGTAGAATTTTGAGCATCGCTTTGCTTGCAAGGGAAATTAACGTGATAGTTCGATTGTTGCTGCACTCTTTGGCATCCCATTTTTGGGGAATTGTAATGTAGACTGAGCATTTCCAGTCTGTGGGCCATTGTTTTGTTTTCCAAATGTAAACTGGAGCCAAGCAATTATGTTGCAATTATGTCAAACAGAGGCCTTGCAATCTGACTGTTTCTACATTGAAAGTGGGTGCAGCCAACCAGGGTTAAGGACTAAGCTATTTAGCTTGAGCCATAGCCATAGGTATTTTAAGGCAGGGTATAAATTCTTTTTTAATATAAAATTTATTTTTGTAAATATAAGCAGAACAGAGAAAATAAAATAAAAATGAGAGCACAATTATAATTACATCAAAAGAAAAAAAAGAGTAAACAATATAAATAACTCAGTTTTTTAAAATATCCAGCACATATCAATCCTTGAATGTGTTTGGTGTCTGTCAGAAAAGAAAGTATAGTCTCTACCAGTATTCAGATTTTTTATCCTCTAAGCATCTTCCACTTGTAACATTTCCATATAATTAAACACATTTTTGGGAAGTTTGCCTTCTTTGGATTTTTTTCACCTATCTTTTTTTTTAGATCCATTACCACATTGATGTCTCCGAAGATCATAATCTTCTTGAAAATCAAAAATGGATTGGAAAACATTTTCATTAAAAAAATTATCTTGCATTGTTTGGTGCATATATTGTTGCTAATATATAAATCTTGCCTTCCAGAAGCCTGATTTTCAAAATCATATATCTTCCATCAGACTCTCTTAATTCTTCTGTAACATTTATTTGTAAATTGTTTATATAAACTGCAACTCCTTTTTAAAACTATATATTCTTAATAAACACAGAAATATATAAGAGCAAAAAACAGGAACAAGTCCCCAAAGAATAATGGAAATTGTAATATGTAGGGAAGGTTGGACAGTCCTGTGCTTCATCTGCCATTGTAACTGAGTCCCTCATGTGAGTTTGTCACTGCTTGCTCCCCTGGCCAATCCAAGGGGGCTTGAGCCCCTCAGCCCCCATGTAGTTCACCAGTTGCCCGGCGGTGGGGGCTCAGCACCATCTGGCCAAATCCAGGGGGGCTTGAGCCCCTCAGCCCCCCCCCCCGTAGTTTACACCTTGTATGTTGGTGCTTTACTAGTAAGCAAAAGAGGAGATCTTTGAGGCAGCTGTGAGGAGGAAAGAGTTAGAAACAGCCTTCTGAGAGCAGTTTCAGCTCCCCTCAATCTCTTTCCCAGCATTCTGCCTATGACATTTTAATCTTCAGCTTCCTTTGAGAACAGAGAGTGGCAAGTATGGTTCAACTTTCTCCACGTTACCTGTACAACAACCTGGTAAGGGAGGTTAGGCTGAGAGATTGTGATTGGACCAAAGGTCAGCCGGCAAGTTTCACAGCAGCTAACAGTGGTTTTCCAGACTGTAGTTCAAGAGACTTCAACATCTCCTCACTAGCTTTATTTTTTAAAGGAGAAGCAGATATACATTCAATAGGTTTACAAATTCACTGAAAACCTTCATTTTTTTCCTCGGTTTACTTAGCTGATCAAGCTTTGCTAGGCATAGGCAACCATATTCATCTTGCCTTGAACCAGAGAAGAATTCTTGGCAGATACAGATCCTCCAAAAGCAGCAGCAATAGCAAGAACAGCCAAACTACTGTAACATGCTCCATATGCCTTTGACTGCAACAGCTAAAAAACGGTCAGAGAACAGCCAACAGTAACTTATCTTACCAGGGCCGTTTCCAGACGGCCCCCCGCCTCGCGAAACGTCGCGCGTCGTTGCGCAGAAAACGCGAAATATCACGTTTTCTCGCGCGAGTTTTGCGCGATGTCGCGCAAAACTCGCGCGAGAAAACGCGATATTTCGCGTTTTCTGCGCAACGACGCGCGACGACGCGCGACGTTTCGCGAGGCGGGGGGCCGTCTGGAAACGGCCCAGGTGTTTTCTGAGAAGTGCCAGTTATAACCCTGAAAACTGAATTATTAAGAAAAGGCTTTTTTATACAGGAACTAAGACTGTGTAAGAAAATGGTTCAGAGAGATGTGTTGGAATAGGATAGAGACTATAGAATATAGTACTGTATACAGTCTGTTGCTGGAAGTATCAGGGCCGTGAATCTAGAAAATTTTCATTGTGGTTTTGTATATGCGGTTATTGAGTGAAATGTTTAATGTGCTTGGGTAATTTTCTGGTGGGGCATTGCCAGGTTAGAGTCAAAATTCGTTCGGTTTTTTTCATTCTTGTGATTTTTGTGGCCATTCTTTTCAATGGAGAAGGGGAGAAGGGGAAAACTGAAGGTTCTAGGGCAGCTGTTTTTGCACTTAATGGCACCAAAATTACACACAACACTGTGTTCTGTTTAATCAAAAGAACCTCTACGTTTCAAGCAGATTGAATAAAGGGAGCAATTTCACAGACCCACCCCCAAAGTAAGTCCCTCTTTGCTCAGCCACACTAAATTCTTTCTACTAATTTCTAAATGGCTGTCAAGCAGCAGCCAAGCCAGCAAGAGTGCTTCAGCTGGCCATCAACATTTTTAAAAAAGAGCACTGTCTGCTGGCTGCATTCCCTACACTTACAGTGACTGACATTTTTTAACCTTTCCAGTAATAACTCCACATTTACCTTCTTCTATGCTGTGATTTTTCATAAAGTGAGGTGGGCTTATGTTGCAGCTCCCCCTGCCCCTGCCATTGTTGCACTTTCATTACTCCTTATAGGGGACTTCTGGGGGAGGAGACTTATTGTTTTTCAATTAAATGTCACCAAAATTGCAGTAGAGTGTCATCTGCCTGTCCTTCAAAGAAGCACAAACTTTCAAGTAAATTGGGTAAAGCTTGTGAATTCTATCTGCCCCGAGTAAGACACCCCTTAGATATTGTTGTATTTCCATTATTCCCTATGGGGGGACTTCCGGGGACTGGGGCTGGAATTGTTTTTCAACCAAAAGTCACCAAAATTATGGTGCAGTGTCTTCTGCCTGTCTTCCAAATAACCCCAAAGTTTCAAGCAAATTGGGCAAAGCATTTGAATTCTACAGGCCCCTAAGCAAGCCAAGGCTCTTCTACTGTCACAAGAAAAAAAAAAACATCTCTCCAGCCCACAAGGAAGGGGGAAGGAGGGGGGAAGGAGCTCGCTGCAGTTTGGGATTTGCTAGGAGGGCCTTTCCTCCACCCTTGCAACAATCTGATTGGAAGGGAGAAATTCTCCAGGAAATCATTACAGGTTCAAAGTAAAATGCAAAAATCATACTGCATCGCTGGTAAACACCGAAACTTTTTTAAAAATGGGTTTTTTTCAAGGAGGGGTTTTGTGGCTACTAGGCAGTAGAGATGGGCACGAATCGAATTATGACCCAAAAAAAGCACGAACAAGGTTGGTTTGTGGTTCGCGAACTAGTGGTTCATGGAAGCTCCTTTCCACAAACTTCCACGAACTAGTCTACTGGTTTTTTTGGATCATAAAGGGGCAGTTTAAATGGCAATTTCCCAAGTGAAATGGCCATATAAACTTTTCCTGCAGTGGGGGGGTGCCCCCCATGAAGCCTGCCAGCTGATAGTTTAAAGGGACCTGCTGCTTGCAAGCCGCAGGGCCCTTTAAACTGCCCAAACACCAGCCCCCACCCCAACATGCCCAGCCCCAGTGCCAGCCCCAGCCCCACACTTACCTTGCCCTTTGGGCTCTGTGGGCCACGGTGGCGATTTGAGGGGCAGGAAGGCTGTGGGCCCATGCGGCAGCGGAAGAGGCCAAAAATGGACTTCCTGCCCTTGTGGGAGAAGGGGGAGGACACCGTGGGCCCTCAGTGCAAGGTAAATGTGGGGCTGGGTGGAAGGGTGGGGGTGGGGTTTGGGCACTTTAAAGGGCCCTGCCACTTGCAAGCGGCAGGTCCCTTTAAACTATCACCTGGCAGGCGGTGAGGGGGGATCCCCCCCTGTCGCCTGCCAGCTGATAGTTTAAAGGGACCTACCGCTTGCAAGGCAGGAAAGGGCCCTTTAAAATGGCTGCTAAGTGGCTGGAAAGGGGCATTTAAACCCCATGAACCACTAACTGGTTCATAAACTGGCCCCAGTTCTTGCCAGTTCCTGGTTCCTGGTTCGTGAAAACCCGTGAAACATGAACCTCATGGTTCAGTTTTTGTGGTTCGTGCCCATCTCTACTAAGCAGTCAAGACTAGCATTTCCGTTCCAAGTAGACACAAGTAAGAGTCCTGAAACAGTTATCTTTGTGATTTTTATGGCTGTTCAAAGATCATTTAAAATTTAAAAATCAAATTATTTCTGGTAAGAACTGGCTAAATGGGGAAAGCAGTACATGAAAAAGTAGAAAATAAAATGCTCTCCCAAATCTGGAACTATGTATGGAATATTGGATCCGTAATTTTTCCTGTGTTCTACCAAGCCATAATGAAAATTGCTAGAAGATAATTGTTCAACAGTAATTTTTGTCTCAGAGACTAAGTAATGTATAATGGGAAGGGTTGGAAATGCTTAAATAAAAAGGAGACTTTTTCATTTATATAGGGGCAACATTTGTTCAATCAGAAATTTTGGAAAACTAAAAAAAACTATTTTTTTTTAAAGGAAAAAAAAGGAAAAAAAGAAATTTTGGAAAATAGTGTGTGAAGTAAGTTCATTGGCTTTCAACTCCCTTCAGATTTCATGGTATTGTTGCTGAATAATATTAAAGTTTTAATTCCCAATAATATTACAGAGTCCTAAAGAGTCGAATTCATTCTAATACAGGGGAAAGTGAATATATTTTGAAAAGGAGCTCATTATCTGAATAAGATTAACTAATCATTGTGAAATCTAGATAATGGCAAATTTCACTCATAAAAACATATGATAGAAAGACGAAAGACATTTCCTTTTAAATATTGGATATGTAATAGCCAGAATTAATACACTGTGAGTTCATCTGAAGAGATACAATTTTTATATAGTTATGCTCAGTCCTCTGTAGACATGGGCACGAAGCACAAAAAAACCAAAACCGTGTGGTTCGTGGTTCATGGGGTTTCCATGAATCAGAAACCACGAACTCCCACAAACTGGGGCAAGTTTGCGAACCAGTTCGTGATTCATGGGGTTTAAATGTTGGGAGGGTGGGGGCTGGGGTTTGTGGGTTTGGACCATTTAAAGGGCCCTGCCATTTGCAAGGGGGGATCCCCCCTGCCACCTGCCAGCTGATAGTTTAAAGGGACCTGCCGCTTCTATGCGGAAGGAAAAGTTTAAATGGCCATTTCCCCAGGGAAATGGCCATTTAAACTGCCCCTTTCCCTGCCCCTTTGCAGCCAAACAGGCTGCAACCAAACAGGTTTAATATTAACCAAACAGAACTAGTAGACCAGTTACAAGGAAGTTCGTGGAAACTGGTCTGGGCTGGTTCATGGGTTTTTTTGGTTCGTATTCTGGTGTGTGCCCATCTCTAGTCTCCTGCTAGTTTGTCTCATCTTGTGCTTGCTGATCATGAACAGGAAGCCAACTGTTCTCTGCTTAGTCAGAGCCATCCAAGTAAATTCAGATGCGTCCATATGCGCTTCAACACTGTTTATCACAGCTGGCAGCCACCGCCACCTGTCCGCTGCCACCTCCAATTTTTGAACCACACTTTTTTGTGTGTGCCATCAAGTCACAGGTGACCCCTTAGGGCTTTCCAGGAAACAGACATTCAGAGGTGGTTTGCCATTGCCTGCCTCTGCATAGACACCCTGGACATCCTTAATAGTCTCCCATCCAAATACTGACTCTGCTTAACTAACAACCCTGCTTAATTTCCAAAATCTAGTAAGATCAGGCTACCTAGACCACTCAAGTGCACATAGCTAAAAAAAAATTTAAAACCCAAACTATTTATTATTTTTGAGTTGAAACTTATTACTTTGGTGACTCTGTGTGGCATTATTCTTTGTGAAGTTACTAGTCTTGCAATCAGTTCTTGTGATTACTTCACAAATATATGCCACTAACTGCACAGATATAAAAAGAAGATTTAGTGTCAATCATTTCAAGGTTGTATCTAACTACACATGCACAAAGAGGACAAACAGCAAGTAATTCTGTGCTTTACAACAACTAGGTCACTTTAACAACCTGGCCATGACTGTGGGTGATACTTACCTCTTCATCAGCAAATTGGACAACAATGCAATCCTAAAAAGAGTTACATCTTTCTAAGAGCGTTAGCTCTTTTGGGAATTGTACTGTTAGTTTCTTGACTGAGAAAAATCAGCTGTAAATTGCAGCAAGTTACTTATTTACCAAAGCATAATTTGCCTCAAAATGCAAGCGAATACTACAAATGTGCAAAGCTGGTCAGCATATGCTTGAGACAAATTTTTGACAGGAGACATCAAAATTTTAATTTGTGAAGTGTGATTGGGATGACCTAAATTGTAAGAGCCACATTTTTGCAATAGCATTTGCAAATTGCAAAAGGCACTCACCAATACTGGGGCTGTGAAAAGGGTCACAAACTTTGTCTATTCAGAGGGAATTAAAAAACAATGCTGCAAGGCCTTATCACTTCGGGTTAAGCTAGTCGTGCAAGCTTTTAAAAAGTTGGGTCTAGGGAACAGCTTTGAGAAAAATAAAGGAGAGCCCAAATGGACACAGAATGCCTCTGTGGAGGGAAGAGGGGCAAACATGCCTCTCTACTTTCATGTCTCCTTCCTACCCACCAACCAATCTACCTTTTATTTGCCCCCCGTCTTCAGCTATATTTATTAACTTAATTTATAGCTCTCTTTCTTCACAATGGCAACCAAAAGCAGATTACATCATTCTCCTTTCCTCCATTTTATCCTGTGAGGTAGGTTAGGCTGAGTGGGTGTGAATGGCCCAAGGTTATCCAGTGAAGTTGTAAGGCAGAATGGGAATTCAAACCTGGGTCTCATGAATCCTAGTCTGAAACTGTAACCACTATACCGCACTCGCTTTCATATGGCTGTCTACTGTTGAAAGTCAGATGGTAACAAGTTACTTGCTGGTTGCTGGCAGGCCTGGCCCCAATGAGTCTTCCCTCAAATACCTCATTGAAAGGGTTTTGGAAGAGCCTGCCCCCTCCTCCTGCCATTTACTGACAAACACCAAAGCATCAACTGTCGTGGTTGCCTACTAGTGGCCACAAAGGTCTTTTGTTTCTTAATGCTACTGCTTCTATTATTTCAGGAAGCTTAAATCCCCAGTATAATTTTTGTTTAGACCTGGGGCTTTTCTCAAGAGGGAGGTGCTGAGGAAGACCTTAAACTGCCTGTCAATCTGGAGTGCGCTGTTGGTCAGGGTAGATAAGAGTTGCCAATTCCAGGCTGGGAAATTCCTGGAGATTTGGGGGTGGAGCCTGAGGAGGGCAGGGTTTGGGAAGGGGGCACCTCAGCAGGGTATAATACCATGGAGTCCAAAGTAGCTATTTTCTCCAAGGAAACTGATTTGTGTAGCCTGGAGATCAGTTGTAATTTTGGGAGATACCCAGGCCCCACCTGGATTCTGACAACCCCAAATAGACCTAGAAATTTGTTTATAAGTAACCTTCGTCATATCTTCATGAATGTTATATTGGAGGCCATCAGTTGGTTGCTGGCTTTGAGTATTTAATCTGTCATGCCTTTTCAAAAGCTGCATAAATAAAATGACTCATCATTATCCCTTAAATGGTTTTGTTATATGGGTGTACTTTATTACAGTCAATGTAATAGAATGTGAGGCATTAATGGAATGCTATGACAAGCAGGGAAAGTTGCTATAGATAAAACTTCAAAGAAAGACAGTTTGAATTGTGAGGAAAGTTGTTCTCTCTCTCTCTCTCTCTCATCACTATCTCCCCTCTCCCCCTTCATTATTACAGTGCTTGGGGGATAAATGTTCAAAATCAGCCCAGCAGGGAATAAGGCATAAAATGCCATTAACATGAATAGAAAATGCATGTGTAACTCCTTAGTGACAACCGTCTTGGCTGTGTCAAAATCACGCAATTTGTATTGACCTAGTTGAATTTCTTCCCCTCTGTCTCTGAAACTTACCCAATTTCCTGCACAAATGTGTCTATGTAGTTTTAGTCTAGTTTACTCATTAATGCTTCAGTCGACTCTACCACAAAGGGAAAGACACATGAAAGTGAAAATGTACCTTTTTTCACAGCAGGGAGCCTTCATAATGAAAACCTGGCATGCACACCTGAGGAGAACAGTAAAGATTCCACCATTTACATATGCGGATTGTACTCTTTCTGTCCCCTTCCACACAGAGAAAATGCAGCAGCACAAAGCAGAATAAAGATGAAGTGTCAGTCATACTGGAGCCAAGGTTACCATTAGGACACTAACTTAGTACATCAAGTTTACAAAACAGAAGACCAACAGACTTCATTTACATTTTAAAGCCTTTATCTCTGTTATTCTCAAAGAAAACTAGTTAGAATCCGACTTGAAAGATCAATATTTTTATTAGTCTTGTGAGAAAAATAGAAGGATATACCAATATGTACTACCAATAGGCTAAATTGGCTGGTTTGAGGTGGGGATACTATTAAAGAACAGCACATTGCTAAATTATTTACAATAGACTAAGTTTGACTCTGTTTGACAAGCTTAGATGGTCATAGCTGCAGGATTATGAATTAGATTTGCTAGTTCTACTTGGGAGCTTTGGATTCCATCCTCATTTTCACTGCTTGCTTGTACAGATTTAGTATCAATCACCCTGCATGGAATATGGTTGCTATGATTCCACAACAGACATCTGAAGCACTGTCATGCTTGAAGGATTGACTGAGGAGGGGGACTGCACTGCAGCATGATGATTGGGTGGGGGCAGAAAAAAGGTAAAATATAGAGAGATATGGAGAAAAAGGAAAGGGAAGAGATGGGGAAAGGAAGATAAAACTCAGAAACATGTGGACAAGTGGGAGAGAAGGAAATAGAGAAAGCAGAGATAAGAGTGGGACCCAAAGAGTAATGTAGAACACACATTGTGTGTGTGTTCTACAGCACATTCAATAGGGGGGGCACCAAGCCCTGTGAGGATCAGATCTATAACGCATAACACTCCAAACACAGTTTTTGTGGCTCTAAAAATCAAGGGATCTGAGAGCCAATCCCCTCCCCTGGTTTGTACTAATTCACCAAGACTTACTTCTGGGAGAAACAACCAGGCTACTCTTTTGTGCCCACCTGTCTGCCTTTTTCTTCCTGTGTTCCAAGGATTTCTCCACATAAGGGTTTGGTGTAGGGGTTAAGAGTAGAGATTGGCACGAACAGGAAAAAAAACAAACATGATGTTCATTGTTCGTTGCCATCCATGAACAGGGATTCACGAACATCGACGGACATGACATGTTCATGAACATGTTGGTAGTGGGAGGTTCATGGGAGCCAGAACGGCCCCCTTGGGACTTAGCTGAACTTGAGCCAGGGAAAGGAGAGTCCATGGGTCTCCCCCTTTCATGTCATTTTCTCTTCACAGTGGCAAAAACTGGATTGTCTGCTGGAAGCTACTTTGAGGGGTTATAAACTGACCTTCCCAATGTCCAATACCCACCAAATTTGCAGGGGACATAGTCCTCACTGTCCCCTGAAGACCCCCCCCAAGTTTCAGAGAGTTTGGACCCCAGGAAAGCCATGATCCATGGGTCCCTCCCTTTCCTGTCATTTTCTTTTCCCAGTGGAAAAAACTGGACTGTCTGCTGGAAGCTATTTTGAGGGGTTACACGCCAGAAGGAAAGCCAGAAGGAGTTCAGACAGAGTTCAGACTCTGTCATGCCTATGTTGCCAGGGGAACTGACTGAAAGACGCCAGACTGTCTGGCTTTACAAACGGCTGACGAACGCCACGGAGAGGGCTTGGAACGAACACATGTTAGCTGGGAGCGGGGCCTCACAAACAGCTTGCTCGCGAACAGGGGATTGGGCTGTTCGTGGCTTTTTTTTATTGTATTGCTGTTCATGCCCATTTCTAGTTAAGAGTGGAGGGACTCTTATCTGGAGAAACGAGGATCTCAGTTTTGAATACTGCACGCACATCATCTTCCTTTTACATTGGTTCAATGGTTTGATTACCTAAATGCAGAGATGTTTACAGGCATCAGCTAAATAGGATCATATTCTTATATGGCCTCTGAGAATTTCATCTGTTTTATTTAAAGCAACACAATTCATGATTGTTGGCCAGAATATTGTTTTTTTCTTGGAGGAGAAGTGAACAGATGATGGTCACCAATTGAATATCAAATATGTCTAGGTATAAAGCAAAATTTATTCAAAGATCTGGGAGCATTTAAAATGAGGTAGAGAGAGATTAATTACATGGATCAGGCTTATTCTAAGTTTGATAAACGTACATAAAAAGTCATTTAGGAATTCATGGAGATAAACATAATCATGATGTTAAGATGAGTAGGGACATGGATTTTTAACTTTTCCACTGTCTTTTGACTCTAAATTTCAGCATGACAAAAGCTGAATATTCATAAGAGAGAAAGAGTAGGATTTTTATCCAATGTTCTTGTTGAGTTCCTCTTTAGTATCTGCTGTAATTTCTGTTTGGCTACAATATAATTCATGCCTTGTGCACTGCAACAGGAGACAGTCAATGTAATCAGAATAGTAAATAGTCCCGTAGCACCTTTAAGACTAACCATCTTTATTGTAGCATAAGCTTTCAAGAGCCACAGTTGTCTTCATCAGATGCATGCAGAGAGCTGTGGCTCTCAAAAGCTCATGCTACAATAAAGTTGGTTAGTCAACTGGGCTCTTTACTACTTTGCAACCTTACTACTACCAACTGGACTCTTTACTATTTTGCAACTACAGACTAACACAGCTAACTTCTCTGGAATATAATCAGAGTCATTGAGCAACTCAGAATACACTTGACTTGATTCACGACCTCAGAGGGAAAAGCCAGCATTTCAGTTACTAAAATAAGTTAAAGCAGCCCACTAGTTTAAACAACATAATTTCATTTTCCATTATGCTAATCATTTTCATTGTAACTCTGTCTAATTTGACCAAAATTGGTAGCATGTTTTCTTTCTTTTTTTATTTTTCTTTTCCTTCCTTTTCCTTGTGAGCATGGAATAACATTACCAAATATCACCAATGATCAGACAGACCCTGGAAATCTAAATGGGGTGCAGGGGTAGGAAGAGAAAGAGAGACTCTGTAAGAGACAGATAAAAAATACCAGGGTTTTTCTTCCCTTTCCACATCTTATAGTAAAGCACAATGTATAAGTGTAAAAGTAAATCAACCCTATATGGATAGAAGACAGAACTGCATGTGCATATGTAGACATCTGTATTTTTTCCTATTACATCACAGATGGTCGCAAATTTGTCTGGCTCAAGGTTGCCGTTTGATTGGTATTCAAGTGGAGTGGTGAGTGTGTGCTCTCTAATCCCTGCAACACATGGTAATTTTTTCATTCTCTCCCATGCTCCACCTGTTCCATGGTCCAGTGGAGGACTGCAAATCCTATCAGGGGAACACAGCACTGCTATGAGCCTGTTTCCCTGGCTCCAGTCCATCACATGTGCATTCAGGCTGCAGAGTGCCAAGGCCAGCTGCAGCCAAACGATCATGTTATCAGATGACGGATTGCTTCATATCAGGTGTTTAAACTGATGAGCTGCCCCATCTGGTGAATGATTCAGGAAGCCTGGCCTGCTTGATGAATTAGAAAGTGACAATGCCAATCAGTGTGACCCCTGCAGCTTCCTTGCTGCCAGTAGCCACAACCAACCAAGAACATCCCACCAATTTCCTTTTTCAGACCTTCAGACCTTGTCACCCTAATGAGGTTAGACCTGCAGTCATGCAAAGTCCACTAAATTATATCACTTTTCCAAATTGTTTGTTAGAACCTTGTTAAAACAAACCCTGCACACAATGCCCTTTGATCAACCCAATACTGTATAATTTTATAGCTCTAGCATTTCTTGTAGAATAGGAAAAACAGGAATCAAGTTTTTAGTCAATGAAAATCTAGCTTCCATTCCACCACCACCACCCTCCAAAAAAACTGAATTCTTAAAATCAAGATTGAGTATATGAGGCTGCTTTATATGGAATCAGATCATCAGTCCCTCTGTCTGTACTTTGTTTACTCTGACTGGTGGAGAAAGTCCTTTCATAACATGTGCTGCCTGAGATCCTTCAAACTGGGAGAGAATGAACTGGATGGAACCTTCTGCAAGCAAAACATTTGCTCTACCTTTGAACCTCGGCCCCAAGACTGCAAGTATCAGTCCCACTGCCTTTTGAAAGCTAAGGGAAGTTTTGCCGTTTGAGCTTAATTTCTCTCCCATGGTCAGTTCAGGTGATATCTTAATTGCCTTTCATGTCCTTTTTCAACAGGAACAATTATTCCTCATGGGAATACTCCACCGAAGATCCTTTCATCTGCAGTTGCTGCTTAGCTCCTACTGAAATTAATTGCTGTAATCCAGGAAAGTTGCAATCCTACACAGAGTTAAACCCTTCTCCATAAATTTACTTCAATAGACTTGAAGGTTGTAACTCTACTTAGGACTGCACTGCCATATTTTAGTTCCATTGAAATCCATAGGAGTTACTTTTTCTTGTTGATTTCGATAGGATATAAGCATACTTAAGTTTCTCTAAAATTAAGCAGTCTATGGAAAAAAGATAACCTTCATTTTCTGTTTATGAATTAAGCAATACATCACTTCAATTAACAGGTTAGCCAGTAAAAGCTTTCAGCCATAACCTTGATCGATCAATCAATCAATCAATCAATCAATCAATCAATCAATCAATCAATCAATCAATCGATCAATCGATCAATCGATCGATCAATCGATCGATCGATCGATCAATCAATCAATCAATCAATCAATTTTATACCACTTCTCTTCATTTAAGATCTCAAAGCAGTGCAAAACAATTACAATGGTTAAAACAATACAAAAATATAACTTTCAATAAAATCACAATAAAACAGCCTAATACAATAATTAAAAATCACTCTAGTCTCAACCCCAGCTTATAAAACCTTGTGAATAACATAAAAATTGCAGTTAGATATAAGGCACAGCAATTTGCTCTGCCTCACAGAAGAATATTAGACATCAAAAGCATGCCAGAATAGTTCTGCCTTCCAGAGTTTCTGAAACATTAACAGGACCTGCTGAGCTCAAGTGCCTTTCAACAGTTCATTCCAAATAGAGGGCACCACAATCATAAAGGCCCTCTTCGTGGTGGAACAAAGTAGTGCCACCCCGGGGCCAGGAACCACCAGAAAGCCTAGCAAAGATGAACAAAGCAGGCAGGAGGGGTACATAACGGGAGAGGCGGACCCAAAGGTATGAGGGTCCCAGACCATGAAGGTCTTTAAAGGTGAGGTAATCAAAATTATTGTTATAACCATTGCTGTTGCTGCTGCTGCATTTCAGCTTGACAGTCCAAGGGCAAAACTTCCGCTGGCATTTCCTCCACAAAAGTTGCCTTTAAAACTAATGAGACCTGTACATGGTCATCATGACAGGACTCTTATAAAACACAGATTGCCCAGGATGTATCTCAGGCTGAGCACAAGTAGTCTTCCAATCTCTTAAGTACCCTGCATGCAGGTCTCCATAAAATAAATGGAAGATGTAGAACACCTCTCCCCATATGAGAAGATATTAACAGTGCAGTCCTAAGCAGAGTTAACCTGTTTTAAGTCCATTGAAGTCAATCAGCCAAAAATGGACTAACTGTTTAGGATGGCACTGCATAAATTTAGTTAAGAGAATTAAACAATAGACCTGCCATCTGTTTCTCTAGCCATCCTTCCACTCACGTGGATCTCTACCAAATCCTTTATTAAGAGAAAGTGCAGTAGGTTTGGAGATTGAAATAGTATATGGAGGATTTCATGTCATTGTTGGCAAACAAAGCACTGTGGTTTTTTGTTTTTGTTTATTTTTTGTTTATTTTCAACTAATAAAGGCCAAACAGCACAGTTGTCTTTTGCTCCCAGATCTATTTGATTATAATGATTGGACAGCTATGATGTCAGTTTCAGATCTCCTAATCTCTCCTGACTTTCCCTCCCTTACTTCAACTCAGAACTCTCTTTGAACTCATTAAATCAAACTACAAGACATTAGAAAAGATAAATCAAACAAACACATTTATCTGTTGTGGTATTTTCATTACCCTAACACATGGGGCTTTTACATTTTGTTTTTCCATAAGCCCACTCTGGTTTATTGGTACAGGGAAGTCAAATGTTCTCTGTCCACCCCCACCTCCTGAACTGTGATTTTTTTTATTGTGGCTTTTGGACCAGTTGTGAGGACATCAAATTAAAAAGATAGATCCCTCCTCTAGGAAGTATTTTTAAGCTGTATACCATAGGAACATCGATGGCTCTTGTAGAGGGTTCAACCCTGGGCACAGCAAGAATTATTGGATTCTAATCCTTTCCTACTCTAGGCTCTGCTCTCTGTCCTGGTCTCCTCTCCCATCCTCCACTGGGGACCCCCCGCGGCTGACTTCCTTCTACTCTTCTCCATTTTATCTTCACAACAGCCCTGTGAGGTAGGTTAGTTGACAGTGTGTGACTAGCCCAAACTTCCATGGCAGAGTGGAGATTCAAAAGTCGGCCTCCCAGATCCTAAACCAAATGTCGACCCACTGGGCAGGATACCTCTTATCGTTCCACACTCCAATTTTAAATTAAAATATACATCGTAGCACAGCTAAGATGACTGCTTTAACTGCTTATTTAGCACCCGTAGTATCTCAGGAGACTAGCATTCAGCTATTTTGTCCATCCTAATTAAGGAGCATTTACTGAGAAAAAGCTCCACCAAAACACAAAAGCAAGTGAATAAGTTCAAACAAAAGAGATTTAATGAGAATGACAGCACTGCAGGTATGCTTCTGATTTAGTGTCCCTCCATTCTGAACACTGTAAAATTGTCAAGCATGTCATGCATAAAAAAAGAAAACATCATGCACCGTATCCTGTTATAACCACCACAAATTGGCCATTTGTAGGTATTTGAATCATTCAAAGTGTAAGCAAACATCAACTGCTACTGCAGTATTTATCAGCAGGTTCGTGTTTTGTGTTCCTCATAAAATAAATAATGCCACTATCACTGGCAGTTGTAGGTGCTGAAGAACAGATATGGCAGGATGTGTTACAATCCATTTATTTAGCATATATCCTCCCCTCCTCATTACTGTGTTAGTGTTGCATGCTTTCCTGAGATGTATTTTTCTCGGTTAAAGGAGCGAGCTCCTACATCAGAGATGTTGGAGCGCAGGTTTGCTTTATTTGTTATTTGAGCACACTGTGCAGGCATGATACATTTTATGATCATTTAAACTGGCTTCCAGGATCTTAAGCAGAACAATGTGGCCATTCTGGGGTTGCCAGCCTCCAGGTAATGGCTGGAGATCTCCTGGGATTACAACTGGTCTCCAGGCCACAGAGATCAGTTCACCTGGAGAAAATGGCTACTTTGGGGGGTGGGGGTGGATTCTATGGAATTATGCCATGCCAAGGTCCTTTCCCTCCCCAAACCCCACTTTCTCCAGGTTTCACCCCACAGATCTCCAGGAATTTCCCAACTTGGAGCTGGCAACCCCAGGTCATTCACATATCTTAGAAAGGTTCCTTCTCTACAGTCAGGCCCTTCTCAATGTGCACAAAGTAGCAATTGCTCTACTGTATGCTCCACCTGTGCCCATCCCACTTACTCCTAGCATTTTCACTTGCTAGGCCACAGTGACATTTTTTACAGCTTCTTACCCTAATAACCAACTTGGGACCAGGTACCTGTAGAGATGCTCAAGCAACCACCAGTTTGATTCATGCTATGTTTTCCGGCCAGAAACACGAAAGCTGATTTTTTTACTATCCATTTCATCCCTTTATGAGCAGTTCTAGTCTATTAGATTACTTTTTGCATATTCAGCCACTACTACATGATCAAAAAGTAGTGTTTCATGCATGTGCATTCTTTCACAGCCCAATTGTTTCTTTGCTTGCTTAATTTATCCCCTGCCTTTCTCTCTCATCGGTACCCAAAGAAGCTTACATTATGCTCCTATCTTCCATTTTATTCTTACAACAACCCGGTGAGGTAGGTTAGACTGAGAGTGTGTGATGGCCTAAGGTCCCCCAGCAAGATTCCACAGCTGAGTGGAGATTCAAATCTGGGTCTCCCAGATCCTCGTAACCACTACATCACCTCCCGCAGTTCTTTCATACTGCATACAAGTCTGCAGCCAATTATATACATAAAGAGTGAGCAAATTAGTCAGCCAGCCAGTGATTATATAAGCATTCAGTTGATCTGCCCTGATGCAGAATTGATTTCACTTGTTGGGCAGATGCAAAAGGGCCTACATGGAAAGGGAATGAACTTCCGCCATCACCACAGGCTCTGCACAGCTCCACAGCCATTTGAGTCAGATGACAGGCAGGTGAATAGATCAGCAATCAGCTCGTAGGTGGTTACAGTGGTTGAACACAGCGTGTTTGCCTGCCAGATCTGTTCACTGTGCGGTTTGCATCATCCTTACTCAGCCACCAGTATGCTCCACAAGCACCAGAATACTACTCCTGCATAACTAGCATTCTATCATCAGAAAAATGTCATTACTAGTGGAACTGCCTGCTAGTTTTGGTTTTGGTGGAAGATTCCTTGTGCAACAGGAAAGTGCTGCCACAAATGGAATGTTTATTTTCTAAAACATACAGAGAATTAAAGACATGACTATCATTTGTAGAAGGATAGAGTTCATGGCACATATACAATCTGAAACAGGGACTTCTTGGATCACAGTTTGTTCCTTTCGCTGCTCCACAGAACCAGCCCCTATTATAAGTCATTATGGCTGATATGCACTTTAGCAGCACTGTGAATCATCAACAGACAACTTGCTTTCAGTATAGCTAGTTTTTGGAACTATTGGAAGAACTAAACAAACATAATTACTTTGCATATAAGATTTTGCCTCAGTCTTTCAGTGGACTGTTTTATTTTCTTGTTACCTTAGACAGTTTTTTGTTTGCACTGTTTCCCAGTTTTGTAATCCTAGTCCTACTGTATTGTCTCTTGGAGGTCTTTGCCATCTGATTAAATTGCTTTTAATATTTTGTAATCCACCTTGAGACTTGTTGAAAATAGCCAGCTATAAATGAAGATGGTGGTGGTGGTGCTGGTAGTAGTAGTAATTGCTGTTGTTATGGTAGTGGTAGTGGTAGTAATAGTAGTAGTAAGTAATCATAATAGCTCCTAGTTAAACACTGGAGTGTTTCACTTTTCTTCTGTCGATCCCACAACACAATAATTTCCAGGTCCTCCATAATTCAGATTTTTTTGAAGTGTCTCCATTCTTTTTACTACTTTTCTTAGAAGAATTTCTAACACAAGAAACAAGCAAGAAAATTGCTTGGAGATGATTGATGTGGGAATATTTTCCTGCATAATTTCTTTGCATCAGACTGCTCTAAAAGGTGCAGAATCATATCCAGGAAAAAGAACAGGGAAGACCCTACCGCTTTAATCCAGGCACCTTCCCTTCTAACCTTTTGTGAATAAATTCAGTTGGGAGTCCGATGAAACAGAAGGGCTGGGCTTCATTCAGGACCGTGGGCTTTGACTGAATTGTCCCTGCTGTCAAGAGGACAGATTCTCAGTTATTCAGGGAGCTGCAAAGTAAGGTTACATAAACTTAGTTCAGATATAAAAAAAAAATGAGGTGCAATATAGACTAGCCTTAAAAAGTGACTTGCATACATAACGTAAAAAGGTAAACGACTTCACCAAGATTTATTGATTCACGTCAAGGCATCATTACTTTTCAAAGTGTGAAAAATGATCATATATTTATGACCTGCCGACTGAAGCTGTTTGGTGAATTAGCAAAAGCTCTGGAGAGGAGCAGCCTAATTGCATTATCATAGAATCAGAGATGGTTGTCAATTTGCCCCCATTTAGCTTTTCTCCTTTAGTTTGTTAAGACGAAGGTGCCATACGTTGGTTGAATTTGCTAATACCCTGATGAATGAGGTCTTTTCCCCAAAGGCTCACTACCAGTATAAACAGTGGATTAGGGATGATGGGTCATCAATCATATCTCCCTCAAACAGATCCTTGCCCTCTGACTACTCATACATATTTAGAGACATTCAAAAGGTATCACTGATGAAATGAGTTGGACCACTTTTAATGCACCGTTTCTGCTGCTGCAACAATCCAAGAGTGGCAATCCTTTTGTAAAGAAGATTTCAAAGTACGATACTGATATCAGAGTCTTTCTTCATCATACAAACTGATGTCCTTTGTCTTTCAAAAGGCATATCATTCCAGCAGTGCTGTCATTTAATACATCTTCGCCACTTTAATTGATGCCATTTTGGCAGACGTTTCTGTTATACTGAAGCCAATACGCTGACAGAATGTGATGAAGTTTCGGAGATTCAGTGATTGTACATAGCTGTGGTTAAATCACTGGTTTCTTTATCATCTGGGTTATCCTCTGGATCATTCTTTGAACGACAGTTCATTAATAAATATTTGATAAAGATTAAAAGAATATGAATATAAAAATGGTTCACCTGAATGGCTGGTAACTTGTATATTAGACAACTATGATTATGTGAATAAAAGGCACTGAAATGTAATTAAGAGATTTATATGTCAATGTTTAACCAACTAACATTCACAAATTGGATTCTGGAAATTAACACTTTTCCCCCCTCCCTAGATGCAAGAAGCACAAAAAACGTATAATCACTTAAATGTTCAATTTAAATGTTCATCGCGTGGTATAGTATGGTATTATGAGAGCTGCTGTAGCACAGTGGTTAAGTGGTTCGGCTGTGAATCAGCACTCTACTGGTTCAAATCCCACTACTGCCATGAGCTCAGTAGGTGGCCTTGGGTAAGCCATTCCTCTCAGCCCCAGCTCTTCAGTTGTATTGTGGGGATAATAATAACACTAACGTTTACTGCTCTGGGTGAAGCACTAATTTGTCTAGAACAGTATTATATAAACACAGTTATTATTATGGTCTGTGGCAGTGAAAAACATGGGCCAGAATCTAAAGATACTGAGCAAGCATTTTTTTAAAGGATCTGCCTTTTATTCAACAACTGTGTTAGGGCCATATTAGGAGTGATAATGGGGAAATGATGATGTTTATCCCTGCAGGCAAATAACAGCTGGGAAGCAGGGGGAGTGAATTTAGATCATAATATGGCATAAGAAGAAATATTTAAACTCCCCCTTCTGCTGAACCACAGTCATACTACAAATCTGGTCCTGATGCAACTTCAGTTTGAACTTAAACACACACAAAAGGTCACAGATTTCCTTTTAGTTTGGCCGTTATTTAGGCATAATGGTGCATACACACAAACTTTCTTACTCAGTTTTCTTTCAAAAGTGAAGGGAATGACACTAGCAATGAAATCATAAGTAGATTTACACACTTGTAAGCCCATTGACTTTAGTGGCCTTAGAAGTGTGCAGTTCTCCTTAGGACTCCACTGTGAGGGCCAAGCTACACATGACGAATGACACTTGAACAGCAAGTGTATTTCTCTCTGTTCACTTGCCCTCCACTCAATCCACTTGCCGTTCAAGTGTCATTCGTCATGTGTAGCTTGGCCCTGAGTCTCATACAGGTAACAGACAAAATGGAGCCACAAGGACAAGCAGACTTCACTATCATACATGTGACTCGAAAGTAGGATTACTCAGCTGATTTAAAAAAAAACACCTGGGCATGTTTCCATTTCAGGAAGAATTGACACAACTGTAGGATAAACCAACAGAAAAAGAGATTCGTCCATATACAAAAGAATACTTGGTCATCTTGTCATAGGATGTACATAAGACTTCTCATGTAGGGTATTTGGATTCAGATCTTTTTAAAAAATTTATTCTTGCTTATTTTCATGTTCCCTATTGCTATGAGGGGATTTTATATGAGGCAAAAATCCAAGAGCAAAATTACAATTTTATGGGAAAATTCTAAATATATTGAAATGCAGAGGTTTAGGTCAGAATGGGTTACATCGACTCCCCACCCCCGCTCCATGATTCAAAATCGACCAAACCCTTTCTCAGGAATGCTCAGACTTTTTCTAAGAGCTCTGGGAGTTCTCAGAATGGCCAGTTTTGATGCAATGTTCCTAGGTTCAATGTTGATAGATCCCTCTCCCCTTCCTCCATACGTTTGTGAGCAGGCAACCAGATGACTGGATGTCTGTCTCTAAATTCACTAAGTTCTCAGTAACAAAATGAAGGCTTCTTAGCTTGCTCTATCATTGCTGAAAATCAGGGCTTTTTTTCTGGAAAAAGAGGTGGTGGGGCTCAGGACCGCACAATGACGTCACTTTGGGTCAGCTGGAACAAGGGGGGAGTTTTTTAAAGTTTAAAATGCCCTTGGTGAAAATGGTCACATGGCCGGTGGCCCCGCCCCCTGATCTCCAGACAGAGGGGAGCTTAGATTGCTCTCCACCGCACAGCGTGGAGGGCAATCTCAACTCCCCTCTGTCGGAGATCAAGGGCAGGGCCACCGGCAATGTGACCATTTTCAAGCGGTGCCGAAACTCCATTCCACCGCATTCCAGCTGAAAAAAAGCCCTGCTGAAAATGCTGGGATCTTTAGTTTTTAATTCCTGTTTTAATGAATTGAGCCAAGAAGAATTAAAAACTACTGGTCCTGGCATTCCTGCCACTGAAGGAGGAAGCTCCAAAGCCTCTGCTTTGTTACTAAGAACGTTTCCAGTTCTGAAAATTCATCTCCATCCCTGGTTTAGGATGTTTCCATGTGAGACTGTATGTGGCTTTCATGCATTTTTGAATAACATATGATTGTTGGCTGCTTGTGGCCTGTCAGATGCTGATAATCTATTGTGGGTTTCCTGAGCTCCCTGGGCCTTTTCTCAAGCGTGGTGAAAAGAGACAGGAAGAAAAATGGTATATGTGTAAAACTATACCATGCCTACAACAGGAATGGGCTTTCCTGCCTAGAATATTATTGTATTGGGGTTTTTTTTCCTGCTCAAGGAGGTACAAAAGTTGCCCAGATCTAGGCCAACACCATCTAATTATGAGTTAATGGACATGAAGATCCTAGCAAGAGGAAGAGACCCAATGAGACTCAGGTTATGGTTCTACAGCAATAGCACAGCTTGCTGCTTTCATCAGTTCTTCCTAAGAGGGTGACATGCCATTTCTGGCTGAACTTTATCTTGTCAGTCCTACTTTGAAAGCAATTAGCAGAAATAAGAACGAATACTTTCTAGTGATGCGGGCCCAACAGTGAGGCTGGAAAAGTGGGAAATTTATTATTGTATTGTTGTAGGAAAACATAAACTGAAATAGGCTATTTCTAACTTAACAATGGGTGTCTTTGTTTTTATCAGCTTATAGTATTGCATATTTTTGACTTCTCTGAGCACGTTTCTTTTGTTATTTGGCTATATTATCTCTTCCTTTTGTAAGATAATCACAGATAATTAACATTGTAATGGCTCTTGTCCTGTTAGATGGCTAATTGCCTGTTTGTGAGTTGCACAGCTCTGTGGCTTCTTTGATAAAGGAAGATATGATTGGAGCACAGCTGTTTAAAACAAAAAAAACCCCGGTTATATATGAAAAACTGATACTGATAAAAGAGGGATACAGAACCTGGCTGATAAGATCTATCAGATGCTGGTATAGTTGAGAACAGCCATAAGTTCTAGACATACAAGCACATAAAATTAAGCTGATTTTTATATGATAAAATGAATTCTTGGCAGCAAAAGGAACACAAAATGCCAGTTCTTTACTATAAATTGGTGGGAGAAATGATATTCTAGGGAGAAATGCCCTGCAATTCAGGGGCCTGCTAATGGTTCTCTGGTTCTGCTATCCCCCCTAGTTCAGATCATGTGAAACTGACTATAGTTGGTGAGAGTGAATGTGAGCCACTTCAGGAAATATGGTGAATTAGGATATTTCAAACCAGGATCTGAAAGCATGAGTTGAAGCTTTTTATTAATAACGGTTATTCAACTATGACTTTGAATAACATATAGATGAAGAAATCTGATTCCTGGTTTGTTCACTTATACAATCCTAGCCACAATCAGTCTGGAATACTAACCAGGACTCCAGAAAAGCAAGGGAACGGGTGATGGTAATGGAATCAGTATTTGTTGAGGGAAACCAGGATTTGAATGGAGGTTAGCAAGCTGAATCCTGGTCTCACAAATTAACCATGGTTAAAATGAACACTGTTTCACATTAATGTAACCAAGCCAGAGTTAACCATGCACTCTACATGGAATGGCTAAAGAATGATTTCCCTTTTAAAAAATGGAATATTTCACTGGGAATATTTTCTCTAGTGACATCATCTGGAGATCCTTGGCAGTTTCACTAACAACTGAATTCAGGAGTCATACATCTGTTACAAAGCGGTATTGTGAATTATATTCTTGCCTTTCACTATGATCTTCAAACCACAGCTTTCAGACGCTTCTATTGCCATCAGTGAAGCAATCCATATGATGTAGTCATCAGGTTAGGGTTTCTTCGTATTTGCTGGACTTTAAGAGTGAGGTTCCACCCAGTCGGTTCAGGGGTGCCTAAGAACACGAACATGTAAAGGTGTAAAGACCTTTATTGAGCAATCAGTGTATCAATTCAAGAGACACCAGAAAGTAAAAACAAAATGTCAACATTGGTTCTCCTTTTGATGTAGTGTCAGAAGTGTCAGAGGTAGTGGGGGTTGGCGGGCGCAAGAAAGCAGCAAGTAATTGCACACATGCGGTGTCTTTTCCCTGGAATTGAGATGTGGGGATGCAGACAAACAGGAGATCAAGCTTCCAGGTCCTGTGCTTGGTATCTGAGAGCAGGGACCTGATACAAAATGGCAGATAATAGTGTTTCCACTATGTATTGAGTTTACTTTTTATACGGTAATCTAACAGGACAGATATCAATTTAAAGAATGAACCAAAGGCAGTGCAAGCTATTTTGGTGCTTCAAGATGTTGCACTATAAGGATGTGCACCTCAGTTCTCTGCAATGTTTTCAAAGATGCTGGGAGGGAATTCCGTATCTCAGATAAGATGCTGCTTCACAGGTACATTGACTAAAGCTTCATCTTGTCCAATACCCTGTTTCCATCAACAGCCACCATGTTCAAGGGCATATAACAACAACAACAACAACAACATTAGATTTATATACCGCCCTTCAGAACAACTTAATGCCCGCATAGAGTGGTTTACAAAGTGTGTTATATTTATCCTCACAACAATAACCCTGTGAGGTGGGTGGAGGCTGAGAGAGCTCCTAGAAGCTGTGACTGACCAAAGGTCACCCAGCTGGCTTCAAGTGGAGGAGTGGGGAATCAAACCCAGTTCTCCAGATTAGAATCCTGCCACTCTTAACCACTACACCAAACTGGCTCTATGTTCAAGAGCTCTCCTCATTACTATCCTCTGGCAATTGGTATTCAGAGGAACACTACTTCTGAAGGCAGAAGTTCCATTTAGCCACCATGGCTAATGGCCACTGATACTCCTGTCCTCTATGGATTTGTCTAATATTGTTTTAAAGTTTTCTCAAACAGTGGCTATCTCACCACATCTTTTGGAAATGAATTCTATGACTGAATTAAGCATTGTGGGGAAATGTACTTCCTTTTGCCTGGCTTTCATTCTAGTATTAAGGATGGAGGGTGGGATCTCTATCAAATTTCTCCATGCCCTACATATTTTTAAATCATCACCCCCTCTCCCGTCATCTTTTCTCTTAAAAATCTTTCCTCGTGAACCTCAATTTGGTTGTTCTTTTCCAGTTCTATTGGATCCTTTTATGAGAGCAGCTGACCCGAATGTGGTTGGCATTTCCAGGCGACGTATTGTCCAATTCCTTGAGAATCCAGTGCTTCTGTGAGCATGTGATATTTTGTGTTTTCAGAGGAAAATCCATTCTACATACTGAAGCAACCTTTCATAGTTTGCTAGCAACAGTCAAGAAAAAGCTAACAGCATCTGCAGAACCCCATCATAGCAGAAGATGGTCTGTGCAATCACTGTAGAAGCACTTTGCGTACTTGACAGAGGCTTTCTGAACTGAAGCCTTGACCATAGTTTCTGATCTGTTTATTTTTATATTGGGTGAACATACCAAACCCACAGTGTCAGGATCAAATACTGATGCAGGAATGTCTAGTGCCAGAAAGAACATCTGGTGATGAACTTCCAGCTGTATTTTCTAACACACTTGCCAAGGCACTGAGACAGAATATTGGCGAAGCATCCATTAGAAGACTGCTGGAGTAAGGACTGAGGAAATGTCCTATCCACAATCCAGATTCCGACATGTTTAATATTTATTCCCTTTCTCTGGTAGACCCTGAGAACAGAACTAGAGATTGCCACTAAGGACTTTTCAGCACTCTCTCTAAACTGCAGTTTCTAGGATTTGGGAGGATGGAAGCTACGTCAATCATGTATTGTATAACCAATTTGTAGAGCAGATGCTGCAGGGCAGGTGTTGCCCTTACCAGGAAAAGAGAGGTTGTGAGTTTCTTCATGCAGAAGATCTGGATTTTTCAACTTCACAATTCTACAGGCCTTATAAAAACCAAGTGGAAACTTTTCATTAAAATAGTTCACTGTCATTTTTGCCAAGATTCATTTGGTGTCCTTGCCCTTGGAAAGTACAAACAGTTGAGAGCAGTGTAAGGGCTGATGGAAAATAAAGTCACTTCAGCCTGGGTAATGTTTTTTACTACGAGCAAGTCCTAACATCTCTGTCTTGATTACCAATTGTTTTAAAAGACCCTCCGTTCGTGATATCCCTAACACGTAACTCCCACTGCCTTTCTTGCTCTGCTTGTTCGCACATGCATGTCCATCATGTACTTCAGCAAAAAATAAACAACAAACGGAATTAGAATTTCAGGGAAGGAATGATACAATCCATAATACAACACCAACTTTTTCTATTCTAGAATTTGTTTTATGTATTGCGTACATAATATATATAACTGCGGTATACTAATGATGAGTTAGGCTTGGCATCTTTGGTACCAGTCTGTCGGCACAGCAGCTGCACCTATGACATAACCACTTTTCTATTTGCAGAGGAGAGAAGGGTGAGTTTTGCTAATTCTCCCTTCCTGATTCAGATTCCCCTTTTCAACTCAAAGGACCGTGATTTCAATGGGGCAAAGAAGGCCATAAGAGAGAGGAGGTGCCTTCCTCTAGTGTGATTCTACTTGTGATTCTTAGGACCCAAACCCTACTTCAGAAAGGTTACTGGTCCAAACTTCCTTTAATAGATTTGATCTCATGGAAGGGATTTTAGTAGCCTTCCCTTTTTTCCCCTCTCCAGCCTCTTTATTACTTAAAACACTACCCTCGGAAGTAGAATACAGCAATTGCTTCCCTTGCTGCTTTTGTGTGAATTCCTTCCCTGTTCATAGAAGAGACTGTGCAAAAGCCGAGAGGAGTTCTGCCAGTTTGTCCTGCAGCCCCCTCTCCCCATGTTTATTTCCATATTTTGAGGATCAGTTGTGCTGACTTCTTTGGGATAACTTGATTGTAAAATTTATGGCGTGAATATATCGGAAGAAGATATAAAGTTTGGCAGGCAGGGGAAGAGGGAACAATTCTTAACTTGAGCAATTTGAGATGCTCAGTTTATACTGCAGAGGACAACATGCCAAGTTTTCAGGATGCATGTGCACTTTTTTTTTTTGCTCATAATTAATAGCCCCTGTGCCTGCTAGGTTTTTTTGGAAAGCAGCTCACAGCATGCCCAGGTAATGCCTTCTGACAATGTTTTGAAGATCAGTTATGTCATATGGCTGCCTTTTAGGGGGAAAAATGTAATGGATAGCAGTACCATATGGCATCTCTGAAGAATCAGCCGGATTGGACAGACATTCATTGGATAAAGTCCCACAGCTCTTGGAAAAGAATGTAGCCCTGTTGCCAAAATGTGGCCTTTGTTAATCTCCTAACTACTATTGTGCAGGAACCAATTCATCTGTATTAATTATAAACAAATTTTAATTACTTCAGGAAAGGCTCATTATAACGATAGATTTGATACCACACAGATCTGCCTTAACCCTTTGTTGTAACTCCCATAAAATGTTATCTCTTCTGTGTAACAGAGTGATTTTAGCCTGATATACAGAAGTGAAGGTTAATTATTTTTTCTCTTTAGATTCCCAGCTGTGATTTTTACAGATTGCATCAAAATATCATGTTATCTGACAACCCAAAGCTATTTATGCTATGAGGATGAAAATAATATTTAGGGGTTAGTAGCACATTATAGAATAGTTTTAAAAGATAGTGTAGATTAATGATTACACTGATAACAAATGACCTTGTTATAATAAGGCAATGGCAACACACAGTTCTACCTCCCATGGTCCAAATCTAGACATAGTGCCATCACTTGGCAATGGAGGATGGATGGCCACCTAAATTACAGGTGGAGCAGATTCAGGGCTCAGTGCATAGGCCCTTCTGGGCCCTTATATCCAGCATTAGGGGTCAAACTTGCCTAGAAACTATATTGCATCCTAGGGACTGTGAACATGGATCTTTCTTAACCTCTCTGTTTCCCCAACAGACCACACGAATTTTGAAAAAGCTGAAGCTAAGAGATACAGCAGCATCCTGGAAAAATGCAGTGATATTTTCCACTTTCCACTGCTGGTATTTCTGCTGATGTAGGAGGCTCTATTGGAGCAAGAGGAACTTCGGGTAGATCCAGGGCTTTTTTCTGGGAAAAGAGGTGGTGGAACTCTCCATTATCTCATGTGCACACATGAAGCGTGTGCGTGCACTCCCAGAAATGTGTGATGACATCACTTCTGGAAGTGACATCACTTCTGGAAGTGACGTCACTCCCGGAACCCAGCACAATGCATTATGATGAGATAAATGTTAGTAAGCTTGGAAAATTATACTATTATGAGAAAGGGTTTGTTTCCTTTCTGTAACCTTTACAAAAAATGAAATTTTCCATTCCCTTTCCCAAACATTTCATTTCTTTGGAATCATATTTTAAAATATGCAAGAAGGAAGGGGGCTCTAAAAATCCAATACCCATCTCACAAATCTAAATTCTAACAGATTCCCTCTGCCAGCATAGAAAAAAATTCAAAATTCTTTCTCAAAATTCCACACAGTCTGAAATTCCTAATCTAATGGATATTGAATTTTCAAATTTTCAGGGAAGGTTTTGCTTTACTGGAGCAATTCAAAATTAGATACTCGACTTCAGCTGCATTAGATTTATACTTAGTTTAAAATGGCTTTTTTGTTGTTTACTGCTAACTCTACCTTACCAATGGCTAAGCTGTTGTGACACTGTGAAGTGCTCATAAATATTCCAATGTCCCAGACAAATATTCATAAAAACTTCCTTATGTCCTTATGTTCACTGCAATTTCAGTGATGATAATCAGCTGAGTGTGGGGAGAACCATTTGAGTTACAGCTATTAAGACCTAAGAACACCTATATGCTGATGAATATATTGATGAAAGCCTTATGTGACTTGGACACAGCTATCCATTCCTAGCATAAAACTGGAATAACCATAACTGATATTTTAACTAATACAAATAACCATAACTGATATATTTAACTAACATAGAACCAATTTGCATTCAACAGCTGTGGAAACTATAAAAATGTCAACTTCAGTCACCAAAAGAATGAAAGCAGCACACACACACACACACACACACACAGAAATGAAAAGAAAGCAGAATGAACTCAAAGCAGCACACATACACACACAGCTCTGAATGAAAATAAAACAGAATGAATTCAAAGCAGCACACACATACACCGAAACCCCTGAATGAAATGAAAGCAGAATGAACTCAAAGCAGCACACACACACAGCCCCACCTCCCTGAAAAGAAAGCAGAATGAACTCAAAGCAGCACACATACACACGCAACCCCACACAACTACTCCTCCAATGAAAATAAAACAGAATGAACTCAAAGCAGCACACACACACACAGAAACGCCTGAATGAAATGAAAGCAGAATGAACTCAAAGCAGCTTAGCCTCCTCTGGAGAGCCGGCCCCAGCAGCTCTGCTTGCACTTGCTATCTCTCACTCTCACTTGCTCAGTCACTCACTCACTCACAAATGAAAAAAGCAGAATGAACTCAAAGCAGCTTACCCTCCTCTGCAGAGCCCTTGCTGGGGGCCCAGCTCATTCTCTCTCACTCACAGAGGAATGGGAAAAAGTAGAATGAACTCAAAGCAGTTTACCCTCCTCTGCAGAGCCTGTGCTGGACACCATCTCTCTCTCTCTCTCTCGAAAGCAGGATGAACTCAAAGAAGCTTAACTTCCTCTGCAGAGCCCGCAAGGCTGAAGGAGGAAGGAGTCCTATTGGCAGATTCTAGAGATTCTGTTCCCCCTCAAAAAAGCCCTGGGTAGATGTTATCTGATTTCTCCCTCTTCACCACAGACCATTATGCCTGTTGCATCTTGTTCTTCAGGCAGTCATGACTTGTATCACCAACTCTTTGGAAGCCTCAGGGGATACTGGGAGAAGGGGGAGACTGGAAAGATCCCATCTGCATGCAATTTGTAGAAGCAACTCTCTGGAATGCTTCACAACAGGGGTAGGCATGCATGCCAACAGTGGTACACTAGAACATAATGCTTGGCATCCACAGGCATAACTCTGCCCAAGGAACTGAGGCACTGGCTGTTCTGCTACAGCTAGCAATGGTGAAGAAGATAGCAGACATGGTGTATGCCCATCCTTGATTCCCTGACTTGCACAGCCACAAGCTGAAGCCAAGATGAATCTCTGAAATGCAGCAGCTCCCCATTGGGGCTTAGCTTTCTCCAAATGTGTTTGGCCACTTATAACCGCCCCCCATGCTTGGGCCAAAGAAGGATGCCTACATCTACTTTGGAGTAATGAGAAACCATGGTTTGTTGTTACATGAGTAAGCCTATTTTTGTGTAGAGCTCAGTGATAAAAGACTTTTGCTTTGAAGACAAAATATAAGTTGTCATTACCATTTGCTCTCTTCTCTACAAATGAGAATGCCAAACTCGTCCTGATTTGGAATACTGGTTCACAGGGAACAGAAAACCACAGCTGGGCTTTTGATGAAGTGATCAGCTATAGCCAAAGACTTTAGTTGTTAAGCAGCATGCAAGGTGGGAGGGGAGGGAATGCACAAACCAAAAATCCCCAGGATGAGTTAACATAATAACAAACTAGGATTTGTTGTTACATTTGCAGCATGCTGTAACCACTGACTTGGAAGTCTTCAAATCCTGGCTTAATCACAGTCTGGAAATGCTTATGGGTTGGTAGCGATTACTATATAGGGAGAGAGATCTTTTTTATTGTTTGCCCCCTTGGTGACCCTAAACTGACTGAAAAGAATGCATTAAAATGTTTCAAATAAATAAATATTAAATGTATTAAATAAAATTAATGTAATAAATAAATAAATATTCTGCATATGCTCAAAGGTACGCTGCTGTTCTACACTTGCTCAAAAGCAATCTTTTCACATATACTATCCCCTGCATTCAAAATTCCCTCTGGTCTACTGCCCAGTGATGCCAATGGGCAGTAGACCTGACCTCTAGAGGCCTCCAGAGGACAGGTTTATAATAGCACAATTCTAAAGGAGGATTAGAGGCCTCCAGGGAGTACTCTTTCTCTCTGTCCTTCCTAGCTGATCATGCAGCCTTCCAGACAAAATTCCTGATTCTGATATTAACCGGGAGTGAAATATTGCAATCAGGAATATCTGGGAATGCCTTTCATACGATCAGCTATCACCAATCCAGTCTCTTACCAGAAATCCTGGGCATCATATCAGGTTGGCAACATCTGACTGCACATCCTTAATTGTAATACAAATCCCCATCCACATTCTGTAGCCAAATCCATGCAAAAAAAAATCAGCAATAGGAATGCCTTTATACCCACCTAGTTATGACTCTTTTGAAAGGGGTGCAAACCAGGGCATATTTCACCTGAAGAAAAAATGTTTGTGAAATACATGCTCATATTTTGGCACATCATTAGTTTTGCATCCTGATACAAGTTCTACAGGATAAAGGAAGTTCGCAGACTCACCACGGGCTGTGTTGCAACCGAAGGTGAGGCTGAGGGGAAGGTAAAGGTCAGCTGCGGAAGAGGAGGAACCCAGCAGGAGATCCTCTTCCGTATGCTGAAGCGTGGTTGGTGCCATTCCCTATCATCCACGGCAGGAGCGGGATGCTTTCCCGCCTACCCACTCCTTGTTTAGGAGCAGCTGGTGGGCCAGTCTCAACTTTAGGAGTTAGGCAGTTTTGAGGCATTGGGCTGGATCCTAAGGGGGTGAGCAGTGCATGACATGTGGTGCAGCCCTGTGATCTAAGGGGTGGCAAGGGCCATCCAGCAGCTGCTGGTGACGGAACATCACTGGCCATCCCGTGGTTGCTGGGGGAACAACACATCCAAAAGCAAAGGGCCTTTCATGCCAGGGATCTGCTCTCCTATGCCTTCCAATGCTCCAAAGGGCTGTAATCAATAAAGTTGTGGGCATTTCAACCAAACAAGAAGTGTTTGTGTATCATTCGATGTGCCCCAGCACATAGGTTGCATATTGCCTATAGCACATAGGTTGCATATTGCCTCTTATCCTGCCCTCTCAAAAATAAAACTTGAAGGATTTTGTATTGTCTGTATCTTGAGAACCAAAACAGGATCAAGGTCTTAAAACTATGCCTTCAAGGATAGGTTTGCACAATCGCTTTATGAATCAAAATCTTTGTTACATACTGGCACAAGTGTAAAATGCCTAACTGCAGTCATTTTTGATATAAAAAGCAGCAACATCCAGGCTAGATTATTATACTGTGATCTGTTTGGCCCTTGAAATATATTCAGAAATTACACCTTGTTCAAACTGCAGCAGCAGTCTGAAAGAAGAGCAAGATGATCTTATTAGCTTTTCTTTCAACTCACAGTACTTCAATTTTTTCTGGATTAAGTTAAAAAGTTCCCTACCCTCATCCAGATTCAGACACTATTTTAGAACTTAAAGGGTATTTAAAGGAATGCTTGCTATGTACCTAATGCTTACTATAATATGCACCTGCCCATCAATTAAGAACTTCTGAAGAGACACTTTTTTATATGCCTTAGCTTCAAAAAACTAGATAGGTGGCTACCAGGGAAAGTGTCTTGGGAATTTGCTTCTCATTATGACTCACAAAGGATTACTTAGCTTGACACACTAAGAGCAGAACCACAAGTGACAAAAGGCACAGATTGGACACTTGTCAGCTTCCCTCAAGTTTTGATGGGAAATGTAGGCATCCTGGTCTCGCAGCTTGGCTCTCTGACTGCTGTCCAATGGACTTTTCAACTGTCAGTTGTCCAACATTCCACCAAGCTGCCTACATTTCCCATCAAAACTTGAGGGAAGCTGACAAGTGTCCAATCTGTGCCTTTTGTCACTTGTGGTTCTGCTCTAAGTTAAAGCATTTCCCCCCTCAGGTTTGTGAGTGTTCTTGTGCATGCTTTCTTGCTCTCTCTCGGCTGTCCTTTGAGTGTTTATAGATAACTATTCTGATCTTATTTGTACTATTACCATTATTCAGGTTTTACTTGAATTTCTATGAGAAAGCTGCATGATATAGGAAGTAAATAAATACAATAAAATTACTGTTTAGCTTTTTAAAGTGATATTTTAAACTGCAGTTTTTTACTGTTACTATTAATTTAGTACCTTTTTTGTTTTAAGAGTTGCCAATCAGAAATCTTCCCACAAATAAAATAAATAACCAGTTTTCTAGAGGCTAATCTGGAAAAGAGAGGTATTAATTTTGCATATGAGCAGTAACGTGACTACTGAGGCCCTACAGTGAGTTGGGTGCCATCTGAGGCATGTGCTTTCTCCAAAGCTTAATTGTCCACCAATAGGATCTTTAAAATATTCTTCCCCACTCTCAGCTTAAAATTTTCCAGGGAACAACTGAGCTAGGAGGTACATGACCTTTAAGGCCACTTCACCTCCCCAATCAGACTTTTCTGGTTGTGAAAGAAACTGTGCTTGTAACTTAAAGGATCATGGTGGGTGGGAAGCAAGAAGAATTTGGCCCTAAAAGATACATGTCCTGTGAACCCAATTTCCCAGCCCTGATATCTTTACCTAGAAATGCTCACAGATGCCTAATTGTTATTGATTCATTAAAAATGTTCCTAATTGTGATAGATAAAATGTGATAGATAAAATTGTGATAGATAAAAAGGACATGCATTTGTTGGGTACCCAGTATCTGACACCAAACAGCAATTGAAATGACGCACTTTTCTACAGGGAATGGATGCCATTCATTAATGCTGGGTGCTGTGGGGAATAAAGGAATGTGCTTGAGTACAACACTGAATCACGAGTAAAACTGCTGTCTGCTTTCGGTGACCCCAGGCATCAAGAATTAAGCCTATTCCTGTTGCCATTCCCCAGTCATCAGTCCTGCTTTCTGATCACATTAGAACATGAATTAGAAAGTTAAGAAATATTTGAATAGGTACTGAAGCTCTGAAGCTGTGTATGTTGTCCTTGTGCTCCAATATGAAGACATGGAAACCAGTGCTTTGGATGTTGTATATTAACTAGAGATGGGAACAAACCACAAAAAAACCAAACCAGCAGCAATAGATCCTGCAGTAAACCCAGATTTCTTGAACCACTTTTGCACTATTTTATTTGCAAGGCAATTTCTACTTAAAACTACCTTTTATAATTTAACAGCAGGATTTGAGTTCCATGGCACCTTAGACACAAACAAAATTTTCAGAGTGTAAGCTTCCAAGAGCACCCTTCTTCAGACACAAGCAGGAATGGAGATCCCTGAGCCTATATAAAAATAATAACTGTGGTTATATACTGCTCTTCTCGACAGATTAGTGCCTCACTCAGATTAGTGAACAAAGTCAGTGTTGTTATTGTCCCTACAATGCAACTGGGGAACCAGGGCTGAAAGACTTACCCAGGGCCACCTACTGAGCTCGCAGTAGTGGGATTCAAACCAGCAGAGTACTGATTTGCAGCTCAGCTACTTAACCACTACTTAACCTCAGAAGCTCCCTGTATACTTTAGCCAATTTACTGGAGCATTTTAGATACTGAAAAAACAGAGATGATCAAAAATATATTTAGCTAAGACATTTTTTTCTCCTCCAACTCACTGTGTATTTTGAGCACTTCCTGCTCAGTTGCTATCTTATATCAGTTCTTATTGTTGAGCGTTGGCATATTAAGAGTTAAGGTCTTGAAATGAAGGAATCATGAAGTTGGCAGGATTGACTGCAGAAGCAGCCAGAGCATCTGCTTCAAAACATTGCCATAAAAAGGAACTGCGGGAAAGAAAACCTATCAAGAAAGGAGAAGGCATTGGCAGCAAAGGTGGAATAACCAAAGGAACTTGGATTAAAAGTGAGTTAAAAGCAAAGCTTAAAAATGTAAACAAGCATTAGTTTAGTGGATGCTGTCACATTCAATGAAAGGGGTGGTACAAGGACCAGTTTTTGCAAAACGTATCCCTGACTTGTAGAGAAAAAATTGACAATAAATTAAAACTAGAAAGATTGCCTCCCTGTGTTTCAGATGATGAGTCTATAAGATTGTGATTGTCCATTTACAGGACCCGAACCTATTGATGTGTTGCTGAAGAGAATTTGTTTGTTACAACCAAAGAAAAGACGGATGAGGCATAAATAACATACCTATGCCTGAATATGGCAAGTGGGACTCATAGATTTCATCTCTGGTGAGGTTGTCAAGTCCAAAAGTCATAGGACTGTATGCTCTAAAATCTTCCACCCATGCTATTCCTATGGACCACTTCTCTGCCATGTGAAATGGATAAATTGACTGTAAACAGGGCAACTATCTCTTATGGTATAAATTCATATTCCATTGAGAAAATTCTTAGATAGTCAGCAACAAAGCTAAACATGTTTTTATGTATCCTGGATTGACAAACTTTGATAGTATGTTCTGGATCTTGGTTATATAAAAATACACTGAGGACAATATATTAGGTTGCTACTATAGCTGTGCAGACATGTATATTCACAGTGCAATCCTAAGAAGAGTTATGCCAGTCTAAGCCTATTGAAATCAATGGGGTTAGACTGGAATAACTCTTCTTAGGATTACAATGTAAATCCCCCCTTGTGCATTTTTGGACTTCTGACACAGAAGCAACATGTATGGGGTAGCCTTCACTTTGTCATTGTCAACAGGATTTATAAAAGTGGGGACATGTCAGAAATTAACATTTTCTAATAAATATTAGGTGTTGTGAAAAATTGCTTGACAATGTCAAATGCCAAGCTTTTGGGCAATGATACAATTTAAACATTTTACTATCACCTAAAAGGGTTGGGGGGGGGAGACTAATGGGAGAAAAGCAGAGGAAACTAAACTAACATCAACAGGAGGTAAGGTAGCACTTCAGAACAGAGTAAGTTCAGCTTATTCTAGAGGTAGCATAATAAAGTGCTGGCCTGGAGTCAAACTTTCAGGGTAATGTTTGGCTAGTCACCTACTTGAACTACAAACCTGCCTTGTCCAACCCTTGGCCCATCAATATTGTCTGCTCTGAGTAGCAGCAGCTCTCCAAGGTTTCAGGGAAAAGAAAGCCTTTCTCAACAACTGGTACCTGAGAGACTTCAGCATGAGATGTTGGAGACAAGGGCTGATTCCGCACACGTTGGATAATGCACTTTCAATGCACTTTATCAATTGTTTGAGGTGGATTTTTTGTTCTGCACACAAAAAAATCTGTTCCAAGTGATCTATAAAGAGGATTGGAAGTGCATTATCCAACGTGTGCGGAATCACTCAACCTGGAGTTGTCACTCTGTATACTACACTGCCACTCTGCCATGACCTCTCCACCAAGTTACTTGTAGGGGAACAACAGGAGGGTGGTACGACCACGTTTGCTGTCCTGAGCTTGTTAGAGGAAGGTGAGAGAGAAAATGAAAATAAGTATCTGCTTTGGGAAAACAGAACAATATGAAAAATCTGGGTCTAACTGAGAAATATTGCTATCCATCTATTGCAGGAAATTGCCTTGTAACTGCAATCACAGCTTCGGTCTATCCTGCTTCATATTCCCTGCATCTTATCTTTATTAGAAAATGAGGCATCAGTGTTTAGACCACAGTTGCAATGGGTACCTGATGTTCATTACTGGCTAGGCTCCTTATTGCCATCATCGCTGCATAGGGGGAGCTAACTGGTTTAGGAAGCTGTGGGCAACAGAGGCCTCTTCTCCCTGCATACTCAGCATGCCTCCCCTGTGTTCCCTATGTAGGGGGTCCTAATTACCTCCTGTTGAGTAAAGGATGAGTACTAAGGCAGTTAATAGTCTCCTCAGATTTCTGGCATAGAGTGGGTTTGAGCATTTGTTATACATCCATCTCTTGATTTTTTTGAGGCTCTTCACATAAGGAGGAGGAAAGAGGTTTAACTCATCCTTTGCCTTTAAAGCACTCATAATAAAAGCATGCCTTGATACCCCCACTGTTCCAACCCCAGTTTCCTCCCAGTGGCCCTTTTAAGGCCCTCCTTTGCAGTTGCCCAACCCAGCAGGGCCCCACCTTCCCAGAATGACTTTATGTCCCAGCCCATTTGAGGGTGTATTCCCACACGCCATGTGGGATGCCATACTCCAGCCAGCCTTGCTCTAAATGGCCAAACCATGACTATGGATTTGTTTTCTTGTTCCTGACCCTTTTCCAGCTACACTTTGGCCCCTGCTCTACCAATTTCCTAAAAGGTGGCCAGGGCAGAGCGTTCCTCTCTCCATTGCCCCATTCTGAATTGGAGATACATGGACCTAAAAGTGCTCTTTTAAAATCACTAGGGAGATTTAATCATGGTTCTTCCATGCCTTGTCTCTTTGACCCAAACCTCCGTTACTTCTCCTAACCCAATGCTACACAGTTTTTGTCCTAGTGCTGGCAGAGTGATACCTTTGGTCCCACCAGTTCACTATCTTACACAAGTATGTTTTTGTTTCTTCTGGGTAGCATTATATATTACAGTAGCACAAAAATTTAGGAGTGATCCCATCCAACCAGCAAGGATAAGGTGGCTTTGTATGTCTATTAAATGTACTCAGCTGCTTACAGCTTAGAAATTGGCTTACTTGGGCCAACAGGAAAACTCTGCTAGAGCAAAGAAAGATTCTTTTCCACAGTGTTTATCGTCCCAGTTATTGTTGCTAAATCATCTGAATGAAACTGAAATAATATACTGTATGTCTCAAGGAAAATATAAAAAGATATATGTGTGATTTTCTTCTGGAAATCAATAGGCTTTTCATAGACTAAAGGACCATCTTTTCCCATATGATCCCATCTGCCAATTGTGGTGTTCAGGTTGCCACCTGCTAGTTGCACCTCTGCTTAAGAGTGCCAGTCTGGCATCAACCAGACCCTGTACTTCCCCCATCCCTATGCACCAGGCTGCCAGAGGAGGTGGGGAATACTACCTTTAGAGGCATTTAGGAGGCACTGCAAGGCTACTCTGCTTGCTAGGACTCTTAATGGGGTGTAGATTACAGGCATTTTTAAGAAGTGGTGGTTATGCGAGGCTTTATTATATTTTTAAAAAATCTGAATTAGTAAACCATCTTGACGTTTGGAGTTATATGATATAGATACTTAAGTAAATAAATTATACCACTGCAAAATGTTCTTAAAACTTTTAAAATTTTGGTGGGTACCTGTCTACGGGACACAGAAATTAATCACAGTCTTACTTAAACAAATCTTTCTCCCATTTCAGGCAAAAATTAACTCCAGAGTACCTAATCTAGCAATTATTTACTCACATTGAATCTCCTTAGCACATCTGGAGCTCCCATTTCCACAAGGGTTTCCCCATTCTCTAGAAAAGAATAGATAACGTTGCTAGCATAATGTCATGTATAGATGGAGAGGTCACCTCCATTAAAGTGGTAATAAAGGGGTAATCCAGCTTTGAAGTACATAGGGAACTTGTGAGGGGCAATTTTTTTCCACTGAAAAGCTCTAATAAAGATTAGCAAGTTGTTGTGCTTATCTAGTTGAGCCAGCCAGTGCAGTATAGTGAACCAGGTTCAAATCTCCATTCTCTCACGGAAGCTTGCAGGTGATCTTGGGCCACTCATGCACTCTCAGCCTGTTCTACTTCACAGGCCTGTTGCTGGATAAAACTGAGAAGGGGAGAATGATATAAGTACTTTGGGTCCCCATTGGGGAGAAAAGTGGGATATGAATGAAGTAAATAATAATGACAATTGTTCTTGAAGGCAACAAACTAATTTTCACATCATGGTAAAGGGGGTTTCTTAAGAACACACAATGAAGGAGAAATTCAGGGCTTTTTTTCAATTGGAACACGGTGGAACGGAGTTCCGGCACCTCTTAAAAATGGCCACATGGCTGGTGACCCCACCCCCTGATCTCCAGCCAGAAGAGAGTTTAGATTGCCCTCCGCACCACCAAGCAGCGCAGAGGGCAATCTAAACTCCCCTCTGTCTGTAGATCAGGGGGCGGGGCCACCAGCCATGTGACCATTTTCTCCGAGGGCGATTTAAACTTTTAAAAACTCCCCCTTTTTCCAGCTGACCCAAAGTGACATCATTGTGCAGTCCTGGGAGCATGGGCACAATTTGCATGCACGCATGTGGTACCGGGGGCACTACCTCCTGCCAAGAGTTGCCCCCTGTGCTGGCAACCCACTGAGTTCCACCATGTCTTTTCCCAGAAAAAAAGCCCTGGAGAAATTCATTCTGCCTTCTTCAAGACTTTTGAATTTATTACTTTTTGTATTTATTTAGGAACAGAAGTGATACATGACTAATCCAGGAAAACAGCTTTCCAGTAAAGAGGTACATGGGAGAGAACCATGGTTACTGATAATCAGGTCATTATTCTCTGGCAAACAAGTATTCGCATTTTGTTATAAAAATAAACTGATTTTGTTTGTTACTTAACAAAGTGGCAAACCCTCTTATTTTCCATTCAGTGTTCTCAAGCATCAAAGTGTATTTCTTTGGAAGACTAAGAGCTTGTATTAAAGCAGTGTTCACCAACTTACATTGTGTATATTTTTTTAGGGTGAAAATTTAAATGTCAGTGACTTGAAAATGTTTTCTAAAACAATCCTGCAATGACTGTACTGTTGTGCAAGGAAATGCTTAATTCTGACAGGGCACCAAATAATTGTGATGATGTTATGAAAATGTAAGAATAATTACAGAGGAACAGGAATGCCAAAATTCCCAGGAGATTTCTGGAACATTTATGGAAATATGTGAGGAAAGTTGAAATGCAGCTGGAGTTGGTACTGGGAAAGTAATCATCGGGGTGGAAACCATCTTCAAGAAAGTTTCTGTTCAAAATTATACAGGGAAAAGTAATAAAACCTACACACATCTGTTTTAGACTTAAAAAATAGTATGCTGGGCTGCATGAGAAGTGAGTTTGCAGTTTCATCAGAGATCAGCCACCCCAATTTGTTTTTACTCACAGTTGGAAATGTGGAGTTTGGGGATGCTAAAATTGGACATTGTTACGGAGAGCTGCTTTGTGAAATGTGCAACCAGCATGTTCCTAAACACAATGTTCAATTAAAAAAGCTATTGAAATTGGGGCAATATCTTAGAGTCAACACACAGCAAAGTACTGATGCTTTTTCTCCACATAATCTGATACATGATTGCCTTGTCAATTAAACTGATTACATTATTATGTTGTTCACAAGTCAGCAAGTTAGTCCTGACTAAAATTGAAACACATGATAAAAGTTAACTGCGGCAAATGCTTGGCTACACATGAAGAAGGGTGAGGGGGAAATCAGAGATACTGTTAAGAAAGGACAGAATGGTATGTTATACGATGACTAGTTGTGGATTCAATTTGAATATTCCATACATAAAAGTTGAAAACCGTTGCTGCAGTGAGGACAGGAACTTTTCTCTGCTGTACTTTTTTTTTTTAAGTATGTTTTTACTATGGGAGAGCATTTAAAATGGTATCATGAAGTGGGATCTAATTTTCAACATGACCAAACCTGTAGATACTTATATCTGTAGAATGGAGCCATGAACAGACAAGAAGACAGATCTTTCTACAAACTTGAGAATAGCCCCAGGTTTTAAAAAAAATACATTGGGGGAAGGGTTTTTAAAAAACCAAATAATCGAAGCTGTGCTAGTAGCTTTAAGAACACCTCTATGGTTGTTTCTAGGCAACAACATAACCAGCTGATACCTTAGTTTCTGTCCCTAAAAGGCAGGGAGAAGGGCCCTTACCAGGGATGTTTTGGCCTTTGAGCAAGTACCCACTAGGGCCAGGCCTGGTAGCACCACCGGGGGACTTCCATGACTTATCTAGACCCAGCTGCTTGATACTGTTTGACAACAGCCACAAGAAGACAGTTTTCTGTAGTGGTTAAAGTTTCAGGATAGGATCTGAGAAGCCCAGGTTTGAATCCTCACTCTGCCATGGAAGTTTACTTGCTGACCTTGGGCCAGTCACACACTCTCAGTCTAACCTACCTTACAGGTTTGTTTTGAGGATAAAATAGAGGAGAGGAGAATGATGTAAGATGCTTTGGGTACCCATTCCTTCCTTATAAATGAAGAAAATAAATAAACCTATAGACCTACAAAGCCCTATGTGGACTGGGTCCAGCATACCTTCGGGACCGCCTCTCCCGATATGTTCCCTGGAAGTCACTTCGATCAGCTAATAAGCAGTTGCTGATGGTCCCTGGCCCCAGGGAGGTACATCTGGCCTCTACCAGAGCCAGGGCCTTTTCAGTCCTGGCTCTGACCTGGTGGAACTCTCTGTCTGAGGAGACTAGGGCCTGGTGGGATCTGTTATCTTTCCACCGGGCCTGCAAGACGGAAATTTTCTGCCAGGCATTTGGTGGGGGCTAGGCTGTCCTCTTGCCGGCCATACCACTGAAGACCATCCACCACCCATGCAGGAGCTCATAAAGTGTGATGCAGGTCATTATGTAAGATCCAAGCCCTGCGCCTAAAACGCTGAATTTTAATATTTATACCCGCCATTTGAGAAATGTTATTGCACACGGAATAATGTTTTTAATGTTTATTTATAATGTTTTTATTGTTTTAAACTGTATGTTATAAATTGTATGTTGTTACACTGCCCTGAGCCCGTCCAACGGGGAGGGTGGTCTAGAAATGTAAACAAACAAACAACAACAATAATAAATATAGCTGAAGATAGGGAGCAGCGAAAAGGTACCTTAGCTGGCAGGTGGGAAGGAGAGAAGGAGGCAGGGAAAGATGAGGGTATGGAGGCTGCCAGGAAGAAAGAAAGAAAAATAGCGTGGGGAGTGAGATACAAGTGAGGTGCTCCCATAAGTCCTTGCTGGTTTCCCACCATGCAACGGGGCCTGCCCTGGTAGGTACTGTTCAACTAGGTCTAGCCCAGGCCAGATTGGTAATTGGCAGTACACAACTCAGCCAAAGGTTTTCTGGGGAGAGGCTGCCAGAGGGAAGGAAGGAGGGAAAATTGAAATGGGATAAATAAAGGTAGATTGGCTGGTGGGTGGGAAGGAAGCCGGAGAAAGGGAGCATTTATGGGGGCTTTCAGGCAAGGGAAAGACTAGTGAGGTAGCCCCTTGCAAATCCTTGCACATCTCTTGTTTGCAGTCCATTCTCTATCACCTACTTACTGCTGCTGTAGCATATTGTAGATCAGAATTAATTAAAGTCCAACTCTATTCTGTGGAACTTAGTCATCATGTCTAAGTTTAGCTGGATTTAAGCGAAAATGTTAAGATTCTCCTTCCCCCCCTCACTCCACACAAACAGTTGTATGATAAAATGTACAGACAGGCTTCATCAGTTTGGTACATCTTGGATTCACCATCTATTTATTATAGTTTTATCCCCCCCACACACATAAAAATGCAATACAAATGTTCCTTGTATAGAGGTAAAATTGAACTGGATCCAGACATGAAGGAGGTGCCTGGCTGCTTCCTACAATACAGTAGCTTTTCTTCCAGTAACTGATCTACAGGTGGCTGACATGTCCAGTTAAACAGGAGGCAGGTTCAAAATGAAAACGTTAGGTTGCTGTTACTGTTGCTTTTGGGAAGTTGTTGTAAAAAAAAGTGTTCACCCACCCTTGACTACTAGCAACCAATTGCTTTGCAGTTCAGCTTTTAAGGAGTTTACAGTCCTGTTTAGTTAAACAGCTTGTGATTGCTTATTTTATTACGGGCTGATAATAGGCCACAATTGTTTGGTGCAGGTGTCTTCCCAGCAGGTGGGGAAATTAAAGAAGGGTATAGATCTGTGACCCAGGACAACTGTTCCCCTACATTAGACAAGGTATTGACTCCCTCTGTGTGTGCTGTAGAGTTATTACTGTACATGTTGCTTTCAGGAATCTCCATAGCAAAGTGTTTCCTGCTCTTTGACACTGTTGGAAACAAAACAAATTCTTTCCATTCCAACTTTCATTCCCTCCCCCACCTTCTCATTTACAAAGATGTATTTGGAGTTTTGTTATGATTCCCACTGTCATGTTTGTTTTAAATTTAATATGGGTAGGATACTAGAATACATAAAAAGAAAGTCACTTAGTGCTGAAGAGATGTGCATAGAAATTGGATATGTGGTGAACTTGTTCATTTTTTTAAAGGATGTATTGCTGTTACTTCGACAATATGAGAGTTTAGTTAAACAAGAAACAGTAAAGTTAAAAAGGAATAGAAAAAATTAAGCTGAGAGAATGAGAAGAAAGATACTGGAACTGAAAGATGATTGGTTAACCCTAGACTTGCTTGGGATTGGCCTGGTTGGTAAGCTGGGTGCCTGATTGGTGGAAGGCTGAAAATATAAGGGTTGAAGAAGAAGACTGAGGAAAAACACTATGAATGCTCGGTTATCAGAGTGGCCAAGGAAAGAAGAAATGTATCCAATACTGAATCCAAACAGGGTGTATCCTTGGACAACAGTTAAAGTTAGTGTGGCATTTTTCTTGGCTTAGTATATGTTCTGTTGAAATTTGTTCTATTATTTAAAACTCAATAAATCAACCTCTGTAACCAATACTTATAGGTTATATTATATTTATATTAATTCCAACACTATATTAATATATCTCCTAAAGTACTTCCTACCAGGGGTGTGTACCAATCCTCAACCCTGGGAAATCTAGATCTGGGTTTAGGGATCTCAAAAAAATACGGATACCATTTAAGATAGATCAGAGAATACAGGATTTATTTGACATTATTTCCTATGGGGAAAACTATCTGAAGTCTATCTGGGGAGCTGGGGTGGGTGTCATTTTTCAAGTAAACTCCACCAAATTTGCAGGAAACCTACTCCTGACTGTCCTATAATGAATCTCCAAGTTTCAGGAAGGTTGGACATCGGGGTCCAATTCTATGGGCCCCTGAAGAAGATTTCCCCAGCCACCCTCCATTGTTTCCTATGAGGGAAACATTTCCAGGGAGCCTCTCAGGCAGAAAGAAACATGCCAGGGGCCAAAGGCACACTCCCAAATGCAAGAAGACCAACAGAACCAAACCATAGCAAGGGAATGGATGGGATCCCCTCAGAACCAAAACGAATTAAGGAGACCAATGTCAAACCAGAGAATCATATAAAAACAAGAGAATTTCACTCAAACCAAACTGAAGCAAGGGGTACTGTAGCAACTTAGCCCAGCTGAACCAGTGTCACTCACAGAAGCCAGGTAGAGAATGAGAGTTCCTGCATGGATTGGCCACTCATTCCCCCTTCCCTCCTGCCTCTGCCTCCCTCCTCCCTCCGTCTTCCCACTCCCCTCTTGGAAAAAAGCAGAAGGAGCCAGCCAGAGGTTGAAGCCATGTTTCCCAAATTTACTTGGATTTACCTGGATTTAGTCATGGGTCTAGATCTGAGTTCCAGAATCAGATCTCAAATTCTTTGACTTGATTCAGGAAAGCTGAATTTAGCCAGATCAGCAAAAACCTGGCTTTTTTTCCTGAATCCAGATTGCACACCCCTACTCCATAAGAACCCGCCTAACCACTGCAATTGTCTCTGGGGGCCCTTCTCTGGGGGCCTTTGCCATCTGAAGCGAGATGTATGGCAACCCAGGAAAGGGCATTCTCAGCTGTAGCAAAAAATGTATGAATGTTCCTTCCCAGGGTGATCTGTCTGTCCTCTATCATATTTTCTGACATCAGTAAATACTTATTTGTTTTGTATGGCATTCCTTCAGTGACCCCCCTTTTCCTATGTATGTGTTTTAATTATGTATGTGTTTGTTTATCAATGGTTTTAATACTATGTATTTCAAAAAACTTGTTCTAATGCTTTGGTTGCCTTGAAGACAATTACTTGGGGACCCTAAGCTGGGTGGAAAGGCCATATAGAAAGGTTTTAAACAAACAAACCAATGAAATATACTTAAGGAATAAAGGAACAGAAACCTCAAGTGGTGGCAATGACTCAAATTTACTGTGCGTTAAAGTTTTAGCCTGTATTAAAGGACTGCTATTAGCTCTGGATGGGATTTACATTAGAAGACACATTCCCACCTGTATCTCCACCCCACGCCCCATGAATCCAATTGGTATGATTTTTTCAGTAATTGTACTTCTTACTCAAGGGATCCTCCCTGCCAAATTGTAAAGAAGGTGCAAAAGGATTTTGTTTTACTGGCAGGGTTGCCAGATCTCCTGGGGCCGACCTGGAGATGGGGGCGGGGGCAGTGGGGAGGTGGCTGGTACTTATCCCACAACCACCTATTATGATGTAAAATGATGTCATTTCCAGTGTAACATGGAAGCAAAGGGTCACATTGGGAGACAATTCTCTAAAAATTAGCTTAATTTTTAGAGAATCAGCCCCTGATGTGATTCATCGCTTTGACATCACACTGGAAATGACGTTGTTTGGGGACAACACTGTGACTGGGAACTACTGCGCAAAAAAACACATGAACAATGCTTTCTGGTATGAACAAAGACTTGGATGTCATAACCATCAGGCACATCTTTGATGTCCCTCCCATACTCCTCACCTCCCTTAGAGAAACACAAACTTAAAGATAGTATGGAGAAATGAAAGTGAAAACAGAGTTCAGCCTTGAACACTGTGGAACCAATAGAAAATGCAACACATCTGTTGATTCATATCTGAAAGTTGGAGGAAATTTCACTCATATTCTGAAGTTAACAGAGCATTCTCCGCTTGGATTTTGATTAGTTAGTTACTTTCCAAATGCATACCCCTAGGGCTGGATTGGTAAAACTATTATTACAATCTATATTTCGCAAAGAATATACTTCAGCTATACTATTTTAGCATAACCTGCCTTATAGATAGTTATGGAGATAAAATGAAGAAATTTCTCTTGTGTAACACATGTACTAGCCATTAAGAGATGTTTCTTTTGATTTTTAAATGGTCAAAAAAGACTAGATGTAGTGTATTTGCCTCTATTGGGCACTGCAAGTTCATAAAGGGCTGTTTTAATCTTAAGGAGTGTAGTCAATACACATTTGATGATCTTTTCAATATTGTGTTGTGTACTCTTAAACAAATGCACTTTGCAGATGACACACTGAGGCTGAGATACTGGTTTGCTTGCAGAGGTGACGCTTTTAAGGTCTACAACCAGTGGGAGCAAGTGCGGTGTAGTGGCCAGATTGATGTTCTGGGATCTGGGAGATCCAGTTTCGATTCCCTGCCCTGCCATGGAAGGTTGCTGAGAGTCACAAACACAACCTACCTCACAGGGTTGTTGGGAGGAGGAGAAAATGATGTAAGCTGCATTGGGTCCACATTGGGGAGAAAGGTGGGGTGAAAAGATACATCAGCTTTTTGTTACAAATGTAGTTAAATATGGGCAGCCTGATTCCTAAATATTTGCACCAGGACATAAGTGTTTAGTATGGGCTGCATCTAGTTACTTCAGAAATCATGTTGCATAATTATTTCAACACTGCAGGCAAATCACTGGAGAAAATGATCTAAATTATGTGCTAGTAGAAGAGGGAAAAAGGCTGAATAACTATTTTTTGTAGAGAAAGCTAATGTGTAAAGTGAAACTGGTCACCATATTGTAGGGGGAAGAGGAATTATGAAATGCCAAGTTACTAGGTTCCATTGACCTCATAAATAATAGGTGAGAAGATGGGACATTTTTCCAGACTGTGAACAAATGCATCTCTACAGACTCTCTGGAATTTTAAAAGCAAATGGAAGCGTGCATGGCTTCCAAGCTGGCAACTGCTTGGCAGTCATTGTGTGTGCAATTTTAAATATGTGAGTAATGCAATCAAAGGAAGGAGGGAGAGATCTGTAAAAGTAAGGTCTCAGATTATCTATGGAGAGATAAATAAAGCATGCTTGTAAAGGTTCCCCCCCCCCCACACACAATTTTTAAATTAATTTCTGAAGGATAGTGGAGGAGAATATCAGTTACCGATGCAGGAAGATTCTTAAACCTTCCGAAATAAAAAGGGAATAAATTGTATTTGGCTGCTGCCATAATCATATTTTTTCACACATTGTAATATAGAGACATTTATAATATATCAAAAAATACTTCATATTGATCTGGCTTACTGATGTTGACTTAGAAGTACTAATCCAGTGACTGAAATAATAGCTGGGGCGCACAGATGTGTAAATGCAGTGTTGTGACTCATAATAACGTGGTGTCCTGTTAAGGGAACCTCTCATAACTCTCAATATTTAATTTAAAACATTGAATATCAGTCCTCAACCCCAGTCTTTGTATTTAACTGACCGATTTGGTTTAAGAACAAGATTTGGGTTCAGTGGCACCTTAAACAACAACTAGATTTTCAGGGTATGAACTTTCTAGAGTCAAAGCTCCAAAGAAACCATACAATTTTTCAAAAGGGGCATTCTCAAGATAAATTCATGAATTAGTTGAATTTCCCCCTTGAAATGATAGCTGCAATCCCATGAGGTTTACTGTAACTTTCTTTGCAGGGACATGACCTTCTATAGATTCTGCCTTTTTAGGGCATTCTTCTTACAAGTAAATTGGTGGTAGTTTCACCAAGTGTGGCATTTCTCATCCAAACTGCAATTCCCTCCTCCTCTACTTGATCTACATGCTGAAGGGACATATCCAATGTGCAGTTCCCAGCCCTGTGTCTTCCTCATGTTCTATACCTCATACCTTCACTACTTCTCATCCGAGCTAGAGGAAACATTGCGAGATGGGAAGTAAACAAGAGAGGAGACAACTTGGTGCCTAGAGAGGACAGCAGAAGCTAGGAAGTAAGAAGGCTGATCAGAAGAAAGAAGACCTGGAAGCAAAACAAAGGAAGTATCGAGAGACTATAAAGACTACAGGAACAGGAAGCGCGCCATCTCAAGTGAGGTTTGAAGCGAAGCCAGCAATCATAGAGAAGCTGCAGAGAAACCATAGAGAAAAAACGCCCGACATTTTGGAATTAAGAAAAACTATTTTTAATTGCTAAACCGGAGACGGGGAAATATATTGAGAGAAGAAGAAAAGAAGCCAAAACGGATTTAAGGAAAAGAGCAGATACGTGGGGAGGCACTAAGCCGAGTCCTACGATGGCGGGGAAAAAAGCAGATAAGGAATGGCAAGCCTCAGTGGATGCAGCGATTGAAGGATTGGGGGAAAAAGTTACAGAGAGTCATAAGGAACTGAGACAATTGTTGCAAAAAATGCATGAAACTCTGGCAAAGGATTTAAAAGATATGAAAGATACAATTAGGGTGGAGGTAGCGGGACTGGCGAAAAATGTGGAAGGAATAAAAAATGAATTGCAAGCAACCAATAATAGAGTTGAAGAGGTAGAACAGAAGACTAAGGATTTATCAGTGAGTATAAAGCAGGAAAACCAAGTGATGCAAGAAAGAATGGCACTGATAGAATGTAAAGTGACGGCGAGGCAATTAAGATTTGGGGGCATGCAAGAATCGGATACGCAAAGTGTACAGGAACAAATGACAGAAATTCTAGCAGAATTTTTTGACAAAGAACCAGAAGAAATAACAGCAAATATGGATCTAGTATACAGAATTAACTCAGCTTATGCACAACAAAAGAAGATACCAAGAGATATTATTATGCAATGAATAACAAAAAGAATGAAAGAGGAAATTATCAAAAGGCATTTTGAAGATCCCTTATCAGTGGAGGGAAACATGATAAAGATAATGAAAGAGATGCCAAAAAGGATTCTCCAAGAAAGGAAAAAATACAGGGAACTGACCCAAAAACTAAGAGAAAAGAATATTAGATACAGATGGGAGCTACCAGAAGGACTAAGTTTTTATTTTAATGGCCTAAGAGTCATAATCAAGACAAGAGAACAGATGGAAAAGTTTTTTGAAGAAAATTTAGAGCATTTCCCCATATCATTAAGAATGTAATATAATGGAGTACAAACTATTATCATGGAATGTAAATGGACTAAACTCACCCCAAAAGAGAAAAACAATTTTTCATTGGCTAAAGAAACAAAATTGTAATATAATTTGTCTACAAGAAACACATATCAAGGATCAAGATATTAAATATTTGAAAAATAAACAATTAGGAAAAGAATATGTAACATCATTAAAACAAAAGAAAAAAGGAGTAGTGATGTATATCAAAGAAGATATAGACTCTAAATTAATCTTTCAAGATCAGAATGGAAGGTATCTAGCTGTGGAAATTAATGTAAATGCAAAAAAAAACACTGATAATAGGTCTATATGCACCCAATGGTGCAAAAGACCAGTTTTACAGAGAAATAATGGAGAAATTGGATCAAGACTTATATGACCAGATGATAATGGTTGGAGACTTTAATGGTGTGGTGGATTTACAAATGGACAGGAAGTTAAAGGGAGGCAAGTAGAAATCTGGGAAATTACCGAAAGTATTTTTTGAATTAGTACAGCAAGAAAAGTTGGGGGATGTGTGGAGAAGAGAAAATCCTAAACTTAAAGACTTTACATACTACTCCGCGAGACATTCATCTTTTTCAAGGATGTGATTTGGACAGCAAAAGAACTAGCTTTACGGACAAAAAAAGTGGAAATTTTGCCAAGGGTGAGTTCAGACCATAACCCAATATTATGGAAAACTATAATGGGCCAGAAAAAATTACGATGGAGAATAAATGAAGATTTATTGCAAAACCAGGAAAATATAAAATACTTAAAAGAAGAGACAAAGCAATTTTTCCGAATAAATAACAACAATGAAGTTTCAACCCAGATGGTATGGGATACATATAAGGCAGTAATAAGAGGAAACTTAATTTCATTAAATAACAAGGATAAGAAGAGAAAGCAAGAGAAGTGGCAAGAGATACAGGAGAAACTATACAAAAAAGAACAGGAGTTAAAGAAAAAACCTGGGGAAAAATCAATAAGACAAGAGATCAAAATACTGCAGGAACAAGTAAAACATGTACCAGTATTAGAATGGCTATAAAATGTTATATAGATGGCATTTAACACTGAAAAAATTAGCCATAGCCAATAAGCAGCTATCTAATAAGTGTTGGAAATGTAAGGAGCATGAAGGTTCTCTATTTCATATGTGGTGGACTTGTTGTAAGGCTAGAGACTTTGGGGTTAAAATATGTGCTGAGATGTCTATGATACTCCAGTATAATGTTAAAAATCCAGAAATGCTGTTATTATCTTTGCATTTAGAAGATGTTAATAGAAATGATAAGACACTGCTATATTATATGATAACAGCAGCAAGAATATTATATGCTCAATACTGGAAGAAAGAAGAAATACCTGAAATCGAAGAATGAACAAGGAAATTGTTGTACATGGCTGAAATGGACAAATTTACAAGAAACTTGAAGGATCAAGATCCCAAAGTATTTTTGGGAAGATTGGAAAGCTGAAAAAATATACGGAAAAGAAATGGGATGTTAAGGGACAATTATGGTCTTTCTAAGGGTTTTAATGATACTAAGTAAGATAAGATATAGTTAAGATATTTACCAATAACAAGATAAGAACAACTATAATATAGAAATAATGTGATAATGTAATGTAATAGCGGGGGGCTGGAGTGTTGTTGGAAGTCAACATTGAAAAGGGGGAGGGGAAAGGGTGGGGAAATATACATATGGAAATTGAAATGGATTGTATTTGTGTTTTAATCTGATTATATATTGACCCATCCAATAAAAATTTATTAATGAACCTTCACTTCTTCTCATTCACAACACAAGCACCATTTTTCAGCTGTTATTCTCGCCATTATTGTATGGGTTCAATGGCCTGATTTCATTGTGAATAGTTTTTTAAAATTAGATTAAAACACTTTTGATCCTTTAGATCTGATTTGATTTTAGCTGGTGTTCCCTTAATTTTTTGAAAGGCATCTGGAGTGTAGGAAGTAACAGGGAAGCATGATTAAGGAGGTTGCATATCCTCTTACTGCAACAACTTCAAAGGAGTCAGCTGTGAATATTTATACATTGATAAACAATATTTTGCAATGAGCACATGAGCCACAGCAGAAGTACAATAGTCATGTTACATTACGCCCCCCCCCTGCCCATCCCAGAGGAGTTCCGGGGCAACACTCTCGAGTTTAGTTTTCTTTGAATGAGAGTGCACTGGAGGCTTACAATACCTTTGTAATATTTACATTATTTTCAAATTATACAAGCAGAGACCTATAGAGACAAATAGAAAGCAGCAGATCCACTAACCTGCATCAGATACCCAAAGAAAGGACCTAAATTTGAAGGTGCTTCACTCTGCCAGTACACAGTTCCTTGTTTCCATATTGCCAACTGCTACTTCTCAGGGCCAAGCTACACATGACGAATGACACTTGAATGGCAAGTGTATTTCTCCCTGTTCACTTGCCCTCCACTCAATCCACTTGCCGTTCAAGTGTCATTCGTCATGTGTAGCTTGGCCCTCAGACACAAACGCATCTCAGATCTTATCCCTGAAGGTGAATTGTCCAATGGGGAGCATCTACTGTTCTTAAAATAACATTTTTTTTGCCAAATCCCCAAACTCTAATCGTATATAGCCAAGCAAAAAGATTGCAGTTATGACTGAGGTATCAAACTGTCACTCCAGACCAGTTCTAAACTACCTATTGCTCTTACTGGACTTCTTAACAAGAAAGTAATAAAAACATGTAAGAAAATTGTCTATATTATATTGCATTGCAATTTCCCCATCACCAATGGTTTCCCTTCTACTTAAAACCATACCCTCCTTTTTGACCACCAGCATTAGCAAATCAAAATGGCAATGTTCACCCAATTGCTGGCCTTGAAAGATAATGAAAAAGGTGTATGTGGGTAAATGTGTACAAATATGAGGATAAATGTAAATCTTGTGATGGTTCAAAAAGAAGGGAATATCCACCTGAAGACTTAAAGACAACAGCAAAACACACTTCTCATAAGATTTTTTGGGCTCAGTATTGATTACTTCCTTCATTCCCATGTGCCTCCAGGTGTATAAAGCACACTTCTTTTGTGTGGAAGAAGCACAGTGTGCTAGCATTCAACTCACTGGTAAGGATGACTTGAGTCACTTGACCATGGTTCAAAGAACAAGTCTGTACATTGTATGGACTGAACAATTGGGATTCATCGTGAAAAACTTCACCGGCTTCTAATAACATGTACATCAGTACGCACTTTAATGCTGTGTAGGATTGGGCTGTTAGGACTACCAGCTACATACGACAGAATTCACAGGTTTGAAAAATTATCTCATGTCCATGGTCTGAATCGCAAGATATGCGTAACTTGTTTACAAAAGTACCATCAGCACTGACCATAGGCACCTTTCCAATGGCCAGTTCCAATTTAAAGCTCATTAAATAGCCATATTTTAAGAAGCATCCAAATAAATGATTAATTGCAACAGTTAATCAATTAAAGCTTTCAGACCCTGTTAGTGAATGCTTAGGAGCATTTGAAACATGTGCTTTGTTTGTAGTTTGGAACTGTTTAACTAGGTTAATTCCTGCTTGCTTAAGAAATGGCATATGCATTTCTGAATGAAGCCACGATCTCATCATCTAGGAAGTGTGAAATTGATAGAAGCTTGCCTCTCCCCCTACCGTGTATAAACATTAAATTTCTCATTTTTAAAAAAGAAAGATTTTTTTTTAAATACTGCACTCAAGAAGAAGAGGGGGATGGAAATCAGAGAGTGTGTGTGTGGAGGAGAGAATGATAATTGTTTTCTCTAAGGCTATTATTTAATGTGAAAGCAAATAGCAGCCTGAAAATCAGCTAACAGAAGGGGATTAGAGAGTAGATCTGAGAGTGGCTCGATTCCTAGCAGTGCTGTCTCTTCAGACAGTGACGAGATACAGGCAAAAAAGCCAGAAGCGCTCCAGATGGCTGGGGAAAGTGTTTGTCTTGGGTTACTGCAAGGCAGTCTGGACCCTTAAAGCAGGCAGACTTGGGAAAGGCTTCATAGGGAGCAACTTACGTGTCCACTAAGTAAAAGAGAGAGAGAGAGAGAGAGAGAGAGAATGAAAGAAAAAGAAGGCAGACTGCCCAAGAGGGACCGGGCTTGACTATTGTTAACATCTACTTGACCCCCTCCCTTTCCTCCCGACACAGATGTCTCCTACCTCTATCACCTCCCACTGCTTTAAGACCTCCCCCCTGCACCTGGGTAGCTGAGCTCGGCCAGCTGCTTGCAGTATGCTGTTTGACTTTAGAGGTGGCTGCTAGCAAGGGGGGGGGGGCGAGGCACGCACACACGCAGACAAACAAACAAACGGCGGAGTCTTTCTGCAGGGCGGATCTGCACAGACATTGCATGGAGCTCTTTCCCCAAGGCGGGCAGACACAAGGGGAGCCTGCGAATCTATGCATCGCCGCCTTCGAGACAGGCAGGCAGGCGCACCGCCGCTGACAGCCGTAGTATCTCCTGCTTGGACTTCAGATCACATTTGTCTGCAACAGCAGCAACAATAAACAGGCGCAGCGGACCCGGGCACTTAAGCATTGGCCGACTTGAGGACTTTGATTTCTTTCCCTCCCACTCCCCTCTTTTTTCATTCTTCTTCTTCTGTGTTGCTTTCGTTTCCCGTTTCCATTGGCCTCACCAATAGGCTCTCTCGCACCGATCCTTTTTTAAAAAGATACATATCAAACAAACGAAGCACAGCATAGAAGCGAAAGAGCAGCTGGAGTTTTTTTCTTCTTCCTTCCTTCCTTCCTTTCTCCGCGTCGCTGGGACTCGTGTGCGTGAATGTGAACGTGGTTCACTTGGAGCTGGAGGGGGGGAAGGCAAGGAAGCGAAGCAGCATCGCCTCCCCCTCTTCCTCTCCCGTTTCCCCGCCAGCCGGCCAGGACTGTTGGATCTCCGCCTGGGAGAACCGGGAACTTTTATTTGCAGCTTCTCAGCGCTGTGGCGAATGGTGGGAATCGCCGGTCCTTTGCAGTGTAAGTACGCACAAGGCTTGCAGAGAGTTAGGCAGCTGCGTCGGTAGACCCAGCCGAGCGCGGGAGTGTAGCGGGGTTGGGTCGCGGGGCGGGGGGGGCGGGATGTGGATCCCCTGCTTCGACCCCCTCCTCCTCAAAGCAATTGACCGCCGCTCAGATCTGAGCTGTCGCCGCTGCAGCAGCGAGCTGTGCAAAAGGCAGGATGGCAGGCAAATGCGGCCAGGCTTCGCTACCCGGCGCTGCCTGGCTCTGTCCGCATCCCCAAGTGCGGAAGCAAAACAGCGGAAAGTTTTCTTTTTACAGAGAGACAAGCTCCGCCTCGATCTCAGTCCTGGCTTTCAGGATATGAGGGGTGCCGTGTTAGTGCCTCATCCAGGGCTTGAATTTGAGTCTAGGGTTCAGACGCTGAGCTTTGAATGCTGACATTCAGGCCCCTCTTTCCTCCGCTGGAAAGCGATAGAGGGTTTCTGAGCATGTGCAGCATGCTTTCTTTAATAGTTTACATTAATGGCAAAGGGGAGGAGGGAAGCAATTCTAAGTGGGTTGTATTGGGGGGCTGGTTTGAGATTGGGCATGTCTCTCTCCAATTAAACCAGTGCTCATTTCTGCATTTCCTTTTTTAATGTTTTCTGGTTCAAGATGACCAATGTGTTATATTAGCGCATCATGTGATCAGTAGTATCTGAAATACTAAAAATTAAAACCACCCCCAGCCACCTAATTTTGGAATCATTGAAATTTTGGAATACACACACCTTCAAGACAGTAACATTAAAGTGCAATGATCACTAAACCAGTATAAATAGATAAATCATAGATAAATCTTTGAAGATAAGCATCTTCTCAGGTTTTGTTGTATTTCAGGAAAGGGACTTCCCAGTTAGTTGCAATGTAATCCAGGGTATTATAAAATGATGGAGAAACATTGGCTGATCTTTTTCAAATACTGCAATCAAATCTAGTTTCTGTTCCCCATATTTGGTAGCACAGTATCAATAATAATCAGAGGTAATTCACAAGGTTTTTTTAATATTAGTGTTCATAAGGAAATATTCAGAATTCTAATTCAGTTTTTAGGATGGCATTTTGCACATTTGGAATTGTCTGATTAGTTAATATAATTCTGAATGGGATAGAGCTTTGTAAACTTTAGCTTAAAGAGGCACTGATCAGGATGTATCCTATGCTTATCATTATCATTTTAGCTACAGGAGATACAAAGTTGACCATTTATGAAACATCATCTTCACTGGTTTAAACTCTCATTCTTCAAATGGTATTTTGGTACTGTACGTGGTATTTTGGTACTCAATCAAATGGTATTTTGGTACTCAGTGAATCTTTTGTACCAAATAATTATGGAATGAGATCATCACAGATGACAAGTTTCTTATTGTATTCTTTAGACATGAAAGTGGAATTTAATATTACAGCATATACAATACTGTATACCTTTGAATATTAAGACAACTCCTGGTTATGCTATAAGAGAAAATCATAGTCAATAAAATTGTTGCCGCTTTAACTTTTGGAAATAGCAGAGCTGATCTCCTTACAGTTTATATTTTCTATATGGTAGATCCAAGGGATGATTTCCTAACAAGCCTTTTAATAGGGCCCACCTCCTTGATGGATGACTTCTGAGTCGTGGAATGCAGTGCTAGGGTTTCGCTTCAGCAAAAAATCATGTACTTAATGTAACTTTGACCCCTTTAACTTTTAACATTGCTTCCTCTAATTAATCTGTTCAGGCCCCAGCCTTAAATAGCTGTCCACAGCTGCTGAAAATTGATTTCTCCCCTGATGGTGGTCTGAGCTGCTGATCAAATCAGAATTTTTCTTCAGCTCCAGACAAACTTTAATTTGTTCTGATCTACTACTTTAATAATTATACATATTTTAAAGATAAATCTTCTTGATACTGACAGAGTACTATATCTAACAAAAATCTATTCTGTCATTTTAAAAGTCTGGTCTCTTGATTATGTGTGACTGTTGTAGTCTCTTCAGTTGCACATAATTGAGATTGGAAACTTCAATCAGTATGTTTCTTAGATGATCATCAGCTCAGTTTTTATTATAGCTTCTACTTGAATTTCTAGAGCACAGGGCTTGGCTGGTGATAATGATCTTTAATGGTTGTGCCACAGTTGCTGGTATGACCTTTTCAGAGGAAACCTGAAAACGTAATTCAAATCATTTTGCGTTAATTTCCTAAATAACAAAGTAGAACCTTAGATTGCCTTTTTTGTAGTATTTTGGGGAAACCAAGATTAGAAAAACAGACAGCACATGCAAGTAATCTAAGAATTGCTCATTTTATGGATGTGTACAGTAAAGATCCAGTCATTAAAACAGTAACTGGGCTGCATCTTTTGATACTGGATGTATTGAAATCTCACAAACTATTGTGATCTATTTGAAGCTACTTTGGTGACATTTTTCTGGTTTGCATATCAGATTTCATAGTGTATTTTTACTGCCCTAACACGTGATGAATCAGGCTGGTTGATTCTATCCCATCCTGTATAAAACTATATTGTAAGAAAAAATAGAAATGTTAGCATAGAAATCACGTATCAGTGACAATATAAAACTCTTCATTCGTGCGGTTATGGGATATTCTACTTTGTTTCTAAACTCTTGAGAGAGACGAAGCAGACAAGTGACATTCTGTTTGCAAAGGAATGCAGGCGGTGGTGTCACTGCTTGGTAGCAACTACTGCTGCTCAAGATGTTTTTCTGAAAGGGCGTACAGCTTTTCTGAAATCTTTCAAGGAAAAACATTTTATTTTTATCTGCTTCTAAGGATGTCAACCCAGGCGATTGCATTGCTCCATTAGATCACCATAAGCACACCTTCTTCTGCTACTATATACTTTAAAGTATCTGTTTAATACAGAATGTCATGTCTGTTTGTGCCCACACCATGTTTTATACTGAATGTAATGATTGTATTGAAAATGGAGGGGGGGAAATGGCTCCACCTGGAGTGCTGGTCAGTGGCCAGCAAGCTGAGGGCATTCTTCTCTGTCAGCTCCTATTTCTCACTCTTCTGAAATGGAGTTCAGCTGACAGGCATTGAATGCAGAGTCTTCTTCACTAAGACTCTATGGAGGCTGTACAGCTTTTCCTAGCTAGGCGCCCTGAATGAAATTGGCATCTGTATAGTATTTGCATTGGGAAGGGAGGGGGAAGGGCTGCTACAATTGGTATTTTCATCTTTCAGATCTCTTTGCCACAGCCTGAAACTGTTAAAATTGAGAAGAGGTGGATATAGGTTGCTGAAAAGGGGTGCTTATAGGTGTGGTTGGTCTCATGCTCTAATTTTTTAAAACAAACAGTTCCTAGAACCTCCCCCTTTTGTTCTGTGAGAACTTAAGTTGGCACTTCAAGCTCAAAAAGCCTTATCAGCAGAAATAAAACAAGAATCTGCCTGGGTTGAAGTTTATTTCTTATAGATCCGTTACATTTGGCTAAGTCCAAAGCCTTGACCCTGGGCTTTTCAGTAGTATTTATTAAGAAAACAGGTAGAAACAGAAATTAGTATTAGTAGTAAAATGTAAATTACCCATCTCATGAAAAACCAGCTTCTGGAATGAAATGTCTTAAACCTCCTCATTTTTTTAACATACTCAAAATTAAGAGTATAAATACAGGGGAACATGACTTTTTACATGAAGCAATGTATTGTGTTTAATAAATATTGCTTTTGGAAATGATTTAAATAACAATCCTGTTCTAATTCATACTTGGCTTTATTCAGCTTATGGGAAATTTTTAAAAAATGAACAGCATTTTAGAGCAGAACAGATATAAAACCAAATGAAACATGAAAATATGAGCGAGTATACATTAGAAAGAATGATTTTAATTTTAAAATGCTTAATTTGAAAGGCATTGACTTCCATCTTCATTAATTTTTTTCTAAAGCAGATAAGAAAGTTCTCAAATGATGTTTAAAGAGCAGTGGACATTTTATTAAAGTAAACATTAGTTCACTATAATGGAGGTAATTGTGAGTGATAAGAACAGAGTAGGTTATCTGTATGTTGTTTAAACAGGAGGAGCTTACTTTGCACCATTTCCAGAAGCCATCTGCACAAGAGAAGGGTGCACACCTGTCTGTCCACACTAATTATAGATTAGGGGGCAAAGAAATGAAATTTGAGTAGTTGTTCTGCTAATGAAATCCATAGTGATTTTATTGTAAACGAGTTTTGTGTACAAAGGGCAATGCTAATTTTGTAAGGAAAATAAACTGCTATATAGCTGTCATGCAGTTATGGTTGTGCAGTACGGTGGATGAAAAAGTGGTTTATGAAAACAGAATGCTGTATTTTCATCATAGTCTTGAATAGTGGGTGCCTTCTCAATTTAGTGTCAAATCCAGCGTTCATTGTTGGCTCACATTTTGTGAATACTAGGGTTTTTTTTTGGAGGGGGGTGTCCAGTGCAATATGCTGGCATATAGAAGGTTCAAGGCAGAAGATATTTTGATTTTATTTCAGTATATATGTATTATATCTCACAGCTAACTTAGTAATTTTGATTCATGTGTCTGCTAGCCTGAAGGAGTGAAAAATGTATCCCACAATAAAAAGGTCACATGAATTTCTGCCACATCTGTTTATAGTAATTATGAACATAATTAACATAAGAATTACAAGTGAAGTAATGACGAGCTGAGCAATGAGGTATTATGGCATAATGGTCATATGTCGGCATTCTCACATTATAACACAGTAGAATTCACATATTCAATGCAAGAAAGGAAATATTAGGTTTTGAAGCATTAAAACAGCTAAAAAACTCTGCCTGCCTGGGGGCAGATGGACCTCCTTGCTTTATAAGGAAGTAACCCGTTATTAAGAGAGAATCAGTTGAAATTAAGATTTGTAGCCTCAAGCTTAGACTTTCAGACAGCTGTGATTATGAATGGTTCGTCTGTTACACACTTTTACTTCGACCACCAGTGTATATATTGCTACACTTGCTTTCTCTCCCCCCCCCCACCGGTCTGTTTTTAAAGCACATTTTCACAGCGCAGCAAATGGTTTGTTTACCAGATTTCTAAGACATTTTACAAGATAGAAAGGATAGTATTTGTACTGGAAACGTATTGTAGATAAGGAAGATAAGGAAATGTAGGAAATCTTGCATTTGTTTAACTACTATTTTGAGAAGACACCCACTGCAAGATAACCTATAGACTGGAGCACAATCCATAGGGATTTTGGCCTTCACAATGACTAGGAAAAGTAGAGGGAACTCTACAGTGTGCTCATACAATTGTCATTTGTTTGAACACGCTTGGCACAGGGTACATTTCTGGGGGCTTCTAGTAAGACCTGAATTCTACAGAAGGTATCACTGGTATAAGGACATTTGCTATTCAAGGAAGTACTCTCCGTTTGAAAAGAACTCAGTACACTTTTTCCAATGGCCCTTATAATATTTTATTTCTGTGTCAATATGGTTGCTCAACACATAGTCACTAGAAAAGGCAGTGAGGAACAGTGGAGGAGTGCCTATATTTTGAGAATTAAGGAGGGGGAATATAAAAAATTAGATTTCAGTCTCTTTTGCTGTTTCTTCATGGTACATTCCAATATATTTTTTTCACCTACTAAAGACATTTTTCCTTTACTTCAGTTGTAAACATATTAGCTAGAAGTAAGTTCATTTGAAATTATTATCATTTACTTTGAAGCAACTCTGTTGAGGACTGGTGTATAAAGCTATGTTCTGAGTACATGTATGTGGAAGCAAGGATTTCAGTCCTAAGGCTTGCTATATATATGAAGGAATGAAGAATTAAAAGAGAATACATTGTGCTATGTTCCAGTGATAACATGAGGTTTTCACATTATTGGATTAGTGGAGGATTTATGACACAGTCTTCTTTATGTGGCATTTCATTACAGTAACACAGTTTTCACACACATGCACCCCTTTTTCTGGTGTTAGGTTCTACTTTTGGCCTTGTGCCACGTATTGAGTCTCTTTTCATTTAATCTTTTGTTTAAGGGGTCCCTTTTTGGCCAAGAGACTTGGTAGGTTTGTTGTATAATCTTAGTAATCTCTCTTTTTGCTGTGTTGATCTGCAGACATCCTAAAGGAAATGTATAATTTAAGAAGTACATTATTTATAATTATAAGCAGAAAAAGAAACAGTCCAGGTACGAATGCAAAGTTCTCTCTGTCTTTCTGTTGAGAATAAGTCTTACTAGATTAGACAAAAGGCCCATTCTGTGCCCAGTTGTGACCAACCAGATGCCTCTGGGAAGACTGCAAGCTGGCACAAAAAATAGGGGATTTGCCTGCATACCTGGCATCTGATAACCAGATATATGCTGTCTCCAAGTTACATCTATCATGCCTATTAGTTGTTGATAAATCTATCTTCCACGGATGTATACAGTGGTTCTGACATCTGATTTTGATGGATTCTCTTTTTGTTATTTGAGTTTATTTTCCATCAGATGCATCCAATGGACTGTTTTAAAATTTAAAACAAGTCCTAGATGGTCTAGAGGCCCTCCCCAAAGACGCTATGCTTATGTGAAGAAAGAATAATTTCTTCTCTGCTCTGAAAATCAGTAGACTAGAAAGTCTCTCTTTCATTTACGGTTTCATGAACTGGATGTTTATACAAACAGACCTGACCGCCCCCCCCCCATACATGTTCAAAGAGTGAATGTCTATATTAGACATCACCTTATTTATGAGGCTAGAGCAGGTAGATAATCACCATTCCATCAATTTCTTAATAAACTAAAAGAAATGTCTGGGGAAGGAGAATACTAATACTAATTCTCTCTCTCTCTCTCTCTCTCTCTCTCTCTCTCTCTGTGTGTGTGTGTGTGTGTGTGTGTAATCATTTATTGACATACTGAAGGCTCCTAATTGATTTGAGTAGGTTGCACTGTAAAACTCACTTTAACTAGGGTTTCAGAATGCCTGAGTTTTTCTTCATCAGTTTTAAGGAGGTATCCTGTAGTGCTTAATGTGTTGAAATCAACACCTCTTAGAGCAGCAAGTTAAAGAGACCCAAGTACCATTGTCCCATTGGACTTTGAAGCAGGTCTTAGTTCTCTCTGGATTAGGACAAGTCAAAGGAGAGAGATAATAGTAAATTAAAGGCAAAATTCCTGGTTGTTACACAAATTGATTTTACACATCATAAAACTCTCCAATAAAGGACTCACTGTCTTTTCCCTTTCTTCCCTTTCCCTGTCTGTGTAACGATGAATCAACCGGGCTACTCAACACTGAGAGAGAGTGAGTAAAATCACGCCTGGTATATTATGCTTTTGCTTACTCCTGCTGTGTTCTTATAATCTGGATAATACACATTTTAACAAAAAAGCGCGAAGATGGTGTACCTTCATAGAATCAGCAAACTGATGGATATGATTTTTTTTTTAAGTTAGACACAAGCATGGTATAATTTTAAAGAGATCATGTGTTTTTGCTGTGGAAGCCCTTGAATATGCTTGATGATAAGGGAAATATACTGTGCACCTGCTCTGCCACTTATTCTTAGTATGCTGTGCCATACCATTCAAAACAGATGGTGAGCCCTGGTACGAATTAAGCCCTGTATTTCTTCAGCGTGGTCTGCAGCAAATAACTTCTAAGTGTGTGTGTGTGTGTGTGTGTGTGATCCCGTATGGAGCATGCTAACACAGGAAAGGACATGGGACCAAGTTGACTTGCCAGTTCTGAAATTCCCAGTTCGTAGGGGAAGAGCTGACAGTGCAAAACTATGTATGGCAGTAAGTTCTATTGATTTCAATAGGGCTTACTGTAAAGAAAAAGTAGTCTTGATGACTGAACCGTACTGTTATTGGCATACCTTTTGGATTGCTAGTAAAGAACCACTACTAGCACCTATCATGGCTTTTGTTTAGTCTGGTGTTTGTGTGTGCACATATGTGTGCTAGAGTTGGGCTCTCCCTCCATGAAGCGCAGACCCCCTCATAACCCGGTTGTATGCAAGTGCCTTTCTCTCTCACTCCCCCACCCCCGTTTATTTTCCTGCCTCCATCTGGGCCATGCTGATATTGTAATCACCGTGTGCACATTGCCTGAACCCCCCCCCCCCACACACAATGTGCTATCCTGACAAGGCTCTTACTTCAGATAAGCTGCGATGTGTGTTTAATGAATACAAAGCCCTAGCTGCGCCGCTGCCTCTGCTCCTGTCTTCTCAACCAGAAGGTAATCTCTAAGCATTTTGAGAAGGGGGGGGGTTGCTTCTCTCTTTCTCTTTCTTAACACCCCCCTCTAAATGATGGCAGAAGTCGATAACAGCTCAGAGAAGTGAAGATGTAACCTCTTATCTTGCTTCTCCTCTTAGCTGGTGGGGAATTTACATTTAAAGATTAGCTTGGAGTGAGAGAAAAAAGATCTGCCTTTTGTTGTATGGGGTTATAAGGCATCTAACCTCACCTGGCCTGGCCTTGCAATCTTCTATCAGCTCAGTTATTCAAACAGGACTTGCAAAGGTGAGATTAATCCCCACCCCCACCCCCTCAAGCCCCCTTATCTCTAATTGGGTTTAGTTTGGCAAGTCTGAATGGGTTTAAGAGTTAAAATAAAAACACACGATAAAGCAGAGGAAGTGTGGGTTTTGTGGGAAACAATAGATTATTTATTGACTGGGCTTTAAGACGATTAGATGGGGAAGAAAATGAACATCATAACAACTTGATTAGCTGTTTTATTGGGTGAGAATAGGTTAAAAAACAGGTTTCATTCAGAGAGAGTTACTGAACATTTTCACTGATTTTTTTTCCGCTGGACAATTTTCAAATTTGAGCTCCTTCCTCATTACTCCACCTTTATTGGAGTTTCTACATGTAGATTATACTGATTGTTTTGATGAAAAAAGTCCTCACGACAGAAAAGTTCAACTAACAGCTAGATCTAGAGCCTGCTTTATTGAAAGTGGGTTTCTGGCTCACAAACGCTTATTTTGTTAGTCTTTAAAGTGCCAAACAACTCTTTGTTGCTTTTACTTAGAAATAAATCTCACTGAACTCAATGGGACTTACTTCCTGGTAAACGCTCTTAGAATTTGAATGTTATGCTTTTATTATATGACTTAAGAAATTCTGTTCAAAAATATACAATTAAGAAATGCAGTGTTTTCACTGGTTTTAGGTGAAAGTTGTACCTAAGTGTGCAAAAGTAGACTTTTAAAATGAATGAAAAAGCAGGTTCTTTTCAAAAGGAAAATCCACCTGGAAATAATTTTTAAATGTTTCCAATAAGCCATTATAAGTTATAACTCAAAACTGCATGATCTTTGACCTCTAAGTACACCTGCTTGGACATAAAATCTGTTGAAATCAGTAGCGTGTCAATGTTTTTAGACTTGGGATTTTAGTGCTTCCTTCTTGTTGCTTGGTTAGGTGTTTGAATGGTTGGATACAGAGGCATGATCCAGTAGCTTCAAGTCTAATTAAAATTTATTTAAAGCTGGTAGGGGTGGGGTAGGTTTGGGAAAAGGAACATGTATCCATATTTACAACAGCAGATCAATAGGGAAAGGCAATAGAGTCCTATTATTTTTACTTCCATTGACTGGATATATTGACATTTCAGGTTTACAATTGCCTCAGTGAGCGTGATGGGACCAACAGGCTAGAGTGCCACATATATACTGTATGTCATCTCTGCCTTCAGGTTACCTTATCACTGAAGCAGAATAGTAATGGATGGCTGCAGAGCACTTGGGAAGGTTTGGGGCTCTGTCAGATACCGAGCTGATGCTCAGCAGGTCTTAGGAGCATCTTTAATTACACCTAGAAGGATGGTAGTCCTTGTTACCTGCCAGACAGCTCCTCTTCAGGATTTTTGTATTAGGAAAAGATGAGATAATATTGTTCTTGGCAGTTCATATAGTATATATGCGAGCAGGCGTATTGAGTAGTTTTGAATCAAGCACACAAAATATAAGGGAACTGAACCAGCGTTTATGCGCAATTGTCCTAGTGCTTCCATGTCAAATCACCTCTAGAGTTCCAGTGAATTTTTACATTTTGAAGGAGTTCAATGTAGATTGTTTAGGAGTTCTTTATAGGTGAGTATACTGGATTAGTTGGTGGTTAAGAGAAGATTAGTGAACAGAGACGGTAAGTATGGTCTTTAAAGTTTTCATCCTGCCTGGCCATTAAAGGTACTTACTGAGTGTACTTACTGAAGACCTATTGACTGTGAAAGACATAGTAAGCTTTCATATCTAGAATTCTTTTGAGATTCTCTATAAAATAGAACTGGCAGAACAATAAAACTCAGCAGTGTTAGGCAAGCATGGAGACAGAAATTAATTTAAATCAGACAAAGAGCTAATATGGGAAGAGTCTGGTTTAACATATTTTTTTTAAAAAAAAGTTTAATGATAATATGAAATGTATTCATATAGTGATATAATGTAACAGTTGTGGGCATGATGACTACTAATGACCTCTTGAGATGATAAGGATTAAACTAGTTCTTCATACCATTTTCATGAAAACTTTAGGTTTCTGTTTGATCGGCAGGTGCTGTTGAGATGAAAGCCATGTGTACATTTTCAGAAGGCCAAAAGTGTCAATTCAGAAAAGGAAAGTAATAAGAGAAAATGCAATCAGTTTTCCTGTTTTCAATTTGTGCAGGATTTGAAGAGCTGTTTTGTTAAACTGCTACATCTGCTCCAATATGAATATTGAACTACTTTCACTAAAAATAACACCCTATAATTTGCAAGCCACTGCAATCTTTTGTTAATGTGAGTGGGTTATTGGGGGGGGGGGAGGATCTGTTCTGAAAAATCTGTAGCTTAAAGTGTATTTTTTTGTTTATTGGCACTTTTATTTGGAGGAGGGAAAATGCTGTTACCGTTAGGATCTTATATCATGTTGATGGACTCTTAAAATTGTTTCTTATAGTTAAATAATATACTAATATTTAGCAGATTTAATTTTGGAAAATAAAACCCGTATATTTTAAAATCCTAGCTGAAATAATGCACCCCCCCTCCAAAAACTAATATTTCATTTGCTACTACTATTCCATTCACCTAAAATACGCTAGTTGCTTGTTTCTTATTATACTAGCAAATCAAAAATTTTAAGGTAATCAAGGATATTTTAGTTAATAGGGCTTTCAGTGCAACTTTTTTCCATATTTAAATAAAATGATTAAATTATGCTTGAGTGCATTCATTAAAAATCCTCTTCACTAAGGTTGTTAATCAAGTTTTATGGAATATACAGGACACAAATTAGGAAAACAGGTGGGGGTTGTTGGAAACTATAGTGTAGGAGTGACAAATTGCTAAGAATTTGCAAAAGTGGAATTTTTTAAACTTGAGAAGGAAAAAATTTTCAGTGATTGAAAATATACGTACAGGATGGCAAGATTTTAATGTATTTCTTATTAATTGAAACATTTTAACATAATCCATGTTTTAAAGTAATTTAAAATATACATTTTCTGTGGCAGTAGAGTGGTACTAGAAATTTTGGCATCTGTCAAATATAAAAGAACTGGGCTAAACAAAAAAATGAAGTTTAATATAGTATATAAATTATTGATTTCCGTGCAACGATGTGCAAGCCTATAAAGAGTCTGAGAGAAATTCAAGCAGTTTTCACTGCATTTTTGCAGCTCTGGGACAGAGGCTTATAAAATAAAAGGTGCCTTCAAAAAGAAAGCATAGTTTATGATTAAAGCCAACTCTTGGAAATTTGCCTTTATGGGCAAAGCTCCATCTAGTGGAGTAAATCTGTTCCACCAGCAGTGGAATCACACGGGGCCATTGTTCGCTCTTTGATACTTGCAGCGTTGTTGTTTTTGTTTTTTAATTATTGGTTCCAACAGGTCATTCTCAGTCACATTTTAGAACTGGGAATGTTAACCACCACCTGAGAAAGTAGCTTCATGGCCTACATCAGTTGTATGAGAACCTATAGTTAACTCGGTGGCTATCGGAGGCTTCGATATGTCTGCCTGGCTGGATGTTAATATGCAATTTGCATAAGTACCAGTCATTACCACCAACCAGTTTCCCATTGTGATTCACTTTATCTGGAGAACTATAGGCTACATTTCTTGCCTGACTGATGATGACCGCACAGTCACCTCCCTAGGTGGTAGTTCAAATGTCATGTTTCAATTCGCTGGGTCAAAAGACTTTCCACAATGGACTGTCTGGCTGACATTCTGTTTGCAATGTAAAATTCCCTCATTTGCCTGGAGCCGCAGAAATCAACCTACTGTTTTATCATTTCATCAGGACAAGTTAATGTGTACATGTTAGGGTTAAATCAAGGCTTAACATTCTGACGCATAAATGGTCCTGCCGTATCTTTCTTCTTATTGGCTCAGTCTTATAGATAGTAAAATCCACTAGAGTCACCTTAAATACTCAAGCTAAGTGGATAGTACATTTTCAAAGCAGTTACAAATTAAGATGGCAGAACTTGTATGAGATGAGGAGTGGGAAGGGAGTTCCTAGGATGGGAGGACTGTGGCATATGTGTATAGTGTGTGTTGCATGTATGTCCCACTTAAAGGATCTGAACAAGTAAGGATAAGAAACATCTTGGCCAGACAACCTGGGAAGATGCTGTCAGTTAGAGTAGGTAGCATTGATTTAGGCTGAACTTGGTATTTGCTGTCTGAGAAAACAAAAGAATGTAGGACTGCTATGTAGATCTGCTTTGAGGTCTGATAGCAAAGCAGAACTGTTGCCTCACTGTAAGACAATTAGAATACTGTGGGTGAGCCAGTTAAGATACTTCTGCAAAGGAAATTTGGGAAGAGTGGTATAGTAGATTAAGAAAGCATGCTCTTGGGGACTTCCAGGTAGGATTGTTTGTCAAAGTGATTATACTGCTCAGCTGCCAGAAACTTTGATAGTGTTCCCAGACATTTATAGACAATGTCTCCAGGTTGTTGGTTAATTTTGTTTTAATACTAGAGCTGTAACTGAAAACAACAACAATGCAGAAACATATTATAGAAAGTTAGGGTAGTCCTCTAATAGTAGATTTGCCACTGAGCTCCACAGAGTCAGGATTTCCCTTTTAATAGCAGAACAATGGCCTGAAGGAGGTCTGGTTCATGACTGAGCTGTTAACTGATACAGTTTCTGGAAGCTCTGCAATGGAAAAGCAGCTTTCATTCATTGTTGGGACACCATCAAATTGAGCAAGTTTTCAACTTCTGATCACATGGCATTTTATTTTTCTTAATTTATATTGCTTTATGTCCTATATGAACCTAACTTGAGTAATTTGGTTGGCTGCACTGGTGATTATGAGCCACATATCACTTTCTGGTAGCAATATCCCCTTCCAAATAAATGCTATTTTGTTGACATAGGAAAAGTCTGTGTCTTCTCCTGATCTTATCTTCCCAGAGTCTCTAAAAATATGACCTGTTGCATTCATTAAAGCTGAACATAGCGGTGTATAAACTTGCTCAGTGAGATTCATCTGTCTTAAATTAAATGGGTTAAACTGGCAAATATATGACAGTGGTGTGGTGCTGAAATCGTCAGGTGCTTTCTGGCTGAATTTTTTGCAAGTTTTTCTAATGCTCAGTGCTCAACAGGCCATTGCATGGGCAGATCACAGTTGAACCACACTTTCTTGCTTTATGTAAAGGAAGGAAGTATGATAATTTTGAGCCTAGGTGAACTAGAAATTCTAAGAAATCCAGACTCCTAACATCTTCTAAAGGGAGATTGCAACATCATGATAAATGTTGTTTATATTTTGGTTTTCTGTCTTTTGAAATTGCAGCATCACAGTACCAAGATCTTCTGGAAATATTTGGTGTCATAAAACCACTTTTGTGAATTCCATTGAATGTTGCTAATGGAAATCTTTCCGTAAAGCTTGTCAGAAGCTTCTTTCTTTAATATTTTTTCCTAATGATCCAGGCAGTTCCAAAAAAACTGTATGTGAAAATATCATACCATAGCTTCAAAAATGACTTGCTAAACAGTCTGTGAAATACAGCACTCATCAACCACCAAGTTAACTTTGTAGACAACCTTCCTTGTTAGGTGAAGTTGCCCTATTTCCAGGTGGGGCTTTGAAGAAATGAACCAAAAAATCAGAGCCTACTATATAATCAACAGAATGTTCTGTATCCCTGTCGCTAAGTTCAAGTGCCTATGAACTGTTAGTGTTAGAAGTGTATAAGCTGAAGGGGGGGGGGTCATTAAAATGATTTTTACATAATCTCGCTCCTCTTAAGGGTGTAGTCATATAAACTAGAGAAAATTCTGGATCATTGAAAAATCCCCTCAGAGCCAATAGAAACCTTCATGAATTGATGGGTGGCAAATTGGGCTTTGAAACACCAGCACATTTGGAGAGATGAGAAAGCATCAATCAGCACAGATTTGTGCGTGCATGTAAAAAATTCTAGAACTGTTCTTATTCTAGAAAGAAACTCTCACTTCTTAAATGTAAACTGTCACATCACTAGTCAAAACTCCTGCTTCTGAAAAATTCTTAGATGGGGTGAGCCCTGCACCTGCTGGTCCCACCTTGTTTGTGGCCCTTTATCGGTGTGAAATTCTGTAACTGCAACCAGAGGTTAAACATGTTATTGCACAGCCTTACATTTTAGATAAGGAAACTATGATTTAGACAATTGCTTTAGAAGCCAGTAGAGGACTGGCTGTTGCAGAATAACTGGATACAGCCATTTGCAAAGAGTCCTCAGCAATGGGTGGGCGCGTGGTGCCGTTACTCAGACAGTGATCCGTGATGGAGAATGAAGATGTCTACATATGTATGGCTTCCTAGTTTTGTTTGTGAAGGGGATGTGATGTTCCTTATCCATGGAGATTCTCTTCCTGTTTACCCTAATGTGTTGTAAATCTCACTGCTTTTTGTGAAAGCTCTGTATTAAGTGCCAGCCTCTATGAGTTTCCCAAGGAAGAGAAGAATATAAGAAATAAGGACAAGGTAACAAACTGTTTTCAGAAATGTAGCTGTGGCTTATTAATAATGGCAAGGAGTGTGTGCGGGTGTGTGTGTGGGGGGTTGTATTTAGAAGATATGTCAGAGTTTGTGTGCAAGAATCCTAGGCAAGGAGAGTAGTATGATAGATGAGACAGCCATTGACAGGTCTGTGTGGCTCTCTCAACTATGCCTTATAAATGATCACTCTGTAAGCTTTCTTTGTTTGTTGTGCAAGATGGGATCAGCTGACAGTGGCAGCAGCAGTAAGCGAACTGCGTTTGCAGCTGGGCAATTACAGTAGTCCCTAAGATCTGTGACTGTCAACCATGAACACAGATGCCTTCAAAGTTCTGTTTTTTTTCTATGTGGAAGTCATTGGCATGGAACAGATGCCTTCATTTTGGAGAAACCAGCCTCCGGATATAATTGGTTCTCTCTTCTCTTGTTCTCTAGGGACTGTCCCTCGTTGATGAAATTAGATGGGGGGGGGGTGAGAAGCACAGACAGAGAGCTGTTATGGTGTTTTCTCTGTGCTACATTATACTGGTATATTTGGAAGTTAGAATGCTTTTTAATGTTTAAAAGTGCATCTCTTTACTATGTTTCATTATGTGCATAGTAGGCCCAGGGCTGTTTTCATTTTTAAATTGGGAAACATGGTTTCTTTCTGGCATGATCGGGGGTATTTGTTTTTTGCCACCTGGCTGTTTATATTTGGGGAGAGGGAGGGGTTAAATGAGAATAAATGAGAATAAGCAACTTTAGATTGACATATATCTACATGAATAGTTATATGAAAATAAGCCCTATTCTATGTTCTTGGAACGTTTGTCTCACATTCAGAATTGCTAACCTTTCTCTTATAAAATGTCACAGGATTTCTAGAAAACGATTTTCAGCAGCTATTTTTTGCCATTTTAAATCTAAAGTAAGGTATAAAAATGGCATTTTTTTCCTTTTTAAAAAAGTAGCATATTTTTTACTGAATAAAGTACATTTTTAGGAACTCGGCTCGCATTCATACACTATGCAAACATTTCATTCAAATTGTAGGTAGATTTGTGTAAACATGAAGAGTTTTCGTGAGCTCCTCAAGCTGTGGTGTGACTTAGTGAGTCTTGCTGTAGCTGTTCTTTTGTCTACTTGGCTTTTTTCCCTCTGTGCTTATAAACATTAATTCATACCTAGAGGCACAAGAATCCCCTCCCTCATCCTTTCTTCTTCCTCGAATAATTCCAAAAATATTTGAAATGTTGTAATCCTTGTATTGCAATATTTAGTTTTATTCTCAGTTTGGCTCTTTAAAGTACCAGTGGTGGTGGTTGAGTAAAATTGGCAGTCCTCCAAACCAGATGATAAACTGGAGGTGTGATGTTTCATGTTATAATTGCTCATGGATGCTGAATCACTGTTAGTATAAAAATGTGTTGCCAATGGGCTTAGCATATCCTTCCAGTGTTCCTGAATCCTGACTGAGGATTTCTTCAAACCCAGTTTTTTAATGTCTGTGTTGTGTGGGGCATGATAACAAAATAACTTCCTAGCTAAAGCAGCATACACCTATATGAAATGTCTTTGGATCTTCAACTCCTAGCTAAAGCAGCACGAACCTATATGAAATGCTTTGAGAGTTATATGTCCTTCCCACATTTTGTAGCATAGTACTGAGTGTAGATAAGATTGTAGGACTAAATCATCCAGAATCTCAGGATGAAGAGTTGAGTTCTTTGAGATGTTGACGGGATGCTGCTTCTAATTATTTCCCATATTGAGAGGTTTTGTTATTACCTCTTACCTTAATTAGAACTACTAGAATGGAAAAGCATACAAGAAGAAACCAATGGATTGTGACATGTGTGCAGTCTAGAGTCTGTTCCTAGAAATATCAAATACACAAAGCATCAGGAACTCAGCCTTGGCATCTGTTTGCTGTGCCAGATCTCAGCCTCAGAACTTAACCTATTAAAAAAAATAAGAATGTTGGTTCCCAACATCTGCCCCAATTTTACAACATTTTTACAGATAAATGTGGGCTTAATTTTCTTTCTCGGGGGTTGGTGTCAGCAGTTACTATGTTTTGAACCCAGCAGAACACTGTCTTCAAGTGCATACCCATACGTTTAAGTGTGCCACAAATTTTGGCTAGGTTTTGGTGACCAATGATTTTTTACTAACCAGCCTAACTTGCTGATTTTCTCTTCCCTAAAGACAAAATAAGTGTATGTGTATATTGAGTGGTGTGTTGGTGACAATCTTTCCCTATGTGTTGATAGCAACAGTTCACACAAGATGCAGTCTTGCATTATTGTGGAAGAGTCTCTGTACTGGTAGCTTTTAAAACTTTAAAGTTTTCCTTTGATGATTCAGTTATGCAATTTGGCACATGTCTGGAAAGCCTGAGATCCACCTATAAATATTAATGTTATATTTTTAATCTTCATAAACGTTTTGTAAAATGTAATTCTATAATATAAAATAATAATTTGTATGTTAGCCATTTTTACTGCCTTGTTCAAATTCTGAATTTCTTGCTATATTGTAATATCCTGTATTGTGACTGAGGGATGTAATTATCCTTTGTCAGCTTATGCCGAAGAGAAATATTGTTGGTGGCTGCTAGCTGCTTTTTTAAAAATGTTGCTAGTGGCTTTTTTTAAAAAAAATCTTTTGGCAGGCTTCTTGTAACCAGAGTTAAATTTTCTGGGGGGTTTTGGCAATTGCTGAGAATCCATATTTGCATGTAAGTCAATAGTTTATATGCAGTCCTGTTGAGAAAAGTAAGATACTGGCTTGGAGACATTTGGCACTATCAAAAGTCTTGCAGAGGGCATAGCCACGAACCTTGTAATATAGAAGTAATTCCTCTACACTCAATCTTCCCTTCATACTGAAGCCAATATACAGTATATAGAATCTACCTCCTAAAGTTCCATATGAAATCAAAACCAAGAACAATATGTGCAGATGAAGGGTGGGATAATTCAGGCAGAGGCTTCTCTGTTCTTGATGGTTACCCTTCAATGTTGTTGAACAAAATAAGCCAACTTTAACCGTGGCGCAGAGTGGTAAGTGGCAGTACTGCAGCCCAAGCTCTGCTCACAACCTGAGTTCTATCCTGATGGAAGCTGGGTTCAGGTAGCCAGCTCAAGGTTGACTCAGCCTTCCATTCTTCCGAGGTCGGTAAAATGAATACCCAGTTTCCTGGGGGTAAAGTGTAGATGACTGGGGAAGGCAATGGCAAGCCACCCCATAAAAAGTCTGCCAAGAAAACATCATGATGTGATGTCTCCTCGTGGGTCAGTAATGACTTGGTGCTTGCACAGGGGACTATCTTTACCTTAACCTGGAACATAGTTCATAAAGAGCAAAATGGTTTAGGTCCACCCTGTCGGTGACTCTGGGAACATCTCTTTATTTTTTTGGACATATGTGAACAGTTGTATAAAGGCCCTCCTCCATACACCCATCATGATGAAAGGCATTTTACTAGTGAAACAATGAAGCATATCAGATCATCTTCAAAATGGCTTTCCAGCACTATTAAATAACAGAAATCAGAGGCTTAGACTTTCAGACCATAAGATTTGACTTTCACATGAACTTAAGACTTTCTTCTTATTTTAGAATTAATCAGAGTTTGTGGATTATTTGAAGCATATGTTTATGAAGATGTAAATTCAGAAAGGCTTTTTAAAAGCCATGGTTTGAAGAGTTTTATATGAAAGGCAGAAGTAGGCAACTTTCCTAGCCACTTTGGAGTAGTAGCTAGAGCATTGGACTAGGAACAGTGTAAAGAAGCACACTGGATAACCTTGGGCCAGTTGCTCACTGCGATTCTTACCTACCTCGTTAGGGTTGTTGTGAGGATAAAATGGAGAAAGGATATGATAGAGAAGATTGTACCATGTCCCGAGCTCCTTAGAAGAAGGGTAGGATATTATGAAAACTATTATAGAACTATAATCAATAATTAATCCTCTGTAAAACCAAAATAGTTGAAAATCAGAGACAAGTCAAATGGAATCCAAGTTTCAGGTGTGAAAAACATGAAGTTTATTGCATTGCATGCACACCTTTCAGCCATTTTTACATTTCCAGGCTATTGTTATGCATGTGGAATTCTTGGTTCCCTCCTCACATAGTAGATGCCCGAATTGGTGCATGTTATAGCAGTAGGCTGACTCATGAATGCTTACACACATGTATGTATATGCCGTCAAATCCACCTGATTTATGACAACTGATTTACGGCAAGCCCAACAGGGGGCTTTCAAAGCAAGTGAGAAGCAGAGGTGGTCATCATTGGTAGTCACTCCTTGATGCTTAACTTCTGAAACAGGACAATATTGGGCTATTCCATGCCACCTTCCCACCTGCTCTCTCACACAGATCGAGAGAGAGAGAGAGAACATGCATAGCTGGATTTGTAAGCACACACATATAGCCCATCCTGAAATGTGCCTCAAGAGATTTCTGTTTTGCTTACTTAGCTTTGTCTATAGCTGTAGTTGTGCTTAGTTACATATGATACTAAATATGGAGCTAGCGTGTGGATTGAAATGCACATCAAAATGAGCACCTGATTAAGAGCAATGAAGTGTGGCAGATATTTTGATCTTCATTCAGTCTGATCCCTCCCCCACCTACCTTGCACATGAGTTAGCACATCATGTTGGCCATGTTTGTTTTCTTCAAGGGAAAGCAAATCTGATAGGATTATTTGGAATAATTGCCTGTAGTAGGGAAAAGTGATATCCATGTTGCAAATGAAACCTGGTGGATTATTGTGGCATCCTTTATTTCAACTGCTAGTTTGCTGGATGTACATGAGCCTTTTTTTAAAGGCTTGAATTGAGTCACTGACATCTTGAAGGCAGCTATTTCAGAGTAAGAATACATGTATAATATGACCGCTAACTATAATTTGATACCTGTCACTTGCATGAAAATGATATGCAAATTTTGTTAATTGCATGCTAGCAAAATAGGCAAAGGATTGTGCCTGTCTGGCTTGTGATGGTCTTCCCGTGTGGTTTTCTCTGTTGCTGAGCAAGTTGCTCACTCTTTTGCTGGAGGAAGAAGACTTAACTCACTAGTAATATAATCCCGTGCTCTTTTAGGTGATGAAGGGATTCCTGGCAACAGCTAAGCAGTACAGGAATTGGTTACTGCTCTTGATTTTCTTTTATGTTGATTCTGAGATGTGTAGTCTTTACATCCTATTAAATTTTTGAAAGATAAACTGATGTGGGAATGATTTGCCAGGCCCAATGACTCCTCTTTTTAAAGCCTTGGCTCAGCTGAATATCTTGGAAGAGAGTGGGGGGAATAAGATAAAAGTGCTTTCACTAGGAGGTTAACTGATTTCAAATAGAAGGCTCTCTCAAGTTATTGCATGCTATACAAAATAAATACATTTCGCATATGGTTAAGATTGATCAAAAATATTCTGTATGCCAGTGATTACATTCCCATCTGTGATTAAGGGTTTCTGTCTGCATCTGGTGTTCACATTATATTTCTGTAACAAGAATCTTTTATATGGCAGAGTTCATTCTCTGTATTTTCTATTAGCTGCAGCTTGAACTACTGCATGGATCACAGATTTACACATATGGCTTTAATTACCTCATACCATTGAGAAAAAGTAATATTTGTTTGGGAATGTATGTTTTTCACTATTTCCATGGTTATACAACACGATGAGCTTTTGAAATGCCACTCTTTGGGAGAAATACAAATTGTTTCATTCATTTTTTTTAAAAGTAAGGTGTAGCTTTGTGTGGTGCTTTCAGTTGCAATGGTGAGGCAGCAAGTACCACATATTGTCCTATTGCAGATATTAGAATATTAGTTATTACTTACTTAACCAGAGGCATAGTACAGGGAAGTAATAAGTGGAATTTGTAAACAGCAGGTTTTTTTTAAAAAAAAAAGAAGTTGTGTTTTTAAAACACTATATAGTTTACAAAGATACTTTAGTAGACATTTTGGTAGATAGAGAAAATATACATGTGAAGTTCATTAATACAAAAAAATTAGCTGAATGATCTACAGGCAGTTCTGCATTCACTTCAGTGGACTTCTGCTTAGGGTTACTCTGTTAATGTATTGGTAGATGAATGAATATATGGATATTGTACCTATCAGTTATGGGGACAGTAAAACTTAAGAATGACTGCTGTAGATGATATTTAAAGATGGTATTGTTACCAATGTAGCTCTGTAAACATTTTATAAAATAGGTAGAGAAATTCCATTTCCTTATCACTTCTTTGTCGGTTTCAGAGATCTATGCACAATGCATGATTTCTGTATGTATTTTTTGGGAAATGTATGCTATGTAACTTGTAATAAAGATGTACCTGTACAGACACACCCTGAAAACATTTGTTTTGTCAGTTTAGTTGATCTTTATATGAATCTCCACGAGATTTCCTTGTTGTGCTAAGACAGATCTATGAAATTCATGAGGATTCGTGATGGGTGACATAGCACTACCAAGATGCAGGCCCTGTTAATTCATTTGCCTACAAAGTAACTCTTGAAATGATTAATTTAAAAGGCAAAAATTATTCCAAGCATGAAAGGTTTAGGTTTCATAGTTTGAAAAGGAGCTTCCCTTTGGCAAACCAAATCTCATAGTAACAACAAGTTACCTTAAAATATACAGAATAGTGCATAAGATTGCACACTTGCCAGTTTCCGTCTGCTCCATGTTTCCATTTTCTTTAAAGTCAGCTGAAATTTGTACTGTATTCAAAGATGTGCAGAAGCTTATCCATATGGCAGTCACTTGTATGATATCAGGTTGTTACGGGTGGTTGCTTATAGTGGGCAGAATTGACTTGCCTATAAACCACACTGCTGTTGCTTTTGCCCAGAGGTATAAGTTTTGAAGAATTCTTTGACTTGGGGTGAATACAGCGCATACAATCTAAACAGAATATATTTCTTTATATGATATTACACTGAAAAAATGTGTATTCTACCCTACCTTGATGTTTCAGGGCAGTTTCTGTAGGGTCATTTATTTTTCAGTCGGTCTTGTTTATTGACTGTCATCACTGATCAAGTTATCTCATTCATTAGAGAATAACAGTGCATTGATGTCTGGTATGATATATTTGGGTTGGATTTTTCAAGTGCATGCAGTGGTCCCTGTATGTTTGTGCATGTGTAGGATCTGCTTACAAATATATAGTGCACAGGTTCAGATTTAAAAAGCCATTCTGCATATAATTGCATTTAGTTTATTACATACCTTTTAATAAAGATTGGTAGCCATGTTAGTGGAAGAGCAAGAGTTCAGTGGCACCTATAAGACTTACAAAATTTGTGGTAGGGTATGAGCTTTCATGAGTTACAGCTCGCTTCTTCAGATACCTTTTAAAAGCATAGTAATGTCTCGAGACCACCTGTATCATTGAAAGATATTTTGCTCTTACAATGCACATTGCCATGAATTATCCAAATAGACATAGCTAAGCAATTGTAAAGGTGGAGGAAGTAAATTCCTCCAAGTAAAGTTACTGTAACCCACTGTAGATTTCACAGTGTAGAACAATGGCTTGTATCCTACTACTCAGCTCAGCAAAGTTTCTGAAACCTATAGAGCCTTCCTCCAAAATGTCAGTGGCTCTTCCTTGCAGCAATAGAACCATATAAGTTGGAGGAAGGTTGGAGGTATCTTTCAGACTTTACTGAAAAAATAGTTTAATTCAGGATATTTTGCCAACGATCAAAATGTGAGGGGCTACTGGGTTGGTTGGGACTAAGAATGCCACTTGTTAATTTAAAAACTTTTTTATATGCTGCTGTTGGATAAACCAAATAATGTTTTCCTTGATGAAATAATAACATAATAATAATAACATTCAATTTATATACTATCCTTCAGGACAACTTAATGCCCACTCAGAGCGATTTATAAAGTGTATCATTATTATCCTCACAACGATCACCCTGTGAGGTGGGTGGGACGGAGAGAGCTACTGGTTTTAAGCTTTGGCAGTGTCTCCTAAGCATGTGATAACTGAAGCCCCATTTTTTATTAAATAAATATCCACTAGCAATGGAGTACCCCAGTGTGCCAATCAACTCCAAGGGGGGGGGGTCACCTAAGGTCATGGTATATGTTAATGGTTAACCGAGAGTAATTCTCAGATATGTTCAAAAATATGAAAACTTTAAAAATGAGAAGTGGGGAAAAATAGTGGTCACAAGGTGGTGGTGGTGGTGGTGGTGGGGGACTTCTTAATGATCCAGTCCAAAATGGCAGCAAACAGTGCCTGGCTAGGTCTGCTATGGTAGCTTGGTGCTGAAAGTACACTCAGCACACTTTCACATTCAGCTCCAAGCCACTGTGGCTCACTTGGCTGGCAGGAGCTGCACACACTGGGGAAGAAGGGCCAGTGGGGGAAGGGATAATGGCATTTTGTATTTTACAGAATATTATAAAATAACATATCATAAAATGTTCAGAGAAATTCTATTTTATTTGCAGTTCTGTGGCAGTTTATTCTTTCTCTGATAGCAGCTTGGGCATACAAAAGTCTTTAAATTGATTAATTAATTTTTCACAACATGTCCATGTGCCTCTGCATAAAGTTTTGCAATGAGTGTGTGTGATGAACAAAACAGGTTGAGTTCAATAAGATTACCCCGGAATAAGTTATTAGATGATTCCAGGTTTCTTGAGTTAATTCTGGCTGCTTCCTTGAGGAGGATTTGCTCTTTTCTGGCCCTCAAACTAAAACATGGTTCTTCAGAACATCCATATGACATCTTTCTTCTCGTTTGCTCTGATGTTTCTCAGGCCTGCTTTGCTCCGGTTTTTCTAAAAAGATCGGAGTCAAAGCAGAGCAGACAGGAAGGTATGGACTTTTGAACTTCCTGTCCCCATCAGGTGCCATTTCCCCCATGTGTCTTCTCACACCTGCCATTTCCGACTCCCAACATTGTGGGCATTTGGTTGGCTTTAAAAAAAATGATAGTAATAAGATGTTACTACTAGTGACTTTAAAAAAAAAAATTGCCAGAACAGGGGATGACGGGCATGATGTCATCCTTCTGGGAATGCCCCTGTTGGGACTCCATGTTGTTACTGGGAATGCCTCTGCATTGATAGCAATAAGTACACAGGGTGGGACTGTCCCCATTTGAAAGCAGCTTCTGTGGATCTGAGCTGCTTGGATATCTTCACATTGGTGCCCAAAATATTTGTTTCACAGAATCAGTACAGTTAAACTCAATTTAATGAAAGAATGCCAGTCTAAAAAGTGATTCTTTAAAGGGTCTAATAAGTCCATGCTTGTGAATGACTGTAAGTCTTCACTTCTGACTTTTTTTTATAATCTACAATATGAATTGTTATCCTCCATGTATATTGCTTTTTCTCTGTAGTAATTAGCAATAAAGTTTTAAATCCTAAAGGACACAAAGGTACCCTTCTGCTTCATGAACAGATATGGTTGCCAACCTCCATGTGGTGGCTGGAGCTCTCCCAGAATTACAACTGATCTCCAGCCAACAGAGATCAGTTTCCCTGGAGAAAGCGGCTGCTTTGGAGGGAGATCTCTATGGCCTTACACCCTGCTTAGGCCTCTCCCCTCCTAAACCCCACCTACTTCAAGCCCCACCTCCCAAATATCCAGGAATTCTCAACCCAGAGCTGGCAACTTTATCTTCTGTGAGCAAAAGGACAAATTGAATCTATTCCATTGTCTTTATGTTGACAATATTTCTGCTACTTTACAAAGAGGATTAGTATTATCATGTAAATAGAGTGGCTTCGTGCTTCAAACTGGCTGTGATATGTGCGTTTTTGTTTTTTTTCCTTTTGTTGTTGTCAATAGAAAAGATTGATCTCTGGGCTGGTGAACGTAATATCTGTCCCAGTCAGAAAAGGAGAGAGAAAATTAGCAGGACCATTGGTGGAGAATGATATCTGTCAAAAGAAACACTTGGAGAGCTCTGAGTTTAGTAATAGGTGACTGCCGGAAAAAAGGGAACTTTGAATTTTGCCAAGGTAAGGAACAGACTTGTAATTACTGTACCTTGTTTAACAAAAGAAATTATTTGAATTATTGTGCCTTGTCCAAACTGTGCTTTAAATCTGTTTCTTGTTATTCCATGTCCTTTCCAGTTCCCTTGAATAATTTGAAATCAAACTCTTAAATTTTGGACTTTATGTATGATGATTTTTTTGTAGAAAAGGCAAGAGTATGTTCACATTTTCACAAAGGTTGTGAAATCTTATATAGTGGAACAAGATTTTGCCCCCAACCCCACCCCAGATATATGAATATAATTCCTTGCAGGTGAGATCTCTGAATTTTGCAAATATCTTCCTTCTTTTAAGAGTGAGGTAACAGTTGAGGCATTCGATAATGTGTACATAGACCCAATACCAAGATTATTTCTGTAAGCATCCCAGAGTATGATAGGTATATGGGGAGGACATAGTTGTGCTCCCAATATGCATAACACTGGATTTGATGACTTTCTTCCTCAAAAGTAGTTCAAGTTGCTTCCATTGGAACAAGATTCAGATATATTTTGGTGGAAGGAAGACATTGAATCCAAGCTGCTGATTCTGTGTGTTTTGAGGGTTCATATGAATGGCCACTGGAACGAATGGGGAACATTGAAGAAATGGGGCCACTTGAACTAATGAGAACATTGGAAATTAAAGAGAGCTCTGTCCATTCTGCCATTGAAACCATCTCAGGGTGGCGTGGGGGAACTGTTCTGGCATTATTACAAATGTGTCTTTATCAGCAATTCCAAATATTTATGTAGAAAAGGGCAAATAGATTTTAAACTTGTGTTTTGACCTGTATTGAACAGCACTAGTGTGAGGACGTGGCTCAGTGGTAGAACATCTGCTTTGCCTGCAGAAGGCCCTAGGTTCAATCTCTGGTATCTCCACTTAAAAGGATCAGGTAGGTGGTGATGGGAAAGACCTCTGTCTGTGACCCTGGAGAGCTGCTGCTAGCCAGAGTAGACAAGACAGATCTTGATAGGCCAGTGGTTTGACTCAGTATAAGGCAGCTTCATGTGTCCATAGAGTACAAAGAATATAAAGTGCTTCCATTAGAGATGAAAGCTGTGATAGCTGTGAAGATATTGGAGGCAATCCATAAAAAACTCTAGCTATTTCCTGTCATTCTGTTCTCTCCTAGCTATGAATGCTTTATTTTCTCATAGCTCTGCCCAAAGGAGGGGGTGAGTCATTTTTCATGCATCCCTACATATGTCCATTCCATATGGGAACTTTTGAGAACGGTGGCCTTCTGCCATCTGGTACAACCCTTTGTATTTCAGGGCTCAACCTGCTGTAAGAGAGCACAATCAAGTCAGTCTCAAGCACATTTAAATTTGTCATTTGAATGGGAGACTCAGGCACATGTTTTTCCATTTTGTATATAATTTTATACATGATTCATGAAACCAGTATGATATTTTGAAAAAGCAGGTTTGATTGGATGTCCACAATTAAGTTTCGGTAAGTCCTATAGGTCAATAATATTGGAAATGTAGAGCATCTCATTGCAAGTAGGTGTGTGTTTAGCATGTAGGTTTAGCAGTTTGGACACTGGTCAGGCAGATGGAGAGACACCACTATAAGGAATCGAATAGGTGTCTTTCAAAGCCGCCATGTCCCATCGAAACAGTGTATGTAGCAGCCTTTTTCTAAGTTTAGCTTAATGGATGTATTGTCTTCCTTCCAGCTTTTTTAAAAAGCTGCCCTTTCAAATTGTGGTGTTATAGCTCAGATTTCATCAGCTTACTAATGGAAAACAGAGATGAGCTGGGGCTGAAATATCAGCATTTCCATCGCAATTTCCCCTCGAGATATCTGTAGCTGAACTAAATAAAAGTGATCACTAGATTGTCAAAACTTTTTAACTTCCTATTTGCAACCCCCAAGTTTGCCAAAGGTAATGCAATAAGGTAAGGGATAAAGTTGACTGAATTGTCAAAGAACAGGTGAACACAGTCATGTGTGAGACTCAGGGCTGCTTATGTCAGAAAGTTGGCTTTCAGATATGCATATAACTGTGCTTATATACCTCTCTTCTAGACAGATTAGTTCCCCGCTCAGAGCAGTGAACAAACTCAGCATCGTCGTTATCCCCACAGGGGAGCTGGGGCTGAGAGGAGTGGCTTACTCAAGGCCGCCTACTGAGCTCTTAGCAGTAGCTCCGATTCACAGGCCAACCACTGAATCACTATGCTACAGCAGTTCTGAAAATGAAAACTATCACATGAAGCCACCTTATAGCAAAGTTTATTAAGGCTAAAGTTGCTGGCCTCAGACAGAGGTCTTTCACATAATCCACTATCTGATTCTTGTAACTGGAGATGCCAGGGTTTAAATGTAGGGCCTTCTGCATGGAAAGCGGGTGGTATTCCTTTCAGCCATGGCCCCTCCCCGCAATACTTCATCCAATTTCAATATGGGGAGGCAGGGTGGCATTCCGCTCCTGGACGTAATAATAGTAACTCTTTGACAACAGTGCAGTTCTTTGCAAAGCTTTGCAGGATTACTCTAGCCTAAACCTATTGGTTTAATGGGCTTAGGCTGCAATACCTCTGCCTAGGATTGCACTGTGAGAATTCCAAGGATTATTTATTAATAATCCTTACAGCAGGCCTTGTCAAATTTTCTTTGGATTTAGGAGCCAGCCCAAAAATCAAAGATCCCAGATTCACCCATGCTAAATGCATTTTTGTCTGTTATATTAAGTAAGTTATAGTAAGCAAGTTTAATATTGCCTCTAAGTTTTATGAATGAGGTTGCCAGCTGGCCTGGAGAAAAATGTCCTATCCCTTTAATACAGGATTGATAGACTATTATGTATCAGGTGATGTGATTTACCTACCTGCAACAACAACATAATAATAACACACAATAATAACACTCCTCTTCAGAGTGGTGAATAAAGTCAGTGTTATTATTATCCCCACAATGTGGCTGAGGAGCTGAGAGGAGTGGCTTATCCAAAGCCACCTGCTGAGCTCATGGCAGTAGTGGGATTTGAACCAGCAGAGTGCCAATCTGCAGCCAACCACTTAATCTCTATGCTACATCAGCTTCAACAGTCCATTTTCACACATTAAGCATCTATGAACGAGACAGCACATTTTTCATTACATCAGCTGGCAATCCTGAATCCATCTACAAAGAACCTACCATGGAAAAGCTGAATGTTCTTAGTGAACCTTGCAGTAATAACAGTAATAATATTTTTTTAGAAAATATAACCTTTTATTAAACAAGGTTGTAAAGGTAGTTCTCTAAACTCACTAAAGTGCAAGGTGCTGTACTTCACCAACTTCAATGTACAGTATAATATAGTTCACATCCAAGAATCACACTTCTAGTGCTCCACGGCACCCCTCTTGTTTGTTTACTGGCAACCCTGAATCCAGTAGGTCAGGCCCTGCTCTAAGAGGTAAGCACATGTTAGATGCGAAGCCTGTTGTTGACCCAAGGCTCTGGAATGCCTTCTTGAATCAGGTGTGGAGTTCTTCTTCCTCATCTTCTTTCAGGTAGGATGCAAAATGTTTTTGTGCATATGGGCATAGCCCAGGAAAAACTTGTGAAAACTTTTGTACGACCCCTTAGTTCCTCTCTCCTACAGAAACTAAGCCTGTGCACATGTCGTTGGAATGAACACACATTCTTCCCGAGTTTTGCCCCACCTGCGTGTTCTTTCCCCTCTCTTTGGGCAGGGGTTTGCCTTCTTGTACTCTGTAAAGCATCATGAATATTGACTGTTCTGTGTAATGAAAAACCCACCATTTTATTCAGCTGAATGTAAAGAAATTGGGCCTAAACTAAATGGGCTCCAGTGGGATAGCCATGTTAAGTTTGTGTCAACAAAAACAAGAACTCTGTGACACCTAAAACACATGTAATGGAGCATAAGCTTTTGCAAACTCAAACTTCTTTTGTTTAAGCTAACATTCTAATGCATACCAGCTGCTTTCACCAGACTGCTCTGTAACTAGAATGAAAGAAAAATACCCAAGAATTATTCTTGTTTCAACACAAGCATGGAGTCCTTTTGGCGGGTGGGGGGGTGAATAGATTTCAAACAGAAGCCTCCACTTCAGTGAACCAAGAAATTTGGATAATAATTTTGTTTATATAATTAGTACACCAAACCTGAATATAAAACCACTCACAATCTTCTCTATTATTTGTGCTTTGAATGATTCCAATACCACTGAAAGTAGACTTGAAGACTGAAAATTTTGTTTCATTCACTCTAGGCAAGGTTTCTGTTTTCCCCTCCCATCTTTGGGAGAAAACAGCTCTTACCTTTGCCCACCCCACTAAGAGCAGCTTCCTGCCTGCTTTCAGCTTTCTCCTGGTTGCAGCCAGAAAGAGCAGAAGTCCCCAACAAAGGCCAGAGTATCCTCCTCCTGTGTGGTGCTGCAGCTGCTTCAAAGCACGCTAGGAGGGTGATCAGCCATCGGGCTCTGTTTGCAGAAGAGCTTATGTATTAGCAACAAATGAGCTCTGTGCTACAATTTTTGCAGGGCATTCTTTGGAAGGTCTGATCTCCCGTTTCACTCCTCCTCCTCCTTTTAAACTCTGTAACAGAGTTCACGGGTTGAGGGCCACTGGAGCTCTAGGAGCCTCAAGCACAAGGATGACCTGGCATCTGGAACTATTGGCAACAACTCTCATGTTGTGTTATTGTTTTGTGAAGGGGAACTGAGGCAGAGACCAAGTGGTTGCCTCATAGCAGAAATAAAATGTGAAACCTGAGAATTTCTTGTTGAAAGTTTAGGCTGTTAACCTCTACTTTGCTCTCTTATATGGTAGCTTATTTTGTACTTGGCTAGAGGATGTTGAGATGGGATATGTGGCGGCGGAGAGTGCTCTCAAGTCATAGCTGACGTATGGCAACCCCTGCTGGGGATTTTTAAGGCAAGAGACTAACAGAGGTGCTTTGCCATTGCCTGCCTCAACCTTGGTCTTTGTTGGAGGTCTCCCATCCAATTACTAACCATGTCTGACCCTGCTTAGCTTCTGAGATCTGGTAAAATCAGGTTCACCTGGACTATGCAGGTCAGAGAAAACAGAACATAGGTATCAATAAAGTTTACCCCAGGCCTCACAAAATCTGGAACTGCTGGAGCTTCCTTGCACTTCAAAGGCAGAAATAGATGTTATGTAGAATTTACAGCTGCCACTGAAAACAGAAGTTTTCAGTGCCAAGTTTCTCCTTTAATCTCCTAGCTCGTGTGTTGATGTTATATTTATGATGTATAGTTCTCTGCCCCTTACCGTTTCATTGGTTACTCCGGCTGGGGATAATGAAATGTATGTTGCAATGATGTCAGTTCATGGTATAAGTTGAACCAGATGTTTTGGAAGTAAGTGGCACTAGCTCCATGTTTTTTGCTATAGAAGTTCCACATTAAGTCCTCTCCAACAAGAAATTCTGATCCCTGTCCGTAAAATACATTTATATGCACCTGCATATACCCATACATAGGAGAGAGCAGGTCATCCCTTGCGTGTAAAGGTCCTCACCACCTTAATCTATTTCTCTAAAGGCCATCCCAATTAATTTTTCTGCTGAATGCACAGTGCAGATTGTAATCAGTGACATACTTACATGGAAAGTGTGAACCTGATAGTACATGAATACAACTGTAGTGCTTGGAGATTATCTTGGCATGCAGGAAAACTGGGCTAAAGCTAACAAAATATGTAAAAGTGAAGTTCTGTGTTTAGGTAGAAAAAGACGTAGCAGTGGTGCATGCGAAAAGGATCTAAGGCTCTTAATAGACCATACACTAAACATGCATCAGCAGTGTGATGTGGAGGATAAAAAGGCAATTTTGAGCTGCATCAACAGAAAATATAGTATCCAGATTATAAGAAGAATAGTATCACTTTGTTCTGGTTAGACCTTAGCTGGAGTACTGTATTCAGTTGTGAGCACCACAGCTTATGAAGAGTGTTGACAAGCTGGATCATGTCCAAAGGAGGGTAACAAAGATGGTGAGGGGTCTGGAAACCAAGTCCTATAAGGAAAGCTTGAAGGAGCTGGGCATGTTTAGCCTGGAGAGGAGGTGATGGAGAGGTGATATGATAGCATTTTCAAGTATTTGAAGGGCTCTCACACACATGATGGAGTGGAGATTCTGGGAAATTGCCTGCTCAGGGCAGGTGTTTGGCATCCCTAGAGGAAGATTAGGAAGGGATCAGCCAGTGCTTGGCTCTTGTGGCCCTTTCTTATGTCTCAGGGTAACGCCTACCATCACCTTGGGGTCAGGGAGGAATTTTCCTCCAGGCCACATTGGCCAAGGATCCTGGAGGTTTTTTTTGTCTTTTTCAAGGCATTGAGCAGGGTCACTGGGGGAGTGTGTGTGGGGCGGGGGGAGGGGAGCTGAGAATTTCCTGCATTGGGCAGGGAGTTGGACTAGGGACTGTTGGGGGTCCCTTCTAGTTCTGTTTTATGATTATGTGATTCCCATTAGTATGGCAGCTGTTAAAAAAAGTAACGTGTTTGCAGAAATGGCTTCCAGCTATATCTGGATTTGGCCCACTTCGTTTCTCTGTTCAGTCATGTGTGTATTAGAAGCCTCTTTAGGGCCAAGCTACAAGTGACGAATGACACTTGAACAGCAAGTGCATTTCTCCCTGTTCACTTGCCCTCCACTCAATCCACTTGCCATTAAAGTGTCATTTGTCACTTGTAGCTTGGCCCTTAGTGTATGAGGGGAATTCACTGGTCATAAGAGTTTTTGAACTATGTGAAAGGAAAACTATGTTCCCCTATGGCTATTGGAAATGAATCTGTCCTACTTTAATTCTTGACTCAGTTTTTTTAAAAAAAATGCCTAAGAGGTATATAACAATACTTTGGGATGTTTAGTTACTACCTCTCCTATATCTAGATTTTATTCTGCTCATGTGAGATACCAAAGTGGCTTGTCACTGTGTGTTGAATATATAGTTGATCTTACTAATAAAACATAAACATGAATGTAAAAATGTAACACTGTTAGGTTACTTTATATGTCAAAATTCTTAGTCCAGTTCACATGCTATGAGCACAGTCCATATACGACTATGAATATATTTATACTGGTAATTTCAAAGAGAGGGATCTGGCAGCGTGTTCTTATGTGTCTGTATTCAGAAATAAGCTCCACTGAGTTCAATGGCATTGACCACTAGCTAAGTTTATGAGTGCCATCTTAAGCATGTGCTTAACTTTCCCACTGAAATCAGTGGGAATGAAAAGAGTTTACTTCGGCAGGCTTCTGCCCTGTTTTTTCCCTCTCCATCTGGAAACCGTGCCATATACATCAGTGCCCAATACTTTTCTGTAGATCCATGTGAAAATCCATGGCAGGTTGTATCCTATAGACGATGATTTGACAGAAGAGAGATCAGGAATGATCTCACCCAATTCTGCTCTTCTTCCTCACCACTACTCTCTTGCTTTTTGTCTGTGAAAGGTTCCTGGGCCTCCATCAAGTCCTTTTCAAGGCTCACAGGAGGATGCTGGGGAAACGGCAAGATCTATTTCCATCAACAAGACATCCTTAGGATATAGTCATTGTCTGAAAACAACAAAGAGTTTGGCATTCTTTGTTAACAAAGGGTCAGATCCTATCAGGGCTTTTTTTCTGGGAAAAGAAGTGGTGGAACTCAGTGGGTTGCCCTCGGAGAAAATGGTCACATGGCTGGTGGCCCCACCCCCTGATCTCCAGACAGAGGGGAATTTAGATTGCCCTCTGCGCCGCTCGGTGGCGCGGAGGGCACTCTAAACTCCCCTCTGTCTGGAGATCAGGGGGTGGGGCCACCAGCCATGTGACCATTTTCAAGAAGTTCCGGAACTCCATTCCACTGCGTTCCTGCTGAAAAAAAGCCCTGGATCCTATAAATTTGCTTTGCTACTAATGACACCTTTCCCCAGTGCAAAAAGTCTTACTGTGTCATGGACTTTTATAGACTGGAGTTCACTTTGTCAGATCCTCAGATGGTAGGAGGGTGTTTATGTATACTCACGAATGTGTGACAGTTTGTGTGTAACCACACAAATGCATTAAGAACAAAAATGTAAACAAGGAGTTATAAAAAGTCTACAATATTTCTTGGCATAGTTTAAATGTATATTGATAAAAACAGCATGACCCATTCACCACAACCATGTCTGTTGATGGTACTTTTAAGCTGCTGGTACTCATATATATGATTGCACTGATTTCCACCAATAACCCAAAAGATACCAGTACTCCGTAAGTACCACCACCACAAAAATGCTGGTACTCAGTAAGTACCACCACTACAAAAAAAGCCGTGGTACTTTTTTATGTGATGCTAAATGTATTTAATAATATAAATTTATAATAATATAATAATACATTCTGTATTGAGAAGGATATTTTCTATCTTGATTAAGTCTGAATTCAACAGAATGAGATTAGAACCTTTCTGTCTCCCAGGATACATTGTTTGCTTAGCTATTTAATTACAGTATTTACATCCTGCCTTTCTGCTTGATTAAGGCCACCTCAAAGTCACCAACAAAAACAAGTTTCAGGTGGGTAGCCATGTTGGCCTGTAGTATAACGGTAATATTAGTGTCCAGTAGTGTCTTAAAGATCAAAAAGATTTCCAGAGTAGAAGCTTTTCAAAACTCATGTTGTCAGATATCTTAGACTCTCAAAAGCTTATACTCTAGAAATCTTTTTGGTCTTTAAAGTGCTATGGGATGCTATTGTTGACCCAACAAAAAAGATTTCAGAAGTGAGGGCCTGGAATTGGCATTGTGGATAGTAATTATCCCTCTTTAGGTGCAGTTATACTCTTTGCATCTCATGACATTTTAAAATCTACTTTTGCAGTTATTTTTCTGTATCTTTCTACCAACTGAAGATAAACATCATGCATCTGAGAAAAGTAGGCACTATGTCTCAATAAATATGTTTTAATTTGTCACAGGACTCTTGTTGCTGTAGCTGACAGACTAGTCCTGGGTAGGAATTCCTGTTGATTGTACATGATCAATCAATTTACAAGTTACATTTCTTCACTATTTGGGGCTACTCAAGTGAAGAAAAACTGATTACGTTCATACTGGCTCTTGTTTGTTTATTTCACTTAAATATCTTTCATCAGGAAATTCAGAGCCTAGACAGTTTCCCACTGAGGACTGACCAGGTTGAGATTGGCGTAGTTTTAAAAACAGAACACACCAGGGTGATTCTTTTATTAATTGCTGTTAGAATGTACAGAAAATCAGCAGTTCTGTGTGCAGTTGATTTTGTACATAGGCGGCACACATTTTTCTGTGTAAGGTTGGAACAATTAAGAGAGGTGACTGTTCTACTCAACTTCCTGTCTTCACCTATAAGAAAATGCTGGGCAGGATTTCAGTTTCAAAATTACAATCAAAATATGCACATAAAATACACATAAAGAAGAGTACATTCAGTTTGGCAAGCAACAATATAAAAAGGAGGGAGATAGAGGAAGAGACAAAAAATCTATACTGCTTTTCACTGTGTTATCCTGGGATAAGAACCTGGGGACTTATTTTGAGCTCTTAATTTTTTCAGATGTTCAAATGAATTAAAAGATGAACAGTTGCTTACATATATTCCCTCTGTGTCTCTCAGCAAGATTGTTCATCGTAGTGGAAGTCTGTTCCATAGAAAAGCATAGTAACCTGTAGAAGATCCAAGAAAATCAGTAAAACTTTGTGACTGAAACACTCTTGAAATATTTTCATATATTGTATACATTACCTCACTGTCACGGACACTCCTTCTCCATGCCAAGATCTGAACTTGCTGAGGTCAGAGTGTAGAAACCACATAGGCATGGGCAGTTGTATTGTTCTGCTAGCCTAAGCATTGCTCTCTTTCACTGCTAAGCAGTGAATAGGATTAGTCTATACTTGTTGGCACAGACTAGTGGAATTGGCCCAGTGCAATTGATAGCACTGTGAGATTTTGCCATGGAGCATTGGTTGCATGCATTGTTTCAAAGTTTCAGTTGTTGTGTCTGAAGCTATGAGTTGTTATTGTGTGGTCGCAGTGGTTTATGAACCCTATCCTGTAAAGGACAGTAGTGTTGTTTACGAGTACAAATAGATTGCTATTTTCAGAGAGAGTTTGTTAAAATGAATTTTAGTTCCCTGCTCTACTTTTGTTCATGCACAAATAGCTGTACTTATGGCCAGCTCTAAAATGCCTTCAGAGCCTGTTACCCTGCTCTAATGATATTTTTACATGGTTACTTGCCCTATGATGAAACGTACAAAAGTCAGAAGCTCCTAATTATTCAGGTGTTTTCTCAGCTACTTGATCTTTTTGCATTTTGGAGGAATTAGGTGCATATCTCACTCTTCACAGGGTCTGATTTGCTATGTGTACAAGTCTGTGTGTGCACATTTGTATGACGTTCTCCAGAATTTTGTATTGAGTACCAGTAGGTGTCATTCCATTACCTTCTACATGCCTGCACAATATTATTCATTTTATTTTTTTATTTATGTTATCTATCATCTGCCTTCCTTACTGAGACTCAAGCCAGATTACACAGTGTAAATAAATACAATCAACGGCTGAGACATTCACTAAACAATATAATAGTCTATGGATTGCAGAACTCTGAAAACAAGCATAATTCCAAATACAGAGATGAAACATTGCTGAAAAAAAATTAGTGATTTGATGTGACATATTAAACAATATAGAAACTATGCATTAGGAGATACCTACATCAAGAAATAGAACCTAGTAGTATGGTCTACAGTTCCTATCCCTTAACCAAAGGATTATTTTGAGCCATCTCTCTGAGACATTTTTTACAGCGCAGCCACATTATTTCAAAGAGAAAGCCCTCTTAAATACATGCTTTTGTTTGCTTATGTTACATGTTACTGGTAAGGGCATGCTTTGGTTATTGTCAGCATGCAAATGAATGAGCCAGCCAGTCACATGTCTAAACCAGTGTTCAAGTGGCTTATGTCATAGTTATCACATTATTACGTGTTGAACATGAAAACATATTAAACAATAGGAATTGTCATTAGACTGCATAAAAACTGGAGTTAAAAATACAGTTACCAGTAAATGAGAAGATACAGGGTGCCTTTATCTTTTAAAATGAATACCTTTATTAATTCATCCTCAAATTTCTCTTTTGAGGGAGATTTGCGTGAGCGTATGTGCGTTTTCTTCGTGGTGGATGTACTCAGGGTCTGATAACATTAATGGGCTTTGCCTCACACAGAGTTCTGAGTATATTGTACCACTGCTCACTGATCCCAGGTCAGTGTGATGCGTGAAATCAATTTATTTGAATCTCTTTGCCTCTATAGGAATTTGGCGGCATGCCAGTTGTTTTCATTTAATGTTCTTTGTGTTGAACACGGACAAGCAGGCGTGCTTTTGTATTCTGTTTCTCCCTTGTCTTTCAGTCCATGTTCCATTCAGCAGATTCCTGAGATGAAGCAAGAATATGCTATCTTTTAAAATATTTTTTAAAAGCCCTATCTTATTTCAGATAGTGTTTTAAACGGTAGGAAATTAGGTCAATTGCAGAGCCGTCTTTGTGTATGCTTTCACGTCGCTTGCCAGTCATATGTTGTGCATCAAACAATTTGGAAGTTGTTAGCTTTGTGGGCGAGGGTAAATCTGATTTTAAAAATCTTGAGGAGGAGGAGAGGGAGACAGAACAAAGAATGTGAAGCCACTAAAATATCTGTATAGTGTATAGCTAAGCTGACCTTCTTATTGTATCTCTGAAGCATCTCAGCTAATGAGGCTTGTAATATCAGCATCATGTTAGTTTTACAATAGGAATCATTTGCACTAAAGCTGTACTTTATAAAAGCTGTAAGCTGTACAGTGATTTTACAAGATTATTTTCTCTCTTGACCTTTGACATTGCATATCTAATGTACCCCAGTTGTTCCAGTGGCCATTAAGACTACATAGAAAAAGAGCTATATTCCTTTTTTTTGTTTGTTTTACAAACTAGCAATTGTGAGGCTTCTTTTAACAGCGTGTAAGTATTTAAATTAAGTAAAGAGACTACTTCAGGATGGGTTATCACCTTAGCCTGCCCCCCTCTCCTGTCCCAGGGGGGAGAGAAAGAGAGCAAGTCTGCATGGGGGAATGTTCTATTGATGCTCCAGGCAGTTCTTGCGGAAGTTGATATGCAGAATCTTGGAGCCATACCATCGGGTCAGGCTCAAACACACCATCCCCTGCTTCCTTATTTAATTACCTGAAGAGCAAAACATCCAAGTGGAAAGTGTGTGAAAATTCAGTATCTCTAGCAGCAGTTTGCCGCTCTGACATCCTGCAAAGTCAACCCTGTCTGTCCACAAACGTCAGGGCTGGTTCCTGACAGCCGGCTATCTCTGCCGGGCCTGGGTTCCTTTCATTCAGGAGGTATTGTGTACAAGAGGGTTTGGTCAGGAATGTGAGGTTCCTGCCGGTGCTGTTCTCCCGTCGTGACAGCCTTGGCAGAAAGGCTTGATTTCCCCCCCCCCCCTTTTAAAAAAAAACCTTGGCTGTTTTTATTCTTTCCCTTTATAATTCTGGCATTGGTGTACTTCTCATTCACAGCAACAACAATGCTAACTAGGTTGTTTCTGGATTTGAAGTTGTCAGTTTGGTTCAAATGGATGGATCCTATGGCTGTTTTCTTAATTCTCTATACAAATAATGTTTGGGAAAAAAACATTTGTGGGTGTCTTATAAAAGCAGAAATTATCATTGGGGGAGGGCATTCACTCAATGGGACAGCATCTGCTTAGCATGCAGAAGGTCCAAGGTTCAGTCTCTGGCATCTCTAGTTGAAAGAACCAGGTTGTAGATGATGTGAAAGATCTCTGCCTGAGTCCCTGGAGAGCCACTGCCAGTCTAAGTAGACAATACTGACACTGGACCGTAAGGCAGCTTCATGTATCCAGTGCTTATCTAGAAACTGAATTCTTTATGTCAGAGGATACTTCTGAAGTTCTCCTGAGTTCAGGGGTGATAGGAGGCCGTCTTTTGAAAGAGGGGGCTGAGATGCCTTCTGGATAACTAATACTAATTAGCTATAAGCAGGGCTTTTTTTCAGCAGGAGCGCGGGGGAATGGAGTTCCGGAACCTCTTGAAAATGGTCACATGGCTGGTGGCCCCGTCCCCTGATCTCCAGACAGAGGGGAGTTCAGATTGCCCTTGGAGGGCAATCTAAACTCCCCTCTGTCTGGAGATCCAGGGGTGGGGCCACCAGCCATGTGACCATTTTCTCCAAGGGCAACCCACTGAGTTCCACCACCTCTTTTCCCAGAAAAAAAAGCCCTGGCTATAAGTATCTAGCAGTGTTTAGATTTTCAGAGGACATGTAGGTTAGAGCCGTGATGTTTGCGAGAAACAGACTGCAACTCAACATTTATTTATTTATATTTGGAGGGATTATATCACCCCTTTCTGCTTCAGTGTAGCAGTCAAAACAGTTGACATTATGCAACCATTTTCTCCAAATATATCCAATAGAAAGTTTAAAACAAAACACAGCAGCAATAAAACAGCATATAAACCTGTAATCAACCACAAAATAAAAAAACATGCACACAAACTGTTTTACAATATAAAACTTTCCCTACCTCTTCAAATGCTTTCCAAAAGAAAGAAAGCCTTCACAAAATGTCAGAAAATCATGAGTAAGGGGGAGGGGGCTTGAGGGCTTTTTGGAGAGAAGAATGTCGGGCACAGGCCCATCAATTTTACCTCAGCCAACACAGGGATGCAGCGGAGGGACCATCAGCAGATCTCATATCATAGGTCATTTCATATGAGCAGAGGCAGTCCTTCAGAAACCCTAGTTGTACATCATTGAGGACTTGAAAAGTTAACACCAACTCTTCAGATTGGGCCCATAAAAACAGGTAGTTAGTGAAACATTGGAGTGATGTGCTCCCATTATGAACCTGGCCATCATTTCTGATTCAGTGGAAGTTTTTTGCCAGTCTTCAAAGAAACCCCAACTCATAATCATATTCTAGTTCCCTAAGACATCCCTCTTGCTTTTCTGCTACTTGAATTCTGCTACTTAATCCCAGGTTGGCAGGGCAAGGATGTAGCGATTTAGCTAGAAATTATAGAAACACTCTGCATATGCTCAAAGGCATTGTTTGCTACAAATTTGTATGTTTCAAGGATGAGTTCAGATATTCAACACAGGTTTTAGAGTTCAGCTTTAGCTCAAATTAAGCCCTGTTCTGCCTATATCCCTACATCCCCCACTGGCAGCAAAGTCTCAATTCCACTCCTTTTCTCTCTCAGCATTCTGGGCAATGGAAGAGAGAAATAATTTGGGGAAGGTGCAGTTTCTGGTTCAAGCAGGTGTTCCCTTAAAGTATATTTAATTTAAGAAGAATGCATTCTTCTGTGCAATGTCACGAGTAGAGATGGGCACAAAAAGCAATACAAACTGGAAAAAGCCATGAACAGCCCAATCAGCTGTTCGCGAACAAGCTTGTTTGTGAAGCCCCATTCTAAACAAACTGGTGGTCGTTGCAAGCCTTGTTTATTGCTATCCGTTGCTGTCCGTTTAGCCGGACAATCTGGCACCTGCAATCAATTCCCTTGGCAACCGGAGGCAGGGACTGCCTGAACTCTGTCTGAACTCCTGCTGTTGTCCTGAAAACCCCAATCTAAGCCCAATTTAGCTTGATAGGCAGGTCTTCCTTTCAAGTGTGGAGCTCCAAATTTGTTACAAGGAAGCAAAGAGCAGGGAGGAGGGGGGCTCCCAGCTCTGGTTTTGCAGACAGTGAGGGAGAAACAGTTGCTGTTGACATTTTGAGAGAGAGACAGGGAGAGTGCATTGGAGCTTGAATTTTCTTTGCGTGTGGTCGGATAGGGCTCTACCTCTTCAAGTTCCAGGGCTGCTGCCAGGCTCTGGGCCAAGCTATTATTTATTACTGGTAACTTTCCTGCTGCCTGCTCAGGTAAGGTTTTTGGGAGTTGTGTGGTAGGGATCTTGATGGCTGGAGGAGAGCCTGCTGGCCCCCACGAACAACGAACATGTTCGTGAACAGGTCATGTTTGTCAATGTTCGTTGTTTGTGGATGGCAACGAACAAAGAGCGCCATGTTCATTTTTTTTCCTGTTCAGGCCCATGTCTAGTTACGAGTAGTAGGGTGGTTTATACCCAGAAGCATCCAAAAGCTTCAACCTTGATCCTTCAAGGAGAGTGTAATCACATCTGGTTATATACCTGATGCCAGATCAGCATTATTCTTGATCTACACTACTACTGTCTTATAGAGATTGTTTCAGTTTGTTTGCCTACATCTGCGTTTTTACTCAGAGTTTTTCTAGAAACATATAGATAAGAGATAGTGTTAGCATCTTCCACATATTGGTAATGCCAAATTTCTGAATGGCAATCATTTCAAGTAGATGTTAAATAGCATGGGAGAGAGAATGAAATCTTCCAGAACACTATAAGACAAAGCAGAAATCTACCATCACCTTCTGAAACCTACTTATCAGGAACGATTGTGGGCATTTTTATGCCGCATATGAGAATTATATTAAGGTCAGAAAGGTCAGTTGTACAGTAATTAACTGCAATTCTCCTTGCCTGAAATTAGAACAGTGGAGAAAATACATTTAATGGTTTGTTTAGTTGCCCGCAGGAAGTGGCAACAGGAGATTTTTTTTTTCAAAAAGCATCATATGAACTGCTACATCACCCCCTGGGAAACTTAGAAGTGGTGTACGGTAGCTCTAGAAATCGCCAGAAACTCTATGATAAAACTTTCAAGTTTTATGATACAGTTTGTGATTCCTAGAGGTACCCTACACCACTTCCGAGGTTTAACATAAGAGTTTCTGGCAATTCCTAGAGCTACCCAATATCAAATCTAGGTTTTTCCTGGAAGTGATGTAACAGAGAGCAGATGCATGCGCTTCATATTCTTGCCCGCAGTCCTCCTGCTGGTTGCCGAACATAGCCTGGCAACCCTACTAGAGAGTCCTACAAAGAGAACTGTAAAAAAAAAAATCGAAATTGTTTTTTGCCTCCACAAAGTTTGGAACATTTGGTGGATCCAAGGTTTTCTTAATAAATATTCCATACACAACTGACATCCCTGTTTATCATGTCTCAAAGTAGGAGGACTTCCCCAGAAAATAGCATGAAGTTGTTAGGGAAGGATTACTCCTGATTCAGATGCAGTCTAGATTCAAGAGGATAATATATCTATTATTTTCAACCCCTGTTCTTACTATTTACTCCATGATGACTTTTTTTATTACCACTGTACACAACCCTCTGAGGCTGCTTGATATTGCTGTTCAATAGCAGGGTTTTGCAATATAAGCTTTTAGTATCAAAGAATCCACAGAGGATGCCATGAGGATTCAGTGAAAAAATAAATAGGGATTCCTGAGAATATCTGCCTGTTGAAATGAAAAGGAAAGTTGTGTGCATAAATATAAACAGCCATTTCCACATGGCTACCTGCCTGGAGTTCAGTGCTCTTGGGAAGTGAGTTTGTCCTTACTTCCCCACAGCATCCTTATACCTCCTGGGGTTTTTCTCCGATCTCTCTCAACTGTGTCTTGTTTCAAAGTTTGGGGAAGGATTTCAGTAAAGCCTGGATGGTTTCTGTGAGGATAGGAAAGTTCAGATTTTCCTTCCTACGTGGCAGCCATTATCCCAGACTCTGTCCCACAATGGCCATTTCCTCCCTACAACAATGGTGTGTTTTTGTCTTTTTAATCAACAATTTCATTTTATGTTGATACCATTATAATAATAAATATAATAGGTTCATTTTTAATAAAAGTAAGCCTCTAGTCCCTTCTGTTGTGGAAACGAAAGGCATATCTGTGCAGTGGAAGGAAGTCGAGAGACTTTTTAAAAAAATGAAAGCTGGTACTGAAAAATATGTGTTCTCAATAAGAGGAGAGATTGCCATTCCTTTGATTCTTTAACGTATAAACTATATGACTGTGGAAAATTGATTCCAAATTGGTGGAAACTTCTGTTCCCAATCTGTCGTGTGGTGGCCAGGCAACACCATGTGATGGTTCCGTTTTCATCAAGAGCTGGTCATCAGTTAACTCTGGACCCATGAAGCTTCTTCAAAATCAGAAAACCAGATAAACATACAACATGTTAGGTCAGCCTCACTGCATCGTCAGAGCCCACAAACAGCTGGCCTAACCTCATAGAAACTGCACATTACTTAGTTTTAGGTGGGTAGTCATGTTGGTCTGCAGTAGAACCAACAAGATTTCCAGAGTGTAAGCTTTTGAGCGTCAGAGCTCCCTTCTTCAAACAAGCTCTTTCTTCATGTCTGAAGAAGGGGAGCTCTGACTCTTGAAAGCTTGCACACTGGAAATCTTGTTGGTCTCTGAGGTGCCACTGGACTCAAATCCTGCAGCATATGATTTGTCTCTGGCCCATTTCAGGCACTAAATTTACTTTGGTGGCATGGGAACCATTAGCAACATGTGTAGCCAAGGACTGAAAGCATCTCCTTACAGCAGCATCAAGACCTAGAAAACTGTGTTCGCACTGGTGTTGGTAGAAGTCACAGCAGGGTTCAGCCCATGCCGTATTGATTTCTTATATTCCCTGCCATAATAGGAGACAATAGTGCTGGTTCAGCTAGGGTGATACAAGATTGTGCCCTCAATGGCCTATACAGTAAGTGGCCATGTGATCCCACTTTTCAGCAGCAGCTGTGAAGCTGCTCGTCCTCCTTTAAATTGATAACTATGAGTTCCCTGGGGAGGGGGGGCAAGACCCATTTCTTTTCTTTCTGTTTTATTTTAGCTTGTAATTGTATGTGTAGTCCTGCCCTTGGCCCCAGGAGTGTGGCTGGTATAATTTAAAAGCATAAACCTTTCAAAAAACCAGAAAGAATTCCATTAATATAGAGATACATGCTTGATACAAGCTAAAGTAATGCTAAAATACGTTGTGTTGCATAGCAAAGGAACCAATAACAGTTTTACAAAGGAAAGGGGGAAGAGACCGGTGGAAAGGGGAAGAGTTGTACAGAGCAGCTTCCCCCCCCCCCAAGGATATGAATTTATGTTGAGAATTCTGTACAGTTGCATATTTGCTCCACCTGGTGGATCTTGTGAAAAGTGACTTAATCCTAGTTAATGATAAAAGAACACTGATAATTCAAACTAAAGCATGTTTTAAAATTAACATTAATAATGGTATTGTAAAAGTTAGATTTTGTAACCTCTCCAAAAATCCAGAATCAGATAGTTTTGCTTTCCCGTGCTTGTCCATTACATTAATCTTTATGGGAGAATGGCATTTCAAACCAAGTAATGATAGCAGTTCACCCTCAGTCTCATCTAAAGATTAGCAATTAAATCATTTAAGTGTACGGCTTTTGAGGTTATGCCAAATCATTGAAAGTTGCACACACCCCCACCCCGAACAGACAATAATTAATGAGCCTTTCTGATAAGAAGCAGTAGAGCAGTTGAAAGGGTTGGTTGCTGCATCGAGGTATTTCTGCAGTGCATCGGCATACAAATCTGTGTGCCATTAACTTAGATTGCAAACATTGTTTTCTTTGGAATTCTTAAGGACTTTGTTATGCTTTGATCTTCTCATTGTTCTCCTAAGGTTATTCTCTCCCCTTCCCCCTCCCCAAATTCAAATGGCTCCCTAACAGAAGGTGAGGTTTAGAAAACAGTATCTCCATATGCAAGGGATTTTGAGACCTTTTTATTGTCTTTAAAAATGTCATTGACAATCCTCATTAGCATTTATTGTTGCAAGTGTATAAGCAGAAAATGTGAAATTGGTATGTCATGAATAGCTCCGCAGAGCTCTGGAGCCCTGAAATGTTGCCTGCGGTTTGGTGTGGGGCAGCCATTGAGAAAAAGCTGTCCAGATGGCTGCCAGCACAGAGTAGAGCTGCAGGTTTTTGTCTCTGGTGCCGAGAGGAGGGGAAAGTTCACTGGAGCATACACTGTCACCCCCTTGCATTTTAACAAAACTAACTCGCTATCTGTCAAAATGGAGAGGTGGTGACACTGGGACAAAAAAAAAGTTTTCAGTATAGTATTGCAGTCCTCTGTGTGAGGTTGTAAATAATGTTCCAGATAACCAAATGTTTCCAAGAAAAACAGGAATGTGTCATATGTACCCAAAGAAAGGATTCCCTAACGAGAGCTGATGATGTAGATTTTCATCAACAAGTTTTCTCTGTTATGAGCATTCTGTATAATGAAAAGAAATAATTTGAAAGGTTAGTTTGAATAGCAATTATTAGTCAACATAGAGAGGTTCAAGTCTCTGGAGTCTGGGTATTATGAGACTATGGCCACAGTCCCAAAGCACTGAACAATAGAATTCATTGGTCATGTGGAATATAAGGCAGATTTTTACAGTGGAAAGTCTAGTCAGTGGCCACTACTTAGCTAAGCATTGTGGCTGCTGTTTGCAGTATGGGATACTGGGCAGGCTGAGCAAAGGATCAGGTGCACTTGTGCTTTGCAGTATCTTTGGAATAAACTTCTGGTGGATGTCCCCATTGTTCCCGTTCAATAGATGGGAAATGTTGTTGAAGACAATCCTTACCCAATGAGGTAAAAGTAAGATTGGAACTCTGGTTTCCTGTTAGACATGGGCCCGAATCAAAATATGAATCAAATTTTGTAATGAATCAGGCTGATTCGTGTTTCACAAAACGCGTTTCGTGAGGCCACAGCTTTCATGAAATTCACAGCTTTTTGGGCTGATTTGTTCAATTTGTGAATGATTCATGATGCCAGACAGGCTGGCGCTGATTCATTGATTCCCTGGACAACATAGGCCCGGAATGTCTGCAGACCGTTTGTTGCCATTGGAAAGCCCAATCTTAGCCCACATAACCTTGATAGGCAGCTCTCCCTGCCAACTGGAGAGCTTCCATTCTGCCCTATACAGCAAGGAGCAGGGGGTTAATCCCCTACGCAGCTAAGGAGATGGGTCTTCTGTAGCCATGGGAACACCAATCTCATTCCTCCAAACCCTGTTAGGCAAGTCTGTCTGCCAACAAGAGACCTCCTGTTCTGCTCTATGTGAGCATTTATTCTATAAGGCATAGCTCTCTGCTTTGTGCTTTTCACTTCCAGTAAACAGAGGGAGAGGAAGGACCTGTTGCTGGGATTTGGAGAGAGTGGTATTGGGAGGTTTTGGCTGGATTTGCTGCTGCTTTAAAAGAGACTGAAAAGCCTCTTTCTTATTTTCAGCTCTTGGCCTTGCTGGGAAGGTCACTGGGTGAGGGTGCCTTCTTTCCTCCTCCCCACCAACCTCAGTATCAGGGCATTGCCTGGCTTTGGAGCCTAGCTTGACTGAGGCCTACCTTTTTTTTCCTTTAATTTTTTTTTTGCTTATATTTTTATTTAGAGCATTTGTTCTTGCTGGCTTGTTGGGTGAGGGTGGGTGGAAGAGAGCATGCTGAATTCTCCCTGCAAGTTTGGCATCTCTGAGTATAAAGGGGGCCATTGAAGTGCCCTGGATTCTGATGAATCATGAAACTAACAAATCGTTTCACGAAACGGGACAATTTCATGAAAGTTCGTGATTCGTGATTTGTGGAATGTGACAAAATACAAAAGGCCCATTTTGTGCCCATCTCTATTTCCTGCATCTTCAGGTGGAAATGCACATTACGTATAGTTCTGTGACTCTTCAAGGATTGTTGCTTTTATAAAATGTAGCCACTGAAGTGGCAGTTTGAAGGGGAAGACCAGTGCAAGGGAGAGGATCTCCTTAAGTATCCCCACATTGGCCATTTTACCACACACACAAAATTGTGCCATCCAGGCTGTTTTTACCCCTGCTAGGTAAATTTTATGGTTACCTGTTATCCCCCTGACCTGGATGGCCCAGGCTAGCCTGATCTCATCAGATATCAGAAGCTAAGCAGGGTCAGCCCTGATTTATACTTAGATGAGAGACTGCCAGGGAAGTCTAGGGTTGGTTTGCTGAAACAGATAGTGGCAAACCACCGCTGTTCTTCTCTTGCCTTGAAAACCCCAGCAGGGGTCTCCATAAGTTGGCTGTGACTTGGTGGTGCTCCCCCCCCCATAATTTTCCCCAGAAGTCTAAAAGCATTTTGGTGAGATAATATTGGCAGGCAGGAAGAAAAGGCTCAGAAGGCCCTCCCCCCCTGCGCATGTCTTCCGCTTCAAATTGCAACTACAGTGGCTGCATTTTGTAAATGCCACTTTAAGTCCCTTTAATAAATCACAAAACTACTTGCCGTGTGATGCACCACTCATTTTCTGTAATGTCCCACACTGTATGGATTAGGTAAGTATGAGCAATAGCAAAGTTATAGTCTCATTTCAGTGATCACATCATCAGTATTTGTTAAGCATCGTTGAAGTTGTCCCGGTCTACAGTATTCCTGCATTTGAGTCATACTCTGATTAGTAGCAAGAGCATCTTTCCCTTCATTCTATCCTGTTTTCTGTTAATTTGTTTATATGATGGCCCTAATTGATTTCAGAGGAAAATTTATCTAGGTATTTTGGGCTGTTTTGGATGTTGCATAAATCAAATCTAGGTTTACACTAGAGTGTACTCTAGACAGAGCTACAGCCAATTCTGTCTCCCTCAGACCTATATTTGTTTGATGTATATGCTTGGAAACATGTTTCTCACATTCACACTTCATGTTTTTAAGCGTATGTTTGAATTTTAGGCTTAATAAACAAAAAGGTCCTGGATCTCACCCACCGACTCCTGCTTACCCCTTACCCCTTGACAAACAAAACTTTGTATCTTTTACTACTTCAGCTTTTAAAGTATTTCTGTGAACAGTTTACGGATCTCCATTTCATTCTGCTGTACATAATCTAAAATCTCACAGTAACTATTTTAAGAATAAACCTTGCTAATAAGGAAGTGTGTAGGAAAACCTCTTGGCATTATCTGGTGAGCGTGTAGTTTAATGGTGTTTCTAACAAACGAAGACAGTCCCCTTTAAAGTATCAGCATGGATATCGTCTCATGGCAGAACAAAAAAGAAAATCAATTACTTGAGTCTCTGATCTCTGCTGGAGCATTGCATTTTACTTTAATGCAGATACAATATTTTATGCAGGTGTTTGCATTGACAGACCACACATATATCGTTTTTCTGAAAAATGTGCATCAGAATGAATTTCCATCTTAATGTAGGTTAAGATGCTCCACATAAAGTACCAGGGAACCGCTTTAGATTTTTAAAATTTTATTTTTATCAAGAGGAAAGTGATATATAAATGTTTAGAGTAATGCATAGGGGAATATGTTTTCCAGCTTTAAGGAATTAGTACATGTCTTCTTGTGGTGGTGTGTTTACTGTACATCACATTGATAATCTATTAAATAATGCTAGGAAAACATCCAAAAGGAGCCTTCCCACACATAGACACACACACACACAAAATCTCAGCAGCTCATGTATTAGGTAGGTTTGCCTTGTCAGTAGGATTCCTTGTGAAACACAAATGGCTTCCAGCTGGGTGGAAAATCAAATCTTTGGGGTCTGACAAAGTTAGCAAATCTGAATTTGAAAGCCCAGTTAATGCTTCTATTTTTACTTACCATTCACCCATAATAGATTATTTTCCAATATGTCAGCCTCATTTGGTGGCCAGTGGTCTGAGAGTGAAAGTGGAACAAGTGAGTAGGGAAATCTAGGCATTAGCGAGTCCGCCCTTTCAAACTGGTGTGCCACTTTGTGGAATAGCCTTGCCTTAAGATGAGGGGGTGTCCTAATGACCATTCATCAATGCTCATTGCCTGATCATTGAGTGCCTTCTCATTCAGTTTATCAAGCCTTGCACATAAAAAAGTCAGAATAAGCATTATTCAGCTTTGTTAATGCCAAGTAGGAGTAAAATGCTCCATTTGAACCCATTTTGCCCTTGGTTTTTCACTTTGTTAATGCAGTCCTGCTTAAATGAGTGCTTTTATTGGGTCAGTTAGGATATCTGAAACTATTAATTGTCTTGAATTGAATAGCTGGTGGCAGGCCTGAACAGATGGGGTAGAAAACTATTTGGTTGGGTGTATTGCTTTCAATTAGGATCAATGAGGTTTCAGTGCCTTTGAATTAACTCACTTAATACCGACTGTGTGAAGTCATAGTGTATCACAACAGTCTGCAAGAAGGAGAGAAGGGAAGTTGAGAAGGCCTGCAGAAAAGCTTTCAGTCAGTTTCTTCCTTTGCTGCCAACAAAGAGCTTTCATTAAGTTATATGTGCAGTTCGGAGGTATTCTAGTCCCTGTTGCTAAGTCTGGTGTTAGGAAGAGAAAAATCTGTACCTTGGTGCTTATAGGCTGCTGTTGTGGACCTGCATGCTGTTTATTAGGCTTGCGTGCCCCATTAATTTCAGTGCACATGATTGTGCACAGGGTTACTTAGGAGCACATTTCCCCCTATGGGCAATGTTATGGAATAACAATATTCTAAGGTCCAAAATAAATCTAATTTCACAATTAACATTTTGAGGGGGGAGGGTGCTAGCAGAGGTGAAAGATTGTGTGTATGTGTGTGTGAGGGGAGTCACACTGGATCATTTAACATGTGAGTGCCTTGAAATTCTACAGGATAATATGCTAGCTAAATGTAAGATAACTAGTAGCTTGATGTGTCGTCTCTCATTGCTGCTTGTTAACCTTAACTTATATAAAGCATGATTGCTGCGTGCAAAAAGACTTGATGTGTGTGTTTGCTGTGCAGATTTACCGGAGAACAGTGACATTTCACAGAATTGTTGATGTTGATTGTCCATCACCGTTACTAATTTTGGCCCCTTTTAATTTTTTTTAAAAATAACTTAAGTGGTACAAAAATGTTACACTAATCTTTAAGTGGCTGCATTAAAAATATCTAGGAATATTTATTTGAGGAGAACTGCCAAATGGGTTGCTGCTTGCCTCAGAGTATTAAATAATGAGAGGGGAAAAATGATTCCTGCAGCTGGCTGCTTGAGAAAATGCTGAAGTAGTCTCAGATGCACAGGCATTCTGTTAGGCCCCTTCCATAAGTAGTCTTCTAGGTGAGAATCTCCAGGGATCCAGTTTTTGTTGACGTGGATCAATTTAAATGGCAATTACTGTAGTCAGATAACAGCTTAAAAAGCCTTTTTACACATAGAAAAGATGCATAATCACATGGCATATGGCGGTGTTCAATTTTCTGAGCCATGGTTTGAGAATTTACAATGTACTGATATTAAGACCCAGTTTTAAAACTGAATATCATCCTGTTTTATTAAAATGTATTCCACTTTTAGACAAGGCTTTCCCCTATTTTTAAAGTTGCTGCTTTCTACTCGTATTCATGATAAAAGGTTGCTTTTCTAACAGTGAAAATGACCCCTCTCCCTTATACTCTATTTCCAATGAAAAGGGAGAGGGGTCATTTTCACTGTCTTTTTAAAAAAGTAAATAGAAAATTAGGAGTCTCTCTTAAGCATTATATTGCGTAAATATCCCCAAATTTCTGCCTATTCTAATGTTAGGTAGGGTATTACAATATGTTCTGAATTATAATAAACTGAAACGTCCAAAGTACATCAAAATCTGTCATGTGAACCTTGTTACCCTGGATCTCTCTGACATAGATGGGGAAAATATCAGAAATAGATGTCATTGTGCTATTAAGGTTGGCATGGAAAAATTCTTTAGGAACATCTCACATTTGGACAATGAGCAATAAACAGGTTTTGATGATTGTATGGGAAGTTAGTGTGTGTCGTTTGAAATGGCCAGGAGTTGTTTTCTGTTCGTCGCTATGGGAGATAAACAAGTTTAAGTTTAAGCATGAAGACAAATTCTGCCTTTGTAAGGCCTGAGTATTTTTTAGTGTTTTATTGTCATGGGAAGAAGAATGTCAACACGCAGAGAAGGCTGAAAATGCATAGTGAGGTTTGCAATTATTCCTTAAACATAGAAACTTTTAAAAGAGATTTTGTTTGTAGATTGACATGAACACACAGACTTGAGAAATGCCATTGAATGTTCATAGATCGAGGCAAAGAATGAAAGCAAACACTAATCAAGCTGTAAAATTGTTTGTCTGCAAAGCTTTCCTAGGCACTTTAAATTGGAAGAGAGTGTTGGAGGTGGGGGGAGAGCATTTGGCTTTCCGTGTGCCTGGAATTTAGTGTGAACCTAAATGTGTTGAAGAAAGTATGTGAGTCAGGCGTATGTTTCTCCTATGAGGCAAAGGATGGTTTACAAAGGACTGAAGAAGGACTGCTGAGAGGAAAATAGCCAGCTTTAGATAAAGCACTGTAACAAAGACTTGTAGTTTTATGTATCATGGTGTCCATTAAAGCTTAATAGGGAAGAGTGCATTGAACCTAGCCAGGCATATGTTATTCATGTGAAGGATAAACATTGAAGGGGAGTGCAGAAATCAGAAATCGGGAGGACATGATTGTTTAGCTTTTGAAAAAAGCTTTACAGGAAAGATTTTGTTTTCATCCCCCATGGATCACTATGCAAGGTAAAGGAAGAGTAAGCTGCAAATGTTTGGAGCATATCAATGCCGGAATCCCAGGGGGTTAAAAGCATTGTAGTAAAATGAAAGTGGACTGCCTCTAAGTGTGTTCTATTTTATACATACCACTGAGAAGCTGACAAAAGGAATGATTTTGATACTCTGTTTGCTGTGATAAAATGACACATTGATAGCAAAAATTCTCCCCCCCCCTTTTAAAAAAAGTCCTCGTCCGCATGCATTGCAAATTTCAAACCATAGAAGCAATTTGGTTTTCAGAGTTGAAATTTATAGCCGTTAATTGGGAGGGGGAAGAAGAAGCCCCAGCTTTTAATAGATGCTGTCTGTGGGAGAAAGGGTTAACTTTTAAAGAGGGAGAAAATGAATAATTCAGCGTTCGGCTTTATCACTCTGCATTTTACTGTCTATTCCTTTGGTCCTCTGGAACTTGCTGTGAAAGGTACAGTATGAGGAGTCAGCTGAGGGGTTGTGATAATTTGCACACACATCCCTGTCATTGTTCTGCCTGAAGAGACGGGGCTGGGTTCAAGGCCACATGTGCTCCTGTCATCATTCACATTTCTGCTCCAAGTGCAATACAGAGTGTCAGCTCTCCATCTGTCTTTGCCTGGCAAATGCACGAGCCCAGCATCCTGCCTCCAGCTACACTGCCACAGCCAGTTAGGATGGCCCTCCTTGCTTCTCTGTGCTCATTCCAGAACAGGAGGCGCTGAGTCCCAAATAAGCTTGCTTTTAAGAGAGAGAGGGAGAGAGAGACTTTTTTTTTTGCAGTGGGTCTGTTTGATTCAAGATGCCTGGTGAGTGCTCCCACCCCCCCCTCTCCTTTTTCTTCTTGATGGCAATGAGAAAGCACTATCATTTTATAGTTTGATTACTCAGATAGCAAAAAATGATATGTAGAAACTGGCATGTGCAAAGAATGGTTGTAGATGCTAATTGTGACATATGCGTGGAGTAAGCACTGTGCGGGTGTCTGTGTGTGTGAAATTGCTCGGTGCGTAATGTATTTCAGTGCTGAATGCTAGATGAAGAAGAGGCAGTAGGAAATCTATCCGTGTGCGTGATTCCATGAGGGTATGAGAAAAAATATAGCTTCTATCTGTCTCTTATGATTGAGCTGTACCGTCTATCTGGAAACTGTAGATTTATCGGGAGAGATGACTTGTGATCATGGGGAAAGCACGGAGAATGATCTCTTTGAAAAGCTGCTTATGCTAAAGAAATGAAGTGAGAGGGAATACAACAAATTATTTCACACTTTTGCTTAAATCCACAGCCTTTGGTGCCAGCTGTCAAATATCTGAAATGTATTTTCTTTTTAAATCTTTTGTATTTTGCTGAATGGGTGAAACTGGTGGGAGTGGAAATTTTTAGTATGTCAGTTTCCTCCTGAAAATATTATCCTTGGATCTTGACCTTTTGCCTAATTGATAAATGGCACTGCCAGTGGAAATATTTCATCTGTACAGGGTAAAATATGTGTAGGGCTTTCTTGAAAAAGAATTGCATGTTTGAGAATCTTTTCTTAACCAAGAGAGAGTGAATTATTTTGCTAGAGATGGGGGTTGGGTGGGCAGCATGTTTCAGAACCGAAAGGTATGGATAGGTAAGGCAGTCCACACCTGTAAAGAGAATTTGAAATTAAAAATAATTATTTAAATAAATTAAACAAAAACAGGCACTGAGTGATCCTGCAGCTGATTGGTTCTCTAAGACTATTTGTGTCGGGAAAAGGAAAATAGGCTCCCTTTGCTAAGGAGTGTGTACTCATCACAGATGGTGTTTTGAAACAGTATCTGCCAGTTTGCTATGACCACAGTTGTATATAGGTATTACCAGTTGTTTGAAGAATGCTTTTCCCTTTAGGATGTGCCAGCATGGTCATATTCCATGAATGGCATGTTTCTTGTTGCAATTGCAATCCTAGAATCAACAAAGTGGGATTTTGTTTGCTCAGAGCGCAAGTCTAAGGAGATTTGTAGGGTTGAAAAATGGCAAATTAATTTCCGTAGATGACAACCACAGACTAGGAAAGGTCACTGTAACCCTTCTCCTGTAAACGGCAATTTGCATACCACACATTCTGAAGGATGTAGTCCTCATTAGGCGTATAGCAGGGGCTGCAGTGATTCTTCATCATATTTACCGTGCAAGTATTTGCATATGTTATAAGTACTGGAGATGCTTATTTACTGTTTTGTTTTTCTAAATATGCATGCACCATGCTTTAGAAACAGATCATCTCAAGACTTTTAAGAAGGGGATTTTGAAGACCCTTCTTTCTTCTGAAGCTGTGCACTCTCAAATTACTTAACCTACCTGCTAGTTAAATTGTCATTCATCTTTAATAAAAAGGGAGTGAGCTACACGTGTGCACATATACACTTATCAATGCAGTAGGACTTAATAATTACATAAATTTTTAATTGCCAGCAGGATTTTAAAGTGGCAGCAGAAATGAAGTGCAGTGAGGTTCCTCTCTCTCTTTTTGTTGTCTCTTAATGTCAGCTCTGAGTGTTAGAAAACCATGCACTTGGATACAGAGAATACACTAACAGCTGTGACTGGGAGCATGTGCCAGAATGGAGATACTTGAGCAGATCTGACACTTGGCTATTTTTGACACCCATCTGTACTATTTCCCCCCTCTCCTTTAGGATGCACAGCCTCTCAATCTGTTCACAGCATATTTCAGCCTTTTAATATTGTGGTGTTGGGATTTTTCCCCCCCAAATGGGCATTATTAGCCATCTGGGAGAGATTTTGTATTTTAAAAATAAGCATATTATGTTCAGGAGATTAAAAGGATGTGTATTTTAATGTAATCTGATATTATGTCATTGCAGTTTTGTGTGTGTGTGTAAAAGCACACACACATATGCAAGCATGCACTGACTTTTGGAAAGCATCCTTGAAGGCAGTTCAAACACTTAAGATTCTTTGAGATTCTAGAAATAGGTATTGTATTGGAAAATCTCCCCTCAAGCAGTGTGCACTTGAAGACTGACAGCAAGTGCTATTCAATGTGATTGGCCACAAATATTTGCTAAATCTAGAAACTTGTGCCCGAGAAGTTATTGTGGAATGGCAGTGGAGTGGGTGTTTCAAATAAAATGCCATTTAGGTACATTTTAGGGTTTGGGCTCTTTACAGTAAGAGAATTCTAAGGCCTAGCTCTCACTGAAACCTTGTGTCTGGGCTATACTATGGCAGATGCTAGTGGGAGTTCACATGTTTTAGTAGTCTTCCATGCTAATACACTTCCATCCCTGCAGAAAACCAGTTTGTTAGGAGGGTGGCTTCTACCCTGACTTTCTTCCTGACACATTAATTTTTTATTGATATTTTGTTTAAAAAATGTGGAATCATACAAACATGACATTCTCCATCTGTAATCTACAGTGGAACAGCCCAGATCAGATGTACCACTCCAGTGGTAGTTTAGCTGTAGTTTAGCTGTAAACATTCTTGTTGAATAAAGACCTCAGAGAATGGGTACGTCTTTAAGAAAACTCTAATGTGGTAATTTTTTTGAATACGCCCGTACTGGTTACCTTCTTGTCTTGCGTGTGTGTGTGTGCTTGCTCTGTATTTTTTTAAAAGTTACAAATGTACCAGCAACTTTATCATATTTTCAAACAGCAGATGTTGGCCTACAAAATGCTTTATTATTGCCCATGGCAATATTCAGGACGGTTGCCTTAAAAGGACAACTACTGATCACAGTCATTGTAGCCCAGAAATAATGCAGTTCTTTCAGAAGATAGCCAGTATTAGGTCAGACCACCCCTTCTTTACGTCTGCTCTCCAGATGTGGCTGCAACTTTGTAAGTTCATGTTTCCAAAAAAAAGGGTTTGTTTTTAGAATCTGGTTTTACTTAAGACATCTCCATCCTGGAGTGCATTTCATAAATTGCCCACATATTTTTCTTAGCAGAGAACTTAACTGGCTATAATTTTTAACACATGGCCACATCATGTGATATTTTCAAAACATTTGCACACAGCTTTAAGAAGGTCCCAGCAGTAATGATCCATCATCTCACAGCCAGCCCGTTTTTAAGAGTGTATCTGCATTTTCCATTTAGCTGAGCTATATATTATTAGCTTACATTTTGGGTAGTAAAACATTGCATTGCTGATTGTAAAACATGGACTTTATTATCTGCTGAAAATTGATTTGGCATTTATAGCCACTGTGTACTACAGAGGCTTTCTGGTTTTAACATTAGTACAAGCAAGTGATAATACATTTAAAGAAATGGAAGCAAAATTGCTAGGAATGTACAATGGTGAGTTTTCTAGTAACTTAATGTTGGGATGATCCACCTATTTTTTTAAAGGGGTGGTAGTTTAGTTTGTCTATGCATATAAATGCTATTATTCAGCAAATAGCCTCCATTAACTTGGCTCTGTTCTGCTTTAACTTGCTGTTGCTATGCTATTACTTCAAGACAACTTGGTGCTTTACAAAACAAGTTTTCTGCCAATTGTTGAAAGTACGTCTGGAAATATTTAAAGGCTTGCAGCAGCTAAGGCTGCGTCACTGTTTTGGTCATCATAGCTAATTCCTTGTTGAACAGAGGAGTCCGGGCAGAGAGTAAAAATACCGATGAATAATTTTGGCCTCTTAGATTCCAGGGAACATATGGGCAGTTTGATTTCCCCAAGTTTAAATATTGTTTTTCAAGAGAGATTTGACTCTGCTCCCTTACCTTGTATGCTTTTAAAAATTTCTGAAGTTACCCCATGCAAATCTATTTTGAGTATTTGAGAGGGCATGAGATGCATGTCTGGAATGTGCCTAGCACATTCTAGGATAGTGCCGTTATCCCAGCAACTAGTCTTCCTAAACTCTGATGTCTCTGACCACCACTAAGATCTTTCATTTTCGAACGCACTGTTCCTTTCCAGCTAAGGAGTAAATATGAATGTTTTTACTTAGCCCTGTACTGGGGGAATTTTTGTCACCACACTGTGTATTAAGGTCCAGTTTTTATTGAACTTTTTTGGTATTTGAATAATATAAATAAATATTGTGTTTCAAGAAAGTGACCATAGCATGCTAACAGCAAATTGAATGCGAGATTTATTGACTGTAAGGCCTGGTTCACATATGCGTGTATATCATCTGATTTTTCCGTGGTTAGTGAATACTTGATAACCTGCATCTAAAATGTGAAGTCCCTCTGAAGAATTATTGTGTTAGTGGGTCTGTAAGAAGATATAAAAGGGTCTGAAGAAGGCAGCTCTGAGTCTCAAAAGCTTATATTCTGAAAATTTTGTTGGTCTCTAAGGTGCCACCGACTGGACTCAAATCCAGAAGATATAAAAGCTTTTTTCTGTGGTGACACCTTCACACTTGTAAGTCACATAATGCTACAGCCAGCAGTGTGAAGGTAGAAACTAAAATGTTTGTTCAGAGACATATGTAGCATTATTTTAACATCTTTATTCTTTGTCCTTTTTACCTTGCCCTTTACACTGTTCTCTCATATGAACATGAAAATTACCACATGGCAGGTATGATTAAATTAATGCAAACCATCATGTGGCTCATGCCTCAGCCAGGTTGTGGCCAAACCTGTAATGGTTACTTTCCAGACTCTGACATTTAATAATCTAGGAAGACTAATTCTTCCTTGCTCTGGCAGCAAAGTAAGGAAGAGTATGTATTGACCTTTCCCCCCACATAGTGCAAGTTGATGCATAGTCCATATTCAGTACCTTCCTTTGACTTAAATAAAAGTAGCTCTTGCTTAAAGTTATGCTTTTGAACATTTTAAAGCTTTGGAAATGGGACCTGACATGAAATATTGGCAAAAATAAGGTGGCCTAAAGGTCACAAACCAATAGGAAGCTTTCCTGTAGAAGCCCTACTAATCCACACGTAACTACATTAGGGTTGCCATCCTCCAGGTGATAGCTGGAGATCTCCCGGAATTACAACTGATCTCCAGGCAACAGAGATCAGTTCCCCTGGAGAAAATGGCTGCTTTGGAGGGTGGACTCTATGGCATTGTACCATTCTGAGGTCCCTCCCCAAATCCTGCCCTCTCCAGGCTCCATTCCCAAAATCTCCAGGAATTTCCCAACATGGACCGGACAACCCTAAACTACACAAGGCATAAGCATGGGACTTGTGCAAGGGAACATCTTGAGGAATAGTATCCAGAATTAATATTCAAGGTTCTCATGGTTCTAGAATGAATTGATTTGTACCTGTATTGACAAATTGTGTTAGTTTACAGTTACTGTATATTTCAGGTATGAGAAATTATGGACTAAACTCTTGAGTACTGCACTTATTTAATAAAACCAAGCTCATGGCTACAAACAAGCCAGAACTCAAAAGAAACACTTAGTCTAAAAGAGCAGTCTAAAATATTGTTCATAAAACATTCCTCATTTTAGACAGAGGCCACATTAAACCCCTACAAATATGAGAATCATTCAGAAAAAATGGGTAAAAAATGCTATGGCCTGGGGCCTGAAGGAAAGCAAGGCAGGCCCTGGCAAGCTACATCACCTGCCCTTACCTCTGCACATTGACACATAATTTTATCTTACACTTTGTTGTTGTTATCCCTCTAGGCTGAAAGTTTTCCATTTTGAAATATTTTATGCTAGCATGTGGTCACATGCACATAATATGCTGAGATCGCATATTATTTATTTCCTAAACACATGTTTTGCTTTGGTTTTTTTTTTAACTTTAAGTGCTGACTACTCACTTGGCACTGTGCAACATGTGCTTTATTTAACACTCCCGGCAAGCAGTATTACTATGCATGTAGTTATGAATGCTCATTTGATTTTTGTTCCTCCTCCTCATTTAGCATGCTACAGTTTTGGCTGTGTAGACACAGCTTTTTCCATTCACAATATTTGAAAGGCTGGGTTGGTTCTGAAGGTGCTTTCTGTGCATGTTCATATTATTACTGGGCTGGAGCCAGAAAGAATTGGCAGTTTTCGCCAGTTCGTCCTTTCCACTGTACACCTCACTCATGTCATTCTTTGGGGTGCTCGGTCTCCCAGGAACAACGTTTCATTGAAATCAATGGGCTGAGTGGAAAACGGTGGTGTGGTGGCAGCAGGAATGTTATAGCAAAAAAAAAAAAATACAATCTGCACCCAGCCAATCATTGTTGAAATAATCAAGATGACAAATATTCCAGAAACTGATGCAGTAAAATATTGTGAGAACAAATGAACCTTGTGAGATCAGCCTTGGTCTTCAACAGTAGTGAGCAAAATGGGGGAGATGCTCAATGGTAACTCATGTTTTGTGTGTTGACAAGTCCCTGGGTTCAGTCCTTGACATACTCAGTTAAAGAATCTCAGGTTGCAGGTGGTGGGAAATGCATTTCTCTACCAGAGGTTCTGGAAAGCCATGGTCAGTCAGAATCAACAGTGATATAATCCAGTTTCATGTGACTACCTTGAGAAACACAGCCTTATTACAGTTGAATCCCATCTCCATTTGGAATGTTTATTCAAGTTGTCATCAGTTTATTGTAGGTTAGGTAAAAAAAAATGTTGCCATCCTATGCTGAGTTAATCTAGATCAAGCCCATTGAATTCAGTAGGTTTAGACTGGAGTAACTTCACATATAATTCCATTGTTATGCTCCTAGGGTTGGATGCAGACTAAATTTTCCATTAGTTGAATGGAACTTTCTTGCCTTCTCCATTCCATTGTAGCCCACTAAACTCTCCAAAATGCTACTCCTGCAGAAAAGGGGGATCTGAGGAGCATGAGGGTGGTCTGTAGCAAGGGGGGGGGGTTGGCAGAATTTTATAATTTAGTCTGGATCTAACTCATAATGTCTAGTTCAAAGTCTAAAACTTCTTCCAAGACATGCTACTGACCTTATCAAAATACTGTTGGTGTCCCACCAAATTCTTTGGAGTTTTACCTGAGAAATGGCTCCTAGTTTCCATTGAAGTGAATTTTAGGAAAAGCATTGATGGCAACTGCAGCACCTAAACTGCATGCCACACTGAACCTATTAGAAAATAGGTCATGGTGCCGGGGAGGGGGGAGTCATGATGCCAGCGAGGGGAGAGGGTCGGTCATGTCACTTCCGGTAAAAAAACGAAAGTGACTTGGGTAGTTCTAGGAATTATTGGAAACCCTATGGTTTCCGACATATAAATAATTTAATTTAAATGATAAAACAATGGAAAACTCATTGAGTCCTGAAATTCCACTTGGCACATAAGCTTTGAGTCTAGATAGGTCTCTAGGGTTGCCTGCATATCCCCTCCCTAGACTGTCTCAGGTGTTTTGTTTTGGAGCCACTTGCAAGTGACAGAAGGGGCAAGATCTCCCCGCCCCCATTTCATTGCAGCTTAAGCTATCAGCAGTGCAGTCCTCTGCAGAGTTAATTAGGAGGATGTAACACTACTTAGGATTGCAGTATAGGCCACTTTTATATTGCATTCTGTCTTCAGGCAAAACCCATTTGACTTTGCTTCCTAGCTCTGACATTGGATTTACTTTGAGCTCTCTTCCCTTAAGGCTTATGCATCCACCCACATGCAAGATTTTTTTAAAAAAAATATATTATTTCAAGAGTTGACTGGCCTGTGTATCAGGGTGCAAATAAAATTAGTTCTATAATTACTGCCATAACAAAAGGATGCCACTCATAGAACTAACATAGGCCAACAGAGTGGATTTTTTTCTGCTAATTTCAACAAATTAGGGAGGGTTTCACATGGAAGGAGGCATTTCTCAAGCTCAGCTGAGCCTAGTTTAGGGCTTCAGAGGTCAACATTAGTACATTGATTCCTCCTCAGAACTTAGCAGGCATCCCGGGCAGCCAAGCAAAACTGCTTTGTGCAGCCTAGGCCCATGGAATGCCAGGAATCCACATTCTGTTTTCAAGGATTCCCCATAAATACACATCACAGTAATCAATTTGAGACATTGTTAAGGAATGAGTGAAGGTAGCAAGATCTCTGCCTTTCCTTTTGTGCCGAATGGGCTTGGTAACTAAGAGATGATAGTTAATGAGCAAGATGTAAGTTAATAAAAAGACTATTAGCCAAAGTCATGTGTATCCAAAAATACAGTTATTTCTAGGAACACATCCAAACTGATTATTCTTCTATGGAAAATGTGTCCCCATCTAGTACAGGCAGTATTATGGTCTTCCGAATGTCCGCTTCTGTTAATGTCTTCGTCAACAACCTAAGAGCCATACTAGAGATGCATTTTCTCTTGTGAAGGTGGGGATGCTTTGCCCCAAAATGGCCATTAGCCTTTGGTGCAGTGTCACTTCTTGGAAAGGACAGAAGTGATGCCATACGTCTCTAGGAATCATCAGGAATTTTTGGCAATTCCTAGAGAGGAATGCGGAAGTAGGAGGAAGTGACATCACCCCATAGGCCTCTCCCCCTGGATCTTCTGCAGGTTGTCTGGCTGGCTGTATACCCATGTCACAAGGGTATACAGTCAGCACATGTACAGGTTCCATACTCTCATGCTGACAATTGTGTGTAGGTGATAGCAAGGAGAGAGTGTTTGTTCCTGCTTCCCTGCATTATTTTCACCCTGGATATATTGTCCACAGAGGGTTACTTTGTGTGCACAGGGTTTTTTTGATAGCTGCATTCAGTTTGTTAGCCTCTTGCCAAGTCAACACTGTTCTCTAAGTCAGAGGAAAAAAAATGCCTCCTGATAGTTGAGGGAAAGCAAACGTGATACAACAAGAAGGGCCCTAGTAGGTAGTCATGGTTTCATGATTGAAGAAGTTTTAGAAAGTTTTCTATTTTCAACATATGCCATGTTGATTTGTTTAATTTCTTTTTTCTTCTGGCTTCTATCACCTTATTTCTGTTTATGCTTCTTTACTTGCTGTAATAGCAAATGGGATGAGGGCAGGTAGTGTCCATAGCAGTTCAGTGTTGTGTGAAAACACACCAGGCAGGAGGGGGGAAAGTCCCCCAGGAACAGGCCCAGGAGGCAAGAAACCTTCCGGACCAGCAGGCAGCAGGCATGCTTCCTACAGGCATGATGACATCACTTCTGGAAGAGATGTCATCATGCCTGGTAAGATACCCCAGGTAAGTGCAAGGTCCCCGTCCCCCCTGTCAGGAGGTTAAGAGGGCCTGTCAATCTTATGTGAACATGATTCAGTTTCGTTTTCTCGGCCATGTCAGACGCTCCTCTCCGCAGGTCCGGGAGAAAGCGCCCGAGCAGCCTGACCGGGCAGCTGACCTGCAAAGGTTAGCCCCCAAGACTCCCAGTGAGGGTGTCAGGGTCCAGAGCGCGACGGGAAGAACCCCCCTCCCCGAAATCGATGGGGGGGGGTAAATTGCCCGTTTGCTCCCATGGAGGCCGGCAGACTTGCGCAGCACTTCGTGTGCTGCCGGGCCATGGAGAACGGCAAAAAGCAGATTAAGGTGAAAACCTGTAAGTAGTGAATCCCTTCTGTTACTACAAGCATATGCGAAGGATTGGTGGGATTTGAATCTAAGAAGGCTCGGATTTCTTCCCCCTCACTGAGTTTCGAAACTTGGCTGGCAGATTCCCCCCCCCCCAAGATGGTGACGAAAAAGCAGAGCCTCGCTATGGGCAAATCTATCTCGGCTGCTTTGCAGGGGAAAGGAGAGTCTCTGGAGGAGCTAGTAAAGCGGTCGGTCGTCGAAGCAATAAAGCCCTTTGTTGACAAGTTAAACGAAACTGATCAAAGGGTTGGCTTAATTGAGAGTGAAGTGAAGACCATTAAGGAAGCAGCGGGGGGGGGGGCGGAAAAGTCTGCTCGGGAAAACGCAGCACTCATGAGGGCAACAAATAAAGACTTAAAGCTGTTGGAGAACCAACTGATCGGGTTGCAAGTGGACCGTGCGCAGACAATATTGCAGCTCCAGAATGTGAAGGAGGAGGAAAATGGGAATTTGAAGGATTTGGTGTCGGAACTTTTGGCGATCCCCGCGAAGGCAACTAAAGAAGAATTAAAAAGCACCAGTTTGGAAGTCCGTCGGGCTTCTTCAAAATATGCAACGAAGTGTCGGCTGCCGCACGAGATTATTATAGACTTTTCATCTAAGAAGATCCGGGACACCATCCTATATAATTCATACAATGCGGACTTGGACTTTCTGGGCAATAAGGTTAAGATATTGAAGAACGTTCCATTTTTAGCTCGGAAAAGAAGATTTAAATATAAAAGGTTTGCAGCTCTTCTGAGGAAACGTGAAATAAAGTACAAATGGTTATTTCCAGAAGGTATTTGGTTTAGCTACAAAGATCAACCTTACAAGATAATATCAGAAGATCAGCTAAGGGACTTTGTGTGTAAACATCAAGATTTCCAGCAAGAAGAGGACTTTAAGCCTGAAGGGGGAGGGGAGGAGGGAACTAGCACAGTGACTGTAGCTGTTCAGAGAGAATTGCGACCGAGACCTAGAGGGGGCAAGAAGACCTAATCCTGATTGTAGTTTGTATTTTATAAGATCTACCAATCTAACAGCATTTTACAAAGTTCTAATGTTAAATAATTGCAGTATGAAGGGAATGCATTACTTGTAGATGTAGTGTTTGTGTTGTTATGTGTTGTTTCTTCCCCTTCTCCCTGTCCCTATTTTTTCCCTTTTGTAGTACTAGTAATTAAAAAAAAAATCTTATGTGAACATGATGTGCCCCAGATGTAATCCTCAGCCCGTGAAAACCCTTCTCTTTTAGCCCCAGCCTCCTGTCTCTAGTATGGGAATGAGAACTGTAGCCTACTTTACAGGAGTACTATAAAAGCACTAAGATAATGAAATAAAATCAAGCTTGGGAAAATAATCTATAAATATTAAACCCTGTTATTCTTTACCTTGCATTCGCTTCAGGCTGTTTCTCAGGGTAGTTGGTTTTCTATTGGGAAAGACAGGAGGAACAATTGGCAACCAAAGTAGCTTCATGTTAGCAGCTGCAATATGAGAACTTTTCATAAGGGGATTCTTAGAGAAAGCACAATCATTGAAATTTTCTGCCCGCATTTAGCTCATATATATCAGCTACAAAAAGGATTCTGCTGAAGTTTTTGTTCTTGCAAATTACCCATACTTCCCTGCTTTGTGAGCAGCTTTTTATGATCTGAATATTTAGTAATCCAAACCCTCCAGATGCATCCTAGGTCAATATGTTTGTCCAAATATTCCATTCTCGTGTTTGAAATGATCAGAATTTCTAAAAATTGCTACTACCATCTTTATGCTTGTTGATGTTGCTAGACAGCTAATGCTTGCTGATATTTATTCCTTGAATCACCATGCTTTTATTGTATTTCTTACTAGTTTCTGGGTCAGAGCACTGGTTCGGGACCAAGCCTGCAGAAGGGCGGGGGGAGGGATTTTCACTTTTTGAATCTCTAACAAGGCTTAATAGTTTTGTCAAAATCGTTTAACATTTTTCCTCCTCAAAGTGTTTTTGCTGTCTTGCCACTGTAGATATACAGTATGTACTCTGATGAATGACCCATTGGGGATTCTGCTTGTGCTAAATCAAAATCAAAGTAGCTTTTTGTCATTATGATCAGAAACTGTTTTAGATATATCTTTTTTGTCTTGTAAGTCTGATATGTGCATACTTATTTAATTTTGTTCTGCTTGCTGCCACACCAGAGTCGAGTAAACAGTCACCCCCCCCATACTACTATAATTTGAATAAGACACATGCAGATTTTGTCTTAAATAAGCAAGTTTAAACTGGTCTTTGTCTAATCATACTGGTCTAAACTAATTTGTGCTCTATTGCATTTTGGATTGGGGCCTATTGCATTTTGAATGTCACAGATCATAAACTGATTAAGTAAGACAATTTACAAGTCAAAAAGTATGAAAAACATATTACTTTTTAAACTTTATTAAGAGTTTGCATAAATGAGGGGTATTGTTTCAATTTCTTCCTCATAAACTATACAAAAGTCACAATAAATCTGGAGAACAGTAATTATGAATTAATATTCATATTTGAATTACCCGCATAGACTAACTTTTTAAAAATAAAAGCTTTGCACGTCTTTTGTGTACTGGAGTGGTTTAAATCTTCTTTTGTGGAACTTGTTCAAGGGCTGATAGTTGAGCATGTGAGCTAGCAATATGGGATCTTTCCTGCAGAGTGCCACAGGGTTCTGTATTGGCCCTATTTTTAAAATATAGACATGAAATGGTTGAAAAAGATCATCTGTAGCTTTATGTAGCTTTGTGCTCTTTGTCTAAGCCACCAGGATCTGCTGTTTCTGTTCTAAGCCAGTGTCTGCCAGCTGTGGTCTAGTTGCTGAGGGGAGAAAAAGTTCAAGTTGAATCCAGGCAAGACAGAGCTGATGCTAGTTGCCTAGGTCAAAGTTCTGGAGGATTTAATGCTCCCCACTTTTGATATTTGGTTGATTTATTTAAGTGTTTGGAAGTGTGACATTCTGCTCCTCTAATGGGGAGAGAGGTTAAGTCAGCAGCTAAAAACACATTCTACTATTTGCATTTAGCATGGAAATGGATCCAGCCAATCATGCCATGCTACAGTAACCTTGAGGCTGACTACTGTAACATATTCTACATGGGACTGTCCTAGGGTTGCTAGGCAAACTGTGGGGAGTTTGCCCCCTTGCCCGCTGACTGCTGGTGATCGGTGGGAGGTTGCAAAGTGCCTGGCGATCACCCATCACCAGCAGGCATCCAAGTCAAGTGGCTCCACCATGATTATCTCACTTCTGAAAGTGATGTCATTGCAGGGGGGGCAGGAATGCATGTGCATTTTGCACCAGGGCCAATTCTTAAGGAATTGGCTAAAATATAGCATTTTGGGTTGATTCTTAAGGAATTGGCCCTGGTGGACAGTGTGCGTGCACCCCTCCCTCCCCTCTAACATTGTCACTTCCAGAAGAGACATAATCATGGCAGGCATGAGGGCGCCTAGTCCTCCCCACCCGCCTGATCTTCTGATGGTTGCCAGGGCAACCCTAGACTATCCTTGAAAATAATCCAGAAACTAGCTACTACAAAATGCTGCATTCTCATTTACTATGTGAAGTTTGATGTGCCATCCAGTGGATATAGGTTTTCCAATGATCTGAAGTTGCTTTAAATAATAGTATATGGAGGTGGAGACTGCCGACAAGTTGTAGCCAGTTTATGGCCATTCTTGCAAAGGTTTTCAGGCAAGAGACTAGAGGTGGTTTGCCGCTGTCTGGCTCTACATAAGGACCTTGGCCTTCCTTGATGGTCTCCCACCGATTTACAGACCAATTACAAACCAGCTTACCTTCTGAGACCTAATAATATCAAGCTAACCTGGGCTATCCAGGTCAGAGCAGTTGATATTATAGGTAGGTTTTAATTGTTTGTTTTGCTGTGGTGTATTTTAAAAATCATTGTAACCCGCACTGAGTCCTTTTAAAGAGAAAGCTGGGCTAAAAATGTCTTAAATAGTTCTCCCTCTTTCTCCCTCTCAAAATAGGAAGCATTGTTTTTTTGTGATGTGTGTGTGTTATGCCATATTGCTCATGCGTGATTTAAGACAATTCGTACTAGTTTTAAACCTAATATCTTCCCCCTTTTCCTCTGTCGTCTGTCTTCTGCTGTAATCCTTTGTACTTGGTACTGTTCAGTAAGCACAGCCTAACGCATAATGTGCCTTTGCCTTAAAAGATAAAATAGATTGAAAGTATGCTATGGCACCACCTGGAGAAGCAACCCTGGAGAACTAGGCTTTGGGATCAGGTGACTGATGCTAAGAAATGTGTGCATCTTATGGGCTTGAATGCTTCCAGTCTGAAGAAGAAAGAAAAAGGGGAAAAAAGCAGGAACATTAATATATCTTCTTGAGGTTTGATGAGACATCTACTGCCTACCGTTCCATCTGGTGCTTATGATAGCATGGCATATTAGCATGCTGCAAGTTCATAATATATTCAAGGCGAGAAAGCATCACTTGCATATTAATTGAGGTATCCTCTTTTTCACAGTCACCTTTTGAATTTCAGTCACGTTTATTCCTTCTAAGTAGGTGAAGCCACAGGCATTCCTTTCTTTGGTCATCTGAGTTATATGAACTAGCACCTAACACCACTCTTGTGTATTAGGGCATGAGATATAATGAGGCATTAAAGGGTTTTTTTATGCAAAGCCCCAAAGTATTTATTTCATGTCAACTTGCATCTGTTGCATCTGTTATATCTTAAAGTCAGTTTTCACTTTATGTTTTGTAATTGGTTAAACATACCCTATTACCAAATCCTTTGAGCAAAGTGTGAAAAGTTTGCACAGAACTCAGTGCTTGTCCTATTAAAACAGTAAGAGTAGCAACTGGCAAATGAAGCTCCTGCTTCTGATCATTTTAGAGGTCCACTCTCCACATATCACAGTCAGCTCCAAATTGTGTCTGTGTCTGTGTAGTATCAGTGTCTGTGTAGTATCAGTGTCTGCATTCAGATTGTGAAACTCATATTTACTGGATCGGCTGTCTCCTTGTGTTTCATCACAGCAGCTTGGCTCATTTGAACAAGGTCTTCTGCAGGTGCCACCTTGCACATGGGCAAAGTCAAAAGCTGCCTGTACATGTGTATCTCTGTGGTAGCGCACCTCCTCCCCTTAAGGAATGGCCTACCTGAAGAAATCAAGAAAGTTCCAATTCTCCTGGCTTTCAGTTTCCTGGCAAAACTGAATTATTTAAGAGGGCTTTTTACTCAGATAGGAGGGCTGTACTGTAAGGTGGTGATCTAAGAGAGATGCATCAGTAAAAAGATAGGACTAGAGATGTGCACAAACCAGGAAAATTTCGAACCATGCGGTTCATGGTTTGTCGCATGTCACAAACCATGAACTTTCACGAACTTGCCCCAGTTTGTGAACCGGTTCATTCGGTTCGTGAAAACGTCAGTGACTAACCGAAATATGTACCAAACGAACTGGGCTAAAATTCATCATGGTTCGTGAGAAATGGTTTCCCATGAACTGCCAGTTCACGAATCACAAACCAGCCCAGTTCGTGACGAACTTCAGTTTGTATTTCGGTTCGTGCCTGCCTCTGATAGGGACAATAGACTTTACTACTGTATGCTACTATGTTCTACCTGTTGCTTTAAGTATGTTCCTACTGGATAGTTCTATATTGTTTAATATGCCAGTCTTAGAATTGATGTATTGTCGAAGGCTTTCACGGCCGGAGAACGATGGTTGTTGGGGGTTTTCCGGGCTGTATTGCCGTGGTCTTGGCATTGTAGTTCCTGACGTTTCGCCAGCAGCTGTGGCTGGCATCTTCAGAGGTGTAGCACCAAAAGACAGAGATCTCTCAGTGTCACAGTGTGGAAAAGATGTAGGTCATTTGTATCTACTCAGGAGGGGTGGGGTTGAGCTGAGTCATTCTGTAAGAGTTTCCCAGGGTGTGGAATGCTAATGGCGGGAGGCTTCACTGAATCCTGAGGAGGTTCTTTTGCATATGGATTGGTGCTTGATGTGCTAATCTTCTCTGCAGGGCTATTGTCGGGTGTGGAGTGTTTTGTTGGCCTGGTGTTTTTCAGAACTGGAGCCCATGCTCTGTTCATTCTTAAGGTTTCTTCTTTCCTGTTGAAGTTTTGCTTATGCTTGTGAATTTCAATGGCTTCCCTGTGCAGTCTGACAAAGTAGTTGGAAGTGTTGTCCAGTATTTTGGTGTCCTGGAATAAGATACTGTGCCCTGTTTGAGTTAGGCTATGTTCAGCCACTGCTGATTTTTCAGGCTGTCCAAGTCTGCAGTGTCTTTCATGTTCTTTTATTCTTGTCTGGATGCTACGCTTTGTGGTCCCGATGTAAACTTGTCCACAGCTGCAGGGTATACGGTATACTCCTGCAGAGGTGAGGGGGTCTCTGCTGTCTTTTGCTGATCGTAGCATCTGTTGTATTTTTTTTTGGGTGGGTCTGAATACTGCTTGAAGGTTATGCTTTTCCATAAGCTTTCCCATCTGATCAGTAATTCCTTTGATATATGGCAAAAACACTTTTCCTGTAGGTGACTGTTTTTCCTTGGTTGTTTGATTCATCCTGGGTTTGATTGCTCTTCGGATTTCATTTCTGGAGTAGCCATTTGCCTGAAGTGCGTGGTTTAGATGATTAATTTCCTCATTGAGAAAGCGCGGCTCACATATCCGTCTTGCACGATCCACTAATGTTTTCATTATGCCTCTTTTCTGTCGGGGGTGGTGATTGGAGTTTTTGTGTACTTACACAAAAACTCCAATCACCACCCCCGACAGAAAAGAGGCATAATGAAAACATTAGTGGATCGTGCAAGACGGATATGTGAGCCGCGCTTTCTCAATGAGGAAATTAATCATCTAAACCACGCACTTCAGGCAAATGGCTACTCCAGAAATGAAATCCGAAGAGCAATCAAACCCAGGATGAATCAAACAACCAAGGAAAAACAGTCACCTACAGGAAAAGTGTTTTTGCCATATATCAAAGGAATTACTGATCAGATGGGAAAGCTTATGGAAAAGCATAACCTTCAAGCAGTATTCAGACCCACCCAAAAAAAAATACAACAGATGCTACGATCAGCAAAAGACAGCAGAGACCCCCTCACCTCTGCAGGAGTATACCGTATACCCTGCAGCTGTGGACAAGTTTACATCGGGACCACAAAGCGTAGCATCCAGACAAGAATAAAAGAACATGAAAGACACTGCAGACTTGGACAGCCTGAAAAATCAGCAGTGGCTGAACATAGCCTAACTCAAACAGGGCACAGTATCTTATTCCAGGACACCAAAATACTGGACAACACTTCCAACTACTTTGTCAGACTGCACAGGGAAGCCATTGAAATTCACAAGCATAAGCAAAACTTCAACAGGAAAGAAGAAACCTTAAGAATGAACAGAGCATGGGCTCCAGTTCTGAAAAACACCAGGCCAACAAAACACTCCACACCCGACAATAGCCCTGCAGAGAAGATTAGCACATCAAGCACCAATCCATATGCAAAAGAACCTCCTCAGGATTCAGTGAAGCCTCCCGCCATTAGCATTCCACACCCTGGGAAACTCTTACAGAATGACTCAGCTCAACCCCACCCCTCCTGAGTAGATACAAATGACCTACATCTTTTCCACACTGTGACACTGAGAGATCTCTGTCTTTTGGTGCTACACCTCTGAAGATGCCAGCCACAGCTGCTGGCGAAACGTCAGGAACTACAATGCCAAGACCACGGCAATACAGCCCGGAAAACCCCCAACAACCATAGTCTTAGAATTGCTTATGCTCTGTTTCAGCATTTCTTCAACTCGGTGTAAGGGATTTCTGCTGGTTTTAAATCTTTGCAAGTTTGTATTTATATATCCTATTAAATTGTTCATTGAAATGCCCTTGAAATTGACTGTACTAATACTGTAATCATCATTGAGTCTCAGTGAGAATGGTGGACTATACACAATGTAAATAAATCACTTCCTATTCCCCCATCCTTTTCTAGTTGGGACTCCCCCCTCTCCCATCATCATTCTGACTTTCTTTGTAGTCTGTTTTCTAAAAGTGAGCCTTTTCAATTCACTCAACTTTCTGATGCCCAGGGTTAAGAATTTCATAGAATAGCTCGTATTTTACCCACCTCATTCCTAACAGCCCATCCCCAAAAGCCATTCAATGACTTGTTGCGTTAAAAGTGAGACATTTGAGGTTTTTTACACTGTAATCTTTTCCATGTTCCAGATATGGTGTTGGCTATCTATGTACATACATTTTACTGGAGAACTTGGAGTGGAGACAGGTTTGAAATATGCCATCATGTCTACTAGTATCCATTAGACTATTAGTTGTCCTAAATGCTCAGATTAATAAAAGATACATCTTCATTAGCATTGTAATATATAGATGACTTCGCACAATTTCTTTCCATTGCCAAGAGAATCCATCATGTTATCATGCCATCTTGTTGTTAAGCTGTTGCTTTTGTATTTATGTCACCACTAGCCTAAACTCTTCCAAATATTGCTATCTCAAAGTGCTTTGAAATTTAGGTTCATAGTTAATCACAATGATCAGAGCCACTAAGCTTTGTAGATAAAATGCTCCAGGATTTCTTGTTCCTTTAAGCAAGACTGGTTAATTAAGGTCAGCAGCTCTGAATTATGTGAAGCTCATATGATTATTCTGCGACAACAGGAGTGAATTCCTGTGAATAGTTCTTTCATTACACCTGCTATTGCTAAGCTACACACTACAATTTTACTAGGGTGTACTTTATTCATCTTTTAGGTTGCCATGGAAGTACAGAATCTAATATCTGGAACAGAATTATCTGAATTGTTAACATTAATTTCAAACATCACAAATGCCTGCACTTTCAGACCATAGAGAAAAGTGTGGAAATGTGTGGATGGATATGATCATGGATTCTAGTGGTCATGTGAACAGTAATGCTCTAGATCTCTATCTTTTATCTATCCCTATTTTTCATTTGTTACTCTTTTCTTCTTCAGTCCCTCCAAGCCCCATCCTTCGAATCTGTGTGTAAAATAATAATAAAAAGAAGAAAAAATGTGTTTGTTTTATTCATTAGGTATTCATCCAAGGACCTTTCTTCCGGTTCTAAAATGATTCTTTATACATTATCTTTAAGGGTAAGAGCCTGAACAACAGAACAGATACTTATCATTGGATGCTAATGGACTCTTAGGAAGATACTGAATGCAACACAATACTGTTTCATCATCTGCCATCATCTGCATACAGCAGGATTTGAATCCAATGGTACCTTTGATGTCAACAAGATTTTCAGGGTATAAGCTTTTGAGAGTTAAAGCTCTCTTCTTCACAACTTCAAATCCCAAAGGCTTTTACTCTGAAAATCTGGTTGGTCTCTAAGGTGCCCCTGGACTCAAATCCTGCTATCCTGCTGCAGACCAACACAGCTACTTACCTGAAACCATCTGCATACATTCCAATGTGGATTGCACTGATTTGGCAATGCCTTGTGGACAACAGAACCATTTACAGAATGCATCAGTGCTTATGTGCTTTTGAGTAGGAGACGCTTTCACATCCTTCTCCATAAAGCACAGTTGGCACCTTCATTTTATAGAGGGACGACTCTTAACTATGTCAGCTCAGTGTTGCAACAGATGCTGCATTCCCTTTTTTCCTTTCCCAGTTTATTTTCATGTTTCATTGATGTAAGCATTTCGCAGGAGACTTCACAGATATTAGGAAACAAACACATTGCACTGTTGATCCTGTATTAAGTACAGGGTTTTTATGGCACTTGGAGTTTTGTATCCTCACTTCGTTAACTAAAGATAAGTTTTAAGCATTTAAGTGAGTAAATCATATCCCTCCTGCTTTGATTGGCATTCTTCAGATACATCACTATAGTTCTAGATCCAGAGGAGTTGGATGGTGTGCAGGAAAGTTGTTTTCCTTCAGGTGTATACACTGTAAAGTAAAAATACTCCATCCTCTAATTCTCAGTTATGACTAGATACTTAAATGATCTGAGCCATTATGAATGTTCAGTTTTAACTGTAAAAGGAACAGAAATTAATTCATTGAAGCGAAGTCCCAAAAATTCCTCAGATTTGTAGTCAGAGGGAGCTAACAACCAGAAAACTTCAGCCCAACAATTAATTCATTTAACTCTCCCAAATGCTGTTGAAATGAAGGCAGATTTTCTGTTATTTCCATTTTGCACCAAATCATGCAAGAAAGGTCTTGCTAAAGCCTGATAAAGTTATTCAGGTATTCAAGACACAAGACCTTAATCATCAGACTTCATCAGACTATTTACTTTCTTTATAGTCTGCCTTTCTATCTTAGACCCAACGTCGAATTAAAGGGTATAAAACAGTGCAATCAGACAGCATAAAACAAAAATTTAATATTGCAGTTAATCTAGGAATACAGAACTAAAGAACAATGTGAATAACAAACTAAGGCAAAGTACATTATAAGCAACTCAGAAAGTGGATGACAAGGTATAGGACAATGCAGTAAAAGCAGATGATTCCTACAATAATCCTTGCAGTGGTCCACAATCCTATTCCATTATAAAAGTGCCCTTCTTGACTCTTCCATTTTACTACAGTGCTAACATCTTTTTAAAATGCCCCCCTGAATGTTTAATGTGTTATTAGTAGTGGGGTAGAGTGCCCTCAACTTAAAGCTGACTTATGGCCATCCCTGATGGGGTTTTCATGATATGAGACCAGGGCTGGATCTACGCTATGCGCGCGCACGATGGGCCAGACTTGGGTTGCCCTGGGCACTGGCAACCCAAGTCTGCCCCATCGCGCGTGCACATAGTGTGCATGCTCCCGGTGCTGTGTGATGACGTTACTTCAATGATGTCATCACGCAGGATGGAGCATGCCACCCTGCGCGGCAAGCTGGGTGCCCTGGTGCGCCGCGAGTTGGCGGAGGCAGCGCGGGGCTGGGCTTGGAAGCTGCCCACGTCATTTGCCTGGCCTGCAGGACAGGGGGCAGCTGGCCACCCCCTGTCCTGTGGGGTTGGCAGATGGCGCAGGTGGTCTCCCAGCCCCCATGCTGCCTTTTGCCTGCCCCGCAGGACAGGGGGTGCGCGGCAAGCTGGCCGCCAACCTGTCCTGTGGGGCAGGCGAAAGGCAGCGCAGGGGACTCGGAGGCCGCCTGTGTGCTCCCAGCGGCTGGCAGCAGCACCCGGCGCTCCCTGCTTGGCGCCGCCAGGGGCAAACTACCCCCCCCCCCGCCCTCCCTCAATCTGGCCCTGTATGAGACTAATAGAGGTGGTTTGCCATTGCTTGCCTCTGCAACGCTGGTCTTTGTTCGAAGTCTCCCATCCAATTATTAACCAAGGATGACCCTACTTAGCTTCTGAGATCTGATGAGATCAGGCTCACCTGGGCTATCCAGGTCAGGGCAACATGTTATTAAAGACATATTTTTATACTGTAGTGTTTTACCTCTGTATTCTCTGTTCCCCTGAATAATTTTATTTATTTATGTCATTTATATTCTGCCTTTCTCACTGAGACTCAAGGTGTGTGAGATTAGTACAATCAGTGGCAAGGACAAGGGCATGCATTTCCATACAGTGTCAAGAACTTTTCCATACATTTCCATACACAATGAATGTAAGTTTACAAAGACATAGTAATAGCAAGGATCCAATGTAGGGTTGAAGAATTGCTGAAACAGAACATAATCAATTCTAGGACTTACATTAAACAATATGAAGCACAGGTAGTATATAGGAGGACATATTTAAAGCAACAGATAATATGTAAGGGAATATAATGGTGAACTCTATGGTTCCTAACTTATTAGCGAAACATCTGGGACCCCTTTCCTACAATACCGCCCTCTTAGCTGAGAAAAGGCCTTTTTGAATAATTCAGTTTTGCATAGTTTGTGGAAAGCCAGGCGTGTGGGGGCTCTCCTGACCTTCTTAGGCAGGCTGTTCCATAGTGTAGGGGCCACCACAGAGAAAGCCCATGTACGAGCTACTGTTTATTTTGCCCATATACAGGCTGGTACCTGCAAGAGACTCTGTTCAGGTGAGCGAAGCTGCTATGGAGGTACATAGGGAGGGAGGTGGTCCCGTAGGTATGCTGAACCAGGGCCGTGCAGAGCTATGTATATAATAACCAATATCTAGATTACTCATCTGCTGTTCCAAGTCAGATTGTTGGTCTGTCTTGCTCAGTATAGCCTATTCTGACTGGCAGTAATTCTCCAAAATATCAAGCAAATGCCTTACTCAAAACTTGCAGAATAAAACGTCTGGTGTTCTTGTTCTCCCATGCTTCCTTTTAAGTGGAGGCATTTCAGTTCTCTTATGCCTAGGGGCACTGCATCTTCCAGATGTCTTGGTTGGTGGGGAGATCTGTCCAGGTTTGTGTGACAGGTTCCTAGAATTCCCGCTATGCCACTAGTACATCAGGGTAGAGTTCTGGAAAAGGGAAGTTTTGTATGATGTGGTTTAACTCCCAGGAGTCACTGCCTTATAACTGTCCATTTCATGAGGGAATAGCTAGTGTGAAGAAGAAGAACCAGGCTGTGTTCCATATACCAAGGTGCTCCAGTCAGGTAGTATTTCCAGACTTTTCCTCTCCTGTGAGACCTCATATATGTAAAGAGTAACTGTTAGCACAGTTGAAGAGTAACTAGTAGCTTCTCTCTCTCTTGCTTGTTGTTTATCTTCCTGCTTTTGGACATTCTGCCTATTACTTATGCAGTACAGCATATCAGCGGTTAAAATCCATTGTAGGTATTATTCTGTGATTTGTAGCAATATTTGTGTTCACTGATGGCTGCCTTCTCTATTGTTAGCCCAAAAATCTGCTTGTGACTGTGGCCACTCATGCTGGAAGTTTGATAATATGAATAGATCATTAAAACAACAGAGATCTAGCAGATGGTGGGGGACGAAGCACGTCATGTGCTAACTGTTAATATCTGGACTGGGAAACGGCTGGGGTCCTTTTCCCTGTTCACAAAGGGAAGGTGTTGCATTGTCACCTGTATGAAAACAGGTCTTTGAGGGCCTCTCCTTCCTGTTTATAGAATTGTCTGCAACTCATCAGCGTCGGAGAGTGTACACAAAAGTATCTGCTCAGACCTACCTTGTACAGTAGGTGGGGCTGTGTAATGTGTGAAATATAATTTGGCAGAGTGGAAAATGATATGAGAGTTGTGATCGTGATATCAAAATAGTTGTGCGTGAGAGAAAACATTTGTATTTTGCTGATAGGTTCACTCTGAATATTCATGAACATGACATCAGAGCAAAGCATGTTGTCAGTCTCAGTGTTACCTGCACAAAATGCCCTGTCATGTTATAATATGGATTTCTTTCAGAGTAGTCTTATTCACATCACTGGGACTGTTTCCAGGTGAATGAGCAGAGGTATTGCACATTTAAAATATGCCTAGTTCATATGTTCCATCCTTCCTTTTGCAGACAGCTGTTTAGTAATTATTTGTAAAAATTAAGAAGGTTGGGGCACTGGATTTAAAGGTGTTGCTTTGTATATTGTATTGCATGCTCCTTGATGAATAGGAAAAAAGCATCTAACATAAAACAATAATAATAAATAACAGCTCTCAGTGAGATAAGAATTCATGGTTACATTAAACATATTGATGAGGAATACATTTGACTTGTTTTAGAATTCAAATTTCCATTTTTACTGGCTTAAAATTTCTGTTTATTACTAATAAGTTTCAGCTTCATCATTAACATTGCCAGATGTTTTAATTTTTTTTCTTTCAGTGTTTGGGGAGGTGCTGATATTTCTGAATAGGATAGTGGAGAAGATAGTATGGGTAATGGAGCAACTTACAAGAATCTTGAAATGTTTCTTGATGTCCTACAATACTGTTAACATCTGCACATCTTGCTAGGAGTCACATTTATTGCAGCTGTACTCTAGCTTGAATGTAAAAGGAAGCGGGGGAAAGTCAGAGTTAAGAAAGGAGCAGCTGGCTTTCAGTAAAAAGATTTATCATTTTCTCTCATTACAGCAGACCCAAAATAAACACCAGCAGGGCTGTTTACAGCAACAGCTTAAAGTGATAGGCTGAAGTCTTTGGTGGCAATAGTGAAGTCATCATTACAAAGATGAGTGAATAAAATGTGAGAGAGCATCTTAGTAAACAATACAGGAAAAAAGGATTGTACATTGTTACATAACAAGCCACTTGTAATGAATAGTAAGTTGTCCCCTCATACACACACATGTGAATATCTACATAAGCATGAAGCCTATCTAGCCAATCCAGTGGTGCTTAGGAATTTATCTTGATGTTCAGGAGGCTGCACAGGGAATTCATGGGATTCCATGTTACGGGATTCCACATTACCTCACAGCTATGAATACATGCAGAAATCCTGGGTGTCTCCCAGATGATCGCAAAGAATTTGACCTCTGAATACAAATACTATTCTGGAAAAATAATAATTGAATCTCACTCCTTGACTTAAAGATATTTGGACCAATGATGTAATGGACGTGCCACAGTTCCAACTTCTATGAAAGCCTAGTGAAATGTCACCTGCTACATTGTTACAAGGGAAGAAAAATGCTGCTAATTGGCAGGTTTAAGGGCATTGAGTTAGTAGAAGCAGCCTACAGTTTCAGCAGTGGAGACAAAGGCTGGGTGTATTCAGTATTTCTTATACAGCTCTTGTCTTATGAACAGTATCATCTTGAGAGTGTGAGCACATCAACTACTCATTTTGGAATTCTGTGAAGATGGATGACAGCATATTGAGGCCCTTTCATTAATCTTTCTTTCAATCTGTTCTTGCATACTTTCAGATTTGAAATCATTTTCTGTCAAATTTGGCTACAATCACATATAAGTGGATTTTTATGAAAAGATAATGGGCTTTTATGAAAAGTTTACCTTGATTTGTGTCACAGGGCTCCTTTTCTTCTTGGTAGACTGGTTGTGTCACTTGTCAGAATGTTTTTTAATTCTCCCACTCCACCCCTGAGTACAAAAATGACCATAGAAAAGAAATAGTTGTACCTCTACAAATTCAGGATAAATATTTGAAATAGCATATGGGTCATTAATTACCAATACTAATGTCAAAATTTGATGATATCAACCCATCTCGACTCTGTAGTGCTGCTTTATCTTGGGTTTGTTATAGATGTTGAGACTGAAAGTCAAGTAGTCTGTGGGGCTAAATGCATTCACAGCTGCAACCTGTTTTCCCACTGAAGGCTTGTCTTTTAAAGAATCCCCAGCTACTAATATTCCCATATGTTAAACATCTCACTTGGATCTCTAAGGATGCTTTGTTATGACCCCTCTTGGATTGGACTCAGACTTAGAAACATACACTAGTTTATGTATTCCTTGCAGGAATGGTCTCCATCAAACACTGGCCTTACTGAAGACCAGGAACAAGCAGGGCGTTTCTCAATTTCAGAGAATGTTAAGACCTAGGCAGAACCAAGAAGGCCTTGCTGGTTCAACCAGTTCATAGGAGCCAGTGTGTCCCTGCAGACTCAGATCTAGCAAACTGCATACAATGACCTAGACCTCAGTGGTGACCTGAAGGGCAGACCTCAGCCACTGTGTGGATCTCTGCTCCAGAAGAGTCCATCACTTGCTGTAGATCGTGGCATGTAAGACAGAACACACGAATGGTGTTATGGTTCGAAGGTGCTCTGAATTAAATAGCTGTTGAACATAGGTTTTGCAAACCCCACATGGGGCGTGGAACTCCTAGCATTACAACTGATCTCCAGACTAGAGAGATTAGTTCTCTTGGAAGAGAAATGGCAGTTTTGAAGGGTGAACATCATGGCAACAACCCCACAGAGATCTCTTCCTTTTCTAAACTCTCTTCTCACCAGGCACCAGCCCTAAATATTCAGAATTTCTCCTGCTGGATTTGGCAACCCTACATAATCTATGCCTCAGAGGGACCATCTTCCTTTTGTTTGTTGTGGATTTTCCGGGCTGTATCGCCGTGGTCTTGGCATTGTAGTTCCTGACGTTTTGCCAGCAGCTGTGACTGGCATCTTCAGTGTAGCACCAAAAAACAGTGAGAGATCTCTGTCTTTTGGTGCTACACCTCTGAAGATGCCAGTCAGAGCTGCTGACGAAAGGTCAGGAACTACAATGCCAAGACCACGGCAATACAGCCCGGAAAACCCACAACAACCATCATTCTCCAGCCGTGAAAGCCTTCGACAATACAAATTCCTTTTGATTACACTTCCCTTTTCTGAACTGACTGTCAGGTTCTGATTGTGTTGTGGATTGTGTGACAAAGTAGCATAATCAGCCCAGGAGACAGAACCAGTATTACATCAGACTACTGACTTAGACTAAAGAGTATCTTTGAACTGCTTCCTCTGTTCCCCCTTTCACTTCCTGTTGACTTCTATCATACTTAATCAGAATTGAAGAAGTAAGTCCTCACAAAGCATAGCAATGGTGGGGAGGAGGAATAAAAAGAATTTTGAAAGCAACGTTACATCCAACGTTTATTTTTTCCTACATCTACTTTTTCCGACCCCTCAGATAGCAGAAATTAATGATACATGTCCTGGGGTGGTACAGAGTGCAGCAATTTTCAGCTCTTAAAGTATTGGGTATACATCTTATAGAAAACAAAGATATTTATACTTTTAAATTACATAAATATGCTAAACAATACAATTTTTATGATAACAAAGTTATAATGATGCATTTTATGTTGTTAAATTAGTAAAAGAAGTTTAGATTTGACAGGAAACTAAGTACTGCATATATATCAGTTCCAATGATATGGTGATATAATGCATAAAATACTAAATGTTTCAGAATTGATCCAATCATAAAGTCAGGCTTTTGCTGTGAAAAAAGTCAAACCATCACATACATATATACTGAATCCTGAGGGCCAAGCTACACATGACGAATGACACTTGAACGGCAAGTGGATTGAGTGGAGGGCAAGTGAACAGGGAGAAATACACTTGCTGTTCAAGTGTCATTCGTCATGTGTAGCTTGGCCCTAAGTTTTAAAAAAAGCCTGTCATACATGGGTTTCCCCCCCTCCTTGCTGTCAACTTTCTTTTAGCCTCTGATGAACTCTTTGATTAGTGTATGCTATAGAGAGATTTCTTTTTTTAAATATTACCCTAAGGTCAGTTTGAATTCGGTGGAGTTTAACAACAGATTCTTAATAGATTCATTTTGTGAACAGAAGAGATATATAGGTATATAGGAGATATATAGGAGTTGAAGGATTTTTGCTTCAGGGCAAGCTATGCTTCTCCTTGCCTGTGGTCCTGAACAAACACGTGTACTTGACTCCAGATCAAAAGCTGATTGTTCTCTGTTCTGCAATGCTATATGCAAGCTGACAAATTTGTTTTGGTTTATATCCCCCGCCCTGCAGAACCTGTGTTTTTAGCCAATCCAAAGATTTTTTGGTTACTTTTAATAAATCAATAAATAAGTGGTTAAACTGTCAGAGTGGAAGCAGGAAAACTGAAGTTCAAATCCTTACATAACCACAAACCATGTCTGGTCATCCTCTCTCATCCTAACCTGCCTCACTGAGTTGTTGTGACTATAACATAGAGGAGGTACCATGTACAGTGGCCTGCGATCCTTTGGGGGGCTGGGGGGATTAAAATCTAATAAATGGATTGAAACTTTGTTGTTTGGAGGGTAGAAGATATAGCAGCCCTGCTTAGGCTAAGTGGGTCTCGTATAGTCATGGTTGGAGACCATGTGAGAATTCCATGTTGGAAGAAAGATGAGCTATAAATGCACTTCATTCATCATTTCTAAATTTAAGTATCAGTAAGAATTTTATTTACATATTTATTTTTATGATAATGCTGCGGTAATTTCCCTTGAGTGCAACTGCTTTCTCTTTTGAATTGAAAAATACGAAAGGCGATGGTTTTGGACAATTCTCTTTTGTAATCATACGGATTTCTAGTAAGTTCATCTAGTTTTGCAAGTTTTTATGATCAAGAAGAGTTGATATTGGCTATTATGAATTAATGTGTGAGTAAAGGGCCATCGAGTTGCAACCTCATAGAGTTCTCAAGGCAAGAGACAAACAGTGGTGGTTTACCATTGCATGACTGCTTGGCAATCTTGGACTTCTTTGGTGGTCTCCCATCCAACTGCTAACCAGATACAATCCTACTTAGTTCCCAAGTTCTGACAAGATCAGGCTAGCAGGGCCATCCAGGTCATGAGGTTCTACAGTATTTTTGTTATGCTTTTTACTTTATTGTTTTTCTCGTGATGCAATTACAGGCTAATTCTAGTTGTTTTTCAAAAGCAACCCTATTATATGTCTTTTATAATATATAACAAATTAGTAAAAGAAGTGTGTATAAAGATTGTTATTAGGGTTTCCAGGTCTCTCTGGCAACCGGCAGGAGGGGGTCCCAGTACTCACTGGAGCTCTTTCCTTCTCTGCATGACCATGCTTCTTCTGGAAGTGGCATCATTGCCCTGGCCATGGGAGTGCTCCTGTGCTTTGAACACATCTGATTCTTTGAGAATCAGCCTGTTTGGGGCCAAAATCAGCCCCACGCAAAGTGATGTCATTGAGCCCCAACAGGAACACATGCACCTCACATTTGCCAAGGTTGCCTGCTGCTGGCGGGCAATCTCTGGGCAACCTGCCACTCTCCCTCAATCACCTGTGATTGGTGGGCATGAGGGCAAACAGCCACGAGTTTGCCCACCACTGCTGAGCACGTGGGAAACCTAGTTGTTAACTCAGTAGTAATAGCTGTAAATTAAGGAGTGAGCCAGGTTAACTAAATTTAATTCAGGATTGGGGGGGGGGGTGTTTAGTAATCTGATTTGCCTGGAGACCTGGCATAATCTTTGATTTAAAGTGGTGCTACTTTGATATGTTTTACATAACAGAGGCATTAGAATCATATTCCCATGCTTATTGTTTGTTAAGTGTTGTATATAAAAGGAATGAAGTTGCACTGTTTTATATGTAGGGTAACAACTGGGAAAACATGATTTTAGAAGACATAAAATGTTAAGGTAGGTTAAAAGAATGGCTATATTAATGATGCTTTGCAGCTGGCAAGGCATCAGGGAGCTAGAGTTTTTACATTCTACACTCAATCCAACAATAATAAGAAGAAATATGTATGCAGTTGGAGGCTTCTTTGGCATTTCATTAACTGGTGTTCCCTCTTCCCAAAAAGACTATCTTTCATTTAAAAATGTGGTTTGCCTCTTCATGGAGTGGCAGAAATATGAAAGGAAATTGCTTCTGTAATATGATGTACTGTATTTGTATAATTTGGTTGGATTAGACCATCATTGTTTAATAAGAGGTGGTATAATTGGTTAGCTCCTCTGTGGCTACACTATAAGTTTATGTGTATGACAAATGATCATGTATGAAGTGTTCTAGATTGCACAAGTACTTGTCCTTGTTTGTGATTTCTTTCTTTAGTGGTTGTTCTTACTTGTAACTGAAGGTATCTAGCAGCTACTTCCCCTAGCTTCCACCCCGCCCCACTTTTCCACCCAGCTCTCCTTATCATCCCTAGCAATAAGAATACGTTACGTACAATGTAAATAGAAGTATGATCTGCAAAATTATTTTTTTTGAGTTTCAGCTCTACTGCCCCTTCGTCTCATGTAGGGCCTTGCAAAATTCCTGAGATCTGGGTCAGTATTCCTCTAGAGGACAGTAACTCAAGACCAAACAGTGGGCTTGTGGCAGGAATCCTAGTAAAGCACACATGCACGAACACTCAGTCCATACAAACACTGTCCATTCTTCCTAGCATGCATGTGTACGCACCAAAATCCTTGAGAGCCAGTTTGGAGTAGTGGTTAAGAGTGGCAGGACTCTAATCTGGAGAACCGGGTTTGATTCCTCACTCCTCCACTTGAAGCCAGCTGAGTGACCTTGGGTGAGTCACAGCTTCTAGGGAGTTCTCTCAGCCCCAACCACCTCACAGGGTGATTGTCATGAGGATAATAATAACACACTTTGTACACCGCTCTGAATGGGTGTTAAGTTGCCCTGAAGGGCAGTATATAAATTGAATGTTGTTGTTGTTGTTGTTGTTATTAAATAAAATCTTAACCTTAGATCATTCTTCCTGTTGAACAACAGCCACTTCTAGCAAAATCTAACAAGTAGTTGCACAGTGAGAGGCTTTATTTGAGTAACTATCAGGGCTCATTTGGAGAGGGAATGAGCCAGAATGGTGTTACTGTAGAGTTGAAAAGTGGTCACGTGGATTTTGGCTCCGCCCACGTGATTCCTTTTCCTCCCCTCTGCCTCCCCTCGAAAGGAGGGTAAGCTGCTTCAATTCATTCTGCTGCTTTATTTTCATTCATGACTCATGAGAGTGTGTGCGTGCGTGCAAGCTGGGCTACTGGGCATGGATCTCCAAAGGAGCAGGGTAAGCTGCCTCAATTCATTCTGCTGCTTTGTTTTCATTCGTGACTCGTGAGTGAGAGAGAGAATGAGAGTGAGTGAGTGCAAGCTGGGCTACTGGGCCTGGATCTCCAAAGGAGGGTAGGCTGCTTCAATTCATTCTGCTGCTTTATTTTCATTTGTGACGAGTGAGTGAGTGTGTCCTTGCAAGTAGGGCTGCTGGGGCTGGCTCTCCAGAGGAGGGTAAGCTGCTTTGAGTTCATTCTGCTTTATTTTCAGGAAATACCTGGAGATTTTGGGGGAAAGGGGCCTGAAGGGTGGGTGTTGCCTTCTGACACACTTCTGGTGATGTCAGGAGGTGTGGCAAATGCTAATGAGATATGCAAATGAGTTATGCTAATGAGTTCCTGCAGTTCTTTTTCTACGAAATGACCCCTGGTGACAATACCTACAAAATAAACACCTAATGATTTCCTGCCATTTTATGATCCCCTTAAATCTGTGGCCTGAGATTTTCATCTTACCCAGTCTCATGACAGGACAACCACTGGTTCTCCACAGGGCAGATTTCTAAGAATGTGAAGTGTTTTCCTAGGTTTGAAATGAAACTTGTAAGAGCATATATGACGGTATGAAAAACTGGTTCCAAATTTGTCCGTTTATGCTCTGTGAATTAAATTTGATTTTAGGTATTATGATACAGAATTTTTCATAAATTAATCTGACTCAGCTGTGTTTATCATTGTCCCCATGCTGTAGTTTGGTTTAGTGGTTAAGAGTGCGGGACTGTAATCTGGAGAACCAGGTTTGATTCCCCATTTCTCCTTGGGTCAGTCACAGCTTCTAGGAGCTCTCTTAGCTCCACCCACCTCACAGGGTGTTTGTTCTGGGGATAATAATATACTTGTAAACCACTCTGGGTGAACGTTAAGTTGTCCTGAAGGGTGGTATATAAATGGAATGTGGTGGTGGTGGTGATAATGGTGATGATCCCAACAGTTAGACCCTCAGTTGTAAGACTTGATGTTACATATACATTAATTTTGCTGCATCTAAGAGCCAAGCTACAAGAGACGAATTACACGAGGAGAAGCACGAGAAGGGAGTCGCAATGTTAGCTGGGAAACTGAGTTTTAAAAGAACTCAGAAGGCTTTGTCAATTTCCCCTCTCTACAGAGCCTGGGAAAATAGCTCCTGGGAGGGTTTTTTTAATTTCCTCTTTGCCTCCCAAAAGGCTCTGTCAGTTTCACCTCCCCTTCTAAGAGGTGGTCCCCTTCACGTGCTCCTTGTGTAATTCGTCTCTTGAAGCTTAGCTCTAAGTAGTATGCTGAATCATGTCTCCCAGTATACGTACTCCTGTGTGCCTTTTTAAAATGATGCTCTTCTTTAGGACTGTCCAGCTAGGTCGCAAACTTTTTGCTCTGGAGCAAGAAGGTGGGGCGGATCCAGTCCTTTGGAATAGCCTACCAGAGTGGATGAAAATAGCACCTTTACTTAGTACATTTAGGAAGGCATGTGAGACAGTTTAATCCAGAAAGCATTTGGTGGAAGTTAAACTGTTTCAGCAGACTGGTTGTGTTTGTTTTTATCATGTGTAATCTGTGTGTAATTTAGTTTGTGATCTGTGTATTTTTAAACTCTCTGTGTTAATGTTGAGTGCTTTTTAATTTGTGCATTTTAATCTATGCATTTTAAACTTGCTAATTTGATTGGTGTATTTTGTGTCCTTGCAACCTGTTTGTTACATTGTTAGCCACTAGATAGAAACGTTTTAAATAACTAACTTAAATATGTCATCCATGGTAAGCATGATTGGCCTTCTCTGCTGGGCTGTTTTAAAAATTACTTGGCGAATATAAATTAGGAACACTGAACATTTAGAAGAGTTGTGTAAAGGTAAATATTAGATTGCCCTTAATTTTTACATTATCAATAAAGTTAACAGGTTTAATTGTGTAAGTAGTGATATAACTGAATCAAGAAAAGTAACAAATTGCCTGATCCTATGAATTGCTTCAGTCTGAAAAGTCTTACAATGACTGCAGCATTGCACCAGTCCAATCTTACAATTTGTAATGTTAATCTATTACTATGATCCTACATTTGCCCATCATACCATTGGGCATCTGCGCTGTCCAGCTGACAGCTGAAAATACCTGTGATTTTAAAGAGGAGGTAGAGGTATGCCTTTTGATATTCCCAATATGAAAATGTGCTGTTTCATTTCTGCTTGGAAATACCCAAAACAACCATCCAAAACACTTTCAAAATTTCAGGAATATTTTGACATCATGGAGCTTACTTGCTGGTGAGGAAAGAGAGCCAGCTACAGACCTGTGGCAACAGCCAGCCTGACTGCTACTGTCTCTTGCAGGCAGTAGAGGTAGTAAGAGCAGCGAGGTAGAAGGAAGAGAGAGAGAAATAATGTGCTGAGGCTGAGCTAACCAGTAGAGATAGACCTGACCTCCCAAGTCCAGATGCCAGATCTACTATCAATTGAAAACAGTGGAGATAGGCCTGCTCTCTGGAGGCATCCCATATTTGGGAAAAGATGGTTTCACAGATGTATATATAAGCACCCATGCTTTTGTGGCTAAAAATATATAGGTGTATTTGATCACTGAACTCAAATGTATTATGAAGTTTGACCTCAAATTAGTTTATAGGTATGCTCAAAGTTTCTAATATTTGATAGCAAAGTGTAGAAGTGAAATTATGAATGCTGGCAGCATGGGAAAGGAGAGATGTTCTTCTCCTTTCAGCTATGACACGTCTTCAGCTGTCAAATCCAAAAACTACTGAAATCATCTTAGGGGGGAGGGGATCAAGATCTTCAGGAGAAAACGTTGCCTCACAACCAGCAGAAAGGTCTAACTGATCATACTCCCAAAAGTTCTGTTTATTTTCTTGTTGCCAGATGGTACTGTTACGTTCAACAGTATTCCAAGGTATGTTGATCAGCTTTGACAGGGTTTGTTTAAGCTTACTGTTTCTTATATTGACAACACATTTCTCTCGCAAATGTGCAATATTTCATTTTGTTTGAGAAAAAGGCATTCCATTATTTAAATGGAAAATGCAATAAAATAAGAAAAACATTGTTTCAGAATAATCTTTCAGCTGTGTAATCAAATCTCTCTCAAATTGAGGGTCACAGTTGACTAACTGAGGCTATCCTGAAGTAAATTATTTTTCTAATGTCAAGAAGTGATGACTTCACATCCCAGTAAGTATCAAGAAATTAATTGGCGGGGATAATGAATTAGAGACTTGTACAGATTGACTGTTGGACTGTAAAAATCTATATTCAAAATGGTTCAATTTGAATCCACTGGGTGATTGGCATTTCGTATAGCATGATCCTAAACATTAAAGACAGTTCTGTTGAAATTGGCCTTTATCCACCTTAGGTTGTCCTACACTAATCTCTTTAGCATATGAAATTATCCTATAGTGAGTTAGATCATTGGGTTTTGTGTGTGTGTGTGGTTAGTACTTTCTGAGGGCTTCAGACAAGCAATGATCCTTCTTGGCCCCTGAATCTTGAACCTCCTATAGTTGATGACACAAGGAACAAACTGTGAAGGTTCTGGCTCTGCCAGTGCACTACATGCCCCTATGCTTGAGGACATATTAAGGCAAATACATGCATGCTGCTTTACACAGAGACACTTAAACGGACAAAGCTCTTCTCTGTAAACACACAGGGAAGCATATAAAGAACACCCCCCTTCACTGAAGTACATATGGAAACTGGCATCTAAAATAACTGAACATAGGCAGTGGTGGCTTGTGTTGGACAATAGCAGCTGAGATGTAGGAAAGGGTTGTAGCTCAGTGACAGAGCATCTGCTTTGCATGAAGAAGGTTCCAGGTTCAATTCCCAGCAGCTTTGATTAAAAAGGACCAGGTGGTACGTAATGTGAGAACTCTACCTGAGACTCTGGAGATTTGCTGTCAGCCTGAGTAGGCAGTGCTGACCTTGATAGATCCAATGGTTTGATTCAATATAAGGCAGCTTCATGTGTGTTCAGATTTTTTTTTTTGGTTCATTTTTATCCTCCTTCCTTCAAGGAGTTCTGGGAAGCATTCATAGTGTTATCTGATCCTAATCTAGGAGATGTGTTTCTGAATACCAGATCCTGAGAGGTAAACACATGGCCTGACAGCAGTTAAAATGCTGTACAAAATGCTGTACTAGATAGAACTGGGCCTTACCAACTAAAGCAGGCATTGTTTTTAGGGAGGAAAAACAGAAAGAATGACTCACTCAATGTTTCCCAATGAGCTTTAGTGTTGAATCAGGGATCTGAAGTTCAGTCTCATCTAGTACCAAGCCTGACATATTATGGAAAACGTATAAAAATGCCTGAATTGTAGAGTGGTTTTGGGCACTAGGGTGGGGGAAATGAGAACAGTTGTCACTTCCTTTGTATCTCACCCATCCTCCAAGGTATCACATCAGTGTATGTGGAATTATCGAATGGTCCTGTGAGACTAGAGTATTTTAGGTTCACCAAATCTGGGCAACCCAGTTAATGTTATGCAAACTTCTATTTATGTAAATCAAACACAAAATTGTTGTGTTATCTGCCAGTTGTGTTGTATCTTCTTCTGGTAATTACCAATGAAAAGTTGCCCAGGGATCATAGCAGACTTCATTTGAGTTGACCATTTGCTCATTCCAAGCTTGTTCAGGCTCTCTTCTGAAAAAAAAAGTCTGGGAGACAGAAAGAGCATTGTGCCTTCTCGTCTCTGTTTTTAGTTCCAGCAGTACATGACTCTGCTTTTGTTCATAGCTAATGTACAAATAGAAGTTGCCATGCTGGAGGTTCTTGTTTATTTTTCTCCCATCACATCAGTATATGTGGAATTATCGAATGGTCCTGTGAGACTAGAGTATTTTAGGTTCACAGTTAACATTAAAAGTTGTGCATGGGGGTGGGGGGTGTATTTAGTATTTCAGCTGTAATTAATAGAAGTGAAATCCTCATAGTGAAGTTAGTTGATCTAGAGCCCACCTGGCATCAACCGGAGCCTATAGCTCTTTCATTGTAGCTCCAACTTTGTGTAACAGGTACCTCAAGGAGGGGAAGGGAGTGTCATCTTGAGAAATCTTTAGGCTTTCTACACACCCACTGTATTTGCCAAGGCTTTTAAAGGTTGGTATAAACTGTAGGCATCTTTTGGAGGGAGAAGTATCTGGTATTTTATTCGATTGGTTTTAAATGGTGATATTTTAATTGTGACATGTAAACTGCATTGACCCACCAGGAAAAGCAAGATAATATTTAAACAAATATAAATAAATAGAGGCATGGTTCTTATTACTTACAGTGCAAGTGTAACTTCTCTTTTCATGGATTCTATGGGGACTAGGAAACTTTCACACAAATCTAAGAATTTTTCTTTTTTAAACTTGTTAATAATTAATAAAATACAACTATTTTTAAAACTAAACTCATAAGTGCAATCATACAGAAAACTTTAAATCAACAATGTCTTTGAAAAGGTAAAACAGTTGAACATTCCACAAGTGGTAAGTCCTTTTTCACTCATTTGAAGCAACTGTAGCCCAGGCTTCTGTCCTTGTGTTGGGGAATTACAGCCCTTATTCAAGGTGATAAGAGCATATAAATTATTATTAAGCTCCCCAGCGACCAGCCTCCTCCTCAGCAGCCTGCCTCTAGCTACTGACTCCATCCTACTGGTCTAAACCAATTACCTCATAGGGGTTACATAAGCAGGCCTTGGTTCTAATACTGTGCAAGGCCATGTTGGTCACTGGGATGAGGAAAATCAAATCTAAACCTTTGTAAATCTTAGGGGAGGCTCACTGGTAGCCTCAGATTCAATAACAGGCATCTCCAGTTAAAAGGATTAGTAATAGATGATGTGAAAGGTTTTTGCGTGAGATCCTGGAAATCAGCTGACATTTAGGGTCGACAATACTGACTTTGTCTGTCCAATGGTCTGACAGTATAAGACAGCTTCATGCGTTCAACTGAAGTAAGATTAGGGCTGCTGATTTGGACATGCCTACCTCTTCCTGGCTTCATCAATTTCAATGGAACTATTAATGAAATATGAATAGGCAGCAGTTTTAAAGTCTAATCCTAATTTACTCATAAGTAAATCCTATCCATTTAAAGGGACAAGCTTCCAAACAGGTGTGTTGCAGCACTTAACATCGCTGAGCAGCATGCAGGAATAATGAGTCCAACAGTGCAATCCTATGCTGAGTTACTCCAGTCTAAGCCCATTGAAGTGAATGGGCTTAGACTGGAGTAACTCTGCATAGGATTGCACTGTAAGAGTTTTAAAAATGAAGGAGGAATCTGGGTCCTCTGCAATACAGTCTGAGATTCAGTGTGGTGTAGTGGTTAGAGTATCAGACTAGATTCTTGGAGAACCAGTTTCAGATCCCCACCCTTCCTTTTTTTTTTTTTGAAAAATTTTTTATTGGGTTAGGATCAAATGTTTACACATTACAGTCAATATTCCCATTTCCCAATTTCTAACCCCCTCCCTTTCCTCCCCCTTTTTGTTGACTTCCAACAGTTTTCCAACCCTTTGTCCCTTTTCCCTTACTCCTTTTAATCTCCTCTATCTAACAAATATATATTCTCCCTTTATTCTAAGCAATACTTCTTTAACTATTTTTAATACTCTGTACCCTGACTATGAGTCCCATTTTCCATAATGGATAAACAATTTATCCCATTTTTCATTATTTCACTTTCAAATATTTCTATATATCATAAACTATGTAAACCATACATTCGTATAAATCAACCAGTTTAACTTATACTCTATATGTTATTCATTCTATCTTCTTCTTTCTATTTTAGTTATATTTGTTTACATTAGTATTTCTATTCCCCTTCAGTCATAAGTCTATATATGATATCAATCAATTTGACTCATATACAACTTCAAATAAACATATTCAGTTTGGTACACTGTACGGAATCAAAAAGAAAATATTATTAGTTAATCAATCCTTATAGTTAACCCTTATGATTAATTATTTTCTATCAATATTCTATTTATTATTCTATATATATCAATCTAATATCATAACTGCTTAGAAATTCTCTTTTACCTCTTCTCCTCCCCGGTAAAGTCACCCCCCTCTACATTTTATTGTACTTCAGTAGTTCTCAAACTGCCACAGTTCTCCTAGATCCCCACCCTTCCAAGGAAGCTTGCTGGGTGACTTTGGGCCAGTCACACTCTCTCAACATGACCTACCTGTGACAGACAGGACTGGTTCCAGTTCTGCCTCTCCCAGTGAACAGCTAATGAGAGCTGGAGGAATGCTGGGGTGGGTGACATTTTAAGACCCATTGTGAGGCAGTTACTGAGGGAGAAGGTTTGTGGAGCTGCAGGAGAAGACTGCAGAGTTATAGTTGACTTTTGACACCTGTTGATACATTGTAACTTTCCCTGCTTAACCACAATTTATCTATGGGCTTTAAAATAATTTACTCCTATGTTCTATGTTGTAAATAAAAGTTACTATAATGGGTCTAGGATGGCTTAAGAGGTTCACACACCACACTGAGATGAATCCAACCATTTTTTTCACTCACCCTAGTCCAACTCCCCTACTCACTACATTCCGTGGCTCATGTGGTTTTTATTCATGCAGGTCCCAGAATCCCCAGCATAACCTTCTTGGTAGGTCAAAGAGGATCTTTCATCCTCTTTTTATCTGCAGAAAAGGTAGTTGGATTCCCCCCACCCCACCCCCACACCCACTGTATCCGTCTCATTGCTTTCCTTGTCGTTTTTATTATGTCTCACTCTCATCCTATGTATGTGTCCTATTGCATGTGTCCTCCCACTCTACCTCCTTCGGCTATCTAAAGATTCTCTTTGCCTTGACACAACTTTGCTTTTAGCTCTGTCCCTTAAGCAATTGTGGTTTTTTTGCCATAATATTCTCAGTCTTCCAATATGAAAACCTAGTGGTACATATTCTTTATTTTTTATGGCTCAGGCATTTCCTCACCATTGTCAATCCATCTTCTTCTTGTTCATCCATCACTGCCCCCTCTCACCAACACTATTATTTCTAATAAGCTCAAAGGACTTTTGTAATCTCACATAAAATATAAATGATGCTTTCTAAATGGATGGATATTTAATTTCTACTGTCAAGTTAATTTTATAGCTAATTTGGTCTTACATGGAAACAAAAATATAGACAAGTAGTATAAAGGATTTTCTTGGCATATTTAAATGAAAGGTAGAGTACAATTGTACTGAAGGATTTGTAGTAATATTATCATTGATGTGTTCTTTTATTATTATTTTAAATCTTGTAGGCTTCCGTTTGGACAATCCTCTTTGTATAAAAGAAACATTTGGTTATTTGTTTCATTAAATACAAATCACTTGACATTTTTATTTAATCTTAAATAACTTCTGATTATTCAATCCACCTACGTTTCAGATATCTCATATTTTTCTTATGTGAACATTAGTAGTTAAAAAATTGGACGAGATCTGGGAGACCCAGTTTCCAATCCCCAGTATGCCATGGAAGGTTGGGCCAGCCACATACTTTTGGTCTAACATACCTCAATAGATTGTTGTGAGGATAAAACGGAGGAAAGGTCATAGAATCAAAGAGTTGGAAGAGGTCTTACAGACCATCTAGTCCAATCCCCTGCCCAATTCAGGAACAGCCTAAAGCACCTCCTGTAAGTATTCATCAAGCCAGTCCGTGAAGACTACCAATGAGGGGAACCCACCACATCCCTAGGCAGCTGATTCCACTGCTGGATTATTCGTAACATTGAAGAGGTTTTTCCTAATGTCTAGCCAGTACCTTCCCTCCTGTAGTTTAAACCTACTGTATCGAGTCCTTTCCTCTGTTGCCAACAGGAACAGCTCCCTTCCATCCTCTGACTGCCTTTTAAATACTTAAAAAGAGCAACCATGTCTCCTCTCAACCTCCTCTTCTCCAAACTGAACATTCCCAGGTCCCTCGGTCTTTCTTCATTGGACTTGGTCTCCAGGCTGCTATCATCCTGGTTGCTCTCCTCTGCACCCGTTCCAGTGGGTCCACATCCTTTATGAAATGAGGCCTCCAGAACTGCACACAATAACCCAGGTAGGGGCTGACCAACACTGTCTGTAGTAGGACAATGACATCTTGTGATTTGGATGTTATGCCTTTGTTGATACATTCCAAGATTGCGTTCTCCTTTTTTGACTCTTCATATTTAATCCTCATCCAACTGTATCCCAAGATCTGGTTCACACACACTGATACCTAGAAGTGTATCCCCAAGTCCAATGAGGGAAGGTTTAGCTTGGAGAGGAGACAACTGAGAGGTGATATGATAACCATCTTCAAGTACTTGAAGGGCTGCCATATAGAGGATGGCACGTTGTTTTACGCTGCCCCAAAAGGTTGGACCAGAACCAATGGGTTGAAATTAAATTGAAAGAGTTTTCAGCTAAACATTAGGAAGCACTTCCTGACAGAGCAGTCCCTTCATGGAACAGGTTTCCTCACAAATGTGGTGGGCTCTCCTTCTTCGGAGGTTATTAAACAGAGGGTAAATGACCATCTGACAGCAATGCTTATTCTGTGAACCTAGGCGGATCATGAGAGGGAGGGCAGGAAGGGTTAAATCAGTGCTTGCAGCCCCTTCTTACATGCCTTGCTCTGTGCATCCCATCTTCTGTAGTAGGAGACAGACAGGGCTTTTTACGGGTCTCATCTGGAATATGGAATATCTTCTGCACTGATATTTGCCTAGTTTCTACATTGTTAACTTTTAGGTGCCAGATAAATGTCTTTTTATGTATCTAGGTTGTTTAATCTTGTGCTAATTGATGGCTGTTAGAAGTGCCTTATTGTTGAACTGTGTTTGATATGTAGACAGTTCTACTGCTTATGATTGTTTTATTGCTGGAACTGTTTTATTGTGGAGCTTGTTGTTGTTATACTCATTTATCTGGCGGCTATTGTAGGTATTTGTTATTTCAGTTATTTGCTGTATATACTTATTGGTGCTATGATCTCAATGCTAAGAATTACTGCTTTAAAAAACTTTAATTTACTGATTGTGGGCAGAGTTCTGGTTGATTTTAATTGTTGGATCCTGGTGTACTGCCTTGGGACTCTACATGAAGAGGCAGCATATAAACATTCCAAGTAATACTAAGACATATATGTGATTCTCCCATTACTCCTGACTGAATCAAAAAGCAAGCAGCTGATCCATTTTTTTCATAAACTTTTAATTGTAGCCTAGATGGCTCCATAGGCTGTTTGAATTGTTAGGAACCAAGACATCATATTTCATGACTATTATTACTTCCGGTTATGGTGGCCAACCTCCAGGTGGGGGATGGAGATTTCCTGGAATTACAGCTGCTCTCCAGATGATGGAGATCAGTTTCCCTGGAGAAAATGGCTACTTTGGAGTGTGGACTTTATGGCATCATGCCCTTCTGAGGTTCCTCACTTTCCTAAACTCCATCCTTCCCTAAATCTCCATGTATTTCCCAAGCAGGAGTTGGCAACCCTACTTCAAGTGCTATGAAAGAGCACATGCATCCGTTCCATGCTTCATTTGTGTTCCTCATCCACATCTCTAAACATATTTGCACTTTAGGGCAGGCGCTGTGGCTGATAACTGTCCTTTAGAGCCAGAGAAAGCTCCACCATCCAGTCATCTCAGTTTTAAAGCAGCAACTCTCTTTATATGTTTTGTATTTTACATGCTTGTTGTAGCTAAAGTGTATGCCATTGGCCTGGACACCATAACGAAGCTGCCTATGAAAGTTGTATATAAATGGTTTTACTTGTTTATATCATTTAGCTTTGTTGATGCCAGAAAAGGCTGTAATTATTGGTCACATAACTGTATGTTGTCAGTGAGGCAAGCAAAGAAACTGGCATAAAACATACTCTTTTAAATATAATAACTGATTTATTTCCCTATGAATTCTCTCCTCAAAGCCTCAGTTGTAAATGCAAATTAGATGTCTTCAATGTTAGCCATTTCTCTCTGCTTTTCCCATCTCACTGAGCCAGATGGAGCTACCCATACTCTTAATTTATTGATAAACTGTTACGAGGATGGATTTAAAAGAAAATGATTCACTGCCTTCTTCTGTTGTCCTGGTAAGTTATTTAAAACGAGTGGGGACGCATCATTATTTTGAGAGTGGCGTTTCTGGAAGAAGGGAGTTTGGTTGAAGAGAATGGAAACTCAGAGTGGATTTTTGTGAAAAAAAGAACTGTGGACTCAGCCATTACCTACACTTGGGGCAGAGGCTGCTGCCTTGCTAGATGGAGCTACCATATGTACAGGAGGGGCTTCAAAAATAAATGAAAGATCCAAAATTTCCTCATAATGAATAGGAACTTCTTTAATTTTCTTGCAAATCTCAGCAGTCTAAAGGTTTTTAAATGCCCATGATGATTAGTGTTACTATTATTCTAATTATGAGATGTTAATTTTAAATCCATAGACTTTTAAAGCCTCTTATAACAAACACCTTCCTTAAACAAGTAAATAATCAATAACTTCCTTCAGGAGTACTTCAGTGCAAGAATGATAGTGATCCTGGGGAAGGGTGAGTCTTATATGGGCAGAAAAGAGATGGGTAGAGTTGGGAACTCTTTTGGGAGGGCATACACTACCAAAGATTTTAAACAAACAAAAAATGTTTCTAGTCTCATTCTTCACATGAATTGCCACAAATTAAATTGCCTGTTCTTTTAAGAACAATTCTTAGGTGGGACAAAATAATGCTGCAGGTGAGACGTCAATCTGCTGGCTCTAGCTTGGCTGCAGATCTGCTTATACAGAAAATTCTGAATCTAAACATGGGCTTCAATCCAGTTCTGTGCAAGATAGAGGGGTTGCCCCCCTCATTCCCCACTGCTGTTTGACAGGGTGGCAGGGGGAAAATGGGGGGGGTCATTGTAACACTGGCATGTAACATCACTTCTGCTACAAAACCAGATGTAATATAATTAAGCCATAGAGTTCTGGGTGAATCCTAGAGCAATAACATCACTTTCAATTTTTCAAGATCTTGCACAAGTTGAAACGCAAGTGGGGAACCTATAAGTCTGACTGAGAGCAAATGGCTACTGCAGCATTTATGATGAATAAGAACAACAACATTCGATTTATATACTGCCCTTCAGGATGACTTAATGCCCACTCAGAACAGTTTACAAAGTATGTCATCATTATCTTCACAACAAAACACCCTGTGAGGTGGTGGGCCTGAGAGAGCTCCAGAGAGCCATGGCTAGCCCAAGTTCACCCAGCTGGCTTCAAGTGGAGGGGTGGGGAATCAAACCTGGCTCTCCAGATTAGAGTCCCGCGCTCTTAATTACTACACCAAACTGGCTCAAGAGCTCTAGTGCAAGTAGAAATTCTGTGCTGGATTCAACCCATGGTTATTAAGTTGTAAAATAGCTTTGTAATTCAAAATATATTTTCTAATGCTAGAATTTTTATATCGATGAAGGAAAATATTATTTCATCTGTAAAAAGTCATTGTCCAAGCTGTTGATTCATTTTTTAAAAAAAATATAGCTTTGAAACTGCCTGTTTCCAAGGCAAACTGTTGGTCTGTCTAGCTCAGTACTGTGTACTTTAATTGGTAATGGCATTCCAAGATTTCATGAAGAGAAAGGATTTCCCAATAACTGCTACTATTCAAGATTCTTTGATTGGAGATGCCAAGGAATGAACTGTCATTTTCTGCATGCAAAGCATTCTACCACTAAGCCATGTCCCCTCTGGAGTTAGTTCTTCAGTTGCATGCATATATGCCTCCTCCTTTGTCAAATCTGAGTTATAGAACAATTTTTAGAGTGCAACTAGAGAGTGTACTCCCTTTGGGGGGAAATGAAAATATATGCATTACTTATGTTCTTATCCAGTCTAAACTTATTTTACTTTAAAAATATAAAATGCATATCTTATAACTTAACATATAAAACTGTAGATTTTAATTGTACATCTACACATTGCTGTACACTATGCTACTGTAGCATATGTATCTTAGTTTTTGCTGAGAGATTAAAAAAAATTAAAGCTGAAAATAGAAGGAGGGGTGGGGAAAAGAATATGATTTATATATGCATCTGGATACATATCATTCATAAACCACAGAGTGGATCATATATTACATACATAGTCTGTATCTAAGTGCAGATTGTATGTTTACACACAGATGTTCACAGAAATTGTAATTTAATCATTAGAAGGATACAGAAAGAATGGGACCTGTGACACAGCAAAACTATAGATAGGGATCCCAGATCCCACCTTGCTCCCACCTTCCACCACTCACCAGGCCAATGGGGAGGAAGGCACAGAACAAGCCTCCCGGGTGCACTCCTGGGGTAGGGTGACAAATCACTTCCCGAGAGTGACTGCACTGCCCTGAGAGTGCTCCCAAGCTTTGCAGCAGGCCAATATATGGGCCTCAAACAGGCCAGGAAGTGATATCACCACTCAGGCGGGGGAGGAGCGAAGACAAGGAAAGTGCCGGTCCCCCCTCCATCTGGGAGGGTAAGGGGACCTGGCAGCCCTAACTATAGATCAAGTATGAAATGGAACAAATTATATTTGTGGAACCCTACTATGTAGTGGTATCCAGCCAAAATTTGGATTGCATTGTGAGTTGTTGCCTTATTCACTCTTTTCAGTTAATAGTGGCTCCATTTTCAAGGTCCTGTTTTAAAGAAAATACTTTATATGGATGTAAGAACTTCTTAAAAATTAGAAATGGTTGTAAGCAGAAGTTGAAGGAATCTAAGTACAAAAAGAAAGAAACTGGCTATTTCTTCTACTTATTTTGAACAAGAGCTCTTTATGTAGAGTAGAAGATTAACAGTGAAATCCTAAGCAGAGTTACTCCAGTCTTAGCTCATTGATTTCAAAGGGTTTAGACTGAAGTAACTCCGCTTAGGATTTCATTGTAAGTGCCTAATTTTTTGTGGTAAAAAAGAATGGGATAAGGATGCAATAAAGCTGGAAAATGTTTTATTTTTTAAAAAAACTATTTTTGAAGTTGTGAACAAGTCTTTGTACACATTATATTGAAGATTAACCCACCTGTCAAGTCAGCTAGTATAGTTTTGCTTCTTACAGTGCCATCCTAAGCAGAGTTCAACCCTTCTAAGACCATTGCCTTCAATTGATTTTAAAGGGAGTAACTCTGCCAAGAATGGCACTTTTATTTCTGCCCTTAACTTAATTTCCTTCATCTTCATATTTTACATTTCTTTTTCATGTTCCCTCTCAGCTTCCCCCTCTCTCTTGCTGTGCCCTCTCAGCTTCCTTCTCTTTCTCTCCTGCTGTGCTATTTTAGCTAATTCTTTATCTGCCTGAATTTTGGCTCAACTGTCATTCTTTTTCCATTTCAGTTCTGGCCTTTTCTTTATCTGCTTCAATTTTTGTCACTTCAGTTTTAATCCTCATAATTTCTACCTCCTGACTAGGATTCTCCTTAGCGGATGTTTCCTTTCCTTCACCTCCATGTGCATTTCTTTGTTTACATGGTGGTGCCAGGACAGGACTTTTGTGGTAATTCCTCACAACTTTATAAGATATTTTTTATCTCAGTTTGTATATGGGATGGGACAAACTAGTTGGGAGTTTTACTTTTGAATCATGGTGCTGTCACCAATTATGACGTTCCCTCGTCCTTAAACTGCAGAAATGACACCAGAGGCATTTTATAAATTCCAAAAATAACTAACTAGTTTATTTACTTTAGAGGTTAAAGGTTAGGTGAAATGAGGAGTTGAAAAGGCTTATGTTTTGAGGCTTTGGTTCTCTTGTTTTTCCCAAGCAGTCTAGTATACTTTCTTTTAGTATTCTCTTTGTCTTCTGGAGTTAGGAATGCTGGTACCCACTTTCTAGCACCCCAATCCCCTTCTGTCCATGTAAACATGTTGAATTTGTGTTGCCATTCCAGATAATCAAGGTAATGATTGAAACAGCTATTTTTGTATATATTTTTCGCTTGTACACTTTGTTTTGCCCCATGGCACAGAGTGGTAAGCTGCAGTACTGCAGCCCAAGCTCTGCTCATGACCCGAGTTCAATCCTGGTGGAAGCTGGGTCCAGGTGGCCGGCTCAGGGTTGACTCAGCCTTCCATCCTTCTGAGGTCAGTAGAATGAGTACCCAGGTTCCTGGGGGTAAAGTGTAGATGACTGGAGAAGGCAATGGCAAACCACCCTGTAACAAAAGTCTGCCAAGAAAACGTCATGATGCGACGTCCCCCCTCCCCCTGCCATGGGTCAGTAGTGACTCGGTGCTTGCACAGGGGACTACCTTTACCTTTTTACTTGTGTTGCCTTCTGGGAGTCATAGTTCAGGGAATGAGAATGTGCTCCTTGTACCCCTTATGGACTTTAATATAACAAAGTGACCCCTTCCCATCCTTAGCTGAGCTCTAGGGTTTTTTTTTTCTTAAAGCATTGATATAAAGTTGATCCAAAGAATCACCACCATCTTATGTCCCACCATCCCATTTAGATTTCTTAACACTTCAGGATTCTCTGTCCTGCAAAACAAGCCCCTTTAAAATGCCCATGGATCAGAGGCAGTCTGACTGTTACTTTCCTCTGCATCTTCCTAGCAGGGCATCACATCTCTGCACCTCCATTTCCTCCTCACAACAGCCTTATGAGGGAGGAGAGGCCAAGGGAGCGGGATTAGGAAGTTTCCTGCTGGCAAAACATGCCGTTGGATGCCAAAGGCTCTGTTGAGCCCTCACAGCAGCTTTCCTAGACATGGCTTCAGAAGTTATGCATGGGAGGACATCCTTCTGCCTCCTCTCCCCAGCACAGCGAGGCTCCCGTTGATAGCTGCAGTGGCACAATGACAGAACTTCTGGAAATGACATCATTGTGCCAGGGCCAAGAGTGTGTGAATGCAGAGATCATTCCTCGTGTGAGTATTGCACATTCTTTCCTTGGATTAAGTGTTGTCTTGGGATGTTCTTTATGAGCTGTGGGTCTTGTCCTACAAATGGAGAACTTTGTCATTCCTTCATCACTGTGCCACAAACGTGGCATTTTCTTAGATCAGAGATTTGAAAACAATCCAAATTGATTTCAAGATGAATTATCATTATCATTATTAAGGTCCTCCATTAATATTTACTTAGACAACTATTATTTATTATTTTATTTTATTTACTTTATATATAGTGCAATTTTCTCACTGAATTGCAAGGCAGATTGCAAAACATAAAAACAATGCAGTCAGACAGAATAAGCTTAAGAGAGCACTAAAAAGCGAAGTAGCTATATTTAGAGATGTCAGCTAATTATTTGATATCTCTTCAGAGAGTTGGACTGGACAAAACAATGGCAGAATAAGTCAGTACAAATAAATGCATTAGGGCAAACCAATATTTGAGTGTGTATGTCGAACCAGGACAGAGATCTTGAAGTTCAAGTAGAAAATATTATTCACTGAAAAGATTGTCACAGAGCCAAGCTACAAGAGATGAATTTCATGAGGAGGAACACATGAAGGGAGTTGCAATGTTAGCCGGAAAGCTGAGTTTTAAAAATTTCCCCTCTCTTCAGAGCCAGGGAGATTGCTGCTCAGAAGGTTTGTTTCTTCTTTGCCTTTTAGAAGGGGAGATGAAACTGACAGAGCATTTGGGAAGCAAAGAGGAAATTAACATGAGGAGTTGCACCCCAAACTGTTTCTGAGTGGAATATGATTCCTAAGTATTTGCTTTTTGGTGTATTGTATTATTGTTTTGTTGTTGTTGTTATTGTTATTACATTTATAGTCCACCCTCCCTGCAAGCAGGCTCAGGGTGCATACAAATAAATACATAAATAAAATAGTAAAATCACAAAATCACAAGATCCAAGTTCAGCAGCATAAAACATAGCTCCACAACATAAGTTCCTGGTGTTCAGGGACGAGATTCCCTTCACCCTTTCCTGCAACCTACATAAGGAGAAGAGAGGGGGTAGAGACATGAGTTGCTGCTCAGTTGGTCACTAGTCATATGTGGGGGCAGATGGTCATATTGCCCCCCCCCAGTGGTAGGAGACCAGCAGGGAGGCTGATTTAGTGGATCTAAATGCTGGCCTCATCCAAATGCCTGGCGGAACATCTTTGTCTTGCAGGCCTGCCGAAAGGACACAAGGTCTTGGCAGGCCCGAGTGTCTTCCAACAGAGAGTTCCACCAGGTTGGGGCCAGGACCGAAAACACACTGGCCCTGGTTGAGGCCAGTTGAGCCTCCCTGGGGCTGGGGCCCACCAGTAGGTGTTTTTCTGCTGATCTAAGCACTCTCTGGGCTGTGTACGGGGAGAGGAGGTCCGTCAGGTATGCTGGTCCTGGTCCATTTAGGAGCCTACAGCAGGAAGGGAAAGGGAGAAAAGATCTGTTCTGCAAGGGGATCTTTGCACTTCTTTGGATCAAACTCCATGAGTAGAATCAAGTTTACTGTCTGCCCATATATCATTAGAATTCACAGACATCTTATGAAATTGATGGACAGTTGGTACATTGAATGACTCGATGCATTTATGAATCTCATTGCTGATGGGTGTTGCAATGTACGTTAGAATAAATATTTTGTGTTACTTTAAAATGGTTAGTTAAATTTATAAAGAACAGATCTAAGTTTCCATCACATCCTAGATGAGCATCATAAATTTGTAGGGTGCTGGGCTTCATGGGTGTTTTATCTGATGTAACACAGTAGTTTTTATATTCTTATGCTAAAACTATTGACCTGCCAAATTGATCACAGCCCACCATCAATGAATTATTTGCTACCAGCTAGGTGCTGCAAAATCAGAAGAAATGTAATGCAGATCGGTAATGCAGAAGAACTGTAATGTACCTGGGCTGTCTATGACATGTGGTTTGTGGATTGCATTCACCTTGTAGGTCACAAGTCATGTGGGATGGTGTTAACTATGGCATTAGACTGAGTTGGATCTGAGCTAAATTTTCCATCAGTAGAATGGAACTTTCTTGCCTCCCTCCTCCCACTCCAGCCTACTGATCTCTACAAGGTGCTGCTTCTGTGGGGCAGGGAAACAACATGAGAGATGTGTTCAGCAGGACAACAGGATGGAGGAATTGGAGGAAATTGCCAATTTAGTCTGGATCATCTGCGGTTAATTTTCTCAGTAAAGGTTATAGGATAATCTAGCACGTGAAATATTGCATGTATCATCAGGGCTTTTTTTCAGCCGGAACTCAGTGGAACCAAGTTCCGGCACCTCTTGAAAATACTCATGTGACTGGTGGCCCCACCCCCGATCTCCAGACAGAGATCAGTTCCCCTCATTTCCCTCTTGAGAGTTTCACCACCTCTTTTCCCAGAAAAAACGTATCATGATCAGCGTTTTGAAAATTTTATCTTATTATTTTATTGAAAATTGAAGTCAAGTCATCTATCTATCCAAACAACTAATGGTGGAATGTTAAGTGGAGTTACATTGTTCAAAGTCCACTGACTTCAATAGACTAATATTCCTATGATCAAGAATATTGATCATATTCACATATGAACAATAGCATTGTTCGGTTGCCTTTATGGAGTAGAGAAGAATATTATGCTTTACTAAGTCTGTGCGAATAGGAAATACCAAAGAAGCATAGGGATCTGTACAACGTGAATTGTTAAAAAATCATTGCTGTAATAACAGAGGAAATTTCAGTGTTCGTTAATATTGTATCAGACTGAAAAGAAGCCTCTGAACCCGATTCCAGATTTTTTTGGATTATTATTAGATGAAAATTGTCAGGAAACTATTGGGAAGCCTTTCAGTGTAATATTGCTGACCCAATCGGATGATGGAAAACGATGACATTTTATTGGGTCGATATACCTGACTGCACACACCAGTGATGAGTCAGAACCATAAATCTTGATTATTCTTCCCACTAATAACATTTGCTTTACTGTGACACCCAAGCTTGGTTTGGTACCTACTAGGCTTTAAATCATGAAGTTTAAAAAAAAAAGTTTTGAGAAAGCCCCGTTTGTTCTAATTTAAAACATTAACACTTATTGTAAAATCTCTGTATCAACACATGCTACAGTGGATTTCTGTTCAGTTAAATTTTCAAATCATGATAGAGCTGGCTAATGAAAAGTAGAGAATGGATATACAGTTTGTAGGCCAAGATCTGAAGGACTGTGTGGTCAGCTAGTTTCACAGTTTTGGGGCTGTGTTTAAAAGTGTTGTGGTATGAGGGCTGATCTTTGAGAAATGAACAAAAGGCAGAGTGTCTTTGTCTCATGAAGAATCTGTAACATTTTGGAATATAGAAGTTGTGTTTATTGTTTGCTTAGCTTGCCTTGCAAAACAAACAATCTACCAACTCAGAAGGTTATTTTATAGTTTTTGTTTGGCTTAACCAAGGATAAAACATACTAGTGCAGACCGAAGCTTTTTTTTTTCATGATGTTCACTTTTCTTTAAAATGATCAAGGATCATATTGCTGAAAAACTATCAAATTGAAGATGTATTTAAGTAACTTTTAAAATATATAATTTTCAGTACTGTATTAATTGATACTTTTATAAATCAGTAATTTATTCTCCCAGTAAATAAAAGGAAACCCTGTTTTTTAAAAAATCTGTCATTGTCCATGGTCAGTAAAAATGAAGTTCCCTTCAGAGAAACTCACAACTTAAAGATCAAAACGATCTGTATTTTTCTGCTTTATGACATAGGAAAGCCCAGACTCACCACTATGGATTATATTGTTATATTTAGCGTGTTGAACTAGGATCTGGGAAATTTAAGTTTTATCCCTATTTTGCTTTTAAACTCATTGTATGATCTTGGACCAGTCATTCTCTCTCAGCATAACCTGCCTCACAGTCATATATGCCACTCTCAGTTCAGGGGCGGGGGGGCATAAGAAGAGCCATGCTGGATCAGACCAATGGTCCATCTTGTTCACACAGCCAACTAGTTGCCCTAGAGGACCAACGAACAGCAGAGAGGCCTTCCATTGATGCTGACTGGATTTCAGAGGTTTATTGCCCTTACATTGCCATGATTCCCTTTAGTCACTGCGACTAGTAACAGGAAGGGCAGAATAAAAATATTCTCAGTATATAGAAAGATCTTTTACAAAGTGATTTGAGATCTGCATAGGAAATGTGTCATCCTAAACTGTTAATAACACGTTGCCTTCATTTAATCCAGTTTCAGTATATTTGTATCTTCTCTTTCTACTGTTCCCTATGTAATCATGCTATATGATCTGCGGAATAGCATAACTCTTTCTTAATGATGTACATTAACCCCATCACAACTTTTAACTTACTAACATTATACAAACCAAATGGCGGTGATGAGACGTGCAGGCATAGTGCTACCACATGTCGGCTTGTCTTGTGTCTATCTGGTATTTTCCCTTTTGTACACATCAAGCATTGAAAGTTTCTTATTGTTAGTTGCTGGACTGCAGTCTGGAGGAAAACTAAAAGTGTTAGATTTTGCCAGTATTAGAGGTTTCTATGGCTTTGCAGAAGAACACAAGTTACAATCAGTGAAGAATATTTTTTAAGAATCTTTCAGGCCTGGATATACATCTGGAACTCTTTAAACTAGCTAACAGTAAAATAAATGCCACTGCTTATTATATCCTACGTTTTTTATTTTCAAAAGGAAATTGAAAACATACCACTGGCAGAACTGCCTGACATTGAATTGGCTATTGAGGAGGCATCAGTTGCGTATTTACATATTCCATAGTTTGTTCCATACATCAGCCTTCCTTGATGCACTCATGTTGGATGTTTTCCATGTAAGCTGAAATTTTACCATATATGAAAGGCCATATTGTTTTAAAAATGGATTAAACCATTAAGATACGGGAAGTGAAGTAAATGATCTTGACTATAGAGATATTTCTTTTTTCCTTCCTCTGCTGGGCACATGTTTTTCTTAGTGGTCTTCTTCGGTCTCCATATTTATTTTTTATAATGTTGGAAACACTCGCAATACATATCACAGTTCACCTAAAAGTTAAATACAGAGTTAAAAATAATTCCCATAATAAGAACCGAATGTATGACAAAGAACAGTTCAGTGTCAGAAACCAAAACAATCTTCTGAAGAAACGTCATAATTTAGAGTTGGTTTTACAGCATTCTTTAATTTAGAGTGGGGCAAAATGCTTCTGTGATTAAATCACAGCTTCTAGCTCTTTGCTGCTAAAAGAGATTCAGGAATGTATATTTCATTTTTAAAATATAACTCAAAACAAATGGAGGAGATGTTTGCATGCTTGAAACATGTTTTATGAATTTATCTTAAGACTCTCCTGTTACCAAAGAGATATTTGCACATAGGTTGGGTTTGGACTGTTTTTTTACCATCTACCCTCATCATGAATTTATTGCAAAGTACGGAGAAGAATGAGTTCCACCCAGATCTTCCCTGAATCTTGAGAAGCTATTTTGCTTAAGTCAGGTTTGAAGAAAATTGAGTACTCTCAGTATTTTTTAAACTGAGCACACACACACACTGCTTTAAAGTTTGTGAAGCTGAAACATAACATAACTAACATAAAGAGGCAGTATATTATGACTAAACTCTTAAAAATACAAAACAACTCCAACCTGCTTATGATTTGCTAGAGCCCTTTACCTATATCAGGAATTTCATTAACCCCCAAGGCAGAAGACCTTTAATTCCGAGGGCCAATAGGTGAAATGAGGTATTTTACTTTGACCCTGTAATGTGCACTTGTTTTCATGGTCTGGCAAATCCTAATTACCTATATAATTAAGTTACCTGCCCATTCTGAGTTGCAAGATTTGAGTCTAGTAGCACCTTAAAGACCAGCAAGATTTTCAGGGCATAATCTTTCAAGAGTCAAAGCTCCCTTCCTCAGATGGCTGTATCTGATGAAGAAGTTTTGATTCTCAAAGGCTTAGACCCTGAAAATCTTGCTGGTCTTTAAGGTGCTACTAGACGCTGTTCTACTGCAGACCAATATGCCTACCCATCCGAAAACTAGGCCCATTCTGAACTGTTAGTGGGGAAAGAAGATCCAGATAGATATGGAGCTTTTGTGTCTCAGTTTTTAATGTTGTTGAAAGGCAAGAATTAGTCCACAGAATTTCACTGCAGAATGATTGTGAAGCACAGTGCTAACAGCTTCTAAGGAAACAGGCAGCATACTTTTTTCATCCTCGCAGCTTGTCTAAACAATTCTGTGCCATGGGGACAGAGAGACTAATGGATCATGCGGTGATTTGAGATTGAGCACAACTGACCTGCCAATATTAGCTCTGACCACAACTTCTCAGCTTGGAACACTGATTTTAGGGTACCATTTTAGTCTTTGCTGCTTGGAACACTTGCCTCAGGCGCCAGACTGAGCAGAAGAAAGTTCAAAGGCTTGTGTGTATATACACCATACTAGCCCTTGTTAGAAATTCAAAATGGCCTCTGATAAGTTTCTTAGCCTCCGTGATTTGGTTTATGACAGTGAGAATAGCACACAAAAACCGACTTGGCAGCATAAGCTCAGGCCTGTGCTTAGGTAGGCTCCAGTCTGCTCTGATTAAAGCAGAGCTGCTGGTATGACACTCATGGTTAGAATTCCCAACAGGCCTGGAGGAAAACGTCCTGGCCCTTTAATAGAGGCTTAATGTATGACAATGGGCAGCTGAAGCTTCATGGCATGGAAGTAAATATCACCTGGTAAATATCATCCCTTTAAGCCTCTATTAAAGGGAAAGGATTCTTTTCTTCAGGCAGTTAGCCTGACAGGCTTCAGTCATTTCATTAGCGTAGCACAGTGCAACTTGCAGAGGCAGATCAGAGCAAACAATGTTCAGTTGAGCTGGTAGTATGATGATGGGCTTGGTGAGAGAAGTTCATCTACAGGCCAGGAGCAACTGCAGTGGACCAGCTTCCATCCCTCCAGCAGCGAGTTCTTGCCAATATTCCTTTTCTTGCCATTACTGGGTATGATGAGATGCATATTTTGTGCCTTCTCTGTGCCTGATCTTCTCTGTTTTTTCTCTCTGTCTGACTTTGCAATCTCTACTTCTTCCTTCTTAACTCTCTCTATATATCTGCCTGTAGCTAGTCTTTGGAGTGGAGATATTTAGGTACTCCTACAATGGCTTCGCTATTGAAAAAGCAATTTCACAATCTGAGTATCTCCCCATTTATGAACAGAGATGTGGGATGGAAAAATCTCCAGTGCTTTGTCCTTCCATGGATAAATTTCATTTCCTTAAAAATTCATTGGATTAGATCCAGCCAGCTTTTTCTCAACCAGTTTCTCTTCATGCTACAGCTCCTGTTCCTCATGGCTTTTGTACATGCAGAACCCATCATACCCAATATAGCCTTTTGTGGTCAAAGGGAAGTTCTGCTTTCTTTTTCACCGGCATAAAATCTGGTTGGATCCAAACCATTCTTTCAATAACTATGAATGGAAGTCATTGCCAGTACAGTATTAAGCAAGTTCAGCAGCTTCAGAGTTAAATTTACTTTATTTATAGTCTGCCTTTCTCACTGAGACTCAAGGCAGATTACAGTGTGAGTCAGTACAGTCAATTTCAGAAACATTTCAATAAACAATGTAATGGGGTAAGTAAATGCAAATTTGCAAAGTAGCCGGGCATCATCAGGTCATCATTCTTAGCAGATGTCTAACTGGAGTGGTGGGGAAATGCACACACACACACACATATCTAATGATTCAAATTTTAAAAAATCAGGTTGTGAATTCACCTGATTGGCTGTGTAAATCCAATCAAAGCTAAAGCTAAAATATCTATGTGTGTCTTCCAACATTGTAATCAACAATCTGGATATTGTAATCAACAATCTGATAATGGAACTAACAAGTAATGCTTGTGATGACCCCAGTGACCTCCATGGATGGGAATTAAATTCTATTGAAATAGATGAGTTCACTGCCACTTTCACAGTCTATCATGCAAAGTTACTCATATGTAAGCTTGGTAAATTGTTTCATAGAAGGTCTTCTGATTCCTTCATCATTGCTTTGTTTTTGTGCATTTATACCTGATTTGACTCATTTTACCTGGTTCATCAATCTTTCTTGATACAGACTTACTAATGCAATCCTAAGCAAAGTTATAGCCTTCTAAGTCCATAGAATAAATGGGCTCAGACGGGGGGAACTCTGCATAGGACTGCACTGAAATTCTTGCTTTGTGGTTGTGACACTGTGCTATGAGTTGGTAGCAGGAAACTTGTAAGCTTATGCAGTAACTGCTCACTTCAGCTCAACAGAGATTGTCTGTGTGCTCTGCAACTGGCCTTCCAGGATCTACCTTCTGGATCATTTGTAGGGATTCCACCCCCCTGGTGGGATGGAGGACCCCAACTACCACCACTTTTCACCCCCCCACCCAACCCTACTCACCTATCTGGTTGGACGCAGGAGGAGTGGGGAGGCAGGTTGGGGCTCACGAGGATACATGGGCCAATTCCGCACGACTTACCTGAAGCCAGGACGTTGCGGATGTCACGCAAAACTCGAGCGAGAAAACGCGATCTTCCACGTTTTTTTCCCGGCATGTTCCGCAACGTCCTGGCTTTAGGTAAGCCGTGTGGAATCAGCCATGGTGAAATGGTGTGCAGGATGCCTCAATGACACACTTCCAGTTGAAAACCACAGGGTCTCAGTGGGTCAGTTTTGTTCCTGCTGAGGCCCCATCACTTCCATTTTTCAACCAGAAGTGATGGCCTTCACTTTTGGGTGGCTCTATCCCTGAGCCACCATTTTGTTTACCTGGTGGACTCTGACCTGTAGTTTCAAAAACAAATAAATATATCATGCAAACCTCTCCTGCTTTGTCTCCAAGGGGTGTTTGGAATGTGAAGGTATGGGATTGTGAAGAAGGTAGATTAATTCCCAATCTCCAGCATGTCACTGTGTTAGTTATTTTGTATTTGAAAAGCCTAAATAGTGTCATAAACATTGTAGAATTGCACACTTTATATGAAAAATTCTTAATAAGCATTTACTTCTTAATGGCCCAAAGAAGTTGAAGTATATTGATTAATGTTAACTAGCAGAGAATTGAGAAAGTTTAGTAAAGATACATTATATTCATGGTCATGCTACAGATTTATGAAAAATTATTGATTGCTGATGTGTGATCATTTGTGCCTCAGAATAACTTTAAGAGTGTCCTGTCATATGAAAAGGTTAGGATTCGGAAGTTAATTCAGTAAAAAAGATGGCACAAATAATGCATCAGATTTGCAGGCAACATCTGTTTACGTAACATAATGTGAAATATTTAGGGTCCTGGCCTTTGCTAAGTTCTCTTTCCTAGATTCTGTTTCTTTTCTGTGTCCTGATGTCAACCCATTTAACAGCAGGCTCTGAAGAGATACATATAGAAAGCTGTGATTGTGTGCATGGGAAGGAATTGCTCTTTAAATGATAAAGAGCTGTTGGAGGATATGGACTGTTCCTATTATTTCATGAGTAACAGAGAATGTTAGTGAAGTATGACTTTCTCCCTCCACCATCCACTACTCCCTTGCTGCTCAGGACTATGCTTACACTAGGCTGCTTCAGATTTGTATACCTGGAATACATTCTCCAACACTTCAGTGTGAGTGTTAGCAGAATGAAAACCAGATGGGCCAGCAGTTGCCAATGTTATCTCCTGGCCAGCTCTGGCAAGCCTCTCTTTCTCTCTCCTTTCTTGGCATGGCAGAAATATTTGCCTTTATTTAGGAGAGCCAGTATTTCTTTTCCATGTCTCTCTTCCTCTAGCGCAGCTTAAAACTGAAAGCTGTTTATTGTCTTGTTGCTGAGGTTGGTGGAGGTGAGTGCAAGAAACAATTAACATTTTGAGACTCATTTCCTCCCCCTTCCTCCTCCTCTTTAAAGTTTGTCATCCTTGCTTGTTAAATATTTGATCACAGCTAAGTCCAGCAAATTGCTTCATAGACACTGTTTTGTTTGTTCAGTTTGCAACACTCATTGTCTCCTATATTTGTAGATGTCTTACTGCTTTTGTGCCCAGAGACTGCAAATTTTGAAGTTTTAATTTTATGAAAACTTACTTTATTGGAATGATAATCAAATTAGGATTCTCACCTTCTGATTTTCATTCTAAATTAAAAAACCCTTTAAAAATGTTGATTGTAGGATTTTTTAACTGGAATTGGAAGAGGCGAGACTGGAGTGAGAATTGTCTACAGTTTGTAGTTTCTTAGCATTGTTAAATTGGAACAAGGTAATGTTCTTTTCTGACTCCTTAATTTGATGAGGATCACACAGAAACTCTTCCCTATGGAACGTGCCCAAAAGCTTTCCTTAAATTTATTTCTCTTCCATATGTGTGCTAACTCTCAGCCTTGCTTTTTACAGAAAGTTCAAAAGTGCTTATCTTAGGATTTTCCAATTTCTTCCCTCCCTTGAACCATGAAATAAATCAAATACCAACTCAAACTGAATTGGCTATATTTTTAAGCTTTCAGTTTGGGGCCAATTTATTTAGGTTTTCTATTTATTGTTATAAAATTTTATATCACTTTAATAGTATATCTATGCTGCCAAGAGGGTAGCGTGGCTAAGGAATTGTAAGTACAAATGTTTATTGAGGTGTAAATAGGGAAACTGTGAAACAGTAAAGCAACATTACTGTAGAAAAGTCACAATATAGCATTGCCATATAAATAATCATTCGTTTTTCATTAAAGCCCAAATATACATTATTTGCCTTATTATTCTCACCGAAAGTTCCATCAAACTGCTCATATGAATAGTCCATTAAAGTTTGATTTCAAGTTGATAATTGTTTTAGTTTTCATGCAGATAACCTGGAAGAATATTTATCTTAAGTATATCTTGTAAGACTATTTTTGCACTAGTGAAATTACAATGTGATATCATGTAAAAATTTAACACAGGCCCCAGTCACATTATCTTCTCCAGAATCTGCTTCCTGTACCTAATGGAGGAGTGAGATCATACCTTTATCACCTCTAAGATCTCAGATGTATAAAATCCAGCACACTTATGTCCAAATCATGCAGTTTGATCTCCAGATAGTATGCCATCCAGCTATATGCATATCTGTGTGTTCCCTGTGGACATGTCGTACCCTCACATTAACGTTCATCAGGGCTGGTGTCCCCAGTGGACAGGATGGAAAGTCATGATTGTTGATACCTGCATTGCACATTAAGAGAGGATAATCTAGACTGGAATATGGCACAAAAGCTGCAATATGCACCTGACCCTGCTTTGTGCCCCTAGATGTGAAACTTATATACATTTTTAAAAATCCCCAGTTACCCTTTATAGGACATATTAATCGACTTTTTAAATGTGAAACCAGAAGATAAAGTATCAAACATGGCCAAGGATATCTGAACTAGTATCCAACAGTCTCACACTCTAATTCTATTTACTTTGAGACAATGACAACTAGTTTTGTTTGAACCAAATATAGAATCACATAGGATCAAACTGTAAGGCTGCAGTCTACTGCCGTCTTGCCTGAAAGTGGGGCTTAGTGAGATCTCTGGAGCAGGTAAGCCATAGAAAAAAGATTGCAGCCATAGAAAAATAAAAGATAAACAGCAAGTGAAGACTAATACATAAGCAAGGCCATCTGTATGACCAATACTCATCGGCACAAGGTCAGGTTTTAATTCTGATGGCACCATCATGACATTCATTATTCTAGCTTCAGTACACTCTGGCACTCATCTGAACTCTGCTGGAACAGAGATCAGAAATACAGCACAGTTATAAATGAGGCTCTCCCATCTAGGTATGATATATCAAAAACTATTTGAAGTGGGGGGGGGAACCTACTCAGTTTTAAAAGCATTTAGAATTTTTATATTGTAGTCTGTTTTGCTGTTGTTGTTTCTTTAAGGGTTTATTTGCCTGTAAAGGGAAAAAATAAAATAAATGTCTGTGTATGTTTCAGATCGCATTGAGAAGCATTCCACAATGCCAGACTCACCTGTGGATGTGAAGACACAATCCAGGCTGACTCCCCCAACAATGCCACCTCCTCCCACAACCCAAGGAGCCCCAAGAACCAGTTCCTTCACGCCCACAACGTGTAATTATACCTTTGTTCCATATATTCTTCTGCATATAAAAGTTAGATACTTGCTATAGGCAAACCACAGAAAAGGAGGACGAAGGAAGTCTGAACTACCGTGTGGGAAAAGCCGTTCATTGTTATGTGCTAAGGCAGTTGAATGAAACCAAGATGAGAAGGGATTAGTCATAATTTTAATATATTAATAGTCATTAAGCTCAGAAATTGGGTCACTCCAATAGATTCTGTACTCTTTAAAGGAACAGTTACAGTTCTCTTCCTCTTGCGCTGTTGCCTCAATGTTTAATCCTTAGCTTGTTTGTGAGAATTGTGGAAACTTTTATGAGGCCAAACTTTATAGTAACAGAGTCTTTATTACTGTTGTTTTTGGATAGCTACATGATATGTATCTCTTAGGAGGAGGAGGAAAAGGTTGCTTCTTTAAAATAATTTGATCAGCCTTTTCAACCCAGGCATCATTTTTTTATTTGCTTGCTTGAAACCCAGCATGCGGCTCATCAGAACTATACTGCTAAATCCTCACCTTTGCTTTCAGGGTCTCTCTCCATTGTACTGTATGGTGGCAGGGTCACCAAATGTGAACGCGTTGGGAGTAGAGGCTGGATAACATTTGTGTATGATTTTCAACACTCCAAACAAGAGAGGGGTTTTTTTTTTGGTTTTTTGTTTAGAAATGTATATGCTATGCTTTCTGCTGCATGGGTCTCAAGGCAATCTTGGATTTGATAGAAATACAATCATAACAATAAAAGCACTCCAGTTTCAGTATCCACAAAAATAAAGCCAACAGGTTAAGCTCCAGCTCTGGCTAAAAGCTGCCTAAATAGCTCTGTTGTAATTAGGGTTGCCAGCCCCCAGCTGCCTACCCCTGCCACCACTCACCTGGCTGGTGGGAGGAAGGAAAGGTATGAGGAAGCTGGCAGCGAAATGCCACGCACATACTCTCTGGGATTTCCTATGATATCACTTTGGTTCAGACCAGAAGCAATGGGGTCTCAGCAGAGGTGATTCTTTATGAATCAACCCAAAACATATTTGGATGAGCCCCCATCACTTCCTGTTTGAACTGAAAGTAATATTATTATTGTATTGTCGAAGGCTTTCACGTCCGGAGAACGATGGTTGCTGGGGGTTTTCCGGGCTGTATTGCCGTGGTCTTGGCATTGTAGTTCCTGACGTTTCGCCAGCAGCTGTGGCTGGCATCTTCAGAGGTGTAGCACCAAAAGACTGAGAGATCTCTGTCTTTTGGTGCTACACCTCTGAAGATGCCAGCCACAGCTGCTGGCGAAACGTCAGGAACTACAATGCCAAGACCACGGCAATACAGCCCGGAAAACCCCCAACAACCATCAATATTATTATTCATGCGCAGTGCACATGAATACTTCACAGGTGCACATGCGAGAAGAACCAGATCCCCTGCCTGTCTGGCATGCCCTGCCACCCCAGTTTGAAGGTAGGGGAATCTGGCAACCCTAATTGTGTCCAATACAGAAAATGATGACTTCTCTACATATATCCAATTGTCTCCCACTGATTTCGATTCTCTTACACTGTATGATCTGCTCATATGGTGGATCTGAGTTCTTATGTCACCTTGCAGCAGGGTAAAAATACTTGGCAGGCACCAGGAAAGGCATTGGTGGGCATCATTTTGAGGGCTCCCTACCTTAGAGTCAGCGAAATTCTATTATGTAGTCCCTTGTCTTAAGTGTGTGGACTGAGAAATAGTTGGCCTGTTAGCAGTTTTGTTTCATTTCCTATTGTTGAAGTATAGTTTGAAAAGGAGGATCCCTGCACCTGCTCAGATGGCTTTTGGCACTGTGGCTTTCAACTAATGCTTCTCCTTATTATCCTTAGCAAAGTGTTTTGTTTAAATGTGGAAAGTTACTGTGGCCAACATCATAAGTGTGGAGGCCGACTCAGGAATTGGCTTTTTACCCACAAATCATTGCCGGTCTTATTTGAGAATTTATTTGGCCTGGATGTTAATGTCACAAATGAGTTTATACCTGCTAGAGTAAGTTTATACCTGCTACCACCAAAGTTTGAAGGAAGAAAGGACAGTTCTTTTGGTTTCACTAATGGAAACTTGTGCAGAAAGTGAAAAGAGGGGTTGTCTATTATCCCTAACAGAATTCAGAATCTGATTCTGATTTGTTATCCCTAGCAGAGCTTGAGGAAATGGGTGGAATTTCTCTCCTATTCATATTACAAATCAATCACAATAACACATCTTTATTTGAAACAAGAAAAGTCACTTCTATTCCAGGGGTTTTGTCTCATTGAAATTAATCATGCGCTATATTGAAGACAACAGCCAAGTCAACATTGTGTGTTTAAAACATGGCTAAAAAATATACAGAAATAAATGTAGCCATTCAGATGAATACACAATGTAGAACGATAGAAGGATTTGGCAGTAGAGTAACAAAGAAATATAACAGTATTTCCTCTGGACTTAAAATGTTTCTAGTGATTAGCCCATGCTCAAATTGCAGAAAAGCTAAAAATATTCCCGTACAAGATTAAGCTCATTATGTAAATGAAATCTTCTTTGACTTGCTCCATATTTTTGCTTTCCAGTAACCAATGGCACAAGCCATTCACCAACAGCATTGAATGGGGCTCCGTCTCCACCTAATGGCTTTAGTAATGGGCCTTCCTCATCGTCCTCATCCTCTTTGGCTAATCAGCAGTTACCACCAGCTTGTGGAGCTCGGCAGCTAAGTAAACTGAAAAGATTTCTTACAACTTTACAGCAGTTTGGCAATGACATTTCACCAGAGATTGGGGAGAGAGTGCGCACCCTCGTGCTAGGACTTGTGGTAAGTGAGGGAAAGTGAATTGGTGATTGTGGTTTTTGCTGTTGTGGTTTGGCCTTTTCTTGAAAATACTGTCTTTCATAGTTCCATCATGTACCACTAGCTGCAATGCATTTATGTCATTTGTCAGTAAAATCCTAAGCAGAGTTACTAGTCTAAGCCCATTGATAACTCTGCTGAGGATTTCACTGTGTGTCTCAGTTTTTTTGCAGTGGTGTTTTAGCTTCAGTTGCCCTCTTAAGGTAGGATAGACGGAAAGAATAGTTCATCACCCATGAGCTTTGTGGCTGAGTGGGGATTTGAATTCAGGTCTTTTCATGTCCTAGTCTGAAACTCTTACAAGTTCTTTGCACAAAAAAGATCTTGACTCAGTCACGTACACAATCACTTCAAGGTTACTGTTTTATTATTGTGCATGTGCATGTTGGTAAGGTAACCCCTCAAGTGAGTTGAAAGATGTCAGGAAAGCTCTGGCAAGCTGTTATGTGCTTGAATACCACAATTAATTTTAGAAGTTCATCCTGGTTAAGCCAGAAGTTGGAGGGACTGAAATGAAAGCATAACATTACAGATGAACAAAAGGATGTGATGGAAACAATTCTTTTATCCCATATTGTACAGGGCACAGAAGTAGTGCGAGTATGCACAACTCGAATCACTTTGTACCCTCCTCCCTTCCAGATATATCTTTCTTATACTCAAAGGCACAGACTTACAGTGCAATCCTATGGATAGTTACTCCAGTCTAAGACCATTGACTTCACTGGGCTTAGACTGGAGTAACTCCACATTGGATTGTACTTTTAAGACTGCAAGTCAGACATTATCTTAAACCATTACAATTTTGCTGTTCCTGGTAAGGTTATCTAGTGTTATTTGCAGTGGGAAAAGAAGCACAGTGGTAAAGCCTGTTTACAGGGAAATGGCATAGCTATAGTGTCAGTGTTTCCTGTACAGTGTAAATTTAATGGATTTGGCACTGCAATATTAATAATACACAATAATTAAGGACACTTCTCTTTAGAGGTATTTTATGTCTCATTTCTCTTACTCGTGTTATAGTTTTTTCCCCTTTTCATTCAACAGAATTCTACTTTGACAATTGAAGAATTTCATTCCAAACTGCAAGAAGCTACTAACTTCCCACTGCGACCTTTTGTCATCCCATTTTTGAAGGTATTGCACTGATCACTGATCTGGAAACTATTTTAAACCATACTGTTGCTAGGTCACAGATATGTATTACAGGGTTTTTTTTTCTTTTTAAGAGAGTTGAGGAGAATGAACATTTAAGGGCTTCCTTTCTTAGCTTAAGTGGCTGAGGCAGTACTGGAGTAACTTTTTCTTCAGCACTAAATAGGCATGGAATCTGTCAGTTTTCTAACCTTATGTGCAATGCTTTATGCTATTTGCTTATAGTTCTATTTGCTTATAGTTCTATTTGAATTCACCAATAGCTAACTTAGGAGTTAACAACTGTAGGCACTCTGAGCTAAATCTTTCCTCTGAGGGATGCTGCCTCGCCCACAAAAAGCAAATGTGTATGGAAAAACAGTGTATATCACAACAAAACTTGTAAGACTTTTAGATGGTGGAAGTTAGGTGCTGGGCTACCATGCCTCATTCAGTTGTCAAATAGCCTTCCAGGAAAAATGGTTCTCAGGTTTGAGACTAAATATGGGATTTAGTAAAGCCTCCTCCCAATACTGTGAAATCTCTCCATACTAAGGATCCTTATTACATTCTAAGAAGCCCTCCACCAATTTAGGCGATTCTGCCATTGGAGGAAGAAACACTTAAGTTGGGGAAAAACTCCTTAAGAGCGGCTTCAGATTTTGCTCAGTACCATGGTAGGTTATATGGTGTTGAAATTTAAACTCATTGACATGCTTAACACAGTCCAATGGAACAACACCATTTTATATAAGATTCAAGCCTTGCTGAGGTAGATTAGATTGCTCTTCCCACCACCACACCTGAGACAGGACAGTTGTGCCAATCTGCATGAATAGTTTATGAAGCATTAGCCTTATTTTTCTAATTTAGATACTGATCATTTTGCCTATCACACTTCATTGCATTCAGCCATATCTCCCCCAGAGTGTGCAGTTTTTCCATAGTATAAACTTCTGTTGTTTGATTTGCCATCAATAAACAGGGAGAAGCAGGACAATAAGGAGAATAAAGAGGAAGCAGAACAATAAAGAGAAATTAAGGCTCACTTTGTCACACTTCTGCTGTTCCAATTCCATAGCTCTGCCAGGGAAGGTCTCAAGTAGGGTACCCAATACTGCCAAGGCAAATGTCAGGAGATTGGGTGGGTGCATGGGGAAGGTGGAGTTTGGGGAGACTCTGATGTCACCTCTGGGTGGAGCTCTAGGAATTTTCTCCAATCTCTGTGGTAAAGACCATAGAGACTTCATGACATAACTGGAGTGTCATTATGGAGGCCATTTTTTTCTGCTGCACCTCAGTTTTTTGAGGGGAGGGCTGGGGCAGTCCCTACTGGGCCCAAGCACTCAAGAAGTCTAGAGTCAAGTAATTTCAAGCCCAATGTATATTGTCATGTCCTGAAAACAGATGAGATAAGAGGGCTCTTGAAAGCAGGTGAGTCATCTGATGAGGATTGTGATAGCAGGCTGCAGTGGTAGAACAGTTCTTACTGGATAATGTTATTAGTTACAAACTTTTAGCAATAGTTTGAATATCTCTGAGGCTCTGAAAGCATGACAGGCAGACTGGTGAGCTCTCTCTGTCACTACATCACACTCAGTACCTGTTGCATTGTAATCCATCATGTACCCTTGAGAGGCACAGGAAGACAAATTGGCGGCAGCCTCCAAAGGGTCACTGCTGATTCTGGTTTTGCCATAGGCCTTGCCTATCATCTGTGTTGCAGGGGAGGATAATACTCCTTTCTCCATACTAGTTGCCTTGAGAAAGTTAAGTGAAATGGGTAAGAAAGGTCAGTTATGGTCAGCAGCTACAATTAGGTGAGTGATTGAAAGAGTGCTACCATTTCAGGCACTCCGCCCTCTTGCCTCGCCTCCTCTTACCCATCAGTAGTGTAGCTGATGTCCACATCTGGGGATTCATCTGTTAATGGCAGTCGTGGTAATATTAATTAAGACAGGTCAAGGAGTGACTACTACTGAGAGTTTTACTGGATTTTTTGTCTCCAGTTATTATGTAGCTTCCTTCTGGTCCTGACCCTGATCCTACAACAAAAAAGGATCCAGGAGAGTTTAGGCTGCAGTGCCTATAGTTGATGTCAAATGACTGCTGTTCCGCCACAAAGGTAGTTGTACTTCCATTGCCTTCTCCAGTGCCAATGAATGCTTACCTACATTTGGAAATTCATGGCCAGCAGAGCTCCCTTTGTGCACTCCATATCCCCTGTATGAACTGTCTGTTAAAAACAGTAGTGCTACATCCCTCCTACTTTGCCATGTCTGTTTGAGGTTTACACAGTGCTCCATTTTGAGGTCCCATCACCAAATGTCTCATTTTGTGCCTACAAATTTTTAGGTATATAGGGCAGAATGATGTTACCCCAGGCAGTGCGCCTTATCACATAAGATCTCTGTTCCTTGACTGGGACCTTAATATCAGGCCTGGTGTTCCATGATTTGTTGTAGCGTTAATCAGAATCATGCCCTCCTTTGTGAATATGGGACCAGAGTTGGACGAGGAAGAGGACAATCTTTGGGCTTCACCATTGATTTCAATGGGAACATTTTTAATTTAGACCACATTATACAGGCATAGTTGATGCCCTTAGTGGGGCAGGTCTGACATCTAAGAAAGTTTGGTACTCAAGGATCAATTTAGGTGCAGTGCTTTAACTTCCAGAGAAGAAAAACTGTGGTTCAATACCAGTGAAAAGCTATACATGTTTATCATAGGTACCTGTCTATGAAGGAAAAGCTGTAGAGCCCTTAGATTGCTGAAACAGGCTATTAGTTTGGAATTGGTCTGAAACCTTTCTCTAAGACTTTACTTTTCCCATACTACATTCAGTTTTTTGTTCCTTTTTTCTGTACTGATCAATGCTTGTATAGCCAGATAAATGCTAACTGGTTGCAAATAATAATTTTTCAGAAAGTAGCTCTGGTTTAGAAAGTTCTCTTTTCATCCTGCATTAAAAAGCATGGCTTGTGATGAAAGTGCTCTTAAATTAAAATTTAGAGCACAAGAAAGTTTGTAGGATTAAGATAGCATGTTACAAGTTCCTTTTTTAAAAAAGCTCCTTTGATCATTTCTTGATGCTAAAGCACTCCTCTGCTCACCTAGTGAGGTAGATTCTCCCCCAGGAGCTTGAATTTGGAAGTCTGGAAAGCTTTCTGTGTTAGATGGTTGGAGGCACTGGACCTTTCCTATCGATGTGTATTAATTGTTGCTGGTTATCTGGAACATTTCAATTAATCCATTAATTCTTGGTTTCCTTTCCATAGATTGTCCCTTCCCAGTGATCTGTAAAATATGTTCATGAAACAAACACTCTTAGTTGGATGATTTTTCCCACTGTTTTCCACTAGCAATTGATATATTTTTGTTTTTCTTCTCATTTCTTTCTAGTTTATTGACCACATTTTTCTTGTATGAAGTCGTTGGCTTAACCTCATGCAAAGTAAAGAATTGTAATTTTTCCCTGCCAGTTTTGGATCCAGGTCTTAATTTAAGCCATGGCTCAATCTCAGAACTTCTTTTTAGTGCTAGGGATGAACTCTAGAACACTTGAAGAGTAAAAAAAATGATAGTGCCTCAGAACATGCATAGGGAGCTAAGATGTGCTCACTAAATGATACGTCAACCCTATAGTGTTAAACAGTTGGAAGGGTGGCTAATAGCACAATCCTGTACAGAGTTACTTCAGTCTAATCTCATTGATTTCAGTGGTGTTAGACTGGAGTAGATACAGAATTACACTGTAAGTGACCTTGCAGTTTTTTCCGTTCTGTTCTTAAAGCTGCAAAGAGAGCCAGTTTGGTGTAGTGGTTAAGAGCACGGGACTCCAATCTGGAGAGCCAGGTTTGATTCCTCAATCCTTCACTTGAAGCCAGCTGGGTGATCTTGGGCTAGCCACGTCTCTCTTGAGCTCTCTCAGCCCCACCCACCTCACAGGGTGTTTTGTTGTGGGGATAATGACATACTTTGTAAACCGCTCTGAGTGGGCATTAAGTTGTCCTTAAGGGCGGTGTATAAATCAACTGCTGCTATTATTATTATTAGTAGTAGTATTAGTATTAGTAAATGAGAGTACATGTTGTGTAGTGGTTAGAGTGTTGAACTAAGATCTGAGAGACCCAGATTCGAATCCCCACTTTGCCATGGGAACTCACTGAATGATCTTGGGCCAGTCACACTCTTTCAGCCTAACCTACCTTGCAGGGATGTTTTGAGAATAAAATGGAGAAAAATGGTGTAAAGTGCTTTGGGTCCCCATTGGGAAGAAAGGCAATGAATAAATGATGTAAAAAGAAGAATCATTATTCCATTTGGATTATATTAATTTGATTAGTTTTGCCATGGCTTGCAAGACTTGACATTTTGGGAATGTGCAGACCCTAGTTGTCAGTGCATGAGACATCAAACTCTGGTTTGACTTGAATAAGAAAGGAAGGAGAGGAAATTGAGTATGAACAGAGAATTGAAATAAGGAGAAATTGTGTGGCTTGGAGGCTCATGCCAAACCATAGCATGATGTTACATCTTAACAAGCCACACTAAGGTACACATGTAATGCAATAGGGTGGGTTTCAATGGAGAATTTATGCCAAGAACATATTTTCTGTTTTTAATATGAGTTTTTGTTAGGGTTACAAGCCTCTAAGTGGGGCCTGGAGATCTTGTGAAGTTATAAATGTTCTTCACTGCAGAGATCAGTTCCCCTGAAGTAAATGGTTGCTTTGAAGGGTGGACTCAATGGTATTATACTCCACAAATGTCCTTCCCCTCCATAAACAATACAAACTTCTCCTGGCTCCAC